>NC_084473.1:88997455-90408955 GCF_027409185.1 Cynocephalus volans | reverse complement strand
TGGCCCGGCCAAAACCAAGCCGAGGTGGGGGTGGCTAGGACAGCGTGTGTCACAGGCTCGCGCGGGGCAGGCTCCGGAACCGCGTGGCGGAAGTGACGTCACAAAGGGGCCTGGTTACCATGGTGCGCGTGGGGGACGCCTGAGGCCGGTGGGCGCCAGTGCTCCCCGGCTCCCCTCAAGGCCGGCTGCGCTGTGTCTGCTGCTGTCGCCGGGGCCGGTTCGCGTTCCCGACAGAACGCAGAGCTGTCTCAGCTGCTGGTGGTGGCCCGGCCAGGCCGTGGCTACTGTGGCCACAGCCGGAGCAGCCTCGGCGCCATGGAGGTGCCCGGGGCTGCCCCTCAGCCGTACTTGGGGCTGGTCCTGGGAAAGCTGTGCAGGACTGTGGCAGCATTGCCTGAAGACCTGAGACCGGGCCCTGGTTTTCCGTGGGAACTGGTGACATGTGCGGCTCTTACTGGATTTTTGATTCTCTTGTTTTTGTGGAGAAGTGTTCGATCGGTGAGAAGCCGGCTTTATGTAAGAAGAGAGAAAAAGCTTGCTGAAAAGCTTTCTGGACTAATTGAAGAAAAATGTAAACTACTTGACAAACTTTGCGTTGTTCAAGAGGAGTATGAAGGCTTGGAGTCAGCTGTGAAGGATGCCAGCTTTGAGAAGGGGTCAACAGAAGCACAAAGCTTGGAGGCAACCTATGAAAAGCTGAGCAGCTCCAAATCTAAACTTGAGGATGAAATAGTCTTTCTAGCAAAAGAATTAAAGGAACAGAAATCTAAACATTGTGAGCAAGATGAATTGATGGCGGATATTTCAAAAAGGATACAGTCCCTAGAAGATGAATCGAAATCCATCCAGTCACAAGTAGCTGAAGCCAAACTAATCTGCAAAATATTTCAAATGAATGAAGAACGTCTGAAGGTGGCAATAAAAGACGCCTTGAATGAAAATTCCCAACTTCAGGAAAGCCAGAAACAGCTTTTACAAGAAGCGGAAGTATTGAAAGAACAAGTGAGTGAACTTAATAAACAGAAAATAATATTTGAAAACTCCAAAGTCCAGGCAGAACGAGTTCTGAGTGATAAAGAAAATCACATCAAGTCTCTGGCGGAACGCTTGCTCAAGATGACAGACTGGGCTGCTGTGCTTGGAGAAGACATGATGGCTGATGACTTGGAATTGCAGATGAAGAGTGAATCACAAAATGGTGCTCGCTTAGATGATCTGCCAAAAGGAGCTTTGAAGAAACTGATTCACACTGCTAAGTTAAATGCTTCTTTCAAAACCCTAGAAGGAGAAAGAAACCAAATTTACCCTGAGTTGTCTGAAGTAGATAAAACAAAGGAAGAGCTTATAGAGCATATTACAAATCTCCAGACTGAACAAGCATCTTTACAGTCAGAAAACACACAGTTGGAAAGTGAAAATCAGAAGCTTCGGCAGAAACTTAAAGGAATGACTGAACTGTATCAAGAAAATGGAATGAAACTCCACAGGAAGTTAATAGCAGAGGAAAAGGACCGGTTAGAGAAGGAGGAGAAACTTTCCAAAGTAGAAGAGAAGATGAGCCATGCAGCTGAGGAACTGGAGACCTACAGAAGGAGAGCCAGAGATGCAGAAGAAGAATTGGAGAGAAGCGTTCGTTCTTATCAAGGGCAGATGACTTCCTATGAGAAAGAAGCGCATGGCAGCTGGGTGGCAGCTGAGACTGCTGAAAGACACCTCAGGTATTTAAGGAAAGTAAATGTTTCCAAGAGACAAAAATTAGCTGAAAAAGAGTTTAAATTTGAACTTTTCAAAAAAGATCCATATGTAGTTGATGTTCCAAAGACAGCATTTGGCGGAGAGCATTCCCCATGTGGTGCCTCACCAGTGGGTCGACCTTCATCCGAAACGAGAGCTTTTCTCTCTCCACTCAGACTCGCACCTTTGACTCCAGGGCGAGGAGGAGGAAGAGGCTCAAGAGGCCCAGAGAATACTCTGGATCACCAGATGACCAATGAAAGAGGAGAATCGGGCTGTGATAGGTTAACCGATTCTCATGGAGCACCATCTGGGTACCTGTCACCTCCGTGGGAACAGCACCGGAGGATGAGGATCCCTCCACCAGGCCACCCATGTTCTGATCCAGCTCTTCTTCCACGAAGGCAAGACGGTTTTGATCCTGATCCTGGTGGACCGTCTGGCCCAGCAGAACTCAGAAGTTTTAACCTGGCTTCTTTGGATAAAGTGGATGGGCCAAAGCCCTCACAAACGGAATCCAGCAGAAATGAAACCAAAGAAGACCTTGGTAATGTAAATGTGCCTCATTCATCTGTGCCTGCTGAAAGGGAAGCAAGTGGCCCTGGCTTTGCTCCTCCACCTTTTCCTGCAATCAGAGGTCCATTGTTTCCAGTGGATAGGAGGGGTCAATTCATGAGAAGAGAACCTCCTTTTCCTCCACCTCCTCCAGGAAGCATGTATGGAGCTCCTCAAAATTATTATCTCCCAAGGGATTTCCCTGTGCAGCCACCACCTCCATCTGGGTTCCTGTCACCTCCGTGGGAACAACACCGAAGGATGATGATTCCCCCACCAGGCCACCCATGTTCTGATCCAGCTCTTCTTCCACAAAGGCAAGACGGATTTGATCCTGATCCTGGTGGACCGTCTGGCCCAGCAGAGCTCAGAAGTTTTAACCTGGCTTCTTTGGATAAAGTGGATGGGCCAAAGCCCTCACAAACAGAATCCAGCAGAAATGATACCAAAGACGACCTTGGTAATGTAAATGTGCCTCATTCATCTGTGCCTGCTGAAAGGGAAGCAAGTGGCCCTGGCTTTGCTCCTCCACCTTTTCCTGCAATCAGAGGTCCATTGTTTCCAGTGGATAGGAGGGGTCCATTCATGAGAAGAGAACCTCCTTTTCCTCCACCTCCTCCAGGAAGCATGTATGGAGCTCCTCAAAATTATTATCTCCCAAGGGATTTCCCTGTGCAGCCACCACCTCCATCTGGGTTCCTGTCACCTCCGTGGGAACAACACCGAAGGATGATGATCCCTCCACCAGGCCACCCATGTTCTGATCCAGCTCTTCTTCCACAAAGGCAAGACGGCTTTGATCCTAATCCTGGTGGACCGTCTGGCCCAGCAGAACTGAGAAGTTTTAACCTGGCTTCTTCGGATAAAGTGGATGGGCCAAAGCCCTCAGAAACGGAATCCAGCAGAAATGAAACCAAAGACGACCTTGATAATGTAAATGTGCCTCATTCATCTGTGCCTGCTGAAAGGGAAGCAAGTGGCCCTGGCTTTGCTCCTCCACCTTTTCCTGCAATCAGAGGTCCATTGTTTCCAGTGGATAGGAGGGGTCCATTCATGAGAAGAGAACCTCTTTTTCCTCCACCTCCTCCAGGAAGCATGTATGGAGCTCCTCAAAATTATTTTCTACCAAGGGATTTCTCTGTCCAGCCACCACCTCCATTTGCAATGAGAAATGTCTATTCACTGAGGGGATTTCCTCCTTATGTTCCTCTAGGAGCTGGATTGTCACCTCCACCCCCACATTCTGAAAGTAGGGGTGAGTTCCCTTCAGGGTCGATTCCGTGCTCAAATGAGCCTGCTCCTGAAATCCAGAAGCACAGCAAGAAACCTGATGATATTTTTGGTCTCTCTTCATAAATAGTTTTGACTTATCTTTCATTTTCAGTTTAAGTAACTACAATTTTTGCTCAAATTGAAGCTTAATGGAATTATAATTCTCAGGATACTATTTTGTAAATAAAGATGATTTAAATATGAATTTCGTGAGTAAATTATTTCCATTTTATTTTATCCTAGATTGTATAATTATTTTAATTTGATTAACTAACCCACTATTACATAAACAATAATGGGAAATTTATTTAGGTTATCTTGCAGTTGGGGATGTTTTAAACTCCAAGGGCTGTGTCTTTATGCCAAGAACTGTATTTACTACGGTTGTAGACAAATGTGAAAGTAACTTTATGCTTAATTAAATTTTCATTGATTTAAAGACTTGCTTGGTATTGATAATAATAATAAAATCAGCTAGGTTTTTAATTAAAAAAAATCACAATGTACCCCATAAATATGTACAGTTATTAGGTGTCCGTTAAAAATAATAATAATCTTTTAAAATTACCAAAAGAAATTGTGGATCTAAGACCCTTCAAGACCCTCTATTTATAAAAACTTGCTGTCGATGGATATTTTTATGCTCTTAAAACATGAAATCTAAGCCTCTGTCCATGCTGCAATGAAAAAGTCTGTGGTGAGAAGATATGATAAGAAGATGAAGCATATTATTAACCAGTGTTTATGTGTTTCATAGACCTTTACTATCTAGAAAGAAACCTGTAAGGAGGGTATAATGATGCTTCTATGGTTCTAATTTAAATTTTTTATGAATAGAAAACAGTGAGCACTGTATACAGGTAAAAAGCCATATAACATCCTGCATATATGGGTATCTGAGAACTTCAAAATGTTTGTGGAAAAATAGAATTGAAAGATAATATGAATCTTCCCTGAGCTTTGTGAAGTGCCGCCGTACATGGAGATGTGTGTATTATATAATTATGCATGTGTGTGTGTAATTGACAGTTAACGTTTTTCTGATGATAAAAATAATACATTACTGCTAATTTTTGCTTGAAATATCTGAAGAATATGCACCAGTCAATCTTTAGGTTAAAATTAAGGATGATTTCCATGTGACCGCAACGTTAAGAACTTTAATCCTTGGGGAAAAAAAAATCATTCAACTCTATAGCGCCTATATGGGTGGTATGCATTAACAAAATAAATGAGATTTTCTTCTCAGTTTTTGCAAAAAAAAAAAAAATTTTTTTTTTTGTAGAATAGGGGAAATTCTCTAGAAAATTCTTTGATATTTCTTATCTCGAAAATAATTTGGTAAGTCTCATATTTATGCCTTAGAAAAAAGACAGTATGTGGCATTACACTCTGGTGCTTTGTACTCTGTCAGTGCAGCTAAGCTGGGAATTAATTACATTTTCCAGAGTTCCCTTCCGTCTCTTCTTCCAGATTAGAATTGGCCAAGAAAGAAACTTGCAGAATATTGGAAACTGGAAATGAGGCAGTGGCCATAACCATCTGCAGATCTTTTCTCAGGCAGATTCAGAGACAGACAGAAGAAGAGGCCGGGCCCATGTGGGTAAAAACCTCCAGCCGAGTCTGTGAAGTGACGTATCCCGAGGTTGTCCTGAGGGGAGTGCTTCCGTTTTTCTTTGTTCACGGGTGTTCTCCTCAAACCAAAGCCATTTTTCTGGAAATTTTCTTCTCTAAAGCTTCTTGGCCCTTAAAAACCTAGTATTTGTCCTTGAGTTTTGGTGCAGCATCAAAGACCCTCCACAGTCATCTGAAGTGGCTGCTGAAGCACTTCTTCTGCAGTTAGTGTCTCTGTGAAGCTCAACTTGCTTCACATTCTTCCACCAAATCAACGTGTTGCCACAGATTCCTGCAGCCGCAGGTAGGAGAGTCCAGCTGCTTCTGAGGAGCGTCAGCGCTGCAGCGGCCTCCTGAGCGCTCCAGCGCTACCGCTCCGCTGCAGCCTCTGCCCCGCTAGAGCCGCTGCCCGCGTGCTCCCGATCCCACTGCAGCGTCGGCCCATTGGAGCTGCTGCCGCCAGCTCCCGCTCCCTATGCAGCCCCCCTTTCCAGCCTCTGCCCCTTTCCAGCCGCTGCCCCGCTGCAGCCGCTGCATGCACGCTCCCGCTCCTGCTCCCGCTGCAGCCTCTGCCCCGTTCGAGCTGCTGCCGTGCGCTCCCGATCGCGCTGCAGCCTCTGCCTGGCTCGAGCCGCTGCCCTGGCGCTCCCGATCCCGCTGCAGCCTCTGCCCTGTTTGAGCCGCTGCCCGCGCCCTCCCGATCCCGCTGCAGCCCGTGCCCCTCTCGAGCTTCTGCCCCTCTCGAGCAGCTTCCCCCACGCTCACGCGCCCGCTCCCGCCTCCGCCTTGGCCCAGCTCCAGCTATTGCCCGCGCCCTCCTGCTCCGGCTCCAGCCTCTGCTCCGCTACAGCTGCTGCCCGCTTGCTTCCGATCCCGCTGCAGCTTTTGCCCTGCTGGAGCCGCTGCCCGCGCTCACGATCCCGCTGCAGCCTCTGCCTCTCTAGAGCGGCTGCCCGCGCGCTCCCGCTCAGGCTGCAGCCTCTGCCCAGCTGGAGCCACTGCCCGCGCGTTCCCGATCCCGCTGCAGCCTCTGCCCCGCTCGAGCAGCTGCCCGCACGCTCCCGATCTGGCTGCAGCCTCTGCACCGCTTGAGCCGCTGCCCCCGCGCTCCCGATCTGGCTGCAGCCTCTGCCCTGCTCGAGCCGCTGCCTGCGCGCTCCCGATCCCGCTGCAGCCTCTGCCTGGCTGGAGCAGCCGCCCGTGCGCTCCCGCTCCCCCTGCAGCCTCTGCCCGGCTGGAGCCGCTGCCCACCCGCTCCTGATCCCGCAGCAGCCTCTGCCCCGCTCGAGCTTCTGCCCGCACGCTAGCGCTCCAGCTCCCGCTGCAGTCTTTGCCCAGCTCGAGCTGTTTCCCACCCCCTCCTGCTCCCGCCCCACCGCAGCCTTTGCCCAGCTCCAGCTGTTGCCCACGCCCTCCCGCTCCCGCTGCAGCCGCTGCCCTGCTGCAGCCGCTGCCCTGGCTCTCCCGATCACGCTGCAGCCTCTGCCCCTCTCGAGCCTCTGCCCCTCTCCCGCCGCTGCCCCCACACTCACGCTCCCGCTCCCGCCTCCGCCTTGGCCCAGCTCCAGCTGTTGCCCGAGCCCTCCTGCAACCGCTCCAGCCTCTGCTCCACTAGAGCTGCTGCCCGCTTGCTCCCGATCCCACTGCAGCTTTTGCCCTGCTGGAGCCGCTGCCCGTGCTCACGATCCCGCTGCAGCCCCTGCCTCGCTCCAGCGGCTGCCCGCACGCTCCCGATCTCGCTGCAGCCTCTGCCCGCCTGGAGCCGCTGCCCGCGCGCTCCAGAACCCGCTGCAGCCTCTGCCTCACTGGAGCCACTGCCCGCGCGCTCCCCATCGCGCTGCAGCCTCTGCACCGCTCGAGGCGCTGCCTGCGCGTTCCCGATCCCGCCGCAACCTCTGCCCCGCTCGAGCTTCTGCCCGCACACTAGCGCTCCAGCTCACGCAGCAGTCTTTGCCCAGCTCGAGCTGTTTCCCACTCCCTCCTGCTCCCGCCCCACCGCAGCCTTTGCCCAACTCCAGCTGTTGCCCACGCCCTCCCGCTCCCGCTGCAGCCTCTGCCCCGCTAGAGCCGCTGCCCGCCCACTCCCGATCTAGCTGCAGCCTCTGCCCCTCTCGAGCCTCTGCCCCTCTCCCGCCGCTGCCCCGACGCTCACGCTCCCGCTCCCGCCTCCGCCTTTGCCCAGCTCCAGCTGTTGCCTGCGCCCTCCTGCTCCCGCTCCAGCCTCTGTCCCGCTCGATCCGCTGCCTGCGCACTCCCGATCGCGCTGCAGCCTCTGCACCGCTCAGCCGCTGTCCCTGCTCTCCCGATCTGGCTGCAGCCTCTGGCCTGCTCGAGCCGCTGCCTGCGCGCTCCCGATCCCCCTGCAGGCTCTGCCCGGCTCCGGCCGCTGCCCGCGTGCTCCCGCTCCCGCCACAGCCTCTCCCCAGCCAGTGCACCTAAAAGGAGGGCGGAGGTTCTGGATCCCAGGGAAAGAGAGCGAGAAAGCGGAATGACACGGGGTCTTGAGGCTGCACTTTCCTGTCCCTCAGCTCAGGTCCCGTTGCGCTGTCCGAACACCTGTGTTTAAATCTGCTCTGATATCTAGAAACCTGCAGACCTCTATTTCCATGTCAGGGTAGAGAGGACCGTCTCATTCTTTTTTAAAGCTGCATCAATTATGATTTTACCATCATGTATTTACCCCGTGCCCCACGGGTGGACACTCAGGTTGTGTCCAGGTTGTGCTGTCCTACACAATGCTGCAGTGAGCATCCTGGTGTCCTTCAGAGATTTCTCTGGGTTTGGGCCTAGAGGTGACACTGATGGGACAAAGAATATCCACATGGAAAATACTGAAAGATAGGACCAGATTATCTTCCAAAGGCTGCAGTTTTATTGCTACCAAGAGTATGTGAGGCAATTTTAAATTGAGTTGAATTGTGGATGTGTTGAGTCTAATCAAAATTCTAGTGTTGGTCTCTTCATTGTCTGAGGTATTGCGTCAGGCCTCTGGAGACAGGTGCGTGCACGAGATGACTCCTGGCTTCCAGCTGTCTACACCATGTGTAACATGGCTGTCGGATGACTCTGGCGGCCTGCGGTCCCACAGTCAACTTTGTCATTCTCTTCTCCCCATTAAAATACAGATTGAGTACCCCTTATCCAAAATGCTTGGAAAGTATTTTGGATTTAGGATGTTTTCAGATTTGGGAATATTTGGAGAATACATTTGCAGAATGCTCCAATGAGCATTTCCTTTGAGTGTCATGTTAGCACTCAAAAAGTTTAGGAGTTTGGATTTTTGGATTAGAGACTCTTAACCTGTATATAAATATCCCAGACATTCTGTTTTCTACTATTCTTGGAGTTTCAGGTCCTCAAAGGAGCACAAAAATATTTTGCCAAACCACAGTTCTAATTTGTGATGTTTAAGATGTGGCTTTTGTATTTGCAAACTCGAATTGTTGTGCCAGACGCTCCAGCCTTGCCACCCAGCAAAAGGCCCCATGGAAGATTCTGCCAAAGAAATGCCAGATGGGCCAAGGCATCCAAGGTCTCAGGTGACTGGCCAGGGCAGCTCCAGTTGGCCGAGTTGTGCTAAGAGAGGGTCGCCTGGTGGGCGAGAGCCTGCCCATGCTACCCGAAGGGACAAGCAGTGTGAGTTAACATTTATTTATCGAGCTATGAGTATCAACGGGGAAGCGTGTTATACGCTTTACAAGGATCAACCAAGAGACAGGACTTGTTGCTTATCTACCTGAGGGCTGAGAAACTAGGATGCAGAGACTGGATGTGGGCTGCATAGCAAAGGCAATACTTACCCAAAGGAGTCAACGTATGATGGTGGCATTTCAGGACATAACTGAGTTCTCTGGAGTCAGCCTGAGGCCCTGCTCTGGGTGGTGGTGGCCAGTGTCCCTCCCCACCCTCTGGGCCTCCCATCTTACCTCCTAGCACCCTGTCTCTCTGAGCCTAAATGCCAGGGACCAAACCAGGAGGCTGGCAGCCAGCCTGGTCCACACCATGGGCCCCTCCTCCATGGTCCCAAATCCTTCCTTGCACTTTCTGGACAAGCATGGAGCAGTTAGCTTCCAGCCCTCGTACAAACACTGATGATCACAGCCCCATGTGGGGAGGGAGGCCGGTGTGTGCCGTGAGATGACCCCACCCAGCCCCTGACCCCTGCCCACATTGATGCCACATTTAGAGAAGAGATGGCCTGACCCCTCACCCACACCAAGGGTACCAAGGAGTCAAGTGTTGAGGTTAGAGGCGGGGATATCAGGGAGGTGAGCTGAGACCAGAGGGTGAGGTGAGATGCCCTTGTTCACATCAAGCCAGAGGAAGAGGGCTTTAAAGAGAGCTTTAGGCTTTGAGGTGTCCTCCGCAGGTGGAGAAATCCAGTGGACTGATGCCTCACCCCCACCCCCACCCCAAAGTCTAGAGGGCAAGAGACAGGCTGGCTGCTTTGATGGCGGAGCTGAGGAGAGGGCCGACGGCCCAGGTGAGGGCCTCGTGTGAGAGAGTCGGCGTGGAATCTCACAGGCCCAGTCCCAGGAGGCAGCCTGGGCAGTGAACAGACGCAGGCCAAGAGAAGGTGGGGCTGCCGCTACCCGTCAGGGGCTCCTTGGTTCTCTGAGGCCCACACAAAATATTCTAGTCAGGGGGACAGTGGGGACCATGTCCGGGCTCTGAAGACCCTTGGAGATGCCGATGAGAGAAAAGGCGTAGCTTTCAACCTCCGCCAAGCCCAGAGCACAGTTCAGCTGGAGGCTGACCACGCCTGCTGCCCGGCCGAGGCTTCCCACCCCACCAGGCCGGGGCAGCAGGAGCGGCCTCCACTTCAAAGCAGGGGACTTGACGATGACGTCAGGCCCTTTTTATTGTTGGGCCTGGACGTGAGCCGAGCGGTGCTGTGTGACGTGAAGTGGTGGAGACCACGGGTATTTCCCTACCAAGAAGCAGCCTGGGCCTGTCAGGTTTCCATCTGGCCGTGGGAGGACTGGCCAGCAGAAGAGGTTTCAAGGGCCAGAGGTGGACACAAATAAAGCTGCTTTAAGTGGTTTCCAGTTCCACAGCTGTGCTGGCTCAGTGTCCTGGTGACATCCCTGAGTTCTGTGGCATCCAGAGGAGGGCTTTGGGGGGGGCAACAGGTGTTTATTGACCTTCTTTAAAGAGCGGGCACCACATGCATGGTGAGACGCACCCCCCTCCCAGAGGGGCCTTGGTCTCAGGCAGGGGCTCTTGGTGGGGCAGGGCCCAAACCCCGAGGGGGAATTTCTCTGTCTCTGCCCCTCAGCCAGGCCCAACAGTAGAAAGGGCCTGAGGGAAAGGTACGGAAGAGCTCCACCTGCCGGCTTGGGGTCCTGGGGAGGAGGGATTGAACTTGGGCCTGGAGTGGAGGGGGTCATGAGGAAGGTCCAGGAGACCCCAAGACTTGTGGGTGGGGCTTGCCAAGCCCCTCCCCTGCCTGGGATGAGAGTAAGAGACCCTGGTCAGCTAACGCGTCTCATCACCGCCGCCTCCAGTGTGAAGTGCTCAGTAACTGCAACATAAGGAAACGCAGCCTTCATCCAGACTTGAAACGATTCCTTCCCTTTCCACTTCCAAACTGCCCTGCCCTCGGGCTCCTGCCACCGTGGGAGGAAAAGCACAGTTCCAACCCATCAGGCTCAAGCTCGTAGCTAACAGGGCAGGCACTCCTGCAGCCTTCCGCCCCTTTTCTGGGTCTGATAGCTGCCAGAGACTCTTGCAAAACTGACTCTCTCTTGGGGAGTTTGCTAATGGCCACGTGCCCACAGCACGGCCACCGCTGAGGCCCATGCAAGGAGCCAACTCAGGCGTCCTCGGTCCCCATTCCCTCCTGCCTGGGAAAGGACCCAGTGGCAGAGGGGGGTCATGGCAGGGGGCAGGAACATTCACATCTGTGTTGCATGAGGGGAACCCTCCAGGTTGGCTGCTGCAGTGGGAGGTTCCCAAGGCCCCGGGGCCTGGGGGGCCCAGTGGGCAGGGCAGTCGTCCTGACCTGTTTGGTTGCACAGCTTGTTAACTTCGAAGAAAGCACCTCTGAGCAGTGGGAGGGTGACTCACCAGAGGGCAGCACTGGTTTGGGGGTGGGCTTCTCTGGTCCTACCTTTTCAGTTCACACAGTAAGGAAGGCCAGGCCTGTCCTGGGCAGTGTGATCAGCAAGTCTCCAAGCTGACGTATGAAACATGGGTGTGTCATCGGTTGGGGTGCATCTTGACCGCCATGCTCGCTTTGGGATGAAAGGAACAGGCTTTATGTCCCGGCTTTGTCACTTTCTAGCCTGTGACTTGGGCAAACCCTTTTACTTTTCTGGGTCTCACTGTCATCATCCATAGAGTGAGATAAAGACACCTTCCTCCCAAGTCCACCGTGAAGACTCAAAACGCTCAGCGCGTCCCTGCTCCTGGAAGTGTGCTGGGAGCCAAAGGAGCAGGGCTGTCCTGGCCTTGAAAGGCCGAGGGGCTCCTGGGGAGCTGTGCCCTGACCTGAGGCTTGCCCCCCCTTTCCCCAGGGGGCAGGGTGGGCTGGGAGCTTGGGCCAGACACCTGGGCAGCTGCCTCCCCTCTGGAACAGTCCTCATTTTATTCCCCTGGGGTCCTGAAAGTTGGAACTAACTGGCTGGCTAAAAAAACAAAAAAGAAAAGGCAAAGGGCGAGCAAGCGCTTTGTGCGTGCTGCAAGGCAGGGTGTGTCTCAGGGATCTGTTTCCATGGGAACCAGCGGCACAGGCTGGCTCCTATGGGCACCAAAAAGAGAAACTTGGCAGAGGTTTCAGGCACCTGAAGTGGGATTCATGCCAGGGATACAAGGATGGTTCAACATATGAAAGTCAATAAAGGTGATACAATAAATGTAACGGTCATGTGGCCAGTATGAATCTGGCCATCACAGCTTGGGTATGAACGGTGACAATCAGCCTTGCATCCCGTGAATATTCATAACCAATAAAATTGGGGGGAAAAAAGAATAAATGGGTACAGGAGATCTTATTGGTGTGGTGAAAATGTTCTAAAACTGATTTGTGGTGATGGCTGCACAACTTGATGAACTTACTAGAACTCATTGAATTGCATACCTGAAATGGGTGGATTACAAGGTATATAAAATATTCCTCAATAAAGTGTTTTTTAAACAAAGAGCATTTCACTGACATCCAGCAGATCCCGAAATACAACACACTTCTGCCACTAAATAGCTAAACAGCCCTGGACAAGTAGTGCACTTACTGTAGACCTTTGCTTCATTACCTATAAAGAAAGCGTTGGGCCAGCTGAAGCCCAGAGTGTCTCAGGCCTCTTCCCATTGCCACATTCTACGGCTATTTTGGCAAAGTTAGTCCAAAGAAAACACTTTTGTTCCTTGGCAGATATCTAAGGAAGGATGCTCCTCTGAAAGAAATTAAAATCGCAAAATTTCCTTTAAAAAATTGCCAAAGGAAAAGTTGATCTCCTAGAAGTAGCAGAATAGTGGTCACTAGAGGCTGGGAAGGGTAGGGCGAGGAGGGGAAAGGCAGAGGTTACAGATACAAAGTTGCAGCTGGACAGGAGGAACTATTTGTACTGATCTACAGCTTTGTAAGGTGGCTAGAGTCAGCACGCATTTATTAGATAATTTCAAATAGCTAAAAGAGAGGATTTTGAATTTTCCCAGCACAAAGAAATGACAAATATTTGAGTGATGAGTATGCTGATTACCCAGATTTCATCATTATAAACATGGATTCAAATCCAGCGGTGGCCCGGCCAAAACCAAGCCGAGGTGGGGGTGGCTAGGACAGCGTGTGTCACAGGCTCGCGCGGGGCAGGCTCCGGAACCGCGTGGCGGAAGTGACGTCACAAAGGGGCCTGGTTACCATGGTGCGCGTGGGGGACGCCTGAGGCCGGTGGGCGCCAGTGCTCCCCGGCTCCCCTCAAGGCCGGCTGCGCTGTGTCTGCTGCTGTCGCCGGGGCCGGTTCGCGTTCCCGACAGAACGCAGAGCTGTCTCAGCTGCTGGTGGTGGCCCGGCCAGGCCGTGGCTACTGTGGCCACAGCCGGAGCAGCCTCGGCGCCATGGAGGTGCCCGGGGCTGCCCCTCAGCCGTACTTGGGGCTGGTCCTGGGAAAGCTGTGCAGGACTGTGGCAGCATTGCCTGAAGACCTGAGACTGGGCCCTGGTTTTCCGTGGGAACTGGTGACATGTGCGGCTCTTACTGGATTTTTGATTCTCTTGTTTTTGTGGAGAAGTGTTCGATCGGTGAGAAGCCGGCTTTATGTAAGAAGAGAGAAAAAGCTTGCTGAAAAGCTTTCTGGACTAATTGAAGAAAAATGTAAACTACTTGACAAACTTTGCGTTGTTCAAGAGGAGTATGAAGGCTTGGAGTCAGCTGTGAAGGATGCCAGCTTTGAGAAGGGGTCAACAGAAGCACAAAGCTTGGAGGCAACCTATGAAAAGCTGAGCAGCTCCAAATCTAAACTTGAGGATGAAATAGTCTTTCTAGCCAAAGAATTAAAGGAACAGAAATCTAAACATTGTGAGCAAGATGAATTGATGGCAGACATTTCAAAGAGGATACAGTCCCTAGAAGATGAATCGAAATCCATCCAGTCACAAGTAGCTGAAGCCAAACTAATCTGCAAAATATTTCAAATGAATGAAGAACGTCTGAAGGTGGCAATAAAAGACGCCTTGAATGAAAATTCCCAACTTCAGGAAAGCCAGAAACAGCTTTTACAAGAAGCGGAAGTATTGAAAGAACAAGTGAGTGAACTTAATAAACAGAAAATAATATTTGAAAACTCCAAAGTCCAGGCAGAACGAGTTCTGAGTGATAAAGAAAATCACATCAAGTCTCTGGCTGAACGCTTGCTCAAGATGACAGACTGGGCTGCTGTGCTTGGAGAAGACATGATGGCTGATGACTTGGAATTGCAGATGAAGAGTGAATCACAAAATGGTGCTCGCTTAGATGATCTGCCAAAAGGAGCTTTGAAGAAACTGATTCACACTGCTAAGTTAAATGCTTCTTTCAAAACCCTAGAAGGAGAAAGAAACCAAATTTACCCTGAGTTGTCTGAAGTAGATAAAACAAAGGAAGAGCTTATAGAGCATATTACAAATCTCCAGACTGAACAAGCATCTTTACAGTCAGAAAACACACAGTTGGAAAGTGAAAATCAGAAGCTTCGGCAGAAACTTAAAGGAATGACTGAACTGTATCAAGAAAATGGAATGAAACTCCACAGGAAGTTAATAGCAGAGGAAAAGGACCGGTTAGAGAAGGAGGAGAAACTTTCCAAAGTAGAAGAGAAGATGAGCCATGCAGCTGAGGAACTGGAGACCTACAGAAGGAGAGCCAGAGATGCAGAAGAAGAATTGGAGAGAAGCGTTCGTTCTTATCAAGGGCAGATGACTTCCTATGAGAAAGAAGCGCATGGCAGCTGGGTGGCAGCTGAGACTGCTGAAAGACACCTCAGGTATTTAAGGAAAGTAAATGTTTCCAAGAGACAAAAATTAGCTGAAAAAGAGTTTAAATTTGAACTTTTCAAAAAAGATCCATATGTAGTTGATGTTCCAAAGACAGCATTTGGCGGAGAGCATTCCCCATGTGGTGCCTCACCAGTGGGTCGACCTTCATCCGAAACGAGAGCTTTTCTCTCTCCACTCAGACTCGCACCTTTGACTCCAGGGCGAGGAGGAGGAAGAGGCTCAAGAGGCCCAGAGAATACTCTGGATCACCAGATGACCAATGAAAGAGGAGAATCGGGCTGTGATAGGTTAACCGATTCTCATGGAGCACCATCTGGGTACCTGTCACCTCCGTGGGAACAGCACCGGAGGATGAGGATCCCTCCACCAGGCCACCCATGTTCTGATCCAGCTCTTCTTCCACGAAGGCAAGACGGTTTTGATTCTAATCCTGGTGGACCGTCTGGCCCAGCAGAACTCAGAAGTTTTAACCTGGCTTCTTTGGATAAAGTGGATGGGCCAAAGCCCTCACAAACGGAATCCAGCAGAAATGAAACCAAAGACGACCTTGGTAATGTAAATGTGCCTCATTCATCTGTGCCTGCTGAAAGGGAAGCAAGTGGCCCTGGCTTTGCTCCTCCACCTTTTCCTGCAATCAGAGGTCCATTGTTTCCAGTGGATAGGAGGGGTCCATTCATGAGAAGAGAACCTCCTTTTCCTCCACCTCCTCCAGGAAGCATGTATGGAGCTCCTCAAAATTATTATCTCCCAAGGGATTTCCCTGTGCAGCCACCACCCCCATCTGGGTTCCTGTCACCTCCGTGGGAACAACACCGAAGGATGATGATTCCCCCACCAGGCCACCCATGTTCTGATCCAGCTCTTCTTCCACAAAGGCAAGACGGATTTGATCCTGATCCTGGTGGACCGTCTGGCCCAGCAGAGCTCAGAAGTTTTAACCTGGCTTCTTTGGATAAAGTGGATGGGCCAAAGCCCTCACAAACGGAATCCAGCAGAAATGATACCAAAGACGACCTTGGTAATGTAAATGTGCCTCATTCATCTGTGCCTGCTGAAAGGGAAGCAAGTGGCCCTGGCTTTGCTCCTCCACCTTTTCCTGCAATCAGAGGTCCATTGTTTCCAGTGGATAGGAGGGGTCCATTCATGAGAAGAGAACCTCCTTTTCCTCCACCTCCTCCAGGAAGCATGTATGGAGCTCCTCAAAATTATTAACTCCCAAGGGATTTCCCTGTGCAGCCACCACCTCCATCTGGGTTCCTGTCACCTCCGTGGGAACAACACCGAAGGATGATGATTCCTCCACCAGGCCACCCATGTTCTGATCCAGCTCTTCTTCCACAAAGGCAAGACGGATTTGATCTTGATCCTGGTGGACCGTCTGGACCAGCAGAACTCAGAAGTTTGAATCTGCCTTCTTTGGATAAAGTGGATGGGCCAAAGCCCTCACAAACGGAATCCAGCAGAAATGATACCAAAGACGACCTTGGTAATGTAAATGTGCCTCATTCATCTGTGCCTGCTGAAAGGGAAGCAAGTGGCCCTGGCTTTGCTCCTCCACCTTTTCCTGCAATCAGAGGTCCATTGTTTCCAGTGGATAGGAGGGGTCCATTCATGAGAAGAGAACCTCCTTTTCCTCCACCTCCTCCAGGAAGCATGTATGGAGCTCCTCAAAATTATTATCTCCCAAGGGATTTCCCTGTGCAGCCACCACCCCCATCTGGGTTCCTGTCACCTCCGTGGGAACAACACCGAAGGATGATGATTCCCCCACCAGGCCACCCATGTTCTGATCCAGCTCTTCTTCCACAAAGGCAAGACGGATTTGATCCTGATCCTGGTGGACCGTCTGGCCCAGCAGAGCTCAGAAGTTTTAACCTGGCTTCTTTGGATAAAGTGGATGGGCCAAAGCCCTCACAAACGGAATCCAGCAGAAATGATACCAAAGACGACCTTGGTAATGTAAATGTGCCTCATTCATCTGTGCCTGCTGAAAGGGAAGCAAGTGGCCCTGGCTTTGCTCCTCCACCTTTTCCTGCAATCAGAGGTCCATTGTTTCCAGTGGATAGGAGGGGTCCATTCATGAGAAGAGAACCTCCTTTTCCTCCACCTCCTCCAGGAAGCATGTATGGAGCTCCTCAAAATTATTATCTCCCAAGGGATTTCCCTGTGCAGCCACCACCTCCATCTGGGTTCCTGTCACCTCCGTGGGAACAACACCGAAGGATGATGATCCCTCCACCAGGCCACCCATGTTCTGATCCAGCTCTTCTTCCACAAAGGCAAGACGGCTTTGATCCTAATCCTGGTGGACCGTCTGGCCCAGCAGAACTGAGAAGTTTTAACCTGGCTTCTTTGGATAAAGTGGATGGGCCAAAGCCCTCACAAACGGAATCCAGCAGAAATGAAACCAAAGACGACCTTGGTAATGTAAATGTGCCTCATTCATCTGTGCCTGCTGAAAGGGAAGCAAGTGGCCCTGGCTTTGCTCCTCCACCTTTTCCTGCAATCAGAGGTCCATTGTTTCCAGTGGATAGGAGGGGTCCATTCATGAGAAGAGAACCTCTTTTTCCTCCACCTCCTCCAGGAAGCATGTATGGAGCTCCTCAAAATTATTTTCTACCAAGGGATTTCTCTGTCCAGCCACCACCTCCATTTGCAATGAGAAATGTCTATTCACTGAGGGGATTTCCTCCTTATGTTCCTCTAGGAGCTGGATTGTCACCTCCACCCCCACATTCTGAAAGTAGGGGTGAGTTCCCTTCAGGGTCGATTCCGTGCTCAAATGAGCCTGCTCCTGAAATCCAGAAGCACAGCAAGAAACCTGATGATATTTTTGGTCTCTCTTCATAAATAGTTTTGACTTATCTTTCATTTTCAGTTTAAGTAACTACAATTTTTGCTCAAATTGAAGCTTAATGGAATTATAATTCTCAGGATACTATTTTGTAAATAAAGATGATTTAAATATGAATTTCGTGAGTAAATTATTTCCATTTTATTTTATCCTAGATTGTATAATTAATTTAATTTGATTAACTAACCCACTATTACATAAACAATAATGGGAAATTTATTTAGGTTATCTTGCAGTTGGGGATGTTTTAAACTCCAAGGGCTGTGTCTTTATGCCAAGAACTGTATTTACTACGGTTGTAGACAAATGTGAAAGTAACTTTATGCTTAATTAAATTTTCATTGATTTAAAGACTTGCTTGGTATTGATAATAATAATAAAATCAGCTAGGTTTTTAATTAAAAAAAATCACAATGTACCCCATAAATATGTACAGTTATTAGGTGTCCGTTAAAAATAATAATAATCTTTTAAAATTACCAAAAGAAATTGTGGATCTAAGACCCTTCAAGACCCTCTATTTATAAAAACTTGCTGTTGATGGATATTTTTATGCTCTTAAAACATGAAATCTAAGCCTCTGTCCATGCTGCAATGAAAAAGTCTGTGGTGAGAAGATATGATAAGAAGATGAAGCATATTATTAACCAGTGTTTATGTGTTTCATAGACCTTTACTATCTAGAAAGAAACCTGTAAGGAGGGTATAATGATGCTTCTATGGTTCTAATTTAAATTTTTTATGAATAGAAAACAGTGAGCACTGTATACAGGTAAAAAGCCATATAACATCCTGCATATATGGGTATCTGAGAACTTCAAAATGTTTGTGGAAAAATAGAATTGAAAGATAATATGAATCTTCCCTGAGCTTTGTGAAGTGCCGCCGTACATGGAGATGTGTGTATTATATAATTATGCATGTGTGTGTGTAATTGACAGTTAACGTTTTTCTGATGATAAAAATAATACATTACTGCTAATTTTTGCTTGAAATATCTGAAGAATATGCACCAGTCAATCTTTAGGTTAAAATTAAGGATGATTTCCATGTGACCGCAACGTTAAGAACTTTAATCCTTGGGGAAAAAAAAATCATTCAACTCTATAGCGCCTATATGGGTGGTATGCATTAACAAAATAAATGAGATTTTCTTCTCAGTTTTTGCAAAAAAAAAAAAAATTTTTTTTTTTGTAGAATAGGGGAAATTCTCTAGAAAATTCTT
Source organism: Cynocephalus volans (assembly GCF_027409185.1). Lineage (NCBI taxonomy): Eukaryota > Metazoa > Chordata > Mammalia > Dermoptera > Cynocephalidae > Cynocephalus > Cynocephalus volans. The sequence goes on along the minus strand of NC_084473.1, from coordinate 90,390,230 downwards.
TGATATTTCTTATCTCGAAAATAATTTGGTAAGTCTCATATTTATGCCTTAGAAAAAAGACAGTATGTGGCATTACACTCTGGTGCTTTGTACTCTGTCAGTGCAGCTAAGCTGGGAGTTAATTACATTTTCCAGAGTTCCCTTCCGTCTCTTCTTCCAGATTAGAATTGGCCAAGAAAGAAACTTGCAGAATATTGGAAACTGGAAATGAGGCAGTGGCCATAACCATCTGCAGATCTTTTCTCAGGCAGATTCAGAGACAGACAGAAGAAGAGGCCGGGCCCATGTGGGTAAAAACCTCCAGCCGAGTCTGTGAAGTGACGTATCCCGAGGTTGTCCTGAGGGGAGTGCTTCCGTTTTTCTTTGTTCACGGGTGTTCTCCTCAAACCAAAGCCATTTTTCTGGAAATTTTCTTCTCTAAAGCTTCTTGGCCCTTAAAAACCTAGTATTTGTCCTTGAGTTTTGGTGCAGCATCAAAGACCCTCCACAGTCATCTGAAGTGGCTGCTGAAGCACTTCTTCTGCAGTTAGTGTCTCTGTGAAGCTCAACTTGCTTCACATTCTTCCACCAAAGCAACGTGTTGCCACAGATTCCTGCAGCAGCAGGTAGGAGAGTCCAGCTGCTTCTGAGGAGCGTCAGCGCTGCAGCGGCCTCCTGAGCGCTCCAGCGCTCCCGCTCCGCTGCAGCCTCTGCCCCGCTAGAGCCGCTGCCCGCGTGCTCCCGATCCCACTGCAGCGTCGGCCCATTGGAGCTGCTGCCGCCAGCTCCCGCTCCCTATGCAGCCCCCCTTTCCAGCCTCTGCCCCTTTCCAGCCGCTGCCCCGCTGCAGCCGCTGCATGCACGCTCCCGCTCCTGCTCCCGCTGCAGCCTCTGCCCCGTTCGAGCTGCTGCCGTGCGCTCCCGATCGCGCTGCAGCCTCTGCCTGGCTCGAGCCGCTGCCCTGGCGCTCCCGATCCCGCTGCAGCCTCTGCCCTGTTTGAGCCGCTGCCCGCGCCCTCCCGATCCCGCTGCAGCCCGTGCCCCTCTCGAGCTTCTGCCCCTCTCGAGCAGCTTCCCCCACGCTCACGCGCCCGCTCCCGCCTCCGCCTTTGCCCAGCTCCAGCTATTGCCCGCGCCCTCCTGCTCCGGCTCCAGCCTCTGCTCCGCTACAGCTGCTGCCCGCTTGCTTCTGATCCCGCTGCAGCTTTTGCCCTGCTGGAGCCGCTGCCCGCGCTCACGATCCCGCTGCAGCCTCTGCCTCTCTAGAGCGGCTGCCCGCGCGCTCCCGCTCAGGCTGCAGCCTCTGCCCAGCTGGAGCCACTGCCCGCGCGTTCCCGATCCCGCTGCAGCCTCTGCCCCGCTCGAGCAGCTGCCCGCACGCTCCCGATCTGGCTGCAGCCTCTGCACCGCTTGAGCCGCTGCCCCCGCGCTCCCGATCTGGCTGCAGCCTCTGCCCTGCTCGAGCCGCTGCCTGCGCGCTCCCGATCCCGCTGCAGCCTCTGCCTGGCTGGAGCAGCCGCCCGTGCGCTCCCGCTCCCCCTGCAGCCTCTGCCCGGCTGGAGCCGCTGCCCACCCGCTCCTGATCCCGCAGCAGCCTCTGCCCCGCTCGAGCTTCTGCCCGCACGCTAGCGCTCCAGCTCCCGCTGCAGTCTTTGCCCAGCTCGAGCTGTTTCCCACCCCCTCCTGCTCCCGCCCCACCGCAGCCTTTGCCCAGCTCCAGCTGTTGCCCACGCCCTCCCGCTCCCGCTGCAGCCGCTGCCCTGCTGCAGCCGCTGCCCTGGCTCTCCCGATCACGCTGCAGCCTCTGCCCCTCTCGAGCCTCTGCCCCTCTCCCGCCGCTGCCCCCACACTCACGCTCCCGCTCCCGCCTCCGCCTTGGCCCAGCTCCAGCTGTTGCCCAGCCCTCCTGCTCCCGCTCCAGCCTCTGCTCCGCTAGAGCTGCTGCCCGCTTGCTCCCGATCCCGCTGCAGCTTTTGCCCTGCTGGAGCCGCTGCCCGTGCTCACGATCCCGCTGCAGCCCCTGCCTCGCTCCAGCGGCTGCCCGCACGCTCCCGATCTCGCTGCAGCCTCTGCCCGCCTGGAGCCGCTGCCCGCGCGCTCCAGAACCCGCTGCAGCCTCTGCCTCACTGGAGCCACTGCCCGCGCGCTCCCGATCTCGCTGCAGCCTCTGCCCTGCTCGAGCCGCTGCCCGCGCGCTCCCGATCCTGCTGCAGCCTCTGCCCGGCTGGAGCCGCTGCCCGTGTGCTCCCGCTCCCCCTGCAGGCTCTGCCCGGCTCGAGCCGCTCCCCACCCGCTCCTGATCCCACAGCAGCCTCTGCCCCGCTCGAGCCGCTGCCTGCGCGCTCCCGATCGCGCTGCAGCCTCTGCACCGCTCGAGGCGCTGCCTGCGCGTTCCCGATCCCGCCGCAACCTCTGCCCCGCTCGAGCTTCTGCCCGCACACTAGCGCTCCAGCTCACGCAGCAGTCTTTGCCCAGCTCGAGCTGTTTCCCACTCCCTCCTGCTCCCGCCCCACCGCAGCCTTTGCCCAGCTCCAGCTGTTGCCCACGCCCTCCCGCTCCCGCTGCAGCCTCTGCCCCGCTAGAGCCGCTGCCCGCCCACTCCCGATCTAGCTGCAGCCTCTGCCCCTCTCGAGCCTCTGCCCCTCTCCCGCCGCTGCCCCGACGCTCACGCTCCCGCTCCCGCCTCCGCCTTTGCCCAGCTCCAGCTGTTGCCTGCGCCCTCCTGCTCCCGCTCCAGCCTCTGTCCCGCTCGATCCGCTGCCTGCGCACTCCCGATCGCGCTGCAGCCTCTGCACCGCTCAGCCGCTGTCCCCGCTCTCCCGATCTGGCTGCAGCCTCTGGCCTGCTCGAGCCGCTGCCTGCGCGCTCCCGATCCCCCTGCAGGCTCTGCCCGGCTCCGGCCGCTGCCCGCGTGCTCCCGCTCCCGCCACAGCCTCTCCCCAGCCAGTGCACCTAAAAGGAGGGCGGAGGTTCTGGATCCCAGGGAAAGAGAGCGAGAAAGCGGAATGACACGGGGTCTTGAGGCTGCACTTTCCTGTCCCTCAGCTCAGGTCCCGTTGCGCTGTCCGAACACCTGTGTTTAAATCTGCTCTGATATCTAGAAACCTGCAGACCTCTATTTCCATGTCAGGGTAGAGAGGACCGTCTCATTCTTTTTTAAAGCTGCATCCATTATGATTTTACCATCATGTATTTACCCCGTGCCCCACGGGTGGACACTCAGGTTGTGTCCAGGTTGTGCTGTCCTACACAATGCTGCAGTGAGCATCCTGGTGTCCTTCAGAGATTTCTCTGGGTTTGGGCCTAGAGGTGACACTGATGGGACAAAGAATATCCACATGGAAAATACTGAAAGATAGGACCAGATTATCTTCCAAAGGCTGCAGTTTTATTGCTACCAAGAGTATGTGAGGCAATTTTAAATTGAGTTGAATTGTGGATGTGTTGAGTCTAATCAAAATTCTAGTGTTGGTCTCTTCATTGTCTGAGGTATTGCGTCAGGCCTCTGGAGACAGGTGCGTGCACGAGATGACTCCTGGCTTCCAGCTGTCTACACCATGTGTAACATGGCTGTCGGATGACTCTGGCGGCCTGCGGTCCCACAGTCAACTTTGTCATTCTCTTCTCCCCATTAAAATACAGATTGAGTACCCCTTATCCAAAATGCTTGGAAAGTATTTTGGATTTAGGATGTTTTCAGATTTGGGAATATTTGGAGAATACATTTGCAGAATGCTCCAATGAGCATTTCCTTTGAGTGTCATGTTAGCACTCAAAAAGTTTAGGAGTTTGGATTTTTGGATTAGAGACTCTTAACCTGTATATAAATATCCCAGACATTCTGTTTTCTACTATTCTTGGAGTTTCAGGTCCTCAAAGGAGCACAAAAATATTTTGCCAAACCACAGTTCTAATTTGTGATGTTTAAGATGTGGCTTTTGTATTTGCAAACTCGAATTGTTGTGCCAGACGCTCCAGCCTTGCCACCCAGCAAAAGGCCCCATGGAAGATTCTGCCAAAGAAATGCCAGATGGGCCAAGGCATCCAAGGTCTCAGGTGACTGGCCAGGGCAGCTCCAGTTGGCCGAGTTGTGCTAAGAGAGGGTCGCCTGGTGGGCGAGAGCCTGCCCATGCTACCCGAAGGGACAAGCAGTGTGAGTTAACATTTATTTATCGAGCTATGAGTATCAACGGGGAAGCGTGTTATACGCTTTACAAGGATCAACCAAGAGACAGGACTTGTTGCTTATCTACCTGAGGGCTGAGAAACTAGGATGCAGAGACTGGATGTGGGCTGCATAGCAAAGGCAATACTTACCCAAAGGAGTCAACGTATGATGGTGGCATTTCAGGACATAACTGAGTTCTCTGGAGTCAGCCTGAGGCCCTGCTCTGGGTGGTGGTGGCCAGTGTCCCTCCCCACCCTCTGTGCCTCCCATCTTACCTCCTAGCACCCTGTCTCTCTGAGCCTAAATGCCAGGGACCAAACCAGGAGGCTGGCAGCCAGCCTGGTCCACACCATGGGCCCCTCCTCCATGGTCCCAAATCCTTCCTTGCACTTTCTGGACAAGCATGGAGCAGTTAGCTTCCAACCCTCGTACAAACACTGATGATCACAGCCCCATGTGGGGAGGGAGGCCGGTGTGTGCCGTGAGATGACCCCGCCCAGCCCCTGACCCCTGCCCACATTGATGCCGCATTTAGAGAAGAGATGGCCTGACCCCTCACCCACACCAAGGGTACCAAGGAGTCAAGTGTTGAGGTTAGAGGCGGGGATATCAGGGAGGTGAGCTGAGACCAGAGGGTGAGGTGAGATGCCCTCGTTCACATCAAGCCAGAGGAAGAGGGCTTTAAAGAGAGCTTTAGGCTTTGAGGTGTCCTCCGCAGGTGGAGAAATCCAGTGGACTGATGCCTCACCCCCACCCCCACCCCAAAGTCTAGAGGGCAAGAGACAGGCTGGCTGCTTTGATGGCGGAGCTGAGGAGAGGGCCGACGGCCCAGGTGAGGGCCTCGTGTTAGAGAGTCGGCGTGGAATCTCACAGGCCCAGTCCCAGGAGGCAGCCTGGGCAGTGAACAGACGCAGGCCAAGAGAAGGTGGGGCTGCCGCTACCCGTCAGGGGCTCCTTGGTTCTCTGAGGCCCACACAAAATATTCTAGTCAGGGGGACAGTGGGGACCATGTCCGGGCTCTGAAGACCCTTGGAGATGCCGATGAGAGAAAGAGGCGTAGCTTTCAACCTCCGCCAAGCCCAGAGCACAGTTCAGCTGGAGGCTGACCACGCCTGCTGCCCGGCCGAGGCTTCCCACCCCACCAGGCCGGGGCAGCAGGAGCGGCCTCCACTTCAAAGCAGGGGACTTGACGATGACGTCAGGCCCTTTTTATTGTTGGGCCTGGACGTGAGCCGAGCGGTGCTGTGTGACGTGAAGTGGTGGAGACCACGGGTATTTCCCTACCAAGAAGCAGCCTGGGCCTGTCAGGTTTCCATCTGGCCGTGGGAGGACTGGCCAGCAGAAGAGGTTTCAAGGGCCAGAGGTGGACACAAATAAAGCTGCTTTAAGTGGTTTCCAGTTCCACAGCTGTGCTGGCTCAGTGTCCTGGTGACATCCCTGAGTTCTGTGGCATCCAGAGGAGGGCTTTGGGGGGGGCAACAGGTGTTTATTGACCTTCTTTAAAGAGCGGGCACCACATGCATGGTGAGACGCACCCCCCTCCCAGAGGGGCCTTGGTCTCAGGCAGGGGCTCTTGGTGGGGCAGGGCCCAAACCCCGAGGGGGAATTTCTCTGTCTCTGCCCCTCAGCCAGGCCCAACAGTAGAAAGGGCCTGAGGGAAAGGTACGGAAGAGCTCCACCTGCCGGCTTGGGGTCCTGGGGAGGAGGGATTGAACTTGGGCCTGGAGTGGAGGGGGTCATGAGGAAGGTCCAGGAGACCCCAAGACTTGTGGGTGGGGCTTGCCAAGCCCCTCCCCTGCCTGGGATGAGAGTAAGAGACCCTGGTCAGCTAACGCGTCTCATCACCGCCGCCTCCAGTGTGAAGTGCTCAGTAACTGCAACATAAGGAAACGCAGCCTTCATCCAGACTTGAAACGATTCCTTCCCTTTCCACTTCCAAACTGCCCTGCCCTCGGGCTCCTGCCACCGTGGGAGGAAAAGCACAGTTCCAACCCATCAGGCTCAAGCTCGTAGCTAACAGGGCAGGCACTCCTGCAGCCTTCCGCCCCTTTTCTGGGTCTGATAGCTGCCAGAGACTCTTGCAAAACTGACTCTCTCTTGGGGAGTTTGCTAATGGCCACGTGCCCACAGCACGGCCACCGCTGAGGCCCATGCAAGGAGCCAACTCAGGCGTCCTCGGTCCCCATTCCCTCCTGCCTGGGAAAGGACCCAGTGGCAGAGGGGGGTCATGGCAGGGGGCAGGAACATTCACATCTGTGTTGCATGAGGGGAACCCTCCAGGTTGGCTGCTGCAGTGGGAGGTTCCCAAGGCCCCGGGGCCTGGGGGGCCCAGTGGGCAGGGCAGTCGTCCTGACCTGTTTGGTTGCACAGCTTGTTAACTTCGAAGAAAGCACCTCTGAGCAGTGGGAGGGTGACTCACCAGAGGGCAGCACTGGTTTGGGGGTGGGCTTCTCTGGTCCTACCTTTTCAGTTCACACAGTAAGGAAGGCCAGGCCTGTCCTGGGCAGTGTGATCAGCAAGTCTCCAAGCTGACGTATGAAACATGGGTGTGTCATCGGTTGGGGTGCATCTTGACCGCCATGCTCGCTTTGGGATGAAAGGAACAGGCTTTATGTCCCGGCTTTGTCACTTTCTAGCCTGTGACTTGGGCAAACCCTTTTACTTTTCTGGGTCTCACTGTCATCATCCATAGAGTGAGATAAAGACACCTTCCTCCCAAGTCCACCGTGAAGACTCAAAACGCTCAGCGCGTCCCTGCTCCTGGAAGTGTGCTGGGAGCCAAAGGAGCAGGGCTGTCCTGGCCTTGAAAGGCCGAGGGGCTCCTGGGGAGCTGTGCCCTGACCTGAGGCTTGCCCCCCCTTTCCCCAGGGGGCAGGGTGGGCTGGGAGCTTGGGCCAGACACCTGGGCAGCTGCCTCCCCTCTGGAACAGTCCTCATTTTATTCCCCTGGGGTCCTGAAAGTTGGAACTAACTGGCTGGCTAAAAAAACAAAAAAGAAAAGGCAAAGGGCGAGCAAGCGCTTTGTGCGTGCTGCAAGGCAGGGTGTGTCTCAGGGATCTGTTTCCATGGGAACCAGCGGCACAGGCTGGCTCCTATGGGCACCAAAAAGAGAAACTTGGCAGAGGTTTCAGGCACCTGAAGTGGGATTCATGCCAGGGATACAAGGATGGTTCAACATATGAAAGTCAATAAAGGTGATACAATAAATGTAACGGTCATGTGGCCAGTATGAATCTGGCCATCACAGCTTGGGTATGAACGGTGACAATCAGCCTTGCATCCCGTGAATATTCATAACCAATAAAATTGGGGGGAAAAAAGAATAAATGGGTACAGGAGATCTTATTGGTGTGGTGAAAATGTTCTAAAACTGATTTGTGGTGATGGCTGCACAACTTGATGAACTTACTAGAACTCATTGAATTGCATACCTGAAATGGGTGGATTACAAGGTATATAAAATATTCCTCAATAAAGTGTTTTTTAAACAAAGAGCATTTCACTGACATCCAGCAGATCCCGAAATACAACACACTTCTGCCACTAAATAGCTAAACAGCCCTGGACAAGTAGTGCACTTACTGTAGACCTTTGCTTCATTACCTATAAAGAAAGCGTTGGGCCAGCTGAAGCCCAGAGTGTCTCAGGCCTCTTCCCATTGCCACATTCTACGGCTATTTTGGCAAAGTTAGTCCAAAGAAAACACTTTTGTTCCTTGGCAGGTATCTAAGGAAGGATGCTCCTCTGAAAGAAATTAAAATCGCAAAATTTCCTTTAAAAAATTGCCAAAGGAAAAGTTGATCTCCTAGAAGTAGCAGAATAGTGGTCACTAGAGGCTGGGAAGGGTAGGGCGAGGAGGGGAAAGGCAGAGGTTACAGATACAAAGTTGCAGCTGGACAGGAGGAACTATTTGTACTGATCTACAGCTTTGTAAGGTGGCTAGAGTCAGCACGCATTTATTAGATAATTTCAAATAGCTAAAAGAGAGGATTTTGAATTTTCCCAGCACAAAGAAATGACAAATATTTGAGTGATGAGTATGCTGATTACCCAGATTTCATCATTATAAACATGGATTCAAATCCAGCGGTGGCCCGGCCAAAACCAAGCCGAGGTGGGGGTGGCTAGGACAGCGTGTGTCACAGGCTCGCGCGGGGCAGGCTCCGGAACCGCGTGGCGGAAGTGACGTCACAAAGGGGCCTGGTTACCATGGTGCGCGTGGGGGACGCCTGAGGCCGGTGGGCGCCAGTGCTCCCCGGCTCCCCTCAAGGCCGGCTGCGCTGTGTCTGCTGCTGTCGCCGGGGCCGGTTCGCATTCCCGACAGAACGCAGAGCTGTCTCAGCTGCTGGTGGTGGCCCGGCCAGGCCGTGGCTACTGTGGCCACAGCCGGAGCAGCCTCGGCGCCATGGAGGTGCCCGGGGCTGCCCCTCAGCCGTACTTGGGGCTGGTCCTGGGAAAGCTGTGCAGGACTGTGGCAGCATTGCCTGAAGACCTGAGACCGGGCCCTGGTTTTCCGTGGGAACTGGTGACATGTGCGGCTCTTACTGGATTTTTGATTCTCTTGTTTTTGTGGAGAAGTGTTCGATCGGTGAGAAGCCGGCTTTATGTAAGAAGAGAGAAAAAGCTTGCTGAAAAGCTTTCTGGACTAATTGAAGAAAAATGTAAACTACTTGACAAACTTTGCGTTGTTCAAGAGGAGTATGAAGGCTTGGAGTCAGCTGTGAAGGATGCCAGCTTTGAGAAGGGGTCAACAGAAGCACAAAGCTTGGAGGCAACCTATGAAAAGCTGAGCAGCTCCAAATCTAAACTTGAGGATGAAATAGTCTTTCTAGCAAAAGAATTAAAGGAACAGAAATCTAAACATTGTGAGCAAGATGAATTGATGGCGGATATTTCAAAAAGGATACAGTCCCTAGAAGATGAATCGAAATCCATCCAGTCACAAGTAGCTGAAGCCAAACTAATCTGCAAAATATTTCAAATGAATGAAGAACGTCTGAAGGTGGCAATAAAAGACGCCTTGAATGAAAATTCCCAACTTCAGGAAAGCCAGAAACAGCTTTTACAAGAAGCGGAAGTATTGAAAGAACAAGTGAGTGAACTTAATAAACAGAAAATAATATTTGAAAACTCCAAAGTCCAGGCAGAACGAGTTCTGAGTGATAAAGAAAATCACATCAAGTCTCTGGCTGAACGCTTGCTCAAGATGACAGACTGGGCTGCTGTGCTTGGAGAAGACATGATGGCTGATGACTTGGAATTGCAGATGAAGAGTGAATCACAAAATGGTGCTCGCTTAGATGATCTGCCAAAAGGAGCTTTGAAGAAACTGATTCACACTGCTAAGTTAAATGCTTCTTTCAAAACCCTAGAAGGAGAAAGAAACCAAATTTACCCTGAGTTGTCTGAAGTAGATAAAACAAAGGAAGAGCTTATAGAGCATATTACAAATCTCCAGACTGAACAAGCATCTTTACAGTCAGAAAACACACAGTTGGAAAGTGAAAATCAGAAGCTTCGGCAGAAACTTAAAGGAATGACTGAACTGTATCAAGAAAATGGAATGAAACTCCACAGGAAGTTAATAGCAGAGGAAAAGGACCGGTTAGAGAAGGAGGAGAAACTTTCCAAAGTAGAAGAGAAGATGAGCCATGCAGCTGAGGAACTGGAGACCTACAGAAGGAGAGCCAGAGATGCAGAAGAAGAATTGGAGAGAAGCGTTCGTTCTTATCAAGGGCAGATGACTTCCTATGAGAAAGAAGCGCATGGCAGCTGGGTGGCAGCTGAGACTGCTGAAAGACACCTCAGGTATTTAAGGAAAGTAAATGTTTCCAAGAGACAAAAATTAGCTGAAAAAGAGTTTAAATTTGAACTTTTCAAAAAAGATCCATATGTAGTTGATGTTCCAAAGACAGCATTTGGCGGAGAGCATTCCCCATGTGGTGCCTCACCAGTGGGTCGACCTTCATCCGAAACGAGAGCTTTTCTCTCTCCACTCAGACTCGCACCTTTGACTCCAGGGCGAGGAGGAGGAAGAGGCTCAAGAGGCCCAGAGAATACTCTGGATCACCAGATGACCAATGAAAGAGGAGAATCGGGCTGTGATAGGTTAACCGATTCTCATGGAGCACCATCTGGGTACCTGTCACCTCCGTGGGAACAGCACCGGAGGATGAGGATCCCTCCACCAGGCCACCCATGTTCTGATCCAGCTCTTCTTCCACGAAGGCAAGACGGTTTTGATTCTGATCCTGGTGGACCGTCTGGCCCAGCAGAACTCAGAAGTTTTAACCTGGCTTCTTTGGATAAAGTGGATGGGCCAAAGCCCTCACAAACGGAATCCAGCAGAAATGAAACCAAAGACGACCTTGGTAATGTAAATGTGCCTCATTCATCTGTGCCTGCTGAAAGGGAAGCAAGTGGCCCTGGCTTTGCTCCTCCACCTTTTCCTGCAATCAGAGGTCCATTGTTTCCAGTGGATAGGAGGGGTCCATTCATGAGAAGAGAACCTCCTTTTCCTCCACCTCCTCCAGGAAGCATGTATGGAGCTCCTCAAAATTATTATCTCCCAAGGGATTTCCCTGTGCAGCCACCACCCCCATCTGGGTTCCTGTCACCTCCGTGGGAACAACACCGAAGGATGATGATTCCCCCACCAGGCCACCCATGTTCTGATCCAGCTCTTCTTCCACAAAGGCAAGACGGATTTGATCCTGATCCTGGTGGACCGTCTGGCCCAGCAGAGCTCAGAAGTTTTAACCTGGCTTCTTTGGATAAAGTGGATGGGCCAAAGCCCTCACAAACGGAATCCAGCAGAAATGATACCAAAGACGACCTTGGTAATGTAAATGTGCCTCATTCATCTGTGCCTGCTGAAAGGGAAGCAAGTGGCCCTGGCTTTGCTCCTCCACCTTTTCCTGCAATCAGAGGTCCATTGTTTCCAGTGGATAGGAGGGGTCCATTCATGAGAAGAGAACCTCCTTTTCCTCCACCTCCTCCAGGAAGCATGTATGGAGCTCCTCAAAATTATTAACTCCCAAGGGATTTCCCTGTGCAGCCACCACCTCCATCTGGGTTCCTGTCACCTCCGTGGGAACAACACCGAAGGATGATGATTCCTCCACCAGGCCACCCATGTTCTGATCCAGCTCTTCTTCCACAAAGGCAAGACGGATTTGATCTTGATCCTGGTGGACCGTCTGGACCAGCAGAACTCAGAAGTTTGAATCTGCCTTCTTTGGATAAAGTGGATGGGCCAAAGCCCTCACAAACGGAATCCAGCAGAAATGATACCAAAGACGACCTTGGTAATGTAAATGTGCCTCATTCATCTGTGCCTGCTGAAAGGGAAGCAAGTGGCCCTGGCTTTGCTCCTCCACCTTTTCCTGCAATCAGAGGTCCATTGTTTCCAGTGGATAGGAGGGGTCCATTCATGAGAAGAGAACCTCCTTTTCCTCCACCTCCTCCAGGAAGCATGTATGGAGCTCCTCAAAATTATTATCTCCCAAGGGATTTCCCTGTGCAGCCACCACCCCCATCTGGGTTCCTGTCACCTCCGTGGGAACAACACCGAAGGATGATGATTCCCCCACCAGGCCACCCATGTTCTGATCCAGCTCTTCTTCCACAAAGGCAAGACGGATTTGATCCTGATCCTGGTGGACCGTCTGGCCCAGCAGAGCTCAGAAGTTTTAACCTGGCTTCTTTGGATAAAGTGGATGGGCCAAAGCCCTCACAAACGGAATCCAGCAGAAATGATACCAAAGACGACCTTGGTAATGTAAATGTGCCTCATTCATCTGTGCCTGCTGAAAGGGAAGCAAGTGGCCCTGGCTTTGCTCCTCCACCTTTTCCTGCAATCAGAGGTCCATTGTTTCCAGTGGATAGGAGGGGTCCATTCATGAGAAGAGAACCTCCTTTTCCTCCACCTCCTCCAGGAAGCATGTATGGAGCTCCTCAAAATTATTATCTCCCAAGGGATTTCCCTGTGCAGCCACCACCTCCATCTGGGTTCCTGTCACCTCCGTGGGAACAACACCGAAGGATGATGATCCCTCCACCAGGCCACCCATGTTCTGATCCAGCTCTTCTTCCACAAAGGCAAGACGGCTTTGATCCTAATCCTGGTGGACCGTCTGGCCCAGCAGAACTGAGAAGTTTTAACCTGGCTTCTTTGGATAAAGTGGATGGGCCAAAGCCCTCACAAACGGAATCCAGCAGAAATGAAACCAAAGACGACCTTGGTAATGTAAATGTGCCTCATTCATCTGTGCCTGCTGAAAGGGAAGCAAGTGGCCCTGGCTTTGCTCCTCCACCTTTTCCTGCAATCAGAGGTCCATTGTTTCCAGTGGATAGGAGGGGTCCATTCATGAGAAGAGAACCTCTTTTTCCTCCACCTCCTCCAGGAAGCATGTATGGAGCTCCTCAAAATTATTTTCTACCAAGGGATTTCTCTGTCCAGCCACCACCTCCATTTGCAATGAGAAATGTCTATTCACTGAGGGGATTTCCTCCTTATGTTCCTCTAGGAGCTGGATTGTCACCTCCACCCCCACATTCTGAAAGTAGGGGTGAGTTCCCTTCAGGGTCGATTCCGTGCTCAAATGAGCCTGCTCCTGAAATCCAGAAGCACAGCAAGAAACCTGATGATATTTTTGGTCTCTCTTCATAAATAGTTTTGACTTATCTTTCATTTTCAGTTTAAGTAACTACAATTTTTGCTCAAATTGAAGCTTAATGGAATTATAATTCTCAGGATACTATTTTGTAAATAAAGATGATTTAAATATGAATTTCGTGAGTAAATTATTTCCATTTTATTTTATCCTAGATTGTATAATTAATTTAATTTGATTAACTAACCCACTATTACATAAACAATAATGGGAAATTTATTTAGGTTATCTTGCAGTTGGGGATGTTTTAAACTCCAAGGGCTGTGTCTTTATGCCAAGAACTGTATTTACTACGGTTGTAGACAAATGTGAAAGTAACTTTATGCTTAATTAAATTTTCATTGATTTAAAGACTTGCTTGGTATTGATAATAATAATAAAATCAGCTAGGTTTTTAATTAAAAAAAATCACAATGTACCCCATAAATATGTACAGTTATTAGGTGTCCGTTAAAAATAATAATAATCTTTTAAAATTACCAAAAGAAATTGTGGATCTAAGACCCTTCAAGACCCTCTATTTATAAAAACTTGCTGTTGATGGATATTTTTATGCTCTTAAAACATGAAATCTAAGCCTCTGTCCATGCTGCAATGAAAAAGTCTGTGGTGAGAAGATATGATAAGAAGATGAAGCATATTATTAACCAGTGTTTATGTGTTTCATAGACCTTTACTATCTAGAAAGAAACCTGTAAGGAGGGTATAATGATGCTTCTATGGTTCTAATTTAAATTTTTTATGAATAGAAAACAGTGAGCACTGTATACAGGTAAAAAGCCATATAACATCCTGCATATATGGGTATCTGAGAACTTCAAAATGTTTGTGGAAAAATAGAATTGAAAGATAATATGAATCTTCCCTGAGCTTTGTGAAGTGCCGCCGTACATGGAGATGTGTGTATTATATAATTATGCATGTGTGTGTGTAATTGACAGTTAACGTTTTTCTGATGATAAAAATAATACATTACTGCTAATTTTTGCTTGAAATATCTGAAGAATATGCACCAGTCAATCTTTAGGTTAAAATTAAGGATGATTTCCATGTGACCGCAACGTTAAGAACTTTAATCCTTGGGGAAAAAAAAATCATTCAACTCTATAGCGCCTATATGGGTGGTATGCATTAACAAAATAAATGAGATTTTCTTCTCAGTTTTTGCAAAAAAAAAAAAAATTTTTTTTTTTGTAGAATAGGGGAAATTCTCTAGAAAATTCTTTGATATTTCTTATCTCGAAAATAATTTGGTAAGTCTCATATTTATGCCTTAGAAAAAAGACAGTATGTGGCATTACACTCTGGTGCTTTGTACTCTGTCAGTGCAGCTAAGCTGGGAGTTAATTACATTTTCCAGAGTTCCCTTCCGTCTCTTCTTCCAGATTAGAATTGGCCAAGAAAGAAACTTGCAGAATATTGGAAACTGGAAATGAGGCAGTGGCCATAACCATCTGCAGATCTTTTCTCAGGCAGATTCAGAGACAGACAGAAGAAGAGGCCGGGCCCATGTGGGTAAAAACCTCCAGCCGAGTCTGTGAAGTGACGTATCCCGAGGTTGTCCTGAGGGGAGTGCTTCCGTTTTTCTTTGTTCACGGGTGTTCTCCTCAAACCAAAGCCATTTTTCTGGAAATTTTCTTCTCTAAAGCTTCTTGGCCCTTAAAAACCTAGTATTTGTCCTTGAGTTTTGGTGCAGCATCAAAGACCCTCCACAGTCATCTGAAGTGGCTGCTGAAGCACTTCTTCTGCAGTTAGTGTCTCTGTGAAGCTCAACTTGCTTCACATTCTTCCACCAAAGCAACGTGTTGCCACAGATTCCTGCAGCCGCAGGTAGGAGAGTCCAGCTGCTTCTGAGGAGCGTCAGCGCTGCAGCGGCCTCCTGAGCGCTCCAGCGCTCCCGCTCCGCTGCAGCCTCTGCCCCGCTAGAGCCGCTGCCCGCGTGCTCCCGATCCCACTGCAGCGTCGGCCCATTGGAGCTGCTGCCGCCAGCTCCCGCTCCCTATGCAGCCCCCCTTTCCAGCCTCTGCCCCTTTCCAGCCGCTGCCCCGCTGCAGCCGCTGCATGCACGCTCCCGCTCCTGCTCCCGCTGCAGCCTCTGCCCCGTTCGAGCTGCTGCCGTGCGCTCCCGATCGCGCTGCAGCCTCTGCCTGGCTCGAGCCGCTGCCCTGGCGCTCCCGATCCCGCTGCAGCCTCTGCCCTGTTTGAGCCGCTGCCCGCGCCCTCCCGATCCCGCTGCAGCCCGTGCCCCTCTCGAGCTTCTGCCCCTCTCGAGCAGCTTCCCCCACGCTCACGCGCCCGCTCCCGCCTCCGCCTTTGCCCAGCTCCAGCTATTGCCCGCGCCCTCCTGCTCCGGCTCCAGCCTCTGCTCCGCTACAGCTGCTGCCCGCTTGCTTCTGATCCCGCTGCAGCTTTTGCCCTGCTGGAGCCGCTGCCCGCGCTCACGATCCCGCTGCAGCCTCTGCCTCTCTAGAGCGGCTGCCCGCGCGCTCCCGCTCAGGCTGCAGCCTCTGCCCAGCTGGAGCCACTGCCCGCGCGTTCCCGATCCCGCTGCAGCCTCTGCCCCGCTCGAGCAGCTGCCCGCACGCTCCCGATCTGGCTGCAGCCTCTGCACCGCTTGAGCCGCTGCCCCCGCGCTCCCGATCTGGCTGCAGCCTCTGCCCTGCTCGAGCCGCTGCCTGCGCGCTCCCGATCCCGCTGCAGCCTCTGCCTGGCTGGAGCAGCCGCCCGTGCGCTCCCGCTCCCCCTGCAGCCTCTGCCCGGCTGGAGCCGCTGCCCACCCGCTCCTGATCCCGCAGCAGCCTCTGCCCCGCTCGAGCTTCTGCCCGCACGCTAGCGCTCCAGCTCCCGCTGCAGTCTTTGCCCAGCTCGAGCTGTTTCCCACCCCCTCCTGCTCCCGCCCCACCGCAGCCTTTGCCCAGCTCCAGCTGTTGCCCACGCCCTCCCGCTCCCGCTGCAGCCGCTGCCCTGCTGCAGCCGCTGCCCTGGCTCTCCCGATCACGCTGCAGCCTCTGCCCCTCTCGAGCCTCTGCCCCTCTCCCGCCGCTGCCCCCACACTCACGCTCCCGCTCCCGCCTCCGCCTTGGCCCAGCTCCAGCTGTTGCCCAGCCCTCCTGCTCCCGCTCCAGCCTCTGCTCCGCTAGAGCTGCTGCCCGCTTGCTCCCGATCCCGCTGCAGCTTTTGCCCTGCTGGAGCCGCTGCCCGTGCTCACGATCCCGCTGCAGCCCCTGCCTCGCTCCAGCGGCTGCCCGCACGCTCCCGATCTCGCTGCAGCCTCTGCCCGCCTGGAGCCGCTGCCCGCGCGCTCCAGAACCCGCTGCAGCCTCTGCCTCACTGGAGCCACTGCCCGCGCGCTCCCGATCTCGCTGCAGCCTCTGCCCTGCTCGAGCTGCTGCCCGCGCGCTCCCGATCCTGCTGCAGCCTCTGCCCGGCTGGAGCCGCTGCCCGTGTGCTCCCGCTCCCCCTGCAGGCTCTGCCCGGCTCGAGCCGCTCCCCACCCGCTCCTGATCCCACAGCAGCCTCTGCCCCGCTCGAGCCGCTGCCTGCGCGCTCCCGATCGCGCTGCAGCCTCTGCACCGCTCGAGGCGCTGCCTGCGCGTTCCCGATCCCGCCGCAACCTCTGCCCCGCTCGAGCTTCTGCCCGCACACTAGCGCTCCAGCTCACGCAGCAGTCTTTGCCCAGCTCGAGCTGTTTCCCACTCCCTCCTGCTCCCGCCCCACCGCAGCCTTTGCCCAGCTCCAGCTGTTGCCCACGCCCTCCCGCTCCCGCTGCAGCCTCTGCCCCGCTAGAGCCGCTGCCCGCCCACTCCCGATCTAGCTGCAGCCTCTGCCCCTCTCGAGCCTCTGCCCCTCTCCCGCCGCTGCCCCGACGCTCACGCTCCCGCTCCCGCCTCCGCCTTTGCCCAGCTCCAGCTGTTGCCTGCGCCCTCCTGCTCCCGCTCCAGCCTCTGTCCCGCTCGATCCGCTGCCTGCGCACTCCCGATCGCGCTGCAGCCTCTGCACCGCTCAGCCGCTGTCCCCGCTCTCCCGATCTGGCTGCAGCCTCTGGCCTGCTCGAGCCGCTGCCTGCGCGCTCCCGATCCCCCTGCAGGCTCTGCCCGGCTCCGGCCGCTGCCCGCGTGCTCCCGCTCCCGCCACAGCCTCTCCCCAGCCAGTGCACCTAAAAGGAGGGCGGAGGTTCTGGATCCCAGGGAAAGAGAGCGAGAAAGCGGAATGACACGGGGTCTTGAGGCTGCACTTTCCTGTCCCTCAGCTCAGGTCCCGTTGCGCTGTCCGAACACCTGTGTTTAAATCTGCTCTGATATCTAGAAACCTGCAGACCTCTATTTCCATGTCAGGGTAGAGAGGACCGTCTCATTCTTTTTTAAAGCTGCATCCATTATGATTTTACCATCATGTATTTACCCCGTGCCCCACGGGTGGACACTCAGGTTGTGTCCAGGTTGTGCTGTCCTACACAATGCTGCAGTGAGCATCCTGGTGTCCTTCAGAGATTTCTCTGGGTTTGGGCCTAGAGGTGACACTGATGGGACAAAGAATATCCACATGGAAAATACTGAAAGATAGGACCAGATTATCTTCCAAAGGCTGCAGTTTTATTGCTACCAAGAGTATGTGAGGCAATTTTAAATTGAGTTGAATTGTGGATGTGTTGAGTCTAATCAAAATTCTAGTGTTGGTCTCTTCATTGTCTGAGGTATTGCGTCAGGCCTCTGGAGACAGGTGCGTGCACGAGATGACTCCTGGCTTCCAGCTGTCTACACCATGTGTAACATGGCTGTCGGATGACTCTGGCGGCCTGCGGTCCCACAGTCAACTTTGTCATTCTCTTCTCCCCATTAAAATACAGATTGAGTACCCCTTATCCAAAATGCTTGGAAAGTATTTTGGATTTAGGATGTTTTCAGATTTGGGAATATTTGGAGAATACATTTGCAGAATGCTCCAATGAGCATTTCCTTTGAGTGTCATGTTAGCACTCAAAAAGTTTAGGAGTTTGGATTTTTGGATTAGAGACTCTTAACCTGTATATAAATATCCCAGACATTCTGTTTTCTACTATTCTTGGAGTTTCAGGTCCTCAAAGGAGCACAAAAATATTTTGCCAAACCACAGTTCTAATTTGTGATGTTTAAGATGTGGCTTTTGTATTTGCAAACTCGAATTGTTGTGCCAGACGCTCCAGCCTTGCCACCCAGCAAAAGGCCCCATGGAAGATTCTGCCAAAGAAATGCCAGATGGGCCAAGGCATCCAAGGTCTCAGGTGACTGGCCAGGGCAGCTCCAGTTGGCCGAGTTGTGCTAAGAGAGGGTCGCCTGGTGGGCGAGAGCCTGCCCATGCTACCCGAAGGGACAAGCAGTGTGAGTTAACATTTATTTATCGAGCTATGAGTATCAACGGGGAAGCGTGTTATACGCTTTACAAGGATCAACCAAGAGACAGGACTTGTTGCTTATCTACCTGAGGGCTGAGAAACTAGGATGCAGAGACTGGATGTGGGCTGCATAGCAAAGGCAATACTTACCCAAAGGAGTCAACGTATGATGGTGGCATTTCAGGACATAACTGAGTTCTCTGGAGTCAGCCTGAGGCCCTGCTCTGGGTGGTGGTGGCCAGTGTCCCTCCCCACCCTCTGTGCCTCCCATCTTACCTCCTAGCACCCTGTCTCTCTGAGCCTAAATGCCAGGGACCAAACCAGGAGGCTGGCAGCCAGCCTGGTCCACACCATGGGCCCCTCCTCCATGGTCCCAAATCCTTCCTTGCACTTTCTGGACAAGCATGGAGCAGTTAGCTTCCAACCCTCGTACAAACACTGATGATCACAGCCCCATGTGGGGAGGGAGGCCGGTGTGTGCCGTGAGATGACCCCGCCCAGCCCCTGACCCCTGCCCACATTGATGCCGCATTTAGAGAAGAGATGGCCTGACCCCTCACCCACACCAAGGGTACCAAGGAGTCAAGTGTTGAGGTTAGAGGCGGGGATATCAGGGAGGTGAGCTGAGACCAGAGGGTGAGGTGAGATGCCCTCGTTCACATCAAGCCAGAGGAAGAGGGCTTTAAAGAGAGCTTTAGGCTTTGAGGTGTCCTCCGCAGGTGGAGAAATCCAGTGGACTGATGCCTCACCCCCACCCCCACCCCAAAGTCTAGAGGGCAAGAGACAGGCTGGCTGCTTTGATGGCGGAGCTGAGGAGAGGGCCGACGGCCCAGGTGAGGGCCTCGTGTTAGAGAGTCGGTGTGGAATCTCACAGGCCCAGTCCCAGGAGGCAGCCTGGGCAGTGAACAGACGCAGGCCAAGAGAAGGTGGGGCTGCCGCTACCCGTCAGGGGCTCCTTGGTTCTCTGAGGCCCACACAAAATATTCTAGTCAGGGGGACAGTGGGGACCATGTCCGGGCTCTGAAGACCCTTGGAGATGCCGATGAGAGAAAGAGGCGTAGCTTTCAACCTCCGCCAAGCCCAGAGCACAGTTCAGCTGGAGGCTGACCACGCCTGCTGCCCGGCCGAGGCTTCCCACCCCACCAGGCCGGGGCAGCAGGAGCGGCCTCCACTTCAAAGCAGGGGACTTGACGATGACGTCAGGCCCTTTTTATTGTTGGGCCTGGACGTGAGCCGAGCGGTGCTGTGTGACGTGAAGTGGTGGAGACCACGGGTATTTCCCTACCAAGAAGCAGCCTGGGCCTGTCAGGTTTCCATCTGGCCGTGGGAGGACTGGCCAGCAGAAGAGGTTTCAAGGGCCAGAGGTGGACACAAATAAAGCTGCTTTAAGTGGTTTCCAGTTCCACAGCTGTGCTGGCTCAGTGTCCTGGTGACATCCCTGAGTTCTGTGGCATCCAGAGGAGGGCTTTGGGGGGGGCAACAGGTGTTTATTGACCTTCTTTAAAGAGCGGGCACCACATGCATGGTGAGACGCACCCCCCTCCCAGAGGGGCCTTGGTCTCAGGCAGGGGCTCTTGGTGGGGCAGGGCCCAAACCCCGAGGGGGAATTTCTCTGTCTCTGCCCCTCAGCCAGGCCCAACAGTAGAAAGGGCCTGAGGGAAAGGTACGGAAGAGCTCCACCTGCCGGCTTGGGGTCCTGGGGAGGAGGGATTGAACTTGGGCCTGGAGTGGAGGGGGTCATGAGGAAGGTCCAGGAGACCCCAAGACTTGTGGGTGGGGCTTGCCAAGCCCCTCCCCTGCCTGGGATGAGAGTAAGAGACCCTGGTCAGCTAACGCGTCTCATCACCGCCGCCTCCAGTGTGAAGTGCTCAGTAACTGCAACATAAGGAAACGCAGCCTTCATCCAGACTTGAAACGATTCCTTCCCTTTCCACTTCCAAACTGCCCTGCCCTCGGGCTCCTGCCACCGTGGGAGGAAAAGCACAGTTCCAACCCATCAGGCTCAAGCTCGTAGCTAACAGGGCAGGCACTCCTGCAGCCTTCCGCCCCTTTTCTGGGTCTGATAGCTGCCAGAGACTCTTGCAAAACTGACTCTCTCTTGGGGAGTTTGCTAATGGCCACGTGCCCACAGCACGGCCACCGCTGAGGCCCATGCAAGGAGCCAACTCAGGCGTCCTCGGTCCCCATTCCCTCCTGCCTGGGAAAGGACCCAGTGGCAGAGGGGGGTCATGGCAGGGGGCAGGAACATTCACATCTGTGTTGCATGAGGGGAACCCTCCAGGTTGGCTGCTGCAGTGGGAGGTTCCCAAGGCCCCGGGGCCTGGGGGGCCCAGTGGGCAGGGCAGTCGTCCTGACCTGTTTGGTTGCACAGCTTGTTAACTTCGAAGAAAGCACCTCTGAGCAGTGGGAGGGTGACTCACCAGAGGGCAGCACTGGTTTGGGGGTGGGCTTCTCTGGTCCTACCTTTTCAGTTCACACAGTAAGGAAGGCCAGGCCTGTCCTGGGCAGTGTGATCAGCAAGTCTCCAAGCTGACGTATGAAACATGGGTGTGTCATCGGTTGGGGTGCATCTTGACCGCCATGCTCGCTTTGGGATGAAAGGAACAGGCTTTATGTCCCGGCTTTGTCACTTTCTAGCCTGTGACTTGGGCAAACCCTTTTACTTTTCTGGGTCTCACTGTCATCATCCATAGAGTGAGATAAAGACACCTTCCTCCCAAGTCCACCGTGAAGACTCAAAACGCTCAGCGCGTCCCTGCTCCTGGAAGTGTGCTGGGAGCCAAAGGAGCAGGGCTGTCCTGGCCTTGAAAGGCCGAGGGGCTCCTGGGGAGCTGTGCCCTGACCTGAGGCTTGCCCCCCCTTTCCCCAGGGGGCAGGGTGGGCTGGGAGCTTGGGCCAGACACCTGGGCAGCTGCCTCCCCTCTGGAACAGTCCTCATTTTATTCCCCTGGGGTCCTGAAAGTTGGAACTAACTGGCTGGCTAAAAAAACAAAAAAGAAAAGGCAAAGGGCGAGCAAGCGCTTTGTGCGTGCTGCAAGGCAGGGTGTGTCTCAGGGATCTGTTTCCATGGGAACCAGCGGCACAGGCTGGCTCCTATGGGCACCAAAAAGAGAAACTTGGCAGAGGTTTCAGGCACCTGAAGTGGGATTCATGCCAGGGATACAAGGATGGTTCAACATATGAAAGTCAATAAAGGTGATACAATAAATGTAACGGTCATGTGGCCAGTATGAATCTGGCCATCACAGCTTGGGTATGAACGGTGACAATCAGCCTTGCATCCCGTGAATATTCATAACCAATAAAATTGGGGGGAAAAAAGAATAAATGGGTACAGGAGATCTTATTGGTGTGGTGAAAATGTTCTAAAACTGATTTGTGGTGATGGCTGCACAACTTGATGAACTTACTAGAACTCATTGAATTGCATACCTGAAATGGGTGGATTACAAGGTATATAAAATATTCCTCAATAAAGTGTTTTTTAAACAAAGAGCATTTCACTGACATCCAGCAGATCCCGAAATACAACACACTTCTGCCACTAAATAGCTAAACAGCCCTGGACAAGTAGTGCACTTACTGTAGACCTTTGCTTCATTACCTATAAAGAAAGCGTTGGGCCAGCTGAAGCCCAGAGTGTCTCAGGCCTCTTCCCATTGCCACATTCTACGGCTATTTTGGCAAAGTTAGTCCAAAGAAAACACTTTTGTTCCTTGGCAGGTATCTAAGGAAGGATGCTCCTCTGAAAGAAATTAAAATCGCAAAATTTCCTTTAAAAAATTGCCAAAGGAAAAGTTGATCTCCTAGAAGTAGCAGAATAGTGGTCACTAGAGGCTGGGAAGGGTAGGGCGAGGAGGGGAAAGGCAGAGGTTACAGATACAAAGTTGCAGCTGGACAGGAGGAACTATTTGTACTGATCTACAGCTTTGTAAGGTGGCTAGAGTCAGCACGCATTTATTAGATAATTTCAAATAGCTAAAAGAGAGGATTTTGAATTTTCCCAGCACAAAGAAATGACAAATATTTGAGTGATGAGTATGCTGATTACCCAGATTTCATCATTATAAACATGGATTCAAATCCAGCGGTGGCCCGGCCAAAACCAAGCCGAGGTGGGGGTGGCTAGGACAGCGTGTGTCACAGGCTCGCGCGGGGCAGGCTCCGGAACCGCGTGGCGGAAGTGACGTCACAAAGGGGCCTGGTTACCATGGTGCGCGTGGGGGACGCCTGAGGCCGGTGGGCGCCAGTGCTCCCCGGCTCCCCTCAAGGCCGGCTGCGCTGTGTCTGCTGCTGTCGCCGGGGCCGGTTCGCATTCCCGACAGAACGCAGAGCTGTCTCAGCTGCTGGTGGTGGCCCGGCCAGGCCGTGGCTACTGTGGCCACAGCCGGAGCAGCCTCGGCGCCATGGAGGTGCCCGGGGCTGCCCCTCAGCCGTACTTGGGGCTGGTCCTGGGAAAGCTGTGCAGGACTGTGGCAGCATTGCCTGAAGACCTGAGACCGGGCCCTGGTTTTCCGTGGGAACTGGTGACATGTGCGGCTCTTACTGGATTTTTGATTCTCTTGTTTTTGTGGAGAAGTGTTCGATCGGTGAGAAGCCGGCTTTATGTAAGAAGAGAGAAAAAGCTTGCTGAAAAGCTTTCTGGACTAATTGAAGAAAAATGTAAACTACTTGACAAACTTTGCGTTGTTCAAGAGGAGTATGAAGGCTTGGAGTCAGCTGTGAAGGATGCCAGCTTTGAGAAGGGGTCAACAGAAGCACAAAGCTTGGAGGCAACCTATGAAAAGCTGAGCAGCTCCAAATCTAAACTTGAGGATGAAATAGTCTTTCTAGCAAAAGAATTAAAGGAACAGAAATCTAAACATTGTGAGCAAGATGAATTGATGGCGGATATTTCAAAAAGGATACAGTCCCTAGAAGATGAATCGAAATCCATCCAGTCACAAGTAGCTGAAGCCAAACTAATCTGCAAAATATTTCAAATGAATGAAGAACGTCTGAAGGTGGCAATAAAAGACGCCTTGAATGAAAATTCCCAACTTCAGGAAAGCCAGAAACAGCTTTTACAAGAAGCGGAAGTATTGAAAGAACAAGTGAGTGAACTTAATAAACAGAAAATAATATTTGAAAACTCCAAAGTCCAGGCAGAACGAGTTCTGAGTGATAAAGAAAATCACATCAAGTCTCTGGCTGAACGCTTGCTCAAGATGACAGACTGGGCTGCTGTGCTTGGAGAAGACATGATGGCTGATGACTTGGAATTGCAGATGAAGAGTGAATCACAAAATGGTGCTCGCTTAGATGATCTGCCAAAAGGAGCTTTGAAGAAACTGATTCACACTGCTAAGTTAAATGCTTCTTTCAAAACCCTAGAAGGAGAAAGAAACCAAATTTACCCTGAGTTGTCTGAAGTAGATAAAACAAAGGAAGAGCTTATAGAGCATATTACAAATCTCCAGACTGAACAAGCATCTTTACAGTCAGAAAACACACAGTTGGAAAGTGAAAATCAGAAGCTTCGGCAGAAACTTAAAGGAATGACTGAACTGTATCAAGAAAATGGAATGAAACTCCACAGGAAGTTAATAGCAGAGGAAAAGGACCGGTTAGAGAAGGAGGAGAAACTTTCCAAAGTAGAAGAGAAGATGAGCCATGCAGCTGAGGAACTGGAGACCTACAGAAGGAGAGCCAGAGATGCAGAAGAAGAATTGGAGAGAAGCGTTCGTTCTTATCAAGGGCAGATGACTTCCTATGAGAAAGAAGCGCATGGCAGCTGGGTGGCAGCTGAGACTGCTGAAAGACACCTCAGGTATTTAAGGAAAGTAAATGTTTCCAAGAGACAAAAATTAGCTGAAAAAGAGTTTAAATTTGAACTTTTCAAAAAAGATCCATATGTAGTTGATGTTCCAAAGACAGCATTTGGCGGAGAGCATTCCCCATGTGGTGCCTCACCAGTGGGTCGACCTTCATCCGAAACGAGAGCTTTTCTCTCTCCACTCAGACTCGCACCTTTGACTCCAGGGCGAGGAGGAGGAAGAGGCTCAAGAGGCCCAGAGAATACTCTGGATCACCAGATGACCAATGAAAGAGGAGAATCGGGCTGTGATAGGTTAACCGATTCTCATGGAGCACCATCTGGGTACCTGTCACCTCCGTGGGAACAGCACCGGAGGATGAGGATCCCTCCACCAGGCCACCCATGTTCTGATCCAGCTCTTCTTCCACGAAGGCAAGACGGTTTTGATCCTGATCCTGGTGGACCGTCTGGCCCAGCAGAACTCAGAAGTTTTAACCTGGCTTCTTTGGATAAAGTGGATGGGCCAAAGCCCTCACAAACGGAATCCAGCAGAAATGAAACCAAAGAAGACCTTGGTAATGTAAATGTGCCTCATTCATCTGTGCCTGCTGAAAGGGAAGCAAGTGGCCCTGGCTTTGCTCCTCCACCTTTTCCTGCAATCAGAGGTCCATTGTTTCCAGTGGATAGGAGGGGTCCATTCATGAGAAGAGAACCTCCTTTTCCTCCACCTCCTCCAGGAAGCATGTATGGAGCTCCTCAAAATTATTAACTCCCAAGGGATTTCCCTGTGCAGCCACCACCTCCATCTGGGTTCCTGTCACCTCCGTGGGAACAACACCGAAGGATGATGATTCCTCCACCAGGCCACCCATGTTCTGATCCAGCTCTTCTTCCACAAAGGCAAGACGGATTTGATCTTGATCCTGGTGGACCGTCTGGACCAGCAGAACTCAGAAGTTTGAATCTGCCTTCTTTGGATAAAGTGGATGGGCCAAAGCCCTCACAAACGGAATCCAGCAGAAATGATACCAAAGACGACCTTGGTAATGTAAATGTGCCTCATTCATCTGTGCCTGCTGAAAGGGAAGCAAGTGGCCCTGGCTTTGCTCCTCCACCTTGTCCTGCAATCAGAGGTCCATTGTTTCCAGTGGATAGGAGGGGTCCATTCATGAGAAGAGAACCTCCTTTTCCTCCACCTCCTCCAGGAAGCATGTATGGAGCTCCTCAAAATTATTATCTCCCAAGGGATTTCCCTGTGCAGCCACCACCCCCATCTGGGTTCCTGTCACCTCCGTGGGAACAACACCGAAGGATGATGATTCCCCCACCAGGCCACCCATGTTCTGATCCAGCTCTTCTTCCACAAAGGCAAGACGGATTTGATCCTGATCCTGGTGGACCGTCTGGCCCAGCAGAGCTCAGAAGTTTTAACCTGGCTTCTTTGGATAAAGTGGATGGGCCAAAGCCCTCACAAACGGAATCCAGCAGAAATGATACCAAAGACGACCTTGGTAATGTAAATGTGCCTCATTCATCTGTGCCTGCTGAAAGGGAAGCAAGTGGCCCTGGCTTTGCTCCTCCACCTTTTCCTGCAATCAGAGGTCCATTGTTTCCAGTGGATAGGAGGGGTCCATTCATGAGAAGAGAACCTCCTTTTCCTCCACCTCCTCCAGGAAGCATGTATGGAGCTCCTCAAAATTATTATCTCCCAAGGGATTTCCCTGTGCAGCCACCACCTCCATCTGGGTTCCTGTCACCTCCGTGGGAACAACACCGAAGGATGATGATCCCTCCACCAGGCCACCCATGTTCTGATCCAGCTCTTCTTCCACAAAGGCAAGACGGCTTTGATCCTAATCCTGGTGGACCGTCTGGCCCAGCAGAACTGAGAAGTTTTAACCTGGCTTCTTTGGATAAAGTGGATGGGCCAAAGCCCTCACAAACGGAATCCAGCAGAAATGAAACCAAAGACGACCTTGATAATGTAAATGTGCCTCATTCATCTGTGCCTGCTGAAAGGGAAGCAAGTGGCCCTGGCTTTGCTCCTCCACCTTTTCCTGCAATCAGAGGTCCATTGTTTCCAGTGGATAGGAGGGGTCCATTCATGAGAAGAGAACCTCTTTTTCCTCCACCTCCTCCAGGAAGCATGTATGGAGCTCCTCAAAATTATTTTCTACCAAGGGATTTCTCTGTCCAGCCACCACCTCCATTTGCAATGAGAAATGTCTATTCACTGAGGGGATTTCCTCCTTATGTTCCTCTAGGAGCTGGATTGTCACCTCCACCCCCACATTCTGAAAGTAGGGGTGAGTTCCCTTCAGGGTCGATTCCGTGCTCAAATGAGCCTGCTCCTGAAATCCAGAAGCACAGCAAGAAACCTGATGATATTTTTGGTCTCTCTTCATAAATAGTTTTGACTTATCTTTCATTTTCAGTTTAAGTAACTACAATTTTTGCTCAAATTGAAGCTTAATGGAATTATAATTCTCAGGATACTATTTTGTAAATAAAGATGATTTAAATATGAATTTCGTGAGTAAATTATTTCCATTTTATTTTATCCTAGATTGTATAATTAATTTAATTTGATTAACTAACCCACTATTACATAAACAATAATGGGAAATTTATTTAGGTTATCTTGCAGTTGGGGATGTTTTAAACTCCAAGGGCTGTGTCTTTATGCCAAGAACTGTATTTACTACGGTTGTAGACAAATGTGAAAGTAACTTTATGCTTAATTAAATTTTCATTGATTTAAAGACTTGCTTGGTATTGATAATAATAATAAAATCAGCTAGGTTTTTAATTAAAAAAAATCACAATGTACCCCATAAATATGTACAGTTATTAGGTGTCCGTTAAAAATAATAATAATCTTTTAAAATTACCAAAAGAAATTGTGGATCTAAGACCCTTCAAGACCCTCTATTTATAAAAACTTGCTGTCGATGGATATTTTTATGCTCTTAAAACATGAAATCTAAGCCTCTGTCCATGCTGCAATGAAAAAGTCTGTGGTGAGAAGATATGATAAGAAGATGAAGCATATTATTAACCAGTGTTTATGTGTTTCATAGACCTTTACTATCTAGAAAGAAACCTGTAAGGAGGGTATAATGATGCTTCTATGGTTCTAATTTAAATTTTTTATGAATAGAAAACAGTGAGCACTGTATACAGGTAAAAAGCCATATAACATCCTGCATATATGGGTATCTGAGAACTTCAAAATGTTTGTGGAAAAATAGAATTGAAAGATAATATGAATCTTCCCTGAGCTTTGTGAAGTGCCGCCGTACATGGAGATGTGTGTATTATATAATTATGCATGTGTGTGTGTAATTGACAGTTAACGTTTTTCTGATGATAAAAATAATACATTACTGCTAATTTTTGCTTGAAATATCTGAAGAATATGCACCAGTCAATCTTTAGGTTAAAATTAAGGATGATTTCCATGTGACCGCAACGTTAAGAACTTTAATCCTTGGGGAAAAAAAAATCATTCAACTCTATAGCGCCTATATGGGTGGTATGCATTAACAAAATAAATGAGATTTTCTTCTCAGTTTTTGCAAAAAAAAAAAAAATTTTTTTTTTTGTAGAATAGGGGAAATTCTCTAGAAAATTCTTTGATATTTCTTATCTCGAAAATAATTTGGTAAGTCTCATATTTATGCCTTAGAAAAAAGACAGTATGTGGCATTACACTCTGGTGCTTTGTACTCTGTCAGTGCAGCTAAGCTGGGAGTTAATTACATTTTCCAGAGTTCCCTTCCGTCTCTTCTTCCAGATTAGAATTGGCCAAGAAAGAAACTTGCAGAATATTGGAAACTGGAAATGAGGCAGTGGCCATAACCATCTGCAGATCTTTTCTCAGGCAGATTCAGAGACAGACAGAAGAAGAGGCCGGGCCCATGTGGGTAAAAACCTCCAGCCGAGTCTGTGAAGTGACGTATCCCGAGGTTGTCCTGAGGGGAGTGCTTCCGTTTTTCTTTGTTCACGGGTGTTCTCCTCAAACCAAAGCCATTTTTCTGGAAATTTTCTTCTCTAAAGCTTCTTGGCCCTTAAAAACCTAGTATTTGTCCTTGAGTTTTGGTGCAGCATCAAAGACCCTCCACAGTCATCTGAAGTGGCTGCTGAAGCACTTCTTCTGCAGTTAGTGTCTCTGTGAAGCTCAACTTGCTTCACATTCTTCCACCAAAGCAACGTGTTGCCACAGATTCCTGCAGCCGCAGGTAGGAGAGTCCAGCTGCTTCTGAGGAGCGTCAGCGCTGCAGCGGCCTCCTGAGCGCTCCAGCGCTACCGCTCCGCTGCAGCCTCTGCCCCGCTAGAGCCGCTGCCCGCGTGCTCCCGATCCCACTGCAGCGTCGGCCCATTGGAGCTGCTGCCGCCAGCTCCCGCTCCCTATGCAGCCCCCCTTTCCAGCCTCTGCCCCTTTCCAGCCGCTGCCCCGCTGCAGCCGCTGCATGCACGCTCCCGCTCCTGCTCCCGCTGCAGCCTCTGCCCCGTTCGAGCTGCTGCCGTGCGCTCCCGATCGCGCTGCAGCCTCTGCCTGGCTCGAGCCGCTGCCCTGGCGCTCCCGATCCCGCTGCAGCCTCTGCCCTGTTTGAGCCGCTGCCCGCGCCCTCCCGATCCCGCTGCAGCCCGTGCCCCTCTCGAGCTTCTGCCCCTCTCGAGCAGCTTCCCCCACGCTCACGCGCCCGCTCCCGCCTCCGCCTTTGCCCAGCTCCAGCTATTGCCCGCGCCCTCCTGCTCCGGCTCCAGCCTCTGCTCCGCTACAGCTGCTGCCCGCTTGCTTCCGATCCCGCTGCAGCTTTTGCCCTGCTGGAGCCGCTGCCCGCGCTCACGATCCCGCTGCAGCCTCTGCCTCTCTAGAGCGGCTGCCCGCGCGCTCCCGCTCAGGCTGCAGCCTCTGCCCAGCTGGAGCCACTGCCCGCGCGTTCCCGATCCCGCTGCAGCCTCTGCCCCGCTCGAGCAGCTGCCCGCACGCTCCCGATCTGGCTGCAGCCTCTGCACCGCTTGAGCCGCTGCCCCCGCGCTCCCGATCTGGCTGCAGCCTCTGCCCTGCTCGAGCCGCTGCCTGCGCGCTCCCGATCCCGCTGCAGCCTCTGCCTGGCTGGAGCAGCCGCCCGTGCGCTCCCGCTCCCCCTGCAGCCTCTGCCCGGCTGGAGCCGCTGCCCACCCGCTCCTGATCCCGCAGCAGCCTCTGCCCCGCTCGAGCTTCTGCCCGCACGCTAGCGCTCCAGCTCCCGCTGCAGTCTTTGCCCAGCTCGAGCTGTTTCCCACCCCCTCCTGCTCCCGCCCCACCGCAGCCTTTGCCCAGCTCCAGCTGTTGCCCACGCCCTCCCGCTCCCGCTGCAGCCGCTGCCCTGCTGCAGCCGCTGCCCTGGCTCTCCCGATCACGCTGCAGCCTCTGCCCCTCTCGAGCCTCTGCCCCTCTCCCGCCGCTGCCCCCACACTCACGCTCCCGCTCCCGCCTCCGCCTTGGCCCAGCTCCAGCTGTTGCCCAGCCCTCCTGCTCCCGCTCCAGCCTCTGCTCCGCTAGAGCTGCTGCCCGCTTGCTCCCGATCCCGCTGCAGCTTTTGCCCTGCTGGAGCCGCTGCCCGTGCTCACGATCCCGCTGCAGCCCCTGCCTCGCTCCAGCGGCTGCCCGCACGCTCCCGATCTCGCTGCAGCCTCTGCCCGCCTGGAGCCGCTGCCCGCGCGCTCCAGAACCCGCTGCAGCCTCTGCCTCACTGGAGCCACTGCCCGCGCGCTCCCGATCTCGCTGCAGCCTCTGCCCTGCTCGAGCCGCTGCCCGCGCGCTCCCGATCCTGCTGCAGCCTCTGCCCGGCTGGAGCCGCTGCCCGTGTGCTCCCGCTCCCCCTGCAGGCTCTGCCCGGCTCGAGCCGCTCCCCACCCGCTCCTGATCCCACAGCAGCCTCTGCCCCGCTCGAGCCGCTGCCTGCGCGCTCCCGATCGCGCTGCAGCCTCTGCACCGCTCGAGGCGCTGCCTGCGCGTTCCCGATCCCGCCGCAACCTCTGCCCCGCTCGAGCTTCTGCCCGCACACTAGCGCTCCAGCTCACGCAGCAGTCTTTGCCCAGCTCGAGCTGTTTCCCACTCCCTCCTGCTCCCGCCCCACCGCAGCCTTTGCCCAGCTCCAGCTGTTGCCCACGCCCTCCCGCTCCCGCTGCAGCCTCTGCCCCGCTAGAGCCGCTGCCCGCCCACTCCCGATCTAGCTGCAGCCTCTGCCCCTCTCGAGCCTCTGCCCCTCTCCCGCCGCTGCCCCGACGCTCACGCTCCCGCTCCCGCCTCCGCCTTTGCCCAGCTCCAGCTGTTGCCTGCGCCCTCCTGCTCCCGCTCCAGCCTCTGTCCCGCTCGATCCGCTGCCTGCGCACTCCCGATCGCGCTGCAGCCTCTGCACCGCTCAGCCGCTGTCCCCGCTCTCCCGATCTGGCTGCAGCCTCTGGCCTGCTCGAGCCGCTGCCTGCGCGCTCCCGATCCCCCTGCAGGCTCTGCCCGGCTCCGGCCGCTGCCCGCGTGCTCCCGCTCCCGCCACAGCCTCTCCCCAGCCAGTGCACCTAAAAGGAGGGCGGAGGTTCTGGATCCCAGGGAAAGAGAGCGAGAAAGCGGAATGACACGGGGTCTTGAGGCTGCACTTTCCTGTCCCTCAGCTCAGGTCCCGTTGCGCTGTCCGAACACCTGTGTTTAAATCTGCTCTGATATCTAGAAACCTGCAGACCTCTATTTCCATGTCAGGGTAGAGAGGACCGTCTCATTCTTTTTTAAAGCTGCATCCATTATGATTTTACCATCATGTATTTACCCCGTGCCCCACGGGTGGACACTCAGGTTGTGTCCAGGTTGTGCTGTCCTACACAATGCTGCAGTGAGCATCCTGGTGTCCTTCAGAGATTTCTCTGGGTTTGGGCCTAGAGGTGACACTGATGGGACAAAGAATATCCACATGGAAAATACTGAAAGATAGGACCAGATTATCTTCCAAAGGCTGCAGTTTTATTGCTACCAAGAGTATGTGAGGCAATTTTAAATTGAGTTGAATTGTGGATGTGTTGAGTCTAATCAAAATTCTAGTGTTGGTCTCTTCATTGTCTGAGGTATTGCGTCAGGCCTCTGGAGACAGGTGCGTGCACGAGATGACTCCTGGCTTCCAGCTGTCTACACCATGTGTAACATGGCTGTCGGATGACTCTGGCGGCCTGCGGTCCCACAGTCAACTTTGTCATTCTCTTCTCCCCATTAAAATACAGATTGAGTACCCCTTATCCAAAATGCTTGGAAAGTATTTTGGATTTAGGATGTTTTCAGATTTGGGAATATTTGGAGAATACATTTGCAGAATGCTCCAATGAGCATTTCCTTTGAGTGTCATGTTAGCACTCAAAAAGTTTAGGAGTTTGGATTTTTGGATTAGAGACTCTTAACCTGTATATAAATATCCCAGACATTCTGTTTTCTACTATTCTTGGAGTTTCAGGTCCTCAAAGGAGCACAAAAATATTTTGCCAAACCACAGTTCTAATTTGTGATGTTTAAGATGTGGCTTTTGTATTTGCAAACTCGAATTGTTGTGCCAGACGCTCCAGCCTTGCCACCCAGCAAAAGGCCCCATGGAAGATTCTGCCAAAGAAATGCCAGATGGGCCAAGGCATCCAAGGTCTCAGGTGACTGGCCAGGGCAGCTCCAGTTGGCCGAGTTGTGCTAAGAGAGGGTCGCCTGGTGGGCGAGAGCCTGCCCATGCTACCCGAAGGGACAAGCAGTGTGAGTTAACATTTATTTATCGAGCTATGAGTATCAACGGGGAAGCGTGTTATACGCTTTACAAGGATCAACCAAGAGACAGGACTTGTTGCTTATCTACCTGAGGGCTGAGAAACTAGGATGCAGAGACTGGATGTGGGCTGCATAGCAAAGGCAATACTTACCCAAAGGAGTCAACGTATGATGGTGGCATTTCAGGACATAACTGAGTTCTCTGGAGTCAGCCTGAGGCCCTGCTCTGGGTGGTGGTGGCCAGTGTCCCTCCCCACCCTCTGTGCCTCCCATCTTACCTCCTAGCACCCTGTCTCTCTGAGCCTAAATGCCAGGGACCAAACCAGGAGGCTGGCAGCCAGCCTGGTCCACACCATGGGCCCCTCCTCCATGGTCCCAAATCCTTCCTTGCACTTTCTGGACAAGCATGGAGCAGTTAGCTTCCAACCCTCGTACAAACACTGATGATCACAGCCCCATGTGGGGAGGGAGGCCGGTGTGTGCCGTGAGATGACCCCGCCCAGCCCCTGACCCCTGCCCACATTGATGCCGCATTTAGAGAAGAGATGGCCTGACCCCTCACCCACACCAAGGGTACCAAGGAGTCAAGTGTTGAGGTTAGAGGCGGGGATATCAGGGAGGTGAGCTGAGACCAGAGGGTGAGGTGAGATGCCCTCGTTCACATCAAGCCAGAGGAAGAGGGCTTTAAAGAGAGCTTTAGGCTTTGAGGTGTCCTCCGCAGGTGGAGAAATCCAGTGGACTGATGCCTCACCCCCACCCCCACCCCAAAGTCTAGAGGGCAAGAGACAGGCTGGCTGCTTTGATGGCGGAGCTGAGGAGAGGGCCGACGGCCCAGGTGAGGGCCTCGTGTGAGAGAGTCGGCGTGGAATCTCACAGGCCCAGTCCCAGGAGGCAGCCTGGGCAGTGAACAGACGCAGGCCAAGAGAAGGTGGGGCTGCCGCTACCCGTCAGGGGCTCCTTGGTTCTCTGAGGCCCACACAAAATATTCTAGTCAGGGGGACAGTGGGGACCATGTCCGGGCTCTGAAGACCCTTGGAGATGCCGATGAGAGAAAGAGGCGTAGCTTTCAACCTCCGCCAAGCCCAGAGCACAGTTCAGCTGGAGGCTGACCACGCCTGCTGCCCGGCCGAGGCTTCCCACCCCACCAGGCCGGGGCAGCAGGAGCGGCCTCCACTTCAAAGCAGGGGACTTGACGATGACGTCAGGCCCTTTTTATTGTTGGGCCTGGACGTGAGCCGAGCGGTGCTGTGTGACGTGAAGTGGTGGAGACCACGGGTATTTCCCTACCAAGAAGCAGCCTGGGCCTGTCAGGTTTCCATCTGGCCGTGGGAGGACTGGCCAGCAGAAGAGGTTTCAAGGGCCAGAGGTGGACACAAATAAAGCTGCTTTAAGTGGTTTCCAGTTCCACAGCTGTGCTGGCTCAGTGTCCTGGTGACATCCCTGAGTTCTGTGGCATCCAGAGGAGGGCTTTGGGGGGGGCAACAGGTGTTTATTGACCTTCTTTAAAGAGCGGGCACCACATGCATGGTGAGACGCACCCCCCTCCCAGAGGGGCCTTGGTCTCAGGCAGGGGCTCTTGGTGGGGCAGGGCCCAAACCCCGAGGGGGAATTTCTCTGTCTCTGCCCCTCAGCCAGGCCCAACAGTAGAAAGGGCCTGAGGGAAAGGTACGGAAGAGCTCCACCTGCCGGCTTGGGGTCCTGGGGAGGAGGGATTGAACTTGGGCCTGGAGTGGAGGGGGTCATGAGGAAGGTCCAGGAGACCCCAAGACTTGTGGGTGGGGCTTGCCAAGCCCCTCCCCTGCCTGGGATGAGAGTAAGAGACCCTGGTCAGCTAACGCGTCTCATCACCGCCGCCTCCAGTGTGAAGTGCTCAGTAACTGCAACATAAGGAAACGCAGCCTTCATCCAGACTTGAAACGATTCCTTCCCTTTCCACTTCCAAACTGCCCTGCCCTCGGGCTCCTGCCACCGTGGGAGGAAAAGCACAGTTCCAACCCATCAGGCTCAAGCTCGTAGCTAACAGGGCAGGCACTCCTGCAGCCTTCCGCCCCTTTTCTGGGTCTGATAGCTGCCAGAGACTCTTGCAAAACTGACTCTCTCTTGGGGAGTTTGCTAATGGCCACGTGCCCACAGCACGGCCACCGCTGAGGCCCATGCAAGGAGCCAACTCAGGCGTCCTCGGTCCCCATTCCCTCCTGCCTGGGAAAGGACCCAGTGGCAGAGGGGGGTCATGGCAGGGGGCAGGAACATTCACATCTGTGTTGCATGAGGGGAACCCTCCAGGTTGGCTGCTGCAGTGGGAGGTTCCCAAGGCCCCGGGGCCTGGGGGGCCCAGTGGGCAGGGCAGTCGTCCTGACCTGTTTGGTTGCACAGCTTGTTAACTTCGAAGAAAGCACCTCTGAGCAGTGGGAGGGTGACTCACCAGAGGGCAGCACTGGTTTGGGGGTGGGCTTCTCTGGTCCTACCTTTTCAGTTCACACAGTAAGGAAGGCCAGGCCTGTCCTGGGCAGTGTGATCAGCAAGTCTCCAAGCTGACGTATGAAACATGGGTGTGTCATCGGTTGGGGTGCATCTTGACCGCCATGCTCGCTTTGGGATGAAAGGAACAGGCTTTATGTCCCGGCTTTGTCACTTTCTAGCCTGTGACTTGGGCAAACCCTTTTACTTTTCTGGGTCTCACTGTCATCATCCATAGAGTGAGATAAAGACACCTTCCTCCCAAGTCCACCGTGAAGACTCAAAACGCTCAGCGCGTCCCTGCTCCTGGAAGTGTGCTGGGAGCCAAAGGAGCAGGGCTGTCCTGGCCTTGAAAGGCCGAGGGGCTCCTGGGGAGCTGTGCCCTGACCTGAGGCTTGCCCCCCCTTTCCCCAGGGGGCAGGGTGGGCTGGGAGCTTGGGCCAGACACCTGGGCAGCTGCCTCCCCTCTGGAACAGTCCTCATTTTATTCCCCTGGGGTCCTGAAAGTTGGAACTAACTGGCTGGCTAAAAAAACAAAAAAGAAAAGGCAAAGGGCGAGCAAGCGCTTTGTGCGTGCTGCAAGGCAGGGTGTGTCTCAGGGATCTGTTTCCATGGGAACCAGCGGCACAGGCTGGCTCCTATGGGCACCAAAAAGAGAAACTTGGCAGAGGTTTCAGGCACCTGAAGTGGGATTCATGCCAGGGATACAAGGATGGTTCAACATATGAAAGTCAATAAAGGTGATACAATAAATGTAACGGTCATGTGGCCAGTATGAATCTGGCCATCACAGCTTGGGTATGAACGGTGACAATCAGCCTTGCATCCCGTGAATATTCATAACCAATAAAATTGGGGGGAAAAAAGAATAAATGGGTACAGGAGATCTTATTGGTGTGGTGAAAATGTTCTAAAACTGATTTGTGGTGATGGCTGCACAACTTGATGAACTTACTAGAACTCATTGAATTGCATACCTGAAATGGGTGGATTACAAGGTATATAAAATATTCCTCAATAAAGTGTTTTTTAAACAAAGAGCATTTCACTGACATCCAGCAGATCCCGAAATACAACACACTTCTGCCACTAAATAGCTAAACAGCCCTGGACAAGTAGTGCACTTACTGTAGACCTTTGCTTCATTACCTATAAAGAAAGCGTTGGGCCAGCTGAAGCCCAGAGTGTCTCAGGCCTCTTCCCATTGCCACATTCTACGGCTATTTTGGCAAAGTTAGTCCAAAGAAAACACTTTTGTTCCTTGGCAGGTATCTAAGGAAGGATGCTCCTCTGAAAGAAATTAAAATCGCAAAATTTCCTTTAAAAAATTGCCAAAGGAAAAGTTGATCTCCTAGAAGTAGCAGAATAGTGGTCACTAGAGGCTGGGAAGGGTAGGGCGAGGAGGGGAAAGGCAGAGGTTACAGATACAAAGTTGCAGCTGGACAGGAGGAACTATTTGTACTGATCTACAGCTTTGTAAGGTGGCTAGAGTCAGCACGCATTTATTAGATAATTTCAAATAGCTAAAAGAGAGGATTTTGAATTTTCCCAGCACAAAGAAATGACAAATATTTGAGTGATGAGTATGCTGATTACCCAGATTTCATCATTATAAACATGGATTCAAATCCAGCGGTGGCCCGGCCAAAACCAAGCCGAGGTGGGGGTGGCTAGGACAGCGTGTGTCACAGGCTCGCGCGGGGCAGGCTCCGGAACCGCGTGGCGGAAGTGACGTCACAAAGGGGCCTGGTTACCATGGTGCGCGTGGGGGACGCCTGAGGCCGGTGGGCGCCAGTGCTCCCCGGCTCCCCTCAAGGCCGGCTGCGCTGTGTCTGCTGCTGTCGCCGGGGCCGGTTCGCGTTCCCGACAGAACGCAGAGCTGTCTCAGCTGCTGGTGGTGGCCCGGCCAGGCCGTGGCTACTGTGGCCACAGCCGGAGCAGCCTCGGCGCCATGGAGGTGCCCGGGGCTGCCCCTCAGCCGTACTTGGGGCTGGTCCTGGGAAAGCTGTGCAGGACTGTGGCAGCATTGCCTGAAGACCTGAGACCGGGCCCTGGTTTTCCGTGGGAACTGGTGACATGTGCGGCTCTTACTGGATTTTTGATTCTCTTGTTTTTGTGGAGAAGTGTTCGATCGGTGAGAAGCCGGCTTTATGTAAGAAGAGAGAAAAAGCTTGCTGAAAAGCTTTCTGGACTAATTGAAGAAAAATGTAAACTACTTGACAAACTTTGCGTTGTTCAAGAGGAGTATGAAGGCTTGGAGTCAGCTGTGAAGGATGCCAGCTTTGAGAAGGGGTCAACAGAAGCACAAAGCTTGGAGGCAACCTATGAAAAGCTGAGCAGCTCCAAATCTAAACTTGAGGATGAAATAGTCTTTCTAGCAAAAGAATTAAAGGAACAGAAATCTAAACATTGTGAGCAAGATGAATTGATGGCGGATATTTCAAAAAGGATACAGTCCCTAGAAGATGAATCGAAATCCATCCAGTCACAAGTAGCTGAAGCCAAACTAATCTGCAAAATATTTCAAATGAATGAAGAACGTCTGAAGGTGGCAATAAAAGACGCCTTGAATGAAAATTCCCAACTTCAGGAAAGCCAGAAACAGCTTTTACAAGAAGCGGAAGTATTGAAAGAACAAGTGAGTGAACTTCATAAACAGAAAATAATATTTGAAAACTCCAAAGTCCAGGCAGAACGAGTTCTGAGTGATAAAGAAAATCACATCAAGTCTCTGTCTGAACGCTTGCTCAAGATGACAGACTGGGCTGCTGTGCTTGGAGAAGACATGATGGCTGATGACTTGGAATTGCAGATGAAGAGTGAATCACAAAATGGTGCTCGCTTAGATGATCTGCCAAAAGGAGCTTTGAAGAAACTGATTCACACTGCTAAGTTAAATGCTTCTTTCAAAACCCTAGAAGGAGAAAGAAACCAAATTTACCCTGAGTTGTCTGAAGTAGATAAAACAAAGGAAGAGCTTATAGAGCATATTACAAATCTCCAGACTGAACAAGCATCTTTACAGTCAGAAAACACACAGTTGGAAAGTGAAAATCAGAAGCTTCGGCAGAAACTTAAAGGAATGACTGAACTGTATCAAGAAAATGGAATGAAACTCCACAGGAAGTTAATAGCAGAGGAAAAGGACCGGTTAGAGAAGGAGGAGAAACTTTCCAAAGTAGAAGAGAAGATGAGCCATGCAGCTGAGGAACTGGAGACCTACAGAAGGAGAGCCAGAGATGCAGAAGAAGAATTGGAGAGAAGCGTTCGTTCTTATCAAGGGCAGATGACTTCCTATGAGAAAGAAGCGCATGGCAGCTGGGTGGCAGCTGAGACTGCTGAAAGACACCTCAGGTATTTAAGGAAAGTAAATGTTTCCAAGAGACAAAAATTAGCTGAAAAAGAGTTTAAATTTGAACTTTTCAAAAAAGATCCATATGTAGTTGATGTTCCAAAGACAGCATTTGGCAGAGAGCATTCCCCATGTGGTGCCTCACCAGTGGGTCGACCTTCATCCGAAACGAGAGCTTTTCTCTCTCCACTCAGACTCGCACCTTTGACTCCAGGGCGAGGAGGAGGAAGAGGCTCAAGAGGCCCAGAGAATACTCTGGATCACCAGATGACCAATGAAAGAGGAGAATCGGGCTGTGATAGGTTAACCGATTCTCATGGAGCACCATCTGGGTACCTGTCACCTCCGTGGGAACAGCACCGGAGGATGAGGATCCCTCCACCAGGCCACCCATGTTCTGATCCAGCTCTTCTTCCACGAAGGCAAGACGGTTTTGATTCTAATCCTGGTGGACCATCTGGCCCAGCAGAACTCAGAAGTTTTAACCTGGCTTCTTTGGATAAAGTGGATGGGCCAAAGCCCTCACAAACGGAATCCAGCAGAAATGATACCAAAGACGACCTTGGTAATGTAAATGTGCCTCATTCATCTGTGCCTGCTGAAAGGGAAGCAAGTGGCCCTGGCTTTGCTCCTCCACCTTTTCCTGCAATCAGAGGTCCATTGTTTCCAGTGGATAGGAGGGGTCCATTCATGAGAAGAGAACCTCCTTTTCCTCCACCTCCTCCAGGAAGCATGTATGGAGCTCCTCAAAATTATTATCTCCCAAGGGATTTCCCTGTGCAGCCACCACCCCCATCTGGGTTCCTGTCACCTCCGTGGGAACAACACCGAAGGATGATGATTCCCCCACCAGGCCACCCATGTTCTGATCCAGCTCTTCTTCCACAAAGGCAAGACGGATTTGATCCTGATCCTGGTGGACCGTCTGGCCCAGCAGAGCTCAGAAGTTTTAACCTGGCTTCTTTGGATAAAGTGGATGGGCCAAAGCCCTCACAAACGGAATCCAGCAGAAATGATACCAAAGACGACCTTGGTAATGTAAATGTGCCTCATTCATCTGTGCCTGCTGAAAGGGAAGCAAGTGGCCCTGGCTTTGCTCCTCCACCTTTTCCTGCAATCAGAGGTCCATTGTTTCCAGTGGATAGGAGGGGTCCATTCATGAGAAGAGAACCTCCTTTTCCTCCACCTCCTCCAGGAAGCATGTATGGAGCTCCTCAAAATTATTAACTCCCAAGGGATTTCCCTGTGCAGCCACCACCTCCATCTGGGTTCCTGTCACCTCCGTGGGAACAACACCGAAGGATGATGATTCCTCCACCAGGCCACCCATGTTCTGATCCAGCTCTTCTTCCACAAAGGCAAGACGGATTTGATCTTGATCCTGGTGGACCGTCTGGACCAGCAGAACTCAGAAGTTTGAATCTGCCTTCTTTGGATAAAGTGGATGGGCCAAAGCCCTCACAAACGGAATCCAGCAGAAATGATACCAAAGACGACCTTGGTAATGTAAATGTGCCTCATTCATCTGTGCCTGCTGAAAGGGAAGCAAGTGGCCCTGGCTTTGCTCCTCCACCTTTTCCTGCAATCAGAGGTCCATTGTTTCCAGTGGATAGGAGGGGTCCATTCATGAGAAGAGAACCTCCTTTTCCTCCACCTCCTCCAGGAAGCATGTATGGAGCTCCTCAAAATTATTATCTCCCAAGGGATTTCCCTGTGCAGCCACCACCCCCATCTGGGTTCCTGTCACCTCCGTGGGAACAACACCGAAGGATGATGATTCCCCCACCAGGCCACCCATGTTCTGATCCAGCTCTTCTTCCACAAAGGCAAGACGGATTTGATCCTGATCCTGGTGGACCGTCTGGCCCAGCAGAGCTCAGAAGTTTTAACCTGGCTTCTTTGGATAAAGTGGATGGGCCAAAGCCCTCACAAACGGAATCCAGCAGAAATGATACCAAAGACGACCTTGGTAATGTAAATGTGCCTCATTCATCTGTGCCTGCTGAAAGGGAAGCAAGTGGCCCTGGCTTTGCTCCTCCACCTTTTCCTGCAATCAGAGGTCCATTGTTTCCAGTGGATAGGAGGGGTCCATTCATGAGAAGAGAACCTCCTTTTCCTCCACCTCCTCCAGGAAGCATGTATGGAGCTCCTCAAAATTATTATCTCCCAAGGGATTTCCCTGTGCAGCCACCACCTCCATCTGGGTTCCTGTCACCTCCGTGGGAACAACACTGAAGGATGATGATCCCTCCACCAGGCCACCCATGTTCTGATCCAGCTCTTCTTCCACAAAGGCAAGACGGCTTTGATCCTAATCCTGGTGGACCGTCTGGCCCAGCAGAACTGAGAAGTTTTAACCTGGCTTCTTTGGATAAAGTGGATGGGCCAAAGCCCTCACAAACGGAATCCAGCAGAAATGAAACCAAAGACGACCTTGGTAATGTAAATGTGCCTCATTCATCTGTGCCTGCTGAAAGGGAAGCAAGTGGCCCTGGCTTTGCTCCTCCACCTTTTCCTGCAATCAGAGGTCCATTGTTTCCAGTGGATAGGAGGGGTCCATTCATGAGAAGAGAACCTCTTTTTCCTCCACCTCCTCCAGGAAGCATGTATGGAGCTCCTCAAAATTATTTTCTACCAAGGGATTTCTCTGTCCAGCCACCACCTCCATTTGCAATGAGAAATGTCTATTCACTGAGGGGATTTCCTCCTTATGTTCCTCTAGGAGCTGGATTGTCACCTCCACCCCCACATTCTGAAAGTAGGGGTGAGTTCCCTTCAGGGTCGATTCCGTGCTCAAATGAGCCTGCTCCTGAAATCCAGAAGCACAGCAAGAAACCTGATGATATTTTTGGTCTCTCTTCATAAATAGTTTTGACTTATCTTTCATTTTCAGTTTAAGTAACTACAATTTTTGCTCAAATTGAAGCTTAATGGAATTATAATTCTCAGGATACTATTTTGTAAATAAAGATGATTTAAATATGAATTTCGTGAGTAAATTATTTCCATTTTATTTTATCCTAGATTGTATAATTATTTTAATTTGATTAACTAACCCACTATTACATAAACAATAATGGGAAATTTATTTAGGTTATCTTGCAGTTGGGGATGTTTTAAACTCCAAGGGCTGTGTCTTTATGCCAAGAACTGTATTTACTACGGTTGTAGACAAATGTGAAAGTAACTTTATGCTTAATTAAATTTTCATTGATTTAAAGACTTGCTTGGTATTGATAATAATAATAAAATCAGCTAGGTTTTTAATTAAAAAAAATCACAATGTACCCCATAAATATGTACAGTTATTAGGTGTCCGTTAAAAATAATAATAATCTTTTAAAATTACCAAAAGAAATTGTGGATCTAAGACCCTTCAAGACCCTCTATTTATAAAAACTTGCTGTCGATGGATATTTTTATGCTCTTAAAACATGAAATCTAAGCCTCTGTCCATGCTGCAATGAAAAAGTCTGTGGTGAGAAGATATGATAAGAAGATGAAGCATATTATTAACCAGTGTTTATGTGTTTCATAGACCTTTACTATCTAGAAAGAAACCTGTAAGGAGGGTATAATGATGCTTCTATGGTTCTAATTTAAATTTTTTATGAATAGAAAACAGTGAGCACTGTATACAGGTAAAAAGCCATATAACATCCTGCATATATGGGTATCTGAGAACTTCAAAATGTTTGTGGAAAAATAGAATTGAAAGATAATATGAATCTTCCCTGAGCTTTGTGAAGTGCCGCCGTACATGGAGATGTGTGTATTATATAATTATGCATGTGTGTGTGTAATTGACAGTTAACGTTTTTCTGATGATAAAAATAATACATTACTGCTAATTTTTGCTTGAAATATCTGAAGAATATGCACCAGTCAATCTTTAGGTTAAAATTAAGGATGATTTCCATGTGACCGCAACGTTAAGAACTTTAATCCTTGGGGAAAAAAAAATCATTCAACTCTATAGCGCCTATATGGGTGGTATGCATTAACAAAATAAATGAGATTTTCTTCTCAGTTTTTGCAAAAAAAAAAAAATTTTTTTTTTTGTAGAATAGGGGAAATTCTCTAGAAAATTCTTTGATATTTCTTATCTCGAAAATAATTTGGTAAGTCTCATATTTATGCCTTAGAAAAAAGACAGTATGTGGCATTACACTCTGGTGCTTTGTACTCTGTCAGTGCAGCTAAGCTGGGAGTTAATTACATTTTCCAGAGTTCCCTTCCGTCTCTTCTTCCAGATTAGAATTGGCCAAGAAAGAAACTTGCAGAATATTGGAAACTGGAAATGAGGCAGTGGCCATAACCATCTGCAGATCTTTTCTCAGGCAGATTCAGAGACAGACAGAAGAAGAGGCCGGGCCCATGTGGGTAAAAACCTCCAGCCGAGTCTGTGAAGTGACGTATCCCGAGGTTGTCCTGAGGGGAGTGCTTCCGTTTTTCTTTGTTCACGGGTGTTCTCCTCAAACCAAAGCCATTTTTCTGGAAATTTTCTTCTCTAAAGCTTCTTGGCCCTTAAAAACCTAGTATTTGTCCTTGAGTTTTGGTGCAGCATCAAAGACCCTCCACAGTCATCTGAAGTGGCTGCTGAAGCACTTCTTCTGCAGTTAGTGTCTCTGTGAAGCTCAACTTGCTTCACATTCTTCCACCAAAGCAACGTGTTGCCACAGATTCCTGCAGCAGCAGGTAGGAGAGTCCAGCTGCTTCTGAGGAGCGTCAGCGCTGCAGCGGCCTCCTGAGCGCTCCAGCGCTACCGCTCCGCTGCAGCCTCTGCCCCGCTAGAGCCGCTGCCCGCGTGCTCCCGATCCCACTGCAGCGTCGGCCCATTGGAGCTGCTGCCGCCAGCTCCCGCTCCCTATGCAGCCCCCCTTTCCAGCCTCTGCCCCTTTCCAGCCGCTGCCCCGCTGCAGCCGCTGCATGCACGCTCCCGCTCCTGCTCCCGCTGCAGCCTCTGCCCCGTTCGAGCTGCTGCCGTGCGCTCCCGATCGCGCTGCAGCCTCTGCCTGGCTCGAGCCGCTGCCCTGGCGCTCCCGATCCCGCTGCAGCCTCTGCCCTGTTTGAGCCGCTGCCCGCGCCCTCCCGATCCCGCTGCAGCCCGTGCCCCTCTCGAGCTTCTGCCCCTCTCGAGCAGCTTCCCCCACGCTCACGCGCCCGCTCCCGCCTCCGCCTTGGCCCAGCTCCAGCTATTGCCCGCGCCCTCCTGCTCCGGCTCCAGCCTCTGCTCCGCTACAGCTGCTGCCCGCTTGCTTCCGATCCCGCTGCAGCTTTTGCCCTGCTGGAGCCGCTGCCCGCGCTCACGATCCCGCTGCAGCCTCTGCCTCTCTAGAGCGGCTGCCCGCGCGCTCCCGCTCAGGCTGCAGCCTCTGCCCAGCTGGAGCCACTGCCCGCGCGTTCCCGATCCCGCTGCAGCCTCTGCCCCGCTCGAGCAGCTGCCCGCACGCTCCCGATCTGGCTGCAGCCTCTGCACCGCTTGAGCCGCTGCCCCCGCGCTCCCGATCTGGCTGCAGCCTCTGCCCTGCTCGAGCCGCTGCCTGCGCACTCCCGATCCCGCTGCAGCCTCTGCCTGGCTGGAGCAGCCGCCCGTGCGCTCCCGCTCCCCCTGCAGCCTCTGCCCGGCTGGAGCCGCTGCCCACCCGCTCCTGATCCCGCAGCAGCCTCTGCCCCGCTCGAGCTTCTGCCCGCACGCTAGCGCTCCAGCTCCCGCTGCAGTCTTTGCCCAGCTCGAGCTGTTTCCCACCCCCTCCTGCTCCCGCCCCACCGCAGCCTTTGCCCAGCTCCAGCTGTTGCCCACGCCCTCCCGCTCCCGCTGCAGCCGCTGCCCTGCTGCAGCCGCTGCCCTGGCTCTCCCGATCACGCTGCAGCCTCTGCCCCTCTCGAGCCTCTGCCCCTCTCCCGCCGCTGCCCCCACACTCACGCTCCCGCTCCCGCCTCCGCCTTGGCCCAGCTCCAGCTGTTGCCCAGCCCTCCTGCTCCCGCTCCAGCCTCTGCTCCGCTAGAGCTGCTGCCCGCTTGCTCCCGATCCCGCTGCAGCTTTTGCCCTGCTGGAGCCGCTGCCCGTGCTCACGATCCCGCTGCAGCCCCTGCCTCGCTCCAGCGGCTGCCCGCACGCTCCCGATCTCGCTGCAGCCTCTGCCCGCCTGGAGCCGCTGCCCGCGCGCTCCAGAACCCGCTGCAGCCTCTGCCTCACTGGAGCCACTGCCCGCGCGCTCCCGATCTCGCTGCAGCCTCTGCCCTGCTCGAGCCGCTGCCCGCGCGCTCCCGATCCTGCTGCAGCCTCTGCCCGGCTGGAGCCGCTGCCCGTGTGCTCCCGCTCCCCCTGCAGGCTCTGCCCGGCTCGAGCCGCTCCCCACCCGCTCCTGATCCCACAGCAGCCTCTGCCCCGCTCGAGCCGCTGCCTGCGCGCTCCCGATCGCGCTGCAGCCTCTGCACCGCTCGAGGCGCTGCCTGCGCGTTCCCGATCCCGCCGCAACCTCTGCCCCGCTCGAGCTTCTGCCCGCACACTAGCGCTCCAGCTCACGCAGCAGTCTTTGCCCAGCTCGAGCTGTTTCCCACTCCCTCCTGCTCCCGCCCCACCGCAGCCTTTGCCCAGCTCCAGCTGTTGCCCACGCCCTCCCGCTCCCGCTGCAGCCTCTGCCCCGCTAGAGCCGCTGCCCGCCCACTCCCGATCTAGCTGCAGCCTCTGCCCCTCTCGAGCCTCTGCCCCTCTCCCGCCGCTGCCCCGACGCTCACGCTCCCGCTCCCGCCTCCGCCTTTGCCCAGCTCCAGCTGTTGCCTGCGCCCTCCTGCTCCCGCTCCAGCCTCTGTCCCGCTCGATCCGCTGCCTGCGCACTCCCGATCGCGCTGCAGCCTCTGCACCGCTCAGCCGCTGTCCCCGCTCTCCCGATCTGGCTGCAGCCTCTGGCCTGCTCGAGCCGCTGCCTGCGCGCTCCCGATCCCCCTGCAGGCTCTGCCCGGCTCCGGCCGCTGCCCGCGTGCTCCCGCTCCCGCCACAGCCTCTCCCCAGCCAGTGCACCTAAAAGGAGGGCGGAGGTTCTGGATCCCAGGGAAAGAGAGCGAGAAAGCGGAATGACACGGGGTCTTGAGGCTGCACTTTCCTGTCCCTCAGCTCAGGTCCCGTTGCGCTGTCCGAACACCTGTGTTTAAATCTGCTCTGATATCTAGAAACCTGCAGACCTCTATTTCCATGTCAGGGTAGAGAGGACCGTCTCATTCTTTTTTAAAGCTGCATCCATTATGATTTTACCATCATGTATTTACCCCGTGCCCCACGGGTGGACACTCAGGTTGTGTCCAGGTTGTGCTGTCCTACACAATGCTGCAGTGAGCATCCTGGTGTCCTTCAGAGATTTCTCTGGGTTTGGGCCTAGAGGTGACACTGATGGGACAAAGAATA
Organism: Cynocephalus volans; assembly: GCF_027409185.1. NCBI lineage: Eukaryota > Metazoa > Chordata > Mammalia > Dermoptera > Cynocephalidae > Cynocephalus > Cynocephalus volans. The sequence continues at coordinate 90,345,246 of NC_084473.1, read as the reverse complement.
TCCACATGGAAAATACTGAAAGATAGGACCAGATTATCTTCCAAAGGCTGCAGTTTTATTGCTACCAAGAGTATGTGAGGCAATTTTAAATTGAGTTGAATTGTGGATGTGTTGAGTCTAATCAAAATTCTAGTGTTGGTCTCTTCATTGTCTGAGGTATTGCGTCAGGCCTCTGGAGACAGGTGCGTGCACGAGATGACTCCTGGCTTCCAGCTGTCTACACCATGTGTAACATGGCTGTCGGATGACTCTGGCGGCCTGCGGTCCCACAGTCAACTTTGTCATTCTCTTCTCCCCATTAAAATACAGATTGAGTACCCCTTATCCAAAATGCTTGGAAAGTATTTTGGATTTAGGATGTTTTCAGATTTGGGAATATTTGGAGAATACATTTGCAGAATGCTCCAATGAGCATTTCCTTTGAGTGTCATGTTAGCACTCAAAAAGTTTAGGAGTTTGGATTTTTGGATTAGAGACTCTTAACCTGTATATAAATATCCCAGACATTCTGTTTTCTACTATTCTTGGAGTTTCAGGTCCTCAAAGGAGCACAAAAATATTTTGCCAAACCACAGTTCTAATTTGTGATGTTTAAGATGTGGCTTTTGTATTTGCAAACTCGAATTGTTGTGCCAGACGCTCCAGCCTTGCCACCCAGCAAAAGGCCCCATGGAAGATTCTGCCAAAGAAATGCCAGATGGGCCAAGGCATCCAAGGTCTCAGGTGACTGGCCAGGGCAGCTCCAGTTGGCCGAGTTGTGCTAAGAGAGGGTCGCCTGGTGGGCGAGAGCCTGCCCATGCTACCCGAAGGGACAAGCAGTGTGAGTTAACATTTATTTATCGAGCTATGAGTATCAACGGGGAAGCGTGTTATACGCTTTACAAGGATCAACCAAGAGACAGGACTTGTTGCTTATCTACCTGAGGGCTGAGAAACTAGGATGCAGAGACTGGATGTGGGCTGCATAGCAAAGGCAATACTTACCCAAAGGAGTCAACGTATGATGGTGGCATTTCAGGACATAACTGAGTTCTCTGGAGTCAGCCTGAGGCCCTGCTCTGGGTGGTGGTGGCCAGTGTCCCTCCCCACCCTCTGTGCCTCCCATCTTACCTCCTAGCACCCTGTCTCTCTGAGCCTAAATGCCAGGGACCAAACCAGGAGGCTGGCAGCCAGCCTGGTCCACACCATGGGCCCCTCCTCCATGGTCCCAAATCCTTCCTTGCACTTTCTGGACAAGCATGGAGCAGTTAGCTTCCAACCCTCGTACAAACACTGATGATCACAGCCCCATGTGGGGAGGGAGGCCGGTGTGTGCCGTGAGATGACCCCGCCCAGCCCCTGACCCCTGCCCACATTGATGCCGCATTTAGAGAAGAGATGGCCTGACCCCTCACCCACACCAAGGGTACCAAGGAGTCAAGTGTTGAGGTTAGAGGCGGGGATATCAGGGAGGTGAGCTGAGACCAGAGGGTGAGGTGAGATGCCCTCGTTCACATCAAGCCAGAGGAAGAGGGCTTTAAAGAGAGCTTTAGGCTTTGAGGTGTCCTCCGCAGGTGGAGAAATCCAGTGGACTGATGCCTCACCCCCACCCCCACCCCAAAGTCTAGAGGGCAAGAGACAGGCTGGCTGCTTTGATGGCGGAGCTGAGGAGAGGGCCGACGGCCCAGGTGAGGGCCTCGTGTGAGAGAGTCGGCGTGGAATCTCACAGGCCCAGTCCCAGGAGGCAGCCTGGGCAGTGAACAGACGCAGGCCAAGAGAAGGTGGGGCTGCCGCTACCCGTCAGGGGCTCCTTGGTTCTCTGAGGCCCACACAAAATATTCTAGTCAGGGGGACAGTGGGGACCATGTCCGGGCTCTGAAGACCCTTGGAGATGCCGATGAGAGAAAGAGGCGTAGCTTTCAACCTCCGCCAAGCCCAGAGCACAGTTCAGCTGGAGGCTGACCACGCCTGCTGCCCGGCCGAGGCTTCCCACCCCACCAGGCCGGGGCAGCAGGAGCGGCCTCCACTTCAAAGCAGGGGACTTGACGATGACGTCAGGCCCTTTTTATTGTTGGGCCTGGACATGAGCCGAGCGGTGCTGTGTGACGTGAAGTGGTGGAGACCACGGGTATTTCCCTACCAAGAAGCAGCCTGGGCCTGTCAGGTTTCCATCTGGCCGTGGGAGGACTGGCCAGCAGAAGAGGTTTCAAGGGCCAGAGGTGGACACAAATAAAGCTGCTTTAAGTGGTTTCCAGTTCCACAGCTGTGCTGGCTCAGTGTCCTGGTGACATCCCTGAGTTCTGTGGCATCCAGAGGAGGGCTTTGGGGGGGGCAACAGGTGTTTATTGACCTTCTTTAAAGAGCGGGCACCACATGCATGGTGAGACGCACCCCCCTCCCAGAGGGGCCTTGGTCTCAGGCAGGGGCTCTTGGTGGGGCAGGGCCCAAACCCCAAGGGGGAATTTCTCTGTCTCTGCCCCTCAGCCAGGCCCAACAGTAGAAAGGGCCTGAGGGAAAGGTACGGAAGAGCTCCACCTGCCGGCTTGGGGTCCTGGGGAGGAGGGATTGAACTTGGGCCTGGAGTGGAGGGGGTCATGAGGAAGGTCCAGGAGACCCCAAGACTTGTGGGTGGGGCTTGCCAAGCCCCTCCCCTGCCTGGGATGAGAGTAAGAGACCCTGGTCAGCTAACGCGTCTCATCACCGCCGCCTCCAGTGTGAAGTGCTCAGTAACTGCAACATAAGGAAACGCAGCCTTCATCCAGACTTGAAACGATTCCTTCCCTTTCCACTTCCAAACTGCCCTGCCCTCGGGCTCCTGCCACCGTGGGAGGAAAAGCACAGTTCCAACCCATCAGGCTCAAGCTCGTAGCTAACAGGGCAGGCACTCCTGCAGCCTTCCGCCCCTTTTCTGGGTCTGATAGCTGCCAGAGACTCTTGCAAAACTGACTCTCTCTTGGGGAGTTTGCTAATGGCCACGTGCCCACAGCACGGCCACCGCTGAGGCCCATGCAAGGAGCCAACTCAGGCGTCCTCGGTCCCCATTCCCTCCTGCCTGGGAAAGGACCCAGTGGCAGAGGGGGGTCATGGCAGGGGGCAGGAACATTCACATCTGTGTTGCATGAGGGGAACCCTCCAGGTTGGCTGCTGCAGTGGGAGGTTCCCAAGGCCCCGGGGCCTGGGGGGCCCAGTGGGCAGGGCAGTCGTCCTGACCTGTTTGGTTGCACAGCTTGTTAACTTCGAAGAAAGCACCTCTGAGCAGTGGGAGGGTGACTCACCAGAGGGCAGCACTGGTTTGGGGGTGGGCTTCTCTGGTCCTACCTTTTCAGTTCACACAGTAAGGAAGGCCAGGCCTGTCCTGGGCAGTGTGATCAGCAAGTCTCCAAGCTGACGTATGAAACATGGGTGTGTCATCGGTTGGGGTGCATCTTGACCGCCATGCTCGCTTTGGGATGAAAGGAACAGGCTTTATGTCCCGGCTTTGTCACTTTCTAGCCTGTGACTTGGGCAAACCCTTTTACTTTTCTGGGTCTCACTGTCATCATCCATAGAGTGAGATAAAGACACCTTCCTCCCAAGTCCACCGTGAAGACTCAAAACGCTCAGCGCGTCCCTGCTCCTGGAAGTGTGCTGGGAGCCAAAGGAGCAGGGCTGTCCTGGCCTTGAAAGGCCGAGGGGCTCCTGGGGAGCTGTGCCCTGACCTGAGGCTTGCCCCCCCTTTCCCCAGGGGGCAGGGTGGGCTGGGAGCTTGGGCCAGACACCTGGGCAGCTGCCTCCCCTCTGGAACAGTCCTCATTTTATTCCCCTGGGGTCCTGAAAGTTGGAACTAACTGGCTGGCTAAAAAAACAAAAAAGAAAAGGCAAAGGGCGAGCAAGCGCTTTGTGCGTGCTGCAAGGCAGGGTGTGTCTCAGGGATCTGTTTCCATGGGAACCAGCGGCACAGGCTGGCTCCTATGGGCACCAAAAAGAGAAACTTGGCAGAGGTTTCAGGCACCTGAAGTGGGATTCATGCCAGGGATACAAGGATGGTTCAACATATGAAAGTCAATAAAGGTGATACAATAAATGTAACGGTCATGTGGCCAGTATGAATCTGGCCATCACAGCTTGGGTATGAACGGTGACAATCAGCCTTGCATCCCGTGAATATTCATAACCAATAAAATTGGGGGGAAAAAAGAATAAATGGGTACAGGAGATCTTATTGGTGTGGTGAAAATGTTCTAAAACTGATTTGTGGTGATGGCTGCACAACTTGATGAACTTACTAGAACTCATTGAATTGCATACCTGAAATGGGTGGATTACAAGGTATATAAAATATTCCTCAATAAAGTGTTTTTTAAACAAAGAGCATTTCACTGACATCCAGCAGATCCCGAAATACAACACACTTCTGCCACTAAATAGCTAAACAGCCCTGGACAAGTAGTGCACTTACTGTAGACCTTTGCTTCATTACCTATAAAGAAAGCGTTGGGCCAGCTGAAGCCCAGAGTGTCTCAGGCCTCTTCCCATTGCCACATTCTACGGCTATTTTGGCAAAGTTAGTCCAAAGAAAACACTTTTGTTCCTTGGCAGATATCTAAGGAAGGATGCTCCTCTGAAAGAAATTAAAATCGCAAAATTTCCTTTAAAAAATTGCCAAAGGAAAAGTTGATCTCCTAGAAGTAGCAGAATAGTGGTCACTAGAGGCTGGGAAGGGTAGGGCGAGGAGGGGAAAGGCAGAGGTTACAGATACAAAGTTGCAGCTGGACAGGAGGAACTATTTGTACTGATCTACAGCTTTGTAAGGTGGCTAGAGTCAGCACGCATTTATTAGATAATTTCAAATAGCTAAAAGAGAGGATTTTGAATTTTCCCAGCACAAAGAAATGACAAATATTTGAGTGATGAGTATGCTGATTACCCAGATTTCATCATTATAAACATGGATTCAAATCCAGCGGTGGCCCGGCCAAAACCAAGCCGAGGTGGGGGTGGCTAGGACAGCGTGTGTCACAGGCTCGCGCGGGGCAGGCTCCGGAACCGCGTGGCGGAAGTGACGTCACAAAGGGGCCTGGTTACCATGGTGCGCGTGGGGGACGCCTGAGGCCGGTGGGCGCCAGTGCTCCCCGGCTCCCCTCAAGGCCGGCTGCGCTGTGTCTGCTGCTGTCGCCGGGGCCGGTTCGCGTTCCCGACAGAACGCAGAGCTGTCTCAGCTGCTGGTGGTGGCCCGGCCAGGCCGTGGCTACTGTGGCCACAGCCGGAGCAGCCTCGGCGCCATGGAGGTGCCCGGGGCTGCCCCTCAGCCGTACTTGGGGCTGGTCCTGGGAAAGCTGTGCAGGACTGTGGCAGCATTGCCTGAAGACCTGAGACCGGGCCCTGGTTTTCCGTGGGAACTGGTGACATGTGCGGCTCTTACTGGATTTTTGATTCTCTTGTTTTTGTGGAGAAGTGTTCGATCGGTGAGAAGCTGGCTTTATGTAAGAAGAGAGAAAAAGCTTGCTGAAAAGCTTTCTGGACTAATTGAAGAAAAATGTAAACTACTTGACAAACTTTGCGTTGTTCAAGAGGAGTATGAAGGCTTGGAGTCAGCTGTGAAGGATGCCAGCTTTGAGAAGGGGTCAACAGAAGCACAAAGCTTGGAGGCAACCTATGAAAAGCTGAGCAGCTCCAAATCTAAACTTGAGGATGAAATAGTCTTTCTAGCAAAAGAATTAAAGGAACAGAAATCTAAACATTGTGAGCAAGATGAATTGATGGCGGATATTTCAAAAAGGATACAGTCCCTAGAAGATGAATCGAAATCCATCCAGTCACAAGTAGCTGAAGCCAAACTAATCTGCAAAATATTTCAAATGAATGAAGAACGTCTGAAGGTGGCAATAAAAGACGCCTTGAATGAAAATTCCCAACTTCAGGAAAGCCAGAAACAGCTTTTACAAGAAGCGGAAGTATTGAAAGAACAAGTGAGTGAACTTCATAAACAGAAAATAATATTTGAAAACTCCAAAGTCCAGGCAGAACGAGTTCTGAGTGATAAAGAAAATCACATCAAGTCTCTGTCTGAACGCTTGCTCAAGATGACAGACTGGGCTGCTGTGCTTGGAGAAGACATGATGGCTGATGACTTGGAATTGCAGATGAAGAGTGAATCACAAAATGGTGCTCGCTTAGATGATCTGCCAAAAGGAGCTTTGAAGAAACTGATTCACACTGCTAAGTTAAATGCTTCTTTCAAAACCCTAGAAGGAGAAAGAAACCAAATTTACCCTGAGTTGTCTGAAGTAGATAAAACAAAGGAAGAGCTTATAGAGCATATTACAAATCTCCAGACTGAACAAGCATCTTTACAGTCAGAAAACACACAGTTGGAAAGTGAAAATCAGAAGCTTCGGCAGAAACTTAAAGGAATGACTGAACTGTATCAAGAAAATGGAATGAAACTCCACAGGAAGTTAATAGCAGAGGAAAAGGACCGGTTAGAGAAGGAGGAGAAACTTTCCAAAGTAGAAGAGAAGATGAGCCATGCAGCTGAGGAACTGGAGACCTACAGAAGGAGAGCCAGAGATGCAGAAGAAGAATTGGAGAGAAGCGTTCGTTCTTATCAAGGGCAGATGACTTCCTATGAGAAAGAAGCGCATGGCAGCTGGGTGGCAGCTGAGACTGCTGAAAGACACCTCAGGTATTTAAGGAAAGTAAATGTTTCCAAGAGACAAAAATTAGCTGAAAAAGAGTTTAAATTTGAACTTTTCAAAAAAGATCCATATGTAGTTGATGTTCCAAAGACAGCATTTGGCAGAGAGCATTCCCCATGTGGTGCCTCACCAGTGGGTCGACCTTCATCCGAAACGAGAGCTTTTCTCTCTCCACTCAGACTCGCACCTTTGACTCCAGGGCGAGGAGGAGGAAGAGGCTCAAGAGGCCCAGAGAATACTCTGGATCACCAGATGACCAATGAAAGAGGAGAATCGGGCTGTGATAGGTTAACCGATTCTCATGGAGCACCATCTGGGTACCTGTCACCTCCGTGGGAACAGCACCGGAGGATGAGGATCCCTCCACCAGGCCACCCATGTTCTGATCCAGCTCTTCTTCCACGAAGGCAAGACGGTTTTGATTCTAATCCTGGTGGACCATCTGGCCCAGCAGAACTCAGAAGTTTTAACCTGGCTTCTTTGGATAAAGTGGATGGGCCAAAGCCCTCACAAACGGAATCCAGCAGAAATGAAACCAAAGACGACCTTGGTAATGTAAATGTGCCTCACTCATCTGTGCCTGCTGAAAGGGAAGCAAGTGGCCCTGGCTTTGCTCCTCCACCTTTTCCTGCAATCAGAGGTCCATTGTTTCCAGTGGATAGGAGGGGTCCATTCATGAGAAGAGAACCTCCTTTTCCTCCACCTCCTCCAGGAAGCATGTATGGAGCTCCTCAAAATTATTATCTCCCAAGGGATTTCCCTGTGCAGCCACCACCTCCATCTGGGTTCCTGTCACCTCCGTGGGAACAACACCGAAGGATGATGATTCCCCCACCAGGCCACCCATGTTCTGATCCAGCTCTTCTTCCACAAAGGCAAGACGGATTTGATCCTGATCCTGGTGGACCGTCTGGCCCAGCAGAGCTCAGAAGTTTTAACCTGGCTTCTTTGGATAAAGTGGATGGGCCAAAGCCCTCACAAACGGAATCCAGCAGAAATGATACCAAAGACGACCTTGGTAATGTAAATGTGCCTCATTCATCTGTGCCTGCTGAAAGGGAAGCAAGTGGCCCTGGCTTTGCTCCTCCACCTTTTCCTGCAATCAGAGGTCCATTGTTTCCAGTAGATAGGAGGGGTCCATTCATGAGAAGAGAACCTCCTTTTCCTCCACCTCCTCCAGGAAGCATGTATGGAGCTCCTCAAAATTATTATCTCCCAAGGGATTTCCCTGTGCAGCCACCACCTCCATCTGGGTTCCTGTCACCTCCGTGGGAACAACACCGAAGGATGATGATTCCTCCACCAGGCCACCCATGTTCTGATCCAGCTCTTCTTCCACAAAGGCAAGACGGATTTGATATTGATCCTGGTGGACCGTCTGGACCAGCAGAACTCAGAAGTTTGAATCTGCCTTCTTTGGATAAAGTGGATGGGCCAAAGCCCTCACAAACGGAATCCAGCAGAAATGATACCAAAGACGACCTTGGTAATGTAAATGTGCCTCATTCATCTGTGCCTGCTGAAAGGGAAGCAAGTGGCCCTGGCTTTGCTCCTCCACCTTTTCCTGCAATCAGAGGTCCATTGTTTCCAGTGGATAGGAGGGGTCCATTCATGAGAAGAGAACCTCCTTTTCCTCCACCTCCTCCAGGAAGCATGTATGGAGCTCCTCAAAATTATTATCTCCCAAGGGATTTCCCTGTGCAGCCACCACCTCCATCTGGGTTCCTGTCACCTCCGTGGGAACAACACCGAAGGATGATGATCCCTCCACCAGGCCACCCATGTTCTGATCCAGCTCTTCTTCCACAAAGGCAAGACGGCTTTGATCCTAATCCTGGTGGACCGTCTGGCCCAGCAGAACTGAGAAGTTTTAACCTGGCTTCTTTGGATAAAGTGGATGGGCCAAAGCCCTCACAAACGGAATCCAGCAGAAATGAAACCAAAGACGACCTTGGTAATGTAAATGTGCCTCATTCATCTGTGCCTGCTGAAAGGGAAGCAAGTGGCCCTGGCTTTGCTCCTCCACCTTTTCCTGCAATCAGAGGTCCATTGTTTCCAGTGGATAGGAGGGGTCCATTCATGAGAAGAGAACCTCTTTTTCCTCCACCTCCTCCAGGAAGCATGTATGGAGCTCCTCAAAATTATTTTCTACCAAGGGATTTCTCTGTCCAGCCACCACCTCCATTTGCAATGAGAAATGTCTATTCACTGAGGGGATTTCCTCCTTATGTTCCTCTAGGAGCTGGATTGTCACCTCCACCCCCACATTCTGAAAGTAGGGGTGAGTTCCCTTCAGGGTCGATTCCGTGCTCAAATGAGCCTGCTCCTGAAATCCAGAAGCACAGCAAGAAACCTGATGATATTTTTGGTCTCTCTTCATAAATAGTTTTGACTTATCTTTCATTTTCAGTTTAAGTAACTACAATTTTTGCTCAAATTGAAGCTTAATGGAATTATAATTCTCAGGATACTATTTTGTAAATAAAGATGATTTAAATATGAATTTCGTGAGTAAATTATTTCCATTTTATTTTATCCTAGATTGTATAATTATTTTAATTTGATTAACTAACCCACTATTACATAAACAATAATGGGAAATTTATTTAGGTTATCTTGCAGTTGGGGATGTTTTAAACTCCAAGGGCTGTGTCTTTATGCCAAGAACTGTATTTACTACGGTTGTAGACAAATGTGAAAGTAACTTTATGCTTAATTAAATTTTCATTGATTTAAAGACTTGCTTGGTATTGATAATAATAATAAAATCAGCTAGGTTTTTAATTAAAAAAAATCACAATGTACCCCATAAATATGTACAGTTATTAGGTGTCCGTTAAAAATAATAATAATCTTTTAAAATTACCAAAAGAAATTGTGGATCTAAGACCCTTCAAGACCCTCTATTTATAAAAACTTGCTGTCGATGGATATTTTTATGCTCTTAAAACATGAAATCTAAGCCTCTGTCCATGCTGCAATGAAAAAGTCTGTGGTGAGAAGATATGATAAGAAGATGAAGCATATTATTAACCAGTGTTTATGTGTTTCATAGACCTTTACTATCTAGAAAGAAACCTGTAAGGAGGGTATAATGATGCTTCTATGGTTCTAATTTAAATTTTTTATGAATAGAAAACAGTGAGCACTGTATACAGGTAAAAAGCCATATAACATCCTGCATATATGGGTATCTGAGAACTTCAAAATGTTTGTGGAAAAATAGAATTGAAAGATAATATGAATCTTCCCTGAGCTTTGTGAAGTGCCGCCGTACATGGAGATGTGTGTATTATATAATTATGCATGTGTGTGTGTAATTGACAGTTAACGTTTTTCTGATGATAAAAATAATACATTACTGCTAATTTTTGCTTGAAATATCTGAAGAATATGCACCAGTCAATCTTTAGGTTAAAATTAAGGATGATTTCCATGTGACCGCAACGTTAAGAACTTTAATCCTTGGGGAAAAAAAAATCATTCAACTCTATAGCGCCTATATGGGTGGTATGCATTAACAAAATAAATGAGATTTTCTTCTCAGTTTTTGCAAAAAAAAAAAAATTTTTTTTTTGTAGAATAGGGGAAATTCTCTAGAAAATTCTTTGATATTTCTTATCTCGAAAATAATTTGGTAAGTCTCATATTTATGCCTTAGAAAAAAGACAGTATGTGGCATTACACTCTGGTGCTTTGTACTCTGTCAGTGCAGCTAAGCTGGGAATTAATTACATTTTCCAGAGTTCCCTTCCGTCTCTTCTTCCAGATTAGAATTGGCCAAGAAAGAAACTTGCAGAATATTGGAAACTGGAAATGAGGCAGTGGCCATAACCATCTGCAGATCTTTTCTCAGGCAGATTCAGAGACAGACAGAAGAAGAGGCCGGGCCCATGTGGGTAAAAACCTCCAGCCGAGTCTGTGAAGTGACGTATCCCGAGGTTGTCCTGAGGGGAGTGCTTCCGTTTTTCTTTGTTCACGGGTGTTCTCCTCAAACCAAAGCCATTTTTCTGGAAAGTTTCTTCTCTAAAGCTTCTTGGCCTTTAAAAACCTAGTATTTGTCGTTGAGTTTTGGTGCAGCATCAAAGACCCTCCACAGTCATCTGAAGTGGCTGCTGAAGCACTTCTTCTGCAGTTAGTGTCTCTGTGAAGCTCAACTTGCTTCACATTCTTCCACCAAAGCAACGTGTTGCCACAGATTCCTGCAGCCGCAGGTAGGAGAGTCCAGCTGCTTCTGAGGAGCGTCAGCGCTGCAGCGGCCTCCTGAGCGCTCCAGCGCTACCGCTCCGCTGCAGCCTCTGCCCCGCTAGAGCCGCTGCCCGCGTGCTCCCGATCCCACTGCAGCGTCGGCCCATTGGAGCTGCTGCCGCCAGCTCCCGCTCCCTATGCAGCCGCTGCCCCTTTCCAGCCTCTGCCCCTTTCCAGCCACTGCCCGTGCGCACCCGCTCCCGAAGCAGCTGCTGCCCCGCTGCAGCCGCTGCATGCACGCTCCCGCTCCTGCTCCCGCTGCAGCCTCTGCCCCGTTCGAGGTGCTGCCTCGCGCTCCTGATCGCGCTGCAGCCTCTGCATGGATCGAGCCGCTGCCCTGGCGCTCCCGATCCCGCTGCAGCCTCTGCCCAGTTTGAGCCACTGCCCTCCTCCTCCCGATCCCGCTGCAGCCTCTGCCCCGCTGGAGCTTCTGCCCTCACGCTAGCGCTCCAGCTCCCGCCGCAGTCTTTGCCCAGCTCGAGCTGTTTCCCACCCCCTCCTGCTCCCGCCCCACCGCAGCCTTTGCCCAGCTCCAGCTGTTGCCCACGCCCTCCCGCTCCCGCTGCAGCCGCTGCCCTGCTGCAGCCGCTGCCCTGGCTCTCCCGATCATGCTGCAGCCTCTGCCCCTCTCGAGCCTCTGCCCCTCTCCCGCCGCTGCCCCCACACTCACGCTCCCGCTCCCGCCTCCGCCTTGGCCCAGCTCCAGCTGTTGCCCAGCCCTCCTGCTCCCGCTCCAGCCTCTGCTCCGCTAGAGCTGCTGCCCGCTTGCTTCCGATCCCGCTGCAGCTTTTGCCCTGCTGGAGCCGCTGCCCGTGCTCACGATCCCGCTGCAGCCCCTGCCTCGCTCCAGCGGCTGCCCGCACGCTCCCGATCTCGCTGCAGCCTCTGCCCGCCTGGAGCCGCTGCCCGCGCGCTCCAGAACCCGCTGCAGCCTCTGCCTCACTGGAGCCACTGCCCGCGCGCTCCCGATCTCGCTGCAGCCTCTGCCCTGCTCGAGCCGCTGCCCGCGCGCTCCCGATCTCGCTGTAGCCTCTGCCCTGCTGGAGCCGCTGCCCGCGCGCTCCCGATCCTGCTGCAGCCTCTGCCCGGCTGGAGCCGCTGCCCGTGTGCTCCCGCTCCCCCTGCAGGCTCTGCCTGGCTCGAGCCGCTCCCCACCCGCTCCTGATCCCACAGCAACCTCTGCCCCGCTCGAGCCGCTGCCTGCGCGCTCCCGATCGCGCTGCAGCCTCTGCACCGCTCGAGGCGCTGCCTGCGCGTTCCCGATCCCGCCGCAACCTCTGCCCCGCTCGAGCTTCTGCCCGCACACTAGCGCTCCAGCTCACGCAGCAGTCTTTGCCCAGCTCGAGCTGTTTCCCACTCCCTCCTGCTCCCGCCCCACCGCAGCCTTTGCCCAGCTCCAGCTGTTGCCCACGCCCTCCCGCTCCCGCTGCAGCCTCTGCCCCGCTAGAGCCGCTGCCCGCCCACTCCCGATCTAGCTGCAGCCTCTGCCCCTCTCGAGCCTCTGCCCCTCTCCCGCCGCTGCCCCAACGCTCACGCTCCCGCTCCCGCCTCCGCCTTTGCCCAGCTCCAGCTGTTGCCTGCGCCCTCCTGCTCCCGCTCCAGCCTCTGTCCCGCTCGATCCGCTGCCTGCGCACTCCCGATCGCGCTGCAGCCTCTGCACCGCTCAGCCGCTGTCCCCGCTCTCCCGATCTGGCTGCAGCCTCTGGCCTGCTCGAGCCGCTGCCTGCGCGCTCCCGATCCCCCTGCAGGCTCTGCCCGGCTCCGGCCGCTGCCCGCGTGCTCCCGCTCCCGCCACAGCCTCTCCCCAGCCAGTGCACCTAAAAGGAGGGCGGAGGTTCTGGATCCCAGGGAAAGAGAGCGAGAAAGCGGAATGACACGGGGTCTTGAGGCTGCACTTTCCTGTCCCTCAGCTCAGGTCCCGTTGCGCTGTCCGAACACCTGTGTTTAAATCTGCTCTGATATCTAGAAACCTGCAGACCTCTATTTCCATGTCAGGGTAGAGAGGACCGTCTCATTCTTTTTTAAAGCTGCATCCATTATGATTTTACCATCATGTATTTACCCCGTGCCCCACGGGTGGACACTCAGGTTGTGTCCAGGTTGTGCTGTCCTACACAATGCTGCAGTGAGCATCCTGGTGTCCTTCAGAGATTTCTCTGGGTTTGGGCCTAGAGGTGACACTGATGGGACAAAGAATATCCACATGGAAAATACTGAAAGATAGGACCAGATTATCTTCCAAAGGCTGCAGTTTTATTGCTACCAAGAGTATGTGAGGCAATTTTAAATTGAGTTGAATTGTGGATGTGTTGAGTCTAATCAAAATTCTAGTGTTGGTCTCTTCATTGTCTGAGGTATTGCGTCAGGCCTCTGGAGACAGGTGCGTGCACGAGATGACTCCTGGCTTCCAGCTGTCTACACCATGTGTAACATGGCTGTCGGATGACTCTGGCGGCCTGCGGTCCCACAGTCAACTTTGTCATTCTCTTCTCCCCATTAAAATACAGATTGAGTACCCCTTATCCAAAATGCTTGGAAAGTATTTTGGATTTAGGATGTTTTCAGATTTGGGAATATTTGGAGAATACATTTGCAGAATGCTCCAATGAGCATTTCCTTTGAGTGTCATGTTAGCACTCAAAAAGTTTAGGAGTTTGGATTTTTGGATTAGAGACTCTTAACCTGTATATAAATATCCCAGACATTCTGTTTTCTACTATTCTTGGAGTTTCAGGTCCTCAAAGGAGCACAAAAATATTTTGCCAAACCACAGTTCTAATTTGTGATGTTTAAGATGTGGCTTTTGTATTTGCAAACTCGAATTGTTGTGCCAGACGCTCCAGCCTTGCCACCCAGCAAAAGGCCCCATGGAAGATTCTGCCAAAGAAATGCCAGATGGGCCAAGGCATCCAAGGTCTCAGGTGACTGGCCAGGGCAGCTCCAGTTGGCCGAGTTGTGCTAAGAGAGGGTCGCCTGGTGGGCGAGAGCCTGCCCATGCTACCCAAAGGGACAAGCAGTGTGAGTTAACATTTATTTATCGAGCTATGAGTATCAACGGGGAAGCGTGTTATACGCTTTACAAGGATCAACCAAGAGACAGGACTTGTTGCTTATCTACCTGAGGGCTGAGAAACTAGGATGCAGAGACTGGATGTGGGCTGCATAGCAAAGGCAATACTTACCCAAAGGAGTCAACGTATGATGGTGGCATTTCAGGACATAACTGAGTTCTCTGGAGTCAGCCTGAGGCCCTGCTCTGGGTGGTGGTGGCCAGTGTCCCTCCCCACCCTCTGGGCCTCCCATCTTACCTCCTAGCACCCTGTCTCTCTGAGCCTAAATGCCAGGGACCAAACCAGGAGGCTGGCAGCCAGCCTGGTCCACACCATGGGCCCCTCCTCCATGGTCCCAAATCCTTCCTTGCACTTTCTGGACAAGCATGGAGCAGTTAGCTTCCAACCCTCGTACAAACACTGATGATCACAGCCCCATGTGGGGAGGGAGGCCGGTGTGTGCCGTGAGATGACCCCGCCCAGCCCCTGACCCCTGCCCACATTGATGCCGCATTTAGAGAAGAGATGGCCTGACCCCTCACCCACACCAAGGGTACCAAGGAGTCAAGTGTTGAGGTTAGAGGCGGGGATATCAGGGAGGTGAGCTGAGACCAGAGGGTGAGGTGAGATGCCCTCGTTCACATCAAGCCAGAGGAAGAGGGCTTTAAAGAGAGCTTTAGGCTTTGAGGTGTCTCCGCAGGTGGAGAAATCCAGTGGACTGATGCCTCACCCCCACCCCCACCCCAAAGTCTAGAGGGCAAGAGACAGGCTGGCTGCTTTGATGGCGGAGCTGAGGAGAGGGCCGACGGCCCAGGTGAGGGCCTCGTGTGAGAGAGTCGGCGTGGAATCTCACAGGCCCAGTCCCAGGAGGCAGCCTGGGCAGTGAACAGACGCAGGCCAAGAGAAGGTGGGGCTGCCGCTACCCGTCAGGGGCTCCTTGGTTCTCTGAGGCCCACACAAAATATTCTAGTCAGGGGGACAGTGGGGACCATGTCCGGGCTCTGAAGACCCTTGGAGATGCCGATGAGAGAAAAGGCGTAGCTTTCAACCTCCGCCAAGCCCAGAGCACAGTTCAGCTGGAGGCTGACCACGCCTGCTGCCCGGCCGAGGCTTCCCACCCCACCAGGCCGGGGCAGCAGGAGCGGCCTCCACTTCAAAGCAGGGGACTTGACGATGACGTCAGGCCCTTTTTATTGTTGGGCCTGGACGTGAGCCGAGCGGTGCTGTGTGACGTGAAGTGGTGGAGACCACGGGTATTTCCCTACCAAGAAGCAGCCTGGGCCTGTCAGGTTTCCATCTGGCCGTGGGAGGACTGGCCAGCAGAAGAGGTTTCAAGGGCCAGAGGTGGACACAAATAAAGCTGCTTTAAGTGGTTTCCAGTTCCACAGCTGTGCTGGCTCAGTGTCCTGGTGACATCCCTGAGTTCTGTGGCATCCAGAGGAGGGCTTTGGGGGGGGCAACAGGTGTTTATTGACCTTCTTTAAAGAGCGGGCACCACATGCATGGTGAGACGCACCCCCCTCCCAGAGGGGCCTTGGTCTCAGGCAGGGGCTCTTGGTGGGGCAGGGCCCAAACCCCGAGGGGGAATTTCTCTGTCTCTGCCCCTCAGCCAGGCCCAACAGTAGAAAGGGCCTGAGGGAAAGGTACGGAAGAGCTCCACCTGCCGGCTTGGGGTCCTGGGGAGGAGGGATTGAACTTGGGCCTGGAGTGGAGGGGGTCATGAGGAAGGTCCAGGAGACCCCAAGACTTGTGGGTGGGGCTTGCCAAGCCCCTCCCCTGCCTGGGATGAGAGTAAGAGACCCTGGTCAGCTAACGCGTCTCATCACCGCCGCCTCCAGTGTGAAGTGCTCAGTAACTGCAACATAAGGAAACGCAGCCTTCATCCAGACTTGAAACGATTCCTTCCCTTTCCACTTCCAAACTGCCCTGCCCTCGGGCTCCTGCCACCGTGGGAGGAAAAGCACAGTTCCAACCCATCAGGCTCAAGCTCGTAGCTAACAGGGCAGGCACTCCTGCAGCCTTCCGCCCCTTTTCTGGGTCTGATAGCTGCCAGAGACTCTTGCAAAACTGACTCTCTCTTGGGGAGTTTGCTAATGGCCACGTGCCCACAGCACGGCCACCGCTGAGGCCCATGCAAGGAGCCAACTCAGGCGTCCTCGGTCCCCATTCCCTCCTGCCTGGGAAAGGACCCAGTGGCAGAGGGGGGTCATGGCAGGGGGCAGGAACATTCACATCTGTGTTGCATGAGGGGAACCCTCCAGGTTGGCTGCTGCAGTGGGAGGTTCCCAAGGCCCCGGGGCCTGGGGGGCCCAGTGGGCAGGGCAGTCGTCCTGACCTGTTTGGTTGCACAGCTTGTTAACTTCGAAGAAAGCACCTCTGAGCAGTGGGAGGGTGACTCACCAGAGGGCAGCACTGGTTTGGGGGTGGGCTTCTCTGGTCCTACCTTTTCAGTTCACACAGTAAGGAAGGCCAGGCCTGTCCTGGGCAGTGTGATCAGCAAGTCTCCAAGCTGACGTATGAAACATGGGTGTGTCATCGGTTGGGGTGCATCTTGACCGCCATGCTCGCTTTGGGATGAAAGGAACAGGCTTTATGTCCCGGCTTTGTCACTTTCTAGCCTGTGACTTGGGCAAACCCTTTTACTTTTCTGGGTCTCACTGTCATCATCCATAGAGTGAGATAAAGACACCTTCCTCCCAAGTCCACCGTGAAGACTCAAAACGCTCAGCGCGTCCCTGCTCCTGGAAGTGTGCTGGGAGCCAAAGGAGCAGGGCTGTCCTGGCCTTGAAAGGCCGAGGGGCTCCTGGGGAGCTGTGCCCTGACCTGAGGCTTGCCCCCCCTTTCCCCAGGGGGCAGGGTGGGCTGGGAGCTTGGGCCAGACACCTGGGCAGCTGCCTCCCCTCTGGAACAGTCCTCATTTTATTCCCCTGGGGTCCTGAAAGTTGGAACTAACTGGCTGGCTAAAAAAACAAAAAAGAAAAGGCAAAGGGCGAGCAAGCGCTTTGTGCGTGCTGCAAGGCAGGGTGTGTCTCAGGGATCTGTTTCCATGGGAACCAGCGGCACAGGCTGGCTCCTATGGGCACCAAAAAGAGAAACTTGGCAGAGGTTTCAGGCACCTGAAGTGGGATTCATGCCAAGGGATACAAGGATGGTTCAACATATGAAAGTCAATAAAGGTGATACAATAAATGTAACGGTCATGTGGCCAGTATGAATCTGGCCATCACAGCTTGGGTATGAACGGTGACAATCAGCCTTGCATCCCGTGAATATTCATAACCAATAAAATTGGGGGGAAAAAAGAATAAATGGGTACAGGAGATCTTATTGGTGTGGTGAAAATGTTCTAAAACTGATTTGTGGTGATGGCTGCACAACTTGATGAACTTACTAGAACTCATTGAATTGCATACCTGAAATGGGTGGATTACAAGGTATATAAAATATTCCTCAATAAAGTGTTTTTTAAACAAAGAGCATTTCACTGACATCCAGCAGATCCCGAAATACAACACACTTCTGCCACTAAATAGCTAAACAGCCCTGGACAAGTAGTGCACTTACTGTAGACCTTTGCTTCATTACCTATAAAGAAAGCGTTGGGCCAGCTGAAGCCCAGAGTGTCTCAGGCCTCTTCCCATTGCCACATTCTACGGCTATTTTGGCAAAGTTAGTCCAAAGAAAACACTTTTGTTCCTTGGCAGATATCTAAGGAAGGATGCTCCTCTGAAAGAAATTAAAATCGCAAAATTTCCTTTAAAAAATTGCCAAAGGAAAAGTTGATCTCCTAGAAGTAGCAGAATAGTGGTCACTAGAGGCTGGGAAGGGTAGGGCGAGGAGGGGAAAGGCAGAGGTTACAGATACAAAGTTGCAGCTGGACAGGAGGAACTATTTGTACTGATCTACAGCTTTGTAAGGTGGCTAGAGTCAGCACGCATTTATTAGATAATTTCAAATAGCTAAAAGAGAGGATTTTGAATTTTCCCAGCACAAAGAAATGACAAATATTTGAGTGATGAGTATGCTGATTACCCAGATTTCATCATTATAAACATGGATTCAAATCCAGCGGTGGCCCGGCCAAAACCAAGCCGAGGTGGGGGTGGCTAGGACAGCGTGTGTCACAGGCTCGCGCGGGGCAGGCTCCGGAACCGCGTGGCGGAAGTGACGTCACAAAGGGGCCTGGTTACCATGGTGCGCGTGGGGGACGCCTGAGGCCGGTGGGCGCCAGTGCTCCCCCGCTCCCCTCAAGGCCGGCTGCGCTGTGTCTGCTGCTGTCGCCGGGGCCGGTTCGCGTTCCCGACAGAACGCAGAGCTGTCTCAGCTGCTGGTGGTGGCCCGGCCAGGCCGTGGCTACTGTGGCCACAGCCGGAGCAGCCTCGGCGCCATGGAGGTGCCCGGGGCTGCCCCTCAGCCGTACTTGGGGCTGGTCCTGGGAAAGCTGTGCAGGACTGTGGCAGCATTGCCTGAAGACCTGAGACCGGGCCCTGGTTTTCCGTGGGAACTGGTGACATGTGCGGCTCTTACTGGATTTTTGATTCTCTTGTTTTTGTGGAGAAGTGTTCGATCGGTGAGAAGCCGGCTTTATGTAAGAAGAGAGAAAAAGCTTGCTGAAAAGCTTTCTGGACTAATTGAAGAAAAATGTAAACTACTTGACAAACTTTGCGTTGTTCAAGAGGAGTATGAAGGCTTGGAGTCAGCTGTGAAGGATGCCAGCTTTGAGAAGGGGTCAACAGAAGCACAAAGCTTGGAGGCAACCTATGAAAAGCTGAGCAGCTCCAAATCTAAACTTGAGGATGAAATAGTCTTTCTAGCAAAAGAATTAAAGGAACAGAAATCTAAACATTGTGAGCAAGATGAATTGATGGCGGATATTTCAAAAAGGATACAGTCCCTAGAAGATGAATCGAAATCCATCCAGTCACAAGTAGCTGAAGCCAAACTAATCTGCAAAATATTTCAAATGAATGAAGAACGTCTGAAGGTGGCAATAAAAGACGCCTTGAATGAAAATTCCCAACTTCAGGAAAGCCAGAAACAGCTTTTACAAGAAGCGGAAGTATTGAAAGAACAAGTGAGTGAACTTCATAAACAGAAAATAATATTTGAAAACTCCAAAGTCCAGGCAGAACGAGTTCTGAGTGATAAAGAAAATCACATCAAGTCTCTGTCTGAACGCTTGCTCAAGATGACAGACTGGGCTGCTGTGCTTGGAGAAGACATGATGGCTGATGACTTGGAATTGCAGATGAAGAGTGAATCACAAAATGGTGCTCGCTTAGATGATCTGCCAAAAGGAGCTTTGAAGAAACTGATTCACACTGCTAAGTTAAATGCTTCTTTCAAAACCCTAGAAGGAGAAAGAAACCAAATTTACCCTGAGTTGTCTGAAGTAGATAAAACAAAGGAAGAGCTTATAGAGCATATTACAAATCTCCAGACTGAACAAGCATCTTTACAGTCAGAAAACACACAGTTGGAAAGTGAAAATCAGAAGCTTCGGCAGAAACTTAAAGGAATGACTGAACTGTATCAAGAAAATGGAATGAAACTCCACAGGAAGTTAATAGCAGAGGAAAAGGACCGGTTAGAGAAGGAGGAGAAACTTTCCAAAGTAGAAGAGAAGATGAGCCATGCAGCTGAGGAACTGGAGACCTACAGAAGGAGAGCCAGAGATGCAGAAGAAGAATTGGAGAGAAGCGTTCGTTCTTATCAAGGGCAGATGACTTCCTATGAGAAAGAAGCGCATGGCAGCTGGGTGGCAGCTGAGACTGCTGAAAGACACCTCAGGTATTTAAGGAAAGTAAATGTTTCCAAGAGACAAAAATTAGCTGAAAAAGAGTTTAAATTTGAACTTTTCAAAAAAGATCCATATGTAGTTGATGTTCCAAAGACAGCATTTGGCAGAGAGCATTCCCCATGTGGTGCCTCACCAGTGGGTCGACCTTCATCCGAAACGAGAGCTTTTCTCTCTCCACTCAGACTCGCACCTTTGACTCCAGGGCGAGGAGGAGGAAGAGGCTCAAGAGGCCCAGAGAATACTCTGGATCACCAGATGACCAATGAAAGAGGAGAATCGGGCTGTGATAGGTTAACCGATTCTCATGGAGCACCATCTGGGTACCTGTCACCTCCGTGGGAACAGCACCGGAGGATGAGGATCCCTCCACCAGGCCACCCATGTTCTGATCCAGCTCTTCTTCCACGAAGGCAAGACGGTTTTGATTCTAATCCTGGTGGACCATCTGGCCCAGCAGAACTCAGAAGTTTTAACCTGGTTTCTTTGGATAAAGTGGATGGGCCAAAGCCCTCACAAACGGAATCCAGCAGAAATGAAACCAAAGACGACCTTGGTAATGTAAATGTGCCTCACTCATCTGTGCCTGCTGAAAGGGAAGCAAGTGGCCCTGGCTTTGCTCCTCCACCTTTTCCTGCAATCAGAGGTCCATTGTTTCCAGTGGATAGGAGGGGTCCATTCATGAGAAGAGAACCTCCTTTTCCTCCACCTCCTCCAGGAAGCATGTATGGAGCTCCTCAAAATTATTATCTCCCAAGGGATTTCCCTGTGCAGCCACCACCTCCATCTGGGTTCCTGTCACCTCCGTGGGAACAACACCGAAGGATGATGATTCCCCCACCAGGCCACCCATGTTCTGATCCAGCTCTTCTTCCACAAAGGCAAGACGGATTTGATCCTGATCCTGGTGGACCGTCTGGCCCAGCAGAGCTCAGAAGTTTTAACCTGGCTTCTTTGGATAAAGTGGATGGGCCAAAGCCCTCACAAACGGAATCCAGCAGAAATGATACCAAAGACGACCTTGGTAATGTAAATGTGCCTCATTCATCTGTGCCTGCTGAAAGGGAAGCAAGTGGCCCTGGCTTTGCTCCTCCACCTTTTCCTGCAATCAGAGGTCCATTGTTTCCAGTAGATAGGAGGGGTCCATTCATGAGAAGAGAACCTCCTTTTCCTCCACCTCCTCCAGGAAGCATGTATGGAGCTCCTCAAAATTATTATCTCCCAAGGGATTTCCCTGTGCAGCCACCACCTCCATCTGGGTTCCTGTCACCTCCGTGGGA
Source organism: Cynocephalus volans (assembly GCF_027409185.1). Lineage (NCBI taxonomy): Eukaryota > Metazoa > Chordata > Mammalia > Dermoptera > Cynocephalidae > Cynocephalus > Cynocephalus volans. The sequence continues at coordinate 90,324,215 of NC_084473.1, read as the reverse complement.
ACAACACCGAAGGATGATGATTCCTCCACCAGGCCACCCATGTTCTGATCCAGCTCTTCTTCCACAAAGGCAAGACGGATTTGATATTGATCCTGGTGGACCGTCTGGACCAGCAGAACTCAGAAGTTTGAATCTGCCTTCTTTGGATAAAGTGGATGGGCCAAAGCCCTCACAAACGGAATCCAGCAGAAATGATACCAAAGACGACCTTGGTAATGTAAATGTGCCTCATTCATCTGTGCCTGCTGAAAGGGAAGCAAGTGGCCCTGGCTTTGCTCCTCCACCTTTTCCTGCAATCAGAGGTCCATTGTTTCCAGTGGATAGGAGGGGTCCATTCATGAGAAGAGAACCTCCTTTTCCTCCACCTCCTCCAGGAAGCATGTATGGAGCTCCTCAAAATTATTATCTCCCAAGGGATTTCCCTGTGCAGCCACCACCTCCATCTGGGTTCCTGTCACCTCCGTGGGAACAACACCGAAGGATGATGATCCCTCCACCAGGCCACCCATGTTCTGATCCAGCTCTTCTTCCACAAAGGCAAGACGGCTTTGATCCTAATCCTGGTGGACCGTCTGGCCCAGCAGAACTCAGAAGTTTTAACCTGGCTTCTTTGGATAAAGTGGATGGGCCAAAGCCCTCACAAACGGAATCCAGCAGAAATGAAACCAAAGACGACCTTGGTAATGTAAATGTGCCTCATTCATCTGTGCCTGCTGAAAGGGAAGCAAGTGGCCCTGGCTTTGCTCCTCCACCTTTTCCTGCAATCAGAGGTCCATTGTTTCCAGTGGATAGGAGGGGTCCATTCATGAGAAGAGAACCTCTTTTTCCTCCACCTCCTCCAGGAAGCATGTATGGAGCTCCTCAAAATTATTTTCTACCAAGGGATTTCTCTGTCCAGCCACCACCTCCATTTGCAATGAGAAATGTCTATTCACTGAGGGGATTTCCTCCTTATGTTCCTCTAGGAGCTGGATTGTCACCTCCACCCCCACATTCTGAAAGTAGGGGTGAGTTCCCTTCAGGGTCGATTCCGTGCTCAAATGAGCCTGCTCCTGAAATCCAGAAGCACAGCAAGAAACCTGATGATATTTTTGGTCTCTCTTCATAAATAGTTTTGACTTATCTTTCATTTTCAGTTTAAGTAACTACAATTTTTGCTCAAATTGAAGCTTAATGGAATTATAATTCTCAGGATACTATTTTGTAAATAAAGATGATTTAAATATGAATTTCGTGAGTAAATTATTTCCATTTTATTTTATCCTAGATTGTATAATTATTTTAATTTGATTAACTAACCCACTATTACATAAACAATAATGGGAAATTTATTTAGGTTATCTTGCAGTTGGGGATGTTTTAAACTCCAAGGGCTGTGTCTTTATGCCAAGAACTGTATTTACTACGGTTGTAGACAAATGTGAAAGTAACTTTATGCTTAATTAAATTTTCATTGATTTAAAGACTTGCTTGGTATTGATAATAATAATAAAATCAGCTAGGTTTTTAATTAAAAAAAATCACAATGTACCCCATAAATATGTACAGTTATTAGGTGTCCGTTAAAAATAATAATAATCTTTTAAAATTACCAAAAGAAATTGTGGATCTAAGACCCTTCAAGACCCTCTATTTATAAAAACTTGCTGTCGATGGATATTTTTATGCTCTTAAAACATGAAATCTAAGCCTCTGTCCATGCTGCAATGAAAAAGTCTGTGGTGAGAAGATATGATAAGAAGATGAAGCATATTATTAACCAGTGTTTATGTGTTTCATAGACCTTTACTATCTAGAAAGAAACCTGTAAGGAGGGTATAATGATGCTTCTATGGTTCTAATTTAAATTTTTTATGAATAGAAAACAGTGAGCACTGTATACAGGTAAAAAGCCATATAACATCCTGCATATATGGGTATCTGAGAACTTCAAAATGTTTGTGGAAAAATAGAATTGAAAGATAATATGAATCTTCCCTGAGCTTTGTGAAGTGCCGCCGTACATGGAGATGTGTGTATTATATAATTATGCATGTGTGTGTGTAATTGACAGTTAACGTTTTTCTGATGATAAAAATAATACATTACTGCTAATTTTTGCTTGAAATATCTGAAGAATATGCACCAGTCAATCTTTAGGTTAAAATTAAGGATGATTTCCATGTGACCGCAACGTTAAGAACTTTAATCCTTGGGGAAAAAAAAATCATTCAACTCTATAGCGCCTATATGGGTGGTATGCATTAACAAAATAAATGAGATTTTCTTCTCAGTTTTTGCAAAAAAAAAAAATTTTTTTTTGTAGAATAGGGGAAATTCTCTAGAAAATTCTTTGATATTTCTTATCTCGAAAATAATTTGGTAAGTCTCATATTTATGCCTTAGAAAAAAGACAGTATGTGGCATTACACTCTGGTGCTTTGTACTCTGTCAGTGCAGCTAAGCTGGGAATTAATTACATTTTCCAGAGTTCCCTTCCGTCTCTTCTTCCAGATTAGAATTGGCCAAGAAAGAAACTTGCAGAATATTGGAAACTGGAAATGAGGCAGTGGCCATAACCATCTGCAGATCTTTTCTCAGGCAGATTCAGAGACAGACAGAAGAAGAGGCCGGGCCCATGTGGGTAAAAACCTCCAGCCGAGTCTGTGAAGTGACGTATCCCGAGGTTGTCCTGAGGGGAGTGCTTCCGTTTTTCTTTGTTCACGGGTGTTCTCCTCAAACCAAAGCCATTTTTCTGGAAAGTTTCTTCTCTAAAGCTTCTTGGCCTTTAAAAACCTAGTATTTGTCGTTGAGTTTTGGTGCAGCATCAAAGACCCTCCACAGTCATCTGAAGTGGCTGCTGAAGCACTTCTTCTGCAGTTAGTGTCCCTGTGAAGCTCAACTTGCTTCACATTCTTCCACCAAAGCAACGTGTTGCCACAGATTCCTGCAGCCGCAGGTAGGAGAGTCCAGCTGCTTCTGAGGAGCGTCAGCGCTGCAGCGGCCTCCTGAGCGCTCCAGCGCTACCGCTCCGCTGCAGCCTCTGCCCCGCTAGAGCCGCTGCCCGCGTGCTCCCGATCCCACTGCAGCGTCGGCCCATTGGAGCTGCTGCCGCCAGCTCCCGCTCCCTATGCAGCCGCTGCCCCTTTCCAGCCTCTGCCCCTTTCCAGCCACTGCCCGTGCGCACCCGCTCCCGAAGCAGCTGCTGCCCCGCTGCAGCCGCTGCATGCACGCTCCCGCTCCTGCTCCCGCTGCAGCCTCTGCCCCGTTCGAGGTGCTGCCTCGCGCTCCTGATCGCGCTGCAGCCTCTGCATGGCTCGAGCCGCTGCCCTGGCGCTCCCGATCCCGCTGCAGCCTCTGCCCAGTTTGAGCCACTGCCCTCCTCCTCCCGATCCCGCTGCAGCCTCTGCCCCGCTGGAGCTTCTGCCCTCACGCTAGCGCTCCAGCTCCCGCCGCAGTCTTTGCCCAGCTCGAGCTGTTTCCCACCCCCTCCTGCTCCCGCCCCACCGCAGCCTTTGCCCAGCTCCAGCTTTGCCCACGCCCTCCCGCTCCCGCTGCAGCCTCTGCCCCTCTGGAGCCTCTGCCCCTATCCCGCAGCTGCCCCCACGCTCACTCTCCCGCTCCCGCCTCCGCCTTTGCCCAGTTCCAGCTGTTGCCGGCGCCCTCCTGCTCCCGCTCCAGCCTCTGCTCCGCTACAGCTGCTGCCCGCTTGCTCCCGATCCGGCTGCAGCTTTTGCCCTGCTGGAGCCGCTGCCCGTGCTCACGATCCCGCTGCAGCCCCTGCCTCGCTCCAGCGGATGCCCGCACGCTCCGGATCTTGCTGCAGCCTTTGCCCGGCTGGAGCCGCTCCCCGCGCGCTCCGGAACCCGCTTCAGCCTCTGTCCTGCTGGAGCCACTGCCCCCGCGCTCCCGATCCCGCTGCAGCCTCTGTCCTGCTCGTGCCGCTGCCTGCGCACTCCCGATCGCGCTGCAGCCTCTGCACCGCTCAGCCGCTGCTGCTGCTCTCCCTATCTGGCTTAAGCCTTTGCCCCACTGGAGCCACTGCCCGCGCGCTCCCGATCTCACTGCAGCCTCTGCCCTGCTCGAGCCTCTGCCTGCGCGCTCCTGATCCCCCTGCAGCCTCTGCCCGGCTGGAGCCGATGCCCGTGCTCTCCCGCTCCCCCTGCAGGCTCTGCCCACTCGAGCCGCTGCCCGCCGACTCCTGATCCCGCTGCAGCCTCTGCCCCGCTCCAGCCACTGCATGCGCGCTGCGTATCCCACTGCAACCTCTGTCCCTCTCGAGCCGCTGCTCGCGCGCTGCCGATCCCACTGCAGCGTCTGCCCCGTTCGAGCCGCTGCCCGCGCCCTCCCGTTCCCGCTGCAGCCTCTGCTCCTCTCGAGCCTGTGCCCCTCTCGAGCCGCTTCCCCCACGCTTAGGCTCCCGCTCCCGCCTCCGCCTTTGCCCAGCTCCAGCTGTTGCCCGCGCCCTCCTGCTCCTGCTCCAGCCTCTGCTCCGCTACAGCTGCTGCCCGCTTGCTCCGGATCCCGCTGCAGCTTTTGCCCTGCTGAAGCCGCTGCCCGCGCTCACGGTCCCGCTGCAGCCTCTGCCTCTCTCGAGCGGCTGCCCGCGCTCTCCCGCTCAGGCTGCAGCCTCTGCCCAGCTGGAGCCACTGCCCGCGCGTTCCCGATCCCGCTGCAGCCTCTGCCCCACTCGAGCAGCTGCCCGCATGCTCCCAATCGCGCTGCAGCCTCTGCCCGGCTGGAGCCGCTGCCCGCGCTCTCCGGAACCCGCTGCAGCCTGAGCCCTACTGGTGCCGCTGCCCGCGCGCTCCCGATCCCGCTGCAGCCTCTGTCCCGTTTAAGCATCTGCCTGCACGCTCCCGATCCCGCTGCAGCCTCTGCCCCACTCCAGCCACTGCATGCGCGCTCCCGATCCCACTGCTACCTCTGTCCCTCTAGAGCCGCTGCCCTGCGTGCTCCTGATCCCACTGCAGCCTCTCCCCCGTTGGAGCCACTGCACGCACGCTCCTGCTCCTGCTCCCGCTGCAGCCTCTGCCCCGTTCCAGCTGCTGCCCGCGCGCTCCCGCTCCCGCCGCAGTCTTTGCCCAGCTCCAGCTGTTGCCCACGCTCTCATGCTCCCGCTCCCCACCGCCGCCTTTGCCCAGCTCCAGCTGTTGCCCACGCCCTCCCGCTCCCGCTGCAGCCTCTGCCCCGCTAGAGCCGCTGCCCGCCCACTCCCGATCTAGCTGCAGCCTCTGCCCCTCTCGAGCCTCTGCCCCTCTCCCGCCGCTGCCCCGACGCTCACGCTCCCGCTCCCGCCTCCGCCTTTGCCCAGCTCCAGCTGTTGCCTGCGCCCTCCTGCTCCCGCTCCAGCCTCTGTCCCGCTCGATCCGCTGCCTGCGCACTCCCGATCGCGCTGCAGCCTCTGCACCGCTCAGCCGCTGTCCCCGCTCTCCCGATCTGGCTGCAGCCTCTGGCCTGCTGGAGCCGCTGCCTGCGCGCTCCCGATCCCCCTGCAGGCTCTGCCCGGCTCCGGCCGCTGCCCGCCCGCTCCTGATCCCGCTGCAGCCTCTGCCCCGCTTGAGCCGCTGCCGGCGTGCTCCCGCTCCCGCCACAGCCTCTCCCCAGCCAGTGCACCTAAAAGGAGGGCGGAGGTTCTGGATCCCAGGGAAAGAGAGCGAGAAAGCGGAATGACACGGGGTCTTGAGGCTGCACTTTCCTGTCCCTCAGCTCAGGTCCCGTTGCGCTGTCCGAACACCTGTGTTTAAATCTGCTCTGATATCTAGAAACCTGCAGACCTCTATTTCCATGTCAGGGTAGAGAGGACCGTCTCATTCTTTTTAAAAGCTGCATCCATTATGATTTTACCATCATGTATTTACCCCGTGCCCCACGGGTGGACACTCAGGTTGTGTCCAGGTTGTGCTGTCCTACACAATGCTGCAGTGAGCATCCTGGTGTCCTTCAGAGATTTCTCTGGGTTTGGGCCTAGAGGTGACACTGATGGGACAAAGAATATCCACATGGCAAATACTGAAAGATAGGACCAGATTATCTTCCAAAGGCTGCGGTTTTATTGCTACCAAGACTATGTGAGGCAATTTTAAATTGAGGTGAATTGTGGATGTGTTGAGTCTAATCAAAATTCTAGTGTTGGTCTCTTCATTGTCTGAGGTATTGCGTCAGGCCTCTGGAGACAGGTGCGTGCACGAGATGACTCCTGGCTTCCAGCTGTCTACACCATGTGTAACATGGCTGTCGGATGACTCTGGCGGCCTGCGGTCCCACAGTCAACTTTGTCATTCTCTTCTCCCCATTAAAATACAGGTTGAGTACCCCTTATCCAAAATGCTTGGAAAGTATTTTGGATTTAGGATGTTTTCAGATTTGGGAATATTTGGAGAATACATTTGCAGAATGCTCCAATGAGCATTTCCTTTGAGTGTCATGTTAGCACTCAAAAAGTTTAGGAGTTTGGATTTTTGGATTAGAGACTCTTAACCTGTATATAAATATCCCAGACATTCTGTTTTCTACTATTCTTGGAGTTTCAGGTCCTTAAAGGAGCACAAAAATATTTTGCCAAACCACAGTTCTAATTTGTGATGTTTAAGATGTGGCTTTTGTATTTGCAAACTCTAATGCCAAGTTTTATGATGTTTCTTGGGTCTAGGGTCCAGACCTCTGGACAAGCAGTTGAGAGTGTTAAGAATGCTCCAAGAAGAAGCTTGTGTCAGGGCCTCTGTCAGCCGGCACTGAGGACTTGAGAGTGGGGGATCCACTGGCCCTGTTCTTTGGAAAGTCACAGTCTAATGTGGCTAGGGCCAGAGGAATACTGGGGATGTCCATTTGTTTCGATGCTGGAACTTGGGAATTTCTCAGAGTCAGAACATTGTTAGATTGTAGCTGACGTGGCAGTTAGTTCTTGGCCCAGTCCAGGGGGGCCATGGAATCATCGGTTGTTCATGTTGGAGGGGACTCTTGGGGTCAACTTGCCCATTTGTAAAGGAGGAAACAAAGGCTCAGGGAAAAGTGGCTTGCTTGGGTTCACCAGGCTTGGAGTGGTAAAGCTAAGATGAGACCTCTGGTCTTCAGATCCCCAGAGCAGTCATTTCCAATGTGTGACTTTGGAGTAAATGACGTAAATTTATTGTCTAAGAGTTCTGGAGACCAGAAGTTCAAGATCATGGTGTTGGTAGGATGAGTTTCTTCTGAGGGCTGTGAGGGAAGGATCTGTTCTGGGCTTCCCTTCTTGGCTTGTAGATGGTGTCCTGTGTCCTCACCTACTGTTCACTCTGTACCTGTTTGTCTCCAAATTCCCACTTTTTATAAGGAGGCCAAGTTGTAATGAATTAGGGCCCCCATTTTAACTAAATTATCCTTGTAAAGCCCTTATCTCCAAATCCAGTCACATTCTGAGGTACTAGGGATGGGGGTGACACAATTCACCCCAAGTGGAGAATGTTACAGAGTAAGAGTAAGAACAAGAACTTGCATGTGTGTTAAATTTAAATAGAAGTCTCTACCTCTGCCCTCAATTGGAAAGTCATTTCTCGAGAAGTGCTGGATCTCCAAGCCCAGCATGGTGGGTTGTCATCCAGTAGGATCTCAGAGAGTTTGTGCTGAATACATGGGCAGAAATGAAGAGACATGAAATCAAAACCCTTGGGACTGGAAGAGACCCCTAAGGCATTTGGTCTAACCACCTTCTTATATGTGGCTTCCTTCCACGTTGTTGCATTCAAGTGCTCAGAGAAAGTGTAAACCGAAGGAATGCAAGGGATCGGTGGGCTTGTGGTTTTTCTTGTGTATGTCACCAGCAGTGGGAAAGGAGAGGGCAGAAAGAGTTTTGCACATTCTCTTGTTAATTAGTCCCACAAACCTGCAAGGGACAGCATATTTCAAGGGCCTTGTCAGACTCCGTGCCCCTGCCTGTGTAATAACCATCTAGCAGGGCTTTCACTCCTAGAAGGAAACACAGCACGGTGGGCAGAGAGTCCCAGGGCCCTCCACGACAGCTGTTCCTGTCTTCTCTTATGCGTATCCACCAGCTAAAATCATGACAGTATGTTGATTTTTTTTAAAAAAAATCACATGAGAACAAAGCATGTTTTTGATATGGGCAATTCTGTAAAGGCTCTTTAATTATTTTGAGAACATTTAAATATTTCAAGAGCATCTCTTCCCAGGTCTAGGCATTAAGACAATTATAGTACTGCTTTGTGCTATGTCCACCATGTGACATTATTAAGGGGCACTGTCAACCTCTTAGATTAGTTTCCTCAACCTTAAAAAAAATTGTATATTGGAAAAAGGATTGTTGACTATGCATGTAGAAAGTTTCCTTATTTCCCTCTTCCCTTGGGACGTTCTGGGGTGATGTGTTATGACCATTTGCTTTGAGGGATGGGCGGAAAGTTTTGATGCCTCTTGATGCCTTGAGTCCTGATGCCCTTGGGTGGCAGAGCTCCTGGGAGCCCTTCCTCACCCCACTTGCATGCTCCAACCACTTCTAGAACATGGGCAGTGAAAAGTAAAAGATGAAAGGTAGGTGAGTTTTGCGAATGCTCCCAGTTACTTTTGTATCACAAAGAGGTTTAGGGCTTTCCTGTACTCTCAATAATAATAATACCATCGCTAAATTTATTGAGCACATACGAAGATCAACTCACAGTGAATTGAAGACTTATACAGAAGACAGAAAACTTAAGTCTACTAGAAGAAAACATAGGGAAAAGCTTCTTGGCATTGGTTTGACCAAAGATTTTTTTGGAAATGACCCCAAAACACAGGCAACAAAAACAAAAATAGGCAAATGAGATTGCATCAAATGAAAAAGCTTCTGCAGAGCAAAGGAAATAATCAACAGAGTGAAGAGACAACCTGTGGAACAGGAGAAAATACTTGTGAACCATACATCTGACAAGGGGTTACTACTCAAAATATATAAGGAGCTCAAACAACTCAATAGTAAGAAAATAAATAACCCAATTAAAAAATAGACAAAGGGCCTGAACAGACATTTCTTAAAAGAAGACGTACATATGGCCAACAGGTATATGAAAAACTGCTCAACATCATTAATCATTTGGGAAATGCAAATTAAAACCACAATGAGATATCACCTCACACCTGTTGGAATGGCTATTATCAAAAAGACAAGAGATAGCAAGTGTTGGTGAGGATATGGAAGAAAGGGAATGCTTGTGCATTGTGGGTGGGACTCTAACTAGCACAGCCACTATAAGCAGCAGTGTGGAGATTCCTCAAAAACTTGAAATAGAACTATCGTATGATCCAGTAATTTCACTTTTGGTTGTATATCCAAAGAAAATGAAATCAGTATATTGAAGAGGTATTTGTACTTCCATGTTCATTGCAGCATTATTCACAGTAGCCAAGATATGGAAGCAACCTAAGTGTCCATTGACAGATGAATATATAGGGAAATGTGGTATATACACAAAGGATTACTAGTCAGCCTTTAAAAAGAAGGAAATCCTGTTGTTGGTGACACCGTGGATAACTATAGAGGACATTTTGCTAAATGAAATAAGCCAGGCACAAAAAGACAAATACTGCACAATCTTACTTACATGTGGAATCTGAAAAAGTTGGCCTTGTAGGAGCAGAGAGAAGAAAGTGGTCTTGGAAGGCTGGGGGTTGGGGGCAGAGTAGCGAGATGTTAGTCAGAGGATACTGTTGGGAAAATAGAATAGTTTGGTCAGGGCCCTTGCCTCGGGTCCAGCTGGGTGTGGTTCAGCATCCTTTGTAAGCAAATTGTGTGTGTGTGTGTGTGTGTGTGTGGAGTTAGTGCGCATGTGCACCAATGAATCCTTTTAGTTTTGTTGCTATTCTTGTGTTCTTGAGACAGAGAGAGAGAGAGAGAGAGACAGAGAGAGTTAGTTTTGTGAAGCAGGTGGGTGGGCATCGGCCTTGGGCATCTGCCCCGCACAGCCATGCTTTCCAACCTATGGCTCCAAGGACCTTTTGGCTGGTTACCTAGCTCATAGACCTGCGTGAAGGTGTCTGGTGACCCAGCCCGGCATATGAAGGATTTGTGACCCAGTCTGGACAATGGGCTTGAGGGGTCTGTGAGCTCCAGACCCAGCCCTGGCTCAACAATCGGCCCAGTCGGCAGGATTACCGGCAGGTAAAAGAGCACGACAACTAGCGTGGTCGCCTAGCTTTACAATTGGCATCACGAACAGGATTAAGAGCTAGACAATGGATGCTGTGAGGATTCCAGGCCACAGCCGTGGCACAACAGATACCAAATTTCAGTTAGGAGAAATAAGATCAGGAACTCTATTGTACAATATGGTGACTATAGTTAACAACAATGTATGGTGTTCTTGAAAATTGCAAGTAGATTTTAAGTGTTCTCGCCACACACACAAAAAGGTAAGTATGTGAGGAAATGATATGTTAAGTAGCTTGATTTAGCATTTCATAATATACACATATATCAAAACATAGTGTTGTATACCATAAATATATGCAATTTTTTTATTAGCTAAAAAATGTATTGAGCATGTACTCTGTGCCAGATCTTCTTTTTAGTGTATTAACTATCTTGTTCTTAATAATATCCCCACTATTTGGCACTATTATTTTCCCACTTCTCCATATGAAGAAATGGGGGCATACAGATGTCAAGTAACTTGCCCAAAGTCACCAGAAGAGGGGTGGGAGAGATGAGATTCAAAGGGGGTGTCCTGGACCCAGAGTTTGTGCTCTGACCACTTGGCTGTCCGTCCTTTGAGGGGCCATGTTTTGATGAAGTCAGTGCTTCCTCCCAGGGCAGCAGGGAATGTGTGGGTGTGTTTGGGTTTTCATTGTGAATGAGGGTGCTGCTGGCATTTGCTGCTTCTCATGGGCATGAGGTGGTCACCCAGTGAATACTGTCCTGCCCCAAATGCCAATGGCCTGGCTGAGAAACACCGGTCGTGTCTTATCCTGTCTCAGGTGGCCTGTGTATGGGGGAGCTCCCATAATGACATCCCTGCAATACATGTTCACGCAGATAGTTTCTTTTTCTCTCTCTCTTCTTTCCCTCCCTCTCTTTCTCCTTATTTCTTTCCTTTTTCTCTCTTCTCTGAGAGAAGAGGTGAAACGCACATAACATACAGTTAGCCACTTCGTACAATTCAGTGACATTTAGTGTATACACGATGTTGTGGAGCCATCACTTCTATCTAGTTCCAAAACTTTTTTCATCACCCCAGAAAAACACCCTGTACCCATGAACTAATCACTCTCTAGTCCCCTTCACTTAATCCCCTGGCAACCACTGATCTGCTTTCAGTCTCAATGGCTTTGCCTATTCTGGACATTTCATATAGAATGTTACAATAGGTGACCTTTTGTGTCTGGCTTCTTTCACTTGGGGTAATGTTTGTGAGGTTCATTCAAGTTGTAGCAATTCGACAACTACCAACTACCATGTAATATCAGTACTTTGTTTCTTTTTGTGGTTGGATGACATTACATGTATGCATATATCAGGCAGATAATTTCCTATTTTGTAAATATAGGTGTTGTCCTGCTAAATTCATGCAGTCCCATCTAGTTTGTTTTCTACCTGGCCATGTGGGGAGGTGGCAGTGGGCCTGGGCATTTTGGCTGCAGAACCCTACTTTTTCTTCTGGAAGATGTTCCTTTTTCTTAAGCAGTCAGTCACAATGACCACTCTGATTTATTGTCCAAAACTGTGCTACTTTTCCACTAACTTCCATTATGAAGTAAGAATGCAAGTGTTGGAAAAAACCCCAAGTTCAGAGACTTGGTGAGGAAGGCTGGACGGTGGTCAGCGGGTGCTGCTGGGCCTCTAGGGGTCACAGAACCCCATTTTACCAGGACAGAAGCGTAGCGGTAGGACAGATGCGCCACTCACAGCACTTTGCCCCCTTCTTTTAAAATCACCCACAGTTTCTGTGTCCCCTCCCAAGGCTTTAGGAATTTTTCCTAGCCCTTGGGATTTCACCCACCTGCTTTCCCATGTAGTTAGTGGCTTCTGCAGCAGCTGTGTCACTCTGAGATGACTCACGCTCTCTGAACGCATCCTCAGTGGGTACTCAGGGACCTGTTGCAGCACCTTTATCACTTCCAGGATTTGGTGAGTCCAATTCGGGGAGAACAAGTAATGCCCAGACTTTGGATTTTTTTTCTTTATGTCCGTGTAGCAGCAAACTACAAATGAGCATGTGTGATTCCCCCTTGTGAAGACCTTTAATAATTTAGCAGTCGAGAATGATTATGGGGAACATTAGCTCAAAGAGAAAATAAATATATAATTGCTCTCTTAGTTTGGAGATAAAACGGTACTTCAGAAAGTTTGTGGAAAAATAGAGTTAAAAGATAATATGAATCTTTCCATGAAATTTTTGAAGTATCCTGATATAAGGACGTTTTGTTTGGGATGTATATGCTCTTTCAAACAAATGTGAAGGAGAAACATTGAAGATAGAACACTTAAACCTTCGGAAGCACTGGAAGGGTTTGAGAGAGAGGGGCGAGATTCCGGTTGATGCTGGGTAGTGCATGGCCGTCAGGTAGAAAAGAGGTCTTTACAGTCCCGTTCTTCCACGTTCCTTCGAAAAGCCAGGTCTTTGGGGAGAAGGAAGTGGGGACCTCCGATGTTGATGCATTGTGACAGTGCCCTTCCCCCTCCCACGTGGCTGTCCTACTTGGCTGGCATCAGTGAAGTCCCATGTAGGGCAGCAGATGGGCACCCCCTAGCTTACTCCATGGTGTCCTCTTGGGGGTAATAGCACCCAGTAGTTTTAGGGGACTCTCCTTCCCCTGGGTATGGTTGGGTGCTGCCTCTGGGGTCCCTCAGGTGCTGACCTTGTCATGAACGTGACCCCATTCCAACCCCCATCCTGCTTCCTGCCCCTGCTCAGCCTGCAGCCCATGAACCAACTGGTACCTGCTCAGGGTACACACACACACACAGACAGAGACAGACAGACAGACACACACACACACAAAGACAGACAGACACAGAGAGAGAGAGAGACAGACAGACAGACACACACACACACACAAATACAGACAGACACACAGATAGAGACAGACAGAAACACACACAGAGAGAGAGAGAGACACACACAGATCTCAAGTGAAATGAGTAAAACACTTGCTTGTAAGAAGCAGAGACCCTGTGTTCCTTGTTCACCGTCATGGGACTCTAGGTCCCAGAAATGTTATTGGTGGCATGATTTTTAATTCATTTAACAGTTAAAGATGGTAACAGTGAAGTTTAAGAAAAGAATCATTCTGGTGAAAACTGTAGAGAGGACAGGTGGTTAAGAGGTGGGATCTGCAGGTTTTGATAATGCTGAATTCTGTTTACTAATGTAATGTGAGAAGTCCACTTAGAGAAGATGGTGGAGTGGTCACACTTGCCTTGACTTCCTCATCAGGAGCAGTTGTAGTGAAGGAGGTCCTGGCCTCATATCGTGCCCCCCTCCCAGCATTACCTAGCTTTCCACTTGGACACACGCCCCTCTCTCACAGGTTGTGTGATTTGGGGAAAGCCAGCCAGTCACCTCGCCATAGGGGTTGTCTCATAACCCCTAGAGGAAGCCACTCCAGGCATGGCAGCCCTCTGGCCATGGGAGTTGGTTCAGGAATAGTCAAGGAGATGTGAGGGTTTTTTGGGTACTCCTGGGAAAGACGCTTTCGTACTTATTTGAGAGATCTGTCGGAGGGGCACACCTCTCATTTTGGACAGGGTGGAGTTTGAATGTGAAGCTAGCCCTGGTGTCACCATGAAGGAAGCCAGCCCGAGGATGAATTGACCCACAGAGGCAGAGCAGAGAGCCACTAAGCTTTGAGGACATCCTTGAGCCACAGAGTCAAACCTTTCCTGAAGCCTGCCCCAAATCTGGCCTCCCCAACTCCTTAAGGTAGTACGTCTCCTTTACCATTCAGGTAAATGGAACTTGGTTTTCTGTTGCTTGCAACCAAAAGCACCCAGTTAGCATAAGTAGCCACTCCTGTTTCAGTTGCAGAGTCAAAAATGCTCACACTGGCTTCAGGTGCAGAGGCTGGAATCCAGGTGCTGGGGTGACGCTGTCAGGAATCCCCAGCTCTGCTCTCCTCATGCTCAGACAGCTCCTGTCCCTCTCATGGCCTTCAGAGCTCCAGGTGCATGTCCAACAGCTCAGAAACCATGTAGGAGGAGTGTGACCCTCTTTGCTTTCCAGCCTGGCCCAGGCCACCCTCACTGACCCAGCTGGCCATTGCCCTTCCTTGAAGTGGTCACTGGGGCCAGGGACAAGGATTGGCCCTGTCCAGTTGGTGTCTTCTGGGGCAGGGTCACCAACCAGAACCACGTGGTTTGGGGTGAGGGAGTGGGTGACTGCTGAAGAATAACTGGGGTGATGTAGCTCAGAGAAGGGACAACAGAGGCTGGGCAGACAAAAGCTTTGCCTAATGTTCTGGATCAGTGCAGTGACTGAAGGGGAGGAGAACCCAGGAAGCACAGGTCGGGCATTTCTGCCTTAAGTGGGAAGTTGGGTGAGTTCCTTCCCTTGCTGTGAGTTTGATCGGAAGATTGGCAATACCTTTGCATTTCTGCGTAGAGACTTGCTGCCTGATTCCAAAAGAAAATGTTACCTATGTAAGGGACCAATGTCTGGGTAAAGAGATTAGGGGTCATTGACGCCTATTCCTCACTGCTTCTGGAGATGGCTGCAAGTCTGAGAAATCTGGGCCTGTTTTCTAACTAAGGCTAGTCTCAGAAAATTGAGCAACTGTTGGGCATCTGCCTCGCAGTTGGAGCCGTGCAGTCACCTCTGCCCCCTTCTCTCTCCTCAGGGGTCAAGAGTCTCCTGCAACCTCCTGTTAGTGCGCATAATTTTTATTTACCTTTTTGCACTGAGTTTTGATAGTACCTCTTCTTACAAGTTACTTCTCTGCATACTCTACCTTACAACATCAAGGCTGACCACATTTGCACCCCATTCTCTCTCTCGAGTTGAGAAAGGTTCCTGACAAGATTGTGACTGTGGCCATAAACAAATAGTGCAGGAGACTCTGATGGCCACCCTTTGCTTCATAATCATGCCCGTGTGTAACACATGCAAACCTCTCTCTTTCTTCTGACACTGTCTGTGGACTTACTGTGAGTGTTCGGACATCATGGGAGACCCAGGCCCTCAGTTTCTCTCCCCACCCACTCTTGGCAGCCGTGGGAGGGTACTTGACTCAAGCTTTTCTTGGCCCTTCAGTGATCTCAGGCCCTATAGTCCAGATTGTAATTGGCCCCTGAGGAATTCACCATATCCATCTTCCCATTTACTTGGAAATGGAGAAGTAAGTGGACAAGTGGCTCTCAGGACCCACTGTGGGACCCTGGTTCCTGACACACTGCCTGACTCACAGAGGGGGCTTCCTCTACATACAGTACCTGTCAAATGGCTCTCTTCTAAAAGATGACGATCTGGCACCGTAGACCCCTGCAGAATTTGTGCACCCTAATCTTCCACCAAGGACATCCTTTGGGTGACTGACCATGTCACACTTATACTACAGTGGGAAGCAAGGAGTCCCACAAGCCAGCAGACTCAGCCATCCCATGGGCAGAGCACAGGCATAGGGGGAGTCAAGGCCTGGTTACATCCATTGCCACAGGACTGGGCGACCCGCCCACACATTTAACTGTTGGAGCTACACCCCCATTTCTGCTTTCTCAGCTAACTTCTTGTGTGCCATTCCAGCTGCAGCACCTCCTAAATGCACCCCACAAGAGATAACCTTCCTTGTTTTGAGCACTGTCTCATTTCTTAGCTAATCACTGTCCTGGAGGTTGGACCACTGTGATGGCCTGAGTTCATCAGGAGTCGCCCCTGGGGTGGCAGTGGAGCAACTCAGAATCCTGGCAGAGTAGGAGCAGCCACTAGAAGTCTCTGCCCTGCACACCTTTACCTAGGAAGAAACATTTTTGCACTTGCTTACAGTTTGTATTTTTGTCTTAGGAGATTGTCTGTGTTCATATCCTCTGCTCATTTGGCCCTATTCCTCCCTTCGTTTCCTGCCTTCTCCCTTCCAACCTTTTCCACCTTACATTCCCCCGCCCCTCATCCCTCCCATCCTGGGACATCTTCTCTGCCCACAGACACCTGCTTCTTAGCATGTCCTTGTGCAGAGCAATTAGGTTCTCACTCTGCCTTCTTGCCACCCTGCAGCTCATCCTGAGAGAACCAAGTAAAGGTAGTTGGTAAGCCAAAGGCTTTCCATTGCAGAAAACCACCATGTCATTCCCCGGGGAAGCGACAACAGCCCTGGCCCCTTGAGCTTTAATGGTGATGTGTAACATTTTTCCATGTGCCACTATGCACTGGGACCCTCCTGCCCTTCTGTCTTCTATGGCACACTCTGAGCTCTTTGAGAACAGGAATGGCCCAGCTTATGTTGAATTCTTAGTGCTTAGCCACGGGGTCGGCCCCTTTTGACCCTATTTTAACATGTGGTTGAAAAGCAGAATCTGGGTGCATCACAGGAATTCCTATTCCATCTAGCTTTGGGGCATCGAAGGTTCCTGGGATGGGGACAGCAGGTGACAACTCGCTTCCTCCCGCCCAGCGCTGAGCTGACTCCTGGAACCCCGCGCTCGGGTCCTGACCCCGCGTGTTGAGAGGGGCGGGGCGGGGGGCGGACGGGGAGGCGCCCGGGGCCGCAGCCGACGTGGGGTCGCGCGCGCGCGCGCGCGCGGACGGACGGGCAGAGGCGGCGGCGGCTCCCGGAGGTGGTGGCTTCACTTTCCAGGACTCAGGAGCGGCCAGGGCGGTAGCCGCGGGCAGCGGGCTCGGGAGTCGGAGCTACAAGGCCGGGCGCGGCAGCGGCGGCTCTGAGGGTGAGTCCGGGCGGGCGTGGCGGGGCGCTCGGGTGCGGTGTGCGTGGGTCCGGCTTTCGGTGACGAGACGGTCGGCGGGGACGTTCTGTTTCGGGGCCCCTCGCGCTTCAGCCGCCGTCTCTGCCCTGGCGACGTGTGGAGCCCGCGACATGCCCGGACACCCGTCCCTCCCTCAGGAGCGCGCTCGGCCGCACCCGCGCCCCGGCCGCGGGCGTCCTCCTCGCAGGCGTCCCTCGCACCCCGACCTGCTCTCCCCGCCGCCGGCTCTGCCGACACCGCAGGCGCCGGCTTCTCCCCTTGCAGGCCCCTCGGCGCCGGCTTCCCCGCGCCGCCTCCCGCGAGCCTCCCGCCCCCGGTTCTCGCCCTTTCTACCCCTCCCCCTCCCGTCCCCTGCTGCCTGCTCCCTCCCGGCCTCCTTCCCTCTCCTACCCCTTCCGCTCTCAGTTCCCCATCCTTCTCTTCCCTCCAGCCCCTTCCCTCTCCCAGCCGCATCCTGGAACTCAGTCTCTGCAAAAGTGCGGGATAAATGTCGCCGTGGAAAGTGCCCGGCTGGCTCTGTCGCTGCTCTCCCGACGGCGTGGTTGCTGCACATGGAGTCTCTCCTGGAGAGCGCCGGGTCCGGCTGCGCCGCGTCCCAGTGGCCGGCCCGGGGAAGACCTTGCGGGGTCTATTTATATATGTCCTGGTGTGTGTGTGTGGGGGGGGGGTTGTGTTGGTCTTTTGTGATGCCTGGCGCTTGTGACAGTTGGGAACCGAAGCCCATTTCTCTCTGGTCTCTTCCCTGCAGCCCCCACCGGCCTGGTTTGAAACTGGATTCTGTCTGTTCTCTGCCTCCCCCGCCCCCCTCCTCTCCTAACGTTTTGATCCCTTTGACCGTTACTATTTCTAACGAAGATAAAGCGCGGCTTCGCGTGTGGGTGTGGGTGTGGGTGTGGGTGTTCGTGTTCTCCCCACGACCAGCCACAAATGTCCGATTCATCTTCTCTCGATGAAGCTAAGCCCGCCTTAGAAAGACCATCCCGTGGTCGCTGGCTGTTGTTCCTAGTTGCATGTTTTCAGGATTCTTCGTTTTGTGCTGTGTTTCCTGGAGAGTTTACTCAGATGTTTTTAAACGAAAGGAAGTGCTAGGAGTTACCCTCACATGATCTCGCGGTTCGGAAAGATTTTTTAGCTCTTCTTAGTTTTAATCCCTGACCCTTTAAAACGTATGTTTCTGAGTATGTGATGATTCAGCCTGGACCTTGGGAATCTAAATATTTGTCTTTCCTCAGACGGTTTGGATACTCCGTGGCTCTGGAGCTTTGTATGCGGGAGGATGCAGAAGATGAAGGCTTTCATATGTAATGCCTATCCCATGCTGTCTCCCCCAGGACACAGCGCCCTTTCCTCCCAAATCTGGTGTTTCACTGTTATTTCCCGCATAAATAGCTTTACAGTTAAAAGCTGAATATTGCTGGATGTTGTGCACATAAGTTGTTTTGCTTTACGTTTTAGAGATTAGAAAAGTGAGGAGGAAGACAGTAAGATACAGATGACAGAGTCAAACGTTTTCCTGTTATAAAAGCCCAAACGAGCACTTCCTTTTGCAGTTTTATACGATCTAAGGCTTATCTGCTTCGTAATCTGGATTTATGGAGTGACTGTATTTGCTTTTATGTCATCAGTGATATTTATGGCCAGGGCATTTCATTTTTATGGAACATGTGAGTTTCATTCATTCTGTGTGACTGATTTCTGGGACTGTAATTACAACATAGAGTACATAGCTAATACAGCTTAGACAATTCGTGTTGAAGGAACAGTATTTGAACTCATACCTTACTATTTTATGTTTAGAAACTAGGTTTTACTTTGAATATGAAGTAAAAACATTAATTTATATATCTCAGTATCTTTCAAACTATCATTGGAGAGTGGCCCTGTGTTTATAATCCTGAGATTTGTTTATCTTCCCTCTATATTAGATAATTACTGTTTAGGAATTAATTTTAAAATGTTAATTTAGAAGATAACGTTTAAAGAGTTTTAATTCAGGAACTTTTCTTCATTTATATTTTCGAGAAAACACCCAGTTTGTACTTATAACTAATTAAAATTATTTATAGGCTACTTTTTCTTCATAATAATCTGTCGCTCTGGAGTGGTACAATCATTTTTTTTCACACTTTTTCTGTAATTGGGCATTCAAAAAACAAAACCAGCACAAATTCCCTTTGTTTTTGATATTTGAAAAATACATATGAAAACTTAATTTCTAAAAGCTTCTATAGTGGTTATCAGCGGCCTCAGATGAATTTATCATTTGTAGTTGAAGATTTGGATGAGATAAGTCATCTTAGGTTAAGAGTGGTAATACGTTTTTCTTTATTTTGAAACTATCGAAATTATGCTTCCATGTGGGCATTTTTAATAGTATTTTTAGTAGTTCTGTAGTGAGACTAATTTTTACTTTATTCTTCCTCTGGTGCTCTGGAGTAGTTTATGAAATTGGGTTTCAGATTATGGTTCACATTACATCATTGGGTAGTCTTTTAAGTAATTGTGTCATCACAGCGTTTTTAGATTGTATGAGGATGTAAGTGCACATTTATAATGAGAAGAATGTGTAACTTTATAACTAATGGGACACAAAGCTGAAACTCTAGGCATAGTTTATTAAATTATGGAGTATTAAACTGAAGCTGCAACCTCAGTATAAAAAAACTTTATTTCATTTAAGCTCCTATATATTTGTCATGTAATGGATTGCTTCTGGTTTAAGATGTACACAATGATTCCTCAGTCATTTCACATTTCTTAAACTATGGCTGGCAGCATTTTGCTGTATATGAGCACCTTTCCCTGAGAATTGTTCTTTCTCACTCTCACGCACATGTGCTTTAACACAGTTTGAGGTACATACCTACATGGTTTTAAACCTCTGATAAATTTTAACTGAAAGGAGTAAGGTGAGAAAAGCCAATGTTGAATCCTGGAATGAGAATTTAAAGTGAAATAGAAATGAAAAAAAAAAAAAGCAAAAAATATGTTAGGACTTTTAGAGCTAAATGTGAAACGTACCGATATTAAATTTCAGTATTCTATGAAGTGACTTTCGTGCTCATAAAAGATGTCGCAGCTGTGGAGACTGATGCTGTCCATTCGCAGCATAGGTAGAAACGTCTTTAGATTTCCCATCAGTGTGTTTCAGAGCTGTTTGGGGCCGACCTATTTTTGTCTGGCATGGGGGAAGGGAGCCGTAGGGGTTTAGAGGGTGTTGGTATGCGTGGTGTCTCGGTGAAGGCATTCAGTATTTGCTGTTGACTCTTCACCTCTCTTCACCTCTCTTCACTGCCTTGTGTCTGAAACTCTTTTGTATGTTTTGTCTAGTTTTATTTGTTTAGGTGGGAGGGTAAATCATCTGGCTGTTGATACTTTATCTTGGCTGGAAGCAGACGTTTCCTTCATCCTTTTTTACTGAAGACTTTTTTCAAAGCCTGCGCTTTATCTGCCTTGCCGTGTCAGATGTGTCAGCAGGCGCTCCGGTGCGTGTGCAGATGGAGCCAGTACAGAATGTGGAAACATGTATGACTTACCACGCCTTTCTTCAGAGCTGTGCTCCTTGTTGCCATTGCCAACTTGAACCTGTTTTTAGGGTTTTAAGTAATGCTCTGTTTGGGGTACGTAGTATTCTTTTCCTGCTTGTACTATGGGAAGCTTCACACTGGCTTAGGGAAGGGTGTGAGTGGACTGAAGCAAGATTCTCCTTAAGGGACCCTCTGGCAAGTCAGAAAATGAAGACAGAGCGTGATGCCTGCCCTACTTACCTTCTCCCTTTGCTCCAGGAATGACTTAAGCTTGGAAAGAGCCAATCTTAGAAAGTCATGGGTCTGGATTGGTATGTAGCAAACAGGAGGAAACGACCATGATGCCAAGGTCAGTGCCTTGTGGTGCCTCTGACCCAGGAGAAGGCAGTTGAACCAGGAAGGCTTTAGTTCTTCAGGCACTCACTCGTAGGCCTTCCTGCACAACTTCCATTGGTGGAAGCAGCCTGAGCAGGAGATTGGCAGTGACCGTAGAGCAGCAAGGAGGGGAGCCGCAAGCAGGGACAGAGGGAGGTGGAGCATGTGTGTTTCCAGGAAGGTCATTTTGAATTCTTTTTTTCCCCCAAATTAATTTATTATTATTATTACATTCTAAGATGTTGTGGAGCAGTTGGGGGAGATTGGGAGAGGGGAAAGGGAAAGGGATAGGATGGGAGGAGGAGGAGGGAGGGAGGGGGCGTGGTCAAGGCCCATGGCACCCACCTCATTCTAGCAGGGGAGCTCAGGGGGCCTCTGGTGGCAGCATGGTCCTGGCTGGACTGGATGTGGACTTTGGGGGGAACATGGTGTGGCTGAGGCCCCCCCACCCCAGCTTGGGAGCCTGGGCATATCCGGTGTTGTTGGGCTGGATGAGGGCTTGAGGGGACAGTGCTCAGGCCCTGGGCCCTCCCCTTCCTGGCTTGGGAACCCTTGGGAGTTGGGGGTTTCTGGTCCTTCTAGGTTTTCTAGGTGTTCTTTGGTGGTGGTAGACTGTTACTGGTTAATATCAGAACTTTGGTGTGTGGGTTTTTTGTGTTTTCTTTCAGTTCTGTGTTGGATTATTAGCTGCCCCCACCACTTAAACTCTGAACTGGAAATTTTGGTTGTCCTTTAGTTACTTCTAAAATGGGGGAACTTCCTGTGAGAACCAGCACTTGAGCCCTGTGGTTGAGCTAAATTGCTGCTTTGCTGCTGGTTCTCTGGGGAAGGCTTTCTGTGCAGCTCACCTTTTTTTTTTTTTTTTTTTTTTAAACTTTTATTTTGTCGATATACATTGTGGTTGATTATTGTTGCCCCTTACCAAAACCTGCCTCCCTCCTCCCTCTCCTCCCTCCCCCCTAACAATGTCCTTTCTGTTTGCTTGTCATATCAACTTCAAGTAATTGTGGTTGTTATATCCCCCCCCCGGGTTTTTTGTGTGTGTGTGTGTGTGTGTGAATTTATGTATTAATTTTTAGCTCCCACCAATAAGTGAGAACATGTGGTATTTCTCTTTCTGTGCCTGACTCATTTCACTTAATATAATTCTCTCCAGGTCCATCCATGTTGTTGCAAACGGCAGTATTTCATTCGTTTTTATAGCTGAGTAGTATTCCATTGTGTAGATGTACCACATTTTCCGTATCCACTCATCCGATGATGGACATTTGGGTTGGTTCCAACTCTTGGCTATTGTAAAGAGTGCTGCAGTGAACATTGGGGAACAGGTATACCTTTGACTTGATGATTTCCATTTCTCTGGGTATATTCCCAGCAGTGGGATAGCTGAGTCATATGGTAGATCTATCTGCAATTGTTTGAGGAACCTCCATACCATTTTCCATAGAGGCTGCACCATTTTGCAGTCCCACCAACAATGTATGAGAGTTCCTTTTTCTCCACAACCTCGCCAGCATTTATCGTTCAGAGTCTTTTGGATTTTAGCCATCCTAACTGGGGTGAGATGGTATCTCAGTGTGGTTTTGATTTGCATTTCCCGGATGCTGAGTGATGTTGAGCATTTTTTCATATGTCTGTTGGCCATTTGTATGTCTTCCTTAGAGAAATGCCTACTTAGCTCTTTTGCCCATTTTTTAATTGGGTTGCTTGTTTTTTTCTTGTAAAGTTGCTTGAGTTCCTTATATATTCTGGATATTAATCCTTTGTCAGATGTATATTTTGCAAATATTTTCTCCCACTCTGTTGGTTGTCTTTTAACTCTGTTAATTGTTTTTTTTGCTGTGCAGACGCTCTTTAGTTTGATATAATCCCATTTGTTTATTTTTCCTTTGGTTGCCCGTGCTTTTGCGGTCATATTCATGAAGTCTGTGTCCAGTTCTATTTCCTGAAGTGTTTCTCCTATGTTTTCTTTAAGAAGTTTTATTGTTTCAGGGTGTATATTTAAATCCTTAATCCATTTTGAGTTGATTTTAGTATATGGTGAGAGGTATGGATCTAGTTTCATTCTCCTGCATATGGATATCCAGTTATCCCAGCACCATTTGCTGAAGAGGCAGTCTCTTCCCCAGTGAATAGGCTTGGTGCCTTTGTCAAAGATTAGATGGCTGTAGGTGTGTGGGTTGATTTCTGGATTCTCTATTCTATTCCATTGATCAGTGTGTCAGTTTTTATGCCAGTACCATACTGTTTTGGTTATTATAGCTTTGTAGTATAGCTTAAAGTCGGGTAATGTTATGCCTCCAGCTTTATTTTTTTTGCTCAGCATTGCTTTGGCTACGCGTGGTCTTTTATTATTCCATATAAATGTCTGGATAGTTCTTTCCATTTCTGAGAAAAATGTCTTTGGAATTTTGATGGGGATTGCATTGAATTTGTATATCACTTTGGGTAGTATGGACATTTTCACTATGTTGATTCTTCCAATCCAAGAGCATGGGATATCTTTCCATCTTCTTGTAGCCTCTCTAATTTCTCTCAGCAGTGGTTTGTAGTTCTCATTATAGAGATTTTTCACATCCTTGGTTAACTCAATTCCTAAGTATTTCATTTTTTTGGTGGCTATTGTAAATGGGCAGGCTTTCTTGATTTCTCGTTCGTGCAGCTCAACTTTTAATGGTTGACCTTGTATGTACTTTCAGGTCTTGTGAGGTATCCAGTACACTTGGGTTGTGTGGAAACTCTGGTCTGGGCCTGAGACTGTTCAGCACCCCCTGCAGTTCTGTATTCCTGACCAGTCTCCACTGGGTGGTCTTGCAGTGATTGGAGGGTAGATCAGCTGTCCTTGTTTTCTCCCAGTGTTCCCGAAGTGGGCCTGTCTCCCCCACTGTCCGCACTCCAAACACTTCCCATGGGGCGGGCCACGCATTGGTCCCTCTGGCGTGGCGGTAACTCACCAGCCTCTGAGTGGCTCCTTTTTTCAGTTGTCTGTGGCCCCTCACTCCTATATGGGTCCAAGGGAACCCTGTCAGTGGTCTTGCTGTCCTGGGGGCCACCAAAGCCCTCTTCTCCCCTGCTGCCTCCAAGCAACTTCATCCAAAGGGCATAGCTGCAGCTTTGTGTGGTCCCCAGGGCCTGCCTCATAATGTTCGGCGCAGTCCTTTCTTTCTCTCATCGTGGCTTCTGCCACCTTCATGGTCTCTCCTCCTCTTCCCCTGAGCTCTCACGGTCCCAGGTTGGCAGTCATTGCTTCTTAATAGTTGTAAATTGGTGGACTGTGAGAGGGTGATGCTGGGGACCATCTATTCTGCCATCTTGATCAGAAGTCTCATTTTGAATTCTTATAGGGCTAACTCCTCTATTCTAAACTTTTGTCTTGCTCCCTCTGGGGTTGTGGGCCCAGGGCCAGTTTGAGAGGTGTGACCTGTGCTACTTCAGTGAGAACCTCCCTGTTGCACAAAGCATGGGTCTCACACACCTGGTGATGTAGGCACTCAGGCAGCATCTGAGTCATCAGATTTTTCTCAGAGATCTTACACTTTGCTTTTCTAACCAATGTTGATTTTCTCTTTTCCTGGACATCCTCTCTTCTTTCTCAGTTTAATCCTGCTTTCCTCTCATTCTCATGCTACCTGGAAATCTTCTTTAACCAGACTCTTTGCAGGCAGTTTGTCATGCGTGTGCCACAAGGAATGGAATGCCGTTGCTGGCTGGTGGTTTCTTTCCTGGGTGTGTGTGAAAGAAAGGTGGAGACTGGTCAGCCCTCGTCATTTCAGCAGACCTGTGTCACCATCTCCTTCCTTAACTGACCCCCCATCCGCCCCTCACACAAACTGTGTTTCTTCCTCTGCTCGTCTTATTTTAATAAAGGAAATGGCTAGGGGAGGAGCTGAGTCTGAAATAACCTGCTGAGTGATGTTTTGTTACTGGGGTCTGTTGGACTCCCCTTAACCTCTTTGGGTTAGTGGATTCTCACTAAGTGCCATCTCAGAGCAGCACTGCTGGCCTGTATTCCTGTATTTAGTAATGTGTCCATGGCCGCGCAGAGCTGTGGGGTTGTTCGACGTAAACCTTTTCTGGCCTTCAGTGGGCCAGATAATTTGTATTTGCAAATGCTTTCTAGAAAGGAAACAGCCTTTCCTAGTAATTAGTTGAAATGTGAGTATCAGTCAATTCCATTTTTTTGTCCCACTTTTACAGATGAGCACATTGAGGCTGAAGGAAGTGGAGTGAATTGCCCAAGGTCACAGTGGGGGAGTGGAGCTGGGCTGCGCCCTCTGCTTGCTGCACTCTCTGTGCTGCCTCCCACATTCATCTTCACCTTTTATATTTCATGTAGTTCTTGCATAGCCATGAGTCCCCTTAAAGTCCCCAGATCTTGGCACGAGGATAAAGTGACCATGTATATCCTCCTGCTCCTGGAGGGACTGGGGACTTGTATTCCTCGTGTTATTGTGTGTGTGTGTGTGTGTGGAAAGTGAATTCATGCATGTCATTCAAAAGCCACACATTTTATTTTTATTTTTTCTTAAGGATGAAGAGTGAGGAAGAAATCAAACTGGAGATAAATATGCTGAAGAAATATTCTCATCATAGGAATATTGCAACATCTTATGGTGCTTTCATTAAAAAGAGCCCCCCAGAACATGATGACCAATTCTGGGTAGGTGGGTATTTTCTGAGCATTTTTTGGACTTTCCTCTGGGGTTGCACTATAAGGACTTTCTAAGGGGTGGGAGAGAAAAGCAAAGAGGGGTCAGTAGCTGGTAGATTCTAAAGGCTTCCTTGGCCTTTATCTCTCAGTTGAAAATACATCAAATGTTTATTTTAATGTTGATTTTGCGTTGCATGGATAAAAGGTTAACTTAATGTTTCAGGAATAAAATGGCATCTTGTAGAAGGAATATGACCTAACTGTAAGGTAATTAGGAACTGGACAGCAATACATAAAAACATTATTTATGGGAACTAATTAATATGAAAGCTCAGTAAATTTAATTTTTCTTTACTACCTGGAAGTGAGAGATAGATGTTATTAAGAAAACAGACTTCTGTCAGTAATTTGTTAATAATATTAATAATACTAGTTAATTAAAAATAGTATATTCCGGGGAAATTTCTGGAATTGACATGTTCAACCTTATGGTTTTTTGAACATATTTATATTCGAGGTGATGACACTTAGATACTGTCAGATCTGTGGTTATTACATTAGTTATGCTCAATGTATTGGATTTATAAAGCAGGAAGATAGATACTTTTCTAATGGTTTTCTTTTAAAGGCCCTTCCAGAAAATGTTTGCAAAATTGAGAAAGTAGAAGGGAAAAAAAATTACCCTTATTTCTATTGCCCAAATCCAATCATAGTTAAAATTTTAGAATAGTTCAATTCGGTTCATTTTCTAGGTAATTTATAAATACAAGGATGCTTCAAAAAGTTCGTGGAAAGATTCATATTATTTTTTAAGTCTGTTTTTCCATGAAGTTTTGAAGTACCCTCACTGAGTCGTGATCATATTGTTCAAACATTTAGATATTGTCAATATTGCATTTTAAAAAATGCGTAACTGCTTACAAATAGCGTTCTTTCTTTTGCGTTAAACCCAGTCAATGTATAATAGTTTGAGGATCATAATATGTGAAAAATAGAACATCCCTGAGGCAAAGTCAGAAAGAATGGTAGGGTGTATTTGAGTCAGATTTCTCATTATCGGGCAGTGACGAGGTACACATGGTCCTCCCTTGCCCGTCTGCTTGTGAAAGAGCGCGAGCACTCAGGAACCGCCGCACTGGGAGCTTCTGCAGAACTTCAGACACTCTGAATCTCCTGGGCCAAATGTGCACTGTGAATACAATGGACTGGGAAATGAGCTTCAGTAATTTGGATGCCTCCCAAATGATCACATGCCCAGGCCTTTAGGAAAGGGGAAGGTGGGGGATTAGACTGTTTTTTCCTAACTTTTCTTGGATGTACACTGAAATCTGGGATGTGTTAGTCACAACGTGTCTTGTCTCCCTGTAGCTTGTTATGGAGTTCTGTGGAATGGGATCCACCACAGACTTTGTGAAGAACACCAGGGGGCACACGTTCAGAGAAGACTGGATCGCACCCATCTCCAGGGAGATCCTGAGGGTAAGGAGAGTGCACAGCTGCACTGTGCCTGCCTGTGTTTTGTGCTTCCGTTTTCATTTTCCTACCCCCAGTATTTCTGTGCATCAGTTACACCTGTACAGATATTTTCTTTTTGACAGTTGTGGGCTCTGTGTAGCTAGGCAAGTTGTTAAGCTACATCATGGTTTGACTCTGGTGGATATCTAAAGGTAGATTTGAACAAGAATACTTTTTCTGTGTTTCCATGAATTTATCTTCCAGGTCATCATGACATACCTAATGACAACTTTTCTTTGGAATTAAAAAGTGTAAAAGAGTAGAGGGGAAGAGAAATAATCTCTAACTACTGTTTTAATAGGAATCCTGTGTATAAGCTTATAAATCAATACTAATGGTGCCAAATACTGATTTTCAAAATTAACTTCTGGACTTTCGCATTAGGTGTTAGAATCTGTTGCAGTGTTTATGAAGAAAAGTTTTAATGTTTAATGTTGTTGACAGCCAATTGAAAAGCTAGCTAACTATCTTAGAGTAAGTTTCTGAACTGCTGTTTTAGCGCCTTTCTAATAAATAGTTCCTTTCAGTAGTGAAGCCATCCTGACAGTTCAGGCGGAACGTTTTTCGGGTTTCGTATTTCAAAGGTGCATGTGAGTTTCCGGTTGGTCTGTTTCTTTTGTTCTGCCATCACAGTTTTTCTTTCTACTTCAGCCCGAAATTACACACTTAAATTGCTTGATTGCATTTTATTTACCTAGCACATTTTATAAATAAAGACTACGGAATTAAACTGAAGTCCAATTCTTATGCTTCTCTCACTAATATAAAAAATCTTGTGAGTCATTTTATTTTTTATTTATAGGTAAAGTTACCCCACTTTTTATATTTAAAACTCATAGAGGGCTGCGGGTTTTAAAATTGCCATCTAGAATTCCTAGAGAAATGTTTAATTTCTTTTTATTTAGATATTTTAAAGAGACACTTCCCTTTAAAAGACTAGTTGTGGGGCGGGGTATAGGGTGGTGGGAGAACATCCTTTTATAATCACACGCAAGCATCATTATTAAAATATCAGGTTCTCATCTTTTATGCTTATTATTGGAAGCAGAGCCTGAAAGTGGGAAACTAAGCATCCTTCCCTGTATTACTACAAAGGAAGAATTCAGTAAATGGGCACATGTATTTATCATGTTAGTAACTAAAACAGCCTGGCAGGCAGGATAGAACAGTGGTTAAGAGGTTCCGCACTTTATTAAGCCAGACTTAGGTGTGAGTCCTGCCTCTGCCACTTATCTGCTGCCCACCCTGTAGTGTTTACCTTTTTCTTAGGACTTATTTTTCTCATCACATTTTAGATACTACTCCTGTGAAATTACTGTTGTCAGAAGAGTTAAGTGAGCTTAGTGTACACGAATCATTTAATGTAATGAAGGTACAGAGCTAGCTCTCAGTAACTATTAGTTGTCATTATTCTGTTTTAACACACACACACACACACACACACACACACAGACACACACGCGCACACACATGCTTTTCTTGTATATAATTTCAGTATCTGATTTTTCATGAAGAGAACTAGCTTTTTAACATAATGTCCTAGATTTTAAATGGATTTCGGCTTTCAAAGGCATTAAAGATAATTTCCATGTTTTTGTATACCCAGGCAAGGATTATTAACTTATTATTAATATCATATGCAATATGTATATTTAAACCTTTTGCTATCATTGATGTTGGGCAAGATTTATAAGAAGCCTGGGTGGTTGAGGCCCTGAGTCAACCTGAGTATGGTAGGTGAATGGACATCTTTTTGAGATGTAGCAAATCTTTTTGAGATGCAGCAAATCTTTTCCACCTCAGTAGCATCTGGATCAAGAGCTTCCTTCACCTACGTTTCATGTAAAATGGGACTTTTTCCTATAACTAAAGATTAAATTAACTAGAAACAAACAGATGCCTCAGAGAGAGTTAAGTATTTTTCACTAGTGTGTGTTTATTATTGGAGTTACTAAGAGTTGGTTTTGGTAAAGGGAAAGCAAGATGGTAAGATGGAAGTGAGGTCTCACAGGAAGGGAAGGCAGCCGCCCCCACGAGGATTACCTGGGGCATCAAAAACAGTTGTGGGTGGCTCTTTCGGTAGCAGCAAAACCTTTGCTCATTTCTCAGTAGATGTTAGATTTAGACACTATGTTAAGATCCTCAAAAGGGTGAGGGTTGTGAGCACGTAAGCCTCAGATCAGTAGAAATGCTGTCTTGGGCCAGGACACTGAAATCCTCTGGACCAAAAGGTTTACCAGCAAAGCCAGCCTGTTCCTTCCGGCGCACTTCCCTGTTCACATTCTACAGAGCAGTTTTCTCGTTGTGGTAGAAGCCAACATTTCATATTGAGTACGGGAACTTAGAGCTTGCCACAACCAATAGTGGGAGACAGTCTTGACTGCTCCTTTGCTCTGTCTACAAATGAAAGAGTTCCAGGAAACAATTCTTGAGCTTTTCAGCATTGACTCTTTTGTCCTAGGATGAGGTATTTACTGAGTATTTGGACTTGACATTCCTGCTAAGGAGGCATAATTGTGGCCTAACTTCTGGCATGGGAGTAGTGGAGCACACACACACTACCAGGCACTTCTTACAGGAAAACGTATGCACCTTTTAGAATAATCATAACTCGAGCTAACATTGTTGTAGAGCTGTTAGACACACTTAAGAGGGTTTCTGTAGTGATCCTTTAGAAGTATGGACAGGGAAATTGACATCGTTTCATACATTTACTGCTGGTAATGAGCAACACTGCATGTGGGCCACATTTGTTTGAGAAGATGTGGGTGCTCATGTTTGTTGCTAAGATAATCCTGTAAAAGTGTAAGAAGGTTTGTGCAAGTTAGAGAACAAAAATGAAATGAAGTAATAGAAGTAGGAATGACAAAAGAATTAGGGAAGGTCCATTTTTTTGTCTTTTCTTTTGCTGTTTGAACTTATGCCATGCTGAAAGGAAGGACCTTCTTCTCAACTGTAGCACTTCCTAACTACAGCACCGTGTGTTTTTAGTGCTTTTCCCCCTAGTCAGTGCTTTGTGGTATAACACTGCATGTCCTGTGTTGTGAAAAATAGCCATCCAATAAGCTCTACTCTTTTACAGGCAGACTAGTAAATGAATATCAGAAACCTCCTGTGTTAGAAAAATTAGTGTTGTAGAGCAGCTACTGTATTTAACTCATATCCTACAAAGTAATGATAACAACAGTAAAACTCCACAAGAAAAGTTAAGCAGGAAAATCAAATAAACCCTTCCTTCTAATCTGCCCTTTTTGGATTGAGACATTTCAGAGTAAGCAGGTTGCTGTGTCTTAAGGAGGCACGCTATAGATTTGGCTTCTCTAGCTAAGAATAGAACAAGTAAATGAGTTGTGAAAATGAGGAATTGCTGTCTTTTGGACCATATTTGGATGCAACATGTGTTTTTCGTCTTCCACCACCTCTCAGGAGAGACAGGCTCTTGGGCCTCATTCCAGATAGAAGGTCATCACAACGTGCTATATGCCCAGTAGGGTTTGTTTCCTTGGGAAAGAAAGATAGTTTATTTGAACACAAGGCTCTTTTGACAGCAGAATCCTTTTACGCTTTGGTGGAGGCGGGATTGATCAGCACTTAGCAGTTTGTCGCTATGCAGTGGGAAGACTAGCCAGTGTTGCAGAGGCAGATTTTAAACCCCTCTCTAGCCCTTTGCTTTCCCCCTGAGATGTGTCTAATTCAAATATGCCCACGGGGTCACCCACTGAAAGATAGATGTTTAGCGTGGGAAAGGAACCACCCTGTGTAGAAATAGCACAAATTATAGCAGAGGAACTGCAGGTGGTAATCTAAAGTGTCATAAGGCACAGCTAGAAAGTGGTAATGTTGCTCACACGGGGAACCTAACCCTGTTGGAATTGTGGGGAGTTGGGGTGGGGGGGCTTCTTTCATTGTGCGTGGTTAATATTGGTGATGTCTCGCTGGGAATGTACTAAGAATAAATTTTATGTTCTAAATGTGAATTCACAGAAACTTTTGGCCCATGTATGCACTCTGTTATAAAAGGTGTGTTCCTGGCTGTTTACCCTTACAGCAACAAAGAACTAAAGTTTAGATCTGTCTTTCCTATTCAGGGACTGACACATCCTCACATTCATCATGTGATTCTCTGGGATATCAAGGGCCAGAATGTACTGCTGACCGAGAATGCAGAGGTGAAACTTGGTATGTGACAGACTTGCAGCATGATCTCATACTTGCCCTGGCACAAACCGTTGACACTCAGTGCACCCACGTTTTCTGTTTCTACTCCACGCAGGAATGTGGGAAGTGGGCTAATTGCTTAGCCTGGCTCCAACTTCCCTTCTCCTGTGCTTCTGTCTGTTGCTCTGTTCTCTGTATAGCCTCCAGACTGATTTTAAAAATCAGACGATACCACTTTCCTGCTTAACAACACTTACTGGCTTTTTATTTTACTTTGGATAAAATCCACAGTTCATACCCTGGCCCATAAAAAGCCAGATAGGATCTGGCCCCTGTTGACTTTCCTACCTCATTTTGTGTCCCTCTTCCTGTCTTTGTCATGTCTTTTTTTTTTTTTTTTAACTTCTTGGAACTTGCTTCAGGGCCTTTGTATGTACTGTTCCCTATTGGGGAACACTTGGCCTCAGTTTTGAAGTTCCAATTTTTTCATCATTTTCGGGGGCCTTCTCTGACCCTCTGATCTGTCTTGGAACCCCTGCTTGTTTCTTACGTAGAATCGTTCACAACTTACCATTATATGGTTATTTATTGACTTGTATTTCTGTCTCCTTTAACAGAATATAACTTCTAGAAGTGCACTGACCAGAATTCTTATCCAGCACTACACTCAAAGTGCCTTGAGTTCAGTAGGTGCTCGATAAATTTCTGCGTGGGTAGGTCATTGCAGCCCATTGTGTCTTCCCAAAGATGATTTTATGATGGTTCTTTTGTATTTCCCATTTCCCTTAGCTGAGTTTTGTTCCCATTTCACTTTCATGTAATGATTCTGTCAAAATTTTAAACAGAATTATGGTCAAAGGGGGTCATGAATTTGAACTACAATGTATATTGAGAAGTTAAAATAAAAAAACAAAATTTTAAACAGAATTAGCGTTTATTTTTTTTCCAGTAAGCCATCACACACAAAATATTTCTTTATACTTGTTCTTAAAAGGATCTGGTCCATCTTTCTTTCAAAAACCTTAGGTATAGTAATTGTACTTTAAACATAAAATCTTCATCATTTCCTTCTTACATACTGTCTGCATTGATTGGTCATTTGTGGAGGAATAGTCTGCCCAGTTGGAAACTTCCAAAGCACTAAAGTTGTTCTCATACCTAACGACTCAGTGTGTTCCCTGCACTGACCTCACGGTGCTGGTCCCGTGATAGTCCCTGTCATCACTTAGCGATTGGTTGCTGTTGTCATCCATGTTGCTGGTAAGCTTGCTTAGGTTTTATCGGCTGACTGCATGGCCTGTGCATCTCTGTCTCAAGAGGACCATTCAATGAGCTCACCCCCAGCAGGTTGTGTGCTGCGCATGTTCTATGCACAGAAACAGAGTCTGTGACCCCTGTGAATCATCTCAGCAGTTCACGAGTCCTTTTGCCTGACCTCTTCCACCTTTGTAATTTTCTGCTGGGGTAATGCCAGTGTGTGCAGTGCTGATGTTGGCAGGTACTGAACTGGCAAACATTCCGTTAGAGATCGTGGGTTTCCTGACAACTCTGCTGCCCATCCTTGAACTTTCCTCAAGACCACCACCACCATTAAATTTGGTTGGGTGTAGAAGTTCTGAAAAATCGGCAGAAGTTCCAATTGCTTCTGGGGTACTCTTTGTGTATTTGCAATTTAGCATGATTCTGTTTATTTAACGTAGTACCATGTTCTCTCCCAGAAAACCTTTGTGGGTTTCTTTGTATGGTTAATAGGCTGCTTAAGTACCCAAGTCCAGCGGGTCTCAGTCAGTTCTCCTGAACTACAGGCTTTTTAGGACTTGATCTTGTTTGTGGCAGGTGTGTTCTCTGAGAGCACTGAAGATCTCCATTCATTGAAAAGGCCTTCTGCTGCTGGTCACTGTTTGGGGAGCTCAGGGAGGCAGCTGGGTCCAGGCCTCCCAGGAGCTTCCAGACTGGTAGAGGGTTTTGCAGTCTTGGTGACTCTGCTCTGGAAGGGGCACTCCTTTCCTGTGTTGCCTGCCTTGAGGAGAATCACATATTCATGAAGCACTGCTGTTTCCGTTTACTATGAAGACACCTCCTCCTCACATTTTTTTCTTTTATATCTGGTTTGTTAATTAATTGCGTTCCACTTTTCTTTTTCTCCTGCAGTTGATTTTGGTGTGAGCGCTCAGCTAGACAGGACAGTTGGGCAGAGAAATACATTCAGAAGCACCCCCTTCTGGATGGCTCCTGAGGTCATTGCCTGTGACGAGAACCCAGATGCCACCTATGACTACAGAGTAAGAGGGACCTGCCGGTGGGCCTTTGCTGAGACACTGACTTCCGAGGGACGCGGGCTTTGTTTACAAATCGCACACTTTTTATCCATACTTACTTTCTCAGTGAGGAAGACATGGGCACCCTATTGTGGGTGCAAATTATGCAGGACAGTGTTTAGATGCCGTCTTTTTTGTCTGTTTGCATCAGCTTTGTTCTCATCTCTAAAGAATACTCTGGTTTCAGGGCAGTCTGGGCCACTTTGTTGTGCTTAGATCTTTTCATCATGAGTAAAATGCTTCTGCATATGTTTGCTGTCCTTTTTAACTTGAAGAATATATTAGAATCAATTATTTGTTCTTTTAAAAATATTGTCAGAACGTATAGTAGTAGCTCCATCTATGTGGAATTTTTGAGTATTCTTGTTAAAGGGCTTTATAGCTTTGATTCTGTACACGAATATGTTTAAATTATTAGAGTGACCTCTAGGGACTTGAATCAGTAATGCACTTTTTTGATCCAGATGTAAAAACCATGTTTGATAATCGGACTCAGGTTGACTATGCTTACAAAAAACTGTTTAAAAAATAATTAAACCCTTACTTGTAATTAAATGAGCCAGAGTGGTTAGTGTACCTGTTAATGATTTTCAGAATTGAGTTCATGTCTCAACAGTCTCCCAGTGTATTTATTAGAAGTATGTGATTAATGAGGCTTAATTTAAGGCTATAGTGCAGAGAAATTTTTATTTTTTGTTTTTATATGCTGAAGTGTTTAAAAATAGATTATAGACTTTGTGACTTTCCATTCTTTAATATAACATTACATATCTCTAAAATTTGAAAACATTTTCCAACACACTCAAAATATTATCATACCTCAATAAATAAGAATATTTCCTTAATACAACGTCCGTAATGAGACCTTGCTGTTTTGTTTAAGCTAATATCCAGTACAGGAAAAAGCAATGTATTTGGTTGTTTGGCCAATCAGTCTCTTTTAATCTAGAACCTCCCACTCACAACACCCCCCCCCCCGTTTGTTTTCATGAGGCTGACTTGCTGAAGAGGCTGGGCCTGTTGTAAAATGTTCTACCCTCTACATTTGTCTGAGTACTTCTCTGTAGTGTCATTTAGCTTGTTTCCTGTGAACTGGGAAGGCTCAGTTAGTATTAAGGGAAACCTTCTCAGCAAGATCCCCTCACAGGAAATGGGGGTGTCTCGTGTTGCCTTACACCCCAGGGTATGTGCAGCCCTGATTATGCCACCACTGCCACTGCCACTTTGGGTTGCTGGGTTAAGGTGGTAAACACCTTTGCACTTGTATAGCATAGAAAATTTCAGAAAAATAAGGGAGAAATTTGTAGGCCTGTTCTTATTCTTGTATTCAAACATGTGTCTGAACTTTGTAACCTAATTATAGGTTATTTAGAAAATACTTACACTGAGCAACTTTAAGTCTTAGCAGTTGGAACTTCTAAAATTAAAAGAGAAAAATATCTACATAGCCTGCTTTTTAAAAAGCCATTAGTTTTAAATTTGGACTTTTATATGAAAATGTGGAGTATAAGTAATAGTCACTCTTGAAAATTATGTTCTGTGAATTGACTGAGTCTTAAAGTATCTCAGTATCGAAGAGTAAAGGGAAATGGAACCTTTTAACGTAAATTCTGCTGTGGATTCTTTTCTGTCTGATGTTGACGTTCATTGGCACTGGTGTGGAGACGTGGATAAGGCTCAAAGGGAGCAGTAGGGAAGCCCACCTTGCCTTCTGCCCGCAGTGTACACGGGGTCACCACTTTCTTTATATGTCATGAACTTTTTTTATGCATATGGCAGGTTGTGTACAGTTGGTGAGGCTCACTTCACTGTTCTTTCTCTTTTCTGTAGGTTTGAAATTTCTAATGAAAGTTTGAGAAAAAATAAATACTTTAAATTAGGCATATTTAGCTAGAAGCTTGCTTTCTACATAGTTCCCTTAAAAGAAGACTTTGTCATATAGACAGGTGTCTTTCCAACAAAGCCCAAGCATCTGTCTCTATACAATTGTTGTTCTAGAATTTTACCTTACATTTGAAAAAATGCTCATCATAAGCAGACTGTTATGTTTTTTACTGTTGTGGGATTTGATCTATATACAACATTTTTGACTTTTTTGGTCTTTTCTATCAAAAACTGACCTTCCTATGAAACTTGAAAGTACTCTACCAAACCGTTTTATAAAACTGATATTGTGGCTATTTGTTGATAGCTAAAATAAAGAACTCGTCATTCTTTCCTGTTTCCTTCCCATCTTCCTTTTTTCCTTTTTTGCCTTACTCTCTTTTCTCTATTCATGCACTAGGATTTGACTGCACTGGCCAAAGAGCTTCGAGCAGTGGAAGATGTGCGGCCACCTCAGAGCATGACGGATTACTCCTCGTCCAGTGAGGAGTCGGGGATGACAGACGAGGAGGACGAAGCTGTGGAACAGGAAGGGGCTGGTGAGTCCACCTCTGGACCCGAGGACACCAGAGCAACGTCAGTCCAGGGCGTATCTTAGAGAGGGTGTAACCCACTGAGCCTTCTTTCCACTGGGAGCCAGAACGTTTTCTCTAAGCCTGTCACTTGACTCCACAAGCATTTACGATTTAGTTGTCACATATTCAGCAGCAGACAGTCCTTGTGTTGTCCCCTTCTCTTCATTTGTGTGTGTGCATATCAGTGTCTTCCTCAGCAGCCCACTGCTTGCTTTACTTTTTCCCTTTGCTTTGAGAATATGCTAAAAGGATATTTCACTTTGGTATAACTACTTGAATTAACCATAAACATTCATTCTTTTTGCTCAAAAACAGACTGCACTGGAAGGCAATTATTTGTTGAAGGGAAAAAGCTGAGCACTTGCTTTCCTTGAGAAATCTTTATACCTGTAGCCTCATCTCATGACTTCGTTAAGGTGAAAAGTCTAAACGATTTTCTCAGCTCATGGATTAGGGTCCTTTACTTCTGGATTTTGTCTCCATAGGTCATCTCTGAATTGGAGCAATGGTGAAACGGAGCCTGTGAAAACCATGATCGTCCATGACAATGTAGAGAGTGAACTGGCCATGACCCCATCCAAGGAGGGCACTCTGATCGTCCGCCAGGTACCTTTGTCTTCTCTCTGTTGTCAGAGGCTGAGCTTCTCCTGTAGTCATTAACCCACTTGCTCATTCACTCACTCATGCTGTGTCTACATCACCATCTGTTTTCGTGTTAACAGGAGCCGAGGGGCGAGTGCCCAGGGACAGGGAGGCAGGTGTGTGCTGCATGCCCAGAAGGTAGCGCCAAGTCTTC
Source organism: Cynocephalus volans (assembly GCF_027409185.1). NCBI lineage: Eukaryota > Metazoa > Chordata > Mammalia > Dermoptera > Cynocephalidae > Cynocephalus > Cynocephalus volans. The sequence goes on along the minus strand of NC_084473.1, from coordinate 90,287,555 downwards.
CACCCCACATTGCTGCTCCTCTGCATGTCTGCGGCAGCCCTCACGCAAGCACCACGCTGAGTCTCACGGTCTCTGTCTGAGTGGTAGACGAGCCACAGGGCATCCTTAAACAGCCATGTGAGGGTGGAAGCAGGCATGAAGGCTGTGGCAGAGTGGCCACAGTGGCCCTGCTGGGAGTGCTCAGCTGTGAGCATCTGCAGTGCTACATCAGGAGTAGATGGGCAGACAGGACAAGACTCGTCACAGCCCCGCAGACTCGGAGAGCATTAGTCTCTCTTCTGTGTTCCAAAATGCTAGTCTCCTCACTTGTTGAATAATTAAATGTATGCCACCCAGATGTGCTTAGTCTGGATTGCTAAGTTTTATGACTGTCTGTTCATTTCTTATCTTACGCTTCATTAAAAGATACGGTTCTTATTTCAGTAGAACAGGGCACCAGCTAGTGTTTTGGCCTTTGCCCGGAGTGTATTTCATGCCATGGCAATGCATTCAGATGGAAAGTAGGAACATGGAAAAGACTGGGATTCAAAGAAGCCACAGGGTACTTTCCAGAGCTCTAGACAGAAAGAAAAGAAAAAGAGTAGTGGTTTTGGTCACAGAAGTTAGTGTGATAGATAAACCGATTAAACTCTCAGTGCTTCAGTCATGCAGCTACCAAACTTTGAATTCTGTTGGCTCAACTTAGATGTTTGGCAAGGAAGCGTGAGCAATTCAGGCTATTTTTTTTGGTTTTTCCTTGGTAATTTAACAGAGTTTGAAAAGTCACACAGCGCCTTAAACAAAAGCAGTTATCAGCAGATCGTAGGCAATTTCAGCAGTGCTTGAGCGAGGCAAGTGTGCCTGTTTTTTCTGCAGAGTACAGTTGACCAAAAGCGTTCCAGCCATCATGACAGCAATGGCTTTGCTGGTCGCATTCACCTCTTGCCATACCTGTTACAGCAAAACCATTCCTCCTCCACTTCCTCCACTTCCTCCTCCTCATTCTCCAGCCAGCTGACACCCCCCATGTCCCCACAGACACCCCAGGACAAGCTCACTGCTAATGAGGTATGTCTCGCACCACAGCTGGCTGCTTTCCTGGGGTTAGACCAGCACTGCCTAGGAGCTAGTTTGCAAAAGAGACCTTTCCAACACCCTCACCCCTTTCCTACCCACCCTGCTGTCTTCTGTCACTTCCCCTTCTCCCCAATCCCCAAGTAACATGTTTCAGATCTGCATACAAATCCCCTAACCCTAGGTCAATTTCCCTCCAACTAGCCAGTTCATTGTTTACTTTTCTGTAGATGAGTGTAGTTGCACGGCTTTCTTCAGTTTATTTTTTAAAATCCTAAGTAAAATGATTGCTCTGTTCTCAGACCCATTTGGCATGAAATTCTTGAAATCATTTGTGGAATTTGCCTTTTTCATTCTTTTTATCCAATAAATAAAATGTAGGAAAATTTATTTAAGCAGACTTTGCCTTTGTGGGCATACTTGTTATCCTGTACAGGAATCTCTTTCAAACAGGGCTGGATTTTTATTTCCCTTCTTTTTGGGGGGGCGGTTGTTGGTTGGTTGGTTACTCTTACTTGTTTTTCACCAAGGCTGTCAAAATAATTTCTTTCCTTGAAATTTGCAATCACTCAGAGTTAGAGGAGCAGCCAAATGCTTTTTGGGGAGACCTAGAAAATCAGGATGTTGAGCAAGAAGGACAAAGGTCTGAGCCTGCTTTTAATTTAAAATTTCCTGTGGGAAATTCTATGTGCTTGTTCAAAGGCTTGGCTGTGGTGCTCTGTCAGGGCCTGGCTGGGTGATTGTTTGCTCAAGTTCGGTGACAGAGCACACCATGAACACCCTGTACTTAATTAAACAGGGGTTTGACTTCACAGGAAGCTTGGTTTAAATGCCTCTAACAGTTGAGGGAGGTTGACATGCAGCTTCAGCCAATCTTGTTAATATAAGTACTTAGTTGACTGCGCACTCCTACTTTAGTTCTCTTGTTAGGAAGAATCAGAAAAATCCTCTCCTGAGGAGCAGGAGCAAGTCAGCTGCATCCTGGGTAGGCTTGGCATAGGATTGCCAGCGGCTAGGTTGGCCACTGGCTCATAGGACAGGGAGGGGATCCTGCCAAGTGGCAGATGTGTCAGGCAGGGAGCTGAGGAGGGTGTGGGCTTTACGGCATGGTGACTTTCAGGTGTGTATGGAGGGAGTGAAATGGTACAGGACAAAAGCACTTGATTGGACTTGTTCTTTTTTTCTTCTGAGATTTATATATCTGCCTACACTCACATTCCTCTTTAAATTCATAATTTAAATTTTGCTCCATTTTGCTGTAATGTACGGTATTTTACTATAACCTGTTACTCACTAAAATGGAAACTTTATTTACTTTTCTGTTTGTTTTGTTTTTATTTTTTTTATTTTTCATGTTTACAACAAAACATTTATTTTATATAACTGAATCATCAGATATGCAACATCCTGCAATAAAAACTTAATGGACCCAACTCTACCTTCTGAATGGACCAATTTTATGATCCTCCTGGAAAGCTTTGTGTTGGGTTTAGTTTTTTTTTCTTTTCACACGGATTTTATTTTATTTATTTTAATTTTTTTTAACTTTTATTGTTTTGTTTTTAATTGTCATTACATTTCCACTTAACAATTTGTTTCACTTCCTTCATGTTTTTTTGTCTTAAGTTACATTAGTAACCAAACACTAGTGATCCTAAAAGATCAAAAGGGTACACCTTAGTTTGTCATTTGCACCTTTCACTAATGAACCCCTGTGTGGTACGGGATTAATGGTGATGCACCTAAAACAATGGCAGCCAAAGCTTCTGTAGCTTTCTGGCAAGAGGCTTAATTTAAAATAAATAAAATTAAATTAAGATTTCCCAATATCCAACATAGATTAATTGGGCTATTTTGGGTAGGACATCAAATTCAGAAATTGGTGAATTGGGACCAAGACATTTGAGACCTCCTTTAGGAATTTTTATTCTGATTATTTATTTCATTAAATCTAAGAGCTTGAAGTGTAGATTTTATTGGGAGCTCGCAGCATCGCTGTCCTAGGTGAGCGACATCTCTGAAGGAGGTGTGGCTCCTGCAGTGTTCCAAGTGGGGCAACCTGCCAGGGGAGTGCTGGGCCCATGTGGAGGCCCCCTGCAGGGCATTTTTAGGGAGTGATGCAGGAGGGCTTTGTACTGGGAAGTAGTGCAGTATAGAAGTGGATTGAAATGTTTTTTTATGTTCATGTTTAAAATGTCATTTGTATTAATGAAATTGAAATTTACGTTGCAGACTCAGTCCGCTAGTAGCACACTCCAGAAACACAAATCTTCCTCCTCCTTTGATCTTGTATAGACCCCAGATTCCTGTAGATTTCTCCATCTAGTGGGAAAACAGTGACTTCTGTGGGTAAGTACAGTAGCAACAGGAAATCAGGGGCCGTCCCCTGGTTTACTTGGGAGAGTATGGTGTTGGTAACACCAAGGCCGTGGGTTCGGATCCCATATAGAGATGGCCGGTTCCCTCACTTCAGAGAGCGTGGTGCCGACAACACCAAGTCAAGGGTCAAGATCCCCTTACTGGTCATCTTTTTTAAAAAAAAAAAAAAGAAAGAAAGCAGCTGACAAACAGGACTCAGTCACGTTGCATTGCTCTTTCAACGGCTTAGGCACGGCATGATGGTTGTTCACAGGTGCAGGCCTTGGCTAGAGAAACCTTACATCCCACTGGCATTGCCTAACTTGCAATGAGCTGCATCGTCAATGACCTATTTCCATATACATCTCTTACAGATTTCTTCTCCTTGACAAAGTGTCAGTTATGGCATATGAGTATTTACCTGAGGAATAGTGGGGAGGGGGACAGGCATGGTATGTGTGTGTACAGAAAATAATTTCAAGTGTACTGTGTTTCAATAGGATTTTCCTGTGTTGGAATTAGACTGGAAGCCATAAAGCAAGAACCTACCCAGAAGGGCTCAGTGGTCAGTGTGAATCCAACCAACACAAGGCCACAGAGTGACACCGCAGAGATTCATAAATAGAAGAAGAGGTTTAACTCTGAGATTCTGTGTGCTGCCTTTTGGGGTAGGTGTCTTGCTGCTACTCTGACTCTTTTCATTTTTATTCTGAAGTGTGGGTTAGTCTTTTAGAGAAGTACTACCTTGAATAGTTGGGGGATTTTGTGAAGGGTTGGTGAGAGACAGGATGGGAGACTTCTGTGATGCCCACCCTCATGCCTCTTGCTGTCGGCTCAGCGGTGCATGAATAGAATGGTGTGGTACGTGTGTGTGCTTGCACCTGTGTCTGTAGTCAGATGTTGGAGGAGGAGAGTAAAAAGATGGGTCAGAGAGTTGGTCCATACAGGGAGAATGAAGAAGTACACTGAGATGCTTTTCTTTAAATGTTTCCATTTCACTTTTTCTTGCCTTTTGTGACTTTGGCATAACATCTAAATTAAAAGCTGTCTGCAGTTGACCAAAGAATCGGCAGAAAGGGACAGTTGAGCTGACTTTGCCTGTTGAAGACCTGTGGTTTTTGTGTAGCATCTTCCAAACTTAAGACACCATGGGAGGGTGTTGATAGAATTCTGCCTTCTTGCATCCTGAAGCTTGCCTTTCTGTCTTCCCTGCCCTTTGCCTTCCTCGCTCCCAGACAGACCCTGCTCCTTTCTTCGTATATTTTGGATACAAGGCTTTGATCAGATACATGTTTTGCAAATATTTTCTCCCAATCTGTGGCTTATCTGTTTATTTTCTTTAACAGTGAGTGTCTCTTGCAGAACAGAAGTTTAAAATTTTAAAGAAGTCCAACTTACCAGTTTTTTATTTCATGGATTGTGCTTTTGGTGTAGTATCTAAAATGTCATTGCCAAATCTGAGGTCGCATAGATTTTCTCCCGTGTTGTATCCCAGAAGCTTTATAGATTTGCATTCTACATTTAGGTCTACAGTCTGTTTGAGTTGATTTTTGTGAGTTTAGAAGTCTGTATATAAATTCATTTTCTTTTGCATGTGGATATCTAATTGTTCTAGCAGCATTTCTTGAAAAGATTGTCCTTTCTCCATTGAATTGCCTTTGCTCCCTTGTCAAAGATTAGTTCACTGCATTTGTGTGGGTCTCTCTCTGGTCTCTCTGTTTTGATACATTGATCTGTTTGTCTGTTCTTTTGAAGTCAGGTCCTATCAATCTTCCAACTTTTTTTTTTTTTTTTCAATATTGTATTGTCTATGTTGAGTCTTTGGCCTCTTTACATAAACTTTAGAGTCAGTTTATTGATATGAAAGAAAATAACTTGCTGCAATTTTGATTGGAAGTGCATTGATCACGTTGGGAAGAAATGATAATCTTGAGTCTTCCTCTCTGCGAACATGGAATATCTTTCTGTTTATTTAATTCTTTGTTTTCTTTCATCAGAGTTTTGTAGTTTTCAAGTAGATCTTGAAAGGGCTTTTTTGTTAAACTTATACTGATTTTGGCTTTTTTAGTGCTAATGTAAATAGCATTGTGTTTTTAATTTCAAATTCTAACTGTTTGTTCCTGGTATATAGGAAAGGGATTGACTTTTATATATTAGGCTTGCGTCCGGCAGCTTCATTATAATTGCTTATTAGTTCCAGGAGTTTTATTGCTCATTCTTTGAGATTTTCTGCCAAGGCAATCATGTCTTCTGCGAACAGAGATAGTTTTATTTTTTTCCTCTCAGTCCTTCTACCTTTTATTTATTTGTTTATTTTCTTGTCTTATGCATTAGCTTAGGAGACCCAGTATGATCTTTCATAGGAGTTGTGAGAGGGGACATCTTTCCCTTATTTCCAATCTTAGGGGAAAATCATTTTGATTCTCACCATTAGGTATGGTGTTAGCTAGCTGTAAGTTTTTTGTAGATGTTCTTTATCACATTGGGGCAATTCCTCTCTATTCCTATTTTCCTGGGAGTTTTTATCATGACTGGGTGTTGGGTTTTGTCAGACACTTTTTCTGCATCTGTTGATATGATTGTAGGATTTTTCTTCTCTGTCTTGTTGATGTGAGTGTCTGGCTGCTTTTGCTCAGTATCATTTTGTTGTTGCTTGTAGCCATAGTTTGCTCTTCATTCCTATTAATGAGGACAGCACAGTTATTCATTCATTCTACTGTTGACATAGACATTTATGTTGTTTCCCTTTTGGGGCTGTTATGAATAATGCTGCTGTGAACATTCCCATTCATGGATTTGGGGGCTCATACACATTCATTTGTATTAGGAGAGAAATTGCAGGATCATATGTAGGGTACGCACGTGTCCTAGAAATGTTCTAACAGTTTATCACACTAGCTTACAAAGTTTCTAGTTGCTCCACATCTTGCCTACCTTTGATATGGTCAGTATTCTAGGTATTCTAACAGGTGCATGAAATTGTATCTCTTTATGGTTTTAGTATGCATTCACTGTTCAGTATGCAAAGCAAGCACTTTTTAAAAATGTATCTGTGAGATCACTTCTTTTGTGAAGTGCCTGTTCCAGTGACTTGCCACTTTTTCTATTGGGTTATCTCTCTATTTGATTTATAGGCATTATTTCATATTCTAGATGTGAATCCTTTGTCAGCTTTTTAAGTGCCACACATCTCCAGTTTGTGACTGGCCTTTCTCTAGATTCCTGCATTGGGTGATTAATGTAACCCTTCTGTGCTTATCTTTCTAATGGGATATAGCAGCTACTCTAGAGGGTTTTGAGAAGGTGGCATGATACATGTGAAAGCATCTTATAAGCTCTCTTGCTTGTATTGTTGTGCAGGTTTTTGTATTTCTTTCTGGATTATCGATCCTATCCATCTACATAAGTGTGAGTTCATTATTCTTTTAAAACCTTTCCTTCTAGCCTGGGCCAGCACTCAGTGATAATTTTGTAGGGGTTTCAATAGTCCACATGAATAGCCTGAATTGATTTTCCATTAAAACTTTGATACTAAATGGTTGCCTCAGGGGAAATAATATTTACCATTGTAGAAGTTTCTTTTGGTTACTGTTGTTATGAATGATGATATCTGCTTTTGAATCTGCATGTAACATATATGTATTTATTTGATAGGCGTAAAGGATAAGTTATGTGTCTACTATTTGTCCTGGTTAAGAAATAAAATACTTCACCATGATCTAGAAGTTGAGAAGAAGCAGGGATGGACAACTGTAGGGGATTTGGAAGGATGTGTACACTATAAAGTTGGTAAGTTCAAGGAGGGTCCTAAGTGTTTGTTTTTCCAGTGTCTAATTAGGGTAGTTTAAAATCCATGTGTTCTTTGACGCTTATATTAGTAAACTTGTTTCTGAAACATGTGACTCTTTTCTGGTATTCTGTTTCTAAGGCATCTTCTATTCTTAAGGTCTCATCTAGACATTGCCTGTGTGCACATATAAGCATAACATCGTTGTTCCTGCAGCTTCCTCTGTCTTCAGTCTCCCTGACACCATTCATCTTGCAAAAGAGTCTTTTCACCCTTCTCTTTTGACAGTCCACTCTCTTCTCCTCTGTAAAATGTGGTGCAAAGTAATCTCTCTTTAAGGAAGCCTTGTCAAATGAAAGCCAGCTGACCTGAACTCCTTGTTTACACACCAGGCTTATTCTCCATTTAGAGGACTGTGGGTCCTTGGCAATCACTGATAGAACATTTGAGAGTTCGACCCAAAGCATTACATAGCTTGTCATTTTGAATTAGGTGCACTCTGCAAAGCTACTGTGCTCTTACTAGTAAATGACTGCAGCTGGCCAGTCAGTGTTTCCTGGCAACTATCTATCTATCTATCTATCTATCTATCTATCTATCTATCTATCTATCTATCTATCTATCTATTTTCTTTTGGCATGCATGCAGTGATTCTCATGAACAATCTTACAGAAACAAAATCAAAACAAATTTCCTATTGAAAAAATCAAAATACTGGTTCTAATGTTGGAAATAAAGGGGAAATAATGGACCTTAGCCAAATAAAAGCTTTATGGGAAAGATGTTGTATCGTAGTTGAATTTGTAAGAGCTACTGAATGTTGATTTCTGCATGCATGTTTTCCTTTTTCTGTGTTTATGAAGTATGTACTGTAGTTAGTTCCTCTGCTCCCAGGGTATTATAATCCTTGACATTGTCTTGTTTATGACGTCTGTCTTCAATCCTCAGCTCACTGACTAATAATAATTATGGGAGCAACCTCAGTATTTGGAATGATTCTGAGTGATACTGGAAAGTAGTACTATCTCCTTGGGATTTGGGGGTTAGGATTTTCTGTGTTGTGTTTCTGTGAAGTATTTGTATTTGTTGAGGTATAGCTAAAATTATCTAAGGCTAAATTTAATGGACCATCTCATAACAGCTGAAATGTACATGATTAGAGGATTCCACAGAGGAAGCTAGAGGTGAGTGTGTTAGATTGTGTGTACTGGGCTTTTCATCAGCACAAAACTGTCATTCTTACAGAATGAATCCCAAGTATTTCCTGGAGGTAAGCATGGGTAATAGCGTCTATTCATTATCTTTGTGGTTACCACCAAGAACCGGGTGCTATTTAAATGTATATTTTGATTAATAAAATTAAGTAAACCTTAGAATTTAGTTCCTCAGTGGCACTAGGACATTCTAAGTGCCCAGCAGCCACATTTGTATATTGGCAATTATATCAGTAGTGCAGACATAAAGCATTTCCATTATCATGGAAAATTCTATTAAACAGCACTGGTTTGGACAACCTCTTATAATCCTTTATTTCTTAATATTAATGCCAGTGATTTATTTGAATGACAATATGTGGAATTTAACAAGGAGAGTTTTCAAGTTTACGAGTCATCTCACACACAAAGAATCAAGTAGCAGTGTGAAGTTAGAGAGCTTACGAAGGAACCAGTGGATTTGCATGTAAGCCACGTGTGGTCAGGGATCCTCAGAGTGGCTGTTTTGATTAGCAGAGTTGCCTGGCTGTGAAGGAACTGAAACAGCTGTGGAAAGGAAACAGTTTTTGTTGTTATTTTTTTAAGTGGTTGAAATGAGATTTATTTTATTACTGCACGTCTGGTGCAGAACGTTTTGTAGCATCCTAGAAATGACTGACTTTGTATGTCAGGAAGAGGTCTGGAGTGATACTTGGACTTGTGCACCGACATTTCTTTCTCTTGATAGAATTTCCTGACTATTTTGTTGTCACCTTCTGTGTTCCTCTGTCTTTGTGAGGCCCGTGCAGGACTTGGGGAAAGCTGCACAGAAGACCTTGACCTCTTTTCTGTGGTTCAGGAGCCTCTTGGCTGATTGGTTCTGCCATTGTTCTTTTGAAGTAATGTTGAGCCCTTGAGACATTAGGATGATATGCCTGGTGTTGTCCTTGACTATCAACACTTGGCATGTATGAGGGCTATGAACATTAATGACAGTACTCATTGATGGTGTCCAGCATGTTTGAGTTGAGCCCAGTACAACATCAAAAGAGATGGGAACAGCATGGAGCATACATTAAAGAATTGGGAACGGAAACTGTGTGACTTGATCTCTCTCTGCATTTTTTCCACTGCTAGTTTAGATGAATCAATAGAAGGCATATTTATATAGTTTACAGAAGACAACTTAAACAATTTAGAATTCCTGTTGGTAGTGACCTGTGCTTCTTGCTTTTTATGTTTTTTTCCCCCAGTAAAATATGAAAGAATCAAATTTCTGGTAATTGCTTTGAAGAGTTCTGTGGAAATCTATGCGTGGGCACCCAAGCCATGTCACAAATTTATGGCTTTAAGGTAAGAACATCAAGTGCATTTAAAAGTAGTATCAGCCATGCAACTGTGACCAAGAGCCAGGGAGTAAGTTTAAAGAGTCTATATAGTTCAAATCCATAATATGAAAGCTAATGATAATATAAGAGCTAGTGTAGCATCTAACTTTATCATAAGAGGTCATTTTTAGTGTAATAAGCTTAGTTAACTGCTTTCCAAGCCCTCAGAGTGTCAAAGGGAGTGAGCTGGATGTTGGGCAGACACTTTGATTGATGTGCCAATATGGTAACACAGGAAAAGACAAAACAACAACACTTCCACTCTCCATTTAAAAAGCAGACCTTCACAGTAAGTCGTGGATTTGTATCAAGATTTAGATGTGTTTTTGATAACAAAAACGTGTCCAACAACAGGCAGTTTTAAGGTGTACCTATTCAGTAGAGTACTAGTTAAAAATTAAATTACAGAAATTCTTAATGATATACATTAAATGGAAAAAGCAAGTTAAAAGTATGTGTAATATGATACCATGTTTGTTTAAATTAAGAAACTGTACATAACATCCAAACTAACGTATAAACTCAGATGGTTTTGCCATTTTGCCTGTACACAGTTTTAGGAAAGGAAGTGAATGGACACTTTGTTTTAAAATTAGGATTGTTTCCATTTGTGACTTTACACATACACGTGTAATTGTGGTTGTAAACCTACCTCACTTTGATTGGTGGTTAGGTTTCTAAAGAGTTGCAAATAAAACAATTTTTTAAGTAAAATTAGTGGTCTTTAATGTGTTTAAGTAAAGTTCTTTAGCAGATCTCCCCACAAACCTATAGAAAATAGCAGTCATTTTCTGTGGGTATTTTAAATGTCTTTTTGATAATTTTAAATGTGTACTAAATACAACTTTATGAAATTCTTAAGTAAAATTGACATTACTCTGACATCGAATATTACAAATAACTTAATTACATCATTTCTAATACTAAAGATAAAACCTTAGTCATAGCTCCTAGGGCCATTTTAGTGCAGGGCAAAAAATTAAGAATTTTCATCCAAAATTCTTATTTTTTTAATTTAAATTCTTGTATGGTTATTTTTAGAAATAGTTTGAGTATGTCTTATTGAAAGGATAAGTTTGAGTTACTCAGAAAATTTACATTTTTGTATTGCTTATTGCTTGATTCACCAGTAAAGCAGGATAAATGGGCTTACTGTACTTATTTTAAAAAATAAACCTAAGTATATTGAAGAAAGGTAATTGGTTCTCAAATTACATTAACCTCTGAGATCTGGACTTAATATTGTTTATGTCCCGGGTAGCATAGTAATTACTTTTACAAATACTACCTTATTTAAAGCTACAGTCAGCCTTCTATATTTGTGGATTTACTCAACCAACCATGGATAGAAAATATTTGAAAAAAATTACATCTGTACCAAACACATACAGACTTTTTTTCTTGTCATTATTGCCTAAGCAATATAGTATACAACTATTTACATGGTATTTACATTGTGTTAGGTATTATAAGTAATCTAGAGGTGATTTAAAGTGTACGGGAGGATGCTACACCATTTTATATCAGGGACTCGGGCATCCTTGTATTTTGGTAACTGGGAGGTCCTGGAAGCCGTCCCTTATGGATACCAAGGGACAACTATATTCTGTTTCATCATCATCCCAGTCTTGTGAGCTGTGGATGTTGATATTAATGAAAACCTGCGGCTGTCCAGTATAGTGCAGCACAGCTATCACAGTATGTTACCGCCTTTCATCACCTGTCTGTATGGTCAAAAATTAATTCAGAAGCCTTTGTAGCTCAAGTAGTTACTAGGACGGTAACACTGATAGAATTCTCAGTGTGCGACTCCTCCTCTTGCTCTGATGCCTGCATGTGCGAAGTTGAATGGTATGCTGTAGAAAGTCCAGTTGTTTTATTTTATATGTTTTTCTGATCAAGACATACAATAAGATAATAAGTGACAGAGCAGAATTCTTAGGCTGGATAGGGGAGATATGGGACATAACTTCTGGGAGGAGTGTCTTCCCGATGCTAATTAACAGTCAAAAGCATAGTAAAGACTAATTTTATAACATATCTTTTGCCTTATGGTTGTTGGCAGTGTGGTTCCATAATCGAATAGCTGAGTCTAGCTTGATCCAGCTTGTCTAGTGTGATCTGTGAGAAATAAGTTCAGCTTCATCATACTGCTTTTTTCTTGGTGACTTCTTTGTAGTCATTTGGAGAATTGGTACATAAGCCATTACTGGTGGATCTCACTGTGGAGGAAGGTCAGAGGTTGAAAGTGATCTATGGATCCTGTGCTGGACTTCATGCTGTTGATGTGGATTTAGGATCACACATAAGAAAGAACCCACACCCTGTGGTTGATTGACTGGCTTCATTTTGTTTGGACTTTTTTCTTTACTCTGCTTAGTGAGGCAACATAAGCAGGGATTCTTCATTTCCCCTTGGTGTGGGGGTGAGTATTTAAATGATGTGTCATTTCCAATAGCTCCATGCTGTGAGACCAGTGGAAATCCACTCTCCCCACTCTGTGAAGCCCTCCTGAGAACCTCTTAGCCCCTGCTTTGACTAACATGGGATGGATTTGGGGCAGGTGCTGGCAGGCCAGAACACCCATGGGGTGGGAGTGATTCTCAAATGGAGCCCACTGTCCAGATATGTTTCAGGGGCCTCAGAAAATGAGTCAGAGTATAAAGGTAGACTGGGGATGTATGTCGTATGGCTGTTCCAAAACATTATCTAATTGCTGTATTTATCGTCAGGGATATGGTACGGGTGCATTCACCAAGACAGTCTTACTGAGCACTTTCACAGGGCTGGACATAGCCACAAACCTGCTTTTCTGCACTTTGTTCCTCTTTTCTAGATCCAATGTAGCATCAAACCCCATGCGGACATCATCCTCCCCAACACGGATGAGATGGAGCTTCTGGTGTGCTATGAAGATGAGGGGGTTTATGTGAATATATGTGGAAGGATCACCAAGGATGTGGTTCTGCAGTGGGGAGAGGTGCCCACATCTGTAGGTATGTAGAACTCAGGCAGTGTTTGTGAAAGTGGAGCCTTCTCTAAGACTGCATATATTTATCATACTAATTTTACCTGTGGTTTAACTCTTCTGGTCATGTAGCAGAGTGGTTGGCAAGAGATAGTGGAAAGTTCAGTTGCAGACCATGGAAATAGTTATTGGTCTATTTTAGAACAAAATCCAATTATTTTATATTTTTTGAAACTCAACAGTCTCTCATTTAATTTAACTTAAGATATCTTGAGAAAACAGGACAGGTGTTTTTGCTGACCAATCTGTGGAAAGGAAAGGGAGACAGAAAGGGAAGCGATTTGCTCTTGGGAGTGGCAGGGCCACAGCCAGGCACACAGCCTCATACACAGTCTTCTGCTATGCATTTGAGAATAAGGGCTGATGTTTGAAATTTTCATAGGTTTACATTCATATCCCAAAACTATTTTTGTTTTATTACAATTAAGTCACGTCTGTCCACTCATCATTTCTTTTTTTTTTTAGCTTATAAATTTTATTGTATTTATAAACCTAGCAAACATAAATCACTTTTTTTTTTCTTTCTTTTTTTTTTTAATTTTATTTTGTTGACATACATTGTGGCTGATTATTGCTCCCCATCACCAAAACCTCCCTCCCTTCTCCCTCCCCCCCTCGCCCCCAACAATGTCCTTTCTGTTTGCTTGTCGTATCAACTTCAAGTAATTGTGGTTGTTATATCTTCTCCCCTCCCCCCGGTTTTGTGTGTGTGTGTGTGTGTGTGTGTGTGTGTGAATTTATATATTAATTTTTAGCTCCCACCAATAAGTGAGAACATGTGGTATTTCTCTTTCTGTGCCTGACTTGTTTCACTTAATATAATTCTCTCGAGGTCCATCCATGTTGTTGCAAATGGCAGTATTTCATTCGTTTTTATAGCTGAGTAGTATTCCATTGTGTAGATGTACCACATTTTCCGTATCCACTCATCTGATGATGGACATTTGGGCTGGTTCCAGCTCTTGGCTATTGTAAAGAGTGCTGCGATGAACATTGGGGAACAGATATACCTTCGACTTGATGATTTCCATTCCTCTGGGTATATTCCCAACAGTGGGATAGCTGGGTCGTATGGTAGATCTATCTGCAATTGTTTGAGGAACCTCCATACCATTTTCCATAGAGGCTGCACCATTTTGCAGTCCCACCAACAATGTATGAGAGTTCCTTTTTCTCCGCAACCTTGCCAGCATTTATCGTTCAGAGTCTTTTGGATTTTAGCCATCCTAACTGGGGTGAGATGGTATCTCAGTGTGGTTTTGATTTGCATTTCCCGGATGCTGAGTGATGTTGAGCATTTTTTCATATGTCTGTTGGCCATTTGTATATCTTCCTTAGAGAAATGCCTACTTAGCTCTTTTGCCCATTTTTTAATTCGGTTGCTTGTTTTCTTCTTGTAGAGTTGTTTGAGTTCCTTATATATTCTGGATATTAATCCTTTGTCAGATGTATATTTTGCAAATATTTTCTCCCACTCTGTTGGTTGTCTTTTAACTCTGTTAATTGTTTCTTTTGCTGTGCAGAAGCTTTTTAGTTTGATATAATCCCATTTGTTTATTTTTCCTTTGGTTGCCCGTTCTTTTGGGGTCGTATTCATAAAGTCTGTGCCCAGTCCTATTTCCTGAAGTGTTTCTCCTATGTTTTCTTTAAGAAGTTTTATTGTTTCAGGGTGTATATTTAAATCCTTAATCCATTTTGAGTTGATTTTAGTATACGGTGAGAGGTATGGATCTAGTTTCATTCTCCTGCATATGGATATCCAGTTATCCCAGCACCATTTGCTGAAGAGGCAGTCCCTTCCCCAGTGAATAGGCTTGGTGCCTTTGTCAAAGATCAGATGGCAGTAAGTGTGTGGGTTGATTTCTGGATTCTCTATTCTATTCCATTGGTCAGTGTGTCTGTTTTTATGCCAGTACCATACTGTTTTGGTTAGTATAGCTTTGTAGTATAGCTTAAAGTCAGGTAGTGTTATGCCTCCAGCTTTATTTTTTTTGCTGAGCATTGCTTTGGCTATGCGTGGTCTTTTATTGTTCCATATAAATGACTGGATAGTTCTTTCCATTTCTGAGAAAAATGTCTTTGGTATTTTGATGGGGATTGCATTGAATTTGTATATCACTTTGGGTAGTATGGACATTTTCACTATGTTGATTCTTCCAATCCAAGAGCATGGGATATCTTTCCATCTTCTTGTATCCTCTCTCGTTTCTCTCAGCAGTGGTTTGTAGTTCTTATTATAGAGATTTTTCACCTCCTTGGTTAACTCAATTCCTAAGTATTTTATTTTTTTGGTGGCTATTGTAAATGGGCAGGCTTTCTTGATTTCTCGTTCTGCATGTTCACTATTGGAGAAAAGAAATGCTACAGATTTTTGTGTGTTGATTTTGTATCCTGCTACTGTGCTGAAATCATTTATCAATTCCAACAGTTTTTTTGTAGAGGTTTTGGGCTGTTCGATATATAGGATCATGTCATCTGCAGACAAGGACAGTTTGACTTCATCTTTTACAATCTGGATGCCCTTTATTTCCTTCTCTTCTCTGATTGCTCTGGCTAGTATTTCCAACACTATGTTGAATAGGAGTGGTGAGAGTGGGCATCCTTGTCTAGTTCCTGTTCTTAAAGGAAAAGCTTTCAGCTTTTCCCCATTCAGGATGATATTGGCAGTGGGTTTGGCATATATGGCTTTAATTATGTTGAGATACTTTCCCTCTATACCTAACTTATAGAGGGTCTTTGTCATGAATGAGTGCTGAACTTTATCAAATGCTTTTTCAGCATCTATAGAGATGATCATATGGTCCTTGTGTTTGAGTTTATTAATATGGTGTATCACATTTATTGATTTGTGTATGTTGAACCAACCTTGCATCTCTGGGATGAATCCCACTTGATCGTGATGAATAATTTTTCGTATGTGTTGCTGTATTCTGTTTGCTAATAGTTTAGTGAGGATTTTTGCATCTATATTCATCAAGGATATCGGCCTGTAGTTTTCTTTTTTGGTTGTATCTTTACCTGGTTTTGGTATCAGGATGATGTTTGCTTCATAGAATGAGTTTGGGAGATTTGCGTCTGTTTCAATCTTTTGGAATAGTTTGTAAAGAATCGGTGTCAATTCCTCTTTGAATGTTTGGTAAAATTCTGCTGTGAATCCATCTGGTCCTGGGCTTTTCTTTGTTGGGAGCCTTCTGATAACAGCTTCAATCTCCTTTATTGTTATTGGTCTGTTCAAATTTTCTACGTCTTCATGGTTCAGTTTTGGGAGCTTGTGTGTGTCCAGAAATTTATCCATTTCCTCCAGATTTTCAAATTTGTTGGCATATAGTTGTTTATAATAGTTTCGAATGATTCCTTGTATTTCAGATGAATCAGTTGTAATATCGCCTTTTTCATTTCTAATTTTTGTTATTTGAGTCTTCTCTAATGGTTTGTCAAATGCTAATGGTTTGTCAATTTTATTTATCTTTTCAAAAAACCAACTTTTTGACTCGTTGATCTTTTGAATTGTTTTTTGGTTTTGAATTTCATTCAGTTCTGCTCTGATCTTAATGATTTCTTTCCGTCTGCTAACTTTAGGTTTGGATTGTTCTTGTTTTTCTAGTTCTTTAAGGTGAAGTGTTAGGTTGTTCACTTGCCATCTTTCCATTCTTCTGACGTGAGCGTTTAATGCAATAAATTTCCCCCTCAATACTGCTTTTGCAGTATCCCACAGGTTTTGGTATGATGTATCATTGTTTTCATTAGTTTCAAGAAATTTTTTGATTTCCTGCTTGATTTCTTCTTGGACCCATATGTCATTAAGTAGAATGCTGTTTAATTTCCATGTGTTTGTATAGTTTCCAGAGTTTCGTTTGTTATTAATTTCTAGTTTTAATCCATTGTGGTCTGAGAAGATACATGGGATAATTCCAGTTTTTTTGAATTTATTGAGACTTGATTTGTGACCTAATATGTGATCTATCCTGGAGAATGATCCATGTGCTGATGAGAAGAATGAATATTCTGAAGTTGTTGGGTGGAATGTTCTGTAGATATCTGCCAATTCCAATTGGTCTAGAGTCTTGTTTAGATCTTGTGTTTCTCTACTGATTCTTTGCCTAGATGATCTGTCTAATATTGACAGTGGGGTGTTCAGGTCCCCTGCTATTATGGTATTAGTGTCTATTTCCTTCTTTAGGTCTAATAGAGTTTGTTTTATAAATCTGGCTGCTCCAACATTGGGTGCATACATATTTATGATTGTTATGTCTTCTTGATGGATCAGTCCTTTTATCATTAAGTAGTGTCCCTCATTGTCTCTTTTTATGGTTTTTAGTTTAAAGTCTATTTTGTCAGATATAAGAATAGCCACTCCAGCTCGTTTTTCTTTTCTGTTTGCATGGTAAATCTTTTTCCATCCTTTCACTCTTAGTCTGTGTGAATCTTTATGGGTGAGGTGGGTCTCTTGTAGGCAGCATATAGTTGGGTCCTCCTTTTTGATCCAGTCAGCCAGTCTGTGTCTTTTGACTGGGGAATTTAAGCCTTTTACATTAAGAGTTGTTATTGAAAGGTGTTGATTTATTCCTAGCATTTTATTGGTTGTTTGGTTGTCTTAGGTGTCTTTTGTTCCTTGCTTTCTGATTTACTGTTTGGTTTCTGTGTTTGTTGGTTCCTTAGGTTGTAGATAGTGTTTTTGTTTGCTTGTTTTCTCTTTATGAAGGCCATTTTTATTATACTAGTGGGTATTGATTTTTCTTGGGTTTTTATGGCAGTGGTAGTTATTTTTCAGGAACCAAACCCAGTACTCCCTTGAGGATTTCTTGTAAGGGTGGTCGTGTGGTAGTGAACTCCCGCAGTTTTTGTTTGTCTGAGAAATATACTATTTGCCCCTCATTTCGGAAGGATAGCCTTGCAGGGTAGAGTATTCTTGGCTGGCAATCTTTGTCTTTTAGTATTTTGAAAATATCATCCCATTCCTTTCTAGCTTTTAGGGTTTGTGATGAAAAGTCTGATGTTAACCTGATTGGGGCTCCCTTATAGGTGATTTGACGCTTCTCTCTTGCAGCTTTTAAGATTCTCTCTTTGTCTCTGAGTTTTGCCAATTTGACTATGACATGTCTTGGAGAAGGTCTTTTTGGGTTGAATACATTTGGAGATCGTTGAGCTTCCTGGATCTGTAGATCTGTGATTTTTCCTATACCTGGGAAGTTTTCTGCCACTATTTTTTTGAATATGTTTTCAATGGAATCTCCATTTTCCTCCCCTTCTGGAATACCCATGACTCGGATATTTGATCGCTTGAGGTTGTCTGATATCTCTCTCAGATTTTCTTCCATGTCCTTGATTCTTTTTTCTTTCTTTTTGTCTGCTTGTGTTATTTCAAACAGCCCATCTTCAAGTTCAGAGGTTCTCTCTTCAACTTCGACAAGCCTGCTGGTTAAACCCTCCGTTGTGTTTTTTATTTCACTGAATAACTTCTTTAGTTCAGCAAGTTCTGCTACATTTTTTTTCAGGACATTGATTTCCTTGTACATTTCCTCTGTCAGATCCTGTATACTTTTCCTCATTTCATCATGATGTCTAGCTGAGTTTTCTTGTATCTCATTCAGTTTCCTTAGAATTATCACTCGAAATTCCTTGTCAGTCATTTCAAGGGCTTCTTGTTCTATAGGATCTAGCGTTTGAGATTTATTAACTTTTGGTGGTGTACTTTCTTGATTTTTTGTATTTCTGGTATCTTTTTTTTGGTGTTTATTCATTGTTGCAGGGAGTTTCACAGTCCACCGGTTTGAGACTAATGACTAACTAGGATGTTGCTGTGGTTGCCACTTTCGTATGGCTGCCTCCGTGACTGCTCAGTTGGCCTCTAGTGCCTTGTGTGTGTGGTTGCCTTGGGTCTTGGGCTTCTCCGGGGAGCCGCCTTTCTGGTCAGCTTGGGCTCTGCTGGGCTGGTGGATCACGTACCACAGGGTGTGTGATCGCTGTTGAGCTTTCACTTCCTGTGCAGGACTTCTCCCTGTTCCGTGTGCTCTGGCCCAGGCTGTTAGATCGTGCAGTGGCGACCCCACCAGGTGTGTCGTTTCTGTTGAGTCTCCGCCTCCCTGGCCGCTCGTCTCCCCACTCTGTGCGCACTGTGCTGCGCTGGGGCGTGTCTTCTGCGTCCCTCTTCTATCAGCTGGGCCTTCAAGACCCTGCTCGGCACCGCCTCGCCCAGGAAGTCTACCAGGTTTCTGCTAGGCACAGACGACCGGTCTCTCTGGGTGCCTTTGTAGCACTATGTAGATCTTTCTCGAGTCTTGTTCACCTTTGTATCACCCCCGGTATAAACCGAGTCTAGCACCCACCTGCAGCCTGCTCTCCAGCAGGTTCAAGTGGACCTGGGAACTCTCCTACCACACTATTCCCAACCAGAAATTCGTTAGGCTTTTTTCCAAACTGGAGGCCGCAGAGATGGTATCTGCCTCCCAGTAACAGGGAGTTTACCTGGGGCCGGAGTCTAGGGTGTGGTGGAGTGACAGTCGGCCCGCCCGTACTTTCTTGCCCTCCCGACACTGGTCTGGGACGCCCCCCGCCACCAGCCCCGCCAGAGAACCGCGGAGGGAGTGGGAGGGGAGGCCGGTCCGCAGGCTCCAGAAAGCCCTGCGCCAGGCCAAGCAAGTTTGAGGGCTCAGTGATGGCCGAGGGGGCGGGGCTGCCCGCACCTGGGAAAATGGAGGCAGCACCGTGCAGTGAGTGGCCTGGTGGTGCAGGCGGGAGCCGCGTGGGCATCCACGCCCCCCGAACAGAGCTGTGCCAGGGATCACTCACAGTGCTGTGCCAGGTCGGGCGCTCACTCTGTCTCTGGTTTGCCGCCTTCCCCGATCTCAGCCGCTGCCGCCTCGGGCTGTTCAGTCGAGGCGCGGCTCGGGCGCTCCCAGGAATCTTCTTCAATGCCGGCCTGAAACCTCGAATCCTGAATAGGGCAGCTGGCCGCCTTCAGCGCGGCCCCGGTCTCCGGGATCCTGGCTGCATCCACAGCAGCCCTGGCGCCGTGTTCCCTGTTTCGAGACTCGCTTTTGCAGCTAAGAAACAGTTCTTTTCCTGCTCCACACTTCAAAGCTGTTGCCTGTAAATGAGGCAGCCTCTCCTGCCGGGGGCAAAGTGGCAGTCACCCCCCACGACCGTCCAGGAGCAGCGGTCCTCCCTTAAGGGATGGCGAGAGGAATGTCCACAAGTTTCCCGGCTGCCTGAGGCCCAGTGGCCTCCTTTTCCACCTCAGCTACTCCACGCCAGCCTCCGCAGCCGCCGCCATCTTGAACCGCCGATCAAAGTTGTCTTAAAGTTCTCTTTTTTACTTCCCATTAACTTCCAGATCTAGGCAAATGCTGAACAATAGAAGAGCTGCTCTGATGACATATGCTGGCTCTGAAATATCATCTGTTTTTCCCTGGGAAGAATGACTCTATTTCTTTGAGCCATAGTTTTGTTTTCTGTTTCTAGGAGTTGGCCACAGAGATTGAAGAAACTCAGCATACTCTAGATCAGGTTTTTACTGAAAAATATTTTTATTTTTTTCTTGAAAAAGTTATGGAATAAAAAAAGGGAATTCATGGTCACAAAGTAAATTGTTTCAGTTGCAAACATTGCCTCAAATATTTTCTCAAGGCTCATAGAGAATTAGTTTGTAGCAGTAGAATGACTCAAAAAAGTCAATATCTAGTAGATTTTTAATAGAGTTTCGCTAATCTAGGTAATACATTCTTCTGTTAGTGGAAATGTGTGATTACACAGTAAAAGTCATTGATTAGCCTTGTTTAAAAATGTAAGCTCATCGAGCTTAATAATAGGCTTTTCTGACTTCTAAGAATTTATCCCCAAACAATTAAAAGCATATATGCACAAACTAATCATCCTAGTGTTCTGTATATTAATAGTAGAAAATTGGGGAAAAAACTGTGTATCCATTAATTCAAGGCTGTTTCAATAAATTATTGTAACAAGAATAATGAAACACTTTGAAGTGATTTCAATTGATATATTATTATTGATATGGGAGGATGTTTGTGGTATAGTTTTAATTGAAAAAAACTATAGAATAGCAGTATAGTATAATTTCTATATTGAAATTTTAATAAATTTCCCTTATTAAATTGGTGACAAGCTCATGAGTGATTTTAAATTTCATCTCTTTGATTTCTGTATTTTCTAATTATCTGCAATGGATATGTATTACTTGTAATACGGTATATCAGAATGTTATGCACATACTCTAATCTTATCAATCAAATATTTCAGTTAATAGAAAGTTTCAAGATATATTAGATATTGGTTCATTGGCTTTTTCATTTAACCACACATTATGAACATCTTTTCACATTAGTACATATTTATCAACCTCATTCTTTAAAAGCTATATTCTGTTTTATTGCTTAAATGTTCAGTAATTTAGCCTATTCTGTCTTGGTGGACAATATTGTTGTTTTAATGCTATAATAAAACTACTTGTATAAATACCTTTCCATACTTGTAGGAGTATTTCATAAATTTCTCACAGTGAAATTGCTAGACCAGAAGCAATACTAATATACTGATAGAAAAAAATTAGAGTTTGCTTTTTTTTTTTTTTTTGCCAAATATCCCTTTAAAATTCTATCAATTTTTACCCATATCATCAGGGTATGATTGTTGTCATTTCCCTAGATCCTCAAAAACACAGGTTATAATCCATAGCTGTGCTCTTCAAAATGGATAGATACCATTTGAATTTACATTAATTAAAATTCCATACAACTAAAAATTCAGTTTCTCGGTCACTGGTCATATTTCAAGTACTCAATAGCCACCTGTGGCTAGTGGCTACTATAGTGGAGACATAATACTACTAGACTTTAAACTATACTACAAAGCTATAATAACCAAAAAAGCATGGTACTGCCATAAAAACAGACACACTGATCAATGGAATAGAATAGAGAATCCAGAAATCAACCCACACACCTACAGCCATCTGATCTTTGACAAAGGCACCAAGCCTATACACTGGGGAAGAGACTGCCTCTTTAGCAAGTGGTGCTGAGAGAACTGGATATCCATATGCAGGAGAATGAAACTAGACCCATACCTCTCACCATATACCAAAATCAACTCAAAATGGATTAAAGAATTAAATATAAACCCTGAAACAATAAAACTACTCAAAGAAAACATAGGAGAAACACTTCAGGAAGTAGGACTGGGCACAGACTTCATGAATATGACCCCAAAAGCATGGGCAACCAAAGGAAAAATAAACAAATGGGATTATATCAAACTAAAAAGCTTCTGCACAGCAAAAGAAACAATTAACAGAGTTAAAAGACAACCAACAGAGTGCAGAAAATATTTGCAAAATATACATCTGACAAAGGATTAATATCCAGAATATGCAAGGAACTGAAACAACTTTACAACAACAAAAAACAAGTAACCCAATTAAAAAATGTGCAAAAGAGCTAAATAGGCATTTCTCAAAGGAAGATGTACGAATGGCCAAAAGACACATGAAAAAATGCTCAACATCAATCAGCATTCAGGAAACACAAATCAAAACCACACTGAGATACCATCTCACCCTAGTTATGCCTAATATCCAAAAGACTGTGAATGATAAATGCTGGCGAGGTTGCAGAGAAAAAGGAACTCTCATACATTGTTGGTGGGACTGCAAAATGGTGCAGCATCTATGGAAAATGGTATGGAGGTTCCTCAAACAATTGCAGATAGATCTGCCATACGACCCAGCTATCCCACTGTTGGGAATATACCCAGAGGAATGGAAATCATCAAGTCGAAGGTATACCTGTTTCCCAATGTTCATTGCAGCACTCTTTATAATAGCTAAGAGTTGGAATCAGCTGAAATGTCCATCATGAGATGAGTGGATATGGAAAATATGGTATATCTACACAATGGAATACTACTCAGCTATAAAAAAGAATGAAATACTGCCATTTGCAACAACATGGATGGACCTAGAGAGAATTACATTAAGTGAAACAAGTCAGGCACAGAAAGAGAAATATCACATGTTCTCACTTATTTGTGGGAGCTAAAAATAAATAAATAGATAAGTACGCAAACAACCCGGGGGCAGGGGGGAAAGAAGACACAACAATCACAATTCCTTGAAGTTGATATGACGAGTGAACAGATACGAGGTTGTTGGGAGGGAGGGGGGAGGGAGGTTTTGGTGATGGGCCACGATAATCAACCACATTGTATATTGACAAAATAAAATAAAACTAAAAAAAATTTTTTTTTAAATAATGCAAAACTAATCTATTATGTTAGACGTAAGGATAATGGTTGTTCTTGGGAAGGGGGTTAGAACTGGAAGGGGGGCCTCCAGGATGCTAGTAATATTCTGTTTCTTCATCTGGGTGTGAAAAATTATTAAGCTATATATTTACAATTGCTTGCCTTGAAATCAATAAAAATTCCAAAAATTAAGGAAACTCCTAAAAATTAGAATTTACAAGAAACGTAGAACTTCTAAACTATGGGTGGAGGTGGAAATGCACGAGAGATCAGCCCAATGATAAGTGAAAAAGGAAACACCACAGAAGGAAAAGGATGGTAAATCCAGCACAAAAAGTGATGTGGCAAAAATAAGTTCACACGGCAATAATTCCAAAACATTTAATGGCTCAAATTTATCTCTTAAAAGAAATCCCAGATACAGTTCAGTTTTAAGGATTATTTATATAATTTATGAAAGACTCATTTAAACAAAATAACACGAAAGACTTAAGATAGTAAATGAAAAAAACCTCTGAAACAGGTAAATACTAATAAAAAGAAATCTGAAATATTAATATTTCATAGCAAAAAAAGTAGATTCAAAAGGACAAAAAGGAACATTTCAGATTTATGAAGGGAATAATGTACCCAGCAGGAAAAGTCAGCTGTAACTTCAAAATATGTAAATAGAGAAATTGAGAAATCCGTGGTCATATCAGGAAACTTCCATACTGGCTCTTTCAGACAGGAAATATACTTTCTATTCAAATACAAATGGAATATTTACAAAATATAATTACATACTACATAATTTTATCAAATCTTGTAAATAAATGAAATTTAAAAACCCTTTACTAAAGATAAGCAGCCAAATTATTGTACAATTATAGGTATCTGTATCAGTCATGAGTGAACAATTTACTCCCATATTAATTACATGGTTTTTCTGTCATAACCACCATCTAGTTTACTAAAGGATAAAATTATACAAGACTGTGATAAAGCTCAGGGCTGCCCGTGTAAAAGAAATGAACTATGTGAGTGAAATGAATGATGACCCAGGTCTCACTAGTTTATTAATAAGTAGCCGTGTGACAGGATCTTGGACTCGGCTGGTCTTCATATCAATCTTAGTAATCTCTAAATTCAATAACTTTCAACATGTACACTCTGGGGCAGAAGAGAGGAATGTCAGTATTGCATTGTGAAAGCTGTTTAGGCGTGGTCGATGCTAATGTGAGCTAATCCCCACATTACCCAGCCTTGCTGCACATACAAACGGCTCAGGCAGCACATGTGTGCAACTCACAGTACCCCCCCCACACTGACTGCTTTCCCCGTGTGTGCCTGTGCTGCAGTAGGGACAACGGAGGCCCTTATAACTGGTGACAACATAAGTAACAGTGTGTGGAGCAGCAGCAGGCCTTGAGGCTAACTCTACACTGGCAGAAGCACACTACAATTCTTCTGCTTTGCCAAGAAACGTTGCCTAATATTAAAGACAAGTCGAGTCTAAGTTTGGGTCCTTTTTTGAGGCAAGAGGAAGAATCTTATAAGAAATTTTCCCTAAAAAGAGACAGTTGTTCAGTTGCAAAAGGAGCCTTTATTTATTGAGATAATAAACCACTCATTCATGTTCACTGAACATGTTTTCAGTTGAACAGAATAATCTGGAACAGTATGTTCTAAAACAAATTCATCCATTTTCTACAAGGCATGCATCTTTTGCCAGCCTTCATCTCTTTCTCCCAAGGATATAGTGCATTTGATGTACAACAACTTTACAGAAAATTTGAATAGCCAATTGGATATTAATCATTAAATTTTTTATCCCTAACCATACAAACGTCACGAGAGAGACATTTTGTATACATAAGTAACGTTGTGCAGTTTAGGAAGCCAATGCCTTATCCATTAGGCGACTGGGGCAATGTTGTGCTGTTTAGTGTTTAACAGTTGGAGGGAAAAAAATGATGGTTTGTAAGTCAGCTGGTTTCTGTGGTGTAAGTACTCCCTCGGTGACTGATTTCAAGCTACCAACATGATCCCTAAAAGAGTAACATTCAGCTCTCATAAGTCTCATAAGTCAGTGCAAGCCAGTTTCAGCACACCCGTGAGGGGAAAATGCTCCTGAAGCATCAAAATTGAATGGATGAAAGTATCGGCATCTTGCTCATCTGATCATGCAGTTTATAGCATATGATTTATGGTAAATGTAATCTTCCATATCCTATTCAATCATTTTTTTAGTTAGGCAAAAATTTCTGCAACAGATATATCATCCTTTTATACCATCAGGCCTCAGAGAGAGAGAGTTGAATATAATTGGACAAGAAAAAAAATCAATGATACACTACTAGGTAACTGCAGAATATAAACAGATTTTACAGAAATATCTTAAGGGCTCTTTTGAAAGCAGAGCCTAAAGACAATAGGTAGGTCTTTGTGTTGGTTTGTTATTTTTTGTTGTTTTTTAAAATGTGAAGTAGATAATAACCATTCTCTTTACACTCCATTCAGCTCTGAAAAAAGCTTTCCAAGTTGTATTCTAGAAATGCTACATTAAAGTCATGCTGAGAGCTTTTCCTTTCAAAGCTTTTATAGATGTTAGGAGATGTCATTCAGTTGCACTTCTGACCTGTGATACTCCAAAAAGCTTTGTATGATTTTCAAATAGGAGAAATGATCTTACTAACATTTTCTCCCAACCTAAAAATGGGTTCTTTTAAATAGGGAAACTAGAGGGCATGAAGCCTCATTTTCCCCCTAACTAATTGTGCCATTTAATTGCTATTCAAATTTTTTAAATAAGGCATCATTTTTAAAAAGTTGGTCAATTTTGTTCTATTCAGTTTTATACATTTTATCAAACAAAACACACACACACACACACACACGCACACACACACACAGAAACGTGGAAATATACAAGGGCACTTCAAAAAGTTCATGTAAAGATTCATATTATTTTTTAATTCTATTTTTCCACAAACTCTTTGAAGTACCCTCATACTAGATATTTTTCTATCCACAACATTAACTCTCCAAAGAAATTACAGCTTTTAAATATAAAATTTTAAGAATGAAAGAAATTCAGATGCTGCCTCAAATGTTAATTGACCCTGGCAGTTCAACAGACACTGCCATGGGATTTTGTAGTTAGGACTGGATTCCACCTACAGAAAGAACAGAGCGAGCTCAGGGATAACAACCACAGTAATGATGACTAACACATATGGAACACTTTCACATTACTTCACACCGGAAATTTTAAATTGCATTTTTTAAAGTTAATGAATTAAGGTTATATTTTACTAGTAAGAATAGCCTGCAGTATTGGTAGGATTAATTATCTAAATAAAGTAAAATTCAAGTAATGGGTGTTTATCTTTTGCTATTAATAGTGCCTTTTATTCAACTAATTTGTCATCATGTTCTAACACCTTTCCTGTCAGTGTATAAAAAGACTTCACGAAAGTGATTGCTTTACTTTTAAATGCTTGCAGCCATAATTTTGGTTATGTAATACTTGAGAATCTATTCAATTGATTCCACAAACATGAATGAAGTTCTTATCATGTGTCAAATACTATGCGAAGTCTAGAAGAAAACCTGGGCATCAAAAACACTTGGGTTCGGTGTTATGAAATATTTATATATCTTTTCTCCCACGGCATGATCTAAACCAGAGTCTATTGCTCCAAATCAGTCATTCCAAGGCATAACTTAAAATGACGAGCATCAACTATTCACCTGAGCATGATATATTAACTAGAAATATGTATTTTTAAAGTACGATTAAGTTACAAATGGACCGGAAGGGTCAAACTGCTTTAGTTTTGCTGAAATATATTTAACTGAATACCAATAAAATCAATAATATCACTAAAATATCACAGCTTCCAGACAAATGATCATCATTGACCTTTTTTTCCTTATTTCTGGGCTTAATCATTCAGGGAATTCTATTTCTACCATAGTCCAAATGCTGTTCATAAATAAATAACAACAGAAAAAACTAGTTAAGTACGAGGATAATAACAACAGTTTTCAAACTGGATATAACCAGTTCATGTCAGCAGTTTTCAAGCTGGATATAACCCCGAGGCTACCTAACACTTCCCCTGGGGTATAGGAACAAAGAGAGCTTTCAGGAAATAAGACCATTTAAAATGGTTCCCTCTCACAATTACCCTCCCTCTGCTTCTGGAAAGAAAGGAAATTGCCTTAGAGATGTAAAAACCTCTCGGGCGCCAAAGACACTATTTGAAAGTTGGTGTAGGTGTTCAGAAAGACTGGGTAACAAATCACTTCTTGCAATCAGGGTGTTCAGAAAGACTGGATAACAAATCATTTCTTGCAACTGCTTGTCTTAAAAAAATTTAAAAAGAGCTAATCTAATTGTCAAATGATAGATTATTTAAAACACAGATGCTCTTTGACTTCCGATGCAATTACAACCTGATAAATCCATCATAAATTGAAAATATTGTAAGGCAAAAATGCATTTAATACAAGTAACCTAGCAAACATCATAGCTTAGCCTAGACTACCTTAAACTTGCTGAGAACACTTACATTAGCCCACAGGTGGGCAAAAACATCTAACACAAAGCCTGTTTTATAATACAGTGTTGAATATCTTTTGTAATTTACTGAATACTGTACTGAAAGTGAAAAACAGATTGTTTATACAGGTACTCAAAGACAATTTCTACTGAATGCATGTCACTTTTGCACCATCCTGAAGTCAAAAAATCATAAGCCAAACCATTATAAGTTGGGAACCGTCTGTACTATTGATAAGAGAGTGTATTAGTCAGGGTTCTCCAGAGAAATGGAACCAATAGGAGATTAGAAATAGAGATGAGAGAGAGAGATTTATTGTAAGGAATTGGCTCACACAATAGGGCTGACAAGTGTGAAATTTGTAAGGCTGGCTTGTAGGCTAGAAATTCAGGTACAAGTTGAGTTGTAGTCTTGAGTCCAAAATCTGTAGAGTGGGCCAGCAGGCTGAAAACTCAGGCAGGATATCTATGTTGCAGATTTGAGGCAGAATTGCTTCTTTTTTGGAAACCTGTCTTTGCTTTTAAGGCCTTCAACTGACTCGATGAGGCCCACCCACATTATGGAGGTTAATCTCCTTCACTCAAGGTCTACTGGTTGTAAATGTTAATCACCTCCACAGATACCATCACAGCAAGATCTAGACTCATATTTGACCAAATAACTGGGCAGCATAGGCTAGCCAAGTCGATGCACAATCATCACAGAGATCATATATAATTTTTGCATGTGACTCAAGTCTAAAGAATGGAGTGACATTGTTGTAATGAAACTTCCATTTCCACCTGCTTACTTAAGTGAATAAAATTGTTCCATCTGTAAAGATGAAAAATAGAGCAGAATTGATGTTCAAACCTGTCTAGCAATAGGTAATTTTCATCCATGTCTACATAAGCTAATTGGCAGAACGTTTCCATTTATCCTCCTAAAAATGCATTTGCTTCATAATTATGTATCAAAATTTATAATACGTTTATTCCATTTAGTTTAATTTTATACTAATAACTGCTGTAAAACTCAGTCCAAAAGCAATGCTAGACACTTGTATTAGTCAGTGTTCTCCAGAGAGACAGAATCAATAGGATACATTATAATTATATGAGAGGAATTTATTAGGGGAATTATCTCATGTGACTATGAAGAAAAGTCCCACGATAGGCCGTCTATAAACTGGATGCCGGTAGCGTGGCTCAGTCCAAGTCCGAAGGCCTCAGAACCAGGAAGACTGATGGTGTCCTTGGTGTAAGTCCTGGAACCCAAAAGCTGAAGAGTTTCAAGCTCTGATGACCACAGACAGGAGAGAAGAGTGTGTCCCAGCTCCAGGGGATCGAGAGAGCCTCACCTCTTTCCTCTGTCTTTTGTTCTCTCCGGACCCCCAGTGGATTGGATGGTTCCCACCCACACTGAGGGTGGGTCTTTCCCACGCAGGGCACTCAGACTCTCATACCGATCTCTGCTGGAAACACCCTCATGGACACACCTAAAAAGATTGCTTTGTCACGTTTCTCAGCATTCCTTCATCTAACCAAGTTGACACCTAGAATTAACCTCCACAATCCTATAAACACAATTTAAAAAAAAAATTCGTTCCCAAATGGGTGCTCATATATTTATTGCAGAGTAACATAATGATTAATAAAAAAATTTTAAGTATAAAAATATATTAAATTAGGATACAATTCTGTGGAGGAAGTTGGAATGGAAATAAAAAGTATGAAAAAACCTAGAAGAGAAATTTCTGATGTGAAAAGCTTAGTCATCTACTTTTGAATGGATTATAGTTACTGACATATTGCTATGATTGTTCAGGTCATACTGAATGCTTTTTAAAAGCTTCATTTTTAAAGGTCAATGTTTATATTACACTGATAATTGTTTATAATTATAATGAGAAATATTAAATGTCCTTATATTTATAATTGTTTATAATTATAATAAGAAATTTTAAATGTCCATTTAAATGTTCAAGAGTATATACAGTTTTTCAAAATTCCTCAAGCAGGTGTATAAGAAAAAAATGGTAAAAGACTATTGTCATACACAATATGTCTTAAGAACACAGAAGACCCCTAAAACCTCTACCATCCAAAGGGGCCCCAGGAGTCCAACCTCCCAGCCAGGACACCCCAACATTCACTTTCCCAAAAGAGAAATGATAGGAGACAGCAGGGGATGGGGTCAAAGAAGGAGGCATGACAAGGATCCCTGGTCCAGGGCAACCGCAGAAGGCTCTTCCCCCTGCCACCCCCTCCCCACCCCCGGCAAGCCCGCAGCCCCCCCAGTGCCTACCTCGGTCCGCTGCATCCTGGGCGTGGAAGGAAACTGTTGCTGGTCTCCCCAGTGCCCAGCAGAGGCAAATGGTACTGCTTGGCCGGGTTGGCAGCTGCCTCATGTTTGCTGGACCCGGATGTGATTGTCACTGGCGGCTTCTCTCCCGCCCCCTGCACACTCCACCCTCCCTGCCGGCTTCTCCTGCTCCAGCCTCCCTCTCTGCCTCCTCTCTCTCTCTCTCTCTCTCTCTCTCTCTCTCTCTCTCTCTCACACACACACACACACACACACACACTCTCTCTCTCTCTCTCACACACACACACACACACACTCTCTCTCTCTCTCTCTCACACACACACACACACACACACACTCTCACACACATCTGTCTTGCATATTTTTGGTCCCCATCCCGGGCTTTCTGTGTATGTGGTTCCTAATCCTGGCCTCTCAGCCTGTCCCCGTCCCTCTGCCTGGCTCTTCTGGACTCCCCTGCCCCTGTCACTGGGTGTCTCTCTCTGTGCCTCCCCTGATGTCTGTCTCTTTCTCTAACACACAACTGTCTTCTCCCCCCCGACTTCTTGGTCACCAGGGAAGGGTGGGGATAGTGGGGGTGCAGGGAGATGGGCCCGGGGGAAAGGGGGGCTCCGGGAGGAGTTCCTGCTCCAAGGAGCGGGAGGGGCCGCAGTCAGCCCAGAGAGCCTCCCGCAGGCATTTTCCAGAGCCAGACAGCCCTTCCCCTCCCTGCAGCCCTAGCCGGGTCTGGCTGCCCCTCCTCACAGATACCAGGTGTTGTGATCTCCCTGAGGGGCCCGGGGCCTGTCCCTGGCATCTGGAGCATCCTCCCCTTGGGACCTTGCCCCAGGTGCTAGTCTGCAATGGCCTTGCAGATGAGGACTCGCCTTCAGGGAGAGGGACAGCCACTGGGGCCACATCACCAGGGTGACACTCAGGGTTTCTTCCACGTCTTACGTCTGTCCCCCGACCCTTAACTACTCCCTTTCACCCCACACAGGTCCTTGCAGTATGGGAGTCCTCCCCAAGTGCCGTTGTCCTGCCTGGGATGGAGGTTGAAACTACAGGGTAGCTAAGGGACCTCGCCAGATATCCTGGGGGGAGATGGTGGTGAAGGAAGGGGGTGAGGGCCCCTGGGTGTCCTTGGGAGAGGGGGGCTCATGGGCATTTGCTCAGCCTCCAGGGAAACCACCGAGGAGCCAGGGGCCTGAAACCTCTGCCAAATTTCCCTTTTTGGTGCCCATAGGAGCCAGCCTGTGCCATTGGTTCCCATGGAAACAGAGCCCTGCGACACCCCCTGCCTTGTAGCATGCATAGAGCACTTGCTAGCACTTACTCACAAAATTCATATTTAAATCATCTTTATTTACAAATTACTACCCTGAGAATTATAATTCCATTAAGCTTCAATTTGAGCAAAAAAAGTAGTTACTTAAACTGAAAATGAGGGATAAGTCAAAACTATTTATGAAGAGAGTCCAAAAATATCATCAGGTTTCTTGCTGTGCTTCTGGATTTCAGGAGCAGGCTCATTTGAGCACGGAATCGACCCTGAAGGGAACTCACCCCTACTTTCAGCATGTGGGGGTGGAGGTGAAAATCCAGCTCTTAGAGGAACATAAGGAGGAAAACCCCTCAGTGAATAGACATTTCTCATTGCAAATGGAGGTGGTGGCTGGACAGAGAAATCCCTTGGTAGAAAATAATTTTGAGGAGCTCCATACATGCTTCCTGGAGGAGGTGGAGGAAAAAGAGGTTCTCTTCTCATGAATGGACCCCTCCTATCCACTGGAAACAATGGACCTCTGATTGCAGGAAAAGGTGGAGGAGCAAAGCCAGGGCCACTTGCTTCCCTTTCAGCAGGCACAGATGAATGAGGCACATTTACATTACCAAGGTCGTCTTTGGTATCATTTCTGCTGGATTCCGTTTGTGAAGACTGTGGCCCATCCACTTTATCCAAAGAAGCCAGGTTAAAACTTCTGAGTTCTGCTGGGCCAGACGGTCCACCAGGATCAGGATCAAATCCGTCTTGCCTTTGTGGAAGAAGAGCTGGATCAGAACATGGGTGGCCTAGTGGAGGGATCGTCATCCTCTGGTGCTGTTCCCACGCAGGTGACAGGAACCCAGAAGGTGCTCCATGAGAATCAGTTAACGTGTCACAGCCCAATTCTCCTCTTTCATTGGTCATCTGATGGTCCAGAGTATTCTCTGGGCCTCTTGAGCCTCTTCCTCCTCCTCACCCTGGAGTCAAAGGTGCGAGTCCGAGTGGAGAGAGAAAAGCTCTCGTTTCGGATGAAGGTCGACCCACTGGTGAGGCACCACATGAGGAATGCTCTCCGCCAAAGGCTGTCTTTGGAACATCAAGTGCAGAAGGATCTTTTTTGAAAAGTTCAAATTTCAACTCTTTTTCAGCTAATTTTTGTCTCTTGTAAACATTTACTTTCCTTAAATACCTGAGGTGTCTTTCAGCAGTCTCAGCTGCCACCCAACTGCCATGCGCTTCTTTCTCATAGGAAGTCATCTGCCCTTGATAATAACGAACGCTTCTCTCCAATTCTCCTTCCACATCTCCGGCTCGCCTTCTGTAGGTCTCCAGTTCCTCAGCTGCATGGCTCATCTTCTCTTCTGCTTTGGAAAGTTCCTCCTCCTTCTCTAACCGGTCCTTTTCCTCTGCTACTAACTTCCTGTGGAGTTTCATTCCATTTTCTTGATACAGTTCTGTCATTACTTGAAGTTTCAGCCGAAGCTTCTGATTTTCACTTTCCAACTGTGTGTTTTCTGACTGTAAAGATGCTTGTTCAGTCTGGAGATTTGTAATATGCTCTGTAAGCTCTTCCTTTCTTTTATCTACTTCAGATAACCGAGTGTGAATTTGGTTTCTTTCTCCTTCTAGGGTTTTTAAAGAAGCATGTAACTTAGCAGCGTGAATCAGTTTCTTCAAAGCTCCTTCTGGTGGGTCATCTAAGGGAGCACCATTTTGTGATTCACTCTTCATCTCCAAATCCAAGTCATCAGCCATCATGTCTTCTCCAAGCACAGCAGCCCAGTCTGTCATCTTGAGCAAGCGTTCAGTCAGAGACTTGATGTGATTTTCTTTCTCACTCAGAACTTGTTCTGCCTGGACTCTGGAGTCTTCAAATGTTATTTTCTGTTTATGAAGTTCACTCACTTGTTCTTTCAATACTTCCGCTTCTTGTAAAAGCTGTTTTTGGCTTTCCTGAAGTTGGGAATTTTCATTCAAAGCAACTTTTATTGCCACTTTCAGACGTTCTTCATTCATTTGCAAGATTTTGGAGATTATTTTGGCTTCAGCTACTTGTGACTGGATGGATTTCGATTCATCTTCTAGGGACTGTATCCTTTTTGAAATATCTGCCATCAATTCGTCTTGCTCACAATGTTTAGATTTCTGTTCTTTTAATTCTTTTGCTAGAAAGACTATTTCATCCTCAAGTTTAGATTTGGAGCTGCTCAGCTTTTCATAGGTTGCCTCCAAGCTTTGTGCTTCTGTTGACCCCTTCTCAAAGCTGGCATCCTTCACAGCTGACTCTAAGCCTTCATACTCCTCTTGAATAACGCTGAGTTTGTCAAGTAGTTTACACTTTTCTTCAATTAGTCCAGAAAGCTCTTCAGCAAGCTTTTTCTCTCTTCTTACATAAAGCCGGCTTCTCACCGATCGAACACTTCTCCACAAAAACAAGAGAATCAAAAATCCAGTAAGAGCCACACATGTCACCAGTTCCCATGGAAAACCAGGGCCTGGTCTCAGGTCTTCAGGCCATGCTGCCACAGTCCTGCACAGCTTTCCCAGGACCAGCCCCAAGTACGGCTGAGAGGCAGCCCCGGGCACCTCCATTGTCTCTGAGGCTGCTCCGGCTGTGGCCGCGGTAGCCACGGCCTGGCTGGGCCACAACCAGCAGCTGAGACAGCTCTGCGTTCTGTCAGGAACGTGAACCAGCCCCGGCGACAGCAGCAGACATGGCGCAGCTGGCCCTGCCCGGAGCCGGGGAGCACTGGCGCCTATTGGCCTCAGGCGTCCCCCACGCACATCATGGTAACCAGGCCCCCTTTGTGATGTCACTTCCACCACGTGGTTCCGAGCCCCCCCCCACGGGCCTGTGACAAGCGCTGTCCTCGCCAACCCCCACCTCGGCTCGGTTTCAGTGGGCCACCACTGGATTTGAATCCATGTTTATAACGTGTGATGATCAAGTGTGGGTAAGTAGCAAACTCATCACCCAAATATTGTCATTTCTTTTTATTGGGAAAATTCAAAATCCTCTCTTTTAGCTATTTCAAAGTATATAATAAATGGGTGCTAACTCTAGTCACCTTACAAAGCTATAGATCACTAGAAATGGTGCCTCCTGTCCAGCTGCAACTTTGTATCTGTAAACTCTGCCTTTCCCCTCTGCCCCCTGCCCTTCCCAGCCTCTAGTAACCACTATTCTGCTCTCTACTTCTGAGATCAACTCTTCTTTTGGCAAGTTTTTAAAGGAAATTTTGTGATTTTAATGTCTTTCAAAAGAGCATCCTTCCTTAGATACCTGGCAAGGAACAAAAGTGTTTTCTTTGGACTAACTTTGCCAGAATAGCCATAGAATGTGGCAATGGGAAGAGGCCTGAGACACTGGGCTTCACCTGGTCCAAGTAATGAAGCAAAGGTCTACAGTAAGTCCAGTACCTGTCCAGGGGTTTTTAGCTATTTAGTGGCAGAAGAGTGCTGTGTTTCGAGTTCTGCTGAATGTCAGTGAAATGCTCTTTGTTTTAAAAAACGCTTTATTGAGAAATGTTTTATATATCATGTAATCCACCCATTTCAGGTATGCAATTCAATGAGTTCTAGTAAGTTTGTCAAGTTGTGCAGCCATCACCACAAATCAGTTTTAGAACATTTTCACCACACCAATAAGATCTCCTGTACCCATTTATTCTTTTTTAAAAAAATTTTTATTGGTTATGAATATTCTTGGGATACAAAGCTGATTGTCACCATTCATGCTGAAGCTGTGATGGCCAGATTCATACTGGCCGCAGGCCCGTTACATTTATTGTATCACATTTATTGACTTTCATATGTTGAACCATCCTTGTATCCCTGGGATGAATCCCACTTCATCATGGTGGGTAATTTTTTTCATGTGTTGCTGTATTCTGATTGCTAATATTTTGAGGATTTTTGCATCTGTGTCCATCAAGGATATTGGCCTGTAATTTTCTTTTTTTGTTGGACAGAAACAGGAAAATATAATAACCTTCCTTAAAAACAAAGAAACAAATAAAACCTTGATCCAAAATCAGGTAGAAGTAAGTTAGTAGATAGAAGATATGAACTGTAACTCTCCCTTGCTAATTTCTCCATAATTACATTCCCTTAGATCCTAAATAAATCTAGTTTTTTGGTAGCAAAAATAACCTTTTTAAAGTCTAGAAATGTTTCATAAAATTTGAGTCCCACTCCATTAATTTGCATGCCACATTAATTTGGCCTATAATAATTGATAATTTTAAATCAGAATGGATCACACACAGGTGAAAAATATTGTAAATCATAGAAATCTATCATAGTTGGTAAAACCCCAATAGGCCACCTCATGCACATGAATAACACAGCAAGATGAGAAAGAAAAGTTACAGAGGGAGATCTTAACTCTCTCCTGTCTTGAATTTTGTTAGATTGAAAAATAAACGTTGGGCAGTGGCCTCACCTAATACTGCAATGTCAAGGTATCACTATTAATGCAGCCAGACTTTTTTTAAAAAGTGGAAAAATTATGAACTCAAAGACCACAAAAGTAGAGACCAGAAATATGACCCTCTTTGCAGTCCTATCTCTGAAATTAACTTGATATGTACGATGAGCAAGTTGGTTGACCTCTGACCATAAGTTATGTGTCTGAGAGCAAGGAGAAAAATGTTACATAGTTGCTTTCAGTCACTCAGTAATTTTCCTGTTTGTCCATCTGCATTCAAGAGAGGACTGTGCAGAAGAATGTTGTGATAAACTAGTCAGACAAGTTGTATAGGTAGCAGTAGTAATAATGGTGACAAATTTTCTCATTGTAGGTGATGATAACATGGGAATTAGCTTGAGCAAAGGGTAGGATGGAATTGGGATTTCCTGAGATGGGAAAAAATTTGAGAAAATTAGCCCTAAAGTTAGAAAGTGAATCAAGAATTTGGTTTTGAATTTAATGGCTGTAAAAGGCTTTTTAGATATCCAAATACAAAAGTTCAGTAACTGAATGTATGAGTCCAAGATTATAGATAAATCAAAATAATAATTATGTGTTTATTGAGTCACATTATAAGATACGTAAAACATAATCGAGTCCAGTTGATTTAACAAGTATAATAAATATGAGAATGTGAAAATGATAAAGACATGTGGCAAATAAAAATTAGGACAAAAAGCACCAAAGCAATGAGAGTTTTTAGAGTCGTGATTTTTTTTCCTGTTTTCTATAATGTAACACGTTGTAATTTAAAAGCCACAATTATAGTTTACCTGGAATACAGTTTTCCCGTCACCGGCACTTCCTCCCATTTGTTTGTGCTCAGTTCTAATCAATACAAAGGAAATACTTAAAAAGAGAAAGGAAGGAAGGAAGGAAGGAGGGAAGGAAAGAAGGAAGGAGGGAAGGAAGGAAGGAAGGAAGGAAGGAGGGAAAGAGGGATGGAAGGAAGGAAAGAGGGAAGAAGGGAGAGAGAGAGAGAAAGAAAGAAAAAAAGAGAAAGAGAGAAAGAAGAAGAAGAAGAAATACCGGGCATGCATCCTGCAGCCCAACACTTTCCACATCATTCTGGATTATAACTTTCAACTGCTCTTACAACAAATCCAAAGTCTTTTACGTAGTGAAAAAGCTGCTTCATCTGTTCTCTTCTGACTGCTTTCACTCACTGCATCTCCCTGCCTCCCTGTCTGTTTAATTCTGGTTTTGTTGAACTTCTTTCCCTGGTGCTTCAAGGACCGTCTTCCCTTCTCAATGAACTTGAACCCCTGGTCCTTCGTGGACTTGCCCCACCTGCTTCCTTTATCCTATTGTCAGCTTTCAAGACTTCCAAATTCTCACTCCCCAGAGGATTTCTCCCACCACCTGCTGAGTTATACTTTGCACTTCAGTGACACAAAGCTGTGTCCACACTCTTATTTTATACACCTTATTATAATTATAACTAAATCACCTATATAATTATCTGCATAAATACTGATGGTCCTTTGAGATGGTCAGGTTCATGAGGGCTGTCTCTGCATCTAATTTACTCTTTTTGATGCAGCACCTAGTAAAGTGCTTTGCACATTAATAAATTGCCAATAATTTGGAATCCACCCGGGAGAAAAGAGGAGAAACAACGCGCCATTTCAATGTAATGTCAAGAATGGATGAAAGAGAGGGGATTAAAGAGATAAGATGTGGGGTGCGGAGGATTTCCAGATGTCTCAGTCTAAAAAATGCAGTGGAGGTAACGTATGGATGAATATTTTATTATGTTTATTGAAATTGCCCTGAGAATGGCAGTGGTCCTTACAGAGAATGAGCAGTGACAATAACCACATTGTGTTTTGATGTCTTAAATGAGGTCCTAATTTTCCCCATGAGAAGGTTTTAGGAAGCATGTACATTTTTATTACTTTTATTAAAGTGGCTTCATTAGGTGTGTTTTGGGAGTAAAATATCTGTAAAAATAATATGGTACAAAGGTCATAGGCTTCAGGGTTTTCTTTCCGTGAGTATCATTAATAGGTCTGAAGGAAGTGCTTTTTACAAGGGTATAGGGAAAATACAGCCAAAAAGTCAAGTTAAGAAACAAGGGGAACAGAGTCAAACAGGATATCTGTGGTTATGCACCTGGGCCCCGGCCCGAGGCAAAGGGCGGATAGTTCCCAGAAATAGACAAGTCAGTTAAAGTTTCAAGAGTGCCCCTCAGCTGTTTCAAGGACTCCCACTTGACCGAAGTTCACCCCTGGCTTGATTTAAACTAACCAATTACCTTGCTTCTCGCTTCTGTACCCGCGCTTTTTGCTATAAAAAGGACCCAGGAGCTCTACTCGGCGCGCCAGTCTTTCGAAAGACTGAGTCGCCCGGGTACCTGTGTGTTCAATAAACCTCTTGTTTTTGCATCCGAAGCCGTGGTCTCGCTGTTCCTTGGGAGGGTCTCCCTGAACTGACTGACTACCCACTGCGGGAGTCTTTCATTTGGGGGCTCGTCCGGGATCGGAGACCCCCACCCAGGGACCACCGACCCACCAACGGGAGGTAAGCTGGCCAGCAGTCGTTCTGTGTCTCGTTTCTGTGTCTCGTCTCTGTGTCTGACTCAGTGATTTCGACTGTCTTTTCTGAGCGCGCGCATTTTGGTTTCAGTTTGTTCCGGGTTAGTCGCTCTGGGAGCGAAGTGCGGGTAGCGAACAGACGTGTTCGGGGGCTCGCCACCCGGCAATCCTGGGAGACGTCCCAGGATCAGGGGAGGACCAGGGACGCCTGGTGGACCCCTTGGCAGAGGATTATTGTGTTTTGGTCTCACCGCGTCTCGGGAGGCGCGCTCTGCCATCGGACTCTTTCTTCTATTTCTACGGCACTCGGTCTCGTCGCCGTTTCTGGTTTCTTTTTGTCTTAGTTGTGATAGGTCTTTGCGTCGTCGTTCCCCTATTGGAAATTTTCGAGATGGGGCAAAGTGCCCTTACGCCCCTCTCCCTTACTCTAGATCATTGGAAAGATGTCAAAGCCAGGGCTCACAATCTGTCCATGGAGATCAAAAAAGGAAAATGGCAGACTTTCTGTTCGTCTGAGTGGCCCACATTCGGCGTAGGTTGGCCGCCAGAGGGAACCTTTGATCTTACTGTCATTTTTGCAGTTAAAAAGATTGTTTTTCAGGAGACCGGAGGACACCCGGACCAGGTTGCCTGTGTCGTGGTATGGCAAGACCTCGCCCAGAATCCCCCTCCCTGGGTGCCACCCTCCAGCAAAGTCGCTGTTGTTTCGGGATCAGAAAATACTCAAAGGCCACCTACAAGGAAGCCTTCCGCCCCTCCCCAACCCCCCGTCCTCCCGACACCAGATGACCTATTTTCTCTCTCTGAAACCCCACCTTACCCGGCGGCTCCGCTGCCCCCTCTGGCCCCTCAGGGAAACAGATCGGCACCAGGCCGAGCGCCCGGTGATCCTAGCCCTGAGGGACCGGCTGCGGGGACTAGGAGCCGCCAACCTCGCAGTCCGAGAGACGGCTCCGGTCCTGACTCCACCGTAGCTTTGCCCCTCCGAGCCATAGGGCCCCCAGCTGAGCCTAATGGCTTGGTCCCTCTACAGTATTGGCCTTTTTCCTCAGCAGATCTTTACAATTGGAAGTCTAACCA
This sequence comes from Cynocephalus volans, assembly GCF_027409185.1. Classification (NCBI taxonomy): domain Eukaryota; kingdom Metazoa; phylum Chordata; class Mammalia; order Dermoptera; family Cynocephalidae; genus Cynocephalus; species Cynocephalus volans. The sequence goes on along the minus strand of NC_084473.1, from coordinate 90,248,303 downwards.
CCCGTCTTTTTCTGAAAAACCAGCAGGACTCACGGGACTTCTTGAGTCCCTTATGTTCTCTCACCAGCCCACTTGGGACGATTGCCAACAGCTACTCCAGATCCTCTTCACCACTGAAGAGCGAGAAAGGATTCTTCTGGAAGCCCGCAAGAACGTTCTCGGGGACAACGGGGCCCCTACACAACTCGAGAACCTCATTAATGAGGCCTTCCCCCTCAATCGACCTCAATGGGATTACAACACGGCCGAAGGTAGGGAGCGTCTTCTGGTCTACCGCCGGACTCTAGTGGCAGGTCTCAAAGGGGCAGCCCGGCGCCCCACCAATTTGGCTAAGGTAAGAGAGGTCTTGCAGGGACCGGTAGAACCCCCCTCGGTTTTCTTGGAACGCCTGATGGAGGCATATAGGAGATACACTCCGTTTGACCCCTCTTCTGAGGGACAGCAGGCGGCAGTTGCAATGGCCTTCATCGGACAGGCAGCCCCAGATATCAAGAAAAAGTTGCAGAGGCTAGAGGGGCTCCAAGATTATTCCTTACAAGATTTAGTGAGAGAGGCAGAAAAGGTGTACCACAAGAGAGAGACAGAAGAGGAAAAACAAGAAAGAGAAAAAAGAGAGACAGAAGAGAGAGAGAGACGGCGCGATAGGCGCCAAGAAAAAAACTTGACTAGGATTTTGGCCGCAGTGGTAGGTGAAAGAGGGTCTAGAGATAGGCAGACAGGGAACCTGAGCAACCGGGCAAAGAAAACACCTAGGGATGGAAGACCCCCTCTAGACAAAGACCAATGCGCGTACTGTAAAGAGAAGGGTCACTGGGCAAGAGAATGTCCCCGGAAAAAGAACATCAGAGAAGCCAAGGTTCTATCCCTAGATGACTAGGGGAGTCGGGGTTCGGACCCCCTCCCCGAACCTAGGGTAACACTGACTGTGGAGGGGACCCCCATCGAGTTTCTGGTCGATACCGGGGCTGAACATTCGGTGTTGACCCAACCCATGGGGAAGGTAGGGTCCAGGCGGACAGTCGTAGTAGGAGCAACCGGCAGCAAAGTCTACCCCTGGACCACACAAAGACTTTTAAAGGTTGGACATAAACAAGTGACCCATTCCTTTTTGGTCATACCTGAGTGCCCTGCTCCTCTGTTGGGCCGGGACATTCTGACCAAACTAAAGGCCCAAATCCAGTTTTCTACAGAGGGCCCACAAGTAACATGGGGAGATCACTCTACCATGTGCTTGGTCCTAAACCTAGAAGAAGAATACCGGCTGTATGAAAAGCCGGCCTCTCCCTCCATCGACCCATCCTGGCTCCAACTTTTTCCCACCGTATGGGCAGAAAAGACAGGTATGGGACTGGCCAATAACGTCCCACCAGTAGTAGTAGAGCTGAAATCGGGTGCCTCACCGGTGGCCGTCCGACAGTATCCAATGACTAAAGAAGCCCGGGAAGGCATCAGACCCCACATCCAAAGGTTCTTAGACCTAGGGGTCTTAGTGCCCTGCCAGTCGCCCTGGAACACCCCTCTGCTACCAGTAAAAAAGCCAGGGACCAATGACTATCGGCCAGTCCAAGACTTGAGAGAAATTAACAAAAGGGTGCAAGACATTCATCCCTCAGTCCCAAACCCATACAGCCTCCTGAGTTCCCTTCCGCCTAGTCACACTTGGTACTCAGTCTTGGATCTCAAGGATGCCTTTTTTTGCCTCAAACTACACCCCAACAGCCAGCCACTGTTCGCGTTCGAGTGGAGAGACCCAGAAAAAGGTAACGCTGGTCAGCTGACCTGGACACGGCTGCCACAGGGGTTCAAGAACTCACCCACTCTCTTCGACGAGGCCCTCCACCGGGATTTAACTCCTTTTAGGGCTCTCAACCCCCAGGTCATATTACTCCAATATGTGGACGACCTCCTAGTGGCAGCTCCCACATATGAAGGCTGCAAAAGAGGGACACAAAAGCTCTTGCAGGAACTGAGTAAGTTGGGGTACCGGGTATCAGCTAAAAAGGCCCAGTTATGCCAGAAAGAGGTCACCTATTTGGGGTACCTGCTCAAGGAGGGAAAAAGATGGCTGACCCCGGCCCGGAAAGCTACAGTTATGAAGATCCCTACTCCCACAACCCCCAGGCAGGTCCGCGAATTTCTGGGTACTGCCGGATTTTGCAGGCTCTGGATTCCTGGGTTTGCTTCCCTGGCTGCACCCTTGTACCCCCTGACAAGGGAAAACATTCCTTTTACCTGGACTGAGGAGCATCAAAAGGCTTTTGACCACATAAAAAAAGCCTTGCTGTCTGCCCCCGCCTTGGCTCTCCCAGACCTCACCAAACCATTTACTCTATACGTAGATGAAAGAGCCGGTGTAGCCCGAGGAGTGCTTACTCAGACCCTAGGACCATGGCGACGGCCAGTAGCTTATCTATCAAAAAAACTGGATCCAGTGGCCAGTGGGTGGCCAACCTGCCTAAAAGCGGTTGCTGCAGTGGCACTCCTCCTCAAAGACGCTGATAAGTTAACCTTGGGGCAAAATGTGACTGTGATTGCTTCCCACAGCCTCGAAAGTATTGTGCGGCAGCCCCCCAATCGGTGGATGACCAATGCCAGAATGACTCATTACCAGAGTTTGCTGCTAAACGAAAGGATATCTTTCGCGCCCCCTGCTGTCCTGAACCCAGCTACCCTACTACCAGTCGAGTCAGAATCCACCCCAGTACACCAATGCTCAGAAATCCTTGCTGAAGAAGCTGGGACTCGACGGGACCTGAAGGACCAGCCATTGCCCGGAGTGCCTGCCTGGTATACAGACGGTAGCAGCTTCATTGTGGAAGGTAAGCGGAGAGCAGGGGCCGCCATCGTAGATGGCAAACGGACGGTATGGGCAAGCAGCCTGCCAGAAGGGACATCAGCCCAGAAGGCCGAGCTAATCGCCTTGACGCAGGCATTACGCCTAGCCGAAGGAAAAAACATCAACATCTACACGGACAGCAGGTCGCCATTATCCACTGCCCGGGCCACCAGAGAGGAAATAACCCTGTGGCGGCCGGGAACCGGAGGGCCGACGAGGCTGCAAAACAAGCCGCCCTGTCGGTCAGGGTGCTAGCAGAAACTATAAAGCTTCAAGAGCCAATCGAGCCTGCTCAAGCTAGGACCAAGCCAAGAGAGCTCACTCCTGACCAGGGAAAAGAATTCATTTAGCGGTTACATCAGCTAACACACTTAGGACCAGAAAAGCTCCTTCAACTAACGAGCCGCACCAGCCTCTCCATCCCGAATCTCCGGTCCACCGTTCAAGAAGTCGCCAATCGGTGTCCGGCTTGTGCCATGACTAATGCGACTACCACCTACCGAGAGACCGGAAAAAGACAACGGGGAGATCGACCCGGCGTATACTGGGAAGTAGACTTTACAGAGGTAAAGCCTGGCCGGTATGGGAACAGGTATCTGCTAGTATTTGTAGATACTTTCTCTGGATGGGTAGAAGCTTTCCCTACCAAAACTGAAACGGCCCTGACTGTATGTAAAAAGATACTAGAAGAAATCCTGCCCCGTTTCGGGATCCCTAAGGTGATCGGGTCAGATAATGGCCCAGCCTTTGTTGCTCAGGTAAGCCAGGGACTGGCCACACAACTGGGAATAAATTGGAAATTACATTGTGCGTATAGGCCCCAGAGCTCAGGTCAAGTAGAGAGAATGAATAGAACCATCAAAGAGACCTTAACTAAATTGGCCTTAGAGACCGGTGGAAAAGACTGGGTGGCCCTCCTTCCCTTAGCGCTGTTCAGAGCCAGGAATACCCCTGGCCAGCTTGGTCTGACCCCTTATGAAATCCTCCACGGGGGACCCCCCCCCATACTTGAGTTGGGAGGAACACTGGGTCCCGATGATAACTTTCTTCCTGTCTTATTTACTCACTTAAAGGCTTTAGAAGTTGTAAAAACCCAGATCTGGGACCAGATCAAGGAGGTATACGAGCCAGGTGCCGTGGCCATCCCTCATCCGTTCCAGGTCGGAGACCAAGTGCTGGTCAGACGCCATCGACCCAGCAACCTTGAGCCTCGGTGGAAAGGCCCGTATCTGGTATTGCTGACCACCCCGACCGCAGTAAAAGTTGATGGCATTGCAGCCTGGGTACATGCTTCTCACCTCAAGCCTGCGCCACCCTCCGTACCAGATGAATCCTGGGAGCTGAAGAGGACTGATAATCCTCTTAAGTTGCGCATTCGGCGGCGGCGGAGCAAGCCTACCAAGTAATAACCCTAACCAGCCCAACACCCTCACCTGGCAGGTACTGTCCCAAACTGGAAAGGTTGTCTGGTTCAAGACAGAAGTCCACCCCCTTTGGACTTGGTGGCCCTCCCTTACCCCTGATATATGTGCCCTGGCGGCGGGTCTCGAGGCTTGGGATATTCCAGAAATTGATGCACCGGCCTCTAAAAGAGTCAGGCCTCCTGACTCAAACTATGAAAATGCTTATAACCAGATCAAATAACTCCCCTTGGTTGACCACCCTACTGTCAACCATCGCCGGGCCCCTATTACTCCTCCTTCTGTTGTTCACCCTTGGGCCCTACGTCATCAATAGACTAGTCCAATTCATCAATGATAGGGTAAGTGCAGTTAAGATTCTGGTCCTTAGGCAAAAATACCAAACCTTAAATGGCGAAGATAACTTTTAATTCCGCTCTAAGATTAGAGCGATCCACAAGAGAAATGGGGGAATGAAGGAAGTGCTTTTTACAAGGGTATAGGGAAAATACAGCCAAAAAGTCAAGTTAAGAAACAAGGGGAACAGAGTCAAACAGGATATCTGTGGTTATGCACCTGGGCCCCGGCCCGAGGCAAAGGGCGGATAGTTCCCAGAAATAGACAAGTCAGTTAAAGTTTCAAGAGTGCCCCTCAGCTGTTTCAAGGACTCCCACTTGACCGAAGTTCACCCCTGGCTTGATTTAAACTAACCAATTACCTTGCTTCTCGCTTCTGTACCCGCGCTTTTTGCTATAAAAAGGACCCAGGAGCTCTACTCGGCGCGCCAGTCTTTCGAAAGACTGAGTCGCCCGGGTACCTGTGTGTTCAATAAACCTCTTGTTTTTGCATCCGAAGCCGTGGTCTCGCTGTTCCTTGGGAGGGTCTCCCTGAACTGACTGACTACCCACTGCGGGAGTCTTTCAGGTCAACGTTGGAACAGTCGTAGTAATGATCTTAACTTCAGCTTTTGCCATGTGCTGAAATTTCAGCTTCATCTCATGTTCTTTCAAAATTAAAATCCCATGACTTGAATGGTTTTTCTCTTTTATCTCTAGTTCAGTCACCCCTTAATATCAGGAATTTTGTACATTAATGTTATTTTTTTCTAGTTGTTAATTTGTAGTTATATTTATTCCTACTATAAGGGGTATTTTTTTGTTTGTTGTTTTTCTTTTTTGTTTTTTTTGTTTTTAGGTAATGATATGGATAGAAATACCTAAATAAAGGACTATGACTATAAAACAATCTGCTGGTATTCCTGTGTAAGTTAAAAAAGTCCACAGGTACTACTTGATATACAGAATGATTAGAGAATTAAGCTAAAAGTTAATTGAAGAAATTTTTATTAAAATTGTATTAAAATCTGTAAATGTGTTTGAATCCATTGCATAAAAACTTCCTAATATGGGTATCCACTTAAAAAGGAATGACTGTGACTAAATTAGAACAAACAATTCAAATAGGTTCATTATTTTGAATTTTACAAACTGAAAAAAATATATAGATAAGCGATAAGATATTATGGGAATAATTAGGAAATTTTATAGATTAACAAAGCAAAAATCACACTGGACAAAGTTAAACAGACAAATACGACAAGAGTTTATTTAAGGATATAGCCACAGGGGAGTGAGACCAGACTCAGCGTGAACTCGACTCTTCTGAAACTAAGGTCTGGAGAGTGTTTAAGAGCTGGGGTTGAGGGCTGGGGTCACACAAGGACCACGCGTGTTCGCTAAGTGGCGTTCCTGAAAGGAAAAGGAAACCTGTTCATATCTTCATGACAGGAGGTGGTTTTACAACTTGGAGCAAGGCATCCACCAGAGTGAGTCTCCTACCCTCCCACAGAGACTGGGAGACAAGGACTCTGTCTCCCTTGAGGATGACATTTCAAAGGGATGGCTCCTGGGTCCTTGAGAAAGGCAGCCTCAGGTTGTAAAACTGGCAAGAGGCTTTTAGAAAGATTTATAACTTAAAGGGACAGAGAAAGAATTTATAATCATAAGTTTTCTAAAGTAAATGATGTAAGAAGAGGGAGAGAACGGGCCTCTGTGCTTAGGCCATCAGGATTTCTCAGGAGCAGGGGCAAGAGGGAGGTCGGGGCCCAGAGGACCGAGGGTGTCTAAGTCTACTCGAGCTGAGGGAAAGGAAAGGCCTTCCTGGTCAAGAACTGTGAAGGGAAGACTGGGGAGATAGAAAATGCTTGATAATGTTGCAATCTTTAGGTAAAAATTATTGTAATGAATACATACTCAGATAGATAAAGTATAATTTATATTTGCATACTACTACTCTAAATTTGGTTTCTTTTCCTCTTTTCTTTTTCTTTTCTTGTTCAAAATTTGTCTAGTTTATTTTCACATATTATAATGAAAATGTACATAAATATTGTCAGGTACTTTACATTACTTGTTCAGGGTAGGTTTCAAGAGGTGAGTTGAAGTATTGAATATTCTTAATACATATTACCAAATTGAAAGGTTCTAGCTGAACCAATAATCAGCAAAATAACCAACCCATCATTAAATATCAAGCATTTAGGTTATTTGCTTAAAATTTTTCACCAGTTTTCTTTTACATAGATTCAGAAGATAAAATTTGTACAGTAAATTCTACATTTAAGTCTTAGCCAATTTGCTTTTTAATTTTAATTTATCAAATGTTTACAATGCACATCTAATTGCAGATCTAAGATTACACTTTGAATGAGATAGTGTACTATGCAGAGCTAACATAAGTACAATTCAAACAAAAAACAGTTTTTGGTATTTCTATATTACACTATGAAATGTTTACATGTAATTTTATGTAGGGTTTTGATTTATGGACCATCACTCCCAAATCCAGTAAATACTTTTGAGGATACTTAGGACTCATTAGAGTACACAACTGTAAACTTTATCCAGCAACAGGATTCTGTAGCACCAAGAAAAGTGCCAAGTAAAATAACCATAAAAAATAATGATTCTATACAGCTGTAAAATGTCATAGAAAATGCCAAATATAAAATAAATTTGTAGGAGCTTCCTCTTGTTATATTGACTAAATTGGAAAACTGCTTTTTTTTTTTTTTTCTTTTTAGGGAGACTAATGCAATTACATATGCTGGAAAGAAGTAAGGACCCATTGCAAATCACTGGGAAATCATTAAAAAATAGGAACGAAGCAATCTTTAATAAATCACAAGGAGGAGTATTCCATCTTAAAGGAGCTAGCTTATGAATTTGATTTTAGTACTATTACTTATGAACATTAATTTCATTATGAAAGGCTGTAATTTACTTTCTCCCTAGGAAACAAAGTTCTGTTTGTCTTGGCTTATATTTCCATTTTATTTTTAATACCCTCATTTCATTTTTGACATGTAAAAATATTTATACTGCTGGGAGGTCTGGTGTTTTTGTACTCTTGGTGTAAGGAGTAACTGACTCAGTAGCGACTGTGAAATCAGATCTTATTTATGTTCACATGCAGGAACGCAGGAACCTATGCAGTGTCCCTGAATCGATTATGATGATCAGATGGTGAACCTGGAATTGAACTTTCACATCAATATTGGCTTTTCTGCAAAAAGTACTAATTCTAAGAAGTTTGTACTTTCATCGGGAGAATGCTTTTGCTGTTATGGAATTCTAAAATTGGAACCATCTAAAATTTCCCTTTTTGATGATTTTGAGGTAAATATTCCTATAATTTGGGCTTCTTTTCTAAGGTTAGTCTCCTAGTCTCAATTCCTATTCCTCCTGCCGTTGTTCCAACCTGATTGTCTTGTCTCGTCTATTGCATCTATCACTTATTGATTCATCTCTCAGTTTCCAATCTCCTCTCGCCCAAACCTCCTCTGTATCTGTATTGTTCAGCCATGTAACAAATCACCCAAAAACGAAGTGGCAGAAACGACATCATTTATTTCCATGATCTTCTGAAGCTGGTCCTATCACGTTCTCTGGGAAACCTTTCTCCCCACTCCCAGACTCCTCGGCAATTACCACCGCCCCTCAAATACTCCCCTGTTATCTTTTATTGGTCTGTCACTATCATGAATATAACAATACAGTTTCTACTTTCTTAATTTGTTCATTAGTTTTTAAACAAGCAGTGAAGAATTTAATTTTTAAAAATTTAAAACGTATTATTTCCATTTTCAGTAAAACACACGCACATTAAAATTTGCACTTAGCACAGATGCTGTGCCTCACAGTTTGCAGTTACACTGTTGCAAATTTCAAGCATAAATATAAATTCCCCATTGGTTTTACTATGTTTTGTAAATTCTGTACAGGCAATGCACTCATTGTCTGCACCAGCAGGAGAGAGCTCCTACCACTGCTGCTCTCTTGCTGTGTCACTGTGCTTTTGTAAGCATGAAAACTTACACATACATATACATATATGTGTTCATGTGTGTATGTTTGCATGTTTTTACTCTAGTCAGGGCATGAAGAAATAATAAAGGCCTTCTATATGACAATGGGACAAAGTTACTCTCTGAAAATAAAACTGATCAAAAACAAAAACAAAACAAAACAAAACAAAAAAACCCAAACAAAGCAAAACAGAAAATAGATAAACAGAACAAAACAAAAAAAACCCTGCAGTGAGATAGAACATTCCAACTGTCAATCCCTCATGAGAATAACCTCGTGCAACTCTTGCATAGAGTCAGTGACGTTACCTGGCATTTTAGTAATTTGGTCAATTGTGTTACCCTCTTCTTTTTAAAAAATTTTAAAATATTTAATCGACAAAGATTTAAGATATACAATATGATGATCTGATATAGGTATACATTGTGTAATAATTATCACAACTCACAATCAAATTAATTAACATATCTGTCACTACCCATGCATGGGTTCTTTGAGTGTAACTGGCAGAAGATTGAGCTGACAAATAACTTTTTATCATTTAGTAAACATAGTCAAAATATCTTGATACTATCATCATTAGATTGGGAAAAGGGAATTTATCTGCTTAATTTATTGAGCATATCCTTTCTAAGCCTTTCGATTGACTTCTGGATTCTTAGTGGAACTGCATACCACAAGGGAGTGGAGTAATAAAATGTAAAATGCTGGTTACTATTTATTGATTCACTTATCTATGCAATGTTTTTTTTTTCATGCAGCACTGGTCTCAGCCCTCGAGACACAAGGATGAGTATGACATAGTCCCTGCCGGCAAGAATGTACTGATGGAGACTTGTTCAGTATCACTTTCCTTCACAGGGTGCTAAGTTCTCTGTAAAACATCCCTTTTCTCATCCAATGCAGAGTACAACGATTGTTCATTGAAAGGTCAACTTACACAGTTGGAATCGGGGTTGGTTTCTCAGAAGAGAGGATGTCAGAATCAAGAACAAGTGCAAGATAACTGGTACTCACTCTCTCCCTTTTGCTTTTTCCCCCTCTTTATTTTTATTTTTTTTTATTTTTTACAGTGTACTGAACACAATCTTTTGCCATCTCTGGCAAATACTACATGAAAATCTCAAAGAGAAAAACAAATTGCATCTGCACCAGTGGACTAATAGTACTAAAGCTGATTTCAATAAAAACTTACAATAAACAAATCTTTCCAGTCTTAATCAGTTTTAGTCATATAACACAAGATTTCTACAAACTTCATAACCTCTTACAATTTTTTCTAACTATATCATTTTAGTTATATCTATAACATTTATTTCTATTATTTTAAATTGAAATAAGCTTTAACTACCGTTTAAATTATGCAAATTATTTCCTTTAACAAAAACTGCACCACATCTTCATGCCCTTTTTATAACTTTCTTTACCAATAAACATGTTCTACCTTCCTCACGTCCTACTTTCTTTAAACACTGTGTATGTAGAATTGTTTTTCTTTGACTCTGTGGCAGAGTCAAGGACAGAGAGGGTTGGGGCCAGCCGGCAGGGCTCCCAGACTCTGTCCTACGGTATCAAAAGAATACAGTTAATGGGGATGGGAGATCTTTTAAAGATGTGGTAACAGAACTTCTCAAAATAAATAGATAAATAGATAGATGAATAAACAAACAAACAAACACATAAATAAATAAATAAACCAAGAAAATAAAACCAAGAATTCCTCATGTATGGAAAATAATACCTACAGTTTAAACTATGCACTATTGAATAGAACAAAAAGATATCATACTGAAAACAAAAAATGTGTTAAAGTTGACAAACTCCATGATTTTTGACACATTGATTCGACAAACGCTGATAGAATTCTGTGAAGGAACTGGCAAAACTCAAAGACCAGCTGAAGATAAACCAAAAGTAGGGTTGGAATTTTACCAAAGAAGCAGAAGTTTTAATCAAGAACGACTACAACAGGCTTTGTTTTGTTATATGGAAAAAATAATAAAATCCATATCGGTGCAATTACAGTGAGAATGTCTGCCAAATACAAATGAAATAAAGAGCAGTAGAGAAGAAGCAATGCTTGGTCTGGCTATTTCCACCATGGAAGAAAGTGTCATAAATTTAGAAGCAGTGCAGGGAACAGCAAGAGAGGAGGAACCTGGGTCAGTATGAGAAGATTAAACTTGAAAGGCGCAGAAATTTTTCAGGGACTGCAGATCTGTTCACGCACCCACAGACTTCTTCATTATCAACATACACGAGTGAATAAGTGCCCGGAACAGAACCTACTGGAAGAGTATGGATGGACAAGAGTTTAAATACATTCTCAGGAAATTTCACAGACACGGTAATAAACAAGTATTCTAACAGGTAAGTGCCCTTAATAAAACAAAACAAACAAACAAAAAACCCAAATAGCATCAAAAATTCTAGTGGAGAACAGAGACTATTTTGAAGCAATGTAGCGATACTTTCAAAGGGTTCATGATCAACAATTCCCAACACAGAATAGAGAAAAGTGTTCAGGTTTACAGAGGTAGCCGTCAGACACGTTAGAAAAGTTTTCCTGTAAAGAGTAAAAAAGGATGAGGAAGATTTTGTAGTGGGAAAGCATTCCTGTTCATTGAAATTTCTTCTAAATTATTTTATTTTCTAGCATGTAATGCATTAAATAAAATGAAAAAAAATAAAAGTAAATCAATCCTAATTTTGCTATTCTATCTATGCTAATATTTCTTAGGTTGGTCCCCTCCCCCCCCTTTTTTTTGTGACCGGTAAGGGGGTCAGAATCCTTGGCTTGGTGTCGCCCACACCGCGCTCCGCCCGTGAGCGCACCGGCCATCCCTATACAGGATCCGAACCCGCGGCCTCGGCGCTCGGCGCTGCGCTCTCCCAAGTGAGCCACGGGGCTGGCCCTAGATAGTTGCTTTAAAGGGCATTTTATTTGATGTTGATCAGCAAAGTAGGAGGATATCAGGTATATTTCAGGAAACCCAAGGAGAAAAAAAATATTGAAAATTCAATTTCGGTTAAATTACAAATTGGAGGGCTGGTGTTTCTTTCTCCGTATCTCCAGGGCCTCTTCTTCTCTGTGAACATTTTCGCTGGGTATAATAGTCTTGTTGGACCGTTTTATTATTATCATTTTTAAGAACTTTAAAGATGCCTCTCCATTTTATTCTGGCTTATTTGATCCTAGAAATATGTCTGTTGTAATTCTTATATTTATTCTTTTATCCTTTATTTTCTCTGAAAAAATACATCTATATCTGTCTATCTGCGTTCTGGAATGTATAATTTCTATATGTATGATCAAATTTAATCTTATGGATATGTACAAACATATATCTAAAATTTATTGCTAGTTTTATTATTATGAAGTTGGTTGTGGTTTTCTTCATATTTTCTCTTAGGGTTCATTGAGTTTCTTAGATTTGTTTTTTTAATTATTGTTATTTTGCATTACATTTGGAAAATTTTTCCCATTATTTCTTTAAATAATTTTCTACTCTCATTTTTTGAGACTCCAATTTCTTATATATTACTTGATATCGTCTCACAAGTATCCAATGCTCCCTTCTTTTTTCAGCCTTTTTATCTTTCCTTCTGTTTTTTTTTTTTTTTTTTTTTAGTTGGATTCTGTAATGTTTTAATGTTTTCAAGTTTATTAACATTTCTTCTTCACAGTCTAATATGCCATTAATGCTATTTTGGATTTTTTAAATTTTTGTTATTGTATTTTTTATTTCTAAGATTAAAATTTTAATCTTAAATATAATGTCCATTTATTTTCTCATTATGTTTGTGTTTTTCCATTTTCTTAATATGGTGTTTCTTATATAATAGCTCTTTTGTGGTTTTATGTCATTATTTTACTATTTCTGTCATTTCTGATTCTGTTTCTGTTTCCTCAAATTTATTCTTATTACAGATCATATTTTCCTACATCACTGAGTGCCTGATCAATTTTGATGGAATGCCAGACACTGTGATTTTATGTTACTGAATGCTGGGTTATGTTGTATTTCTTAAAATAGTGCAGGGCTTTATTCCGCTATATAGTTGAGTGATTGTGTTTGGATGGATCACTTTCAGATTTTCTACTACGGTTTGTCAGAATGCCAGTCTTTATTCTAGGTGTAATTTACGTAGGAATAATCTAGATCACCCTTCTCCTCTCTAGGACTCAGCTCCACGAATTCTACCTGCCTCCGTCTTCCCGAATCCCGTCTCTGTCTCCGCAGATCAGCAAGATTTCTGGGCTCTGAGTCCTCCCAATTCTTCAGCCTGCAAACCGCCTCCTGAGGGGAAGCTGCAGAAACTGTAGGGTTCAGTTCATTGTTTTCCTTTTTTTTAAAGGTCACATTCTTGCAATTAGACTTTGCCTATTGTGCAATGTCTGAAAAGAGTTCTTTTGTGTATTCTACTCAGTTTTCTAGTTTTTTATCATGAGATGTCAATTCTTGTAGCAGTTAATCCTTCATGAGCAGAAGTGGAAGTTCTCCTATTTTTAAATGTTTGAATGCCCCCAGAGATCTGTACTTAGTTTTCTCTTTCCCTTTTTAGTTTCTTTTTAGTCTTTCTCTTAAATGATTTTATGTAGCCCACTCACTTTAAGTATTATTTATGTACTGACAACTCAAGTGAATATTTCAAGAGCTCAGACTTTCCTCTCTGCTCCCATATATTCAACTGCCTTCTCGACATCCCATCTATTAGCCATCTCAGCAATATTCTGACCAAAACAGAACTATTGATTCTTTGGACTGCAATAAATGAAGCGAACATTCACACAGATGTTAAGGCCAAAACCTGAGACTTATTCTCTATTTCTCACTTTCTTTAACCCTCTCATTCGATCCATTAACAGACTCTGAAGTTTCTGTCTCCAAAATATGTGCTCCTTTTACCATTTCTCACCATTTTTATTGCTGTAGGCTTAGTTCAGGACAACAGAATTAATCAGATAATGTCACTCCTCTCCTCAAACCCTCTTTTAAAATTAATGAAATAAGTTCGTAAAGCCCTTGGTGTTCACCTGATTCTGTTCCTTCATTCTTTTCACCGACTACGATCCAGCCCACGGCCACTTTCTGTCTGTTACACAGGAGCTCGCTCCCCCCTTGGACACTTACTCTTCACCTCCTTCAAAACAATTCTAGATTTTCACATGATAATATTTATGGGAAAATTTATATGGGGAACAATTTATATACATATCTTCCCTGTACAGAGTAGAAAAAACCATACCTGCCACTTTCTATAACATCACCACTTTCATCTCCTATGTTTTTACTGCATTTATCCATATTTTTATGTGAATTTGTGTATTTCTTTTCTTTTTTCTCCAGCAAGAATAAAAACTTTTCAAGTATTGAGAATTGATTTATTAATTAACATATTGGTGCTTACAGGAATGTCTCATGCATAACAATAACTAAATTAATATTCATTAAATATATGAATACACAAATACATTTTATTATATAATATATTTATGTATAAAATATTTTATATGGTATAAAAATATTATAGCAATAAAATCTTCCGTTGGTCAACATAGGAGTCATGTCAGAATTTTTCTTTTGATACATGAAATAACTTTTTTTAGAAAATGCTATTTTGTCTTTTAATTAGAACTCAACCCGGCAATGGGAAGGGCTTCCTCCAGTCAGTTGCATATAACAGAGAGAAAGGAAAATGTTATTCATGGTATTATCAGCCTTAAAATGTAGAGAAACTTATTTAAATAGTATTTATTTTCCTCCCATTATTTTCTGCTGTACAGCGTGATGATAGAGACTAAAGAACAACAACCCTTCTGGAGTGTTTTTCCAATACTATTTTATTCGCACAGGTCACACAGTAATTCTAAGCTGTGACAATTCAGCAGGTGAGAGCAGTGTTCTCACGCCTCGTCTACAGCAGCTGCACCGCGCTGTTAACGTGAATGCTCATGCCCGTCCCCACGCCTGTAGGACTGAGTTCGGCATTAGTTTTACCGTACACTAGTGTTGCTTCTTCTCACACTCACATGTTTCTCAGTCAACTAAACTCTCCTTGATTGTTCAAAACCTGGGGAACAAGGCAAGGGCTTAAACGAAACGGGAAGCTTCCACCCATGACTACTTTGTGATAGTAATAAGGTTCCTGAAATTTGTAGTGGAAACACTTGCTGAGAACGTCAAATGAAATGGGTCAACACCACACAAGTCCACGGGTCACAGCGTCTCAGCATTTGCAGATAAATGTCTTTGTCAGGAAGCGTGGAGAGAATGTGGGGCAGTATTCTAAGAAATTGAAGAATAAATTTTTCTTTTAATGCACAACTTCAACTATAACTATCACATAGGTTGAAACACCGTCTATTATGGCAGGAAGAACAGGGACTTTGCATTTAGGAGAGGAAACTGGAATAAGAAATGGAGATTTTCGGCATTTAGAACTTAATCAAGGTGTATAATTTCTTCGTGCTTTAGTTTATGTCTCTGTAAACTGTATTATAGTGTCTAGTTTACTGTACTGTTATGAAGATGGAATGAGTTAATGAAACACAATTAGAGTCTGACAGACTGTTCAATAAACTATGTACCTATAATTATTTCTATTGTTATTGTCCATAAAATATTTTAAATGTTCACTTGGTAATGGTGCTATGAGAATAAAAGAAAGCCTATAAACAAAAAACAAAAACATAGAAGAGTATATTCTTGCATACATAGTAAAACCTTAGTAAAATAAACTATTTTTATGGTAGTGGTACGATTCAGTAGTGGTACAGTAAAGAGTATCACAGGCTGGACCCTCTGATTTTCTCCTGCCAAAAATCGGACCCTTCTTGCCTGGCTCCCTAGCAACAATATTCCTTGTATTGTTGCTGCTAAAGCTTGTTATGTCAGGTCACGCTACAAATAAACAGCTGTTAATATATCCATTCATTTTGTTTTTTACTTGTTTATATGTCCTTTCATCTATTTATTCATCCATTCATTCTTTCAACAAATATTCATCGATCTAGTAATTTATGCTAAGTACTGTGAGAAGCTCAACATACCAGAAGAAACAAAAAGTAAATGCCTGTGACTTTGTGAATTTCATATTTCACAATAATGTACTGTCTTTATCTCTATCTGATACTGAAAAGGAGTAGAATGGAAAATCACTGGGAAAGCTACTTTTGATAAGATGGTCAGAATAAGCCTTTCTTAGACAGTGATAGAAAAATGGAAACCTGAATAGTGTGAATAAAATCACGAAGACATAGTCCAAACAATGGGCTGGTGGAGGGGACAGGTGTGTGTAACTATAAATTATTCTCACGGGAATAATTACTGTGACAGTATGCTAAATGGAACGTTTTGACTGAGGTGCCAAGATATGATCAAGCTGAGATATTAAATAAGTTGTGAGATGGATCAAAACGAAATTTTTGAGGGAAATAGATATTAACAATTTCTTAAGCCCTTAAAACTTCTCACACATTTCAAGTTTGTGCAACATTTTTAAAAAATGTTATGAGGATGATTTTAGAAAGAGGAATTTCATAGAATATGATGGAGATTCTACTTAAGAACTTTGGAGAAAGTACCACAAACTCAGCTTTGGAGGATAAGTAGGTTTTTTTTTCCTTTAGTGGGAAGGCAAGGGCAGGTGGAGGAAGGAGAGAAACAGCATTTTAAGATGTAACAATTCAGGCACAGAAAGGCAAATACTATGGTTACCAGAGGCTGGAAAGGGTAATGGGAGAGAGGCAGAGGGAGAGGTTGGTTAAATAAAGGATACAAAATTACAGTTAGATAGAAGGAATAAATTCTAGTGTTCCATAGCACACGGTAGGGTGACTGTAGTTAACAATTTATTGTATATTGAAAAACAGCTAAAAGAGAAATTTTGAATGTTTTCAACACAAAGAAATCATAAATGAGGTGATGGATATACCCTGATTTGATCATAAAACACTATATACATGGATCAAACTGTCACATATACCCAGTAAAATGTACAATTATTATGGGTCAATTAAAAATAAAACATAACGAGTTAAGTGAAGCCAGTCATAAGTAAAAATGGACTATTTTACAGTAGTGTAATCAGGTATGAGTTTTAGAGCATCAGACACTAAGGATTGAAATGAGGGTTGGAATTCGATTGTGAAGAGAATAGAGATCTTGATGAAACTTTATCTATAAATTGCAGAAAGCCATTAACAGTCAGTCATGGTAGCAACAGGAAATTCAAGATGTTTGTAGCACATTCTTTGGGGATGGTACCATTAACTTAAATGTCCAGAAGAGCTTTAATATTCTCTGTAAACTAAACATGCTGGAACTTTCTGACCTAACTTTCTGTTTTCAGTCGTATTGACCCATGACTGGCTTTAGAGATTTGAAGCAGGCACTGCAGGCTTCTTCGTGGAACTTGAGGAATAAATTCTGTAGTCTATTAATGCAGTAGACTTCAATAAAGATGCTAAAACAGCCTTTGTGGGAGTCATTAACTATTGCTCCTTGCTTTTTGCTTAAGGTCCAAGAGTCATCTTTAAAGTTCTCATTTAAAATACAATAATATTAAGTAAGCTATCCATGACCAAGTCAAAACTTAGTTCAACAAAACTGAGTCACCAGTAATACTTCAGCTCCTTCTTTACTTAATAATGATCACAGAAAAAAAAAAGCCAAAAAAAAAAAAAAAAAACACATGAAAGAACTAATTGATTAGTTGAGCTCTTCTCTGAGTGACTTATTTGTGTCACAGGGGACAATATGCTGTGGATTGAATGCTGCCCCCAAACTCATTGAAGCTTAACACGCATTGTAACAGTACTAAAAGGATGGAAAATCCAATTACAGTAATTGAAAGGTGGGGCCTTTAAGAGATGATTAGATTGTGACGACTGTGCCCTAGTGAATGAATTGATCCATTCATGGAGTAATGGGCATAGTTCTGATGGCTTTATAAGGACAGCAAGGGAGAAAATTAGCTTTCTCTTGCTCAAGCTGTTTGCCATGTGACACCCAGCATGTCTGTAGAGGGTTACTACCAAGAAAAAGGCTCTCACCAGATGTGTTTCCTGGGCCTTGGACTTCCCAGTCTCCAAGCTGTAAGGAATAAATTTCATTTCTTCATAAATTAGCCAGTTTCAGGTATTCTGTTATAAGCAACAGAAACAGCCTAAGACATCATACTCCCTAAAATTTGTGTTTGGAATACACCAACCACCTCTTCCAACAGGAGCTATGTTTTTTTTTTTTCTTTGTTTGTTTGTTTGTTTTCCCATGGATAAAAATAATGTGAAAAAGAAAACTATCAGTTAAATTCACCCGTAATTGCTCTAACTTAAAAGAATTATTTATATCTTTGAATATTATATATTTTACTTATTACAGGAATTTAGATATTTCACAGATAAAATCAATGTACATATGCATAAATTTTGCTCTATATTGAGCATTTAGCCTGTATCCCTATTCTTATAGAAAATGCTAAACAAGTACTATTTAGCACCTATATGAGAGTACTTCAGAAAGTTCATGGACAGATTTCTATTATCTTTCAATTCTATTTTTCCATGAACTTTTTGAATTACCCTCATACATGCCACACACTGTTGTAGTTGATGAAAGCATGAGTATCCTGCCTTCCTGGAGCTTAAATACTAATAATGGAGTTTGGATGTGTTGTCCCCTTCAAAATTCATATGGAAAATTGATCCCCAATGTGGCAGTGTTGAAAACTGACTGAGTCATGGGGGCAGATCCCTCATGAATGGATTAATGCTCTCCCTGGGGGTGGGGGGGTAGTGAGTGAGTTCTCACTCTTTTAGTTCCCACGAGAGCTTGTTGTTTATAGGATCCTGGCACCTCCTCTCTCTCTCTCTCTCTCTTGCTTCCTCTCACCACGTGATCTGCTTGTACCCGCCGGCTCCCTGCCACTTTTCTGCCATGAGTAGAAACAGCCTGAGGCCCGTGCCAGATGCAACTGTCAAGAATCGTAAGCCAAATAAACCTCTGTTCTTTATAAATTACCCGGTCTCAGTTATTTCTGTTATAGCAACAGAAAACGAACTAAAACAACTAATAAAGAAACAAATAAATATTAATTTCCCTCTGCCCTTTGCCCATCACCACATACCACAAGGCAACCACTGTGCTGATTTTATCATCACAGACTCCTACTGTTTGTTCTTGAACTTCCTGTAGGTGGAATCATACAATATATGCCCTTTTGTGTCTGGCTTCTTTGATTCAGCTTTGTAGTATGGACTTTCATGTATATTGTTGTATATTAGTAATCTTTTCCTAATAATTTGTCAGTGGTATTCAATTGTATGAATACACCACATCTTATTTGTTGATTCACTTGTTGATGGATATTTGGTTTTTTCCAGTTGGGCTATTAGGAATAAAACCTCTATGAATATTTTTGTATTGGGGTGTGTGTGTGTGTGTGTGTGTGTGTGTGTGTGTGTGTGTGTGTGTGTGTGTGTGTGTGTGTGTGTGTGTGTGTGCATGCATGCAAGTATTTTAATTTATCTTGGACAAATATGTAGGGAGGAAAGTTGTGGGTCAGAGAGTAGGTGTAAACTTAACTTTATAAGAACTACCAGACAGGTTTACAAAGTGCTGTGTAATTTTACATTTCCACTAGCAAAGTGCAATATATCTGTTGCTCGATATTTGGCAGTGTTAACCTTTTATGATTTTAGCACCTGTAATAAGTGTCAAGTGGTATCTCATCATTTTAACTTTCATATTCCTGATAAATAAGTTTTCAAGAAATTGAGCAGTTTTTTACCTGCTTATTGGCAGTTTCCATATCTTCCTTTGAGACGTATTGTTTCAGGACTTTTGCCTACTTTTTCTGGGGTTGTTTTTCTTTTACTGTTGAGCTGTGCTATTTTATATGCTGAATAGAGTACTTTTTCAGATTTGTGCACAGAAAATGTTTTCTTTCATTCTGCGACTTGCCTATTCATTTTCTCATGACTATCTTCAGGCGAGCAGAACATTTTAATGGTATAAAGCTCAGATTGCCACAATTGTCTTCTTCTTCCATGCTGAGTGTTTTATTTGTCCTTACTAAGAAAGCTCCAAAGGCAGCAACAGAATTTTTGGCAAGATAGATATGACAATCATCTACAACATAATCACACACACGTGATCAAGTATATGTTGTCTTCTGTGCTGTGGTCTGTTGGTTGGAAGCAAGTCACAGGTCCCACCACACTTAAGGGAAAGAAAGGACTCCAAGGTGCTTATGCCAGGAGATTGGGTTTCTGGAAACTTCCTTACAGTCTATCTAGAATGCAGTGATAATTACAAAAAACTCAGAAGTCAAAAATTAGTTTCTTTATTTTATTTATTTTTAATTAAAACAAAATTGATTGTACTTATCTGTGGGGCACAACGTTCAATATCCACACCTGTGTGCAATACATGATCCTCAAATCAAGAAAATTCCTATATCTACCATGACACAATGTAATCAGTTTTTGTTTATGATACAAGCACATCATCAAACACTAAGAACTAAAATAAACTTTCAAGACGCGGGAAACAATCATGATGTTATGTTAAGCTAAAAAAATAAATAAAAATGTATGTGTAGATTGATTCCCACTAAATGATTATAATGCTATGTGCCAAAAAAACCCAAAACAAAAAACAAACAAAAAAACCCCACTTTGGAAATGAAAGAAGTATCAAATATTACCAGGTTTTGCTAGATAGTTATTTATTTTTAATTGCTTGTGTTGTAATATTTTTCTTATGCTCTAATTAATATATGATGTATTAATTAAATATAATTACATTTTTACAGTTTCAAAAAATATAAATTTTCCAAATTAAGAAAAAAAGCTCAAACTCACTTTTTTTAGAATTCTTATTTCTAACTCCCTCTCTGAATGACAGAAGGCGGACTGAGTTCCTACCACCTATGAATCAGCAAGCTTTTCATTTCTGCTTGTCAAATGTCCAGACCTCTCTCTCTCTCTCTCTCTCTCTCTCTCATACACACACACACACACGCACACGCACACGCACACGCACACACACACACACACACACACACAGTAATACACCCTTCTGGATTTCTTGGTATTTTTCTTTCATAGGTTATTATTTTTTCTTTATGTTTTCCCCCAGACTGAAGAAATCAATGTTCCCATTTTGTGCTAATAAATGTTGGGAATATTGAATAGAGATAATGTGCACTTCCTCCATCCTTTCTGATGGGAGGGGACCACCCAGGGAAGCCACCACATGAGGCTTAATACGAGTCAGGGTCCTTAGATGTGCCAGCTCAGTCTGAGACCCCAGCTTATTAGGCCGAACCATGTTTGCCATTTGCCACAGTGCAGTGCACTGAATTCAGGGCTTAAAACGTGCATGGTGGATAATCGTGACGGGGAAAGCTTTTGTCATAGAAATAGGTTTTCATTATAGTTGAATGTAAAGAAATGATAATTCTCTCCTTAGAGGTTCTCGTTACACGGTGTCATAAGAAACTGCAGATAAGAGAAATACTGTCTATCTGACTACTCATGCAGTACATTAAGGGAAATTCTCAGCAACAATGTTTTTTAATCTGTTTGATAAGGAACATTAGTGTTATTGTTTATATTAGTAAGCAGACTTTTCCTTGTGTCTGATCCGAAATCTATGACTTTGAGTACTCTTTGGGGAGAAAGGTGAGCTTCTGATTTTATACTTTTACTTTGTCTTAGAAATTTTGTTTAATGATCTCTTGAGATGTTCAACTACAGCGATTCTAGTATTTTACCTAAAGTTTTAATTAAACAGTAAATTCATAACTTTAAAATTATTACATTTTTATTATAACCGGGTAATATTTTCTGTTTTTCTTGATCTTGATGTTGTAAAGGCAAAATATATAATATGGCAAAAAAATTTAATAAATGTTTTTAAAGTCTGTAAACAGTCTTTGATTTATTGTATCCATAGAAAAACAGTACAAAAATCCTAAGCTGCGTATGCTACATAAACATGATAAGGAGTTGCTGTTATCTTCATTTTACATATGTGGTTTTAAAAAGTACTTAAAGAGAGCAGAGACTTGCTGAAATTTAATAACTGACTAATATTTGGTCTGTGCTTTTGTTTCCCACACACTTTGCTAGGCTGCCATGTGCTACATTTAAGCATCAAAGCAGCCCCCAATGTGGTTATTTTATATCATTTATTACAGTGAGTAAATAAAAACCCAGAGAAGCCACAGGGTTAGCACATCTTTGACTTTTCCATCCCTTCCTTTCATATGCAGTCAGTTATAAAAATCATATTTAAATTCTGTTCAAATTTTCTCACATCTGTCCTTATTTTCCCGATGCCTCTGTTCACTGGTTTAAGTCAGGCTCTTACTAACTTTCATCCAGACAATTACAGCGATTTAAAATTTTTCTCCTTCAGTTCAGACTCTTACCCTCCAACCCAGTCTCCCCAGGGCAACCAGGACAATTCTCAGAAGCACTGGCAAGATATGGTCATCGGCAGCAGAAATGAGCCGGAATTTTCTAACTTTGGGGTTGATTTGAAAACCTATATATGGCAATTTTCTCCAAGAAGATAATTTTGTTGCTGAAAGAAGGAAAAGGACTACTCCTCTGTGGAAGTTGCATTTTTGAAAGGCAAGGTGAGGCTTTTCCCACCTCCTGGTAACCCCTCTGTGCCTCTTGGAGCACTTCGCTCTCTGTCGTGCTTGCTCCACACAAAGTCATTCCCCATTCTCTGTCATGACTCTTGCTTTCACTTGTTTGCACGTTTTAAAGCACTTTGACCGTTCTACTTCCAAGTAAGTTCCTGTTTATCATTCAAGACCACTTACATGTTAGCTTTTCTAAAGATTTTTTAAATGCCTTTTATATGGAATAAAATCCTTGTTCATATGACATGTTCTGCGTAGTGTTGTAAACAATTTAGAGATATATTTAATTCAACTCTCCCAACTCCTAACAAAGTTTCTAAAGTCCCTGTTTTACCAAAAAGGACAATGAGGCCAGAGAGTTAAACTGAATTTTCTAAAGTCATGGAGCGAGCAGGTGACAGAGCCAAGCCTGGAAGTTGGGCACTCACGCCCAGGGCCCAGTCTGCTAAACTACATGTAATTCCTGTCCTCTGGAGTCCCGTAACACCTGTGATGGACTTCTAAGTGTTTGTCACATAACTATTTATTTACTGATCTATCTATTCAGATAGAAAATATAAACTTATAGAAAGAACAAAGTATTTCCTGTATTTTATACTCAGCATCCCTAAAAGTGCTTGTTAAATGAATGGACGATGGATACCGAATGTCTTCAGCTCCTTTTGAAGAAACAAGGTCTTTTTTATTTGTTTGTTTATTTTATTTAGAACGCAGAATTATTTAATTCTGAAACAATGGCTATATGATTAAATTGCTATTTTTCTTTAACTATTAACAGATACATAAAATATACAAAATACATCACATTAACGAGAGCCCTATGGCTATTAACCAATAGTAAAAATGCAAGAGAAAAGAGTATGCTGCCCCATTCCTATAATCTTTACTAATAATTGGAAAATCTGAGTGTTGTAACTGAATTTGTAAATTGCACACATGCCACACATTTCTTTGAAATATTTTTTCTCTCCTAAAGAGTACCATTTTAAAGTACCACATGCTGTTTTATAAAACACTCTTCTACATATCTCGGGTCTCTATTAAACCCTGTCTTGAAATTTAGACATATATATATTTTTTTAAATTATTGGTTATGAATATTCATGGGATAAAAATCTGACCGTCACAACTCATGCCCAAGATGTGATGGCCAGATCAGTCCTGGCAGCGTGCCCATTACCACGAATTGAGATCGTACAGGAGGTTCTCCACCCAATTAACCCCCGACCTCCCTCCCCAGCCCCCTTTCCCCGACTCCACTTTGTATTCCTAGGAATGTTCTCTCCCTCTGTAAGTCCAATGAACCACTGTGGTCTTTCTTTCCTTCCTTCTTTCTTTCTTAGCTCCCACTTATCAGTGAGGACATGAGATATTTTTCCTTCTGTGCTTTGCTTATTTCACTGAACATAAGTTTCTCCAGGATCATCCATGTTGTTATGAATGGCAGAATTTCATTCTTTTTTATGACAGAGCAGTATTCCACGGTGTATATATGCCACAGTTTCCTTATCCAGTCATCCATTGGCGAACATTTAGGTTGGGTCCATATCTTGGCTACTGAGAATAGAGCTGCAATGAACATGGGAGGGCAGGTGTCCCTTCAGCATAATGATTTCCATTCCTTTGGGTGTATAACTAGAAGTGGTAAAGAGTGAGATAATGTTAGAGATTAGCTTATATTCATACCCCATCATATATAGAGTATTTTTTGACTGTTTATTAATCTAGAAGGTAGGGCCGAAAGAAAATTTTTGATAGTTTGAGACATGAGTTTATTTAAAGTACATTAAATCTTGTAGTAGACTTGTACAGCCTCAGGACTGGGAGGAATATTTTCTTCTCTATTGGTCTCATCTGGTAAACCTCCTTCAATCAGAATTTAAAAACCCAATTTAATAAGATGTCATTATGATAATGTTATCTTCATTTCTTTTTGCTCTCATGAAATTTAATCAGACCTTTAAAATCTAATTTTACAATTCTTATTACACTGTATTAATTTTGTTACTGAATGTAGAATTACAAAAAAATTCTGGCTGGTGTTAGCCTGATTTAAGTTTTCATAAAATCAAATGATGCCCCTTTCTACCTTCCATACATCAGCCTATGAAATTGAGGACACAGAATTTGGTTCTCAAAGACTGGGGTTCAAGCACAAGTTTTTTTAATTAAGTGTCTACGGAATCTCAATCAAATCACTTAAACACCTAATACCTTAACTTCTTCACAGGAAGTGTGTGTGTGTGTGTGTGTGTGTGTGTGTGTGTGTGTGTGTGTGCGTGCACATGTGTGTGATTCTTCTGTCTGGGTCTGGCAGAATAGTGATCAGTTAACTGATTAGGTTATTTCCGTCTGAGAAGTCTGAAGAGTGCAACAAAAATGTTAGACTTTAGAATTTGCAGGGCAAATGAAGAACTGAAGAAGTTTTATTTAAGAATCAAGAGCTCAAACATAATTGTTTTGGTGTTTGAGAAAGCTATCATGGTTATATTCATCAATGTACCTAGACACTACAAAGTGGATGTTTTCAAAACTTGTGTTTCCACATTTGGTAAAGTCTATTTGCATTAAAAAGAGGTAATATTTAGTGACAAATGTAAGAAATGCCTCTTTGCTGGTTAAAATAACATTGTCTCTACTACTTCTTGGACCCAGTAAAATTTGCATTAACACATGATATTAAAATGTACCAAAATGGCATTAAACTATGTGACAATGTCATAATCAACAATGAAAAACACATTGTCTAGCAAGTTGTTGTTCTGTTTCCAGCTAGAATAAAATTGTCACAGATTGTTAGATATCTCTTCATCTTTCTTTGTGCTTGGCAGACTGCCTTTCTCAGAATGTTGACTTAATAAACATTGATTTATTAAGTTCTAGAATTCTTTTGCCCTTCAAACGAATGTCACTGCATGTTTTAGTGCCACCTTATGTTTTGCTGGGAATTATCTATGACATATTTGAGTGTTTTTCAGAATGTGGCCATCTATATCAAAGTCATCTGAAAAACTTGTAGAGAATACAGATTCCTGGGTCTCACACAAATCAGAATGGTATAACCATCTATTAAAGGCTGTGGGTTACAACCTCTAATTAATCCTCCGAACCTCTAATAATTAGAAGTTCTTCTGTACTAGATCCTTAAGCTTAGCATAATCTCCTGACTAGTATATGATGGTTAACTCTTTGGCTTTAATATTAATAGTCTCATTGGTATGAAACATAAAATATTTGTTAAATAAATTATTGAGCAATTTTTAAATTTAATTTAATTTTACTTCTCAAAACACATGGTACTTGATTTTCATGCCCCTTTACCCATTCCTCTTCTCCCCTTCCCCTCCCACCCTCCAAATCATATCTATGTACTTGACTTAAATAGTTCAAGGAATTTTTGTAGTTATTCTGTCTTCTCCCCACCCTTTATTTATTTGTGTGTTTATTTATTTATTAATTTTTAGCTCCCACAAATAAATGAGAACATGTGGTATTTTTCTTTCTGTTCCTGACTTGTTTTATTTAATATAATTTTCTCTAAGTCCATCCATGTTGTTGGGGTGGCAGTATTTTGTTCTTTTTTATAGCAGAGTAGTATTCCATTGTGTAGATGTACCACAGTTTCCTTATCCACTCATTAGATGATGGACATTTGGGCTGGTTCCAGCTCATAAATGGCACTTTTAAACTGGCCTATATTGATATTAAAAATGATTATTTTCTGTTGAATTCTAGCAACTTTACATACATATATATATGCACACATTTATTTATTTATTCGTTCATTCATTCATTCATTCATTCATTTTTAACCTCCGGAGTGACTGGGTGATGGGAAGAAAACTAACATATGAAGCAACTTCTCCCTGCCAATACTTAGCATCAACTATCTTATTTGATTCTTAGTATAATTTTAAAGGTAAGCATTATTTTCTCTATTTCTTAGATAAAGAAGACACACAAAATGGTGATGTGACATGTCCAAGTTTTTACAAGAGCAAACTTGAGATTTTAAACCCAGGTCTGGTTTATGTGGAAACTCATATATTTTCACTTAAATATATCTCTATTTTTTTACTGTTATTTTTGAAAAGAAAAGTATAAACTACAAGCATTATGACCTTAAAATTAATCTCGATCAATTTAAATTCAGCTCACATAAATGAATGACATTAGTACATACATTTTTAAAAAACAATTTTAAAAGACTAAAAGATAAAGCAGCCACGAGGCACAAGCTATCACCTCCGCTGAAGAGGAAGGGTAACATATGACTGCTTTGAACAATAAAACTTTAACGGCTCATAAATTGTGATATGTTACTTGTTAAACACAATTGTGACATTTGTTTAGTAAAAGTCCCTGTACTAAAGCGTAGAAAAGCTAGCAGGTTGAGTAGAAAAAGAAGAAAGTCTGCTGCAAATAGGTGAATAGCTTATGTTTTTTGTTTGTTTAGTTTTTGCTAAAAATTGCTACAAAATGTGACAAATCCAATGGTTTTTGTGATTTTATCTGGGACAGGAAGCTTTCAAAAAATAACCAATTCCAAATCTTTCATATATATAGCTTTTTTAAAAAATCAATTTACCACTGGTAAAAATTTCTAGGCATATTCCAAGCATAATTGTAACAATTTCCCTTAACGAATAAGGAAAAAATGTATTTGTTAACCTCTGTCGTCTGAAATAGGAAACAAAAACCAGACTCAAACTTTTGATGTGCACTTTGTTTACTGTGAGTTACCACAGCAAACATCAAAAACAGCATATTCATAAAAATGGGCTAAGAAGCTGATTCAGCTACATTAAAGGAGTTTTTTTTTCAAATTGTTCTCAG
This sequence comes from Cynocephalus volans, assembly GCF_027409185.1. NCBI lineage: Eukaryota > Metazoa > Chordata > Mammalia > Dermoptera > Cynocephalidae > Cynocephalus > Cynocephalus volans. The sequence goes on along the minus strand of NC_084473.1, from coordinate 90,221,199 downwards.
CACCTTCAGGCCCAAGACATGGGTACAAGGTGCATTTCCTTCCTAGCGTGAGTCTGTTTAAATAGGCGCCATGCAAATATAAAACCTCATTATCCTCCTGGATAGGAGCTTATTGTGAGAGAATGCAAAGGCAGCAATCTACTTGTGCCGTTGATTTTCTCTTCTCACGTGTATTTATATTTTAGAAAGACAATTTAGGAAGCTTTAGAAAAGTGTTCACTGAATATTTATGAACCAAGTTACATACTAAGCATTTCTGTAGATGGGATTGAGTAAGGAAACGGAATTTTCTTCATGACGTGGGCCTTAAAAATTGTAAGTACCATTAATTGCAAGCTGTTCATTTTGAAAGTCAGGGAAGATGTCTCTCTGCCTTAAAGTTGCACTCATTTTTAAAGATGAGTTTCTATAAAATGCAGGTAAAGTGCTGTGAGAGGATTGCTGATGATGTCACAAATTAGTAACATTTATCCCAATTTGCAGAGGACTTTTACATACACAGGGTTATTGTCCTTACAACAACTTTGTGATGAAAAAGATAGTATCTTCACTAAAGAAATGAGGCTCAGAGAGAATAAGCAAATTCCTGCAGTCATACAGTTAATAAGTGACTGAGATTAAAATCCAGGTTTCTAGCATATAACTCCAGGCTCTCTACATCATAGCACAAGTGAACAACCTGTTCATAATGACTCCCTACCAGAGTGTGTGTGTGTGTGTGTGTGTGTGTGTGTGTGTGTGTGTGTGTGTGTGTGTGTTTTGGTTGAGTATCAAAGCATAGGTCTTGATGAAAGCCACATAATTATTGCCTAATTTTTTTTTCTTAATGTGTTATTCACTGGAAGTTTCCAAGGGGAATTCAACACCGTTCCTTCCCTGTTCTAATCCCCTGCTTTCCAAGAAATCCTCTGATTCACAATTATTATTCCCAAGCATTTGCTCTGAGAAGAGATTGCTTTCCGCAGAATGTGTGAACTCTCTAGATGCTGTAAAGTTATAATTTCCTCTTTAAGTAAAGACATCTGTTGGGCATTTTTTTCTCTCTTTTACCACAACATTTTATGAAATATCAATCTAATACCAATCAAGGCTCTTTTTAAGCTGAAACATTAAATTTTAGAAATTACTGAATTTCAAGATAGAAACACTGAAAGCCAAACCATGATTCACATTGACCCACGTGAAAGTTCCCTTAAAAAACTGACGGTAACACACTCTAGAGCAAAGTTCTTCTCAATGTTACCAATGGGCATGTGATATTCCAGGAGTTGTTGTACCTATTGCCATTTTTAGGGTTCCCAGAAAACCAAGATCCTGAGCCCCGTATATAAAAAAAATCAGCTGGACAAGAATGACCTCTATGGTAGTCACAGAACAGAACCTGTTCCATGGAACTCGGCCTTTTATTACATTTACGGATGGATGTTGTGTCACCTCCAAGGTCCTGTCAAGGGCACATTCCCAGCCCAGCCATCTCTGTTAACAGATGGAGAGGATGAGAGAGGGCTGAACAAAACAGAGTCGAATGTCTCTCCCTCCCGATAACCAAGGTGCTGACACGTCCAGTCATGTACATTCCAACCTACAAATAACACATTTGATTGCGCTGTGACAGGATGGTTTAGAGGGGCTCCACTAATACCACGTCTCCCTTCTTTTTTAGCTTATTTTGATTTCCAGTCAACCACCGTGTGAGGTTCAGTTACAGCTCTGAGGTCAATCCTGATTAAATACCCCCTAATGTACTCTTGAAGATTACAAAGATATTCTACTTTTGCATAAAAATTGACTCTCTTGCTCATGATTGCAACTTGACGGTATCTCTGCACCCTGATTCTTTCTTTCTTTTTTTTTTGGAAACTACGTAGCATAGAAGCATAGGCAGTTTAGTTCTTCAGTAATTGCATAGAACGAGCTGGCCTGCAAAATAAATATTTCTTTGCGTTCAGCTGAGCTTTCTCTCTTCCAGTTCCCAGTATTTAAAACTCCTGCTGTTTATGTAAACTACGAATGCGCACACACACACACACACACACACACACACACACACACACACACACACACACACACACACACACACACACACCACGAATAGAGAAGGAGAGACAGAGCATACGAGAGTATCCTGAACTATACGCTACAGACTTTTCTTTCCAGGAAGCAATGTGGACTTTTTAAAAATAAATACACAGGAAGTTTGGGCCAAGAGGAAATAACTAAGTTTTCTTAGGGTCTGTTATGTCAGATATTGAACCAGGGATTGGGGCTTTAACACTGTGATCTCATTTAATCTTACCCAAATCTTTTAGTTTAGTTTTTCTTTGTTTGTTTGTTTTGTTTTTATTTATTTATTTATTTTCTTCTATAGCACATTATGCATTAGGCACTTTCATGGCTTTACATTATATTTAGGGAAATATACTCAGGCCTATTCAATGGCATCCACCTGCCATCAATGTAGCTGCTGCCGGTTCCATAACAGAACATCAGCACTGCTGGCACTTCAGAAGCCCAAGGAGCCCCCTCAGTCACACCATGAGACAGTTACACCAGACGCCCTTGCCAAAGAACTAAATCTGGCATTACCTGTTATTCATGGCTTGCCAAATTCACACTTCAGAAGATTGATATTAAAATGGAACAATTTAGGGCTCCTTTGTTTTTTCTGTGTTATCAAAGTTCTAAATTTAAACCAAGTTAGATCAGCAAAGAGTAAAATACAAAAGCACGTATATTTAAAAGCCCAAATAAAACTATTCACTAGGTGAGAACCTGGTTATTAACTGAAATCTAGTACAGAACATATTACAAATGGTTCACAACATTTTGTAAAACCAGAGTCAAATAAGTTGTGGTTTCTTCACTGATATGTTTTTTCTCCACGAGACAGATTTTCCTTTAGGATATAAGATCAGGAGAGGAATAACTTTCCACCAAGAATGAATATTCCTATTTGTTTACATTATACACAATGCATCCCTTTTATACTGGAGACCTAGGAGTGCAGGCTAAATTCATCTCTCAATGGCTGGATTGTTAAAATCTTTTCTCCACTTTTTAAAAAATCTGTTAGATTTCTCTCTCTCTCTCTCTTTCTCTCTCTCTCTCTTCTGTTTTTGGTTTCTAATCAAGCTCTAAAAAAATCTTTACATAAACAGTCACACATATACATCAGCTAAGATGAAATAATTACCTAGTTTGGCAGCTGTATGCCATCAAATTGTACACTGTTGTCATTTTTTCCTCCATTTAGGACCTGCTATGTTTGAATCTATGTCAAGTACTGTGAAAGATATAAAGTTCAAGACTAAGATGTTGTTCCTCTCCTCCAAATATCTATAACTGAATATACGACAATTAAGCCTATGCAAAGTGCAAAATGAGGAGTGCAGGTAATACTGGGGAAGTCCAGAGAGACAGCACAAGCCACTCCAGTGACAGCATAGACACCTGTTGTCTAATCATAGGGCAGGAACTGTTTAACGCTCTTTACATCTATAACCTCATTTAATCTTCACATCCAACCAATCAACTATAAACTAACATTATCATTCTTTTTTTTTTAGATAATGGGATTAAAGCACAGAGGTCCAATGACATGCCAAAGTCACACACCTTGTAAGAAATAGAATTGGGATTCTACTCAGGCGGTCTGACTCTCCGAGTTTCTATGCTTAAGCAATATTCTGTGCTGCCACTCAAAGATCAGAATGGCTAGGGACAGTCAGGGGAATCAGGATCGTTTCTCAGAGAAGCTCGGATTTAATGGACAAAAATTGATGTTTTGAACAAAATAAATTGTTAATCTTGTTAAAAAATTTCATAGCTTTACATGATTTCAACTTTTCCTTCCTGCAGAAAACCCTTTACAGTTTGTGAAACAGCTCTGCGTGTGTGTGTGTGTGTGTGTGTGTGTGTGTGTGTGTGTGTATGTGTGTGTGTGTGCGCGCGCATGCATATGTGTGTCTGAAGGATTGGGGTCTGAGGGAGAGAAGGAAAAAAAATTTACAGGCAAATGAGTTGCTTCGATAATGAAATGGATTTATTCAATTGCAATTTTAAAAGTCTCATTCAATTCAAATAATATAATGCAGAGTTTAATTTTCTTTTTACTTTGTCATACAGTACAGAAATTTGGAAAAAGAAAAAGTAAACCTTCAAGTTTAATTCTGGGGGGAAAAGTGGAAGGCAGAATTGTGGCTGGCATTTTGAGTTCATCTGCACTTATTCAGAGAAGTTCCCCATGACCTGTCATCAGGACAATGGCTTGGCATGGGGACGACACTGGGCCACCATGCATGCTGCCAAAGATGGTTCTTCAGCAGCTTACTGTTCCCAAAGAGGCTGACATTTTATGGGGACTATTAGAATGCATGAATTCTGCACACAAAATGTCAACTGATATATTAAGAGAAATTCACTATAGTCAGTAGCAGTCAAATTTCTGAGCTTTAACCCCATTCTGCTTCATAGATATACTATATGTAAGGTTGTTGAATTTCTGATGAGATCCTTTGACACCTAAAATATACATTCAAGTTAAACTTTTGCAATATGAGAGTGAAATCTCCTAGAAAAATGAAAACAGTATCATTTTTCCATCTTCAGTTCAAAAACCAAGTTTACGTATTATGAATTTTAAATAGTATATCATTCAAAAATGATTCTAGATGGAAAGATGACATTTTTACTCCACCTGCTTATTACTTTTAAAGTATGTTCCCATTGCTTCTTCATAGGAATAACTTTGAAAAATTGGACAATAAAAAAAATTACCCTTATTTTAAAGCGATTGATTTAAATATCCTTTCTTGCATTGAATTTTGGAGTTCCTGATGCTGCCATCCATTAAGTATAGAATTTTTTTTTAAATGAATGCTTGAAAATAAAATACGTGCTTAATGTTTATGTAACTCCTTCAGCGTGACATGGCTGAGAAAATTTTCCCCATGGAAAAGGAGATTAGCTGCACAATTGGTCCCTGCAGTGCATCGATTACCGGAGACTCAACTTCAGGCCGCAGAACACTGGAACGAGCTGGTGGTGTTTCCCTTATTCCTGACACAACTCACTCGTTGCCTAGGAGATAAGATACACGGGCTTGTTCCTAATTTCAATGCACGTTACCTCAACTAATATATATGACTGCTCTGCACACATGTCTACTGCTGCTTTTTCATCTCATTCCCATTTTGTCACAACTTCCAGGACGCTCTTTTGTTACAAATATGTATAAATCATGTCATCTATAAATAAGGTGACTACAGACAACTTTTCACATCTCTGCCTGATATGCAAATAACAAGTGAGAATTAAATTAATACATTAACTTTAAAGCAGTGAAAATAAGTTTTATTTTTAAAGAGTAGGTTTAATGGAGCAAACACACAGAAAAGCTTGAAGTTACATCAGTTTACACATTTACCCAGAAAAAAACACCAGCTATTGGAACTAAGTGAGAATGTTACTCCTGTCATTACTCATGACTAATGAAGCTGTAATTTGTGAATAATTTAGATTTGAATAATGTGATCTGTATGATATTTAAAGTATGATTCCATTTCTGGTTTTTTGGTGTCTTACTGTGTCAGTGTGTCTTTTGTGGTTGTTGCTGTTATTCTAGAAAATAAGGATTTAATTACACTTTAGAGAGAATCTGTTGTTAGAGCAGGGAAGGGAAATGGACTTAAAGTGGAAAATGTGAGGACATATTTAGTGTGTCCTGACTTGTAAAATTAAAAGCACAGTCTGTCCACTGTAGTATGCAAGAGGGGAAATTACATTTAGGAGAGATATCATTCCTTCTTTTGAGTGAGATCGTTTCTGGAATAATTTATACACTATTAAATTATATGAGAGAAAATGGTGGATGATGGGTACAAAATGGTAAGGTTGCCGAGGAAGAGACACTAGCCAGACAGAGGAAAAAAAGATTTTATTAGCAAGCAGCCCTGCCTGGCTGAGCCCGAAAAATGGTGTCAGCCTGGAGAGGCAATTGGGTGTCTTGTTTTTTATAGGGTTAATAGTGACATCTGTCCTAGCCTAGAAAGACAGTTACAATGCTCCCCTCTGGATACAGCTTGCTTTTGGGGACAGAGACGTGGGCTAGTGGAGGGACGCAGTCACAATGGTCCACCCTGGGTTCAGCCTGCTCAGCCTGCTCTTGGGAGCAGAGACTTGGGCAAGCAGAGACCTTGAAGAACGAAACTTAGAGCCACGAAACTAAAGCAGGGCTGGGGGCTTTCTAGAAGTCAGGTTTTCAGTTCCAGGGACCTAACAAAAACTATGTCACCTACCCTAAGTGAATCGTTGTGTGGTACGTACAAGTATTGAAACGACACACTGTACCCCACAAATATGTACAAAGAAACGTTAAAATATTTTGAGTAAAATACTGGGAAGAATGTACTTAGAAACATGCCCAAACTCATGCGTCATATTTGTTTCTTTTTAAATTTTAGACAAGGTGACATCAATGATCCCACGTTTAGTAATTGGGCATCTACTCTTTGCTGGATGTCGTGCTGGGCACAGTGGGGAGATACAAAGGACAAAAAGGACATGATGAGAGAGTGGCACGTGTCTGAGCTTAGTTTCTGCAGCCACGCGAGCTCGTGTTTGATTCCTGCTCTTCCACTTACGCACAAGGGACCGTGCGTGAGGTACTGACACTTGTCATCTGTGTCCTCATCTCCACAATGGTGATAAAAATAGTTTCTGAGCCATACGCAGTTTTGAAGCATAATGTGACATACACATAAAACATTTAATACCCTGTGTGACTAGCACAGCATGAACTTTCAATGTTTTAATATTTTTAAATTAACATCACTATCATTACTCAGTTCCATTCTTCAAGAAATTAGAAGCTAATTCAGTAAAGGAGGCTTGAAATAACAAAAATATAAATAACAAAATTGTTATAATGTAGAGTACTACGAGGAAAATTTTCAGAATATAAATAAAACTTGAATTGAGCCTGAATATATAGAAAAATGATAAATATGCCATGAACTAGCCTATTTTAGCCTGAAATGAATTTCCTAATTAACAAAAGAGAAATTAGTTCTTTTCAGCTTTGGAGAAATAAGAATTAACATTTTAATAAAATATTTTTGTACTATATGGATGTAGCAAAAGGTATGGACAAGGCGATAGGATTTTAAGGAAGGAAATGACCAGCCTCTCATTCCAGCACTCACAGCCAACCACGCTCTTTAGTGCAATGTATTTTCTTTCAGTCTTGATGATGTGGTTTCTTGCATGGTTGATATTTTATTGTACATTAAATGTTATGACTGCTTTTGATGTTACACATTATAGTATAATAATTTTCCCCATATTTGGAAACTCTTTATTAGTATCATTACAAAATATCTCAAAAATATTCATTTTGTTTGAGGGTGCACTATACACACACATGGAATAGCAGATGCTCTGGCCCGTGTCTGTATTTTGTCTGACTCTTAGAGAAAATGACCAGGTACAAACTGGGATATTTGTGATATTCAAACAGTTGCACCTTTAGAAAAAAGAGGCACTATTATTAGTTAAAATGATTAAGGAAACTTTCATTAAAATTAGAACAAAATATTTTTGAGTCATTTATTGAAGGATGAATCCAAACATCATTAAGGAACAAGGAAAATACTAGGTTGTCTGGGTAATTGTATGAGCCAAGAAGACTGAGGAAAAAGTAGAGAACGCGAGACGTGGCGGCTGTCAGACTATGTGAATATGAATGGTTCACGCGCAAAGTGTGTAAAATAAAACTGGATGATGTCGAGCAAGGACGTCGTCTAGGTTTCTTGGGATTTCTCAGGTGATTTTCTGTCTCAACCAAAGGTAAATTCTTCGCAGATGGTGAAGAATGAAGGTCACATGAACAGAATGATTTTAGGGAGGATTAAAAACACAGTGCGTCGTGCTTGTAGGAGACTGAACGCCTAAGTACGGAGCAACCTTAGATTTCCTAATAATTTGCAGATTATTTTCACATGCAATATATTTCAAGTTACGTGAGTGAACTACTGAAAAAGGAACGTTCTTTTCTCTATAGTGAATGAGTTCATGAAGTTGCAGAGAGCCCTTTCATACCGAAAAATTTTGTCTTTTGTTTTGATTTTACACCTGAAAAATAAAATGTGTGCGGATATTTTTTCCCCTCAAAATTCTGTACACATTTTTCTATTGCCTTTTTAAAATTGTTTTTATTAAATATTAAGTAGATACAAAAGCATCATTCAATAAAATATGTGTAAGGCAATGTACCAGTTACTATGGATGCGTGAACAAATTACCCCAAAACACAGTGGTGTAAAACAACCATTTATTATGCTCATGACTTCTCTGTTTCAGAAATTTAGACAGGGCACTGTGGGATGGCTTGTCTCTGTTTTACGATGCATGGAGACTCTGCTGAAAGACTCAAAGGTTGGAGCTGCCGTCCTCTGCGACCTCGTTCTTTCACACATCTGGCATCTGGTGGGATGATTAAAAAAACTGAGGCCTGAAGCAGCTGGGGTTTCTGGGGGCATCTCCGTGTGTGTTCCCTCTACATGGTCTTTCTAGCATAGTGGCTAATGAGATCATGGTAGCCCTATATAAGGTGGCTCAGGGCTTCAAAGGCACAGATAAAGAGAGGGGGTGAGGAAGAAGAGAAAGAGAAAAAGAGAGAAAGAGAGAGAGAGAGACAGAGATCAGCTATTGTCACCTAGCCTCAGAAGTCAGATTGCGGCACCGCCGTGGTACTCTGTTGGTGGATGTCACTTCAATGGTCCACCCAGGATAAAGGAAAGGGAACACAGACATTACCTCTCAGTTGAAGTGTTTCAACATCACATTGTAATAAGAGCATGTAGTATGAGCCATGTATTAATGTGTCTATCTTTGGAAAATACAGTCTGCCTCAGGCATAAAGACTAAACATAACATTTGAGCATCTACAACCCATTGTAGGATTCTCTACAGCTTTACCATGTGTTCCTTTATGCTGTCCCACAATGGATGTACGTGCATGCATGTGTGTGCAGATCTGGGTTTCACATTATTAAGATATAGTGAATGAATTTTTCTGCAGCTTGCTTTTATTTTTCTTTAACCTGTGCTCCTAAGATCCATTGATACTGTTGCACAGAGACTAAAAACATGTATTTTACATGCAATATACTATTCCACTTAGTATATGTTTTGTAAATTGTCCATTTCATTGGTGATGGAGTGTGGGTTGTTTTCAGTTTGTTTTGTTTATGTAACTACCATCAGGCAGCTATAAATATTTAAACATTCTTTTGCATGTTTCTTGGTGCCCATGCAAAAGTTTCTCTAGCTTGTATTCCTCAGAATGAAATGCTCACAGCAATAAAAATGCAATTCTTCAATTTTTATACTGTCATATAAATTTCTACGAACTTTACTTTTCTATTAAGACTTTAATATGGACCTAAGGCATGGAGTCAGGGACTGGACCCTCCTCCCATAACCAGGAACAACACCTGCCAAGGAGAATGCCAAAAACATCACCTCCATGTGGGTGGCCCACCACTGCCACCACAATAGCCACGGCTGCTGCGAAAGCAGCTAGATGCCACAACCACCAAGCAGATGGTCCTCCAGCCACTGGAGTGCATTGACACAAGGAGAGTCACCAGCAGAGACCAAAGAAAAGTATGTCGCTCTCCACAAAGCCCATTCCAGAGTGACAGAAGAAGGATCCGATCTATGATAATATTGGGAGACCTGAACATACCTCTCAGCATTGGACAGATCATCTAGGCAACAAATGAACAGAGTAACTATTACTCTTTCAGAGGGAGAGAAGAAATCTAGGGTAAATGGTGGGGCGAGTGGGGACGGGGAGAGATTGAACAGGGGCATGAAGAATAAGTATGATTTTTAACAATATATATGCTAGTAATATTGATTTGATCAACATATGTCAACTTTGAACCCCCAAATATGTATAATCAATTATGATTCAAAAAAATTGTTTTAAAGACTTTAATACAATGCAATTTGTGTGTATTGTGTCATAAAGATAAAATTCATTATTTTAAAATAAACTTGGAATTTATTCTAGCACTATTTATCAGTTAAAAAATTATTTGAAAATAATTTCAAATTTAGAGTATTGCCAAAAATAAAAATAATGCAAAGAAAACTCATATACTCTTTACCCAGTTTACTATTATGCGTATGTCCAAATTATATATGTATATAAACATGCACACATCTATATGGATATATGCATTTACAAATTATATTAATTATGGCTCTTTACATCTATGTATTTCCTCAGAATAGTGATATTACTTACATAGCCATAGTAGGTATCAAATTTATAAATTCATATTGAATCAATACTTTTATCTAGTCTATTACCAATTTCCATTTTTCTCAAGTGGCCTAATCATGTTCTCCACAGCATATTCCCACGCTAGTAACAGAATTCAATGTCTAGGTCAGATCCTACAGAGTTGTCCTGTGTCTTTAGCCTGTGACATTCCCAAAGCTTTTCTGTGTCTTTGATAGCATGGACATGTTTGAAGAAGATAGAACCCATCCCCTTTATAGAGAAAATGCCCCTCATTTAGTGTTTGATGTTTCTTCCTGACTGGAATGGGTTTAGGTGTTCATGGTGTGTCTCAGGGTTTCAAGGTTTCACATCTGGAGGGACCTGGTGTTCATGGCTGACACTGTGATCACTAGGTAAAGGTGTTGCCCCAATTCTCCACTACTCATTTACTTTTTATTTTAAAATGTTGCTGTTAATCTCGTTCTCAGCTAATGTAAATAGTGAATGGGAGAACACTTTGGCACCATGCAAATGTTTTGATCTCATGAAAACGTCTTCCTAGGTAGAGCGTGCACTGAGGATTTGGGCTTGATCTAAACCGAACCATAATGATTGGAATGTGATGATTTTCCAGCTCCAGGACTCATTCCAAATTTAGTAGTCACCTTTCACTAGGATCCTCCATTCTTCTGTATGTATGTATTCATCTTTTTATTTGTCTGTTTTTATTTATCTATTTATTGTTGACTAACCTTACATTTCTATATTTAATGATCTATAATCCATTACTGGACTTCATTATTTTGGCGTTCTTATCCTTCCAGATTTGGCCTGTGAGAGCTGATGGCCTCCTCAGTCTGGCTCCTGTGTGTTTGTGCCACGCTCCCATCTGACTTTCTGGCATGACACAACATTTTAGGATCATGTTGGGCCACCCTAGAATCAACTATTTTTCCAAGGACCTGCAGTTCCTGTTTGTTAGCAACATTTACTTAAGAGCCCAACATTTTCGCATTGATCAGCAATGATAACCCTGTTGTAAATCAAGTTTCCATACATGGTCGGACCATTCTTGGGTTTATTCTCTGTTAGCATAATTAAGTAGAACTAAATGTATACTAAAATGGCTTAATCATTATAGCTTCATATTAATTATGAGCCTGCCGACTTACTTTTTAAGGTTGTCTCAACTCTTTAGTCCTTACACATACCTGCAAATTTAGGAATTAGGTTGCCAATTTAAATTTTAAAAAATAAGGTTTTGATTGAAATTGCATTAAATCTTAGGTTAACTTAAACAGATTTGTCACCTTTCTTTAGGATACTGAGTGTTTGCTTGTTTGTTTTTTAATTGGAAAACTTAGCTAGGATTTTCTTATAGTTAATCATTCTGGGTTGGTTTTTCCAGCACGCAATGAACCCTTAATTTTATATAGGTAAGACATTTTGTAATTTCAGAAACATTTTCTTAGATTACGTCTTTAAATAAAAACATAAATTTGTTTTGTTTATTTTATTGTATAAGCTTTAAATAGCACAGCTTCTATCTCATTTTCCTTTTTTATATCTATTATTAACCTTGGCAATATTTTTGTTCTTCTCTTTTTCATTTCTAATTCAATTTTGTAGCTATTATGCTTGATATATAAATCACGTTAACATTCAGAGTTGCCAAGTAGGCAATGTTAGGGTAACTAACTTGTGTGGTTTGCACTGGACTGAGGAGTTTAGTGGGATGAAGGGACTTTCAAGATTAAAAACTGGGATAGTCCCTGGCAAACTGGGATGAATCAGTTATCATATGCATAACTGAACAGAGAGTTCCTTCTTGCCTGTCCAAGGGCAGCAATGCCACTGCGTGCAATAGAAATAATATTATTATTATATTTGGCATGACATTTAAATGGATAATTGGTATAATCTTGAAATAGAGAATGCAGTATTTTCAATCAGAATTATTCCACAAAGAGCTGCAGCCACACATAACTTCACCCCAAAATTTTACTAAACATTTAATGAAGAAACAATGCCAAACTTATACATTCCTCCAGAGAAATGAAGAAAATAAAAATAAAAATAGAAAGTGTTCTGCTTATTAGGTAGTTTTCTTTTGTTTTTTATGTCACCATAACATTGATTTAAAAATGCATTACATAGGCCTTACAAAAAAGGAAAAGGAGAAGCCAGTCACATTCACAAATATGATATTAAAATCCTAATGAAAATATTAGCCACGAAAATCCAGCAAAATATATATCATGACAAAGTTGTGTTTAGTTATTTTTGGGAAAATGGAATAATTTGGTCAGGCTCCCCTCCCCTCAGAGCCAGTTCAGGGGGGTTCAGTAAACATTGTGTGGTTGGAGTACGTGCACCTGCAAGGTGGAGCCACTATGGCTGGTTTTTACTGCCCCGGGCACCCTCCCTGCACGGCCATGCTTTCCCAGACCTGCAGCTTCCAAGGACCATGTGGCCAGTTGCCTAGCTCATAGACCTGCATGAAGGGGTCTGGTGACCCAGCCTGGCATGTGAAGGGTTTGTGACCCAGTCTGTGAATGGGCTTAAGGAGTCTGGGAGGTCCAGACCCAGCCCTAGCTCAACCATTGGCCCAGTCCGTGCAGGATTACTGGCAGGTAAAAGATACACAAGAACTAGCATGGTTGCCTAGCATTACAACTGGCACTGTGAGCAGGATTCGAGACATTAGCCTAGCCAGAGCAGGCTCCTAGCCAGCGCAGGCTCCTAGCCAGCGCAGGCTCCTAGCCAGAGCAGGCTCCTAGCCAGGGCAGGCTCCTAGCCAGTGCAGGCTCCTAGCCAGCGCAGTAGCCGGACAGTTCTCAAAGTGCGGTTAGAACTATTTTCAAAATCATTGATTCACCACCTTAAAAGAATAATAGAGAAAAACCAGGATTATCTCAATCAATGTGGAACAATTAGTTTGTAATATTAAATGTCCATTCATAATTAAAAAGAAGGAACATTTCTATTTTGGTACAACACAGCTACAAGAAATGAAAAAGAGAAAATATACTCAGTGAAATACTGAAATCTTCTTCTCGGATATGTGGAAAAAGGAAAGGATGGGCCCCGTGTCCACTTTTATTCAATATGTGTGTGGGGTCCTGGCAAATTCATGAAGAGAAGAAAACCAAACAAAAGTTATATGTATTGAAGCATAAAATAAAATTGTCTTACTATTTATAAACATTATCATTATATATGTAGACTATCCCAGAGCATCTGTGGATAATTATTAGAACATACCAGGGTTATAAACAAGTTTGTTGTTTACAAGATCAGTTTACATTTTCCTAGTCCTCATCCCCCCCAAAAACTATCACACATGACAGAAGAATACACCATTTAAATGCATTGAACGATTCAATACCGTAGCAATGCAATTTCTGTTCAAACCCTACCAAATTTTTCCAGTCAAATCTCTAATATGATAAATCTTGCCAAGCTGATATAAAAATCATATAGAAATGCAAAGAGCCAAGAATAGCCAAGAAAATTTTGAAGGAGGAAAACAAAAGGGGAGACTCAACCTACTTACTGTAAAGTTATAATTCAGACAGTGTGGTATTTGTGCAGAAATAGGCAACTAGACCAATGGAACAAAATAATCAGCCCAGAGAAACACCACAGATATATTAACATTTAATCTATAAAACACATGGTCTCAGAGAATAGAGGGTAAATAAACGGAGTTCTTAATATACGGTGCTGGGAACATTTGTATTCATGGGCATATCCACGGCTACAGCTTACGCAAAAATCAATTCCAGCGAATTGATGTTAAAGTGAAAAAAAAAACCTTGAGAAATACAATAGATAAAAATACTTTAAGACTTTTGCATAGAAAAATATTTCTTAAATGAGACATAAAAGTCATGAATTAACAAGAGGGAAAATGTTGATGAATTTTGATGACATTAAAATAAAAATGTTTCTGCTAGAAAACAGCCATTAATTCAGTAAAAAAGCAAGCACTTACTGAGAGAATACACTTGTAACTCACCCGATTGACAAAAGGATTCATTCACAATATGTAATAAACACTTCAGATCATTAAGGAAAAGAAAGGTAACCAACCTATACACAAGGCAACTGAACAGCGCTTCTCAAATGCAGATACGCAAATAATCACTAAGTGTATAAAAATAGGTTTCAAAGTTATTGGGAATTACAAATTAAAACTCTAATGAGATACCCCTACTTCCCCAGCAGGTTAGAAATAAAATTCACAAGAAATTTGATGATACCGGTAGGTGGAAAGAGTGTGGAATAAAAATTTGAATTTCTGCTCATAAACTTCTGTAGAAAATGTAGGTTGTTAGCTTCGAGAAAGTTTGGTATTATTTACAATATTTGAAGACATACATTCTTTATATTCCCGTGATTTTACTCCTAGGTATATACCCAAAAGAATTTTGCATACGTGTGCATAAAAACATTTAAAAGAATGTTCTTAAACTATTGCATCGAAGAACACATGGCTAGGTAGTAAAATAACACCAAGAAACAATGATACCTGAACAAGAGAATGGTTGCCTCAACGTGAGAGAGGGCTAATGTGCGGGGAGGAAACAGGAGACTTGGGGACAGCTGCAATGTTCCAGCTGTTGACCCCTGTGTGCTACTTTGTGTTTTGCTGGCTAATAAATGAACTGAACTTTTCATTTCTTAATGTAAGCTTTTCTCAATTTGTGTTATATGTCACAGAAACAAAAAAGTATAAGATAATAAAACCCCAAATTACTTAGAACTCACATCAGATGAGCATAGAATATGTTAAAATTTTAAATTTAAAGATAACACCACCACATGAAATTATTAAATAAAAAAAAAACTGGAAGAAAAAAATTAAGATTAATAAAAAAATTGACAAAATAAAAACTAGCCAGTTAAAAGAATAACCAACAGTCAATGCTTCTAAGTTTAAAAAGCAAGATGGAAATAAGACAGAAATGCAGAGGGAGGGCCCAGAGAAATAACCACATTAGGAGAGAAAATGGACATCACTACGGAAAATTAGAACACTTAAAGTTATAACTGTCTAAGTTTTATGTCAAAATTATGGCTTGAAAAGACAGAAAATTTATGAGGAAAAAAACATTTTTTAAGGGAGGGATGGAGTATTATAAAACTGGAGAACAGAGAAGATTTCAATGTTATCTGTAATTATTTTCTTATTTAAAATATCTGAGATCATGGATTCTTCTTTTATTTGGGGAGCTGGCTGCACAAAGGTTAGTTATGATACTATCGATAATTTTCAGTTTTTTATAGAACTTCAAATTAGAATAATCTAAAATTTTTAAAGAACCACAGAATTACTCCATTTTAAAACAACTCACTTAAGTCAATAATGATGAATTCTCATTTGTCTGATCAGAGCTTTGATTATATTTAACAATGCTCCCTGGAGTTGCAATTCGATCCTACAATAGATTCAGGACATTTCACCCTTTAGACAAAGTAGTCATCGTATTGAGCGAGAATGACCGCTTCCCTGCCATGCAGCGCTCATGAGTGCCCTCGTTAGCTACCACCTGCTTTCCTGCAATGGTCTCCAAATTCTGCTCCTTCTAATCCATGCTAATTTCAAAAGAATTATACAATTCTGCCATTTCTCACCTTGAATATTTTAAGACACGCTTATATTTCTGCCCTAAGCCCTAGATTCAATAGAATGATATTCTAGGACCTCAATGTACCTGCTCCATTTGCCCATTTTATGCCTTCTTATCCCATAAGAACTACCGTAACTAGCATTTATTGGTTGCTTACAGTTCCAGCACAAACTTATTTTTATATATTAAAATGACCATATTATTTTCTGGATTTTTCCTGATAAAGCAGTGAATACTGAAAATTTTAGCGTTATAAACAAACCATTCACCCCAGAGTACACATTACCTTGGGCAGAGAACATCTCACTGTGTTCTCACACGGTGGAAGGGTTGAACTAGCTACTCTGGGCCTATTTTATAAGGCAGTAATCCCACTTATGGGGTACCGTCCTCATGACCATATCATGCCCCAAAAGGCCTACCTCCTAATACCATCACCTTGGGGGTTAAGACTTTAACATATGAATTTTGTGGAAACACAAACATTCAGACAAAGTATTTTGATTAAGAATTATTTTTATGATTCTGTGTTTTCCCTCTATTTGTGGTCATCTGTACATTTGCTTACCATTCTTTTAATTGGTTACGATAAAGATATAAATTAATATATTTATCACTTTGGAAACAATGCATGGACCTTGGAAGACTTTTGGAACATTTATTCTTCCCCAGCCTATAGAGACAGCCTAATGCATGCAAATCATTGCTTAATAATTTTTGCAAGGCCTCCGTGTATATAGACAATTTTATTTAAAATCTATAGTTATTATAAAGTCTGTGTTTGATAACAGCATTATCTGCATCTATTTCTACTTTTTTATGGTTGTTTTATTGACAGTCATTTTTTTTTACTCGTATGAATGCCTTTTTTTAATTGAGTGTCAGATATTATGTATACAAAATCATACAAGGAATTAGAAACTATGCATAATCCTGTGTTCCTCCAGAGAGAGAATTTACTTGATTTTTCAGGCAGTTAGAATCCTCACAGATATTTTCATCAGTAACCATCCTACCTAATATTCAAAATTTAGCTCATGTATTACTTAATCCCTTCCTTACATTTGGAGATAAAATAATGTCTTTCTTCTTAGATTACCCATAAAAATCTGTCTGTACATTTCTGGTAACACTGATATATGATAAATCTTCAAAAGGTTCCTGGAAAGATTCATATTACCTTTTAATTTAATTTTTCCATGAACTCTCTGAAGTATCCGTGTGTGTGTATATGCACATATATATATACCTATACATACATAAAATATACACACATATAATATTTGCATAATATAATATAATTAATATTATAATGTAATATAATATAATAATATAATATAATAAATAGTGTGTGTGTATGTGTGCATATGTACCTGGAAGACAGAAACAGCTTTATTCTTCTCTTTGATGCAAAGTTCTTAAGAGAACGTTTTTTGTAAGTATTTATTGGATTAACAATTTTACAAAATTTTGGAATATAATATGTACAGTTTCATATTATTCCTAGAACTTTCTGTCAACTTACATGTCTCTATCCATTTACTCATTTGTTTATTTATTCATTCACTTGTTCATTTATATTTTTTTATTAATTAGTTCATTCTGTCCAAAAAATATTAACAAAGTGCCTGATAAAGATTGTGTCATTTGCCCTAAGACTTAAATTATAAGTAATATTTGGAAATACAGAGATATGGAGAAAACACCTTGATAGAAATGGTAAGAGAAATATTAGGGATGAGGAGATAAATAATTCAAACAAACTACTGGTTGCATCTCCCGCCAGTCTGCAATCTGGATGAGTCCGCTGACCATCAAGGCTAAAGGAATCCGTCTAATCAATTCACTGCTACTATGTGTTCTCACGCAAGGCTAACCCACCCAGGGGCCAGGAAAATGGGCTTAGCACATTTCCAAGTCGGAGGTTTCTTCTCTGGAAGAGTGTTCACAAGTAAAACCGATGAGACAACATGTATACAAAAACACATGATTTACTACCTGTGCAGACCATGACCAATTGATTAGTGAACCAACTGGTCTGTACCATACTCAGAGGCTATCTTAAGACCAAAGGTTCAAGTTAAATAATTTAAATATTATTCATGTTCTTTGTCTCATAATTAAATCCTTTTTCTGTTGGACAAAACCTTCCCAAATTTCTCTCTAGACCTTCTCCCGAGGTTAAATAAGTAGACTGTGTCCTTCTAGAAAAATGTATAAAAAATCTATTTACATGTCTTTAACATGATTTCTTTGTATTATGTCCTCAGCAGCTTTCTTTGTCCCTTGTAGTCAAACTCCAATTTGGTCTTGTCTCACCTTAATTTTGTGGTTCCAAAAATGTAAAATATTAGCAGTTCAGCTAGGTCCCATATAGCCAAAAGTTCTTTTTGACCAGTTTACTTCCATCTAAATTTAATAATTTATTTTCTGTTTTAACGCACCATTCCTGATGTCTTTCTCACCGTCAATACAGTAGTGATCCTCTGTGTTTTTCCTCAGATAAATACTCCCATTCAAATGATATGTAAAGAAAAAGGAGGTATAAAGTTATAAATATTGATTTGATGCAGAGTCCAGAGGGCATTAGAAAACTGGCTAGGGAATTTGGATCTTTTTCAATAGACAAGGGAGAGTCCATAAACATAACTGAGTATCAGAATAAGATAATCCAACAATTGCTTTATAAATAATTTTCTGGCTATCATGCATTCGGCTGGCTGGACAGGGAATAAAGAGTACATAGTCATGCTAGTGAGAAAACTTCTAAAATTATGAAGGCAAAAATTTGTGAGTGCCTTGATTAAGGTAGTGACTGCAATAACAACATGAAGCAGACAGATTTGAGATATTAAAGAGAAATAAGTCATAAAAAGAGTGGGAGACTGGACGTGAGACAAATTTTTAAAAATATCTTGGACATGGTGCAGCCTCAAACATTTACAGATATATCTACCATATGACCCAGCAATTCCACTGTTGGGAATATACCCAGAGGAATGGAAATCATCATGCCGAAGGTATACCTGTACTCCAATATTCGTTGCAGCTCTTTTTACAATAGCCAAGAGTTGGAACCAGCCCAAATGTCCATCATCAGATGAATTGATGAGGAAACTGTGGTATATCTACACAATGGAATACTACTCTGCTATAAAAAAAGAACAAAATACTGCCATTCCCAACAACATGGATGAACTTAGAGAAATTTATATTAAGTGAAACAAGTCAGGCACAGAAACAGTAATGCCACATGTTCTCACTTCTTTGTGAGAGCTAAAAATAAATTAATTAATTAACACACAAACAAATGGGGGCGGGGAGAAGACAGAATAACCACAAAAATTCGTTGATCTGTCAAGTGAACAGATATGATGTTGTTGGGGGGGAGAGGAACAGGTAAAGGGGCATGAAAATCAACTATAATGTATATTGAGAAGTAAAATTTTTAAAAAATTAAATATCTTGTAGAGTGAGGGAATGACAGTACCATTTACAGATGCAGAAAATACATGTTTTCCAATTTAGACTCTGGACTTCACAAACAATGAAGTAATGAGGAGCAGGTTGTTTTCTTCTGACTATGGGATGGACATTTTGGGAAGATGTCAGAGCTAGATAATTAGATCCATGTGTCATTTACATTTGGCTGACACTTATGAACTTTAATGATTTTTCCAAAGAAAAATTACCAAGATAAAGTCAATAATCCCTAACATACCCCATTGACATAGTCGCTATTAATAAACATCCTCTTGAAATAATCTTCTGAAGGCCACCTTCAAAAGTGTTACCCTAGAATAATTCATTATATGAAAGAGGATATGTGAGGACATGTATTAGAAGACCTATAAATCTCTTTCTGATAAGATTCTATGCAGAAGCTAAGCTTTTATGAGAGGCAGCAAAGTGTATTAGAACAGCTATTGATCTTGCACAGCTAGAGCTATTCTTAATATTATAGGTTCAATCATGTCAGTCAAAAGCTCAGTCAGATCCTTGTTGGACAAATACTTTATTTAGCAAGTGATTTTTAACTCTGTGTGAACTTTTCATTCTGTGGCATCCACTTGAAATATAACTTCTGCTAGTCCAACACTGACCTGGTGCCCTGGTTTCCAGGCCACCCCAGCCCATTAATTTCGCTAGTTCCTAAGCCATCTTCTCCAAGTCCTCTGATATTCTGGGTCCTTCTAGGGGCTTGAAAAAAACTATGCCTCCAACTACATTGTATGTCTATTCATTTTCATTATTTATCTTTTAGCTGTCTTTAAAGCTATGACATAGTTTTGTTTTGTTTTGTCTTGTTTTTTTAAATAAGGATACAAATATTATGAAAACTACGTGCTTATAAAAATAATCTTAATCTTTCCATGCACGTGTTTTATCAACATGTTAATGTTTTATTGGATATCTCTGGAAAATTTATCTGTGTTTAATTCTCATTTTTATTATACTACTTGTACATTCTGTCTGATTTCTATAGTAGTATAACCTTCATGACTACCAATTGTTTTTTATGTAGTCTGCATTTTTATAATTTAAAGAAAACATTTCTTTTTCTTAAAAATAAAGATGACTGGTAAGGGGATCTTAACCCTTGACTTGGTGGTGTCAGCACTGTGCTCCCCCAAGTGAGCCACAGGCCGGCCCTATGTGGGATCCGAACCCGTGGCCTTGGTGTTCTCAGTACTGCACTCTCCCAAGTGAGCCATGGGCCGGCCCAAGAAAACATTTCTTTAAAAAAAACAAAAAGTTAAAATAAATTAGTCTAGCCATGCCCAGGGTTCTCCTCATCCTTTGATACTCAAAAAAATTCCCAAATAATATTTATTTTCCATCCGTATTTACCAACTCTATCGGCCTAGCTTTTGAAGCTAGTGAGGCCAGCAATTCTGGATGATACATTTTTAATATTCTTATGACTCTGAATACTACCAGTTAGTAGGGATGATAAATGTCTTTTCCTGAAAACAATTCAGACTAGTTTCTATATTAGGCAACCATTGACTAATTCTGATATTTTATTTTATTTTGTTATCCCATTCCGAAAATATAAGGTAGATGCATATAAAGAAATTGGTTAAAAGTTTATTTTCATATACTTTATATACATATATGTTTACATTTTATATTACTTATATTTTTGAGACAACTATACTTGAGCTTATTATTTAGATGTTATCTAATAAAATTTAGATTAAAACAAATTCTAAATAATCACTGTTCTCAAGAACTTCACTATTTTGTAAATTAATGTAACTACCAACTACTGCAAATTGCCTAAATTCATCATTCTTCCTTCTGAGTTTTTATCTCCATACCATTTCTCATACAAGGTCTTTTCTGGAATGGTCTTCACTACCCTTTTCAACAAAGCCTTTAAAACAGTTCTACCAGAACAACTTCCGTGAAGTCTGCCTAGTAATTACTGTCATATTGATTTAATTTGTTCTCAAGTTTGCTCTTATACCACAGGTCATCAAAGTAGGGAACCAAAAATTTTCTTAAATTTTAATTAATAATTTTGTTTTACATGAATAAATTTGCAAATTTCGTATTTCTTACACTTTCTATACATGGTTACATCTTACATCGAGTAAAAAATATACTGACATATTACAAGTGGGATTTCCTCTCAATTTTTGATGTAGAGAGAATTAAATCAAATAATTATGTATTTCAATTAGTTGTCAATAAGCTATAATTGCATTTAATATATACTACTTGAGGATTTGTTGTGATTCTCAAAGGACTGGAAGGATATTAAAAATCTGTGATTTTATAAGAGCTTTGGAAGAAAAAACCACAGGGCTTGGAGTCAAATCAACCTTGGTGTGATTTTTGGGAAATTGCTTAAACTCATGACTCAGGTATCTAACCTATAAAATAAGAATCATTAATAAGTCCCCCTCCCTTCTTTTAAAGATTATTTTTCACTCATCTCTTCTAGTCTTTGAGGTCCTTCAAGCCAAGGATTGTCTTACCGTCTCTTTTAGGTATCACAGTGTCTGATACCTAAAAATCACTCAACGTATGAGTGAAATGCACAGATGAATAATGGAATTATTAATGCTCATGAGGAGGAGGAAATAATTCTTAGGGCTGATACCATTAAGGAAGGATTTCAGAAAAGCTGAAAATTGAGCTTGATACAGAAGGGCATATGAGATAGAAAAAAAAAAAAAAAGAATAAGACTATTCAATCTGTGCTTCTTTTATGCCAAATGTATGTCTTTGTGGTAATTACACGAGTGAATATTCTGGATGTAGAAGCATATAAAATATTTATTAATAAATATGATGATGACAAATTTTCTTAACCATCTCAAATCTGCAGGACTCTTTTTGCTTAGCCTAATGAGTAGAAGTCCTTTAAATTCCTGGTCAGCTTGCCTTCAATGCCAGAATTAAAAATAGTTGGAACTTAATTACTTAACAGTATTCTCTGCCTCCTCTCTTTCCTTCTTTTTCTCTCCCTCCCACTTGAAATCAATTTGAAGCAAAAAGCCTAGGGGGAATGAGTTTCTTAGGTTATTGTGCCCTCTTGTGGTAATTCCATTTAGCATCATAATTACTGCAGAATTAGGGAGGAAGAAAAGAAGCTGCTGGCTGCCCCTCCTGCCTGTGACAGATGATGCTGTCCTAGGCATGAGAGGCAAAGTAGTCACTAATGCATCTGAAACAACAGCAACATAATGTATTAAGAAATTCCAGGGAACTAAGAGGAGTTCAATTGTATCTATGCTTTTTAAAAAGTGCTTTATTTTTAGAAGCAGCATGACCTTGGGCTACTTATTTAATGGCCCAGAGCATCACTATCCTCATTTGCAAAATGGAGATTTTTTTATGTCCAAGATATTCCACAAGAATACTCTGATGATAGCAGAAATTGATTTAATGTGTTCTGTCATCTAAGAGAACAAAATAAAAGGGTATATCATTACTATATTTTACGGCTTATGGTTCAAAGAAGATGCATTTAAGTGTACTCACAGTCATTGACTAGGATAACTTTTTTTATTATTGACTAGAAATATTGAGAAAATACACAACTAAATTTTTTGTAAAGTTATGTCTACTGTTAAAAGAAAAACTTTAGAAAATTAGATTTAGCAGAGTTTATTTGACCAAAGAGCAATTCATGAGTTGGGCAGCACTCAGAACCAGGAGAGGTTCAGAGAGCTCCACCCAGCAATGTGGGTGGGCAGTATTTATTGATGTAAAAAGAGTTGATATGCTGAAATACTTGATTGGTCACAGCTCAACCTTTTCCTTATTTGGACATAGTCTGATCAGTTGACAATGGTGATTGGCCAAAGCTGAGCTGCTGTTATTGGTTGAGACTGAGCTATCTGTTACAAAACTATACTCCTAACTTAGGTTGCAGTTTGTTTACATATTAAGTTAAGTTGCAGTTCTCTACAAACATATTCAAGACACAGAGGCAGTTTTAGGCCAAATTTAATTTAATTTAATTTAACACTACATAGTTATTCCTTCACCAAACATATAAAGCCACATAAAACAAGATTTTCAATTCAGAAAAAAAAAATCAGTTAGCAAACATCAAGTTAGTTATTAGATGTGTATTTATTCATTCATTCAGCAAATGGTTGAAAAGAATATACCTGGTGCAAGATAATACTCTAAGACCAGGAAAAACATAGTGAGTTCCCATGTGGAGCTAATGTTCTAGACAGTAAACACAAACTAAGTAAATAATCATGTCATAAATGTAAAGATAGAAGTGTGATAAATGCCAGAATATAAAATATATGTGTGAGGATGTCTAATAAGAAACATTTTTTTTTTTTTTGTCTTTTTTGTGACCGGTTCTCAGCCAGTGAGCACACCGGACATTCCTATACAGGATCCAAACCCACGTCGGGAGCGTCACTGCGCTCCCAGCACGGCACTCTCCCAAGTGCGCCACAGGGTTGACCCAGAAACATTTTATTAGTTCAGAAAATTCTGAGAAAGTGACACCTCTGTGGAAATGTAAAGGAATAACAAGCATTATAAGAGCAAAGAGTTGTTGGGAAAACTCCCTGCCAGAATCTAGACCTTCCCTCTGTAAGTGGAGGCAAGCTCAGACCAAAAAAAAGAGGCAGACCCCTCCAGGTTGGTAGATGGTCAGTCGAAGATTTATTCAGGGAAATTTACAGCGAGGCAGTGGGAAGATGAGGGAGGTCTTCACGCTTGCTTGCATTTCTCACTTGTCTAGTCTTTTCTCTCATGAAAAGAAAAGAAAAAAGAGGGAACAGTCACTGATGGTGAGTTAATCCTTCTGATTGCTTTCTTAATCTATTCACTCTCTGCTTAAAGGGATTGTTTGGGTAGAGACAGTCAGTCACATCCTCTTGGCGGGAGGAGGAGTGTTTTGAGCAGCAGCAGCCACCTTGTCACTGGCCTGCACACGTGCTCTATTCCCTGAGCCCCAAGGCTCACTTGTGGTCACAGACCCAGAACACATTTGCACCCAAGGTGTAAGGGTGGATTTGGGAGAAGAGAAATGTTATAGGAAAAAACAGTACCTAGAAGGAATAAAAAAGCACACTGGAGGATTGGAGAGGTCAGAAAGCAAGAGGAAATAATAACGCTAGGAAAGGCAGGAATCTTAGACCACAGAAACTGCTCTTTAGAGTTGCTCTTTTTAAAACTTTAATTATATAGCTTTAGTCTGAGATTTTGTAACTTAAAAATAACTTTAAAAAGCAGCTAGAAATGAGAAAGGTCATTCAAAAAAACCTATTCCACCCCAACACACACATACACACACAAAAGTACACTCTTTAATTAGTTTATTATGGGTAGTTAAATATTTTAAAGAAAATTGAGTATAAAGTTTTCTTTGATGTGTGTTGACTAATCAAATTTTTAACCATATAAATGTATGGCAATGGTTACATGTTCTTTAGGAAATATGTTTATCGATGTAGAGCCAGGGCTAGCATCTGGGGCTCACAGACCCCTCGAGCCCATTCACGAACCCTTCGCACACAGATCTGTGAGCTAAAAGGTCATTGGAGCCTTGGTTAAAGTAGGAGTAGTCTTTATTCAGCACACACACACGTCTAAGAGTGAAACAGTCCAAAGGAGAAACTCAGAAACTCAAATGCTGCTGGCAAAGTCCAAAGAGAAACTGAAAACTCAACTGCTACCAGCAAAGTCCAAAGTAAAAACTGAGTAGCTGCCAGCAGAGTAAACACACTCTATTTTTAGACATGAGCTCCACTGGCCCTCTGTTTCACAAACTGAAGAATACACAATAGCAGCAAAACTAAATAGATACATTGGTGCATGGGGGGGGCACGAAGTCCACCCACACACAACTTGTTTACAAGAAATGTGCTGTTCCACCCCCAACCAGACCTGAGCCAGAGAGCCTGACTAAATTGTCCTATTTTCCCCACAGTCAACATCATAAGACAGTCTTCCTTTGGCTGCTGCTTCTTTCAGCTGATTTCCTTTGATTCGGAGAGCTGCTCACAAGCCTTCCTTGATTCTTCATGGTCTTGCCCTTGTTCATTCCCCTCCTTTTGAGGGTGGGCTGGATCTAGTTAGTGACTTGCTTCTAATTTGGCAAAAAAGTGATAAGATGTATCTTTTGGAATTACATGACAGAAGACTATGAATTTGTCTTGGTGGCATTCCGTCCCAGGATCTCACAGGCTGACTCTGATGGAGAGGGTCATCTGCCAAGGGACGGAGGACAGAGTCTGGCCAAATGGAACTGAGGACCTCAGTCTCACAGTCCTAAAGGAACTGAATCCTCTACAACCATGGAGGGAGCTCAGATACAGATCCTGCCCTAGCTGAATCTTAAGATAATTTTAGCCCCATTCAGCACCCTGACTGCAGCTTTATGGGTACAGTACTTATAAAAAGTCCATGGTTTGCCTGGAATTAAGAAGTTTCCTGGGATGTGGAACTTTTGGTTTTAAAACTGTGAAATTCCTGTGAAAATCAGTTAAGTTGGTTTCCCCTCTTATGAGAGAATCTGTGCCAAAGAACCCACAGGAATTGTGAGATAATAAATGTGTGTTGTGTTTAGCTGCTAAAATTGGGGATAATTTGTTATGCAGCAATAAAAAACTAGGATCCATATTTAAGACTCAATTCAGGTATCAGCTCTTACAGGAAAACTTGTGATTCTCAAATATGAGCATAGAGAACCCTCCTCAAATCCTCTGCAATAGGCTGTACTTATCCCTATCAGAACATCCAAAATACTATTTCCTAGTTGTCTGCTTGTTTTTCTTTCTGTTCCACTAGGCTAAGATCCCTCTTATAGTAGAAACCATGTTCACTGTCCAGGGGTATCTTTGTATATTGCCAGAGCAGATTTTGAAACAGTGTATATGTACATATGACCTCCTTGGCTGACCTAAGACTTCCTCCTTTTTTAAAAGTCTAATCTAAAGCTTAAATCCCCAACCATATGTTAATGCAACATGAATAAGATGTGAAAGGATTTTGATTTTGTGGACAAGGATATTGTAGAATAAACTGTGTTTAAAGAACAAGGTATGTAACATCAAGTCAGTTTAAACAGGTGTTCTGATTACATTCACGTAGAAATAACTTCATTCTCAGTTTTTATTTCTTAAGAAGCATGGATAATAAACTTTGTATAACAACCATTTACTGCAGGAAGCAAATACTACAAAATGATTAAATTTGTAAAATCAAATTTTATCTATCATTAGTGAATAAGCTTGCTTTGACATCTGAAAATAGTGTTTGTAGCAGGTCATACTACATCCTACTAAATCTTATGAACTTAGTTGACTAAAACACAAAGTTACACAATACACATTGAGTTCGCTCCCTGTGGGCCACTTTGTTTTATACTTGGCTGTAGTTGGATCTGCAGGCAATTGCCCTTCTAATTTGTACAAGTAGTCTCGTTTTAGAAATAACATGCAGAGCAAGTCTACAAAAATGTGCTAGTGCCATAGTTCTGCACAGCAAAATCACTTTTTAATATTCCTTTTTTTTCCTAAATATATTTTTATGCAATCTAGGTTACTTATTGTAGCCTTTCAAAATGTAGTCTTGTTGCAGAAAGGACTTTCTCTAATTACTAAACAAATTGTTATAAACTAAGTTTGTTAATTAAGAACTCTGCCCACCCACAAATTCAGTCCCTAAACTGTCAGACCTTACTTGTTGACAGAATTCTTTCAGACTTCACTTAATTCATTAATTCTATTCTTTTTTGGTGGAAGAAGGTAGAAAAGGGAAAAAATTATAATTACTAATAAAGCACAAAAATAAAAGCTTTCCTAATGGCAGACAGTCACAGACAGTTGAAAGAAAATGGCATCATATCGGAATGAAACAAATATAGAAAAAAAGAATGAAAATATTTCTCAGAAAATTTAAGGAAGCAGTTAATACATGCATTGTGAGGTGTTTTATTCAATACGTTGCATGTAATAAAATAGAGCAAACTTTTGGGCTGCTTAGAACATAAAATATAAAGAATATTCCACACTTACTGCTTTATGAGAGCCAAATATTCATGTATTTATCATATCTAAGATGTTACTTGCAGTCTTGCATTGAATATAGGAGTTTGGCTAATATAAATATTTTATCTATTTATTTTTGACATGTATTGACATGTATTGATTGTACATATTTACAGGGTACAGAGTTATATTCTAATATATGTATATAATGTGTAATGATCAAATCAGGGTAATTAGCATATTCATCATCACAAAAATTTCTTTGTGATGAGAGCATTTGCGCTCCTCTTTTCTAGCTGAGAACGTACAATAAGTTATTGCTATTTATAGACGTCAGCACTCCTGTAGACTACTAGAACTTACTTGTCTTCCAGCTGTGATTTTGTATCCGTTGTCCAGTCTCTCCCTATCTGCTTTCCTCTTCCTTTTCCCAGCCTCTGGTAACCACAATTCTACTATATTTCTATAACCTCAACTTTTTTTTTTCTTTAGCTCGTACATGAGTGAAAACGTGGTATTTATCTTGTTGTGCATGACTTATTTCACTTAACACAATGTCATCCAGGCTTACCCATGTTGCAACAAATGACAGAATTTCATTCTTTTTTATGACTGAGTAGTGTTCTGTTGTGTATAGCAAAACCACAGTGACGTATCATCTCACTCCAGTTAGAACGGCTGTTATCAAAAAGATAGAACCTGACAAGTGCTTTTGAGGATGCAGAGAAAAGGGAACTTTAATACACTGTTGGTGGGAATGTAAATTAGTACAGCCATTATGGAGAACAGTATGGATATTTCTTTAAAAAACAAACAAACAAAAGAACTACCAAATGATCCTGCAATCTCATTGCTGGGTATGTAGACAAAGGAAAGGAAATTAGCATACCCCAAATTTATCTGTACCCCATGTTTATTGCAGCAGTCCTCGCAATAGCCAGGAAATAGAATCTACCTAGGAGTCTATTGACAGATGAATGGATAAAGAAAATATGGTTCATAAACACAATGACATACTACTCAGCCATTATAGGAATAATCCTTTAATAAGTTCCTGAGCCATCCTACAAGTGCTGTCTTGTGCAAATTAAGAATATATTTTATTGTTGGTAGAACAGTAATGTTTCTAGTTCTTATTTGAAAAATAGCATGATGCTTCTATATTTCAATGTTATTCTGTCCCCTTTCACTTTTCCATAGAATTTGCAATTTTTACCTTATACAATCTATAAAAAAATGCCAGGGGATTGACAATAAATAAATCTGTGAAATGTATTCATTTCTGAAAAGGCTATGGGCAGTCTTGCTTGTAGACTAATTCTTCGTTTAGAAAGAGCTATTTTTTTTTTCATTAAAATGACACACATTTCAGTGTACCATTCTGAAAATGTTTTTATATGGTATCTACTATTTAATTAGCAGTTGCTCACCAATTATAACATAAATTGAAATACAGTATACAGAAAGCTAAAAATTCAATTTCTAAAAGAAATTTTATTATATAGTCCAAGTCTTATGACCCTCCATCATTAGCAAATTTTATTTGGGAATTTCCAACAACGTCCAAATAGTTCATGTTCTGCCCATGGGTAATTAGGCTGGACTGGACCTTACTCATTTGTAGCTTCCCATCTACGTCTTGCATGTAATGACCTTTTATAACATATTCTTGAATTCTTTAATCCATTAATTAAAAAAATTTTTCCAAAAATGAGAGTTAATTTTACATTCATACCTTTATGAAAGGAACTGTAACTTTTTTGTAAAATCAAAGAATATTGTAAATATTCTAAGCAGTGATCAACATAAGATCATTGTAAGAGATTGGGTTTATGATGAGAGAGCCAAGGTATTTGAAATTCAAACACATTCATAAGATTTTCACACATTTTTATGAGCTTATGTTGCTAATGTGGTAAATAAATGTCATTGTTAGGAAAAGAAAGGGTTAGCTGTGACAATAGAAAAGGTATTTCATGTCACTTTCTTTAAGTATCCATGCTGTGGCTGGATTGTTCAGTTTGTGTGCATTAAAAGTTTTATGTCCTGAATTCCACATAAACAAAGTGTGTCCTCTGTGCACTAATAAACTAAACAAATCTTACCCATAGCCCAAATTCCAATTTAAGGTTACTTGTTTCGGGGAAGTATCTTGGAAGTCACAGTATCCTGGATGCTTGGACGATTCAGTCCTCTATTACTTCCTGCCATTCATTTCAGTTGCTTGTTGAGTTTTAACCATCTATTAACAAGTGTAGCATTCAAATTTTAGTGGACACAAAATTACCTTGGCAGCTTGTTTACAATGCAGATTTCTGATTTTTGTTTCTGGAAAATGTAATAGATCTAGGACAATTTGCAAAAATCTTCACATCTAGTAAAACCAGGAGGTAGTCATTTTATTAAATTAAGCTGTACTTGATTTTATGAAATAGTATTTTTCTCATTTCTTTTAACATACTCTGAAGGCTTTATTTTTCTTCCCTGGGCAAAAAATCATATGTTTTTTCCCTTTAATTTTTTCAATGTCTTGTTGCCTGGCGTGAGTTTAGAAGCACTAAAAATAAAATAAAATAAAAATAAAATAATAAAATAAAATAAAAAAGTAAAATAAAATGTAGGTTATAGTTATTTTACTTTACGCTTTATTTGTGCACTATGCAAATCTTTCCTAAGTGTATTGCAACCATTCTGTTTTATGTTCATCATTTCCTCATTGAATTAAATTTAATTCTGTAATTATATGGATTTAATTTCTATAATAAATCTTTTAAGACTTTATTTCCACATGCATATATTCCTTACTTTCATTTATATGTTGTTTAATAGGATTATGTATTCAAATCAATTTTTCAATGAACCTAATATAACATAAAACTCTTAATTCCTTGTGCATTCAAAAATGTCTTTTTCTTGTCTTATTAAATGAATAATGGGATGCAAAATTTTTAGGTTACATTCCTTATTCCCCTGAAAGTGTGCTAGAAACTTCTTTTTTCATATATTGTTTTATTAATTAGAAGTAATTCAAAGGTCATTTGTTTTTCTACTTTTAAATGAACTGCAACACTTGTTGGAGTGTAAAATTTTGCAACTTTTACCATAAAGTTTAATTTACCATTCATGATAAATATTGTTGTGGTTTCTAATCTTATATTCCTGAAGTACAGCAAGTTCTCCCAATGTGCACATCTATGCCTTCAATTAAATAAGATTTTCTTTATTATTTGTTATATCTTTAACATTTCATTTGAAACATTTTCTGAAATTTATATCTATTATCTATATGTACATATTTCGTTGTCTTCCAATTCTCTCATTTTTTCCTCTAAGTACTGCAAACACTATGTGCATTTCTTTTGTAATTGATGCAGTTCTCACAAGTCCCTCGTCTGGGTTATTGCTTTATAGTTTTTTACATTGTCACTTTGATGTGAGTAATCAAAATTAGTTCCGCAATAGCATTAACTTTTAACTTAATTTATATACTTAGCACTACCAGTTACTTTTTTGTGTGTCTCATGTTGTTTCTTCACTCATTTTTAATCTTAAAGTATGTCCATGTCTTCATTAATTTTTCTAAAGAAAAAATTAGTTACATTTTAAATCATTTCTATATTTCCTAAATGATATTTTTCTTTTTTATATGAATGTGTATTTTTCAATATTTTGAATGCTGTTTCATATCTTTAAAAAAAATAAATAACGGTATCATTACTAACCCCTGTGTCTTTTGTCCTTTGTGAGAGTATGAATATGTATGCTTACATCCATGTACATGTCCATAATGTCTGTACTTTTGTTAAATCTATTGTGGACAGATACAATTATGTGTGTCTTTGACATTCTGTTTGATAAAAATAATACATTACTGGTGGAATCACCGTGATTTCTGTCTTTCTTTACCTGAACAGTTTAGAATTTTATTCTTTGCTTTGAGTTGCAAGACTGAAAGTAAATTTTATGCTATTTTTAATCCCTCAATTACATAAGAGGAATGTAACTCTGAACATCCAAGAAACAAAATTTTGTATACTCACCCTTTTATTTGCAATCTGTCAGTGTGTGCTTGCTCTGAACCTACCAGGGAAGTGCTACTTTCAGTGATGAGGGAGACGTCATCTTTTAATTTGGTCCTATAGGCTTTGATTTTAGGAGCCTTGGATCCCATGGTAAAACGTTAGTTGGGTTAGAACACTATTTTATATGTACTCACTTTTATTTGAATCTACAAACCTGGTTCTGTGACTGCTGTGGGCAAATATTTATCCGCATCCTGTAAAAAGACATCAATTTTGCCAGAAGAAAAATGGCTTATAAAAATGGAGTGTTGCCTTCGTCCTGCCTATCTGACTTTCCATTATGAATGAAAAGGGCCTATGTGTTGTCTCCAAATTCAAATTCTTCGGGTTGGAGTTTCATATTAAGGTTCTTATGAACTTCTTTTTACCTCTTTTGATTGATAGTGTATAAGTTTCCACGTCCCTGTTTTCTTGTCCAAATTATACTATGTTTTAGGATTACTTTTTAAAATCTGTGACAGGAAACTCTGGTCATGCCCACTTTTAGTCAGATAAAGTTTTCTTTTCTAAGTTGTTTTCTGTTGTTGTGTGTTTATGCAGGTGTGCATTTCAGGGAAAGTGTTTGATAAATGAGAACCTAAAGGCAACACATATGCCAGGAGTTCTGAAAGCAAAGCAACCAAGTTTCACCCAAAACTAAACACATGAATAAGAAACAAAAAGACAGTTGCAAAGTATATTGATAAAGTGTCTTGGTTTTATTTATAGTATTACTGAGTTTGTAAAACATGTCAAATGCTGTGCAAATATTTTAATAGATTATAGATTATTTATTCATAACAACTCTGTGTAAGATGTGTCATTAACCATATTTTATGTATGACATAACCACTATAAAGGAAAAAAGACAAAGAGAATCCCCCAAGGTTACATTGCTGCAAGTGGGAAAGCCCATGTGTCACATTTTTAATGTCTCTGTTCTTTCTATTTTATGATATTTTTTTCATACTCTAAGCTTTTTAATATAACATGATTTTTTAATAGTGAGTCATTAAAGAGAGATCAAAACAATATACCTTATATATTAAGCAATATATTATATAATATACAATTATATATTTTATAGTATATCTATGTTGCATAATATTGGATAATGAATATATTACAGTATAATATTGTACATTATGTATACTATATATTATATAGTAGAGTAGCAAAGTAACAATACTTGCCTGTGTTTCATGCATACATTTACAATAAAATTCTAGATTATGCAGCAAATTATAAGTAAAATGGGTCAAAGTTTTAAAAAGAGCCATTAAACTATTAAAAATTAAATAATGGAAGCTCTCTTGTACTATAAAATAAACAGCAGAGATTTTGTTTCAGATTAATAAGAATATGACATTAAAGATCTTTCTTCACATATATAGTAATAATATGCAGTATACCAAAACAATAATTTTTTTACACTATTTCCAATTTTTGATCAGTAATTTGAAAAGCAATTTGTTCAAGAGAGATATAATCCTTTTGGCAGAAGGATATTGATTTGGTAGAAGATTAATATAAGCATCATGTATTCATATGTCAGATTCCAAATAAGTTCAGAGATACCCCTGGGATAAGATGGATGGTCCATGGACAAGTTCAGAGAACCACAGCGATACAGGGAATAACTGACACGTAAGAGGAATTCAAGTAATAGAGTTGATCCAGGTTCAACTATTAGTAAAATCTAGATGATTAATAGATGTTAATATTAATCATTTACTCTAAAGTCCTTTTAAAAAAGAGCTAATATTATAGAAAAGTCAAAGAGGATTTTATGAGGTGCTACTTTACTTTCCAAATTTCCTCTTATTGATGATATAGTAAAGTGTATTTTATTTAAGTTTAGATTCTGAAAATACTTACGGTTGGGAGGAGGTGTAAAGGTCACACATGCAATGACCTTATTTGAAAGGTCATAAAACTGGTGCTCACAGTGGGAAAATGTTTTGTTCCAGGTGTGTGCCTGAAATCTCATTGCAGGTGGTTAGTAAATATTTTAATAAAGGGAACCTGAGTTTATCAATAAATGAGAATGGAATGTAAATCGTACTTTGTCAGAAAAACATCGTATTCGGTATGCGAGGGCTTTGGTTGAGAGGCAATGTGCACAGAAGTTGTGCTGCTACCTCACTACGCTGCGGCTGCAGGTCTACTTCTACTCCTAGTAACGATATCTAAGAAAATCCAGAAACACAGATACTCTGGAAGGCAATTTAAATATATTAGTATGATGATACATGGGAAGTGCTAGTCTTTTTTTATACTTGAGAAAAGCGTTTCAAAGGGGATACATGGCTTAGCATAGATCACATGACTGGTGAGTGAGGGTCACGGTAGTTGGACCCACGCCTGCAGTACTAGGCAGAATTCTCCGCTGGCCCCCAAGCTTCCTGTCCTCTGCTCCACATGCCCTGCCTAACCCTGCCCTCTTTGAGTGTGAGCAGGAGCTGCGAAGATTATGGGGTATCCTTCCCGTTTTTGGTTAAATTATATGGCAAAGGCAAAGGAATCTTTTCTAGACTGCAACTAAGGTCCCAACTCAGGTGATTTTGAGTTGATAAAGATTTTTTCATAGTGATTTAATCAGATAGAAGCACTAAAGAGGTATTGGGCCCCTTTTGAAGAGTGGGTATATTCCTGGTATCCTCAAAGAAGCACACAGCCATGCTGTGAACTACCCATAGAGAAGGGCTACCTCTAGGACCCAAAAGCCTTCTTTGCACAATCACAGGGAGTTAATTCTGTCACCAACATGACTGTTATTAGAAGAGGACCTGAGCTCCCAGTAAGAATGCAGCCTGACCAGCCACCTGATTGTAGTCTTATGAGATCCTGAGCAGAAAATCCATATAATAGAAAATATATGTTTTTATTTTGGGAATATGGCATGTGTTGTTTGGGGGACACAATCATCCAGACTCCCACTGTCAGGCCCTAACACTGTCAGCTCATTGGTACTATCCACGAGTCAGTGAAAATGCAGCCAAGTGCAATTTGGGGAGTGCTTTCTGGAGCAAACCCTACAGTCTGCATCTCTGCCCAGGGGAAAGAGTTTCCTTTTGTATGCATAGATTTTAAAACTTTTCTCTATGACTGAGAAGTTAGTGGCCCATTGTATTCCATGAGCCTTTAACTTAGCTACTTAGCTGAGTCTGTCCATGAACCAGATCAGACATTCCTGGGGAACTAACCTAGGGCAACAAAGCCTCCAAGAAGGAAGAGATGCTTGCGCAGATTTTATTTTTGGGGATATCTCTATGTGTGCCTTACAGGCAGTTATCTGCTTCCATGTCTTGCATGAGGCTTTCCATCTTGAGGTAGGTTGCCATGAGGCAGTTCCTTATCCAACTCCCTAGACCTGGAGAAGCATGAGGTTTTCAACTCTTCATGGCTTCTCCCTCCAAATGTGGGGAACAGCTGCAGGCTATGAACTGCTTAGCTGCAGTATGGGACTAACTTCTCCATGACAGAGCAATCGACTGCTTGTGTCTTCTGTCATCTGATTCCTCCTACTTGGTGGTGGCCTGTGGAAGGTGGAAAGTGCATACCATACTGATCTTGCTTATGCTGTCTGTGTGAGTAATAAATTATTGTGACCTACTGGACCCATTGTGTCTTCACCAGAAAAATCTATGAAAGCATGACAAGCCACTTAGCAGATGCAGCAATTGCTGCTGTTATAGGCACTGTTTGACCATTTGACATATTTGTCACCCAATGTGAGGTCAGTCAGTTCCCACTGCCTTTTTGGAGAAAGGCAGAAGAAGCTGTGTGAGTCATGTTAGAGGAAATATTATGACTCTCTGGGATCTGGTAGTATATGTTCTCACAGAGGTGGTAGAAGAGGGGACAGTAAGTGTCCTCTGGGTTCTTACCTGTTACAGCCAGGTTAGGGGATATGAGAAAGCTCCCCAGGACCAGATAGTCTGCGCTGCCTGTTAGTGAATGTTTGAAGACTGAACAGCAAGAGGTAGGATTAAAAGCAACTTCCCAAATAGTGTCTTAGTTGTTCTTAAAAGTTCTTTTGTTGATGCTGAGCTATCAGCCACTTAAAACCCAAAGTTAATTATTTGTGCTTCGTGGTGGAAAGCTGCTCCTTGAGCACTATAATCTCTCCTCCCGTTATCCTAAACTCATCAGCCTTAAGGAAAGACGGCCTTCCTGCGCTCCAGCTGCTCTGGCTGGCTGGCCTCCTTGACCCTCCCCTGAATTGCCTGAGTTTTCAACCAAGGAGATAAAATGGTATCTTGGCAATTGCTGTTGTAACCCTTGAAGTGTCTGGGTTAAGCTCCTTGGTATGTGTTTTAATACAAATTGCTTATATTTGCAGTAAAGGAAAAGGAAAAGTTAAAGTGACCCATGAGTGAGATCTGTGAGCCAATGCAATATGCTCTTGTTAAATCGTACAACTGAAATTGACATATTCCATGCTTGTACTGAAGATGCTCATAAAATGTTACAAACAATCCTTCCATTGGAGTCACTGTCACAAACTACCCCACTGTTTTCCCTTACTGGATAAGTAAAAATTTAGCACCAATGCCTCTCCATCTCACATGTGAAATTGTATAATGTACTGTCAGTTGGCAGTTAAGAAGCATCATTATAAATGGTTCTATCATATGCCTCCCAGTAGGAGTGATGAATGAATCTTGACAAAATTCAGAGGCCTGTTTGCAACCATGTGAAATTTCCATGTGACCATAAGAAATCCTCCCAGTGGTCAAAGAAAAATTGTCGTCTCTTACAAGTAAAAGGACGTGATGTTTCTAATGAAATCACCACAGCACTCCAGGCTTGTAACTCCTGCCAAAGGCTGGTTTGTTTGCCTTGCAGAGGAAGAGGTCGCATGACGTAGAGCTCTAGTCCTACCTATTCCTAACGCTTGGGCCACATTGGACATTTGTCCCCTCTGACGGTCATTGATGATTCCTCACCAGTACTGACACTTTTTCAGGTCACAGTGTTGTGCCCAGTCAATTGACTGGGTGTACTGCTCTTAACCTTAAAATAAATTGTATCATATTTTATTTGAAGGACATTCTAGAGTTTACATACACTGAAGTAGCTGCAACTGATATTGTTCAATACTTTTTGACAATAAATGTTTCAAATACACGCTATACTTCTCAATTGTAAGAATCAAAATACTTTTGTTGAAAAAGACGCTTGTGATAGGAAAGTGCTGTCACCTGAACAGAGACGGCGAGATAAATGGACACGTAGGGGCCACAGGCTCAGCGCAGCCATGTGGCATCAGTAAAGTGGTGCAGAGAAAGGAGAGGATCACGCTGCTCACCGGCGGTGCAGGCCGGGAGGCGCCAGAAATGCGCCCCGTAGTGTGGGCAGAGCCAGAGGCCCTGCAGATGCTGAGCTGGAACTCTGGTATGTACTTTTAAGGATTTTATGACAAATTAAAAAGAAGAAAATCTTGAGGGAAGCCACAGAAATAAGACATTTCACATACATAGGAAGAAAGATGAGGATTACAAGAAACTGTCAGGAACTAAGCAAACTAGAAAATAATGGGTAAGTTGCAGTAAAGTACTGTAGAATCAAACCATCAACCCGGAATTTTATACTCAGTGACAATAGGACAAAAGGTAAAATAATGATAAAATGAACAAACAAACAAGTAAAAACTGATTGAATAGGACCTGTGCTGTTAGAAATGTCATGGAGAATTTTTCAGGTACAAAAGAATGTGATATTAAATGGAAATTTACATTTATCCCTACACATTGAAGAAATGTGGAAATAGTAGAAATTAATATAAAACATTTCCTTATTTAAATTACTTTGAAAGACGTGACAGTCTAAATTAAAATAGTTACAACATAGTTGATTTAAAACATATGTGAAAGCAAAGCATGCTACAAAGCATAGGATGGAGGAAATAGGATTATATAGTTGCAAATTTCTTTCATTATTTGTGAAGTGGCAAAAGTTATTATAAGGTAAACTGATAACGTAAAGATGTGTGCTATAAATCTTAGAGTAACCTCTTAAAAAAGATGTGGACATAATAAGTAATAATGGAGATAAAATCAAACTATAAAAAATCCCAACTGAATTCAAAAATAGGCAGGAAGAGAAGAAAAGAGAACAACAGCAGGACAAACAGAAATCAAACAGCAACATAACCTATATGCATACAATTTTATCACTAATATGTTGATGTTAAATAGTGTAAATTCCCAATTTGAATACAGAGATTGTTTAAAAAGAATTTTAAAGACCAAACAATGTTCTGTCTACAAGAAACCCACTTTAACAATAAAGATAGAAATAGTTGAAAAATAAAAAAGAAGGGGAAAGAGAT
The DNA here is from genome assembly GCF_027409185.1 of Cynocephalus volans. Lineage (NCBI taxonomy): Eukaryota > Metazoa > Chordata > Mammalia > Dermoptera > Cynocephalidae > Cynocephalus > Cynocephalus volans. The sequence goes on along the minus strand of NC_084473.1, from coordinate 90,183,391 downwards.
ACACCCTTGCAAACACTAATAAAAAGAACCCTGGGGTGGGTATAATAATACCAAACAAAGTAGACTTTATATTGTCTGGAATAAGAAGGGGAATTGTAAAAAGGTAAAGTGGTCACTTCATGAGTAACACACACAGTCTTCCCTCAGTATCCACTGGGGATTGTTTTCAGGACCCCTGCAAGTACCAAATCCACTGATGCTCAAGTCCTTTACATAAAATGGCACAGAGTCTGCAAGATATCTAGAAAATTTCTACATACATAAAACTCACACAACACAGTTGTAAAGTATTTGTATATAACCTAAGAACATCTTCCATGTACCTTAAATCATCTCCAGATTACTTATATCTAATACAATGAAAATGCTATGTAAACAGTCATAATACTGTATTGTTTTTTATTCGTTGTTTTATTGTTGTATTGTTTTTTTTTAATTTTTCCAAATATTTTTGAACGATGATTAATGAAATCACAGATGCAGATGTACCCACAGATACAAAGGGCTGACTATAATCGATACAGAAAAAACTCAGAATATCTGGAAATATTTATACATTTATCCTTTAACTCAGAATTAAAACATTTAAGAATTCACTCTAAAGATAAAGTTTCAAAATTCAAAACAACATATGTACTAGGTTATTAATTGTGCTTTATTTAAAACAGTAAACTATTGAAAATGACAATCCATTGGATACTGGTTGAATAAATATGGTACATTGAAACATTTAAAGCAATTGTACATTTAAACATTTTAAAATTAACAATGTAATTCACCACAGTACAGAATAAAGGAAAAAATAATATGTTTATCTCAACAGAAGCAGAACAGCATGTGATAAAATTAATGTGATAATTTCGCCATCCTGCAGCAGGAAGACGGACACCCACACCCAAAATTTGGTTCAAATGTGGAGGCTAATGATATCACAGCTACAAACCAACAAAAGTGTGGGCAGGTTTATCCCTCACAGAATGAGGCTTTCTGGAAAGAGTGGTGCAATCCTAAGCAGGTCCAAGATCAGCTGGGGAGGGCAAGAAAGGAGACTGGTGTGGAGTTTTTATTGGGGTTAGAGTGAGGGCCCCAGCTGAGGGTTCCCCAGTAAGAGAAGCCCTGGCATGGTTAGAACCTCCCACCATCACCAAAGGAGGGAGTGTCTGGGCTTGCCCAGATGTGGAGAAGAGGAAGGGGTGAAGCTTAAAAGCAGTCAACAAACAGCAAAAAAAAAAAAAAAAAATGGAGTCAGATAAAGAACATTTACAAAAATACCTGTAGTTAACATTATAATGAATAACAACAACAAAAATTTCATCACGAACAAGAGTTCATGAAGCTGTGAACAAGGTAAGGACAGCTGCTCATACCACTCCTGTCTAGTACTCTGTTGCATGTCCTTGCTGGTGCAGCAATAATAGAAATTAAAAGACATAAACATTGAAAAAGTAAACCTCAAGTTAAAGCCATTTTTATTTATGGGTAACATGTTTATTTATCCATAAAATCAAGGAATCTACAAAAAGTAAAACAACCTAATAGAACTAATAAATCAATTTAGCAAGGTCACAGCTAAATACAACATTAATACATACAAATTGATTACATTTCTACCAACTAACAGTAAACAGTTGAAAATCATTTGTAAAATACCATTTCCAGGGCCGAGCCCGTGGCGCACTTGGTAGAGTGCTGCGCTGGGAGCGCAGCAACGCTCCCGCCGCGGGTTCGGATCCTATATAGGACTGACCAGTGCACTCACTGGCTGAGTGCCGGTCACGAAAAAAGGACAAAAAAAAAAAAAAAAAAAAAAAAAAATACCATTTCCAAAGCAAAACACAAAATAAAATACTTAGGAATATATTTAGCAAAATGTATCTATGACCTTTATTCTAAAACCTGCAAAAATTGTTAAAAATTAAAAATCTAAATCAATGAAACTACAGTTATGTTCATTAAGTAGAAGATTCAATATTGATAGTGAAAGACTCCCGCAGTGGGTAGTCAGTCAGTTCAGGGAGACCCTCCCAAGGAACAGCGAGACCACGGCTTCGGATGCAAAAACAAGAGGTTTATTGAACACACAGGTACCCGGGCGACTCAGTCTTTCGAAAGACTGGCGCGCCGAGTAGAGCTCCTGGGTCCTTTTTATAGCAAAAAGCGCGGGTACAGAAGCGAGAAGCAAGGTAATTGGTTAGTTTAAATCAAGCCAGGGGTGAACTTCGGTCAAGTGGGAGTCCTTGAAACAGCTGAGGGGCACTCTTGAAACTTTAACTGACTTGTCTATTTCTGGGAACTATCCGCCCTTTGCCTCGGGCCGGGGCCCAGGTGCATAACCACAGATATCCTGTTTGACTCTGTTCCCCTTGTTTCTTAACTTGACTTTTTGGCTGTATTTTCCCTATACCCTTGTAAAAAGCACTTCCTTCATTCCCCCATTTCTCTTGTGGATCGCTCTAATCTTAGAGCGGAATTAAAAGTTATCTTCGCCATTTAAGGTTTGGTATTTTTGCCTAAGGACCAGAATCTTAACTGCACTTACCCTATCATTGATGAATTGGACTAGTCTATTGATGACGTAGGGCCCAAGGGTGAACAACAGAAGGAGGAGTAATAGGGGCCCGGCGATGGTTGACAGTAGGGTGGTCAACCAAGGGGAGTTATTTGATCTGGTTATAAGCATTTTCATAGTTTGAGTCAGGAGGCCTGACTCTTTTAGAGGCCGGTGCATCAATTTCTGGAATATCCCAAGCCTCGAGACCCGCCGCCAGGGCACATATATCAGGGGTAAGGGAGGGCCACCAAGTCCAAAGGGGGTGGACTTCTGTCTTGAACCAGACAACCTTTCCAGTTTGGGACAGTACCTGCCAGGTGAGGGTGTTGGGCTGGTTAGGGTTATTACTTGGTAGGCTTGCTCCGCCGCCGCCGAATGCGCAACTTAAGAGGATTATCAGTCCTCTCCAGCTCCCAGGATTCATCTGGTACGGAGGGTGGCGCAGGCTTGAGGTGAGAAGCATGTACCCAGGCTGCAATGCCGTCTACTTTTACCGCTGTTGGTGTGGTCAGTAGCACCAGGTACGGGCCTTTCCACCGAGGCTCAAGGCTGCCGGTCCGATGGCGCCTAACAAGCACGTGGTCTCCGACCTGGAACGGATGAGGGATGGCCACGGCACCTGGCTCGTATACCTCCTTGATCTGGTCCCAGATCTGGGTTTTTACAACTTCTAAAGCCTTTAAGTGAGTAAATAAGACAGGAAGAAAGTTATCATCGGGACCCAGTGTTCCTCCCAACTCAAGTATGGGGGGGGGTCCCCCGTGGAGGATTTCATAAGGGGTCAGACCAAGCTGGCCAGGGGTATTCCTGGCTCTGAACAGCGCTAAGGGAAGGAGGGCCACCCAGTCTTTTCCACCGGTCTCTAAGGCCAATTTAGTTAAGGTCTCTTTGATGGTTCTATTCATTCTCTCTACTTGACCTGAGCTCTGGGGCCTATACGCACAATGTAACTTCCAATTTATCCCCAGTTGTGTGGCCAGTCCCTGGCTTACCTGAGCAACAAAGGCTGGGCCATTATCTGACCCGATCACCTTGGGGATCCCGAAACGGGGCAGGATTTCTTCTAGTATCTTTTTACATACAGTCAGGGCCGTTTCCGTTTTGGTAGGAAAAGCTTCTACCCATCCAGAGAAAGTATCTACAAATACTAGCAGATACCTGTTCCCATACCGGCCAGGCTTTACCTCTGTAAAGTCTACTTCCCAGTATACGCCGGGTCGATCTCCCCGTTGTCTTTTTCCGGTCTCTCGGTAGGTGGTAGTCGCATTAGTCATGGCACAAGCCGGACACCGATTGGCGACTTCTTGAACGGTGGACCGGAGATTCGGGATGGAGAGGCTGGTGCGGCTCGTTAGTTGAAGGAGCTTTTCTGGTCCTAAGTGTGTTAGCTGATGTAACCGCTGAATGAATTCTTTTCCCTGGTCAGGAGTGAGCTCTCTTGGCTTGGTCCTAGCTTGAGCAGGCTCGATTGGCTCTTGAAGCTTTATAGTTTCTGCTAGCACCCTGACCGACAGGGCGGCTTGTTTTGCAGCCTCGTCGGCCCTCCGGTTCCCGGCCGCCACAGGGTTATTTCCTCTCTGGTGGCCCGGGCAGTGGATAATGGCGACCTGCTTAGGGAGGTGAATGGCCTCTAGCAGAGCCAGAATTTCTTCTTTGTTTTTAATGTCTTTTCCAGCCGAAGTGAGCAGTCCCCTCTGTTTATATATTGCCCCATGAATGTGAGCAGTGGCAAAAGCATACCTGCTGTCCGTGTAGATGTTGATGTTTTTTCCTTCGGCTAGGCGTAATGCCTGCGTCAAGGCGATTAGCTCGGCCTTCTGGGCTGATGTCCCTTCTGGCAGGCTGCTTGCCCATACCGTCCGTTTGCCATCTACGATGGCGGCCCCTGCTCTCCGCTTACCTTCCACAATGAAGCTGCTACCGTCTGTATACCAGGCAGGCACTCCGGGCAATGGCTGGTCCTTCAGGTCCCGTCGAGTCCCAGCTTCCTCAGCAAGGATTTCTGAGCATTGGTGTACTGGGGTGGATTCTGACTCGACTGGTAGTAGGGTAGCTGGGTTCAGGACAGCAGGGGGCGCGAAAGATATCCTTTCGTTTAGCAGCAAACTCTGGTAATGAGTCATCCTGGCATTGGTCATCCACCGATTGGGGGGCTGCCGCACGATACTTTCGAGGCTGTGGGAAGCAATCACAGTCACATTTTGCCCCAAGGTTAACTTATCAGCGTCTTTGAGGAGGAGTGCCACTGCAGCAACCGCTTTTAGGCAGGTTGGCCACCCACTGGCCACTGGATCCAGTTTTTTTGATAGATAAGCTACTGGCCGTCGCCATGGTCCTAGGGTCTGAGTAAGCACTCCTCGGGCCACACCGGCTCTTTCATCTACGTATAGAGTAAACGGTTTGGTGAGGTCTGGGAGAGCCAAAGCGGGGGCAGACAGCAAGGCTTCTTTTATGTGGTCGAAAGCCTTTTGATGCTTTTCAGTCCAGGTAAAAGGAATGTTTTCCCTTGTCAGAGGGTACAAGGGTGCAGCCAGGGAAGCAAACCCAGGAATCCAGAGCCTGCAGAATCCGGCAGTACCCAGAAATTCGCGGACCTGCCTGGGGGTTGTGGGAGTAGGGATCTTCATAACTGTAGCTTTCCGGGCCGGGGTCAGCCATCTTTTTCCCTCCTTGAGCAGGTACCCCAAATAGGTGACCTCTTTCTGGCATAACTGGGCCTTTTTAGCTGATACCCGGTACCCCAACTTACTCAGTCCCTGCAAGAGCTTTTGTGTCCCTCTTTTGCAGCCTTCATATGTGGGAGCTGCCACTAGGAGGTCGTCCACATATTGGAGTAATATGACCTGGGGGTTGAGAGCCCTAAAAGGAGTTAAATCCCGGTGGAGGGCCTCGTCGAAGAGAGTGGGTGAGTTCTTGAACCCCTGTGGCAGCCGTGTCCAGGTCAGCTGACCAGTGTTACCTTTTTCTGGGTCTCTCCACTCGAACGCGAACAGTGGCTGGCTGTTGGGGTGTAGTTTGAGGCAAAAAAAGGCATCCTTGAGATCCAAGACTGAGTACCAAGTGTGACTAGGCGGAAGGGAACTCAGGAGGCTGTATGGGTTTGGGACTGAGGGATGAATGTCTTGCACCCTTTTGTTAATTTCTCTCAAGTCTTGGACTGGCCGATAGTCATTGGTCCCTGGCTTTTTTACTGGTAGCAGAGGGGTGTTCCAGGGCGACTGGCAGGGCACTAAGACCCCTAGGTCTAAGAACCTTTGGATGTGGGGTCTGATGCCTTCCCGGGCTTCTTTAGTCATTGGATACTGTCGGACGGCCACCGGTGAGGCACCCGATTTCAGCTCTACTACTACTGGTGGGACGTTATTGGCCAGTCCCATACCTGTCTTTTCTGCCCATACGGTGGGAAAAAGTTGGAGCCAGGATGGGTCGATGGAGGGAGAGGCCGGCTTTTCATACAGCCGGTATTCTTCTTCTAGGTTTAGGACCAGGCACATGGTAGAGTGATCTCCCCATGTTACTTGTGGGCCCTCTGTAGAAAACTGGATTTGAGCTTTTAGTTTGGTTAGGAGGTCCCTGCCCAACAGAGGAGCGGGGCACTCGGGTATGACCAGAAAGGAGTGGGTTACTTGTTTATATCCAACTTTTAAAAGTCTCTTTGTGGTCCAGGGGTAGACGTTGCTTCCTGTCGCTCCTTCTACAACTGTCCGTCTAGGCTCTATTTCTCCCATGGGTTGGGTCAATACCGAATGTTCAGCCCCGGTATCGACCAGGAACTCAATGGGGGTCCCCTCCACAGTCAGTGTTACCCTAGGTTCGGGGAGGGGGTCCGAACCCCGACTCCCCTAGTCATCTAGGGATAGAACCTTGGCTTCTCTGATGTTCTTTTTCCGGGGACATTCTCTTGCCCAGTGACCCTTCTCTTTACAGTACGCGCATTGGTCTTTGTCTAGAGGGGGTCTTCCATCCCTAGGTGTTTTCTTTGCCCGGTTGCTCAGGTTCCCTGTCTGCCTATCTCTAGACCCTCTTTCACCTACCACTGCGGCCAAAATCCTAGTCAAGTTTTTTTCTTGGCGCCTATCGCGCCGTCTCTCTCTCTCTTCTGTCTCTCTTTTTTCTCTTTCTTGTTTTTCCTCTTCTGTCTCTCTCTTGTGGTACACCTTTTCTGCCTCTCTCACTAAATCTTGTAAGGAATAATCTTGGAGCCCCTCTAGTCTTTGTAACTTTTTCTTGATATCTGGGGCTGACTGGCCGATAAAGGCCATGGCAACTGCCGCCTGCTGTCCCTCAGAAGAGGGGTCAAACGGAGTGTATCTCCTATATGCCTCCATCAGGCGTTCCAAGAAAACCGAGGGGGGTTCTACCGGTCCCTGCAAGACCTCTCTTACCTTAGCCAAATTGGTGGGGCGCCGGGCTGCCCCTTTGAGACCTGCCACTAGAGTCCGGCGGTAGACCAGAAGACGCTCCCTACCTTCGGCCGTGTTGTAATCCCATTGAGGTCGATTGAGGGGGAAGGCCTCATTAATGAGGTTCTCGAGTTGTGTAGGGGCCCCGTTGTCCCCGAGAACGTTCTTGCGGGCCTCCAGAAGAATCCTTTCTCGCTCTTCAGTGGTGAAGAGGATCTGGAGTAGCTGTTGGCAATCGTCCCAAGTGGGCTGGTGAGAGAACATAAGGGACTCAAGAAGTCCCGTGAGTCCTGCTGGTTTTTCAGAAAAAGACGGGTGGTTAGACTTCCAATTGTAAAGATCTGCTGAGGAAAAAGGCCAATACTGTAGAGGGACCAAGCCATTAGGCTCAGCTGGGGGCCCTATGGCTCGGAGGGGCAAAGCTACGGTGGAGTCAGGACCGGAGCCGTCTCTCGGACTGCGAGGTTGGCGGCTCCTAGTCCCCGCAGCCGGTCCCTCAGGGCTAGGATCACCGGGCGCTCGGCCTGGTGCCGATCTGTTTCCCTGAGGGGCCAGAGGGGGCAGCGGAGCCGCCGGGTAAGGTGGGGTTTCAGAGAGAGAAAATAGGTCATCTGGTGTCGGGAGGACGGGGGGTTGGGGAGGGGCGGAAGGCTTCCTTGTAGGTGGCCTTTGAGTATTTTCTGATCCCGAAACAACAGCGACTTTGCTGGAGGGTGGCACCCAGGGAGGGGGATTCTGGGCGAGGTCTTGCCATACCACGACACAGGCAACCTGGTCCGGGTGTCCTCCGGTCTCCTGAAAAACAATCTTTTTAACTGCAAAAATGACAGTAAGATCAAAGGTTCCCTCTGGCGGCCAACCTACGCCGAATGTGGGCCACTCAGACGAACAGAAAGTCTGCCATTTTCCTTTTTTGATCTCCATGGACAGATTGTGAGCCCTGGCTTTGACATCTTTCCAATGATCTAGAGTAAGGGAGAGGGGCGTAAGGGCACTTTGCCCCATCTCGAAAATTTCCAATAGGGGAACGACGACGCAAAGACCTATCACAACTAAGACAAAAAGAAACCAGAAACGGCGACGAGACCGAGTGCCGTAGAAATAGAAGAAAGAGTCCGATGGCAGAGCGCGCCTCCCGAGACGCGGTGAGACCAAAACACAATAATCCTCTGCCAAGGGGTCCACCAGGCGTCCCTGGTCCTCCCCTGATCCTGGGACGTCTCCCAGGATTGCCGGGTGGCGAGCCCCCGAACACGTCTGTTCGCTACCCGCACTTCGCTCCCAGAGCGACTAACCCGGAACAAACTGAAACCAAAATGCGCGCGCTCAGAAAAGACAGTCGAAATCACTGAGTCAGACACAGAGACGAGACACAGAAACGAGACACAGAACGACTGCTGGCCAGCTTACCTCCCGTTGGTGGGTCGGTGGTCCCTGGGTGGGGGTCTCCGATCCCGGACGAGCCCCCAAATGAAAGACTCCCGCAGTGGGTAGTCAGTCAGTTCAGGGAGACCCTCCCAAGGAACAGCGAGACCACGGCTTCGGATGCAAAAACAAGAGGTTTATTGAACACACAGGTACCCGGGCGACTCAGTCTTTCGAAAGACTGGCGCGCCGAGTAGAGCTCCTGGGTCCTTTTTATAGCAAAAAGCGCGGGTACAGAAGCGAGAAGCAAGGTAATTGGTTAGTTTAAATCAAGCCAGGGGTGAACTTCGGTCAAGTGGGAGTCCTTGAAACAGCTGAGGGGCACTCTTGAAACTTTAACTGACTTGTCTATTTCTGGGAACTATCCGCCCTTTGCCTCGGGCCGGGGCCCAGGTGCATAACCACAGATATCCTGTTTGACTCTGTTCCCCTTGTTTCTTAACTTGACTTTTTGGCTGTATTTTCCCTATACCCTTGTAAAAAGCACTTCCTTCAATAGTTTATTAATTCTCCCTAAATTGATCTATATATTCAACAAACTCTTAAATTTTCATCAGGCTTGGTTTTTATTGAAATACATGGCAATAATAAAATTTATATGGAAATGCAAACTACGTAGAATAGTGAAAACTATCCTAAGAAAGAAACGTAAAGTTGAAGGACTCACATTGTGTAAATTTAAGACATACTGAAAAGTTTTATTATTAAAACAGAATGTTATAGGCAAAAAAAGAAAAAGAAAAAGAAAAGAAAACACATAGAAAAGTAGAAAAGAGAAATTTCAGAAGTAGACTCACAGATACTCAGTCAGCTGATATTAAACAAAAGAATCAAAGACTCAGTGGGGAAAACAATCTTTTTAGGAAACGATGCTAGAAAATACAATAAACATATGGGAACAAAACTGAAACTCAACCCCTATCTTCTGCCATATGCCAAATAAAATTAATTCAAAATGGAACCTAGAAAAACACAGAAGCACAAACTATGATCATTGTGGAAGAAATATAGGGAAATATCTTTGTAATAGTGATGCAGGCAAAGATATTTTTAAACTGGTATTCAAAGCTGTAACCATGAAATAAAAAGAAATCATAAGTAGGTCTTCATCAAAATTTAAAATCCTCACTATCAGAAGACACCATTAAGAAAATAAACAGGCCAGTCACTGACTGTATGAAAATACTCATAATACGTATAACTTACAGAAGGCGTGCATCCAGAGTATATTAAAATTCATGCATGACTAGCAGTACAGAGAGAAATGGCTACAATACCTCAGCCAGTACTTCACCAAAGACAATATACCAATGGCCAATAAGATCGTAAAAATATCTCAACATAATTAGTTAATGTGGAAATTCAAACAGAACACAGCTACTATTCCACACCCACTAGACTGGCATTAAAATTAATTAAGACACAAATAATAAATAAATGAATAAATAAATAAATACTGGCAACACTAAAAGTTAAAGAGGATATGGGACTTCATTCTGTCACATTAGTGATGTGAGAGGAAAAGGGGATCAGGCTTTGGAATGGCTTTCTATGTCTAGTACGTATCCAAAAGCAATGAAACAAACAAACCATTTCACAGGAAGACTTGTGCTAAACAATTCTGGTCTCTATCACAAAGCCAAACTGGAAACAACTCAAATGTTCATTAACAGGAGATTTGACACACATATTTACAATATCTATAATGTGCCATACTACTCAGCAATTAAAAACCAGGGAAATACTGATATACATAACAATGTAAATTAATTTCATTAACAAGCCAAAAATGTGTGACCTATACAGACAAGAGATCAAGATTAAAGACCAAAAATGCTCATAGGTATAAAGAAGAGCTGTCACGAGTAATGGCAATGACACAGTCTAAATTTTTGTTTAAATAATCGAAATTTTAACATACAGTTCTGTCCTGTAGGAAAGACAACTGGCAGACAGCGGGTTACTCAGGTCTCCAGAGGTCATGATCCCCTGATGAATCTGCAATGACTTTTAAGGTGACGAGCATGAGTATTAATTTAAGGCAAAAAAAGGTCATGATTTTAGAGATGTTTTCTTCAATGAGGGTCATCACATGGAAAGTTTATCTTAAGTCTAATAATAAGACAAGCGACTCGCGTTGCATGCCCTGTTCTTCAACCACGCTGATTCAGTCTTAGACAAAGGACAGGTAGAGATAACACGTGAAAACTGTGCTGTTAACACCTAAGATAATCCTTTTTTAGAAGAAAAACATATTCTTTGGAACTTACAGTTCATAGATCTTTTCCATCTCTGTGGCTAAATTAAATTGTCCAAGTAAAAATAAACTTTTATTTAGTTCTAGCCATCATGGAACGCCACGTCTCTACTGTCCTCTCTCCCAGTCCCAGTACTGGGCTGCCAATTGTGTGGTGACGTCAGCATTTCAAAGACATTTTCCAAACACCGCACTCTACAATGGAGCATTTGTGTAAGAAGGTCTGGAGTTCTTCAAACTTCTTAATGTGTACAAATGTGTAAAAGTGGGTTAAATATTACTTTACACTCGTATAACCAAATACAAATTATTATGGCTTTGTTTCAAGGAAGATAATAGCACCTTGGTACCCATACTTTAATAAATGATTACCATATTCAGTAGCTAAAATGCAAACATTTAATAAGAGGTCAGTCTTGATTTTTTATTTGAATCTAGGAACTAATTTGGTTTCTAATATTTACTCTCTCACTTATACTCAAGTACTCAAATTCCTCTGTGTTCTTCCCTAATGCAGAGAAGAATATGATCTGTAAGTTCTTCAGAATTTCAGTGCAAACTTTTAAATGTTGCTAAAGATTTATAAACGTACCGATTATGAGCTCTGTGAGACATCATCCAAGCCGTTTTATGAAAGATAACTTTCTTAAAATAAATATATTTCAGTTTGGGAAAGCTAGAATTGGAATAATACCTCTGTGGAGAAATTAAAATAGGTGAGATTTACATAAATATTAAGTAATATATCTTCTTCCTATTGACTGCCTGGGCTGGAAGGATAGATCATGGAAATAACAGGTTTGTTCATTAATCAGACCTAGGATCAAACCCAGGCTTGAACCCTTACCAGAATCTCCCGGAAGCTTGGACAAGTTACCTGAATTTTTTCCAGCCTCAGTTTCCACAGCAGGAAAACAATATTATCATTCTTGTATGTTTTATTGGTGGGAGAAGAAACAAACAAAATAACAATAGATGCATAACAAGTGCTCCATATACGTAAGTTTCCCCTTCTTTCTGAAGGACTGGGTGAGGAGCGTCACTGTCCTGGGCGGGACAAATGAAACGTTCTAGCTCAAACAGAAAGAGCTCACCCTTCCTCCACCCTTTTTTTTCTCTTCAGTCCCTCAATGGATTGGATCGGATGATGCCCACCCATATTGGCAAAGGTGATCTTTTTTACCAAGTCTACCTATTCATATCCCAATTTTTGTTTCCAGAAACTTCTCAGAGACACACCTAGAAATAGTATTTTACCAGCTATTTGAACATGCCTTTGCCCAGTCGAGTTGAAACATAAAATTAATCATTACAGTATTGATGGTGTTAGCTATTCATATCTGCTTAAACTTGATAACCACACATCACCACGTCACATTCCATAATGAAAGTGATAAATCATTTTGGTTCAACAAACCAAACCTAAGCACTGCCATGACTTGTTAATATCAAAGGATATTGTAAATTGGAAAAACAGAGCTTGAAAATGTCAGCATTCCTTCTTCCTGTGAGCACAGGGGAAAATTCCATAAGAAGATTATAGACCCTAGTCAACGTGTTGTATCGCCTCAGTTGCAGATCTTGATAAGAACTGACAATGAACTTGGCATCAGCTGCACTACTGCTATTTTCACAAATTATTGCCAAAATCAAAAAGAAAAAAAAAAAGCCAAGCAAACAAAACCCCCCAAAACACTTTCATACAATAAAAATGGCACTGGTTGACCAGTTACTTGGATACATGAGAGACTCACGATAAAAATAATAGAGTTCCTTCCCCCCACATGGAATAAATATGATGAATTCTATATTCTGTGGCTCTCATGTTATTATATGTGTGCTCTTCTGATAAAACTGGTTGAAGGAAAACACACACTCACCAAAGCTGCACATAGTAGTTCAAATGTTAACCTTCATATCAAGTGTTGGTCTTTCATGAGAAATAAAAAATATTTTTTTTTGTCTTTCTCTCCTATAAATATATAACTTTCCTATTTTTTTTTGCCCTTTTAAAGTTTCTATATCAGAGTCTGGGACCAACAGTTGCTGAGAACTACAGCTTGTCTGAATGCCAGATCCTACACCCAGACATTTCCTTTGGAATGTGAAGGGCCAGAATTCCATCAGCAGGACTCCTGTCATGGCTCTGAGATGCCTCGTGGAAGCCTGCTCTGTCATCATCTCAAACTGCCCTGAGTCCATGACTGGGAATCTAGTAAATCAAAGCCTTCTAATTTTCCAGCCTGGTTCCATAGGCGAGAATTCTTGTTTATATGAGACTTTACTTACTTTTGCCAATGCCCCACAAGCAATAGCTAAAATTAACCATGACATCTGCCATGTATTAGAAAATTTGGGCCATTCTCTTTTCAAATATTTTTTCTGTCCTATTATCTCTTTTTTTTCCCTCTTGGGACAAAAAATAAGTACAAGTTAGGCCACTAATATTTTTCATCAAGTTACTCTGTCCATTTTTCTCACCTGCTTGTTTTTTTTTCTGTGTAGTTCACATAGGATAATTCTATTGATCTGTATTTAAATACATACTGCTTTCTTTGTTTCCACTCTCAGTTTGCTGTGAAGTTAATACAGTGTTTTTGTTTGGTTTTGTTTTTTTAATTTCAGATATTTTACTTTTTATTTTAGAATTTCCATTTCAGTCCTTATTTTATAGTTTCCATTTCTTTGATGAGGTTTTGCTCTCTTCCATCATTGTGACCCATCTTTTTCCTTGAAGTCACTTACATTAGCTTCTTTAAAGTTCTTTGTTGCCTGACTCCAACAACTGGCTCATAGGGTCCGTTTTCATTGCTGCTTTTTTTCTTGATTTTTTCTGGACATTTTAGGGAAACTGGATTGCGCTGTCTTCCTGGACTGGGTGCTGGATTTTGTTTACTGGTGTATAGTTTTGATTCTACCAGGTTTGTTTCTATTTTTTGTTCGGGCGAGTCTGTTTCCTTTCTCCTTAGTCCTAGGTCATGTCCCTAACTTTAAAAGCATGTCCTTACTCTTAAATCATGAGGCCGTTCTGACTTCTCAGCATAATGCTTGAGGCTCCCAAAGCGGTCTCCTTGTGTGGCTGGCCTGGAAATCCAATGTCTTGCAGCATTCCCTGTCTTTTGATATTTCTATTCATCTGTCAACCCTACAGACCCTATAGCTGGCACTCTCCAGTGGTCTCGTGGAGCTTGGAACAATGCATGCACAGTCCAGCTCTCATCCAAATGAGAAACTGGTGAACAAATGCAAAGAATGATTATTATGTATTGTAATGATGAATAAGCGAACTATCTTGATTTTTCATCACTTGTTGTACACAAATATCGATAGTGAACTTTGTACTCCGCAAATATATATAATCACTTATGCTTCAATAAAAAAGAAAAAACGTAGCTTATGCTAGACTGACTCCAGAGCCTGTGCTCATCCCTCGACATTTCCTGAGTGTGGTTTTTTTTTGTTTTTTTTTTTTTGTCGTTTTCGTGACCGGCACTCAGCCAGTGAGTGCACCGGTCATTCCTATATAGGATCCGAACCCGCGGCGGGAGCGTCGCTGCGCTCCCCAGCGCCGCACTCTACCGCGGGCTCGGCCCCTCTCTTCTTTCTGATACTCTGCAAATCTCAGTTCTTCAGCTACCCTGAGCTTCGATCTGCCCAAAAGTCTTCCCCCGGGTGCTACTTCCCTGTGCCACAGCAGGTAATGTCCCCAGTCAGAAAGCCCAGGCACACGGGACCTCATCTTTTGTGGGACATTGTCTCAAGGGTCACAGAGCTGTACTGTCTGTTATCAAATGTATGAACACAGTTGCCTCTTATACTCGCACTTTGTCCAGTGTGGTAGTTTTTATGGTAGGTGGACAAATATGCTTCAAAAATTTTGTCAAAAAAAATAGAATTAAAAGATAATATAAATCTTTTCATGTCCTTTTGAAGCACCCTCACACTGTTATTTCATCATAACTGCATGTCACTGTTCCCCATTTCCTTCACATTTATAGATACTTTATTAATTTCTTCCAGTAGCAACCAGAACTTTCCTCTAATTATTATTCATTCACATCTGATCAAATATTTTTGATAAAAAGTCAAAGTCATTAATTTCAATTATTTTTATAATAATAATTATACATTAAATTACAGAGTTCTTACAAAATACCAGGCATTGTGCTTATAATCACTGTATCTAAAATTCTCATTAATACTTACCAGGACGTTTTCAGGTGGGTGCTCTACACACTCCAATTGTGAAAGAAATGAAACCTTATTAAGGTCTCACCGCTAACTAGCATATCTGAGTCCAGGAGAGAACCTCAGGGCGTTTAACCCCGGAGCCTGTGCTCTCGCTTATTATATCATTCAAGAACACTGAAATGACAGATTAAACTGAAAAAGGACACATTAGAGACCAGTTCTAAGCAAAAAAAAATTTTTTATTAGGGAGAAGTTTTAAAAGTCACAAAATGGAAGCGTAACATAAATTAATATTTGTAAGTAAAATAAAAGGAGAAAAAAAGCATACATTGTGCAAATGTGTCATAGTTCAGAAGATACCAAATTAATGACTATAAATAACTTACTGTTTAAACTAATTTCTTATTCTGTTTTTAAAGGAAGAGGGAGGAAACACAAATCCCTAAAATTGGATGCAGGCAGAGAACTGGTGTGAGACTTCCTGCTTGGAGAAGATTTGTAAACCAGCATGAATTTGCAACACCGTTACTAAAGTTCTTAAGGAATTAACTCTAACTGCTAGGGATTAAACTAATTTTAGATAAGTCACTGGTTTGCAGGATTTTGGGGGGGAAAATGAGCCATGAGTCATGGAGGGAAGATGATTGGCTCTGGGCCCAGCCTACAGAATGATGCACCATTAACCGTGGGCAAGTCATTTCTCGTCACAGGCTTTGATTAAACAACCTTTCAGGTACTTTCCAGCTCTATATTCTAATGTAAACATCATCAATGAATAGAAAATCTAAAATGATTTCAATTCAAAATAAATCAATCTATTAAGTGAATAACACTCCATGGAATTCTGTTGAGTTACAATAGATTTTATTACAAATAAATCATTAGAGATAATCATCCTTGATATTTAAAGCAATCTCACAGCTAATCAAAGAAAAAGTAATAACTGGTCCACTACACAATCAATACTCATTCAAAGGTACTACCTAATAGCCCTAGATTAAAGTTTTGTCTACGGAAGTTCTTGTAAATAGTAAAACGAGCATAGAAAACTCATCTAGAATAGAAAATATGGAAAATCCCAAGCATCTGGACGTCATAATACACTGCTGAAGTGGATCCTCTGTGATCTTCAGGGAATGAGAGAAAAGAGTCTATGGAGTCAGTCTATTGATTAGAAGCTTTTGGGGTCTCTTAGAAGCTGTGTTACCTTAGGTAAGTTGTTTAATTTGTTGAGCTTAAATATCTGCATCTTTCAAACAGATTAATAATGTCAAATCTATACAGGACTTGGAGGACTGATGATATTGGATATAAAGAACTGAGCATAGGTGCTCACTAATTGGCAATTATCATGTATCCTCTTTCTTTGATTAGTATAAAAACAAAGCTGCTATTTTATCAGTTATATTTTTGTATTAAGTTTCTAAATATCCTTTAATTTAAAAGAAATAAGAACCAAAGACATGAAAGATAGAAATATACATAAAACAATTGTGACAAATAAGAAAAATTAAGTGGCAGTATATAAACAATTATATCTTATTTACACAAGAGTTTACAAGCGTGCAAAGTTCAATAGGACATGCTCAATACAGTTTCTTTAATTTTCTTGAAAAATAGAATTAAATTAATTTTGATTAAAACACGGATGAAAACTTGTCTAGATAATTTGTCAAATTATAACCACTACAACAAATTTGCCTTTACTGTTTTTCTTTTTAATTACTCTTACTTTCAGATTTAGAATGAAGGCAATATTTTACTTGTTTTCATCATCATTTTTTTGTTTTTTCAGTCAAGAAAACTCATTGTTTACACTCTGTAATGGATTGAATTATTTCTCCCCAAAACTCACTGGAGCTTGAATTGTGTCCTCCAAGTTTTATGTATTAGAAACATGCCCCCACTGAGACTGTTAAGAGGGTTGGAAATCCTATTACGGTAATTGATGGTGGAGCCTTGAAGAGGTGATTGGATTGTAGGACCGTGCAGTAGTGAATGGATTAAAAATGATGGTCAAGGGTGTGGTTCTGAGGCCTTTAAAAGAAGAGGAGAGTCTGTCTTTCTCTCCCTCTGCTCTCTCTGCTTCCACCATCTTGCAATGTGAGACCCCTGAGTCACTGTTGCCACCACCAGATGGTCTTTGGATTTCCCAGCCTCAGAAACTGTAAGCAATAAATGTCATTTTTCTTTATAAATCACCCAGTTCCATGTACTTTGTTTAAAGCAACAAAAACAGAACTAATACAAGTAGGTACCAAAAATGAACTCACAGTCCATAGTTGAGAAACACAAGTGCAATATAAAAAAGAATGTTCTTAGTACCCTAAGACAGATGCAGATAACTTGCTTTTCGAGTTCAGAAACAAAGGGTAATTGTTTATAACAAAATAAATTGATTCACTTGGTTCATTCCTCTGATAGTGAACAATAGCCAGTATGCTGCTTAAGGTTCTAAGAAGGTTAACGCAACAAGTTCTTGGATAAATTGGATGCAAAAGAAGCCAAAGGTAGAAAGTCTAGCTCTGGAGTCATCAGCAATTGGTGAAGAGGGAATAAAAAGGTCTGGTGACCTGGAGATGATGCACTGCTCAAGAACAACAGCCCAGTAGGCAGTTGATCACATGGAACTGAGGATTGCTTCACTTATAGAGGAATTAATGTGATACATTTTTCATTGCTATTGTTTGGCACTTTAACTACTGTCTCTCTATTCATTTTAAAATGCTCATCATGAATGGTGTAAGAACTTCTTCATAGGGAACTAGCTGGACTGATGGACTATCAGGGGATGACAGGACCCTATAGCCGACTGGAGGGAGGGAAAGGTAGCACCCTTGATGACGGAATCTATTACAGTGTCCTTGAGGAGGACTGAGATTCAAAAGAGTCAGAAAGTCTGATTCATGGTCTGCCCCCCATATCAGGTCTTCTTCTGGAATTCCCTAATTCAGCGTTTAGAAGCTCAACCATTTTGTTGTACAAACAAGATCTTTGGGAAAAATCCAAGATGCCTTATGTCTCCTTAAACAACACAATCTGGATTTAGTCTGGGAGAGTGGTGGAATAAAGATAGAGTGTGGGACCCACTGAAAACAAAATCCAGCCTCTTATATACAACCTAAGCTTCCCCAGAACAATTAATATGGATGTATTACTACTGGATATTATATATCAATTAGGATTACAAGTGCACAAACCTGCTCAAGATTATTAAACTTTAAATATAAACTCCTAATTTAGAGAAATAATGGAAGAATGTAATGGCAGAAGTGATAAACCTACATTTATTTTGAAAAACTATCATTATGGGTGACTTGAGCCATCTATATTGACATAAAACCATCTTTTAGAGTAGAAAGACCTGGATCTGACTTCCTTCCTTTGTTTCCTCCTTTCTGCCTTCCTTCCTTCTTTTCTTTCTTCCTTTTTCCTATTCTTTTATTTTTAAATTTACATTATGAAATGAATACATTAGAGTATATATCTATTTTTCATTTATTTTTTGTTGAAATATAATTATACATATTTATTGGGTACAGAGTTGACTATTTTTAAACATTGAGTTGACTCAGTATTTGTGTACCATATGTGACTATCAAATCAAGGTTATTAACAGGTTCATCATTATAAATCATAATTGTTCTTTGTGTCCCTTACCCAATTACTCCCTAACCACTCCCCAGCCCCCTTTCCCACCTCCGGTAACTCTAGGTCTGTTCTGTCCTTGTGAAATTTGAACATTTTATTGTGGTCTTTCTTTCTTTCTCTCTTTCTTTCTTTCTTAGCTCCCACTTATGAGTGAGGACATATAATATTTCTCTTTCTGTGGTGGCTTATTTCACTTAGCATAGTTTTCTACAAGCTAATCTACATTGCTGTGAATGGCAGAATTTTATTCCTTTTTATGGCTGAGTAGTATTCCATTGTGTATATATACCACATTTTCCTTATCCACTCTTCTATCAATGGACATTCAAATTGGTTCCAGATCATGGCTATTGTAAATAGAGCTGTGATGTACATGGCAGTGCAGGCATCCCTTTGACATGATTTCCATTCCTTTGGGTATATACCCAGAATAAATTAGAGTACATATGATATACCTATAGAGATTAAAGAATACAGATAAAATGATGACATAGAAACTATTATCCACCCTAAGAAAGACACTCACAGATCATAAATCTCCCTCACCCACAAAGAAAACCACTATACTAAATATTTTCATTCTGTTGATCTTTTTATAGCTTAGTTTTACCCATTTCTGTAAATGGAATCATGCAATACATTTTTCGTGTGTGTAGCTTTATTTATTTATTTATTTATTCATTTCAAAATCTTAATTTTATATCATCTGTCAAGAGCCTTTTTTTATATTCCCTTTTATATTATGGAATATAATATGCACACAAATGATATGTATGTAAAGTGTGTATGTGCAGTTTAATTAATAATATTAATGAAATAAACACATATAGACACTAACCAGTTTCAAAATAGAAAATTACCAATAACCTTGAATGCTCTGGTGTCCTGTGCACTGATCATAGACATCTCTGTCCAGTTCAGAAAAAGCATTGTTTCTTAATATTTTCTTGTTTTTTCCTTAGGGTTTTGATCACAGATATATACATGCTATACATTTTTAGCTTTACATATTTTGACCTTCATATGAATAAAATAGCTATAAATATTCAAAATTACTGGACTTTTCTCCTCAATATTTTGCATTATGTACTCAAGTTGTTTCACAAAACTAGAGTTGTCTCCTTTGCATTGCTGTGTGCTATTCTACTGTTGACTGCACCATGACTTATTTACCTGTTTTTGGGTCATCTGACTTTCATCGCTGTTTCTAATGCAGATGATGTTCCTATAAACTTTCAGGCATGTCTACATCTTTACACGTGCAAGCATTTCTTTTGGTTATATATTCTTGAATAGATACCATGGTGTTTTAGGTGAAAAGTGATGATATTTTTAATGTCATTTCAGATTATTTAAACATTATTGGTTCAAGTATATTCTATCATTTTATCAGTATTCTCGCTGTTTTATGTTGTCAATATTTGGTATATAGATCAAAATCTTAATATTTTTTAATTTCCCAGTCTGGTGAGATTGAAGTGATGCCTTATTTCAGTTTTTAATTACATCCCAATTATTGCTTATGAGGTTGAAATTCTTTTTTTTTTATGTTTACTGGACATTTCTGTTTTCTGGTCTATGAAATCCCTGTTCATGCATTTTGCCCATTCTTCTATTCCGAAGTCCATCTCTTTTATTGACTTAGAGAGCTCATTTTTTTTTCTGGTTATTTTGTCAGATTTAAATATTACAAATATATTCTAATTTATGGCTTGTATTTTCACTTTCCTTATAGTGGCTTTTGATACATAGATGTTCTTTATTTTCATTATTTAGATTTATAATTTCTGCCCTTAACATTTGTTCTTTTTAAGTCTTACTTAAGAAGTTCTTTATCAGAAGAATATTCAGTGATATTAACCCTTTTTTGCTTTTACATTTAAGTTCTTAAACATGTAGAAATTTATTTTTGTGAATATAATGAGATGAGAATCAATTTTAATTTTCTCATATATTTGACCAGCTGTTCATTCTTTTCAACTGTCCTTCCATTCCCACTGATATTAATTCAAAATCTATCAAACATGAATTCATTTACACGCCCTCACTTCTCTGCCGTGTGCAGTCACCTACCACTGCACAGAAACAGCGTCTTCACTACTGTGTAAGTTTTGATGTCCACTAGCAAAGTCTTGTGATTTTCGCTTATAGAATATTAGTCAATATTGACCTTTTGCTATTCTGGGGACTATATTATTTGACTTGCTAATTTCCAGTCACATTCCCCCCAAAAATACTTTCAGAGTTTATCAGAATAATAATTAATCTCTATACAATTTTTATAGGGTTTAGAAATTTTATGATATTGGGTGCATTTTATGATTCATGACCTTGGTACCTTTACATATCTCCATTTACTTAGGTAATATTTAATAAATAAAAGTAAAATTTTATAATTGTCTCTTTAGGGATGTTTCACATACTATTATTTTTATTTCAGGAAATCCTTTTTTGATGCTACTGAAAATAGCAACTGTTTTAAATGATGCATTTTGTAACTATTGATGGTAATTTGAAATTAATTTTCTTAAAATTGATAATACAGCAGACAAACTTGTTCAACCCTCTCATTAATTTTATAATTATCAGTATATTCCTCTGCCGTGTTACCTAGAAAAAAAGAATATTTTCTAAGAGTAATGACAGATTATCTTGTCTTTCCATTCCTTGTAAATTTTCTTTTTCTTTTTCTTTATTTGTTTTTGTTGTTTTGTTTTTCTTAAGGCTATAATCTTTACAATTTGTTCTCAATACAAAGATGTATTATTACCTTTGAACCTCAGTTTTTGGCATGCATTCGATGTAATCCCTTTGTTATTAAGAGTAGATAAACGTGAGAAGTAACTATATGAGTAAAATAAATGTTTAAAAATGGTCTTTTATCTCTTCCCACACATATGCACAGAAAATGGTAAAAATGCATGTTTCAAATTTAATTGTTGAATCTGATTCCTCTAGCTTAATAAAATTTTTCAGTTGTAAGTTATGTACCCGGTTAAGATGGTTGTAGAGAGAAAGTAAAAAACACAGAGTCAGGTGCGTGCGCGTGCGCGCACACACACACACACACACTCACACACACACACACACACTCACACACTCACACACTCACACACACACACTCATACACACTCACACACACACTCACACACACAGACACACACACACTCACACACACACACACACAGAGACACACACACACAGTGACTATAAAGAGAATTTTCTAAAATTGCCTTTTCTTTTTCTTTATCCAATTACAAAGAGAAGATAAAGAAAAATGACTTCAAGTTGTTTTAGCTTAGAAGTGCTCACAATTGTCCTAAATCTCTGCCAAATATTTGTGTCCAGGGGTGTAATTTAAAAATTGTCTTCTATGAATTAAAAAATGGAGAGGACTATGACAGGAAAGTGAAAAAATATGAAAGCCAAACCTCATTTACATTAAGACATTCATCATGAACAAGGCTTTTGAGAAAAATCACTGGTATGCATTTCTTTCTGGGTGAATCACAAGTAAAAGTAGAATAAATTTTATGTTCATAAGATTTGAATTAATTTCTGTCAGGTCAATTCCTATGGTTTTCTTTGAAGTAAGCTCTAATAAAACTCTTTTAGAGATCTTCTGTTAATGTTCAATTTTACTCCAGTTTTGACTTCCATTAATTTGAACATTAAAAGAAAGAATTTTCAGAAACCGTGTAAGCAAAATGCTTTTATAAACCTAGCAGTGCTATCAATTGAATCTTTCTACAATGTAGACACAGATCAAGACATCACATGGCACCCGATAAATACACCCAAGTACTATTTTTCAATTAAAAGTAAATATTGATTTATTTTTATAAATAAAATAAAATTTGAAACTTAAAGGAGAAACGCATTTGGGAACCTGAAAATATGTGGGTATTTCAAATCTGAGCAGTTATAAGCCAGTGAAAGTTTCTCTCTTTTTAGCAGTCATAGTACTGAAGCAATTTGGCATTTATAGTCTTAGGAAAATTGTGGGGTTTTGCTTGTAAAACTTTATAGTTGCTAAATTATTTATTCTACTTTTTATGACAATTTGCTCTAGTAACACGTTTTTTCTGTAGATACTTCAACGAAGTTTGGTTTAGAATTTGAAAAACTTCTAAAAGTGTGACACAAGGATCAGGAGGTGAGTGGATACCAAGGATTAGAGAAAATAGCTGGGGCCTGATGCAAAGAGTTAGGAAGCCAGAGTCTGTTGCTATTTTGCAGGTGACTAGCTGCATATTCTGATAAAAGTCACTTGGTTTTTCACTTCGCGCTTCTCCATTTGTACAATGAAGGGGATATCAGACCAGATAATCTATAGCAAAGCTTTTCTTTAAAATTTTACATCAGCAAATTTGGCACAGTTAAACACAGCCCTTCAGATGAGGCTGAGCGACATCAAATCCAGTTCCTGAGCACCAATAAAAGTGGGTCCACCCCAAGGAGCCAAGCGTGATGAGAGAAACAGCGGGACCCAATTTTATATATAATATTTATATCTATTTATATATTCTATTTACCCCTGTGATTTTTGTTTGTTTGTTTTCTTAACTTTCCTATATACTGAGCTCCTGAAGACCACCTTGTGTCGTCTTTTACCTGGAAGTGTCCTCAGCTGGAGAAGTCTAGGACGGCGTTCCTCAGTGAGTACTC
Organism: Cynocephalus volans; assembly: GCF_027409185.1. Classification (NCBI taxonomy): domain Eukaryota; kingdom Metazoa; phylum Chordata; class Mammalia; order Dermoptera; family Cynocephalidae; genus Cynocephalus; species Cynocephalus volans. The sequence continues at coordinate 90,160,245 of NC_084473.1, read as the reverse complement.
GGAGTTTGCTGAGTGGAAGAGTTATAGAGTCAGCTGCGTAGCTATGGGACCTCTAGCTGCTTCATCTGCAAAATGGTATTGATATTACAATAATAATACCTATTTAGTACTGTTCTAAAAATTAGAAAAGATGGTGCCTAGAAAGGATGTGCCCAATAAACATTAGTTATTAGCACAATTATAATCACAATCATTGTTATTTCCCAGAGTGCTTGTTAGAATTCAGATTTCTTGCCTTCGTCTCTGTGTCTGCCGGGACGAGGCTGAAGCCCGTGTAGTTGTTAGCAATCTCTCCAGGTATTTTAGACTCATACTCAAATTGGATTGTTATTAGGCAAAGGAAAGATAAAGGAGGTAGGAAGACCTATTTTTTCTGTTGTTCTTGGACAAAAGAACAAAACGAGCCCCTGTGACTTCTTTGTATTCCAGCTTAGCTCACAGAACAAAGGGTCTAATCTATTCAAAAATTATAGTGTTACATGATTTGGCTGTACACACTGTCCTCGTCTCTCCTCCAGAAAACTAGGGGGTCTAGTTTTAGTAAAGGAGATGGCCGTGGGGGGCCTCCCATGTGCAGAATCATGAATTAGCACCAATGGTCTCTTTTCCACAGCATCAGAACTACCGGTTTTATATACAAAGATTAAATGAGCCATAGCCCTTTATCAAGCTTGAATATTACTCCAAACTCCAAGCGTGAACTTTGGTACATTTTTTACTTCTCTAAGTGTATGCACTTTTCCAGAGCAACTAATTCTTTTCTCAGAGCTCACAGCATGGAAAGAACAAGTTAGTAAATGGAGGATGCCTCACAGACGACCCTCCGCCTATTCCTCATTAAACACATGTCACAGCCATACATGTCATTTCCTATTCTATTACTAGTAATTTGTTTTCATTTTGGTGTGGGATAATTTACGTTGAAATACGTATCCTAAAGCGAGCACTGTCAAGTAAGACCATTCAAGCAGGCTGGTTGTAAAAGGGACCCCACTGAAGGATGACATTTAGTCATCTTTTAAACACCTCTTTTGAAATGGAAATAGTAAGGATGCCTTCAGATCACCTTCTACCCACATTTTTTTATTATTATTACCTAAATTTACTGAGTGATAGGCAACTGTACTGATCAGATGGAGAAAAATACTGGAAAAATAATTTTCTTTCCCATATTCAGTCTTTTGAGATACTTCATAGAATACAAATATCTTAACATTTCTACACAAACTAGAAAAACCAAGTCTCAAGCAGTGAATCATAGGTGTTTGCAGTAGGTAACGTCTGTTGCATAAAGATGAATCTGCTGGGATCAAATATGAGATTGCATTGATCGATAGATCAATGCGGGTAAAATACACATCGTAAAAGTATCATGTCTTTCAATCTATGAAAATTGTATAAACTTCCATGTTTGTGGGTTTTCTTTAATTTCTCTAATGGTTTATGTAATCCACAAAAGTATGGGAGTGTAGAATTCATAAAAAGTATAGAAGTTTTGCAGATCTTCTGTTTGATTTATTCTTAGGTATTTGATGTTTTTAAATAATAGTTAACGTGGTCTAATATTCAAATTAACAATGTTTTTGTAGCTGTCATATAGAAACACAAATGCTTTTGCTGTATTGACCTTGTATCTAGCAGTCATGGGATATTCACCTATTAGTTTTAATGTTTTGTTTGTAGATTCCTTTAGATTTTCTATGTATACAATCCGGAAAACAAAAAAGATTTGTTTACTTTCCAATCTTGCCTCATTCATCAACCTCAGTAAAACTGCTTTCAGTATTTCACAATTAAATGTGATATTTGCTTTTGTTTTTGTAGATTATCATTAGAACATTTTAAAAGTTTCCTTTTGTTGCTAATTGAAAGAAAGATTTATCACAATATTATATATTAGCCATTTCTCTTTCTGCATCTATTAAGATCGTCAACTAATATTTCTCCTTTTTTATCCACTATAGAATTACTTTGTTGAATTATGTTAATTTACTTTGTTAAATGTTAACCAACTTATGTTTCTGAAATGAACTATACTTTGCATACATGCATTATTTTGTTGGCAAAATATTGGATATGAAATGTATTATATTGTTTAATATTGTTGCATCTATGTTAAGAGAGAAAGTAGTCTGTAAATCATTTTTTTCTTATAGTATTCAGATTTTGATATCAAACTTCATGAATTAGAAATTGTTTTTATTTTGTTCTCTGAAAAAATTTAGGATTTGTATTATTGCTTCATTAAGCATGTGTAACAATTTTTGAGTAGTCATTTGGACCTGAAGATTATTTTCTGGAAGATTTTGGTATAAAGTAATTTTTTTAAGTAATACAATAGAGATTTTTATTTCTTACAGTGTCAGTTTTGATAAATTTTGTATATTGGAAGACTCAGAATTATAAAATATTAATGTCTGCATATTGCTACATAGATTCAGTCCAATACTAAAACCTAGCAGGTTTTATTTTTGTGGAAATTAACAAACTGATTCTAAAATTTACTTGGAAATTCAAAGAGCTAATGATAGTAAAGTTAATCTGAAATTAAAGAGAATTGAAATTAAAATCAAAGTCGAATTAAAATTAAAATTTTTAAATTGAAATTAAATGAAAGAGAAGTGAAATCGAATTAAATTAAGAGTGTTAACATTTACAAATTTTAAGACCTTTTAGATGTCTCAAATAAAAGAAAATGTGGACAAGAAAACAAATTTTAAATTAAATTTTTAAAAATGAAGAAAAATGGCTAACATGATATGACAGAGATGACAGATTTATTAGATAAGAAAGAAAATCAAACATATAAAATAGGGGTTTCTAAAGAAGAATTCAAAAACAATGAAAGAGGGCACATAAGACTTTTTTGGGATAAAGGATACTTCAAGCTAAATATTAAAAACATGCACCAAGATTTTCAAATAAGATTATTGGTCTTTCAAAATTAATAATAAAAAAAAGAGGACATTTCAGCTCCTCTAAAATAAACCTCTCTATAAGGGCACAAAAATCAGACTTACATCAGAATTTCCAAGGACAGCACACATACAACACCTTGCAACCTATACAAAAAAAAAATGTAACCCTGATAGAAAAACTTTCTAAAGGAAGAAAAAAATGCTCAATCACCTGATAGAAAAATGATCAAAAAATAGAGACAGCTAGTTCACATTAAGAAAAAGAAAAGAAAAGAAAAGAAAGAAACCAAATGGCCCTGAAACACTTGCAGAACAATGAAAATTAAATTGAACTGAAATACGTCTGAACTTTTTTTTGGCAAAAGTTCAAGTTTGTCAACATCCTCTGTTGGCAAAGCTGTGGGAAGACAGATTTTTCTCATATATGGCCAGTAGCAATCCTAAAAGATATGAACCTTTTGGAGGGGAATTTGGCAATAGCTAGCAAAATTATATGTGCATTTCCTCTTTGATCCAACAATGTGGCTGGCAGAAAGCTATCACAGAGATACACTGACGCAAATATGAAAAAGACGTATGCACACAGCTATTTATTGGCACATCATTTGTAATAGCAAAAGGCTCGGAGTAACCTAAATGCCCACCAGGGACAGTAGAAAAAGAAAAGATATTTTCACAATGGAGTACTATGAAGACATGAAATGATGAATATTTGCATAAAATCCTATGTTAAAGGCAAAATGAAAAAAAGTGTGTATAGTTTGCCACTGTTTTCTATTAATGGGGCGATGTCCAGTAAAATAGTAGCAAATAAATCTTTGCCTTAGGATGTGAGATCTGGGCAATCCACATTAATACATATACCAAAGATACTTGAATCTATAAATTCATAGTTTCTACAAAACAAAACATGACAAAAAACATTGGTTACTTTAGAAAGCCTAGGAAATCTAGACTTTATTTTGAAAATCAAGCATTTCTCCTGTTTTTCCTAGTCAAATTCTGCCTCAGGATAACCAAATAGTCGATGGAAAGTAGTTTTGAATAATGATAATCTTATAATATTAGTATTTTGCAATCCTTACTCAAATAATGAATCAAGTCAATATTCACTGATGGCTGTTAACATCATAGAAAACAAGAGGGCGAGGCCGTGTATAAAAATGCATTCTGATAAAAATTCAACACCTCACCTGTGAAGCAGTTAGGACACAAAACCTAACCTGAATCTAATTTTCAGATCGAACTACCAATTTAGAAGAAATGCAGGGAACAGAAGAACTTGATAAAGGACTTCACATAGATGCAATCATCATCATCCACACTGTGGAACTCTGAGGAAAGATGGACTGTTCTGTTAAACATAGAAATTGAAATACACACAGACACACACACACACACGCACACACATACACGCACGTACACACACACACACCAGTTAAGGGAAGGAAACCTACAGCATTTTTAAAAAGATGTAAGAGCTATGCTGTTAAATACTTGTCATATGTAAACTTTATATTATCCTAATTCAAACAAGAAAAAGTATGAAACTATGAGAGGTAATGAAGAAATTTGAACACTGGGTACTTGATAATATTAAGAAATTATTGTCATAGTTTAGGTGCCATAGGGTATTTTAATCACACCTTAAAAGAGTCGCATTTTACTTTTTTTTATTGAAATGTCGTTGATTGCACATACTTCTGAGGTACGGAATTGAATATCAATACCTGTGTGCGATGTGTGATGCTTAAATTGGGGTAATTAGTATATTTAACATTATACGATGTAATTGTGTTTCGTGGCCCTTTGAAATATTACAAATCAAATGAAGTCATATTAGGGCTTTGCTTCAAATCAATCTGGGGTTGGGAAATGGGGGTAGAGGGCGGGGAGTGGTTATCATTGAAACGAGACAGACCATGAGTCAAAATTGTCGAAACTGGGTGAGGGGTACACTGGCTTATTATATTCTCTCTACTGTGAATATATATGAATTTGTCCTGTAGAAACTCAAGTTGGAAGGAAGAGGCCCCCTAGATTAAAACAGGGAGACCGCTTCACAGACCCTCACGGACTCCCAGGCAGACGTGGGTTCCACAGAGCTACTGCTCCGCCATCTGCAACACCTGGCCTTTCTGTTTGCAGTAGGGGCAAAAGAAAAACTTGAGAATCATGAAATGCCTTTTTACTGTTGTATCCAAAAAGTGGAGACGTCACTTTAACTCACATGTCATTGGCCAGAACTAGTCACATGACCCTGCCTAATTGCAAAAAATTTGGAGATACGGTACCCCGCAAATCAAGGAAAGAAAGGAAAACAGATATTGGGAGCACTAACAACACTTGCCAAGCCATCATAATGGACTTTTAATAATAACACTTTTGTGCGGCCTTTTAAAATCTAATGTTCCGTGTAATTCTCTGAGCACTCTTGAGAGACTCATACAGGCTAATATTCCTAATGAAACATGAAGAAATGTTAAGAACTTCCTAAGTTTACATAATTAAGCAAAACATATTCAGGACTTTTGACCGAGAGCATTTTTTTCCATTCTGTGTGTACTACAAGATGTACACACACACACGTAATCATTCATATTTACTCATATGTTTGCCATTTCTTATGTCCCTTATTATTTTTGCCTGTGGATCTGTGTTACCAATTGGAATTATTTTATTTCAGCCTGAAGAATTTCTTTTGGAGTTTCTTGTAATGCAGTTCTGCTAGCAATTAATTTGCTGTTTTTATGTATTTGGACAGGTTTTCAATGTATCTTAATTTTTCAAGGATAATTTCACTGGATATAGGATTCCTAATTGACAGATTTTTTTTTTTCTTTTAACTCACCAAATATTTTCATTACTTCCTTTTGTCCTCCATTGCTTCTGATGAGAAAAATCTTGCTTTTTTCAAACAGTTTTAGTACAATGTGTCTAGGTGCAGTTCTCTTTGTATTTATCCTACTTGGAATTATGTGATCCTCTTGGATCTTCCAATTAACAGTTTTTTAAAAATAAAATTTGAGAAGTTTTTTGCCATTATTTCTTTAAATATTTTTTCTTTCCTTTTAGTTTTCTCTTTCCTTATGGTATTAACATTGCTTGACATTGTCACACTAATGTTTGAGATTCTGCTTATGTTTCTTCAATATGGTTTCTGTTCTTTGGATTAGATCATTGCTCTTAATTTATCTTAAAGTTCATCAGTTTTTTCTTCTGCAATCTCAAATCTCTTGTTGGCTAATCTAAAGCAATTTTTATTTTAGTTATTAAATTATTTACCTCTAAAATTTCAAATGTTTTGTAAATACTATTGGTATGCTGAGATTCCCAATTTTCTAAATCATGTATAGACTATTTTATTTAACTCTTTAAATACATTGTTCTTTGTTCTTTTAACGTTGTTATTATAGCTGCTTTTAATTAGTAATTTGTCAAACCCAATGTCTGGGCTTATTCAAAGTCAAATTCTATTGACTGATGTTTAGCAGAGTATGGGTTATACTCTCACTTCTTTGCATGTCTAGCAATTTCTCGTTGAAAAATGGACATTTTAGAGCATATCTTATAGCAGCTCTGAAGTCTGCATGTTTTTCTTGTTTTGTTTTGTTTTTTAGGTTTTTTTCTGTATGAGGTTGTTGGGGTTTTGTCTCATTTTGGTTTAGTAGTATGAGCTTAAACTGTAAGTGTTGTCTCCTTCATGCTGCTGATGTCTGTGCTGAATTTGTTCAGATTTTTATTATTTTAGTATGTATACCTACGTATCCCCCCTGTGTCCAAATTTTAGTAGTCATCCAATAATTTGGGTAGAAATTATACTCAAGTATCTCAATTCTGTAAGACTTTCAACTTCTGCCAACCATACTCTGTGCAGATTGAGTAATGGATTTGGAGTTTAAGCCAGTTCTCAAGTCTTCTTTGTTGGTATCCCTTACAACTCCCTGGCACATGCATAATTCAGCCCTTCCAGGATCTCCTCATTGAATGTCTTACTGGTCTACTACCCATCCTGAACCAGGACAACAACCGTGGTCTTGCTAATCTGTGGATTTTTCTTGTTCATTAGACTAAAACAGCTTTGAGAATAAAATAGAACACTTTTACTAATTAAGTCAGAACAGCAAACAAAAACAGAGACAATATTGGATAAAGAGAATCAAAAACACATATCTACACTGTGTTTCAGAGGAGCATAGAACAAAGAACAGAGCACTTAGTTTCATTGGCCTGCATAAGCCAAACTCAGGAACCTTGACTCTCATATTGACCTTTTCAAGTTTTCTTTAATTTTTGAGCTTACTGGTCTTAGACATCTCTCCCTTTGCTCTCATTAATTACCTTTTTGCCAGTTCTTTTATGGTATCACTGTCCTAGTTTAAGGAAGTAAAGCTTGCACTTGTTTGGTCTATATATATCACTCACATACACCTATATGATATGATATAAATATATATATATATATACAGACACACACACATATTTTGAGGAATATTTCTGTACACATGTAATAAATAACATTATACACGATGCACGATTTTGTCTTAACATTTTTGGTTTTTTACCAGTTTAAGTCTAAAAATATTACTTTATTGCCTCTAGTTCCATAACTTCTTTAGAGAAATTGTGGACTTATTCCCTGGGAACTTCTTGTGATAGGAATGTGAATTTGGAATTATCTCTTATAGACTATTTTATCTCTGTGGCTTCAGCAGGAGCCATAATCTAATTTCCTACTGAGGTCTTACAACATAAAATTATTATGGACATTAATTCCCTGACGTACAATGGAAACAAGCAAGTTATGGCAAGGTTCCGCCTTGGAGAAATATCCTCATTTCTCGTTTTCCATCTGGATTTTTATGTTAGTGAAGTTCCTTTGTCTTTAAAGGAAAGAAAAGGTAATATCTATACAAAATATTTTCATAACGATTATTCTATTTTATTTTCCCTAGAATAGGGATAAAGTGATTTTCTGTAACCTATTAATTCAGTAATTTATTTCTCCTACCATTGTGTTTTATTTGTAGAAAATAAGAAAATATCTGGAGTGCTATATGGCATAATCCTTAAGAGTAGAGTTCATTTGAAATCTGAAAATGAACTGTGGAAGATTGGTACTACTTTCCCTTGTTATGTAAATGAATTATAATACCTTACCAGCTTTGATTCCACTGGGACATTGCTTTTATTGTTCAAAAATGTCATATTTTGCTCTTCTAAAGAGCATAGAAAAGGATATTAAGCCAAAAGGGAAAAATTACATTACCCTTTGGATATGCCTATAGAAATGAAAACTAAATGAAATTCTCCTACACAACTATCAGTTTTGTATTTGGGACTCTTTTAACAGCTGATATATGTTAATGTTCAGTCAGTTCAATTATTTGCTATACAACTATTAACATAGCTAAAAATTCTGCTATCACTTTAAGGATACCTTAACAACATCAATAACATATGCATAGTTTTTTAAAGTGGAAGATGAAACAATATTATAAATCTAGTCTCAGTGTGTCTTTAAAACAACTTCAAATGGAAATTGGTGGCAAAAGTTGTCTCTGGGGAAAAAAATAATGCCAAACTTTGTATATCTCTCATATAGTATCGTGATAGCTTTTAATTTTTAGAATTCAAGAGTAACTTAGGAATACAAATACAAATATGAAAGAATTACAGTTATGTGCAGCATAACTACTTTTTGGTCAATAGACCACATATACAATGGTGGTCCCATAGTACTATAATATCATATTCTACTGTATTTTCTATGTTTAAATATGTTTAGATGAAAAATGCTTACCACTATGTACAATTGCTTGCAGTATTCATTACAGCAACATGCTGTTCAGGTTTGCAGCCTAGGAGCCATAGGTAATACCACATCACCTAGGTATGTCTTCTTTGCTGTATCATCTAATTCTGTGTAAGTCACACTCTGTGAAGTTCACACAACAACAAAATTGCCTCCAATGACACATTCCTGAGAAAGTATTCATGTCGCTAAGCAATGTATGACTGTAATAATATTTCATGTACAGTTTAACTATGAAAAATAAGACAAGAAAACCTGTTTTCAATGTGCAACAATTTGAATTTAATTCTGATTTATGTTTATGATGCATTGCATTCACAATTTGTAAATAAAACACTTCAATACCACTACTGTTCTTTCCGTATATTTTATAGCACATCCTTAAATATTAGCTGTGATCTACTGGCTGTTTTGATCCACACCATTTTTCATCATTTTGACTCAAATTATGCTTTCCATACACTATCAATAAATTAAAGTTTGCCATATATTCAGCTACCATTAACGTTGCAGCATAACCAGCAGAGGTTTTATTAAGTTAATAAATATTCATATCTCAAATTTATTTCCTTGATTTAAGCAATTACTTGATTTTCCCCTCAAAGGAGCTCTACAGATGTCTCTAATGTCTCTATATCTGTGAAAATTTTATTATGACATCTTGTAACATTTCTTGGGAATTTTAATTAATCAGTTATTTTGTTTCTTACAAATGTGTTTGTGCAATGACATTTTCTTACTTTTCTGTGTCTGAAACTCAAACACGGCATCTAACTCAGTCTTTGGACTTTTATATTCTGAACTCAGGAAGTCAACTCTGCAGGCAAAGGTTTATTTCAAAATAAGAATTGCATTGTACCAATAATATTATAATTTAAATCCATACTATTATGGACTACTTATTTATAAAATTCTAACTTGTATGGGTGGAAATCAAAGGTTCTCATAAAACTTGACAAGAAAACTATTGTTGCTTATTATATAATTGTGTGTCATTAAGAAAAATTGCTATTTTTTTTTTTTCAGAAAATTCTGAACTTACCTTCTTTGGAATTATATGTTTGTGCTCTACGTTCAAATGAAACTTATATTTGCCAAGTCCATGGTCCATATATTTGTCCAGTCCATGGGTTACTATCGGTTCAGAGAAAGTAAAATGAAATTTTGTCATGGGGATTATTAGAACAAACAGTATTATAAATTTTAACCACAACTCTTATGAAAATCTAGATGTTTTTTACCTGTAGCCAAATAAAGGTCAAGGTTAGTTAAGTATGCCCAAATTTTCTGCATCCAGAGACAGCTTTTTTTCCTAGTTCTATCATTAAAATAGTCACTTTTCAGTTATTTTCGTTCTATGTGTGATACTCTAGTTTACTTCTCATTTTGCATGGGGTTCCAGGGTTTTCTTCCTATCTCACATACATCAGTATATTATTAGTTGCCTCTTTGAAAAAAAAAACAGCTTCAATGCTTGTGTACCTTTATGGTTATACACATTTTCACAATTTTTGACCTCTGAGGATAACCCTCATTTTCTTACCAGACTAATATGTTTCATTTACATATATATGTACCGCATGTGTTACATATATAACATATAGACACATAACATATATTCATAAATGTAACACATACATACATACATATTAAAGTTAACTATCTTCTAATGTATTCTGTACTAGAAACAGTTCTATAATAAATTCCCTTTCCCATTTTTGCCAAAAGCAGATTTATAAAAGTTTCAAGTTTTTTAGAGATATTTGCAGTATAGATGAGATGTTAATTTATTTTGAAAATAACAAATAACAAGGTATTTTTTTAGCAAACACTTTTTGAGAACCTGTTATTGCAAGACGATATCTGGAGGCTGAAGATACAGTGGAGGGGAGATAAACACAATGCTCCACAAGGCTGACTGTCTAATAGATCATAGCTATTAAAATGATTACACAGAAAGAGGATTCTGATATCATAGTGATAAATCTAGCCAAGGTAAGGTACAGGGAAATGAAAGAACTGAATTGGGTCAAGAAACAAAAGGAACGTTTAAGCAGAGATGTGAAGCCTGATTAGGAGTTAGCCAATCAAACAGTGGGAAGGTTATAATTTATATATGAGAAACAATGAATGTAAATCTATTGATTTTGGTAGAAACTTGACAAGTTTAGGGCATTGAAATATAGGAAAATTGGTGGGTGATGAGAATAAAGCAATAGATAAGAGCCAGGTCCTTGATTTGTTGATTCTGCTCATTTTAATTATATAGAAGTTTAACCTTCATTCATATAATCATTTATTTATTCATACAGTCATCCATTGATGTAGTAATCAAGGGTTTACTGTGACCTTACTCAGTGTCAGGTACTCTTTAGGTTACAAATTACAGTGGTCAACAAGACTGAGGGAGTGTCTGCCATTAGAGAAATGAGTACAGGGGGACAGGGGAGATAGACTCTATACATATTAATAAATAGTATGATAGATTTCAACTATAACTCTCCTTCTGGTGCCATTGGTTTTGCCTATCAGAATAATAATTCTGGCAAAATGTTTCCACTAAAACCATGGGTCATACCTATGCCATACTTGTTAAATATTCTGAATATCTTTCATGTTCTTACTTCAAAGTGAATGTTATATTGCAGTAAATTTATTAAAAGCCTATTGCAGTGGATCAAAGGTGAGATTATGGAGTTTGGACTACAAAGTTGGCCTTATATGCATGAGAAGTCATATATGCATGAGAGGTGAGCAGCTTTAAGCATTATTTAGGAGGAAGAGTCAATAGAACTTGATAACATTAATTAGCAAGCAAATGTGAAATATGTGCCTGTTTTAGGAGAGCATCTGGTTTTGGACTTATACAGCTAGATGGCTGATGATACTAACTTAGAGAAGACTGGGATGTGATTGTTTTGGTGGAGAAGGTGTACTGTTTCGGATATGTTTGTTTGATTGTTTCTGAAATGCTTGTGGTATCTCATTGAAACCATTAATTAAATGGTTAGATTGAATAGAGAGACCTGAGTTTGGGATTATTCAATAAAGTAGTCAAAAATGACTATGAAAGACAATGAGATTTCTCAGGAGAGAATATGAAGAGTGGCTGGAAGAAGGCTTGAAGAAATCATGTTTAAATGGTAAGAATGATAGAAGAGCTGAGAAAGGCACTTGAGAAGGAAGGAAAGAGAAAGGTATGTTATCATAAGGCCAAGGAAAGAGAAACACGTAAGAAATAAAGACTGGTCAGCTGTCAAATTTGGGAGACAGGTCAAATAAAATAGGTGAGAACCTCACTGCATTGTCAGATCCTAAGAGCCCAGAAGGGCCACCAGATTGAAGTGAAGAGGCTGTTACTGTTGTGCTTTGCATTTTTTTTTAAATTAAAAAAGTTACTTAAAGCAAAATTGATTATACATATTTGTGAGGTACACAGCTGAATATCAATACCTGTGTCCAATGAATGAGGATAATTAGCATGCTCATTATCACAAAACATAAACATTCCTTGTGTCTATTAACCAATTTCTTGATAACCTCCTTCACTCTCCCTTTCCCACCTCTAGTAACCACAGCTCTGTTCTCTCCTGAAAGTTTAGCATATTATTGTCATTGTTGTTTCATTTATTTACTTATTTCCCACTTATTATCAAGGACATATGGTATTTCTCTTACTGTGCCTGGCTTATTTCCCTTAACAGAATTTTCTCCACGTTCATCTGGGTAAATGCGAATAGCAGAATTTCATTCTTTTTATGGCAGATTAGTATTTCATGAATATGTATACCACATTTTCCTTATCCAGTTGTCCATCGATGAACATTTACTTTGGCTCCATATCTTGACTGTTGTAATTAGAGCCTAGATAAACATGGGAGTGCAGGTATCCCTTCAGCATGGTGATTTCCATTCCCTTTGGTATATACCCAGTAGTGGGATTGCTGGATTATATGGTAGTTCTAACTGTTGTTGTTTGAGAAACCTCCATGCTGTTTTCCATAATGGCTGTACTAATTTACAGTTCCAGCAACAGTGTAGAAGAGTTCCCTGTTCTCCATATCTTTGCCAACATGTGTTATTCTCTGTCGTTTTGATAATAGTCTAGCTGGGGTGAGATGAGCTTACTGTGGTTTTGATTTCCACATCGCTGATGATTAGTGACATTGAGCATTTTTTCATATACTTGTTATCCATTTGTAGGCCTTCTTTTGAGAAATGTCTGTTCAGCTCCTTTGCCCATTTTTTAATTGGATTATTTGTTTATTTATTGTTATGTAAGCTCCTTCTATATTTTGTGCACTAATCACTTGTCAGATTTATAGTGTGCAAATATTGTCTCCTACTCTTGTCTTTCACTCTGTTGATTGTTTCCATTGCTGTGTGGAAGCTCCTTAGTTTGATATAATCCCATTTGTTTATTTTTTCTTTTATTGCTTGTGCTTTTGAGGTCTTATTCATGAAGTCTTTGCACAGTCTTACATCCTGAAGTGTTTCTATGTTATCTTCTAGTCGTTTTACTGTTTCAGGTCTTATATTTAAGTCTTTAATTCATTTTGAGATGAATCTGGTATATGGTGAGTTATACAGGTCTAGTATCAATCACATGGATATCTGTTTTTCCCAGCACCATTTACTGAAGAGGCTGTCCTTGCTCTGGTTATATGTTCTTGGTGATTTTGTCAAAGACCAGGTGGCTGTAAGCACCTGGATTGATTTCTGTGTTCTCACTTCTGTTCCATTGGACCATGTGTCTGTTTTTGTGCCAGTACCATGCTGTTTTGTTTACCATAGTTTTTTTTTTTTTTTATTAAGAGAATATTTTATTTTATTTTATTTTTTAAATTTTATTTTGTTGATATACATTGTGGCTGATTATTGCTCCCCATCACCAAAGCCTCCCTCCCTTCTCCCTCCCCCTCTCTCCCCCAACAATGTCCTTTCTGTTTGCTTGTCGTATCAACTTCAAGTAATTGTGGTTGTTATATCTTCTCCCCCCGCCCTGATTTGTGTGTGTGTGTGTGTGTGTGTGTGAATTTATATATTAATTTTTAGCTCCCACCAATAAGTGAGAACATGTGGTATTTCTCTTTCTGTGCCTGACTTGTTTCACTTAATATAATTCTCTCAAGGTCCATCCATGTTGTTGCAAATGGCAGCATTTCATTCGTTTTTATAGCTGAGTAGTATTCCATTGTGTAGATGTACCACATTTTCCGAATCCACTCATCTGATGATGGATATTTGGGCTGGTTCCAACTCTTGGCTATTGTAAAGAGTGCTGCGATGAACATTGGGGAACAGGTATACCTTCGACTTCATGATTTCCATTCCTCTGGGTATATTCCCAGTAGTGGGATAGCTGGGTCGTATGGTAGATCTATCTGCAATTGTTTGAGGAACCTCCATACCATTTTCCATAGAGGCTGCACCATTTTGCAGTCCCACCAACAATGTATGAGAGTTCCTTTTTCTCCGCAACCTCGCCAGCATTTATCGTTCATAGTCTTTTGGATTTTAGCCATCCTAACTGGGGTGAGATGGTATCTCAGTGTGGTTTTGATTTGCATTTCCCAGATGCTGAGTGATGTTGAGCATTTTTTCATATGTCTGTTGGCCATTTGTATATCTTCCTTAGAGAAATGCCTACTTAGCTCTTTTCCCATTTTTTAATTGGGTTGCTTGTTTTCTTCTTGTAAAGTTGTTTGAGTTCCTTATATATTCTGGATATTAAACCTTTGTCAGATGTATATTTTGCAAATATTTTCTTCCACTCTGTTGGTCGTCTTTTAACTCTGTTAATTGTTTCTTTGGCTGTGCAGAAGCTTTTTCGTTTGATATAATCCCATTTGTTTATTTTTCCTTTGGTTGCCTGTGCTTTTGGGGTCGTATTCATGAAGTCTGTGCCCAGTCCTATTTCCTGAAGAGTTTCTCCTATGTTTTTTTAAGAAGTTTTATTGTTTCAGGGTGTATATTTAAATCCTTAATCCATTTTGAGTTGATTTTAGTATATGGTGAGAGGTATGGATCTAGTTTCATTCTCCTGCATATGGATATCCAGTTATCCCAGCACCATTTGCTGAAGAGGCAGTCCCTTCCCCAGTGAATAGGCTTGGTGCCTTTGTCAAAGATCAGATGGCAGTAAGTGTGTGAGTTGATTTCTGGATTCTCTATTCTCTTCCATTGATCAGTGTGTCTGTTTTTATGCCAGTACCATACTGTTTTGTTTATTATAGATTTGTAGTATAGTTTAATGTCAGGTAGTGTTATGCCTCCAACTTTATTATTTTTGCTCAATGTTGCTTTGGCTATGCATGATCTTTTGTTATTCCATATAAATGTCTGGATAGTTCTTTCCATTTCTGAGAAAAATGTCATTGGAATTTTGATGGGGATTGCATTGAATTTGTATATCACTTTGGGTAGTATGGACATTTTCACTATGTTGATTCTTCCAATCCAAGAGCATGAGATATCTTTCCATCTTCTTGTATCCTCTCTAATTTCTCTCAGCAGTGGTTTGTAGTTCTCATTATAGAGATTTTTCACCTCCTTGGTTAACTCAATTCCTAAGTATTTTACTTTTTTGGTGGCTATTGTAAATGGGCAAGCTTTCCTAATTTCCCTTTCTGCATGTTCACTATTAGAGAATAGTAATGCTACTGATTTTTTGTGTGTTGATTTTGTATCCTGCTACTGTGCTAAAATCATTTATCAACTCCAAGAGAAAATAATAGTTTTAATAATGGTTTTTTTTAACCTAAGAGGGACAATGAGTATCAACATAAACAAAGACTAATTTAATTCTACATATAGTTACAAAGACCTAAGTTAAAAAATATAAATTCTATCACATGCTCTTTACTGGGTCAAAAAGAGATCTCAATGCTTTATATGTATTATTTTGTTTAACCTTCAAAACAACCTTCTCATGCAGATGATTTATAGGTGGCTTTTTCCAATAGAATGTCTGAAGGATGAACTTTCTATGAATTTTATCTCTAAACCAAATGTTTATTTTTATTTATTGTTTATTTATTACCACAATCGTGTCTTGAATGAAAGTTATATACCTGAACGTGAGTTCCTGTTCTTTTCCTGACAATATCAGGTAGGAGCTGACAACACAAGATAGGCGAGCTGTTATGAACTGAATGTTTGCATCCAAAATTCATACATTGAAATCTAGCCCCCACCCATGTGATGGTATTTGTAGGTGAGACCTATGGGAATAATCAGGTCATGAGACAGAGCCTTCATGAATGTGATTAATGCCTTTATAAATACAGTCTTGAGAGCCAGTTCACTCTCTTTCCCCCATCCGAGAATACAATTCAGAGTTGACCATCTGCAGCCCAAGGGGTCCTCACCAGCTATGGGTTAAATGTGCCCCCAAAAGTTCATGTATTGGAAACATGATACCCATTGTAACAGTCTTGAGAGAGGGAGAAATCAAATTATGGCATTTGAAAGGCAAAGCCTTTAAGAGGTGATTAGATTGTGAGGACTGTGCCCTCATGAATGGACTGATCCATTCATGGAGTAATGAGTGTGGTTCTGATGGCTACATAAGGAGAGCAAGTGAGCAGGTTAGCTCTGTCTCTTGCTCAGCCCATTCGAGCCATGTGACACCCTGCATGGCTGTAGAAGGCCCTCACCATATGTGTCCCCTGGACTTTGGACATCCCAGCCTCTAAAACTAGAAGGAATTAATTCCATTTCCTTATAAATTACCCAGTTTCAGATATATGTGTGTGTCTGTGTGTGTGTGTGTGTGTGTGTGTGTGTGTGTGTGTGTATAACAGATATTCTGTTATAAGCAACACAAATGGACTTATATATCACCAGAACCCAAGCATGCTGACACACTGCCATTAGACTCGCAGCCTCTAGAACTGTGGGAATTGAGTCTCCGTTGTCTATAAGCCACCCAGTCTATGGTGCTTTGTAACAGCAGCCTGAAGGATGAAGACCAGGAGCTAGCTACAGCCAGTTCTCTAGACGCATCAAAGTCTACTATATGAAGGAGCCAGCAAATGAGTTAAGTCTCTGTGGGATAGACGGGTCGCATTCTCTTCTTATATGTATGATCAGGTGAACATAACTGATTTTTATCAGGTGGGAAATATTTAGTTTTTCTTTGTTTCACTTTCCATTTATTTTATTTTTTCTAACCCATATATCTTGGTTTCTTCTACAGGTAGAAACTATTGTTACTAATCCCATTTTATAGATGAGAAAATAGAAATTCTAGGGGAGTTTAAGGTCACATAAATAATAAGTGGTGGAGCCGGGATATGGAACATCAATGACCACGGATTATCTGAAGAGACTAAAGAATAATGTAATTTTGTCCCATCAGAGTGGAGCTGGTATTCTAAGGAAACCTGACCACATTTTTGAGTATTTCCTCCTTGAGAAAGAATTGCGTGTGACTGTTGGAGTCCTACCAAATCTGTACTGGTTGGTGTAGAAGCACGTTAACTATATTTTTATTATGATAAAACAAACAAACAAAACACAGCATAACCACTATACTGAGTTGAAAAGTGTCTCCCCCAAATTCTTGTCCTTTCCAGAACCTCAGAATATGACTTGATTCAGAAATAAGGTAGTTGCAGATGTAACTATTTAAGATGATGTCATACTGCAGTTGGATGGGCCCTAATCCAGCATGACTCATGTCTATAAATGAAGAGAAAAAAAGAGACACAGAGAATAACACAGAGAGAAAACATCACATCAAGACAGAGGTGGAGACTGGAGAGATGTGTCTACAGTGTAAGGGATACCAAGGGTCGATGGCCACTACACAACCACCAGAAGCTAGGAGAAAAGCATAAATCATATTCTCCCCCAGACCCTCCAGCAGAAACCAAACCTGCTAACACCCTAATTTTATACTCTAACTTCCAGAACTGTGAGATAATAAATTTCTGTTGTTTTAAGCCACTCAGTTTGTTTACTGCTTTGTTACAGCTGCACTAGGAAAGTAGTACAACTAACCAAATGATTTCAAAAATTTGTTCACAAAAAAACCTGCACACAATAAAAAGAAATGAGCTGTTATGCCACAAAAAGGACACGGATAAATTTTAAATGCATATTGCTAAGTGAAAAAAGTCAGTTGGTATATTAGAAGCTACCTACTATCTATTTCCAACTATATGACATACTGGAAAAGGCATAATAACTCTGGTCAAAAACGTTTAGCTTCATATAGATACAGATGGTTGCGGAAAGAAATACAAGTATTTCTAGATACATGTGAATATACACAGGTTAGCGTATACATATATATTTCTTAGCTCTGTCAGTGGAGAGAGTCTACAAGCAACAACACTCCAGATCCTGGTTTGTAATACTATTTTTTCCGTAAAAGGAATTGGGATCTTTGGAGAAATCACTGATTCTATGACTTGGCAAGAAATATATAAGATGAGCCTGGAGCATTTTGTATTGTCAGAAAGTAAGAAAGTGCTAAAAAAAAAACAAAAAAAACAAAAAAAAAACCCAATGATATTGATATATCAAAGGGCCACAGGTGTCGCTAAAAGATGTTCCAGAGGACACAGTAGAGGAATTGGAACAACAAAATAAATGAATTAGTTTTGAATTATAATCCAAAGTATAAAATAAATATCCATGAATCCATACTGAAATAAATAAACCAGCAAATAAATAAATGTATAAAATTAATGAAGAGAAGAGACAAATCTTTCATGCAGAGGAATTACAAATTTAACAATTCTCATGGTGTATACCAATATTTGGAACTTTAGTTAGACTGCTGTATTAGTCTGTTTTCTGTTGTTTGTAACAGAATACCTGAAACTGGGTAATTCACAAAAATATTACATTTAGTTCTTACAGTTTTGCAGGCTGGGAGGCCCACAGTCCAGGGGATGCTGGTGAGGGCCTTCTGCTGGGTGG
The DNA here is from genome assembly GCF_027409185.1 of Cynocephalus volans. Lineage (NCBI taxonomy): Eukaryota > Metazoa > Chordata > Mammalia > Dermoptera > Cynocephalidae > Cynocephalus > Cynocephalus volans. The sequence goes on along the minus strand of NC_084473.1, from coordinate 90,141,579 downwards.
GAACTCTCTACAAGGTCCCACGGAGACCAGGATGTCACATGGTGAGAATGGGCTGAGCAAGAGAAACCTAACTTTCTCATTTGCCCTCCTTATAACACCATCAGAACCACACCCACTACTCCATAAATGGATCAATCCATTCATGAGGGCACAGTCCTCACAATCTAATCACCTCCTAAAGCCCCCACCTTTCACATACCATAATTGGATTTCCCATCCTCATAGCACTGTTACAATGGGGGTCAAACTTCATTGAGTTTGGGGGAAACATTCAATCGAAAGCAATTGCCAACCGGTATGTTATTTTTTGCCCTAGTTCCTACAGTCACTTCTTAATGTTGCTTACTCAGGGATTGTTAAGGCCTTTTGTGACTAACTTTACACAGCCCTCTATATGTACTTAATAAATATTTAGTAAGAGAATGAATGACTAATTGGATCAATGAGTGAATGAAGCCCCAAGTTACACATAATATGAGTTCAGGTATTAAATTTATAAACCAGAAACAATATTTTTGCTCTGAAGGGAAAAAAAAAATTAAAACGACCAAATTCCCTCAAATAATAAAAATAAAGGTAAATAGAAAAATGGAGATTTTGAAAACTATGTATTTTAGAATAAACAGACCTGGATGTGGGCAATACCTAAGTTTAAGATCTAGCCTAAATGCATAATAACTAATAGCTATTTAACCTTGAAGAGCTTTGGTTCTTTCCTTCCATGAAAGGGGAAAATAATTTTTACCCTCATAAAGCTACTACGAATATCGAATGTGCTCATAGATGTGAACATACTTTATAAAGCGAATGCATCATAGCAGGTCATTATCATTTGAATTTGGTGAAGTGGAAAAAGTGCTTGACTATGGGTAGACATTGGCTCCGTCTCAGGACTGTTTTACAGAGCTCTTCAGAGCCCTCTCTCTCCTGTGCACAATGGCAACTCTTAAGGAAAAACTCATTGCAGCAGTTGCAGAAGGGGAGGCAATGGTCCCAAACAATAAGATTACTGTAGTGGGTGTTGGACAAGTTGGCGTGGCGTGTGCTATCAGCATTCTGGGGGAGTCTCTGGCTGATGAATTTGCTGTTGTGAAAGTTTTGGAAGATAATCTCAAAGGAGAAATGATGGATGTGAAGCACGGGAGCTTATTACTTCAGACATCTAAAATTGTGGCAGATAAAGATTACTCTGTGACTGCCAATTCTAAGATTGTGGTGGTAACTGCGGAAGTCCGTCAGCAAGAGGGCAAGAGTCGTTTCTATCTGGTGCAGAGAAATGCTAATGTCTTCAAATTCATTATTCCTCAGATCATCAAGTACAGTCCTGATTGCATCGTAATTGTGGTTTCCAACCCAATATACATCTTTACATATGTTATTTGGAAACTAAGTGGATTATCAAAGCACCAAGTGATTTGAAGTGGGTGTAATCTGGATTCTGCTAGATTTTGTTGTTTTATGGCTGAAACACTTGACATTGATCCCAGCAGCTACCATGGATGGATTTGGGGATAACATACGACTCAAGTGTAGCTGTGTGAAGGGGAGTGAATGTGGCTGGTGTTTCTCTCCAGGAACTGAATCCAGAAGTGGGAATGGACAATGATGGTGTGAATTGGAAGGAAGGGTATTAAATGGTGGCTGAAAGTGCCTATGAAGTCATTAAGCTGAAGGGATACACCAACTGGGCAACTGGGTTAAACGTAGCTGATTTCATTGAATCCATGTTGAAAATTCTTTCCAGGATTCACTCAGTGTCAACAATGGTGAAGGGGACATATGCCATTGAGAATGAAGTCTTCCTGAGCCTTCCATGTGACCTCTATGCTTGGGGATTAACCAGTGTTATCACCCAGAACCTGAAAGATTATGAGGTTGCTCAGCTCAAGAAAAGTGCAGATACCTGTGGGACATCCAGAGGACCTAAAAGGCCGGTGACTACTGAATTCTAGGCTGGTAGAAATTTTATAACTACAATGTGATTAATCATGAGCTTTTGGGTTTTATCCGTGTACATGGATCCAGTTTGCTTTTATCTTCATTAATATGTAAATTTGGGCTCACAAAATCAAAGCCCAGGCTTGGAAAATGAGCTCTTAAACAAATAAAATTAATTATTGTAGTGTGAAAAAAGAAGTACTTGACTATGAATAGAAGACAATGCAAAGATTAAACAAACCCAGAAAGATGTTAACTAAAGAACTGTATTGAGAAAATACCACACAGATGAGCACACATATGCCTGTGAAGGCAGTAGGTCCATAGTAGCTTCTGACCGCCTTCTCATGGGTGGAGCTGAGCCTGGCAGTGTTGTACACTTGAGATATTGTGCATCACACCCCTACCAAAGTAAGACACTGTTTGGGGACAAAGGACAAGTAGCAGGCTTCCAGAATGTTCCAGCAGATGTGAGGACAAGTGACACTGTTAGGTCTAATGTCCATTATTCATCTCACTTGGATTTTTCTTTCAAGGAGGAAAAAAAAAACCACACACAAACGCACACACATCATTTCCCATTGTAGATGCAGATCATGAGAAAAGGTTTAATCATGTTTAACATGGCTCAGGTCAGTAATAAAAATTATCAAGGTTTGGGGGTGATAGGATTTGGGGAGTGGTTTCTGCTAAAGGATAGCTGCTAACGGTGTGTCCTGGGCATGGAGAAACAGGGAGCCCTTGAGTGAGCCCTTGCTATTCAGAATGTGTTCTGTCAAAGGGAATAACTTCAGTTTAGATGGAAAAAAAAATAGGAAAAACAATAAGTATAACAATAGAAAAAATGCTACTAAGTTCTTTACTAAATGCTGCTAAGTTCCAGATACTGTGCAAGGTGCCCCACTTAACTCGATGCTATCCACAGGGCAGGGCAGAATAAGGATCTAAATCATCATTTAAAGATGAAGAAACAAAAAGTGAGAGAGACTCTATAAAGCATGTCAAACATCACACAGTTAGTCACAGTCGGTGATAGAATCAAATATTCTTTCCACTGTACTGTACTGCCTCAAACATATTTTGAGAGGGTTGTTCAGCTATATTGTGACTACAGATCAGTCTTATATGCTAAAATTATAGCATGGTGGTAGGAGAGAATTAACATTTAGAGATCACGTACTATGTCCTAAATACATCGCATGCCTGTTTCCCATCTAATCCAGAGTCACTTTGGGGTACATGTCACTATATAATAAGTGTGTAAGTGTGTGTGTGTGTGTGTGTGTGTGTGTGTGTGTGTGTGTGTGTGTGTGTAATGGCACATGAGGAAGCTGAGTGTATTGTACTCTTTAAGAACATGCTCTGTTCTTCAGAACTTACCCTGCTTGGTAGGAAACAATTTATTTTTAGCTTCTGCCAAAAGCTAATTTAAATCATGTGGACGTTCTATTCTACTGATGCTCACTACAGCATGGAATCACTGAATTTTATCTTCATTGACTAAACCACGCTGATATATCTTCAGCTCTCTCTGGACAGTGATTTGACCTTCTGTGCCTATTGTATTTCTTCTCTGCACATGAATAATTCTATCTGAGCAAGTAGCTATTTCTCATAACCTTTCAATATCTTCATTTTCTTACAAATACATATGTGTTTTAGCCAACTTTTAGCATAATTATACGATAAACACTTCTTGCTATGTTGCTTACACATGCTGCTCTGCAGTGAGTGTCATTTTCCTGTTTCTCTTTGGCAAATAACACCTGCATTTGGCATTGTTGGGTTTTACTTTCTAAGTCTCATATAAGTGAACATACGAAAAGTACAAGTAATGATTTAAACAATTATATGAGAAAAAAATGCACTGATTTCCACAAGAGAAGATATATATATGCATGAACAAAGTAAAAAACAAAAGCAAAGTAAACACATGTAGATGCATATGTTGTTTTGGGAAATAATATGAAAACTTCCTAGGGGAATATGACAACTTATCCATGTATCCATTTGTTCTGGCCTCTTCACAGTACCTCAGGCACATCCACACAAGTCTACTTGAGAGATACATAAAATGTTCCTGCTGACTCCTTAACACCATCTTGGAAACACTTCTGGTTTGATGTCCTGTCCAATTGCTGCACATGGGTTTAGGACCCTGGCAACCTAGGGTAACAGGAAGGAGAAGTCAGCTGGAAGTAGGCTAAAACTGGAAGAACTGTGCCCACTGCAAATGTGAACTCAGAAGGGAAGCTCTTGCCAAAGTGACTGAGAGGCAGTAAAGAACTCTTCCAAATTCCAGAAGTGTCCTTGCAATATGACCCAGTCAGCAAACAGCAGGTACAAGCGGATGGGTGGTGATTGTAGAAATGATGGTTGAGAGATTTGCGTGACTGACCTAATAATTTGTTCCAGGTGAAAAAAAAGATGACTGTGTAGATCGGACATCTAGATCCCTGCAACACCACCCTGCCTAACAGAAAAGACAAAGTAACCTTGAACCTCACAGAGGTTACAGGAATCATATGATCTGATACAGTTTTTGAAGAAATCTATTTTCCTAGGCTACTCTCTGTTATAGAAAAAATACACAGCAGATTTGATTTTATGGTTCTGAAAAAGCATCTGGGACTGTGGAGAAATTAAAGTTTTGGGGGAGAAGAGGAGCCAAGCAGAACCCAGTTAGCAGTGGGACCCTAAGGAGAACCGTGATCCAGGTTATCCAGTAGTATGAAAAACCCAGGTGGTAGTTCAAATCTAGTGCTGGGCCAACACAGGAAAGAGGAAGGTAGAGGCAATTTATTTTTAAAAATGTATTGAAATCTGCTCTGTGTGAAGCACTGTCCTGGGGACAAATACTTCACTGTCCCAGAGAGATTCACTAGATATGGACACAAACACAGTAATAATAATTGAGTTCCCATCATGTGCTTAGTGTCTTACATGATTAAATCCAATTAATCTATGAGGAAATGCCAAGAGATAATCTGATACCCACCACCCTTTGACAGATAAAGAAACTGAGCCCTAAGAGGCTAAGTACTTGACTCCAGTTCCCCACGGTGGCAAGTGGTAGAAATACTTTCAAACCTGGCCAGTGTGCTTTTAGAGCTCATGCTCTTAACCACGATGCTGTACCTCCTCCAGTGCAAGGGAAACGTGCTAGGACAAAGGAAACACTGAGTGCCGCAGGAGCACAGAAGAGAGGAATTTTACCGTCTTTGGGTCATGGAAGAGTACACGAAGTAGCAGACACCTGCTGAAGCTGTGTGTGCATCTAGTTAGCAGCCAGCGGGACTCAGCCAAGCAGAAGTATGGCTGGATGAGGAAGACAATGTTCATCTACTTAGGCTGGAAGAGCAGCTTAATTGCACAACAACTGTTATCAACCAGCAGGGCCCATATGATGTCTGAGGATGAAGGAGGTAAGGGTGGCAGAAAGAAGATACCTTGAAGAAATTAATTTATCTTATGCAGCCCAGTGTTTTATAACTCGATCTTTCCCAATTGTGATCGCCACCTTTAAAATTTTTAAAAAAGAAAAGAAAAAAGAAAGTGGCTCTGAGTGTCTTTTAGGGCCCCCAAAGGGAAAACAAAGTATAATCTTGGTATATTTCCTGAACCTGGAAGCTGGCGGCATGAAGGCCCTTTGGCAAAGGAGAGCAATCGGGAATCTACCTTCAGGTTCCTGAGAAAGAATGACTCCCCAGCACCCTGCCATCAGGGTGAAGCGCCAAATCCTCAGTTTTATACTCAAGGGTCCTGCTCTTGGCTGTGGCTTCCAGTTCTCCTCTGCTCCATGGGAGCTGCGTCTCAGGCACGATTGTTACCATTTCCTGCAGCTTAATCCCCGATGCCTTTACGCACCGTGTCTCAGGCAGCTCTCCCAGTTACTTTATCTCAGTTTGTTCTGGCTGCTATAAACAAGTGTCATACACTGAGTTGTTTATAAATAACAAAAACTTAATTCTCACAGTTCTGGAGGCTGGAAGTCTGAGCTCAGGTGCCAGCAGCACGGTCGGGTTCTGGCAAGGACCGCCTTCTGTGTTGCAGAAGGCCGTCTTCTGGCTGTGTCCTCACATGATAAAAGGGGGAAGGCAGCTCTCTGAGATCCCTTTATAAGGACACTAATCCCATTCATGAGGACTCTACCCTCAGCCTAACCACCTTCCCAAATCCCCACCTCCTGATATCATCACCTTGGGGTTTGAATTTCAACATCTAAATTTCATGGGGACGCACACATTCAGTCTACAGCACTCACGCACAAGATGCTGGTTTTTGCTCACACACAATTACTGGACTCAAGTTCATGTGGCTGGTGAGGACGCTGAGACTCTATCTTGCTCTATTCACTGAGCGTGTGGTGCTGGTTTCACTACCCCAAATTGAACATCTTTGGCAGCAAATGTATAGTACTATCAATGTATTGTAAGCAAAATCATAATCACAGTAAAGGTCTAATCATTTCTCTTAAAGTGATTGTCTACAATTTAGAGAGAGAAAACCTGTCTGTGCAGCATCTCCTCTGAGTTTCTCACCAAACCATGTTTTCTGACCACCTGGAGGTCTGCCACTCACAAGTTTACCTGGCTTCTCCCTACCTCTGAAACTTGGCTCTACATCTTTCCTCTTTCTTGGAAATGTTTTCCATTTGTTTGTTTACATGTCTGCCTTTCCTACTGAATTCTGACCTTCTCAAGAGAGGAGAAATACACCATTCATGTGCATCTTTATCCCTACTTCCAGAAAAGTAGCCATCACAGGGCATAGCATACAGGTGGTCACCTGTATGCCTGACACTCACACTGCACACTGTTTTCTGTGTATCTGTGTTCTCTGTATTTAGTGTTTGTGACACTTTACTTTCCTCATCTATGCTATAAAAATAATAATCATGACCCCATAGCCTTTTGAGGATTTAATGAAATAATCCTTATAGGGTGGTAAGAGCATGCGTGGTACAACTGTTCCACAAGTTCTTCTTTGACTATAACTGCATTACCCTTTTGCACATGGGGATAGCAGATGTCAAGTAATAAAACCCTTTTGTGTCCATTCTTTTCTTTTACCTTCACCCCAATACCATGTGGGTTAGAAGAAGTGGGAATTTAACTTAGGCAACGAGAGGAATTCTAGGGAAGAAAGTGGGGAATGAACTTTTCATATGCTGCATCAAGTCTGGGACAGGGAAAATTTGCAAGTTAAATTATCAGTAGTTGGCATTTAGAAAGTACTCTGTAAACTACTCTCATGCCCTAACAACCTCCTCAAATCCCCACCTCCTAATACCATTACCTTCAGGGTTTGGATTTCAACATATAAATTTTGTGGAGATACAAACTTGCTAATATCCTATCCAGTTGCTTGCAGAAATTGTAATCAATACACATGTATAATATACTGTATATGTTTTATATATATATGTATATATACACACACACACATATACATATAAAATATGCAAAACATACACGTTTGTGTATTTGTACACAGATGACTGGGTAATGTTTGCGGAATTCAGTGTCAGACATTATTATGTGCTTTTTAAGAGATCAGGAATAGAGACAGAACAGTGGCCGTGTCAGATCCTGTAGAATCTCCAAGTATAATTACTGAGCAAGATTCTTTGCTCTTATATTCTTATAACAGTCCTTTGAACTAGCAACACTTTGAAAAACGCTGTCTCTGCCAGCCTTGTTTGGCCTCTGACTGACTGTCATCATCCTGAAAATTCCTACAGCATTTTATCTGATTTCCACACAGCCAACTATTTCATTAAGGACCTTCGTAATATAGCTTTATTTTTCTGGCTCTCCAGTAGGCACCTTAGTAGCATAAAGATCATGTGTTTTTGGTTTGTTTCTTGCCTAGCACCCTAGCTCAGCGCAGGGCATGCTGTAGAACCTTAATAATATTTCCCCAACCAATAGATTTTGGCCTATCAGTGCATCCATCATCTCGATTTTCTTTCTCAACTTACTGCTACTTTAAATCTATAGACTGTGGATACAGAGTCCTTTCTCTCTAAATTTCTCTGCTGGCAATTATACATCTGTGTTTTTTGGGGGGGGTAGCTCTGAGTAGTTCTTATAATTTATTTCCTAGTTTATTATTTATAAACTGTTCCTTTCTTCCCTCTGCTTTGACTCTGCAAGAAAAATTTTAAACTTAGATTGAAACCACAAAAAAAAAAAAAAATTGAAAAAGAGTTTTCACTCCCCTGAAGAGCTATTATTATTTTCGTTCATAATTATACTTACAGCATTGCTCATTGGGATAATTTTCCAATACCCACAAAAAACATTTTGTATAAGCATGGTTCTTGCTGTTAATGTACCACAGATTCCTGGGAAGAATGAAGCTATTGATTTGGTACATTTGAGTTTGTCGCCAGCTGGAAGAATTAGCTTCTGTTATATGTAGACTATATTTAATAGCTCATTGATGATTAGCTGAAATTTAAACTGGAATTGTTTTAAAATTATGAGTCACAAAGCAGATTGGGAAAAAATCGAAAGTCAAATTATCATACATTATTTATTTCTGACTTCCTTTAAACATTATAATTTCAAATGTAAATATATTAAGAATGACAGAAATGAGATTAGGGAACAAGAGGCTGTATGTTCTGTCCTGAATACAATAGGTACAGAGCAGACTGTAGAATATAGAATAGATCTCACAGGTGGATGCTGAAACTCTGGGCAAGTCAATCCTTTGGTCTTCAATTTAAATTCATGTACAATAAGGAAATAGGAAAATTCATCTGTATGCTTTTCTTTCTTCCTTCTCATTTTCTCTTCCCTTTCTATACTTTCTTCCTTCCTTCTGTAACCACTATGTTAATATGACTCATAAAACATAACAAAACACAGCTTTATTTCTTCTCCCACTATTTATTTATTATTGAAGTTTATTTTTTTATTTTTATTCTTAAACCACTTTATTGAAGTATACTCGACACAGAAAACCTGTGCATATTTCAGGTATGCAACTTATTGATTTTGTAAATAGCCATTTTAATCATTTTTAAACATTCAATGGTGTGGAATTACTCACATTCACAATGCTGTGTGACTACCCCCTCTACTTCCAAAACTTTTTGTCATTCTAAACATAAACTCTGTACCCATTAAGAAATGACTTCCTTCTACCCAGTTTCTGATAACCTCCAGTCTACTGTTTCTGAATTTTTTTAAAAATTTATTTTTTAATGGACTCATGATGATTGTGTGTGTGTGTGTATGCATATGGAGTATAATGTGATATTTGGGTACACTTATACAGTGTACAATTATATCAAGGTATTTAGCATATTCATCACCTCAAACATTTATCACCTCTGTGTTGGGAACATTCAAAATCCTCTGAACTAGCTACTTGAGGTTATATAGGCATTTGTTGTTGACCGTAGTCTCCCTACATTGCTATAGAACACTGGATCTTATTATTTCTGTCTTTCTAAAATTTTGTCTCCATTGACCAACCTCTGCCCTTCCTCCCACCTTACCAGTCTCTAGTAGTCATTATTCTGTTCTCTACTTACTTCTGTAGTATCAGCTCTTTTAGCTCATAAATACGTATGAGTGAGAACATGTGGTATTCCTCTTTCTGTGCTTGGCCTATTTCACTTAAAGTTGTTTTCTCCAAGCCCATCCATGTTGCTGTGAATGGCAGAATTTCATTATATTTTTTTTATGACTGAGTACTATTTCATTGTGTACATATACCGTATTTTCTTTATGCAATCTGTTGATGAATGTTTAGTTTGCTTCTGCATCTTGGCTATTATGGATATAGCTGTGATCAACAAGGGAGTGCAGGTGTCCCTTCAACATGATGATTTCCTTTCCTTTGGGTGTATACCCAGTAGTAGGATTTCTGGACTGTACAGAAGTCCTATCTACAGTAATTTGAGAAACTTCTGTACTGTTTCCCATAATGGCTGTACTAATTTACATTCCCACCAACAATTAATGAATTCTCCTTTCTCTGCATCTTCACCAGCATTTATTTCTGTCTTTTGGTTAATAACGATTCTAACAGGGGCAAGATGATATCTCATTGTTGTTTCAATTTGCATTTATCTGATGATTAGTGATGAGCATTTTTTCATATACTCCTTGGCCATTTGTATGTATTCTTTTGAGAAATGTCTGTTTAGCTCATTTGCCCATTTTGTAATCAAATTATTTGTTTTTTCCTATTGAGTTGTCTGGGTTCTTTGGATGTTCTGGATATTAATCCCTTGTCAGATGCACAGTTTGCAAATATTTTCTCCCATTTTGCAGATTGTCTCTTCACTCTTTGGATTGCTTACTTCAGATGCTTCTTCTTTCTTGATCCTAAGCATTCATCCTCAGATTCTCCTTGAGGTATTCTAGACCCTTCTGGATGGCTCTTTGACAGGACCTAAGAGGACTCCATGCCAGCTCTCTCTCTTTCTTAGTGTAGATGAGCCTAGGAAACACTCACGTCCCCTGGAGCCCACAGTTCTGTAAGTGTGGATAGATCCCAGAGCAGTTGCTTCTGTTTGCTTCCAAAGACTGCCTTAATTTGGGGTTTTAATCAAGCACCATTTTGGAATATCTTAAGAGTACATTTTAAGTTCTCTTAGTGGTCTCTCAGAAGCCCCTTACTAAGGTTGAAGTGAAGGACGTGGCAGCCTCTTAGACTACACAGTGTGGCAACACCTCTCTCCTAGGACACCTGTGCACATATTCCCTATCTTTCCCCACTCGGATCCTATTTAATAATTGATGGGAAGATGTCTAGTAATGTCTAGGAAATATATCTGAAGATTTTCTGCCTTATATGTATAGTAATCGGATTTTAAAATTTTTTACACAGGATATCTTGGTAGCTTGGGGATACGTCAGTTTAAATATCCTGTTAAAATCTCATCTTATTTCCTGGATATATCTTGATATAAAAAGAAAAAAAAGAAAGAGAAAAAAGAATGTTTTGTGGTACATGAAAAATATGTGAAATTCAAATTTCTATAACCATTAATATATTCTGATGGAAACACAGCCATGTTCTTTTCTTTACATGATGTCTATGGCTACTTTCAGGTAACAACACCAAAGTTTAGTTGAGACAGAAAGCTTATGGCCTGTAAAGCCAAAAATATTTATTATCTGGCCACTTACAGAAAAAAGAAAATCGCCTACCCCGATGTAAAATATTGAAGTTGAAGTCCTTACAAAGAAATGTCTTCGACAAAGTTGAAGATTGATTCTGTTAATATTCCTGTTGGGGAAAATATAATAGTTACAAACTGGATGGAGTTTCAAACAGGAAATATAATAAAGAGGTAAGCCAAAGGAAAAGTGATTATTATAATGAGGGATTAATTCAGCAACCCTAATTAATCAAGAATCAAAATATAAGGATAAAAAAAGGAGCATGTCCTTGTCATCTGTAACATTCTAAGATTCTGAAAACATGTTGATATGGGACATTTACAAGTTGTTTAATAAATAACTAATTAAAGTTGTTATTTATTACTTGTTTTCCTAAAAGGAAAAAAAAAAGGGATTTTCCCTGATCTCCCATAGTCTCTCAATTGGTCTTTTTATATGATTTTATATACATTTTAAAATTATGATGGAACGGAATTCCCAGTTCTGAGGTCAATTTTGGAGATTTTATCATCTTCTTTGGTGTTTTGTCAATATATCAAAACATCATAGTTTCTTTACTGTGGGCCATACAGAAATATCTCAAAATTTATTTTCCATGTTAAACATTTTTTATGACCATTTGCCAATTTTGATTTCTGGAAAAGGATTGAAAAAGATACAGAATATCTAAATTTTATTCATTTTTTGTGAAACGTCAAAAGTAATAAATATGACATCATTGGGTTTTATCTGATATCTTTAGAAATATGTGGGTTAGATACCAGAAAATTAATTCAGCAAACATTTACTTTTTATTTCTTCTGTATTTTAGCATATTTGTTGACACTACAAAGCTGAACAAGAAGTGGTACCTGTGTTATGCACATCGTTCTGGCTTAAGCAGGGGTTTTATAGTTACCTATTATAGCACTCCATCATGAAGTACTTCAACCAAGGATAAAGTATTGATTAGGGCCGAGCCTGTGGCGCACTCGGTAGAGTGCGGCGCTGGGAGCGCCGCGACGCTCCCGCCGCGGGTTCGGATCCTATATAGGAATGACCGGTGCACTCACTGGCTGAGTGCCTGTCACGAAAAACCAACAACAACAACAACAACAAAAGAAATAGAAAAACTAACAGCACATTTACTGAAGATGAACAAAATGCATTTAACCTTGAGGTTAGTGATTTGAGTTAATTCCATTGGCTTTGGTGCTTTTAACAAGTTCAGCTCATTTCAATTTAACAGCCTGTAATATCCCAAACACTGTGGAAATTGAAGAACGTCCATGGACTCCACTCCCCAGGAGCTCATAGTCTGCTGAACCTGTCTTCCAGAGGCTATCAGGATCCATTATGCTGGATAGATCAGACTGGCCTTGCTGGACTAAGCACAGAACCACCAATCAAAACCTTACACAAAATTACATGTAAACATTTCACAGTGTAATACAGAAATACCAAAAACTGTTTTTTGTTTGAATTGTACTTATGTTAGCTCTGCATAGTACACTATCTCATTCAAAGCGTAATCTTAGGTCTGCAATTAGATGTGCACTTTAAACATTTGATAAATTAAAATTAAAAAGCAAATTGGCTAAGACTTAAATGTAGAATTTACTGTACAAATTTTATCTTCTGAATCTATGTAAAAGAAAACAGGTGAAAAATTTTAAGCAAATAACCTAAATGTTTGATATTTAATGATGGGTTATTTTGCTGATTATTGGTTCAACTGGAACCTTTCAATTTGGTAATATGTATTAAGAATATTCAATACTTCAACTCACCTCTTGAAACCTACCCTGAACAAGTAATCTAAAGTACCTGACAATATTTATGTACATTTTCATTATAATATGTGAAAATAAACTAGACAAATTTTAAACAAGAAAAATAAAAGAGAAAAAGAAACCAAATTTATAGTAGTAGTATGCAAATATAAATTATAATTTATCTGAGTATGTATTCATTACAATTTTAACTAAAGATTGCAACATTATCAAGCATTTTCTGTCTCCCCAGTCTTCCCATTCACAGCTCTTGACCAGGAAGGCCTTTCCTTTCCCTCAGCTCCAGTAGACTTAGACTCCCTCGGTCCTCTGGGCCCCGACCTCCCTCTTGCCCCTGCTCCTGAGAAATCCTGATGGCCTAAGCACAAAGGCCCCTTCTCTCCCTCTTCTTACATCATTTACTTTAGAAAACTTATGATTATAAATTCTTTCTCTGTCCCTTTAAGTTATAAATCTTTCTAAAAGCCTCTTGCCAGTTTTACAACCTGAGGCTGCCTTTCTCAAGGACCCAGGAGCCATCCCTTTGAAATGTCATCCTCAAGGGAGACAGAGTCCTTGTCTCCCAGTCTCTGTGGGAGGGTAGGAGACTCACTCTGGTGGACACCTTGCTCCAAGTTGTAAAACCACCTCCTGTCATGAAGATATGAACAGGTTTCCTTTTCCTTTCAGGAACGCCACTTAGCGAACACACGTGGCCCTTGTGTGACCCCAGCCCTCAACCCCAGCTCTTAAACACTCTCCAGACCTTAGTTTCAGAAGAGTCGAGTTCACGCTGAGTCTGGTCTCACTCCCCTGTGGCTATATCCTTAAATAAACTCTTGTCGTATTTGTCTGTTTAACTTTGTCCAGTGTGATTTTTGCTTTGTTAATCTATAAAATTTCCTAATTATTCCCATAATATCTTATCACTTATCTATATTTTTTTTTTCAGTTTTGTAAAATTCAAAATAATGAACCTATCTTTGAATTGTTTGTTCTAATTTAGTCACATTCATTCTCTTTTAAGTGAATACCAATATTAGGAAGTTTTTATGCAATGGATTCAAACACATTCACAGATTTTAATACAATTTTAATAAAAATTTCTTCAATTCCCTTTTAGCTTAATTCTCTAATCACTCTGTATATCAAGTAACACCTGTGGACTTTTTAAACTTACACAGGAATACCAGCAGATTGTTTTATAGTCATAGTCCTTTATTTAGGTATTTCTATCCATATCATTACCTAAAAACAAAAAAAAAACAAAAATGAAAACAACAAACAAAAAAATACCCCTTACACGAGGAATAAATATAACTACAAATTAACAACTAGAAAAAAATAACATTAATGTACAAAATTCCTGATATTAAGGGGTGACTGAACTAGAGATAAAAGAGAAAAACCATTCAAGTCATGGGATTTCAACTTTGAAAGAACATGAGATGAAGCTGAAATTTCAGCACATGGCAAAAGCTGAAATTAAGATCATTACTATGACTGTTCCAACGTTGACCTATTAATGATACTCACGGAAAGAAAACCCTGAAGCCTATGACCTTTGTACCATATTATTTTTACAAATATTTTACTCCCAAAACACATCTAATGAAGCCACTTTAATAAAAGTAATAAAAATGTACATGCTTCCTAAAACCTTCTCATGGGGAAAATTAGGACCTCATTTAAGACATCAAAACACAATGTGGTTATTGTCACTGCTCATTCTCTGTAAGGACCACTGTCATTCTCAGGGCAATTTCAATAAACATAATAAAATATTCATCCATACGTTACCTCCACTGCATTTTTTAGACTGAGACATCTGGAAATCCTCCGCACCCCCCATCTTATCTCTTTAATCCCCTCTCTTTCATCCATTCTTGACATTACATTGAAATGGCGCGTTGTTTCTCCTCTTTTCTCCCGGGTGGATTCCAAATTATTGGCAATTTATTAATGTGCAAAGCACTTTACTAGGTGCTGCATCAAAAAGAGTAAATTAGATGCAGAGACAGCCCTCATGAACCTGACCATCTCAAAGGACCATCAGTATTTATGCAGATAATTATATAGGTGATTTAGTTATAATTATAATAAGGTGTATAAAATAAGAGTGTGGACACAGCTTTGTGTCACTGAAGTGCAAACTATAACTCAGCAGGTGGTGGGAGAAATCCTCTGGGGAGTGAGAATTTTGAAGTCTTGAAAACTGACAATAGGATAAAGGAAGCATGTGGGGCAAGTCCAGAAAGGACCAGGGGTTCAAGTTCATTGAGAAGGGAAGACGGTCCTTGAAGCACCAGGGAAAGAAGGTCAACAAAACCAGAATTAAACAGACAGGGAGGCCGGGAGATGCAGTGAGCGAAAGCGGTCAGAAGAGAACAGATGAAGGAGGTTTTTCACTACGTAAAAGACTTTGGATTTGCTGTAAGAGCAGTTGAAAGTTATAATCCAGAATGATGTGGAAAGTGTTGGGCTGAAGGATGCATGCCCGGTATTTCTTCTTCTTCTTCTTTTCTTTCTTTCCTTCTCTCTTTCTTTCTTTCTTTCTTTTCTTTCTCTCTCTCTCTCTCTATCTCTCTCTTTCTCCCTCTCTCCCTCCTTCCCTCCCTCCTTCCTTCCTTCCTTCCCTCCCTCCCTCCTTCCTTCCTTCCTTCCTTCCCTCCTTCCTTCCTTTCTCTTTTTAAGTATTTCCTTTGTATTGATTAGAACTGAGCACAAACAAATGGGAGGGAGTGCCGGTGACGGGAAAACTGTATTCCAGGTAAACTATAATTGTGGCTTTTAAATTACAACATGTTGCATTATAGAAAACAGAAAAAAAAAATCACCACTCTAAGAACTCTCATTGCTTTGGTGCCTTTTGTCCTAATTTTTATTTGCCACATCTTTATCAATTTCACTTTCTCATAATTTTATTATATTTATTATACTTGTTTAATCAACTGGACTCGACTATGTTTTAAGTGTCTTATAACGTGACTCAAGAAACACATAATTGTTATTTTGATTTGTCTATAATCTTGGACTCATACATTCACTTTCTGAACTTTTGTATTTGGATATCTAAAAAGCCTTTTACAGCCATTATATTCAAAACCAAATTCTTGATTCACTTTCTAACTTTAGGGCTAATTTTCTCAAATTTTTTCCCATCTCAGGAAATCCCAATTCCATCCTACCCTTTGCTCAAGCTAATTCCCATGTGATTGTCACCTACAATGAGATCATTTGTCACCATTCTTACTACTGCTACCTATACACCTTGTCTGACTAGTTTATTGCAACATTCTTCTCTACAGTCCACTCTTGAATGCAAACAGGAAAATTACTGACTGACTGAAAGCAACTATGTAACATTTTTCTCTTTGCTCTCTGAGACACATAACTTATGGTCAGAGGTCAACCAACTTGCTCATCGTACATATCAAGTTAATTTCAGAGATAGGACTGAAAAGAGGGTCCTATTTCTGGTCTCTACTTTTGTGGTCTTTGAGTTCATAATTTTTCCACTTTTTAAAAAAAGTCTGGCTGCATTAATAGTGATACCTTGACATTGCAGTATTAGGTGAGGCCATTGCCCAACGTTTTTCAATCTAACAAAATTGAAGACAGGAGAGAGTTATGATCTCCCTCTGTAACTTTTCTTTCTCATCTGGCTGTGCTATTCATTTGCATGAGGTGGCCTATTGGGGTTTTACCATCTATGATAGATTTCTATGATTTACAATATCTTTCACCTGTGTGTGATCCATTCTGCTTTAAAATTATCAATTAATACAGGCCAAATTAATGTGGCATGCAAATTAATGGAGTGGGACTCAAATTTTATGAAACGTTCCTAGACTTTAAAAAGGTTATTTTTGCTACCAAAAAACTAGATTTATTTAGGATCTAAGGGAATGTAATTATGGAGAGATTAGCAAGGGACAGTTACAGTTTATATCTTCTGTCTTACTTCTACCTGATTTTGGATCCCCATAATCTCCTACATGTTGAATTAAATGGTGACATCTAAATGATTAAAGGTACATTTTTATGAGAAGATAGAGTTGAATGAATCATAAATATCCAGACTAACGAGTATATATTAAGAATACAGATTTTAAGTCTGGCACTTCTTAGCTCTTTTGTTTACAAGCATAGTCCTTAGTAAAATTTCTTAATTTCTAAGTCATACTTTTTTTGTGTGCAACCTATGTCCTAACATGATTTGTAAGTAAAATAGGCACTACATGCAAATTGCATTGTGCAGTGTCTCATACAAAGCAATTACTCAGTCCATGGAGATGATTAATACTGGTATTTGGAGGTAAATAAAACTGAAACTTTCCTGAAGAAAATATTGAAGAGGTGTTTTTATATTTATCAGAAAAGAGTGAATGAATATAATGAATCCAATAGTGAGTTTGTCTTTTTCTCTGTATTTTACTTTTTTCTGTCTACATTCTACAGTTTGGTCCTTGGTGCTACCCACATCATTCAGAAGACTCTTATTCAAAGGTGGACTTCAGCACTTAACAAACTGCCTGGTGCACAGTAGATAACCAAGAAATGCTTTTTAATAGAGTCTTAAACCATGTACTCTGGGCTCCTTTTAAAAGTTGTTCTCATATTGTAATTCCACAGGATTTAAGTCCTGTTAATTCTGCCTTCATATTGTCCCTTACATACGTGTCCTCAGTTCCATTCTTACATCCATTCTTGCTTTCTATTTCAATTTCCTAACATCCGTTAATGGTAAACAATGGTGGAACGCATAGTGGTTAGTTGGCGAGGCTCTGAAACCAAAGGTCTTCAAATGAAGGTCCTACCTATTTTAAGTCAGGCAAGTTACTTAACCATTCTGGGCTGCAATTCCCTCATCAATGAATGGGGATAATAATTATGCCTTTATAATGAGTGTGTCTTAAGTAGTAAATGTATATAAATTATCTATACATAGCACCTTACATAAAATAAACACTCAATTATTATAGTTATTGCTATTTTATTACATCCTTATAATATATGATCTCCCTACATCTTAGTTCTCCTGAAAAATTCAATCTCAATAGTAATTCATTGACTTTTTCCTTCAGGAACATGTTTACTTATTACTACTCAGATATTGTAACGAGCACTGTATCTACAAAATGGAATAGTTCATGATTTATGTCACTCAAAGTCTTCGACAGAGGCTAATTTGTTCGAGAGAAACAGGAAAATATAATAACCTTCTTTAAAAACAAAGAAACAAAACCAGTAAACTTTAATGACAATCCTATGAAATAATTTCAAAACATGTACACCAATGTCTATAATAGTCTTCATGAAGAGTGGAATTATATTTATCACACTTTGTAAAGTTTGTATAGTCCAATTTTTCTATAATAAGCTCACATTCATCAGAAATAAATTGTAAAAGCTATTCTTTATTGGATCCTGCTGAACCACTCATCCTTCTGCTTTACCTTCTCCCCCTTTTCACCTCACACCTACCCCATGACTCTCCAAATATTCTCTCTCCACCTGCAATCCTTCTCATTCTCCTTTCTCTCTTTAAAATGCATCAGTATTTTTTCTCCTTTGTAATCAATCTTCAGACAATGTCAGTTTTTCCCTCTTCAACCACATAGCAACTGTGTATACCGAGAAATTACGTAACATTCTGAATAACCATTTTTGCATGAGTTTAGCCCAATTGTATTGTAAAATCTTACAGGTCAGGAACATTGTATTTCTCATTTTCATGCTGCCCACCTGCCCTCCCCTCCGTCCATCATTCTCCACCTCCGAGCCCAGCACAATGAGCACTCCCTACAGGTGTATGGGAGGCAAAAGGAAGACAATTATTCACAAACAGGCAAATGAATGAAACAAAGCAGTCACTGTGTTTCGGATTATGTTTGACAAAATTCTAGTTCCTCTTCAAGCCCCAGGGCAGGGAGTGGACAGTGGGAAGTGTGGGAAGAAGCATCAGCTAGTTTATGAAAGCACATTGCACCTGTTTTTGTCCTTGACATTCTTGACAAATGTTAATAAATGGAAGGCGCTGAGAAATACCCTGTTCAGGGACCTAGCATTTCCTTACTTTACTTGATTATTGACTCCCTTTTTTCATTTAATATATATTAATAGAGCCACATTTGACAGACACTGATATATTTATTAAAAATATCCTTTATTGTGTTTTATTTTTAGATTGGGTGCAAAGCTATAGAATACAAAATTACAAAAGATAATATTCTTACTTTTAACATATTTGAAAAATATAGATGAGCAATCATGTATATAACCAATTATGTATGCATATGTAGATAGATAGTATATATATGTACATGCTATGTATGATATATAAAAACATGTGATTGATATATACATAATTTTGATTGTGAAAATGTAAAATTGCATGGTCTGGATTGGTTCGATAAAGTGAGTACACAGCTTGAAACAGGACTATACTAAAGCTCTTATAAAGCTGTCCCTCTAGCTTTGATATTCTGATAAAAGAACATCAGTGGTCTTTAATCCCAACTTTATAATCATGGACACTTAGGATTTTTTGGTTTCATATTTATCACATATTTAATTACTGAACATCACAGAATTTTACATTGTGCTCGTTTAAATTTTATTTTAGTTCTCAGTTGCATTGTCTAAAGTACAAAGAAAATAAAAACCAAAAACAGAATGCTGTCATACATAAAACATTAAGGTGGTGATTAATAAAAGCACAGGCGTTAGTTCAGTCACTCACCTGCCGTGAGAACTTTGTGAAGGCCCCTCATCCAGGAACAGGAAGCAGAGCACAACAGTAGCAGCACTGAAGCTCAATCGTATCCAGATTAGAATCTTTCCTTCAAAATCACACACATGCCACAGCTCTGTTGATGACCATCAGTCACAGACTGCCAGGAACACAGCTATAGTCAAACAAAGTTGGGTTTATTGACTTGCTGCAATGCGGGGAGGGCACACCATTGGAAACGCAGGGCTTCTCAGTAAAAGAATGGTAAAAGGGACTTCGTCAAGGTTTGGGGAAAGTGTTAGATGGTTTTGGGGAGAGTTTAACAAGCAAGAGTTTTGGACTTAATTGGATATGCTCTAGAAGCCCAAATTATTTTGTTTCTGCATCTTTATCGATCTTATCTAAGAGGCAGGGGGAACAAAACAGGTCTAAAATTGTACTTGTTTATAACACCGCGGTAGTTGCTCATGTTAGCAATAAAAAGAAATGTTTGGTCATTTGGGGGCTTAGGGTAGTGTTCTTGCTCTTACGTTTATCAGAAATAATTATAGAATGGCCTGTTTTTGTCTTGCTCTACTATGTCACAGTGTGGTCTTGTCTGATATTGCTGTTTTATGAAATTGTTCAAAGACATCTTAAGAAAACCATGTCCTAACCGAGAGCGCCAGGCTAGACTCTAGCAACACCAAGGTCTAGATGTCAGTGCCATCTCTCTGGTGTCAGGGGCTGCTTTTTTCTGTCCTTCTCTGTTTTTCTGTTTCAACACATCATACTACATTACACTTAAATTGCTGCATGTGCCTGTCTCTTTCACTAGATTGTGAGATGTTAGAGACTAGATATTAATGTTTATTCCCTTTTATATTACACATAACTTACAGTGTTGGGCCTTATAGATAGTAGATGCTAAGAAATTCTTGATTTGAATAGAAGTAGATGCAAAGCTGGCACTTTTTATTGTGGTCCTTCAAAAGCTTGGGCCAACTTTGAGAATGACACAACTACAAAGTTTATGGGAAACTACAGTAATATGCAGAAAACCATGTTCACTTCTGACTGTGAGTTTGAGGGGTTCCCAAAACTACTCTTGGGTTTGACAATTTACTCGAAAAACTTACAAAACTCTCTGAAAGCTGTTATAATCAGAGTTATGGTTTATTAGAGGAAAAGAATACAGATTAAGATCAGCCAGAGATGCATGGGGCAGAGTCCAGGAGAAGTACTGAACACAGACTTCTGTTTTTCTCTTCTGCTACTCTGCTGGCATCCATGTGCGGCAGTACTCACAGAGTATTGTCAACCATGGACACTTGCTTGAATGCTGAGTTCACAATTTTTATTGGGGCTCCATTAATAGGCATTATTGATTGATTGGTTGACTGATAGATGTACATGTGGTTGATCTCAGTCTCTAAAGAAACTAATTCTTTGTTATCCTAAGCCTCCACCCTAAATCACATTGTTGCTCTTTCTGTCATTTCTACTCCTTACCCTAACGTGTGGCTAGGTCCCACTCTAAATCACGCATTTACTGCCTAGCTAGCTAGCCCAAGGCCTCCAGACAAACAAAGATGACCTTGTGGGAGCCACGTGCAATGGTCCGTTCTCTTTTTGGGATTGGTTAAATTCTTTCCTACACAGGACCTCATGTCAATATTTACAATGAATATTACTGTATCAGAAAAGGTCTTTCTATATCCTGAAGTATTGCCATCCTAACAATATGCCAAAAGAATGGCTGATTTCAGGAAAATTATAGTTCATAGAGAAATGGATCAGGAATAGGTCTGAAAATATATAGTGCAGATGAGGAAAGCACGATCTGGAGAAATGAAGCCCATTTTTACAAGCAGTTTGAAGATTTCTATTGTATGTCATTCTCTCTCTCTTTCTCTCTCTCTCCCCTTCTCTCCCTTTTTCTCTGTCTCTCTCTCTCTCATTTTCCTTCTCTTCCCTTAATATCAACTTTTATCCATCCTTCTTTCTTTCTTAAGCCATTAAGAGAAGGATTTATCCATCATCAACAGTGCCTGTCTTTCTTGAAAGTGATGCTCTTTTTGAGAATCACATGATTATTCCGTAACATTAAAAGTTATTTTCTTTGTTTTTCCTTAGACTTCATCAAGTATATTTTTCTAGGTTGATGTGAGAATACAGTTTGTTCTTGTATACTCACATTAGAGCATTTTAAACACCTGCATGGAAGATTCTTATTTAGCTGGATTCTATATGAGCTTCTGAATAAGCCTGCACACAGTTCACTGTCTTCCACTGATTAGACCAGGTAATATTGAGTTTGGGTGTGAATGTGTAGGTAGGGAGTAGAATGGGAAAGTCATTGCCACAGAAACCTGGAAGTAGTGTAGCGTCATTCATTCACCGAACATTTGTTAATATCTACCAATTTGCAGATGTCCTGGTGCTACTATGGTTGAGGTAAATATGTATATAAGGCATAAGCCTTTTATTCCAAATTTAGGATACTAAATTATACATCTATACTTTGAAAGTACAACTATTTATTTAAAACCAAGTTTACCAGGCATTGTTCTTGCCAAAAGAATTGTAATTTTTTAATGATTCAATCAAGTTTTAGAAGTTATTTTTGAAATTAATACATTTTGAACTAAAAGGGAAAAAATTAAGCAGTGAAATCCCAAACTATCTCTCCTGAACTCTTCTGTTGTTTCTTTAAAACAATGGAAGCTTTGCACATGAATTGTTCTTTCTTTAGGCCAATTCAAAGGGTCTCTTCTTTTTTACACCCAACATAGCTTTATACTACACATTAATGGTAGTTCCTCTCAAACTTTTCTCAATTTTTTACTGAACTGCTGCTACACTTTGGTGATTTTAAAACTCCGGTGTCTACTTCATGTCAAATTATATCAAGGCAATGAAGTGAGACACATTCATCAAAAGTTTTAAGAGTATCAACACAGTAAAAATAAGATATGAATTTAAATTTGTGATTCAATATTATCGGAGGATCCAAATGGTATTTCCAGTTAATAATCTTCAGGCAGAATTTCCAGAAGACAAGCTAGTTCTACTAAAATGTTGCATGATGAATGAAAGAACAAAATATAGACCTTGGATCTGTTCAGCTTCAAGGTCCAACAATTACCAAATATATGAATTGGCAAATAAATCTACACTCTCAAAGTTCCCTGCAGTAGAAAACAATCTCTTCTTATAGCACTCACAGTGTTATTTTAAGGCTCATGATAAAAATAAGTAAATGTTTTTAAAGCATTTGCTAACTTATTACTATTTTAATTATTTCAGTATAACTTTTCCTGATTTCATGACGAGCCCTATGAATAAAGGTGTACTTAAACTGGGAGGAGATCTAACTGGTTTAGTTAAAATATAATCATCATTGCTTATAAAGCCAACATATAATATACATACTCATTGAATACAATGATGAATAATGATAAATGTCTTCTTAAAGCACTACAAGAAGTGATTGATTTAATTGTTCTCTGCTATTTGACCAAAAAACAATTATATTATAAATGATTGCATGAGCATTAAGTTTGGCCTTAATTACATACACTGACAATACAAAAAAATTCTGAGAGTAGATTTTAAGTTTTCTCACAATGAAAATGACTGCACGTGAAGTAATACGTATGTTAATTAGCTTGATTTCGTCATTCCACAATGTACGAAAATATATTTCAAAACATTATGTTGCACATGGTAAATATACATAATTTTATCTGTCAATTTGTAAAAATAGAATAAAAAATTCTATTGTAAGTCTTCATATCCTAAATAGAAAAGAAAGTTTGTTTGCATGGTTTTATACAACAACAGCTCAAGGAGGTGAAGTGACTTTTCAAAGGACACACAGCCTTTAAATACTAGGGCCAGGCTTGAATCCAGGTTTCCTGATGTGAATTCCAGTTCTCTTTTTTCGGTGCAACCGGGGCCTGAAGGATTTGACATTTCCAGCTTTACCCAGTGTTTTTTTACATACCCTGTAGGTTGTAGCAACTCTTGAAGGAACAGCCCTGCCATTTCTAGGATGGGAGCTAGGCAGATGGTGTGGTCTCACTAGGAGGAGAGAATCAGATGGAAGGAAGAAAAATATGGAATATGGTCAGGAAGAGGTTTATTGAGGCAGACTGCACAGCATGGTCTCTGCATGGTGAGCTGAATATTACTCTCTCAGTATGGGACAGATCTTCCAGGCAACAAATCAACAAAGAGACATAGGATTTAAACTACACCTTAGACCAACTGGACCTGGCAGATATATACAGAACATTTCACCCAACAACTAAAGAATACATTTTCTTCTCATCAGCACATGGAACAGTCTCCAGTAGAGACCACATATTAGGTCACAAATCTAGTCTCAGCAAATTTCAAAAAACTGAAATCATTCCAAGTATCTTTTCAGACCACAATGGACTAAAACTGGAAATTAAAAACAAGCAAAACCCTGGAAACCATACAAATACATGGAAACTAAACAATAAGCTCCTGAATGACCTCTATGTCCAAGAAGAAATTAAACAGAAAATCAAAAAATTTCTTGAAACTAATGAAAACACCTCAAAAGCAGTACTGAGAGACAAATTTATTGCAATAAATGTTTACATCAAAAAAACGGAAAGACTTCAAATAAACAACCTAACAATACGCCTCAAAGAACTTGAAAAACAACAACGATCCAATCCTAAAGGTAGCAGACAGAGAGAAATAATTAAGATCAGAGATCAACAAAACAAAAAGTTGTTTTTTTGAGAAGATAAAAAATAGGTTTTCAATAGGTTAAAAACCACACACACACAAAAAAAAAAAGAAGAGAGAAGACCCAAATAACAAAAATCAGAAATGAAAAGAGAGACTTTACAACCAATACCACAGAAATACAAAGAATCATTAGAGACTATTATAAACAACTGTATGACAACAAGTATGAAAACCTGGAAGATACGGATAAGTTTCTGGACACATACAAACTACCCAGACTGAACCAAGAAGAGACAGAAAACCTGAACAGACCAATAACAGCAACAAGATTGAAGTAATTGCCAACCTTCGAACAATGAAAAGCCCAGGTCTAGATGGCTTTACAGTTGAATTCTATCAAATTTTTAAAGGGGAATTATTACCAATTCTCCTCAAACTATTCCAAAAAATTGCAACAGAAGCCATTCTCCCAAACTGATTCTATGAGGCCAACATAACTCTGACATCAAAACCAGATAAAGACACAACAAAAAAAGAAAATTACAGGCCAATATCCTTGATGGACACAGATGCAAAAATCCTCAAAATATTAGCAATCAGAATACAGCAACACATGAAAAAAATTACACACCGTGATGAAGTGGGATTCATCCCAGGGATACAAGGATGGTTCAACATATGAAAGTCAATAAATGTGATACAATAAATGTAACGGGCCTGCGACCAGTATGAATATGGCCGTCACAGCTTGGGCATGAATGGTGACAATCAGCTTTGTATCCCATGAATATTCATAACCAATAAATTTTTTTAAAAAAAGAATAAATGGGTACAGGAGAGCTTACTGATGTGGTGAAAATGTTCTAAAACTGATTTGTAGTGATGGCTGCACAACTTGACAAACTTACTAGAACTCATTGAATTGCATACCTGAAATGGGTGGATTACATGTTATATAAAACATTCCTCAATAAAGTGTTTTTTTAAACAAAGAGCATTTCACTGACATTCAGCAGAACACGAAATACAGCACTCTTCTGCCACTAAATAGCTAAACACCCCTGGACAGGTAGTGCACTTACTGTAGACCTTTGCTTCGTTACCTAGAAAGAAAGCGTTGGGCCAGGTGAAGCCCAGAGTGTCCCAGGCCTCTTTCCATTGCCACATTCTATGGCTATTTTGGCAAAGTTCGTCTCAAAGTAAACACTTCTGTTCCTTGGCAGATATCTAAGAAAGGATGCTCTTCTGAAAGAAATTAAAACCACAAAATTTCCTTTAAAAAATTGCCAAAACAAAAGTTGATCTCATAGACGTAGAGAGCAGAATAGTGGTTACTAGAGCCTGGGAAGGGTAGGCGAGGAGAAAGGCAGAGGTTACAGATACAAAGTTACAGCTGGACAGGAGGCACCATTTCTAGTGATCTATAGCTTTGTAAGGTGACTAGAGTCAGCACCCATTTATTAGATAATTTCAAATAGCTGAAAGAGAGGATTTTGAGTTTTCCCAGCACAAAGAAATGACAATATTTGAGTGATGAGTTTGCTACTTACCCACACTTGATCATCACATGTTATAAATGGATTCAAATCCGGCGGTGGCCCAGCCAAAACCGATCCGAGGTGGGGGGTGGTGAGGACAGCGCGTGTCACAGGCGTGTGGGGGGGTGCCTCGGAACCGTGTGGCGGAAGTGACATCACAAAGGGGCCTGGTTGCCAGGGTGCGTGTGGGGGACGCCTGAGGCTGGTGGGCGCCAGTGCTCCCCGCCTCCCTGCTCGGCCGGCTCCGCCGTGTCTGCTGCTGTCGCCGGGGCCGATTTGCATTCCCGACAGAACGCAGAGCTGTCTCAGCTGCTAGCTGTGGCTCGGCCAGGCCGTGGCTATCGCGGCCACAGCCGGAGCAGCCTCAGAGACAATGGAGGTGCCCAGGGCTGCCCTTCAGCCGTACTTGGGGCTGGTCCTGGGAAAGCTGTGCAGGACTGTGGCAGCATGGCCTGAAGACCTGAGATCAGGCCCTGGTTTTCCGTGGGAACTGGTGACATGTGAGGCTGTTACTGCATTTTTGATTCTCTTGTTTTTGTGGAGAAGTGTTCGATCAGTGAGAAGCCGGCTTTATGTAAGAAGAGAGAAAAAGCTTGCTGAAGAGCTTTCTGGACTAATTGAAGAAAAATGTAAACTACTTGACAAACTTTGCATTGCTCAAGAGGAGTATGAAGGCTTAGAGTCTGCTGTGAAGGATGCCAGCTTTGAGAAGGAGTCAACAGAAGCACAAAGCTTGGAGGCAACCTATGAAAATCTGAACAGGTCCAAATCTAAACTTAAGGATGAAATAGTCTTTCTAGCAAAAGAATTAAAAGAACAGAAATCTAAACATTGTGAGCAAGACGAATTGATGGCAGATATTTCAAAAAGGATACAGTCCCTAGAAGATGAAACGAAATCCCTCAAATCACAAGTAGCTGAAGCCAAAATAATCTCCAAAATCTTTCAAATGAATGAAGAACATCTGAAGGTGGCAATAAAAGATGCCTTGAATGAAAATTCCCAACTTCAGGAAAGCCAAAAAAAGCTTTTACAAGAAGCGGAAGTATTGAAAGAAAAAGTGAGTGAACTTCATAAACAGAAAAAAACATTTGAAGACTCCAAAGTCCAGGCAGAACAAGTTCTGAGTGATAAAGAAAATCAGATCAAGTCTCTGACTGAACGCGTGCTCAAGATGACAGACTGGGCTGCTGTGCTTGGAGAAGACATGATGGCTGATGACTTGGAATTGGAGATGAAGAGTGAATCACAAAATGCTGCTCGCTTAGATGATCTGCCCAAAGGAGCTTTGAAGAAACTAATTCACGCTGCTAAGTTAAATGCTTCTTTAAAAACCCTAGAGGGAGAAAGAAACCAAATTCACACTCGGTTATCTGAAGTAGATAAAAGAAAGGAAGAGCTTACAGAGCATATTACAAATCTTCAGACTGAACAAGCATCTTTACAATCAGAAAACACACAGTTGGAAAGTGAAAATCAGAAGCTTCGGCTGAAACTTAATGACTGAACTGTATCAAGAAAATGGAATGAAACTCCACAGGCAACTAATAGTAGAGGAAAGTTACCGGTTAGAGGAGGAGGAGGAACTTTCCAAAGTAGGAGAGAAGATGAGCCATGCAGCTGAGGAACTGGAGACCTACAGAAGGCGAGCCGGAGATGTGGAAGGAGAATTGGAGAGAAGCGTTCGTTCTTATCAAGGGCAGTTGACGGCCTATGAGAAAGAAGCGCATGGCAGCTGGGTGGCAGCTGAGACTGCTGAAAGACACCTCAGTTATTTAAGGAAAGGAAATGTTTACAAGAGACAAAAATTAGCTGAAAAAGAGTTTAAATTTGAACTTCTCAAAAAAGATCCTTCTGCACTTGATGTTCCAAATACAGCATTTGGCGGAGAGCATTCCCCATGTGGTGCCTCACCAGTGGGTTGACCTTCATCCGAAACGAGAGCTTTTCTCTCTCCACTCACACTCGCACCTTTGACTCCAGGGCGAGGAGGAGGAAGAGGCTCAAGAGGCCCAGAGAATACTCTGGACCATGAGATGAGCAATGAAAGAGGAGAATCGGGCTGTGACAGGTTAACTGATTCTCATGGAGCACCTTCTGGGTTCCTGTCACCTCCATGGGAACAGCAGCAGAGGATGAGGATCCCTCCACCAGGCCACCCATGTTCTGATCCAGCTCTTCTTCCACAAAGGCAATATGGATTTGATCCTAATCCTGGTGGACCGTCTGGACCTGCAGAACTCGGAAGATTTAATCTGCCTTCTTTGGATAAAGTGGATGGGCCACATTCTTCACTAACGGAATCCAGGATAAATGATACCAAAGATGACCTTGGTAATGTAAATCTGCCTCATTCATCTGTGCCTGCTGAAAGGGAAGCAAGTGGCCCTGGCTTTGCTCCTCCACCTTTTCCTGCAATCAGAGGTCCACTGTTTCCAGTGGATATGAGGGGTCCATTCATGAGAAGAGAAGCTCCTTTTCCTCCACCTCCTCCAGGAAGCATGTATGGAGCTCCTCAAAATTATTTTCTACCAAGGGTTTTCCCTGCCCAGCCACCACCTCCATTTGGGTTCCTGTCACCTCCATGGGAACAGCACCGGAGGATGACGATCCCTCCACCAGGCCACCCATGTTCTGATCCAGCTCTTCTTCCAAAAAGGCAAGACGGATTTGATTCTAATCCTGGTGGACCGTCTGGACCAGCAGAACTCAGAAGTTTTAATCTGCCTTCTTTGGATAAAGTGGATGGGCCAAAGTCTTCACAAGCGGAATCCAGGATAAATGATACCAAAGACGACCTTGGTAATGTAAATGTGCCTCATTCATCTGGACCTGCTGAAAGGGAAGCAACTGGCCCTGGCTTTGCTCCTCCACCTTTTCCTGCAATCAGAGGTCCATTGTTTCCAGTGGATATGAGGGGTCCATTAATGAGAAGAGAACCTCCTTTTCCTCCACCTCCTCCAGGAAGTATGTATGGAGCTCCTCGAAATTATTTTCTACCAAGGGTTTTCCCTGCCCGGCCACCACCTCCATTTGCAATGAGAAATGTCTATTCACTGAGGGATTTTCCTCCTAATGTTCCTGTAAGAGCTGGGTTTTCAC
Organism: Cynocephalus volans; assembly: GCF_027409185.1. Classification (NCBI taxonomy): domain Eukaryota; kingdom Metazoa; phylum Chordata; class Mammalia; order Dermoptera; family Cynocephalidae; genus Cynocephalus; species Cynocephalus volans. The sequence continues at coordinate 90,112,655 of NC_084473.1, read as the reverse complement.
CTCCACCCCCACATGCTGAAAGTAGGGGTGAGTTCCCTTCAGGGTCGCTTCCATGCTCAAATGAGCTTGTTCCTGAAATGCAGAAGAACAGCAAGAAACCTGATGATATTTTTGGTCTCTCTTCATAAATAGTTTCGACTTATCCCTCATTTTCAGTTTAAGTAACTACTTTTTTTGCTCAAATTGGAGCTTAATGGAATTATAATTCTCAGGGTAGTATTTTGTAAATAAAGATGATTTAAATATGAATTTTGTGAGTAAGTGCTAGCAAGTGCTCCATGCATGCTACAAGGCAGGGGGTGTCTCAGGGCTCTATTTCCATGGGAACCAATGGCACAGGCTGGCTCTTATGGGCACCAAAAAGGGAAACTTGGCAGAGGTTTCAGGCCCCTGGCTCCTCCGTGGTTTCCTGGGAGGCTGAGCAAATGCCCATGAGACCCCTCTCCCAAGGACACCCAGGGGCCCTCACTCCCTTCCTTCACCACCATCTCCCCCCAGGATATCTGGTGAGGTCCCTTACCTACCCTGTAGTTTCAACCTCCATCCCAGGCAGGACGACGGCACTTGGGGAGGACTCCCATACTACAAGGACCTGTGCGGGGTGAAAGGGAATAGTTAAGGGTCAGGGGACAGATGTAAGAGGTGGAAGAAACCCTGAATGTCACCCTGGTGATGTGGCCCCAGTGGCTGTCCCTCTCCCTGGAGGCGAGTCCCCATCTGCAAGGCCATTGCAGACTAGCACCTGGGGCAAGGTCCCAAGGGGAGGATGCTCCAGATGCCAGGGACAGGCCCCGGGTCCCTCAGGGAGATCACACCACCTGGTATCTGTGAGGAGGGGCGGCCAGACAGGGCTAGGGCTGCTGGGAGGGGAAGGGCTGGCTGGCTCTGGAAAATGCCTGCGGGAGGCTCTCTGGGCTGACTGCGGCCCCTGCCCCTCCTTGGGGCAGGAACTCTTCCCCGGAGCACCCCCCCGGGCCTAGCTCCCTGCACCCCCACTATCCCCACCCTTCGCTGGTGACCAAGAAGTGGGGGGAGAAGACAGTTGTGTGTTAGAGAAAGAGACAAGACATCAGGGGAGGCACAAAGAGAGACACCCAGTGACAGGGGAGTCCAGGAGAGCCAGGCAGAGGGACGGGGACAGGGTGAGAGGCCAGGATTAGGAATCATATCCACAGAGAGCCTGGGAGGGGACCAAAAATATGCAAGACAGACACGTGTGTGTGTGTGAGAGAGAGAGAGAGAGAGAGACAGAGAGAGAGAGAGAGAGAGCGGGGGGAGAGGGAGAGAGTGGGGGGAGAGAGAGAGAGAGAGAGAGGAGGCAGAGAGGGAGGTTGGAGCAGGAGAAGCCGGCAGGGAGGGTGGAGTGGGCAGGAGGCGGGAGAGCAGCCACCGGTGACCATCACATCCGGGTCCAGCAAACATGAGGCAGCTGCCAACCGGGCCGAGCAGTCCCATTTGCCTCTGCTGGGCACTGGGGAGACCAGCAACAGTTTCCTTCAGCGCCCAGGATGCAGCAGACCAAGGTAGGCACTGGTGGGGCTGGGGGCTTGCCGGCGGAGGGGGTGGCAGGGGGCAGAGCCTTCTGAGGTTGCCCTGGACCAGGGATCCTTGTCATGCCACCTTCTTTGACCCCATCCCCTGCTGTCTCCTATAAGGTCGCTGTTGGGAAAGTGAGTGTTGGGGTGTCTTGGCTGTGAGGCTGGACTTCTGGGGCCCCTTTGGATGGGAGAGGTTTTAGGGGTCTGGGAGAGAAGCCGGGTAGAGGAGGAGCTGGGGGTCAGCCCTACGGCGGGTCCTGATCAGTTAGGTCCCTGAGGCAGGTGTCAGGGCGGCTGACCCTGAGCCTGGACGCTTAGTTTTGGGGGAGGGGTGAGAACCAGGAGGGGGTGTCTTATGCTTGGAGGCTGGCCAATGAATATATCTCTTAATTAGTCATTTAAGTAATGAATGAACGCTCACTTCTGCTAAAAGAGAGAAAGAAAGAGCTCCGGAATGGGCATTGAAAAGGAAGTTTCTATGTATTTATTTACTTATTTATTTTACTTTCTATTTTTTTCCCCTTCTTGCCTTGGTTTTGGCAAATGAAAGGCTCTAGTGGGTGTGGAATTTGAGAGAACTGGACAGGAGAGGGGAACAAGATGTGTTAACTGATGTTTTGCTGAGTGCTCAGAAACGGATCCCCTTTCCTGTCTTTACAGAGGTTGAAGAATTGGAATTCCATTTCAACCCTTTTGCCTGTTTGGACTGTGCAGCTCTGACAGTGGTACTACTCAGGGGCTAAATCTCAGGGGTCACAGCTCAGCAGGGTTGGCCTTGATGTCTGCTTCAATTGATGACCTAAAATCATTGTATTAAACAGAAAATATGAAGTCACAAATGCCTCTGAGGTGCATTTATTTCTTACCACACATTATATGGGGTTGTGACAGAACCCCAGGAGGACTGAGAATCTCCCAGAGATGGCTGTGGTAACTGATTAGATTGTGGGTCTGCTCTTTGGGGCAGGGAGAGGGATTGACCCATTGTGTGAGGAATAGTTGTGTTGCGTCGCACAGAAGCTCCAGTGCTCCTGCCAGCACTACTCACAGCAGCAGATGGGGCCCTGGCTGTCACATACAGGCATTGGTCTCTTGTCCTCCAGAGTTTCTGCAAACTTCCCATGGCCTAGAGCAAATGCTTAAACCAGCCAACCCAGACTCAGTTGTCTGCAGCCAAGACCCAAGGTTGTTTGAGGCTCATATTATTATTCCAGTTTGGCAGTTGGGGAAACCTGAGCCCCACAGCCCTAGTGTGGAGCTGCACTTGAGGAGCAGGTCTGTCAGGTCAGTGGCTTCAGCCATGCCCAGAGACCATCCTGCCAGGAAGGATTTTAGGTGCTGGGGGACACAGCAGAGCAGGTCAGAGTCCCAGCTTCTGGGTCACAGAGGAAGGTTCCCCTGAGCTTTGGCTGAAGATAGGCACTTCTCCTGGGTGGGTAAGACCCAATCACCCACCATGCACTCCCCTCTTCCTGGGCCCACCCATTTTAGAGGCCACCGCTGCTGCCCACCTCCCAACTCCACCAAAGGGTCTGCGCAGCCCAGGACACAGCCACAGCAGGTCCAGCCCTTGGCCTCGTGTCTCCAGGCCCGAGTCCCACCCACTCCTTGCCGAGGTTCCACCTTGTCCAAGCCTCAGAGACACCCACGCTGGGCCTTGGCTTCCACTCCCAGCCATCCCAGACATCTGTCTCTCTGGCCCTCCTCCTGCTGAATGGAAAAACCCCAACAGGGGCACAGTGTCTGGGCCACCTGACTTCCACAGGCACCCGAGTGCCCAGGACACCTCACGAGGCCTTGCAGGTGGCCTCACTGAATGGCACCCCTTGTTCTCTGCACCCAGATGAGGCTCCCAAGTGGCAGAGGTGCCTTGTCTGCACATAGTGTCACATTTCACATGCGCACAAAGCCCTCGGTGTGACCACACACAGTGGCAGGGTCCTCCTTGAGGGACACACATGGCATGTGTTTGGACTGTGACCACACACAGTGGCAGGGTCCTCCTTGAGGGACACACATGGCATGTGTTTGGACTGAGATGAGTTCTGTGCTATGCCCAAGGGAGATGGGCACAGAGGGGTCTTTGCTCCTCAGTCTGGGAGGTCCCTGGGCTGCCTCATCCCTCAGCTCCCATGGAAGTCACACATCATGGTGGGCACCCTGCCCAGAGCATGGGAAAGAGCTCCATGACATGCCTCATGCCACCTGCTGAGCTTCAGTGGACTCTTCAGTAAAGCAGGGTGATGAAACCTGCGCTGCCTGCCTCACACAATGAAGTAGGATCTCATTTCTGTTCTTCACATCTGCTCTCAGTGCCCGGCATGAGGCCTGGTAAATGTGTCCACCTAGGGGAATGTGCTGGGCTGGTCAGACCCATCGATGATGTCCTTGCCCTGCCCTGTCCCCTCTACTGCATGCCTTCGACATATCCTTTAGTAAACATCCTGACAGCTCAGTGTGGGGGCCAAATGTAAAAAGGCCCTCCCTCCAGGAAGCCACCCTGAGCTGGGTGGGGTATGTGGGTATGGTCCCCTTGTCCACCCATGGTGACCTTGCACATACCCTGCCTGCTGCCAGGCTGGCTTTTTTCCCTGTCCACCCCCACTCAGCACAGCTGCTGATGTCAGAGGTGTGCAGAAATCCTCAGTGAGGTACACACACCAGCCTCGTTCCCAGCCACCACTGTCTGCCAGGCAGAGACAAAGAGCCATGTCTGCAGGACGTATGGGAGCAAAGGGTGGGTCTGCTCCAACATCCCTTTGAACACTCACCGTCACCAAGAAAACCCAGGAAGACTGAGGCCGGGAGGGAATCTCAGCCTCTAGTGACACACAGCTGTGCCAGTCAGAGCTGACCTTAGTCTCTGGGGTGCAGATGGGCAGGGGCTTTGTGGGGTAGGGGAGATGACAGGGGCGGAAGGGAGGGGCTGGAATTGTGCTGAGAGCACCCTGGAGTAGGGTTTGCAGGTAAAGGGTGGGGACCTGGCATGCCACAGACCTGTCCACCCATGCACAGCACGGGCTGCTGTGGGTGCCAACTACCGTGGCTGCTGCCTGCCCTGGGCCCCTCAGCCGATCCCCTCTATGCATGACCACCCTCAAGCCTAGGAGGCTGGGACCCTCATTATGCCTGTCCTCCAGTCAAGGGGCTGAGACTCCCTAGAAATTGCACAGCTAGAGAGTGTCTAAGACAGCAAACAAGACGCAGCTGTCCAGGCCTTGACTTTCCTTACGGTCAAAGAGGCAAACACTCATACACACGTGTGATCACTAGTGTGCATGGTGTGTGTGCATGTGATTGCACGAGTGTGTGTGGCGCCCACATGCACGTGCATGTGAGGACTGTGCACGTGAGCATGAGGTCGTGGGGGCCATGTGAGGCTGCCTCTGCATCTCCTGCTCTGTCACACTCAGCAAACACCAAATATCGCCAACTGCAAGCCCGGGGCAGCCATCTCTGCAGGTCCCCTCGAGAACACCCCAGACTGCAGCCCAAGGGGAAGAGCCAGCACAGCCCTAGGGTGCACTGGGCAGAGCTTCCTCCTCGCCAAGCCCCTGCACACCTTATTACCCACCTTCAAATGTACCCTGTGGGTGGGGGTTGCTGGCCCCTCTTTATAGAGGACTTAAAAGAAAGGATAAATGAGCTGCCCAAGGTTACCCAGTGGGGAGTGATGGGGAGGGGCAGATCCTGGTTCCATCTTCCCGGCCACGACCAGTGTGGCCCAACACTCTGTCCCTACTTTCCATGGCTCCTGCGTGGAGTTCAGTGCCCTGCATGCAGCAGTCACTCAATGAATGAGGAAGGGCGTGATTGAATAAAAACATCTCCCTACAGAGGGAGAGGCAGTGTGGCCCAGGCTGGGGTCCCAGGGTGGCTTCTGAGACCTCAGAAAGGAGAGAACTGAGAATGGATCCTCCACCCCCATCCTCACCCCCACCTACCCCAGCCCCTACCTGAGCCCTGTGGAGCTGCCCTGGATAGGATCCACTTGACCAAGCAGCACCGCATCAGGGCCTGGTGGCCGAGCCGTAACCTCTGCCACTTGATGCCCTCCTTCTTACTGAGCGGAGTTTGTCCGGGGTCCCCCAGGAGGCTGCCGTCCGACGCCTTCATCACCTCTTGCAGCAGGAACAGGTGGAGCAGCGTTGAGCCCTTGGTCACAGAGGGGATCTCTGGATCATCTCCAGGCTGCCCTGACATTCCAGGTGAGACCAGCCTTAACCCCACCCGGGTTTGCCTTTCACGGTGCGTGCCAGGAGCCCCAGTCCTGGCTGGAGAATTCCCAGGGCTTTGCTGTCCCAAATGAACTCTGATTGCTCCCGGTACTGACCATCCATGCCAGACCTCTGTGGGTTTCTCCCACTCTACACTCTGTACTGCATACAGTGGGGTCCTGGCATGAGGAAGGCGAGAGTCCAGAGAGGGGAGGTCAGCAGTGAGCACATCAAATCCCCTGCCGTGGGGACACAATCTGGGCTGTCAGAGCAAGACGCTCCTTTAGAAATCACATGCAAATCCCTCACTTGACAGAAGCCCAGAAAGGGCAGCAGATGTGCAGAGTCACACAGCAAAGTTGGGTTCTTCACTCCCTGCCAGGCTCTCCCTCTACCTGAGACTGACCAAGGCTGATTTGAACCAGAAAGGAACTGGCTGCAGGGAGCCCTGGCCAGCCACATCCTCCTGGGAGGACAGAGATGCAGGCTTGGGAGACAGACCAGAGCAGAAAGCGGGGCTGGCAGCTGTAGCTCGGCCATGTCAGCCCGCAGAAGAGGCCAGTGAGGGCCCCCTGCCACTGCTGGCTAATGCTGGCCCCTATCCAGGGGCACCCAGCCTGGGACCCACAGCAACCTCAGGGCCCCGCTGCCTCTGGAATCTGGAGGCTGCTCTGTGGCATCGCTGGCTGCAGGATCAAAGTCAAGCATGGAGGAACCTGACTGTCCACGCCGGCCATATGCCTGCCCCCTGCCACACAGGGAGGAGAAAGCCGGTGTCTGGCCTTTATGCTCTCATGTCATGCGTTCCATAGGGAATTTCCTGAATGTGGACAGGAAGAAACCCTACGAATGTCCCTAAATTGTGGAGTTTGTGGAAATGCCCCCATGTTGGGGGAGGAGCTGGTCGGCTGCACACTGCAGGCTCCAGTCAGTGGAAACCTGCAGGTGCCTCATGGCTCATGGCCCCATGAGGCCCTATGGGGCTGCGCAGTTGTTCTCCTGGTCAACTTTCGGTGAAGTGGCCACCTAGGCAGGGCCATGTCCAAACCCCTCATCTTGGCTTGCCGTCCTCCCCAGCCAAGTGCCCACTATTAGTCTCCCGGCTCACAGTCATCGCCCTCACCAAACCAACTCACACCCTCGGCAACACCCCCATCCCTCCCCTTCCTCAAGGCTCACCCCCTCAGTGAGGGGGGCAGTGGTGCCCACAGCTGTAGCAAGGGGAGACACTGGCCACGCTAATGGGGGAGAAAGAGGGTGACAGCTGGGAGCAGGCAGGTGCAGAGGGAGGCTCCCCACACACATGTGCTGTGCACCCACACATGCACACGTGTACACACAGGCCACACCCACACACGTCTGCCCAGGCTGGGTGAGAGAGGCACCTTTTCCATTATTCAAGATCCTATTCGGGAGGGAAATGGCCTCGATGAATAAGTCTTTATTTCAGTCAAGGAGGTGCGTAGGGGACAGACGGACAGCTGGTACTTCGTTATTTTATGAATTCTTTGCTGAAGGCTCTGCACATGGAGTTAGCAGAGAACATCAGCAGGAGAAACCAAGGTGGGCCACAGAGCCTCTGGCAGGAGCCCCCTCCCCAGGACAGTGCCGGTTCTGGCTGGCAGGGGCTGCCCTAGTGGGGCCTGAAGTGGGCCGTGGGATTCTGTCTCGCAGCCCCAGGCCAGGCTGATGTGGGAGAGGCCCTGTGGGTGTACCTGGGTTCTATCTGACAGTGGCTATATCTGCCTGGGAAGACTAGGTGGGCCCACAGGGCAGGCTGAGAGCTGCCTTAGTGCGTGTCTATTCCAGGCCACACATCATGAAAACCCCATGAGGTCAGCAACACCACCTCCATCTTACAGAGGAGGAAACTAAGTCCCTGAGGTTTGGGGACATGCCAGGGTCACACTGTATATGTGGTCTTCTGATTCCAAAGATCAGGAGACCTTAGCCACAGGCTTCACCACTGTGGCTGTTTCTAGGACCAAGTCCCTGGGGAGGTCTCAGAAGTTGGAGGGGTTCCCAAGCCTCCTAACCATGAATGTCCTCCTGATGGTCTGCTAGGCTAGGGAGCCCTGGTGTTTTTTCTCCCTGGTGCAGTCAGGAGAGGGTGGTGGCAGGAGCCCTGGGCGAGGCTCCTCCACCTGGCTGAGGGCCAGGACCCCACCAGTGAGCCCCACAGACCTGTCAGCGTCCCTTTGTGAGGTAGGTGGTAGACTCTCATCCAGGAGAAGGGAAGGGGAGGGAAGGGAAGCCCACCACAGCTGAGCTCAGGGAGGGCTGCACAGCTACCCAGGGGAGCCGGGGCCTGGGGACTGGCCCATTAGACTGTGGGGAAGGGCAGGGGGAGGGAGCAGTGACTGCCAGGCCATCCAAGGAATATTTGACACTTGTCTGTCTGGCAGAGGGTCTGGAGGAGCTGTCAGGGAATGTTTAACAGCCACGCCAGGCTCCTTTCTCTTGGTTTGGGAAGCTCTTGGTCACTAGAGTTAACCCTCACCCTGCGGTGCATATGTTCTGGGAGATGACAGAGTGGAGGAGACTGGGGCAGGGAGGAGTCTCAAACATAAATTAACCCCCCTCCCGCTCCTGCCTGGAACCCACAGTGGCTTCCCGTTGCATTTCAGATCAGAGCCTCCTGGCCAGATGCATCAGCCTCACCTCTGCTGCCGCCACCTCTCTCTGCTCCTCATATGCGTCGGGCTCATTCCCACACCACTGCCTTGGCACCTGCTGCTCCCTGCACTGGACACTTCTCCCCCCCGGGACGTGCATGGCCTCGCTCAGGTGTTGGATCCTGGGAGAGCTCCCCTCCCCCGACTGTACCCAGGTCGCCCTGCCACACATACCCCCATCTCAGCACCTGCTGTACATCTTCCCAGCACGTATCCCTTCTGCATTTGTCCCATCACGATGTTCTCTGGTGCATCCTCTGTCTCTTCCCCCCAGCAAGCCGGATGTGTGGGACCTGTCCCTGGCCCGTGTGTGAACTGCTCTCCCCCTCCCAGAACTGGCACCCAGGAGACACCCACAGTCAAAGAGCAACCAGCCAGTGGGCCAAACGACATGCAAAGACACTTCACCAAAAAGGACATGTCGATGGCAGATGAGCGCTTGAGAAGATGTTCAATATCATCAGGGAGATGCAAATTAAAACCATTATGAGCTATCACTTTGTACCTCTCTTAACAGCTAAAAAAAGAACGGAAACAGCACTGAATGCTGGTGAAGACTTGGAGAAATGCTGGTAGAAGTGTAAAATGTTTTAGCCACAATGGAGAACAGTTTGGCAGTTTCTTACAAAGTTAAACATGCAACTACCACAAAACACAGCAATTGAAAATTTATGTTCAAGCAAAAACTTGTACTTAATTTGTTATAGTCCCAAACTGGAAACATCCCAGATGTCCTTCAATGGGTGAATGATTCAACAAACTGTAATACATCCATAGCATGGAGTTCTAAACAAATGAAAGAAAAAACATTTGACATCCATGACACCTGGGATGAATCTCCAGAGAATCACGTCAAATGAAAAAGCCAATCTCAAAAGGTCACATGCTGTGTGATTCTATTTATATAACATTTTGAAATGACAAAATTTTCTAAATGGAGAACAGATGGGACAGCCACAGTTAGGACTGGAGGGAGAAGCCTAAGGGAGAGAGATGGGGCTACAGAAAGACAACAGGAGGGATCCTGGTGACAGGTCCAGGAACCTGCCCATGTGATGAAATTGTATAGCACTAAACACACACAAACACACACACACACTCTCTCTCTCTCTCTCTCTCACACACACACACACACACACACACACACACACACACACACACACTCTCTCTCTCTCTCTCTCACACACACACACACACACACACTCTCTCACACACATCTGTCTTGCATATTTTTGGTCCCCATCCCGGGCTCTCTGTGTATGTGGTTCCTAATCCTGGCCTCTCACCCTGTCCCCGTCCCTCTGCCTGGCTCTCCTGGACTCCCCTGCCCCTGTCACTGGGTGTCTCTCTCTGTGCCTCCCCTGATGTCTGTCTCTTTCTCTAACACACAACTGTCTTCTCCCCCACTTCTTGGTCACCAGGGAAGGGTGGGGATAGTGGGGGTGCAGAGGGCCAGGCCCGGGGGGACGGGGGCTCCGGGAGGAGTTCCTGCCCCAAGGAGCGGGAGGGGCCGCAGTCAGCCCAGAGAGCCTCCTGCAGGCATTTTCCAGAGCCAGCCAGCCCTTCCCCTCCCAGCAGCCCAGGCCCCATCTGGCCGCCCCCCCTCACAGATACCAGGTGGTGTGATCTCCCTGAGGGGCCCGGGGCCTGTCCCTGGCATCTGGAGCATCCTCCCCTTGGGACCTTGCCCCAGGTGCTAGTCTGCAATGGCCTTGCAGATGGGGACTCGCCTCCAGGGAGAGGGACAGCCACTGGGGCCACATCACCAGGGTGACACTCAAGGTTTCTTCCACCTCGTACATCTGTCCCCCGACCCTTAACTACTCCCTTTCACCCTGCATAGGTCCTTGCAGTATGGGAGTCCTCCCCAAGTGCCGTCGTCCTGCCTGGGAACTACAGGGTAGCTAACAGACCTTGACAGATATCCTGGGGGGAGATGGTGGTGAAGGAAGGGGGTGAGGGCCCCTCGGTGTCCTTGGGAGAGGGGGGCTCATGGGCATTTGCTCAGCCTCCAGGGAAACCACGGAGGAGCTAGGGGCCTGAAACCTCTGCCAAGTTTCCCTTTTTGGTGCCCATAGGAGCCAGCCTGTGCCATTGGTTCCCATGGAAACAGAGCCCTGAGGCAACCCCTGCCTTGCAGCATGCATGGAGCACTTGCTCGCCCTTTGCCTTTTTTTTTTTTTTTTGAGCCAGCCAGTGAACTCCAACTTTCAGGTCCTCAAGGGTAGAAAATGAGGACTGTTCCAGAGGGGAGGCAGCTGCCCAGGTGTCTGGCCCGGGCTCCCAGCCCACCCTGCCCCTGGGAAAATGGGGGGCCAGCCTCAGGTCAGGGCACAGCTCCCCACGAGCCCCTCGGCCTTTCACGGCCAGGACAGCCCTGCTCCTGTGGCTCCCAGCACTCTTCCAGGAGCAGGGACGCGCTGAGTGTTTGGAGTCTTCATGGTGGACTTGGGAGGAAGGTGTCTTTATGTCACTCTACGGATGATGACAGTGAGACCCAGAAAAGGAAAAGGGTTTGCCCAAGTCACAGGCTAGAAAGTGACAAAGCTGGGACATACAGCCTTTCCTTTCATCCCAAAGCGAGCATGGTGGTCAAGATCCCCCAACCGATGATACACCCATGTTGCTGAACCCAGATGAGATTGTCACCGGTGGCTTCTCTGTAGCCCCCAGCCCTTTGGTGTAAGTCCTGGAACCCAAAAGCTGAAGAGTCTCAAGGTCCGATGTCCATGGACAGGAGAGAAGAATGCATCCCAGCTCCAATGGATAGAGCCATTCACCTTTTTTCTCCATTTTTTGTTTTCTTGGGGCGCCCAGTGGGTTGAATGGTTTCTCCTCATATTGAGGGCAGATCTTTCCCACCCACTCCACTCAGGATCTCATGCTAATCTCTCCTGGAAACACCCTCACGGATACACCCAAAAAAATAGCTTTAGTAGATTTCTTGACATTCCTTAATATAATCAAGTTGACACCTAGAATTAACCTTCACAACTCTCCTGATTTAATCTCAAATATATACACATATGTATATATATAATCTCCAAATATATACTCAAATGTATATTCCAGGTCCAATCTCCCCTGAGACCCAGGCCCTAATATCTAACCTTGTGTCAATTTCCCCAGTTGGATGTCCCACAGGCACTTCAGTTTCAGCTGTCCAACACTAACTCACAGTTTTTTCCTGACCCCACTATGCCATCACCTCAAACTTGCTTCTCCTCTGGTGGAAATAATACAATCACCATTCTGATGCCAAAGCCAGATACTTGGTCAACATTCTTGACTCCTCTTTCTCTGTCACAACTCATATCAATTTAATCACCAAATCCTATACCCTAAGTATGTCTTGTTATACCAGGGTCTCACCACAGCCACTGTTTCTCTTCTATTTTAATCACCATCCTCTAGATGGCCTCCGTACTGGTCCTTATGCCTCTGGGTTTGAATGATGGTGTGCCCTCCAAAATTCATGCTGACACTTAGTCCCCAGTGCAGCGGTATTAAGAGGTACGGCTTTGGGGAGGTGACTAGGTCTAAGAGCTTCTCGCTCATGAGTGGGAGCAGCATTCTCATCACAGGCCTAGAGGCTGAAGGGAGCACCTTCTTGCCTTCCTGTGATCCAGTGTATACAAGGAAAGATGGTAAAGATGTTGGGGGAGAATACAGAAAAGTTCTGGGTGTCTGATGGCATTGCGAAGCAATGTATCAGCCCTGTGTTGTCTAATACTGGATTTCTTATTATGTGAGGTGTGTGAGATGTAATATAAACTCCATTCTTTAGGCCACTGTATTCAGAATTTCTGTTACACAAATTATTAAATTATTCTTACAAAGTTATTACAAAATTGTTACAAAAATGATTCTTGATACAAAAATCAAAGCATGACTCAATTTCTAGAATCAGAACCATGGTAGCAACAAATGGAAAGAGGCCATCCAGTGGAAACAAAGAGCAAGGTCAGCATGGGATGAGGAGCAGAGCTGGCCTGACACCAGACCGTTGCTACTGTGCTAGAATTCATCGTTTCCAGTTTGCAGTGATGCAGTTGAGCCCAGACAAAGGTGTTGAGTGCAAATGTTTAGAACCCTACACATATAGGAACCCAAACAGATCATTACATTTGTCATTATGAGGTTTAATTTGACACACTGCCGCATGTTGTAAGACCCTAGACATTTTAGGGCTTTAACCTTTTCCATTTCCTCTTTTAAAAACATTACATTACTCTTTCCTTTCCCTCTTTCTTTGGATATCTGTATCTCTTTAAATTGGCAAAGCTTTCACAGCAGCATATTTTTTTTAATCTATAAGTCCCATTAACATCCATCAAATACATCTCTTTGTGCTATAAAATACATGCTTTTACAAACAGAACTCATTTTTTTAAAGTAGGACAGAAATAGCATGGCATGTTTCTTATGATAAATTGTAAAAAAGGACATAATAACTTACAGTAATGAAAGAAACAATAGATTCTTTCTAAAACCAGCTGAAATTTCACAGAAAATTGTTCAGCAATTTATAGCACAGAGGAATAGTTATAGTATCTTAGAGCAATCTTAAGAAAACACCAGTGTGGTATGAATGTGTGAAAACACAAGTCAAATGTGGGCAAATATTTGAGAAACGCCACATGCAAAGCCTTGCCTGTTCCTTTGCCAACACACTTTCAGGAAATTAGCTTGCCCTGGGCTATTGGACAAGTAGCTCTGACTTCCAAAAGCTCTATCAGTTCTTCAGTCTGACAGATAATGTATTAAAATCCCCTCCAAATATGGTAAATATACAAAAAACAAACAGAAAAGAAAAACACAGAGTTGATCTCCATATTCTTGTAGTGGCGTTCAAACGTAGAGTTTAGGATTTTATTAACACAAAAAGAAAAATATATTGAATATTCCGTAAGTGTTAGCATTTGAGGCACTGATCAATGAAGTCAAAATAGCAGGGGGAAAAACTTAGCAAAATCCATTTGATTTCTTCTTACTGTCTTGGGACATTAGAGCCTTTGAGGATAGTAACATGATAAATATAGGATAACTACAGTGGTTGTGGAATTGAATTGAATTTCTACACAGTTAAATGAATGTATTAATTAGGTTTCTTTGGCTGTGGGCAACAGAAAGTAACTCTTGATAACTTGAGCAGAGGGGAAAGAAATATACTGGAAGTCCATAAGGATAGAGCAAAAATTGAAGGAAAAGCTATAGAACAAGGCTTCAAGGAGAATGGAGACCTGGGAAGCTCCAGAAATCCTAGGAGCAAGAATTAATAGGCTGTTTCTTGAGAATATCAGGACCAAAAATAAATTAGTCTCGACTGGCTTTTGTCCAGAAGAGAACACCTGATAGCTAGGAGAAGACTAAGGTACTACAAAGAGATTGAGGGAGCCCTCCAAAGCAAATTTAAGGGCTGTTTTGAAAATAACAGGCCATGAATGTTGGGCAAAGTCTAGAAATGTTCACCATAATGATAAAATTATAAAGTTCCAGGTTCCATTTCCCTGGGAAGACCAAGGCACAAGTAGGGGAAACTAAATGATACAGAGAGATTGAAGGTCAAACAGAACTTGCATCCTATTCACCAGATTGACCTACTTTATTCCTCCTACTATAAAGAATAGGAAGTAAAGCATATAACAGAATTCCCACTTTCTAAATTAGCATAAACCATCTCTAAAGAGCAGAGTTAGGATAAAAGTTAAGTTTCTGCTATTGTTCTTCCTTGAAAGTAAAATACTACCATTAAAATTTTCCTCTTTTGAACACAGAATGATCATATCACTTTTGCGTTGGAAATGTTAGTGTTATTACTACATCATAAGAGCATCCTGAACCTTTATTTTTCATAAGCATAAGCTAAAATGCAAAGGGAGTACATTTTGTAAAAGCAAAGTTATTTCATTTCATTAAACTAATGGAGAGAATTAAATGCAGAGATTAGCACAATTAGAACCAACTCATAATTGTTTTAATATTCTTCTGAATCCAAATCAGTATTTCCATATAATAACAGTGGAATGCAGGTACAATCATGTATTAAATGCCAAGTCAATTAAACAAGTTAAAGATGCTGATTTAAAATGCCAAAAGGATTAACATGACCTTTCATTTAATAAGAACTGTTGGTATTTTGAAAAAAAAACAAATTTAGAAAACACTTCTGAACACACTGCCAGACTCAGAAATTATTTGAACTTGTTTCTTTCAAAGATAGTCTTCTCAAATGCAATATTACCAGAAGAGCTAAATGTTTTTATGGAAGAGAATTTAAGCATTCCCCCAAGTGAGAGAATCATATTAACACTCAAAAGTTGTTTTGAATACAGATTTGTCTTTTTATATATGAAGTATGTGTCTCAACTACAGCATAATCTGAAATTCTAATATTTCTAGGCATACCCTTCAAGGCAGAGGGAAAGGTTCACCGTAGCCTATTTTTCAGGAGTCTTTTTTTTTTTTTTTTTGCAGCTGGCCTGTATCAGGCATCAGCACCATGTTCTCCCAAGTGAACTAACCGGCCAGCCCTCAGAAGACTTTTAAGAGCTAACTCATCCCAAACAAGGCTAAAGTGAAAGAAAAACGAGCAGGACTGTGGTAGGCATAATTCTAAGATAGCCCGTGAAGACAACCTGTCCTAATCTTTGGACCTGTGAATATGATGAGTTAGCACATGTGTGGTTCTGTTAGTAGTTAAGGTTACTAATCAGTTGACCAAGTTAATCAAACATGCGGTTATTTGGGTGGACTATCTAATCACAGAAACCCTTCAAAGGCAAAGAATTTTGCCTAGCTGGTGGCAGAAGAGGAAGTCAGAGAGACTGAAAGCACGAGAAGGATTTGGCACACTGTTGCTGGCTGTGGAGACGGAGGGGACCATGGTCAAGGACTGAAGAGAGACCACCAGGAGTGAGAGGGATCCCTAGAAGACAGCCACCAGGGGAATGTGAACCTCAGTCCTCCTGTCACTGGAAACTAAATCCTGCCAACAACCTGAATGATCTCAGAAGCAGATTCTTCCTCAGAACGTCCAGATAAGAGCCCAGCCTGGCTGACACTGTTTTGGCTTTGGGAGACCTGTGCAGAGAACCCAGCGGAGCCTGTCTAGACCTACAGAACAGCGGGATGAGAAACAGACATGGGTGTTGTTTTAAGTTGCTAAATATGTGGAATTTGTTACACTGCCATTGAAGCCTGTGCTTGGACTGAGATGAAAGTGTTCTTTATCAAGAAGGAGAGCATGGGGCTGCCATCTGAGTCTGTCCCCCAACCAAATGAGCCTCTGCATTCATGTTTAAGTCCTGTGGAGGAGAGAAGGATATTTTGGGTAAAATAGCTGCAGACCTCTTTGTCAAATATAGACAAAAAAGCTGAACTTCCCTGCATACAATTTGCTAGAAAATAATCCAGAAAAAAAGTTGGAGGAAGGGTAAAACAAGATTACAAAAATTATGATAATTGTTGAATGTGTTTAGAGTTTTCATAGAATAACTTATGACATATTTCTATATAGCATAGGATTTATTTCTATATGTTTCCATGTGGTAATAGATATGTTTAAAATTTCCATAGAGACAACAGTGAGAAGCACTGGAGGACCAGATATCAGAAGTTCCCGAAAGACAAAAGGTTGATGTGACTGAACTGAACGAGAAAAGCACGACCCGAAACAAGCTTGCCTGTTTTGCAGAGACCTCTGCAAAAAAAGTGGGATGCTTAAGAGTTGCTCCAAGCTTCCCAATTGTGAACCAGTTCTGGGACAATGATCAGAGTGACTGGTTAGGAGACCGCTGAGGTGACAGCCAGTCAGTTTGCTACATTCCACCCCAGCCCTCATGCCGCCTCCTTGCTTGTACCATCATAAGGTGATGGGCTACAGAGCACGGGCAGTGCCTGAAGGTGCTAGGGACAAAACGGCAGAAACTCAAGTGAGTTGATGGTAAAAGAAGAGGAAAGTCTTCATATCCACAAGCATATTGATACTCTGCAATATGTCCTGCCTCTACCACATAATTACTCAAAATAGGCTGAACTAAGCAGTATGGCATTTACAATCAAGGTGGAAAAGAACCTCAAATACAAAGAAAAGCAATTGGAAAAACAAAACAGAACCAATGCTGTATTAGTCCATTTTGTGTTGCTATAACAGAAATACCTGAGACTGGGTAATTTATAAAGAACAGAGGTCTATTTGGCTTATGATTCTGGGACAGCTGCATCTGGCGTGGGCCTCAGGCTGCTTCTACTCATGACAGAAAGCGGCAGGTAGCCAACGGGTACAAGCAGATCACATGGCGAGAGGAAGCAAAAGAGAGAGAGAAGGTGCCAGGGTCTTTTTAAACAACCAGCTCTCACAGGAACTAACGGAGCGAGAACTCACTCATTAATCCCCCTTCCCTCAGGGAGAGCATTAATCCATTCATGAGGGACCTGCCCCCATGACTCAAACAGTTTCCAACACTGACACACTGGGGATCAGATTTCTGCATGAGTTTTGGGGAGATAACACATCCAAACTCTATCAAATGCCTTTAAAGTGAGGCACCAAAAACAAAAGTAAAATAAATAGCATCTGATGAAGTAGAGGTAATAGAACAAAAGGAAAAAAAAAAACAACTTTAAATGAAGTATGAGAGGAGGTTTCAAGATGGCGGTGGCTGCGGCGGCCGGTGCGGAGTAGCTGAGGTGGAAAAGGCGGCCACTGGGCCTTAGGCAGCCGGGAAACTTGTGGACCTTCCTCTTGCTGTCTCTTAAGGGAGGACCGCTGCTGGTGGCCGGTCGTGGGGGCTGACCGCCACTTTGCCCTTGGCAGGAGAGGCTGCCTCATTTACAGGCAACAGCTTTGAAGTATAGAGCAGGAAAAGAACTGTTTCACAGCTACAAAAGCGAGTCTCTAAACAGGGAACACGGTGTCAGGGCTGCGGTTGATGCAGCCAGGACCCCGGAGGCCGGGGCCGCGCTGAAGGTGGCCAGCTGCCCTATTCATGATTCGAGGTTTCAGGCCGGCATTAAAGAAGATTCCTGGGAGCGCCCGAGCTGCGCCGCGGGACCAAGCAAGCAGCCTGGGGCGGCGGGAGCCAAGAACGGGGAAGGCGACAAAGCAGAGGCAGAGAGGGAGCGCCCGACCTGGCACAGCCCTGTGAGTGACCCCCGACCCGGCCCTGCTCGGGGGGGCTGACGCCCGCCCGGCTTCCGCCTGCATCACCGGGCCACTCACTGCGCCTGGTACTGCCTCCATTTTCTCAGGTGGTGGCAGCTCCAGCCTGGCTCAGCCAAGCCTGTTCTCCTTGCCCGACTTGGCTCCTCACTGAGCCTTCCCACTTGCTTGCCCCGGAGCAGGGCTTCCCAGGGCCTGCGGGCTGGCCTCCCCTCCCACTCCCTCCGCAGTTCTCTGGCAGGGCTGGTGGTGTGGGGCGTCCCCGGCCAGCGTCGGGAGGGCAAGGAAGTATGGGCGGGGCTGACTGTCACTCCACCGCACCCTGGGCTCCGGCCCCCCGTAAACTTCCTGTTACTGGGAGGCAGATACCATCTCTGCGGCCACCAGTTCAGAAAAACGCCTAACCGATTTCTAGTTAGGAATAGTGTGCCTGGAGAATTCCCAAGTCCGCTTGAACCTGCCGGAGAGCTGACTGCAGGCAGGCACCGGACTCGGTCCGCGCAGGGGGGATACAAAGGTGAACCGTGTTCTGCGGGCTCCTCCCCCGAGGAGCTCACACTCTGGTGTGGGAGATAAGACAAGTACACAAATAACCGCGATACCAGGAGGAAGGTGATAAGTCCCGAGAAAGATCGACACAGTGCTACAAAGGCACCCAGAGCGACCGGTCTTCTGTGCCTAGCAGAAACCTGGTAGACTTCCTGGGAGAGGCGGTGCTGAACAGGTGTCTTGAAGGACCAGCTGATAGACGAGGGTTGCAGAAGACACATCCCAGCCCAGCCCAGTGCGCACAGAGCAGGGAGACGTCTGGCTAGGGAGGCAGAGACTTGACAGAAACCACACACCCTGTGGGGTCGCCACTGCACGATCCAACAGCCCGGGCCAGAACGCACGGAACAGGGAGAAGTCCTGCACGGGAAGTGGAAGCTCAGCAGAGATCACACAACCTGTGGTACGTGATCCAGCAGCCCAGCAGAGCTCAAGCTGACCAGAGAGGTGGCTCCCCAGAGAGGCCCAAGACCCGAGGCAACCATACACACAAGGCACTAGAGGCCAACTGAGCAGTCACGGAGGTAGCCATACCAAATTGGCAACCACAGCAACATCTTAGTTAGTCAATAGTCTCAAACTGGTGGACTGTGAAACCCCCTGGCACAATGAATAAACATCAAAAAAAAGATACCAGAAATACAAAAAATCAAGAAAGTACACCACCAAAAGTTAATAAATCTCAAACTCTAGATCCTATAGAACAAGAAGCCCTTGAAATGACTGACAAGGAATTTCAAGTGATAATTCTAAGGAAACTGAACGAGATACAAGAAAACTCAGCTAGACATCATGATGAAATGAGGAAAAGTATACAGGACCTGAAAGAGGAAATGTACAAGGAAATCAATGTCCTGAAAAAAAATGTAGCAGAACTTGCTGAACTGAAGAAGTTATTCAGCAAAATAAAAAACACAATGGAGAGTTTAACCAGCTGGATTTTCAAAGTTGAAGACAGAACCGCTGAACTTGAAGATGGGCTGTTTGAAATAACACAAGTAGACAAAAAGGAAGAAAAAAGAATCAAAGACATTGAAGAAAATCTGAGAGAGATATCAGACAACCTTAAGCGCTCAAATATCCGAGTCATGGGTATTCCAGAAGGGGAGGAAAACAGAGATTGCATTGAAAACATATTCAACAAAATAGTGGCAGAAAACTTCCCAGGTATAGGAAAAATCACAGATCTTCAGATCCAGGAAGCTCAACGATCTCCAAACGTATTCAACCCAAAAAGGCCTTCTCCAAGACATGTCATAGTCAAACTGGCAAAACTCAGAGACAAAGAGAGAATCATAAAAGCTGCAAGAGAGAAGCGTCAAATCACCTATAAGGGAGCCCCAATCAGGCTAACATCAGACTTTTCATCACAAACCCTAAAAGCTAGAAAGGAATGGGATGATATTTTCAAAATACTAAAAGACAAAGATTGTCAGCCAAGAATACTCTACCCTTCAAGGGTATCCTTCTGAAATGAAGGGCAAATAGTATATTTCTCAGACAAACAAAAACTGCGGGAGTTCACTACCACACGACCACCCTTACAAGAAATCCTCAAGGGAGTACAGGGTTTGGTTCCTGAAAAATAACTACCACTGCCATAAAAACCCAAGAAAAATCAAAACCCACTAGTATAATAAAAATGTCATTCATGAAGAAAAAACAAACAAACAAAAACACTATCTACAACCGAAGGAACCAACAAACACAGAAAACAAACAGTAAATCAGAAAGCAAGGAACAAAAGACACCTAAGACTACCAAACAACCAATAAAATGCTAGGAATAAATCAACACCTTTCAATAACAATTCTTAACGTAAAAGGCTTAAATTCCCCAATCAAAAGACACAGACTGGCTGACTGGATCAAAAAGGAGAACCCAAGTATATGCTGCCTACAAGAGACGCACCTCCCCCATAAAGATTCACATAGACTAAGAGTGAAAGGATGGAAAAAGATTTTCTATGAAAACTGAAAAGAAAAACGAACTGGAGTAGCTATTCTTATATCTGACAAAATAGACTTTAAACTAAAAACCATAAAAAGAGACAATGAGGGACCCTACTTAATGATTAAAGGACTTAACCATCAAGAAGACATAACAATCATAAATATGTACGCACCCAATGTTGGAGCAGCTAGATTTATAAAACAAACTCTATTAGACCTAAAGAAGGAAATAGACACTAATACCATAATCGCAGGGGACCTGAACACCCCACTGTCAATATTAGACAGATCATCTAGGCAAAGAATCAGTAGAGAAACACAAGATCTATACAATACTCTAGACCAATTGGACTTGGCAGATATCTACAGAACATTCCACCCAACAACCTCAGAATATTCATTCTTCTCATCAGCACATGGATCATTCTCCAGGACAGATCACATATTAGGTCACAAATCAAGTCTCAATAAATTCAAAAAATTGGAATTATCCCATGTATTTACTCAGACCATAATGGATTAAAACTAGAAATTAATAACAAACGAAACTCTGGAAACTATACAAACACATGGAAATTAAACAGCATTCTACTTAATGACATATGGGTCCAAGAAGAAATCAAGCATGAAATCAAAAAATTTATTGAAACTAATGAAAATAATGATGCATCATACCAAAACCTATGGGATACTGCAAAAGCAGTATTAAGGGGGAAATTTATTGCATTAAATGCTCACCTCAGAAGAATGGAAAGATGGCAAGTGAACAACCTAACATTTCACCTAAAAGAACTAGAAAAACAAGATCAATCAAAACCTAAAGTTAACAGACGGAAAGAAATCATTAAGATCAGAGCAGAAGTGAATGAAATTGAAACCAAAAAAAAACAATACAAAAGATCAATGAATCAAAAAGTTGGTTTTTTGAAAAGATAAATAAAATTGACAAACCATTAGCATGGCTAACAAAAAAAAAGAACAGAGAAGACTCAAATAACAAAAATTAGAAATGAAAAAGGCGATATTACAACTGATTCATCTGAAATACAAGGAATCATTCGAGACTACCGTAAACAACTATACGCCAACAAATTTGAAAATCTGGAGGAAATGGATAAATTTCTGGACACACACAAGCTCCCAAAACTGAACCATGAAGACATAGAAAAAAAAAACTGAACCATGAAGACATAGAAAATTTGAACAGACCAATAACAATAAAGGAGATTGAAGATGTTCTCAGAAGGCTCCCAACAAAGAAAAGCCCAGGACCAGATGAATTCACATCAGAATTTTACCAAACATTCAAAGAGGAATTGACACCAATTCTTTACAAACTATTCCAAAAGATTGAAACGGACGCAAATCTCCCAAACTCATTCTATGAAGCAAATATCATCCTGATACCAAAACCAGGTAAAGATATAACCAAAAAAGAAAACTACAGACTGATATCCTTGATGAATATAGATGCAAAAATCCTCACTAACATACTAGCAAACAGAATACAGCAACACATACGTAAAATTCTTCACCATGATCAAGTGGGATTCATCCCAGGGATGCAAGGTTGGTTCAACATACGCAAATCAATAAATGTGATAAACCATATTAATAAAGTCAAACACAAGGACCATATGATCATCTCTATAGATGCTGAAAAAGCATTTGATAAAGTTCAGCACTCATTCATGACAAAGACCCTCTATAAGTTAGGAATAGAGGGAAAGTATCTCAACATAATTAAAGCCATATATGACAAACCCACTGCCAATATCATCCTGAATGGGGAATTCCTTTAAGAACAGGAACTAGACAAGGATGCCCACTCTCACCACTCCTATTCAACATAGTGTTGGAAGTACTAGCCAGAGCAATCAGAGAAGAGAAGGAAATAAAGGGTATCCAGATTGGAAAAGATGAAGTCAAACTGTCCCTGTTTGCAGATGACATGATCCTATATATCGAACAGCCTAAAACCTCTACAAAAAAACTCTTGGAATTGATAAATGATTTCAGCACAGTAGCAGGATACACAATCAACACACCAAAATCAGTAGCATTTCTTTTCTCCAATAGTGAACATGCAGAACAAGAAACCAAGAAAGCCTGCCCATTTACAACAGCCACCAAAAAAATAAAATACTTAGGAATTGAGTTAACCAAAGATGTGAAAATTCTCTATAATGAGAACTACAAACCACTGCTGAGAGAAATTAGAGAGGATACAAGAAGATGGAAAGATATCCCATGCTCCTGGATTGGAAGAATCAACATAGTGAAAATGTCCATACTACCCAAAGTGATATACAAATTCAATGCAATCCCCATCAAAATTCCAAAGACATTATTCTCAGAAATGGAAAGAATATCCAGACATTTATATGGAATAATAAAAGACCACACATAGCCAAAGCAATGCTGAGCAAAAAAAATAAAGCTGGAGGCATAACACTACCTGACTTTAAGCTATACTACAAAGCTATAATAAACAAAACAGTATGGTACTGGCATAAAAACAGACTCACTGATCAATGGAATAGAATAGAGAATCCAGAAATCAACCTAGAAACCTACACCCATCTGATCTTTGACAAAGGCACCAAGCCTATTCACTGGGGAAGGGACTGCCTCTTCAGCAAATGGTGCTGGGATAACTGGATATCCACATGCAGGAGAATGAAACTAGATCTATACCTCTCACCATATACTAAAATCAACTCAAAACGGATTAAGGATTTAAATATACACCCTGAAACAATAAAACTTCTTAAAGAAAACATAGGAGAAACACTTCAGGAAATAGGAATGTACACAGACTTCATGAATACGACCCCAAAAGCATGGGCAACCAAAGGAAAAATAAACAAATGGGATTATATCAAACTAAAAAGCTTCTGCACAGCAAAAGAAACAATTATCAGAGTTAAAAGACAACCAACAGAGTGGGAGAAAATATTTGCAAAATATACATCTGATAAAGGATTAATATCCAGAATATACAAGGAACTCAAACAACTTTACAAGAAAAAAACGAGCAATGCAATTACAAAGTGGGGAAAAGAGCTAAGTAGGCATTTCTCTAAGGAAGATATACAAATGGCCAACAGACATATGAAAAAATACTCAACATCACTCAGCATCTGGGAAATGCAAATCAAAACCACACTGAGATACCATCTAACCCCACTTAGGATGGATAAAATCCAAAAGACTCTGAACGATAAATGCTGGCGAGGTTGCGGAGAAAAAGGAACTCTCATACATTGTTGGTGGGACTGCAAAATGGTGCAGCCTCTATTGAAAATGGTATGGAGGTTCCTCAAACAATTGCAGATAGATCTACCATACGACCCAGCTATCCCACTGTTGGGAATATACCCAGAGGAATGGAAATCATCAAATCGAAGTTATACCTGTTCCCCAATGTTCATCGCAGCACTCTTTACAATAGCCAAGAGTTGGAACCAGCCCAAATGCCCATCATCGGATGAGTGGATACAGAAAATGTGGTACATGTACACAATGGAATACTACTCAGCTATAAAAAGAAATGAAATGCTGCCATTTGCAACAACATAGATGGACCTTGAGAGAATTATATTAAGTGAAACAAGTCAGGCACAGAAAGAGAAATACCACATGTTCTCACTTATTGGGGGGAGCTAAAAATTAATATATAAATTCACACACACACACACACACACCAAACGGCGGGGGGGAGACGATATAACAATCACAATTACTTGAAGTTGACATGAGAAGCAAACAGAGGGGACATCGGTGGGGGGAGGAAGGGAGGGAGGAGGGAGGGATGTTTTGGTGATGGGCAACAATAATCAGCCACAATGTATATCGACAAAATAAAATAAAATTTAAAAAATAAAAAAATAAAATAAATAAATGAAGTATGACATTCTGAAATGAATGAGGATACTACTTTTATGAAAAAAATAAGTTTCATTTTAAAATATAATTATTCCAAAATAACAACAAAATATACATATTTTAATAATATTCGTACTGTACTTTTAATAACTGTATATGTATGATAGGAAAAGCAAATAAATTATGCTAATATCATTAACAACTGAGATATTAGTGGAATAGAATATAAAATCAAAGAAATTAAGTAAAAATGTAACATGCTGAAAAAAAATCACTAGAAATCTTTTTTGAATTGGAATTATTCAATATGCATGTATTTCTTCGCACCATCGACTTAAAAGGCATAGAAGCAATGACAAACCAATAGTCATGAAAACCCTGGTGCCAGACTGTGGTCTCTAAATACCTTTTCCCACCCTAAGAAACAGATTTCCTTTAAGAATGGCCAGTTGTAAGCCTGAGGCAGAGAATGCACTAGATAAGTCTGGGACACATCGCTGTGCTAGAAAGCAAGAAAGTTATCAGAGGCTACTGGTATCATTTCAGTAAAGATAAATTTTGACTCTTGTTGCCTAAAAAATAGGAATTTAGACATCTGAAAAGAATCATGACTATAATGGATAGAAACACATCAAATCTATAAAAATCCAAGAGTTCATAATAACACTCCAAAATTCTATGCCTAACAATCTTTGGAGGTTGTTAGATCATCAACTTTTTTTGTCTGAAAGCTATGAAATAAGTGAAATAATTAGCATTTCTCTTACGTTTTCTATAAAAGTTATTTCAGGCAACTAAAAACTTGATAAGGGAAAGTTCCTTTGTAGAATAATTTCTATTATTAGAAAAATCAATACTTTTCTGCCCCCACAAACAGATAATGTAGCACTCATTAATGATTGATAAGGATCTTTATAATGGATGAATAGGCAGACAATACCTGAAACACCAGTTGATCTTTACATCACTAAGAGAGAAAGAACTACCTTTGTATTACATACTAGCACCACTTATGTATTAATCTTGACAAAAATTGGATCTGAATTTCATCAAGCACCTGATCAAAATGTTATTTACAGGAAATTCAAGTGATAGAAAAACATGTTAAATGATACCACTAAGATACAATCAACGAAATCTAAAATATAGGAAATTCTACAGGGCAGATGACTTTGTTTCTTCAATGAACAAATAGTAGTTTAAAAACAAATAGGAGACTATTATAGAATAAAGAGATTTAAAAGGCAAATCAACCAAATGCAATGTATGGACTTATTCTTAGTTGAACAAATCAACTGATGCAGAAATCAGAGAAAACTTTTTATTAACTACATGTTAAATGAGATTGAGAAATTATTGTTAATTTTGGGGGGTGATAACAGTATTATAGTTATATTAAAAATAAAAATGCTTATATACTAGGAATATTTAAGTAATCACTGATAAAATGATTTTTGCTTGAATTTGCTTTAAAATACTCCAGCAAAAAAATAGAGAGACATATATACATACATACATTTATATAGTGCATGTATAGGAATACACAGATAATGTGTAGAAATAGATAAAACAAAAATGGAAAATTATAGTTCTTGAGGTTAGATGGTGGGCACATGGAGTTTCATTATACACATGCAAACACACTCACACAGCTGTAACATTTCACTCAGAATGAAGCACCAAAGGGTCAAGAAAGAAGATAGATTGAAAGGTTCCAGAAATCTCACTAGACTTGCAAATGAAGGGAGCAAAGAAATTGGGAGAGGAAAATATTTGAAATTTTTGTTTTAATTTCAGAACTAAAAAACGGAAATAATATGTAAAGTGTTGAGTAAAATAAATGAAAAAGATCCCTTCCACCACGGTGATTTCAGGGCATCAAAAAAATCTGAAAATCCTCCAGAGAGAAAAAAAGACATTACGCATTACGGAGCAAGAATTGGAATGACACAGAATTTCTCATTGGTAAGAACGAATACAATGCAATGGAGAAATATCTTCAGTGATTTATAAGAAATAATTTTGAAGCCAGAATTTCAAATCATTTACATGAAAAGGGAAAATAAAGATATTTTCAGATATTAAAATGTAATTTCCACAATGCCTCTGTGAAAAAATAACTAGAGAACTTACTTAAGGCAAAAAAAATCAGTAATAAAAACAGTAATAGTAGTTGTAAAGTATCGCAAGAAGTAATAATAATGAAAATATGTAACTAAAATCTCAAATGATCTCAATATAGGCAGGAAGGGGAAGAAGGAAAAAAATTGTATTTGGGTACTATGAATAGGATTATCCAACATTATTGTAAAATTATCTTTAAGCATGAGGTAAAATTTTTATATTTAAAATATAGGTGCTAAAATGGAAAGAACATACAATACTAATTGTTGACAAAGCTGTGGAACACTTAGAACTCTTACGTGCTGCCAGTGAGAGTTCAAATTAGTATAATCACTTTGGGAAACTTGCCATATCTACCAAAGTAGAACATACACATGCCCTACAACCCACTCATCTCATTACTAGAAATACTCTAAACAGAAATGAGTACTAATGTGCATTAGAAGACTTGTACTAGAATATTCATGGCTGCATTGTTTGTCATTGCCCCAAACTGGAAACTACTCAAAGCCCATCAACAGCAGAATGGATAAGTAAATTGTGGCATAGTGACACAACAAAGCACTGTGCAATAATGAGAATGAATTACCACAACCACATGCAACAATATGGATAAATCTCACTAACATAATGTCAGCCAAAAAAAAAAAGTGCCAACAAAAGATAAATGCCACATGACTTTATTTATATAAAATTTAAAAGCAGGCCGCCACCTCACTCCATCCCCAGCCCCGCTGAGCGTGTGCTGACCAGAGAGGCCCATGATCCTCGGAGACTCCCTGCCCTGCGGTGCCAGCGCACAACGCAGCAGGTAGGCCTCGCCACCGCCCGACTCCATCCCCAGCCCAGCTGAGTGCATGCTGACCAGAGAGGCGCCTCCCCTGAGAGGCCCAAGATCTGAGGTGACCATGCACCCGAGGCACTAGTGGGCAACCCAGCAGACACTGAGGCAGCCATATGGAATTGGCAGCCCCACCAGCATCCTAGCCAGACAATAGTGTCAAACCAGTGGACTGTGAAATACAGGCTATGTGCTGTATGATTCCAACTATATGACATTCTGGAAGAGGCAAAACTATGGAGGCAATAAAAAGACCAGTGGTTGCCAGGGGTTAGGGGGAGGAGGAGTGAAAATGTAAAACACAAGGGATTTTTAGGGTGGTAAAAACCCTCTATGACACTATAGTGGATATACGTCACTATACATTTGTACAACCCCATAGAATGTACAACACCAAGAGTGAACCCGAATGTAAAGTATGGACTTTAGGTGATAATGATGTGTCAGTGTAGGTTCATCAACTCTAACAAATGTACCAATCTGGTGGGGGATGTTGATAATGGGGAAGGTTATGCACGTGTTCGGGGCAAGAAACAAATGGGAGATTTCTGTACCTTCCTCTCAATTCTGCCGTCAACCTAAAACTACTTTTAAAAAATAAAGCCTTTTTGGAAAATAAATAAATTATACACGCACACACACACACGAGTACATATTGAAAAAATAAATAAACCTCTCTTTTTCAGTTATCCCTCCCTCCCTCCCTCCCTCCCTTCCTTTCTTTCTTTTCGTTCTTTCAATGGAAGCCAAAAGGCCATCCGTCCATCATTGGGCTCCCTGACGCATGCCTAAAGAGCAAACTTTATTGGCTTTTTTTTTTCCTTTTAATTGAAAAGTAGACCATGTGCTTTAGATGCAGGTGGTCAGGGAGCAAAGCTGAATTTCTTTTTAGTGCACAGTATTTTAATGATTCTCAGATGCACATTTTTTAACATCACTGAAATCAAGGTGTTTTATAATAGCTAGTATGTCAGAGTTGAATTGGCAGCAGTTTTTTTCTTAGCAGTACATAAAATAATGATGTGTCTTGCAATTGATGGACTCATAGATTCAATGAAAGACAGTATGTAGAGAAATGGGACTAAATTGTATGTTCAGCTAGTTTGGGTGTTCCTAATCTACCTAAGGCTGGGTGGTTTACAAACACAGAATGCATCTCTCAAAAGCTCTAAATCTACCCCTGCTATGATTTGAATGTTCCCTCCAAAACTCACGTTTAAACTTCATCCCCAATGTGACAGTGTTGAGAGGTGGGGCCTTCAGGAGGTGATTGAATCGTGAGAGCTCTACATTCACGAATGGATTAATGGGTTAATGTATTAATAGGTTACCATGGGAGTAGAAGTGGTGACTTTTTTAGAAGAGCAAGAGAAAACACATTAGCATGCTCTTTCTTGACCCCTCTCCATGTGATGCCCTGCACCACCTTGGGACTCTGCAGAGAGTCCCTACCATTAAGAAGACTCTCATTGGATGTGGCCCCTTGACCTTGAACTTACCAGTCTCCAAAACCATAAGAAATAAATCCTGTTTCTTTATAAATTACCCAGCATCATGTATTCTGTTATAAGTAACAAAAAACAGGCTTAAGACAACCCACATTCTTGGGTGCCCAGCTGGGTCCGCAAGAGCACTGAGAAGACAACCACTCGATGGTACCCTGTACTTTCACAAACCTGTCCAACCCCCACCACCAACCACCCGCTCAAAATGACCCTTTCTAAATTCTCTATAGGTCAAAATTACTCTCTTCAAAAGGCTGTTTCAGAAGCTCCCTCCTTACAAGGCTACCTGTGGGTCCCCATTATGCTACGTACACAGCTTGTCAACATTCATTTCATTCTACCTTTTGTTATAAAAGTAGTCTACTAATGGAGGGTAGGCCAGGAAAAATAAAGTAAAATAAAATTAGTCTGCTTATGCCTCCCCTATTAGACTCAGAACTCCCTGAGGTCAAGAAACATCCTCCATCTTCGCATTACTCTGTACCCTATAGAGTGGTTGGCACATCAAAGGCATTCAATATGTTTGTTGAGCTGATCCAAACGTCTTTCCCACCTAAGACAATTTACCCAGAGAATCTCCCTGTACTATACAATCAATTCCAAATTAAAATGCCAAAGACCAGAAACTTGGAGGGAGGAAAAAGTCTAATAATTGATTTCAGAAGAAAAAAATGGAATTCTAAATCTCTTAAAACATATGTTTGAATTCCTTGAAAATATGCAAGTCTTATTACTCTGCAAAAACGCATTTCAGAGAATGTCCAGATAATGCATAATTCCTAATGCTTATTGGTGTGAATTTGTCCCTGATTCCTCATGCTTAAGTTCCAAAACATTAAGATGGAACGATAGCATTGGGAAAACAGTCCCCATCTTTTTTGCTTTGGTGGTTGGCTGATACAGAGACCTGAACCAGTGACCTTGGTATTATAAGGCTGCGCTTTAACCAACTGAGCTAAGCAGCCAGCCCCCTGCAGTCCCCTTCTTAATTGTGCCATTTTGGCTGCAGATTCCCTTTTATGCATGTAACTAATTCAAATCTTCACTATTTCATATAAATCAGAAATGCATTGATATCACCCAAAAAGGTAGCAAAACAAATAATAAAAACACACACATACACGCATATATACACACACACAGAGAAGACTCCACACATCCATTCTCTCATCTAGAGGACATATGTTGTTTCTGGCCAGAGAGAATAGAGAAAATCAGCCAATACAACAGTATCAGCAACCAATGTAAGGACTAACAATGACCCAGAAGTAGGGGGGTGTCAGGGGCCTCAGTAGATGGGAAATACACCCGGACTGCTGGGACAGAAGCCATAAGGAGAACACCTGGGCGCCAAACCCTTCTTCCTCCAGAGACTTCTCCTTCCTCAGAGTGGCTGATAGAATCCTAAAGTAAAACCCAAACAGGGGACCTAGAAGGAGAAGATCAGAGGTTCGAACCTGACTCATATTAACTGAGTAACGTGAGAGTGTGAAGACCCCCACTTCATCCGTTACCACCTAGGCCCCAGAGTACCCCCACTACACATCACAGAATAGTGTCATTGCAAATGCTTCCACTAGCATGCGGTGGTCAGCTGGAAGAAAAGGAACACACGGGTGGGGTGGGGAGGTGACTGGCTGTGACCTTTGTACCTTGGGCACAAACTAGCAGCAGAAATAAATCCTGGTGCCTCCCGGTCTATTTGGCTGTGTTTACCTAGCTCTTATTCTTTACAAAGCAAAACATCTGGGGAGAGAGGAAGAGGTAGGAGGAATTCAAAGTGTCACAAGACTGTCCAGGAGAGGTAGGCTGTGAGTGACAAGCTTGGGCGTCACGCCTCTTTTTGTTGTAAATTGCCCATAGAATCTAAAATCCCTCTCTTTGGCTCAAACCTTGAGCTATATCCCTTGAAAGAAGAAATCAGAGATTCACAAGGGACAAGACAACATGGTCCATAGATCTGAGTGTTACCGCAGGGGACCAGTCAAAGAAATGATGATGGATAATAGAAAAGGCGATCACCTCAAGGAATTTTCACTTGAGAAATTCTCACCATGCTCGAGATCTCTGGTATCTCTGTCAACAGAGAAAAGACAGGGACATCACCATCTGTCAAGCTGACCAGGTGCTGACAAACGCACAAACAACACCCTGCACTTGGGTCTTTCAAGTCTTCTGCGGTCCAAGGCACAGCACCGCCAAGCTGGGCATTTGCCCATCTTTATTCCACGTAGCTCACAGAACAACGTCATGGACAAAACAGTTTTAAACGGTGAAGTAATGGTATATAAATTCTGTAAATCACCTGAGAGTTTATTCCTATTCCCAATATAAACCTATATTGGACTAAAATGTCCTCATTTAACTTCTTTTGCTTTTTCTAATTTCGTAACATATAAATGTATCCATTTTCTACTGATGTTTAAGTAGCTGAGTGGGTTGGAATTGAAGCTTCAATCTCCAGCAAATTGGCACAGTTGGGTTTTTAAACCAGTCATGTTCCAACTCAGTGTCCTGGATGGGGGCCTCCTTGTCTGTTCTTCCAGAACTCCCTATTTGTGTTAATGGGACTCCTTGGAATGACACTGGCTCTTCACCTGGGTGTCTCCAT
The DNA here is from genome assembly GCF_027409185.1 of Cynocephalus volans. Taxonomy (NCBI): domain Eukaryota; kingdom Metazoa; phylum Chordata; class Mammalia; order Dermoptera; family Cynocephalidae; genus Cynocephalus; species Cynocephalus volans. Next base: position 90,081,592 of record NC_084473.1, on the reverse strand, counting down.
GGACACCTCACCGCTGTGTCTCCTTGGCCTCCACCTTTACCTTACCCCAAATCTAACCAATGCCAAGTCTAAACTCCTCTACCTGCCCAATAGTGCTTTCCTTCCTCTCTGTTCCAAGCTGCTGCCCACTAAGTCTGACCTCCCCAGCACCTGCCTCATGTCCTCCTGGCCTCCCTGCCTCCAGTCTTGCTCTCTTCTTTCTATGTTACCTATATATAGCTAACAAATTAATCTTTCAGAAAAACAGTGACCATATGACTTCCCTGTTCAATAGCACTGAGGACTCTCTTAATGTGGAGGGAGAAAGTCCACACTCCTTAGCCTGTCCTTTAAAGCCCTCGAAAGACTGGCCACGCACAACTAACTCCATCTTAAATCCCTCTGCTGCCTCTTACATCCCCAGTGCTCCAGCCACTCACTGACCTCTGGGCCTGCTCGGAGCAAGGCCACCATCACTTCTGCCTGCAATTTCCCTCATCCCCTGGCTCTGTGTGTTCAAATCTTCCAGTTCTCCAAAGTGCAGCTGAAATGCCCAATCTCCAAAAGCCTTCCCTGACCACTTTAGATGGAAGGGATCCTTCACTCCTAACTCTCTGAGGACACTTTCTCTGCTAGGAATTGCGGGTGTTCACCCCCCCTACCCTGACCCCCAGCACATGACCTCCCTCTACCAAGAATTTCCCAAGGGCTGACCTCTGTGACTCTCCCTGCATCCTCTGCAGGGACCTAGCAATCTGCCATGCTCATAGCAGTCACTGCACAATACCCAAAACTCTGCAGCAGCCGAGGTGTCCACCTTCCCTATCTCAGACACCCTGCAGCCAGTCCTGCTCACCAGGTAGGGAACTTTCACAACTGAAACAGAATTTCCCTACCACAACTCCAAAACACGTAAATATCCTCATCTGATCAAGAACTCTACTTTTTGCAATCTTCCAGAATGAACACCGTTGTCACAGACTACACCCTGAGGACAGGTCCGTCGCCGCATGCAGAGGAAGTGACCTGGGCAGGGCGCGGATGCTCCACGCTACGTTATCACAAGCTGGATTTTTGTGCCCCTGAATGATTAGGCCACACAGCAAAGGCGCAAAGGACCCGCGCTTGGGGGCGGGGCGGGCCGGCAAGACCCCCGGGAGTTCCGCCCTGTTCAATCCCGGCTCCGAACTTTTCCCTCCGTCAGCGCGGGGCCCTAACCGCCGGGACCGGCTGACGCCGCGATGCCACAGCGGCCGGGACCGGAAGAGAAGGGAGCGCGGGACGGGGAAGGCAACGGCGGATCCGTTCGGAGCTGGACGGGCTCCCGGGCGCGCCCCTGGGCTTCCCCGGGATGCGGGGCCGGCGTCCGGCCGCCCGCGGGGCCCCGGAATGGGGCAGAGATCGAGATGCAGATGCCGCAGCTGGTGCGGATGCTGAGGCTGCCGCGCAGAGTGACAGCCGCTCCCACACCCGACCGGGGCCGCGGCCGCTACTCACCCGGACGGTTGACCGCCGCCGGGGTCGCCATCTTGCTCGGGAGGACGGCGCGCCGGGCGGGAGGCGGGGCGGGGACCAGGCGCGGGCCCAGCGCCGCCGCGGCCGCCGCCACACAGAGGACGGCGCTCCCTCCGCGCCCGCAGTCGCCGCCACACAGAGGACGGCGCTCCCTCCGCGCTCCCTCCGCGCCCGCAGCCGAAGCCTCTCGCCGCCCCGCCTCTGCCGGCTCCTCGTCCACCTCCGCGGCCTCTTCCTCCCGGGTCAGCCTTTGTCGCGCGGCGGGGGGCGCTGTAGCACCGCGAGACTTGGGGCTGTGGCGGCGGGACACTCCCCTCCGAGTTGGGGGTCCCTGGCTGGCGGGGCCGCCCTCCGGTCAGCGCAGGTGCTGCCAGGACGGGGACCTCGGGCGCACTCCGTCCCGCACTCGCTGACCTGAGGTGACCCCCACACGCACATGTCAGGGGTCGGGACGCATCACCCGGGGGCGCTGTGTCCTGGCCTGGGGGCCCGGAGCGCGCGGGTGGGGAGAGGCCCGTTTAGGTTCGGAGGGAAGCGGGTTCTCAGAGGCGGCCGCGAGCAGCAGAGGCGCCCCAGTGCTGGCCACTGAGCGTGCCAGGGCCGCGCCGCTCGGCTCCCAGGACCAGGGACGCGGTCCCGGAGCTGAGGGCAGGGCGCCAGGAGCCCAGAAGCTCCTAAGGCCACGGGCACCTCCAAGGCCACCGCCGCACACAGCTTCCGAGTGCGCCCGGTAAACACACCCAGACTCGGGCGGCGGGCCCCGGAGATGGTGAATGGCGTGGCTTCTAGGAAGGGTTACCGCTCTGCTTTCCTTCGCGCCTTGGTGACTGTCACTGGTTATCACCCAAAGTCGTTGCAAGAGCCTTTTTTTACACCGTCCAATTTAGAATTTAAAAAGATTTTTTCAGTGGTTTTATCTGCATATCCTGGTGAAGGTAGGCTGCAGAGAACTTGGAGGGGCTGTTTACTACCAAACACTAGGATCCCTGCGAGACATCATGGTTCTTAGGAAGAAAGTGTCAGTATCGTGGGTGCCCTATACAGGTTAGATGGAAGAATAAATGCTGTACAACCAGGTTAGAGCCAAGGGCACGATGGCCCCTAAACGTATATATGTTTGCCAAATCCTCAGACTGTCCTAAACCCCTCCAAAGACACAATTGGGGGAGTAGAGAAACAATGCCTCGGTCGTATTTTCAAATAAGCATTGTCTTCGGTCCTATTTGTCACTATTGATCTGACTAATACCTTATTGACTCAATAAACGTTGAATATCTGCTGTGTGCCAGACACACCCTGGAAAGGAAGCCCCAGGAGCTCTGCCCTCCAAGGGCTTCTAGTCTGGGGGTGGGGTGGGGAGGAATGAAGCAAAGTGTCTACACTCAAGAAGCACACAGCTGCCTTGGGGACTTAGGGAAGAACCCCTGAAATGGGCATCTCTAGATTGTGGTCACTGCTGAATGAATGAGAGCAGAGAGGACTGGAGTCATCAGGGCTTTGAAGAAATGAGTAGGACGTGCAGAGGTGGAAAGAGAAGGCATTTTAAGCGGAAGATAAAGCATGTGCACATCCAGCCACAAGACAGGCCAGGCTCAGAGAGAGGGACGAGAGAGAGATCAACCGGGATATCAGCAGGGACCCCCTCCTCCCTCCCCAGTTTCAAAATAGACTGTCCCTGATTTCCCCAACATCAAGCCAAGTGAGAAATCGGCCTCTCTTCTACGTACTCCAAAAGACAGCACTCTCAAATGCCCACTCAGTTAATGCACAATGTATACTCGACTGGAGATTTCTTAAGGTAAGTAAGTGCAAGAGGAGCTTCACCTCTCTCACTCCATATCAAATGAGGTAAAACTTCATCTCAGGTGCGTCTGCTGCCCAGGGTCCCTTGTCCCTACTCCCCACAGGAGCTCTGTCCCAGATGGCCCATCCACATGCACAGCATCACTCCCACCTCCCCCCATCCCCACCCCCAAGTTCTTTTTATCCTCTTACTTTCCACACCTCTTATAAGTAAGAAAATTCCCCTCCTTGGGGTTTATGTATCAGTTTAGCAACTATTGCAGCCACTACATTTGGCTCACTTTGGTATTGTCTCCAAACAAATATATTTCTAATGGTCTCCCTAAAAATAAAATTGTGGAGAACATGACTATTACACACACACGCACACACACACACACTTAACCATACATGTTTGTTGACAGTTTTACTTTCTTACTGTGCTGTTGCCTTCTGCCCATTTTTCTAAATGTCACTCTGCAAATATCTTTAATCCTGAGTCTTGCACAAGCCTCCTGCTTCTCGCACTTGTCCATTGTAATCAAAGAGCATGTGAACAGCTATTGGAGGTTGGGACAGTTTCCACAGTCAGCTTGGACTCTATCATACTGTGGTTTTCAGTAAGTAATAAACATGGTTTGAATTTTCATAATGAAGGAGATATTTCATCTTCTATCCCAGTTCCTGCACTTCAAAGGTAGAAAGGACCTCTGACATCACTCAATTTAGTCCCCAGAGTTTGCGGATGAAGAAACTGAGGCTCAGAATAGAGAAGTGACTTTCTCAAGGTCACACAGCTCAATGGCCAGACAAGACTCAGAACTGGGTCACCCACAATGTGGGTATTTGGTGGCTGAGATGCGGCCATGGAGAATGGGTAGAGGAATGGGTGATTTGGGCCCTTACTCACCTTCTCTCTTGTCTTTTAGTATTAAATTGGTTAAATGCCCAGAAACATCGATTGTGGATGAAAGCCTCCCCTCTTAAGTAAACAGACTGAAATGGAGCGGTTAAGTCATTGTTGAATACTGAGAGGCGTTTACACAATACAGTGGTCTCGTGTTAATTATGAGAGTAAGTAGACTGTGACTAGTTAACAGGCTCAGGAATTCCACACAACCTTTAAACAGCCTAGAACTCCTTTAAATTCCAAAGGAAGCTGTTGAATTTAAAGCTGAGATTGCATTTTTTAAGAGATTAACACAGACCAACTGGGCACACAGTTCTGGGCACAGTACTCCTAGAAGTGATCAGGATTGGCCATCCACAGTGCTGATAAATACCAGGGTGTCAAAGCCTTTCTTTTCTTCTAACATGGTGGGAGAAAGCAGTCTCTCCAATTCCTCCTCATCTCCCTTTGAGTCCTAACACCAGACACAAAGGACTTCCATTGCACAATATACCATGATCCGAGACATTTTAATTGTGTTTTAACTTCACTTTAAGATAGCGAGAAACTGGAAATGAAAACATGGCCTTCTGCAGAAGCAGAGGGAGCAGTAGGGCAGATAATGACCTGCCACAGACAGTTGGCCCTACATATCTGTGGGTTCCATGCATGCAACTGAAAATATTCAGGACAAAAGTCTGTACATGTACAGACATTTTTGCTTGTCATTATTCTCTAAACAATACAGTATAACCACCATCTGCACAGTATTCACATTAGTTATTGTAAGTAATCTAGAGATGATTTAAAGTATATGGGAGGATGTGTGTGGTTTATGTGCAAATACTACACTATTTTACATAGAGAACTTGAGGATTTCGCTCTTCTCACGGGCTTTTTCTCTCGGCCCTGAGTCTGCTCTCAACCCTCCTCCCTCCTCCATTCTCTCTAACTTGTTTCTCTTCGCTGGAGAGAACTGCTTGTAGGTTTCTGTTATCCCCACACCTACCTCCTTATCTTTAATTCTACACAGCAAACAACTGCCCACAAGCTCTGTGTCTGGGCAGCCTTCTTCTCTATCAGGTCTCTCCTTTACACTAAGAATCACAGACTCCTAAAAGATGAGAGGTGGTCAAAATCTTAGTTTTATACAAAAAGATATAAGCGCTGGCCTTTAAGGCAGAAAGCATGGTACAGGTTTTTGCTGTTACTTACTCTATTGCCCCTGGGACTTTGTTAAATCTCTCTAAGTCTCACTTTCCCTATCTGTAAAATGGGGATGATGTTACTTACCATGCTGAGTTAACGGTAAAGATTAAAGTGAGCTGTGGGCTCTATGCACTTTATTACGGAGGGAAGAAGAAAAGTTTGGCAGGTTCCTGTCTGTGAGAGACACAGGAAAGTGGAGCTTATAGTGTTTTACCTTCATGGAGAGCAGGGAGATGACAGGAGGGAGGGAGGGGAGGCAGGCGGTCAGACCCGTGGGCTCTGTGCCCCCTGTTCTGGGCCCAAGTCCCAGGGAAGGCAAATCACAGAAGCCAATGAAAAAGCCAAAAGCAAAGGGGCTTTTGACTGCTCCCCACTTGGGAGCTTAGGAGGAGACACCACGTGAGGTGGTGCTGTAGGGATTGAGAGACATGGTTACAGAGCTGTGCCGGATATGGTGCTCCTGGCTCCCCATGGCCTTATGTGGTGTGCTAGGTGTCCCACTGGTGAAGGGACACGAAGGTATTGAAAGTCTAGACTAATGGACACCTGGGTGAGGACTACAAGGCCACAGTGGGCAGGACTCAATGAACACAGACCCCAAACCAGGGTCACGGATATCAGCCCCTAGTGCAGGGCCTCCTAAAGACACCTTAAAGGTCACCAGACAGATGACCATCCCAGCCATGCAGAATGTAGAGGAGCGAAGGTCCAAGGCTCCCTTCTCCCCCTCCACTCCCTCCACGACCACCTGGACACCGTGTGGAAGAGGAGCAGAGAGTGGGAGGGTAAGGACTTCAGAGCAACTATGCATTCACCTGAGAGACACTGAGCTTTCCAAAAGAGATGGTGTGAACAAAAGAAATGCCATTAGATGCGAGAGGTTAAAGTTTATTTGGTTTGAATGAGAACGGTATGAGTTAAATGTCTGCCTGTGCTACACAGGTAAAAAGAGACCATTTAAAGTGAAAATGTAGTGGACATAAACGTATGAGGGCACTTCAAAAAGTTCATGGAAAGATTCATATTATCTTTCGATTCTATTTTTCCATGAGCTTTTAGAAGTACCCTCAAATCTATGGTAAAAATGTACCAGCCATGAACTCTTAGGAATCAAACCCATGTAACATGGTGTGAAAATGTACGCGACAAAAACCACTAGACATTAAGAAGAAGCTGACAATAGTCTCAACAGCAGTGGAGACTTTAACCAAGCCTTTTCTCTTTTTGGTAGGTGGAATAAACACTAAAGATAAATGCAAAATACACTGATTGGAGATTTGTAGTGTGCTCTTGACCATATTATAAGACCCTAAGACCCAGCTACACTAGCCCTCACTCCTCTCCTCCCCTTCACCCCAGCCCCAAGGGAACTGCAGCTGTGACTGAGTGGGTTTGAAAACCATGATTGGACCATTACGCTACTGGCATAATCTTCCTCCCTGGCAATGTCTGTCTCTTGGGAGTGGTTCTCTTACTAAAAGAACCAGGTGTCCTAAGGCCTGAGCTTCTTTAGGTGCTAGGGCAGCACTAGCCTGACCTGGCCCTTTTGCTGCGTTCTCTGGCTTTCTCAGTTGCTGGTGGCATCTGGATTGGCCTTCTTATGACACAGAGCAGTCATGGCAAAGCTGTTTAGAATCAAAGGTGCTCTTGAATATGACCGTGGAAGCCAGACAGCCTCGTGTTCAAATCTGAGCAACTCTACTTACCTGCTGTATGAATTACACTCCCTGAGCCTCAGTTCCCTCATCTGTGAAATACCAAAAATAGTGGTACTTACCTCCTAGGGGTTTTGTGAGAATTAAATGAGTTAACATTTGGAAAAAGCTTAGAACATTATCTGGAACATTACTTGGCGTAGCATATTTGTTGATATTATTGTTATTAGCAGGGAGGTAAAGTAACGTTTGACAAAGATGAGATGGAGCAAATTGAAAAAAAAAAAAACCTGACAGTTTGGAATATAGTGTAATGATGACTGTCTCTATCAAAAGCTACACCTAGAGAAAAATTCACATCTGCAAGTACTTGATTATTAAACGGGAATGAATGAAATAAGTGAACTTAGAATTCAGCTCAAAAATCTTGGGGTCAATTTACAAGAATTCCTTACTTTGTCCATGAAAGCTCCCCAGCTCAAATTAGCTCCAAGCAGTGAGCTTACTGGTAAGATGCTTGGGATGCCCAGGTAATCCTCCAAAGAAAGGGTTAACAACCAGATCCCAGATGGACAGGGATACAGTTAGGCTTCAGGAAAACTAGAACCAGACACCTGCACTTCACCGGGACTAGCTGTACATATTTCTTTTTCTCTGCTTCTCTTTGTGGGCCGTTCTTTCTCATGGCACACCTCCTCCCTCCCCATGCTGAAGAACGTCGCTCCTGATGTTCAGAACTGAAACTGTCTTTGCCTTCCATGATCACAGAGGGACTTCATCTCTTCCTCCAGTTCAGGGAAAGAATGGCATCTCAGGAAAATGTCGGGGTTAGCCTGGTTTGCGTCACGTGCCTACCCCTAGAGCAACCATGTCCGGGTGACCATGTCCAGGTGACCATGACAGTCCCACCCCGGGAGAGGAGAGAGGGTCATGTGAGAAGAATACATCTCCCAAGGGAACCCTGAGGCTGAAACCAGAAGGAAGCAGAGCTCAGAAGAATGGGGATACTGTTTCAAGAGCTGGGCAGAGACTGGAGAGCAATTCCACAGATGTCTGCTACAAAGTGGGAAAAAAATTAAAGCGAGGTAAAAGCAAACAAAGTAAATGCAGAAACTGATTTAGCAAGGACAAAAAGAAACATTGATAAATGAGTCCAGGGGTGAGTCTTTGGAAAGAACTTCCATGTCTCTGATTCCACCTTCCTGTCCATTTTTATCACTTGACCCTTGCTCCCATCACCCACCAACAATTATGCTACAATAAAATCCAGCTACTTGTCATTTCCTACATACGCCACGATATTTCCTTTGCCCAAAATGCCTCTTTTCTTGAAGGAGTTCCAAGTCCCTTCTTTTCCCTTATTCTATCACATATGTCACTGCAATGGGATTTATTTTATTTTTTACGTGTTTATTTATTTCATTAAGCTGTGAGCTACTGTCTTCATCTTTTTTTTCCCTTCCCTGTTACCTAGCTCATAGCCTGACCTGTGTAAAGTATTCTAATATTTTGGGGGTGAGTGGTTGAATATCATATCAGATATCAATGATCACATAATACAGTCTGTCCACGTCTCTTTGTCTCTTTCCTGGTGAGATACACAGAGCTCAATGCTGTGTCCCTCTGCAATGGCTAACTGGTTTCCAGTGTTAGGGAACCCCAGCAACTCTCTATCTTTTAACTGCTCTTTGCTGGATTTCCATTTTTAATTCCCTGCTATAATTCTGATTCATATTAAAAGCTACATCATTATTCTTGGAGAACAAGAGGAAAATGGGTACTAAAAAAAGATATTCTACTCAGTACTTAGTGCTGCCCTACTCAGTATAAATCTTCATTTTCTCCCAGTTTATGAGAAAGATTTTATTAACTCCTCTTACCAGTAATTGTAACTCCTTACCTATGTACAGCACCTTCTGACTTTCAAATCACTTTAACACCGTTATTTCACTGGCTTGGGCATTTCTGATTTGGTCTTATTGGTGAAGAAATGCCACATATATAAAATTATTCAAATTTTAGTATTTCATTATTTTATATTTTATTCAACTTTTAATTGCAATTTAGCTAACCACTTTCCTGTTGTATTAGTTTGTTTTGGAAATCATCCTTACAAATGAGAACAATCTTTTTCAGCATAATATGATTCTCTGGATGTTTTAGCATGTAATGCTAAATATGTGTATTGATCTTTTCCTGTGTAATATATAAAGAGGTAATTTTTTCCTAAAAATACCAAATGAATTAATGCAATTGGTTAATGATTAATCTTGGTTTCCAAGTGTTATTCAGCATTCCACCAGTGTCCACACTGGTTACTTTGATACAACACGGCTAGACCAAGTTCATTATCCAACCGACTGGACTGGGACTGCTCCATCATTAGCATGCAAGTTACCACAAACACAGGACAGGTGACAAAGACTTCCTTTCCTGTAGGTCACACTGTTAGGGGGAAATCAAGCATGTTTCTGTTTAAGAAAATTTATTTTGAGAACACTCAATCTAATTCACAGACGGGCTAGATTTTGGTCTTTTAAATACTTAACTATTTTAAACAGAGTCATAACATTTTAGAGGTGAGCTTTAAAAACCATCCGGTACATAATTTAGAGGTAAACCTTAGAAAATTCCTCATTCTCCCGGCTTATTGTATGTATTAGGGAATTAAGGGACAGCAGTGGGACAGATAGGCCCCACTCTGTCGTCCTGGGCGAGGTGGGGAGTTGTGGGTTGGGTAGGAAGAGAAGCAATCACGATCACCTCATTGCTGTGTCCCAAATTATGACATGAATACCCACCTTCCCCGGTCAGGAGGAACTCTAGTCTTTTGCAAGGTGTCCCACACCAGGCATCTCTTAGATTCCTCAAAGAATTTGAATTTCCCACAAATCTGTCTTGGTTGCATCTTGCACCCCAGTCAGCCACCTCTCTGCCACATCTGGTTCAGTCCCAGTAGGCGCTCATCTCTTCTGGTGACCGCCTAGGTTTCTATTCCTCTGGGCACTGCAGCCAGCAACACAGCTGCCGTCCCAGGTCAGCCTTAGGGTAGGTCTCTGCTCTGCTCACATACAAAGGGCCTGTCCTGCTCCTTCTCATCATCTATACATGGGGCCTGACCCAGAGTACTGTCCAGTTGCTGCTGCAGTAACTGCTGGCTGCTCCGGAAACCAGCCATGTCCCTGTGTATTAATTCATCTGCCACTTGCACTGAAAACCAACTTGCTATCTACTGAATACGAAGCCTAACCAAACCAAACAGAAACACAAGTGTGTTGGTACCACTGGCCGGGCACACATACACACCCCTCACCTCCCACGTGCTCTAACCCTCAACAGACCTTAAAGTCCAGAGCTCAATTCCTGACAGCACCCAGGAGGTGGTAGAAGTCCCTGCTTCCTCGATTCCTGGTTTAAGATGACCAACTTTCAAAGAAGATTGAAAGTGGAAACATCGTTCCTTCCTGACCTTCCAGAACTGGGTCCCTCCTCCCCACCCCTGTGGTCTCAAATAAGACAATGATGAAACTGATAAGGGTACATATCTCTATGTCTGGGTTTCTTAACCTTATACATGATTATAAGTCAAATGTCTCATTACAGAGAAAAGTCACTGGTAAGAATGCAGGGTGACACTAAAGGCAGAGCTGGGGGTCATCTCATTCCTGTAGTCTATAGTTTAGTTTGCTAAACTATAGCACACTGTACCACTAGGAAAAGGAAATGCTTAAGGGAGAACACAAATCCTTGCCTGCCCTCTTTTTCCTCACTTGAACTTCTAAAATTGCAATTTAAAGGAATATTGGTGTATCAAATCATATTTGTCTTACATTATCCTTGAATGGGAAAGTCACTGACAGTCCCAATATGCACTGTGAGAACCATTCTGGTTTGTCCCTGAATAGTCCGTTGGTACTTAATTTGTTTACACAACTCATAAGAATTTGTCCCCACGGTGAGCCAGCCCACAGGACATTAGCATCCTTGCTGATCGTGGCATGCCCCAGACACTGTAAATGTAAGATGCTTTTGAAACCCTCACTTTTCTTATTTCAGGGGCTAGGTTCATTCTTAATTAGGAGTTTTCGCAATCACCCTACTCTCAGTGCCCAAAGAGAGGAGGAGATGTTTAGTGAGTTGGCATGATGGTTTCTGAAGCTGTTTCTGAAGTTCTGACCATAGCAACAGAAAACTAAAGTCAAGATACCACACTCAACACAAAACAGATATAAGTGTTCAAGGCAGAAGTTGACTTTAAATAAGATCTTTCTTGGGTCAAAACCAAAAAGAATAGGGCTAGAAGACCTGTGTGAGACCTGCTAAATTATCCCCCCCCCAAAAAAAAACCCCAAATAATTACCTGTTACAAAATTTGTCAAGGAACATGTGAAAAATGAAATGTGTCCAGGACTCAAGTGGTCCCTAAACTAATCATGTGACAGTTCCTCCCCTTGAAGGGGGAACATTAAGCTGTTATGACCCAGAATTTGGTCATAGCAGTATTGGCCACAAGGACATCTTTCTAATCTCTCATCCCTCCACACACACACACACACACACACACACACACACAGAGGTACACTTGGCATTTATGTTCTCTATTAAAAACAAATTGACATTTGGTCATTTGAATCTGTCCCTCAACTTGACAAGCTCTGCTTGAGCTGAAAAGAAAAAAAACATGTTCCAAACCCCGGGCGGTGGTCATGCCCTGACATGATACTGAGCAGGCCCTGACCTCTCTGGAGAGCATCTTTGTCTCACCAATTTCCAATTATAATCAATACAATCTACATAACAACCATACCACATTTATATTTATGTGAGTGTCTAGATCTACATCTATTTATACTGTATCTATACCTATAAAGCAACTAGAAAATGGCAAAATTATTCTGTATATATTTCATTTAACCCTTTAATGTAACTCTTTAATGTAGTTATTCTCTTTTTATAGATCCGGTGACTGATACTCAGAGAGATTAAGTGATTTGCCTAAGGTCACACAGCTGATAAGTGACATAGCTAAATATGTGAACCCAGATTAATCTGACTCCAAAATTCTTTCTCATTCAATCTCTAAGTACTAATTTTTGCGAAATAGAGCCCTCCCTACTGATAGATGTTATCCCATTTTAACATAGAAACTTGAAATGTGACTATCCTTGTTAACTTAGTGAAGTAAGTTGGAATGAGATTTTGGAGGCTTTCTATAAATAGAGGAGCCATACAAAAAGTAGAGTAAGCAGGTATCAGAAGGTTGCTTGGCATATATAGAGCAAGATATACAGCCAACTTTCAAGAAGGACTTGAATAAATGAAGTAATAAGAAACTGAGTCTTAGAGAGATTCAATAACTCGCCTAACATCACACGTAAATGACGTGGTCAAGATTCAAAATCAGGTATGTGCATATACTAAGAGATGGCAAGAGCCAGTAGGCCGAGCACTCTGAGAACTGGTCATTGGTAACTGATTGAATGCACCTTGCATATAATGAGTTGGGGCAGGTGTAAGAACAAGGCGGGGGTGTAAGCTTTTTATAATTAATATACCATTCACACAATTTTTTTGTACAACAAATAAAAATACTAAGAAATTAATAAATGACTGAGAAATAATAAAAATTCCTAATAATATGAAGGCAGCTAAGCCATCAAGGCACAACTACATGGTGGGATCCTGAACTGTCCCTAGAAAGTAGCAGGTCTCTGCACTCTGCCAGTGCAGAAATTGTTTATATGAAATAATGTTGGGTTTTTAAAAGGCGGGAAGAAAGAAGGAAACTGTATGATCACACTTCTATGATTGTGCATGTTGGTAATAAAAAGGCCAGGAAGGCAATTTAGAATGTTGTTATAGTTTCAAAATGAGTTTAATATTCTTTAGTACTTTTTATTTCCTTTGAAATGGTTTATTTTCTCAATTTTTTTGTATTTTTTTATTTCAAAATAATTTCAGGCTTACAACAGAGTTGTAAAAATGGTAGAAAGAACTATCATAAACCTTTCACACCAATTGTTTACGTTTTACCACATTTGCTTTCTTGTTTTCTCTTTCTGTAGATATCCATATTATTTCTCCTGAACCATTTGAGAATAATTGCAGACATTATAGCTCTTTCTGCTGAATACTTCAGTGTGTATTTCCTAAGAACACGGCTTTCACTTAAATAACCACATTACAATTATCAAAACAAGAAATTATCATGGATATAATTATCTAAGCTACAAGCTTTATTTGTTTGTGTCCGATTATCTCCAAAATATACCTTAAGAAAAAAAAAAGAATTCTGGTTCAGGTTCCAGGATCCCATCTTGCATTTTGTTGTCATGACTCTTTACGTCTGCTTAGTCTCCTTTAATCTAGAAAAGTTTCTATTTTTTAAAAATAGACTTTATTTATTTATTTATTTGTCTTTTTCATGACTGGTACTCAGCCAGTGAGTGCACTGGCCATTCCTATATAGGATCCGAACCCGCAGTGGGAACATTGCCGGTCCCAGCGCTGCACAGCCACAGGCTCGGCTCAATAGGCTTTATTTTTAAAGCAGTTTTAGGTTCATAGCAAAATTGAGTGGAAAGTGTAGAGATTTCCCATACACCACCTGCCCACCATGTGCACAGCCTCCCCCATTACCTACACCCCCCACCAGAGTGGTCCACTTGTTACAACGGATGGACCTGCATTGACACGTCATCATCACCCAGAGTCCTAGTTTACATTAGTGTTCGCTCTTGGTGTTGTGCATTCTAAGGGTTTTTAAATAAATACATAACGACATGTATCCACAGTTTATAGTATCATCCAAAATAGTTCACTATCCTAAAAGTTCTCTGCATTCCATCTATTAACCCCTCGTTTGCCACCATCTCCTGGCAATCACGGATCTTTTTACTGTCTCCGTAGTTTTGCCTTTCCCAGAATATCATGTGGTTGAAATCATACAGCATGTAGCTTTTTTAAACTGGTATCTTTTGCTTCGTAATGTGCATTTAAGCTTCCTCCATGTCTTTTAATGGCTTGGAAGCTCATTCTTTTTAGCACTGAACGCTCTTCCATTGTCTGGATGTAGCACAGCCTATTTATCCGCTCACCTACTGAAAGACATCTTGGTTGTTTCTAAGTTTTGGCAATTATGAATAAAGCTGCTATAAACATCTGTGTTTTTGTGTGGACATAATATGTCAACTCATTTGGGTAAATACCAAGGAGTGCACTAGCTGGGTCATGTGGTGACAGTATATTTAGTTTTGTAAAATATTGCCAAACTATCTTCCAAAGCGGCTGTACTGTTTTGCATCCCACCATGAATGAGAGCTCCTGTTGCTCCACATCCTTGCCAGCATTTGGTGTTGTCAGTGTCTTGGATTTTAGCCATTCTAATAGGTATGTAGTGAAATGTTTCTACTGTTTAAAACACAAATATCCTTGCCATGGATCATACCTCTTGGCCTATGGCCAAACTGGCTACAACAATGATTTTGCCATAATGGAGTTATATACCAAACCCATTCCTGGTGGGGTGACCTTAACTAAAATAATGAAAATGTCTATGTAAGTTGAACCAGGAAAAAAAAAAAGAATGAGATACAAATTTGAATTAACGATGGCTTTGAGCGAAATATATACGCAGAATATTCTTAGCTTTTGCTCCCTGCAATGTTCCCCAAAACACGTTGGCCCACATGCAAGCAAGCTCACTGTGGTTCCAGCTCTAATGGTGAAAGCGAAGAATGCTACACAGCTTGAATGCTCTTTTTTATTTGCTTCTTGCACCTCCTAAATGTGTTCAATTGTTCAAATTCAATTGTACCTAAGCCGGCTCAACTCAAAAGATAACATTTCCTGCTTTCACAGGGCATTTAATCTATTCATTATAGACTGCATTTAAGGAAAACATACTTCTCATAGCATTTTCTTATTTTGCCGAAAGCAGAATATACAATAAAGGACACCAAACTTAATTAGCACATTAACATAATCACATCATAGAACTTGACAACAGGAAATTGGGTAAATCAATGCCAATGATTTCAGCCCCATGCTTTATAACTAGACAAAAAAAAAAAAAAAAGAAAGGATAGCTTAAATGCTGTCTGATGTATTTGCTGTGGTTGTTTATGATTTTTGAGGTTGGAATTGTTGACACTGAAGAATGCTTAAACTTATCTGCATATTTAAATAAGACATAAGTTTAAGCACACATTTAGAAACTTCTTTTTGACTTTCTGTGCCAAATGTAGATGCTCTTTTGCTTTCAAAAGCATCCACCAAAGCTATAATGCTATTGTGAGAAGTTTTGCGAATGAAAACAGAACAGCCATGCCAATTTCAAGAGCTCAGGACCTAAAAACCATAAAGTCGGCAAAAAACCTGATGGAAGTTTTCTAGGCTTGGCCTGTCTTTGATTTTGTATCAGACATTTTCCAGGAATTTGCATGGATTTACCACCCCCCTCCCCTTCTCCTCAACCAATTTAGGTAGTCTGGAATTATAGGTCATTTTCTTAGCAGAGGTAGAAAATTTATGCATCAGGTGCTAGTTTTGTGATAATCCGGAAGCTGACAAGTAAAAGACAGAATGTGTGGAGGACAGACACTAAAGTGGTTACAGATACAGGTGTTGCATCTCACAAACCTGCATGTGCCACTTACTTGCTGTGCAACCCTAAGCAGTCATCTCTAAGCCTCAGTTTCCTCATATGTATAATGAGAATAATGACAGACTTCATTGTACTATGACAGAAATCAATTGAGATTGTAGAGTTAGCACAGCGCCTAGAATGTGGTAAACTTCTCAACAGATGTTAGCTAGAACAAGAATGGGATGGCCATTACGGGGTCAGGATGTGAGCAGGAACGGGCATTGAGCAGCTCTGCATAGCCAGTGCATTGGAAGGACCACAGCTTCCCTTATGCCCATCACAAAAGGGGAACTGCAGGACAGACTCTCTCCAACTTGTGCTCTGAACTATTTGCCTCAGTTATTTCCTGGCACCTAATTCTTTTTTTTTTTTTTTTTTTTTTACCTTTTTGTGACTGGTAAGGGGATTGTAACCCTTGGCTTGGTGTCGCCAGCACCACGCTCAGCCAGTGAGCGCACCGGCCAGTCCTATATAGGATCCGAACCCACGGTGGTAGCTCCGCTGCGCTCCCAGCGCCACACTCTCCCGAGTGAGCCACGGGGTCGGCCCTCTGGCACCTAATTCTATCTGGTTTTGATCTCAGTGGTTACTGTCTGACTATCCCTTAGACTTCCTTTCACCCTTTGGGTTTGGCATTCTTTCTCTTTCCTATGCTGGTTGAAACGTTCCTTTGATACTCAGTCTATTTCCATTTCTTCTACAAACTTCCCTCTTTCCAACAGGAAGCCGAGCTTCATCCCTCTGACCTCCTGCAGCTCTTTGCACCAGTCTTTCAGTACTGACTGTTTTGCCATTTCCAAAGCTAGCTGTGCAACTTGAGTTATTTCTCTTACTGAACAGTAGGTTTCTTGAGGGCAAAGGCTCCATCTCCTGCAGTTGGGGAAGTTGAAGGCTGCCCAAGGTCATGCAGCTGGTAAAGGTTTGTGTTGCTATTCATATGCAGGCTGTTTCCAAAGTCTTGCCCTTCACAGTGCGCAGATAAGGATATTGTTTTGCATAAACTATTTGTGTGGCTATATCCCTAAAAGGTCTCAGTGATCCAGTCAGAATTTTTTATTACAGATTAGTAACTAAGCTCTTAACCAAAGCTGGAGTGAGTAGATGTCAGGAGCCCCCCCACCCCCCTAAAGTAGGCAGTAGAGAGCCTCATGCTTTAAATAGCGGGGTCAGGCAACTGTCCCCAGTGTTTTTGCTGTGAGTTGAAGCGGCAATATTAATAGATGTCAAATAAGATCGTCCTGGGTCATTCTGCCACATGCTCCCCACAGTAGTGCTTTGCAAGAGAAATTTTAACAGAACACAATTTTCTCATAAATCTGCATAAATATACAATTCTATGGTTCTAGTGTGTGGCTGTGTTGTTAGAAGTTTCTCCTGCTCTTGGCCCAGAATTAGTGCCCACCACAGAAAAATACAGGTAGGAGGTGATCTGTGTCTTTACAGATAAGTCTGAAGAAAGAATGTCAGGCCATGGGCTGTCAGAAGTGTGTCTGAGGAGGGAAATTTGTCACTTTTAATTTAATTTTGAAAAAGCAGTCCTATTTCGTCTTTGCATTTCTCAAAAAAAGGACTCCTGCTTTAATGAGAAATGGCAGGGCTGTTCCTTCAAGAGTTGCTACAACCCACAGGGTATGTAAAAAACACTGGGTAAAGCTGGAAATATCAAATCCTTCAGGCCCCATTTGCACGGAAAAAAGAACTGGAATTAACATCAGGAAACCTGGATTCAAGCCTGGCCCTAGTATTTAAAGGCTGTGTGTCCTTTGAAAAGTCACTTCACCTCCCTGAGCTTTCATTTCCTTCTCCGTATAATGGAGCAATTGTAGCTGGCAGGGTTATTTATGAGAAGTGATATCATGTAAATGAAAACCTTCCCAACCAGGGCAGGCAGGTGGGTGGCTCTCTCCCTCCTCTGAGTTCAGATGGTACTTGCTATTCACATGTCCATTTCTCACCCCACTGCATTGTCATTAAATTTTGCCCCACTGTTCCCCCTCCAGAGCATGAGTTAATTATAAACAGGAAAGGTGACTTATTCACTTCTGTTTTTCCAATGCACAGAACACTTGAAGAACAGTAGTCCTCAAGATGATTGTTCAATGAGTGAATACATCAGTACAGGGGTGGGTGGATGGATGTCGTAAACGTCACTGTGGTGTGCAGTGTTGAGCGATATGTAGGAATCCCCAAAGTCTGCTGCAGCATTTCATCAGCTCCACCCTCCACCTGGGATCGTAAAGCCTGCCCGTCCTTCACATAATTCAAGACTTCATCCTGAACAATTTGCCTGGCCAGCTTGCACTCAACTTCCCACCTTCTTTCTCCTCCTCCTTGCTCTTACACAGTGACTCATTTTTAAATGCATTGTCTCAACTCACAGATTGGACCCAACTCTCATTACCACTACCTGGCCCAATGATTCTCAAAGTCAAGCAAATTTCCGGTTCACCTGGAGGGCTTGTTAAAACAGATTTCTGGGCCTCACTCCCAGAGTTTCTGGTTCAGCAGATCTGGGGAGGAGCCTGAGAATGACATTTCTAACAAGTTCAGGTGACATTGATGCTGCTGGTCTGGAGACCCCCTTTTCAGAAATGCTAATCTAGGCTGTCATCTTGAGGTCTCTTTTGCAGGGAGTGCCACCCGAGACCTGTTGGAGGCAGATAGCAGGTACCTCCATAATGCTCTTGGCCACTTTGGAACACAAGGGGGAGAGAAGGGGAGGCTAGGCTGTTTAGCTCACCTCTCAAGTTGGATCTTTTAGATCAAGCCACTGGAACCCTCGGAGCATGGCCCCCAGCAGTATGCTGGTAAATGTTTTACAACTGGCCACTGGGGGTTTGGAGGAAGGAGGCAGGCACCCAGATTTGTAGCATTTACCAATTTTTATGGTAGGAATACACTGTAGCCAATTTCCAGCTAACAACACGATATCAACTGGTTCACAAAAATCCTGAAATTGTAGGTGCTCATGAACCAGGATGATTAGACTCTAGCACACCGCTGCTTGGCACTCCAGCCTGCTCGATTTCCTATATTCTTCTGACTAGCCCTGTTCTCACGGGGATCCCCCTCTTGCTTTTATTCCTGTTTCCTTTCTTGTGGATTTCTTGAAATGGCCAGGCTCTGACACTCCACTATTCTGCTCTGCCCCACTGTGTCTGTCCCCAGCCCCACTCCCCCAGCCTGTGTTAGTGCTTGGTCTGCCCGGGGCTGGACAATCTTGGCCTCAGTTTGCTGGCTTTTTTTTGTAAAGCTGTAGCTCTGCTCCGATGGCTCCGCAATCCTGCCAGCTTCTCTGACTCTCTTCCCCTGCCCAGCCCCCACTTGGCCAACACACATCTGTCCAGCAAGCGGGAGAATCTGGCCTGGTAAAAAATGAATGAAATCAGAATGGGTTCTTTTCCATATTTGGTTCAGGAATGACATGTCACAGGTCCTCTCATCATTTCCAGATTTGAAAGGGAGATATCGATCCACGGAAAATGTTTGCTGTTGGAAATCGCTGAGGAGTTTGCACAAAGAAAGGAAGCAGATGTAACCCGGGTGTCAGGAAGCTTACGATTTCTCCTTATTAACTGCCGAGATGTTCTATAAAGACACGCCTCATACCCAAACCTGAGGGGTAAAAGGGGAGAAAACAGGATTTATGCTTCTGTGCCATGGAGAAAAGCTGCCAAAATGTGATCGAGCTTTTTGAGTTAGGACTTAATAAAAATGCCTTTGCTACTGGTTTCCATGGCTGTCCCATGAATGGAGTGAATACATTTAGAGGAAACACAAAAGGCAGCCTCAGAGCTTGGGCAGGATGGAAGACGTATTCCTTCTACTACTTGCTCCTGTGATTTCAGTGTTCAGGAGTGTGCAAGATGCCAGGAGGAGCATTTTCCTTCTAAATCCTCAGCAGGTCTGAACCTCCTAAATAGGGAATAAAGACCTAGAGCTCGAGGAAACCCTGGCTCTTTACTAATGAGCTTACTGCTTCTTCTGAGACAGCTTGCCCTGAAGAAGACAGTGGGAAAAGCTGCTCTCATGGGCTCCTCAGTATTAGGAGACTCTTCTCATCTAGGGGTCTTTGGCCAGGAGGAACATCCCACAGAGCTTTCCACTTCTCCCTTTGGCCACCAGCAGGTAAGCGGGTCCTGTACAGAACCCACGCTGGCAGCAGGCAGGAGAGAGGTGGTGGAGATCAGTGGTGGGCTCGGTGGCAATGTGGAGTCACCAATCAACAAGGCTGTGAGCTGGGGAGTTGGAATGCAAGTCCCACCTGTGCCCTGAGTTCCCTGGGGTCTGGATTTCAAAGTCACTGCTCTGATCCAACCAGCATCTCTGATGACTTGATGGAGACAATCTCTATCTTCCTCAAGTTGCTCCATTTGTGAATCATGTCCCCTTACCCAGAGAAGATGCTGGGGGGAACATTTTCCTTTCACCTGACACAAAGAGTTCCAGTTTGCTTAACCTTTCTGTGCCTCAGTTTCCTCATCTGTAAAATGGGTATAGTAGGGTACGTGCTTCAGTTTGTTAAGAGGACTAAGTAGTTAATATGTGAAAAGCATATTGACTGAACTCTAGTTGCATACTTCCAACTGCCTACGTAACATTTTCACTTATGTCTAAGAGGATCTTATCTTTATTGTGGTCAAAACAGAATGCTTGATCTTCTACCTCCCAACCTGCTCTTCCCCCGCTGGTCCTCTTTTCGTGGCACTATAGATCACCCAGTTGCTCTGGCCACAGTCTTTGCCCCTGCTCTTCTGCTCACACCCCACATCCAATCTATCAGTAAACTGGACCTCTTCTCACTTTTCCTATCACAATCCCAGTCTTTACTCCAAGCCACCCACACATGTCCCCTGGACTGTGCAATAGAGTTCTTCTGCGATCCTTGCCTCCACCCTTAACTCCTTCTTTTGGGGCAGCCAGAGGGACACTTTCAGATTATAAACCAGACCAAGGGACTCTGCTCTCAACCTCCTAATGGTCTCCCACCGCATTCACAGTAAAACTCAATGTCCTTCCCATCGCCAAAAGGTCGTGCATATCTGGCCCCTTGCCCTTGCCCTGCCTTGTCCTCCTTTCCTCTCACCCATGCTCACTCTGCCTCCTCCGTGAGGGCTGCTGATTGGTCCTCCAGCTGTTGGGCTCTCACTGGCTCTTTGCCCTTGAACTTGCTGTTCTCTTGCTGCAGAGATCCTTCTCCTTAGATCTGCATGCTTCACTGTCTCACTTCCTGCATGTCTCTGACACCCTGGACAGCCTGCCTTGAAATAGCTCTGCCGGCCCCTCTCTGTCTTGTTACACTGCTTTATTTTTCTCATAGTGCTCATCGCTTCTGAAATAGCAATTTGTTAATCATCTGTGTGTAGCACCAGATGTAAGAGCCATGAAGATGGGGGCTTTGAGTGTCTTGTTCTGTGCTCTGTGTTCAACTCCTAAACACAACTCTAACACACAGTAGGTACTTGGTGAATATGTGGAGAATGCATGAAAGAAGCAATGAGAATAGTGCCTGACACATGATCAAGAGTTCAATAAGCGTTAGTTTTTGTTATGCGCATTACTTACACATTGCTGCTTGACCACTTTTTGAATTTCTCCAGGGTACAGGACCCATGAAGTCTCATAATTCACAGGGAATATCATTTTAATGAGCTCATACCATAGCAGGAGATTTAACACCTGTTACTTCAGTCCATCCTCACGCCAGCCTTATGAATAACTGTTACTGTCCCCACTTTGCAGATGAGGAAAGAGAGGATCAGAATGTCATGACCACCCCCACCACTCTGCCCAGGGTCACAAAGCTGGAGGAGGGAGGGCTGGGGGTGAAACCCTCAGTCCCAAGTCCAGTGCTCTTTCAACCATGCCCAGCTTCTGCTCCAGAAAGCCCAGGCACAAAGCTCTCCTTCCTCAGGATGCCCAGAGCACCTGCTTTTCATATTTGATGGGAGATTTGATGCATCCTGCTTTGCACTGTCATTAAGGGTTCTCTCCCTTCTTTCTATGAGGTCCTTGAAAGCCGAGACCAGATCTTGCTCCACAGGACAGTGCTGGGACACAGCAGAAGCTCAGAAGCACCCAGACTAGATGTGGGGCAGGGGTGAGGAGTGGGAGAATAAGGGGGAGCACTGTGTGTACATGTGAGGGAAATCCTTGGCCTTTTAAAAAAGTATCTGCTGTACCTCTCGCTGAATATGAGTTTTCTGACTCCTCAGTTTGCTCAGGTAGGGTCCTCAGAGATAAAGAAGGGCTGGAATGGTCTCTGTGAGGGTTTTCCAGTCAGTGTTATTTGGATCAAATAGTCTTCCCCAAAGTTTACAAGCCTACAGAACCCCAGGGGGAACAAGCAGCTTTCAGAGAATGCCAAGGTGACCCAAGTGCACTTACCGGCTGTGACAGCCCCTGGGATAAGCCTTCTCCTCTTTGAATGAAAGAAGTTAGGAGGGGTGGAAATACCCTGAAATAATGGTTCTACAACTGCAGTAAAAGCTGGCTATGGGGCTGGCCTGTGGCTCACTCGGGAGAGTGTGGTGCTTATAAAGCTGGCTATGACTTTGCCACCTGTTAAGAATAGTATGCCAGTGTCACTGAAATAGAAAATTGAAAATTAGCCTACGTTATATATATAAATTGGGAGGGGAAAAAATAAACCAGGAATATCTCGTTTTGCATTCAGCAACATTTTCAAGGACTTCTAAGAAACCCTGGAAGAAAAGAACTTAAAAGAGTCAAGGACCTAAAGGGAAATTAGAACCTGTTTTTCAATTGCATTTTGACCTAAAAAATGAAATAAATGCCTCTATAGTAATAACTCGAGTGGCTCCCTGTCCCTATAACTCTCTTTGTACAACTGAAGTTGCTTCATTCTGCAGGTACCTTCTG
Organism: Cynocephalus volans; assembly: GCF_027409185.1. Classification (NCBI taxonomy): domain Eukaryota; kingdom Metazoa; phylum Chordata; class Mammalia; order Dermoptera; family Cynocephalidae; genus Cynocephalus; species Cynocephalus volans. Next base: position 90,059,034 of record NC_084473.1, on the reverse strand, counting down.
CTACTCTCCAGATTCTGGAATTAATCCTCGGCCAGGCTGAAAGCATAAACAGCTATGGGTCTAACACCTCCTAGGAAGAAGGCTTTGGCAGAAGCAGCGGTATTCAGCCTGGAGGCATTTGAACCACAAGGCTCTGGAAGGTTCGTTTGAATTCTGCACTGACCCTAGCTTGGGGTCTCTGGTGGTCATGGTGGTTGAATTCCCACCATCTACTCTTCACCAAATGATTAGTTTAAGCCAGTGGTTCTCAAACAGAGGCTATTTTCCTCCTCAGGTGACATTTGGCAATATATCGCCATATTTTTGGTTGTCACATCTGGAGAGGTGTTACTGGCATCTCATAGTAGAAGCTAGGGATACTGCTAAACATCCTACAATGAACAGGAAAGCTACTCCCAACAAAAAATGATTTGGCCCAAAATGTGAAGAGTGCCAAGGGTGAGAATCCCTGGTCTTCCATTTGTCAATGCTTCAGGAATGGCAAGTGACTTAATCCCAGTCGATAGATTTGAGGCAAAGCCTGCTGCAAGATCTCTGAGAAAGGCTCTCTCATTCCTAAGAAGAGACTCCAGAAGAGAACTTCTCTCTTCCTTTGGCTGTCGTAGTGTCTAGACCTGTTGTAGCCATTTTGAGACCACAAAGGCATCCATCCTGAGAGCAATCCGGCAACATCCAACAAAGTTGAAAATATGCACAATTATAACCAGCAGTTCCACTCATAGGTATTACCCTGGAGAAGTCTGGCAACATTGTGATACCTAACACTCAGAAATACCTAATGGATAATTAAATTCTAATATAACCATTAAAAACTGAATATTCAGCAGTGAGAGTGAATAAGTAATGCATACGGATGCATGTCACTAATGTGATGTTGAGTAAAAAGTACAAATTGCTTATCCCTCCCCTGACGCTCACCCCCTGGGTATCCCTCTGCTGAGAAGCTCCCCGCGCTGAGACCCAGGCTGGCTGGTCACTGTGAGGCCTGCCGTCCGTTTGGGACAGAGAGGATGGAACTTTATTGTGAGGCCTGGAACAAAGTTGGCTTCTGGAAATCCCAAGGAAAATAGGTTTTATAGCAAAGGAAATGTAAGGCTTCCTTGATGTGTAACCGACGGCCTCAGAAGGGTTAGGACCAATGATGCTCATCAGTATTACAACAGCCAGAGAGGATTAGTCAGTGATCCAATTCGAAATAAAGCCACACTCTGCTGTAAGCAAATGAACGAAGGCTTGTCGTGAGTTGGGGCTCCTCAATGACACAGATGTGATTTCTACTGATGAGCAGCCAAATAACACAGCAGGTGCCCCAGCCCAGCTGGGGAAGGAGATCAGAGGGGCGCAGGAGGCTGTCTTTAGGAAAGAGGCTTCTAAAGACCCTCATGTCATGTCATGTCATCCAACCTTAGATTTGCTATTAAGCAGGAAATAAGCCAGTATGCCACACACAAAAGACTTTACTGAACTTCCCAAATTATCTTCCTCTCTCTTTGACATAGCACTCATGCAACTCAAAACTGCATACGCAGGGACTAATGCACATGTTAAATGGTGCCAGTAAATGCTGTGTTGTCTGTTTATATAAAATGAATTGTGAGTGGCTCCCATATCTTTGCCTAAATCCAGGGCCTGTAGGGCTTTTTTTAATTTCAGAGAAACTTTTATGTCTTGTGGTCTTTGTTACACTTCCCCCTGTGTAACAGAGACGTAAAAAAGAATTACTCGATTACTCAAAGCAGTATGAATGCATTGAGAAGCCCGGAATGACTGCACTTCAGTAATTACCCATTAGGAGGAGAAAGCTGAATGTGACAGCCCTGATTCAAAGTTAGCTTCTCCCTTTTATTGTAAAGACATGGGGAAAAATTCAGTTGATTTAATCATTACAAAGAACACAAGGAGATGGGCAGAGTTTTGGCTAAGTATAGTTTTAACAATGGAAACTAGTAACATCAGTGAAATAAACAAAGTGATATTCCATAATGCAATTTGTAAAGGGTTAAGTCAATCCACCAACAAAAGCTTGTTCTTAGCAAACACTTTCTTTTCCTACAGCAATTTCCTCAGTATATTTACATAACAGTCAAGTAACTTTTTCAACATATCAAACAGTAGGTTAACCTGCACCAAGGATATCTGCCCTTTGAGCCAGCAATTTTGCTGTGTTACAGTTCTTTATCTACAACAGAGACTTTAGCCTGGGGAAAGGTTCTGATTTTTGCAAGCTTGACATTTCTATGTGTAATTTTAAAAAGTTAGGTCCTATGAAAAACATTTGTTTCATTAATGTTAGTTCTCTCCACAGATCTTTATTCCTAGACATGTAATTTTCTCCCCTCACTGCTTATTTTCCTAGTGTAAATATCTCAGTTATTCAAGTGGGGACTTTCTTTATTGCATAAGCTATGGGGACATGGTGAAGACAGAAAAAAATTAACTGCATATTGTATACACTCATTAAAAGGATAAACTTCTAGTATCTGGATTTTTTATGTGCTGTCAATGCTTAAAATAAAGTTTAAAATATTCAAACTTCAGTGTACTTTGTCAGAATATTAGAAAGTTGAAAGGAAAATAGGAAGTTCCTAAAAGGGAGAAAGAGACAACAGCTCACACCATTAAAAATGGCCATTAGTTTCTTTTACAATATCTTTGAGTCTTGAATACCAGTAGATATTAGGTTCCAAACTAAAAATTTTCATTATAATTTCTCAGCACCAAGTAATTTTTATATTGGATAGAGACATATCTCAGTTGCTTCTCCTCAGTATTAACATGGAGAAAAGTCCACTATGTTTCTCATTTGATATATATATATATATATATATATATATATATATTTTAAAATTTAATTTAATTTAATTTTACTTCTCAAAATACATTGTACTTGATTTTCATGCCTCTTTACCCGTTCCTCTCCACTCCCTCCCTGCCCCTGCCACATTGTATCTGTGCACTTGGCTTAAATACTTCAAGGAATTTTTATGGTTATTCTGTCTTCTTTCCCCCACCCTTTATTTGTTTGTGTGTTTATTTATTTATTAATTTTTAGCTCCCACAAATAAGTGAGAACATGTAGTATTTCTCTTGCTGTGCCTGACTTGTTTCACTTAATATAATTTTCTCTAAGTCCATCCATGTTGTTGCGAATAGTAGTATTTCATTCTTTTTTATAGCAGAGTAGTATACCATTGTGTAGATGGACCACAGTTTCCTTATCCACTCATCAGATGATGGACATTTCAGCTGGTTCCAGCTCTTGGCTATTGTATATAGAGCTGCAATAAACATTGGAGTACAGGTATCCCTTTGGCATGATGATTTCCATTCTTCTGGGTGTATTTCCAGCAGTGGGATCACTGGGTCATATGGTAGATCTATCTGTAATTGTTTGAGGAACCTCTATATCATTTTCCATAAAGGCTGCACCATTTTGCAGACCTACCAACAGTGGATAAGAGTTCCTTTTTCTCTGCAACCTCTCCAGCACTTATTGTTCTCAGTCTTTTGGATGTTAGTCATCCTAACTGGGGTGAGATGGTATCTCAGTGTGGTTTTGATTTGCATTTCCCAGATGCTGAGTGATATTGAGCACTTTTTCATGTGTCTATTGGCCATTTGTATACTTCCTTTGAGAAATGTCTGTTTGGCTCCATTTTTAATTGGGTTATTTGTTTTTTTGTTGTAAAGTTGTTTGAGTTTTTTATATATTCTGGATATTAATCCTGTGTCAGATATATATTTAGCAAATATTTTCTCCCACTCTGTTGTTTGTTTTTTTACTCTGTTGATTGTTTCTTTTGATGTGCAGAAGCTTTTTAGTTTGATGTAATCCCATTTGTTTATTTTACCTTTAGTTGCCAGCACTTTTTGGGTCCTATTCATGTATTCTGTACCCACCCTTATTTCCTGGAGTGTTTCCCCTATGTTTTCTTTAAGGAGTTTTATTGTTTCAGGGTGTCTATTTAATTCTTTAATCCATTTTGAGTTGATTTTGATATATGGTGAAAGATATGGGTCTAGTTTCATTCTCCTACATGATTATCCAGTTTTCCCAGCACCATTTGTTGAAAAGGCAGTCTCTTCCCCAGGATGTAGACTTGCTGCCTTTGTCAAAGATCAGATGGCTGTAGGCATATGGGTTAATTTCTGGGTTCTCTATTCTGTTCCATTGATCCATGTGTCTGTTTTTATGCCAGTACCATGCTGTTTTGGTTATTATAGCTTTGTAATATACTTTAAAGTCAGGTAATGTTATGCCTCCAGTTTTATGTTTTTTGCTCAGGATTGCTGTGGCTTTGCATGGTCTTTTGTTGTTCCATATTGATGTCTGGATAGCTTTTTCCATCTAGAGAAAAATGTCATTGGAATTTTGGTGGGGATTGCATTAAATTTGTATATCACTTTGGGTAGTATGGACATTTTCACAATGTTAATTCTTCCAATCCAAGAGCATGGGATATCTTTCCATCTTCTTGTGTCCTCTTTAATTTCTCCCAACAGTGGTTTGTAGTTCTCTTTGTAGAGATTTTTGACATCCTTGGTCAACTTTATTCCTAAATATTTTATTTTTTTTTGGTGGCTATTGTAAATGGGCAAGCTTTCTTGATTTCTCCTTCTGCATGTTCACTGGTGGAGTATAGAAATGCTACTGATTTTTGTGTGTTGATTTTGTATCCTGCAACTTTGCTGAAATCATTTATCAACTCTAAGAGTTTTTTTAAAATTTTTTTTTTATAGAAGCTTTAGGCTGTTCAATATATAGGATCATATCATCTGCAAAAATGGACAGCTTGATTTCATCCTTTCCAATCTGGATTCCCTTTATTTCCTTTTCTTCTCTGATTGCTCTGGCTAGTACTTCCAACACTATGTTGAATAGGAGTGGTTAGAGTGGACATCCTTGTCTAGTTCCTGTTTTTAAGGGATAAGCTTTCAGCTTTTCCCCATTCAGGATGATATTGGCAGTGGGCTTATTGTATATGGCTTTAATTATGTTGAGATACTTTCCGTCTATACCCAACTTGTCGAGAGTATTTATCATGAAAGGATGTTGAATTTTGTCAAATGCTTTTTCAGTGTCAATAGAGACAATCATGTGGTTTTTGTCTTTGCTTTTATTAACATGTTGTATCACATTTATTGATTTGCATATGTTGAACCAATCTTGCATCCCTGGGATGAATCCCACTTGATCATGGTGTATAATTTTGTGTATGTGTTGCTGTATTCTGTTAGTTAGTATTTTATTGAGGATTTTTGCATCTATATTCATCAAGGATATTGGCCTGTAGTTTTCTATTTTTGAGGATCTTTGTCTGGTTTTGGTATCTGGGTGATATTTGCCTCATAGAATGAGATTGGGAGAATGGCCTCTGTTTCAATCTTTTGGAACAGTTTGTAGAGAATTGGTGTCAATTCCTCTTTGAAGATTTGATAGAACTCTGCAGTGAACCCATCCAGTCCTGGGCTTTTCTTTGTTGGGAGCCTTCTGATAACAGCTTCAATCTCTTTCATTGTTATTGTTCTGTTCAGATTTTCTATATCTTCTTGGCTCAGTTTTGGTAATTTGTATGCATCTAGAAATTTATCCAATTCCCCCAGATTTTCAAATTTGTTGGCATATAAATGTTTATAGTAGTCTCTAATGATTCCTTGTATTTCTGAGGTGTCAGTTGTAATATCACCTTTTTTGTTTCTAATTTTTGTTATTTGGGTCTTCTCTCCTCTTAGTCTTGCTAAAGGCTCGTCAATTTTATTAATCTTTTCTAAGAATGAACTTTTTGTTTCATTGATCTTATGTGTTGTTTTTCATATTTCTATTTCATTTAGTTCTGCTCTGATCTTAATAATTTCTTTCTGTCTAGTAAATTTAGGTTTGGATTGCTCTTGTTTTTCTAGATGTTTAAGGTGAAGTGTTAGGTTATTTATTTGCCATCTTTCCATTCTTCTGAAGTAAGCGTTCAATGCAATAAATTTCCCCCTTAAAACTGCTTTTGCAGTTTCCCACAGGTTTTGGTATGAGGTGTCATTATTTCCATTAGCTTCAAGAAATTTTTTGATTTCCTGTTTAATTTCTTCTTGTATCCACATGTCATTAAGCAGAATGTTGTTTAATTTCCATGAGTTTGTATAGTTTTCAGAGTTTTGTTTATTCTTGATTTCTAATTTTAATCCATTGTGATCAGAAAAAATGCATGGAATTATTAAAATTGTTTTGAATTTGTTAAGACTTGCTTCGTGACCTAACATGTGGTCTATCCTGAAGAATGTTCTATGTGCTGATGAGAAGAATGAATATTCTGAGGTTGTTGGGTGGAATGTTCTGTAGATATCTGCCAAATCCAGTTGGTCTAAAGTATTGTTTTGATCTTGTGTTTCTCTGTTGGTTTTTTGCCTAGAAGATCTGTCCAATGATGAGGGTGGGGTGTTCAGGTCCCCCACTATTATGGTGTTAGTGTCTATTTCTTTCTTTAGATCTGATAGTGTTTGCTTTGTAAATCTGGCTGTTCTGACATTAGGTTCGTACATATTTATGATTGTTATGTTTTCTTGATAGATAGATCCTTTTATCATTATATATTGGCCATCTTTATCTCTTTTAATGGTTTTTGCTTTAAAGTCTATTTTATCTGATATACAATAGCTACTCCAGCTCGTTTTTCATTTCTACTTGCCTGATATATCTTTGTCCTTTCACTCTTAGTCTATGTGTGTCCTTACAGGTCAAGTGAGTCTCTTGGAGACAGCATATTGTTGGGTCCATCTTTCTAATCCAGTCAGTCAGTCTGTGTCTCTTGAATGGGGAACTTAGTCCCTTTACATTCAGAGTTATTATTGAAAGGTATTGGTTTATTGCTAGTATTATACTGATTTTTGTTTAGAAGTCTTAAGTATCTTTTGTTCCTTTCTTTCAAATTTTCTGTTTGTCTTGTGTATGTTGGTTTCTTGGGGTGATAAACTAGTTTTTCTCTCTTTTATTAGCATTTTTGTTTTCCTGGTAAGTACTGTTCTTTCTTGTGTATTCATGGTAGTGATGGTTGTTTTTGTGGTATCAAACCCAGTACTTCCTTGAGAATTTCTTGTAGGGCTGGTCATGTGGTAGTGAACTCCCGCAGTTTTTCTTTGTCTGAGAAATACACTATTTGTCCTTCATTTTGGAAGGATAGCCTTCTGGGTAAAGTATTCTTGGCTGGTAATTTTTGTGGTGACTTGCTGCTTCTCTTTTGCAGCTTTTAAGATTCTCTGTTTGTCTTTGATTTTTGTCAGTTTGATTGCCACATGTCTTGACGAGGACCTTTTCGGGTTGAATGTGTTTGGTGATCTTTGGGCTTCCTGAATCTGGGGATGTGTGACTTTCCCTATACCTGCGAAGTTTTCTGCTATTATCTCATTGAGAATGTTTTCAATGCCATTTCCTTTTTCCTCCCCTTCTGGAATACCCATGATTAGGATATTTGAGCACTTAAGGTTGTCAGTTGTCTCTCTTAAATTCTCTTCAATTTTTTTTATTCTTTTTTCTTTTTTCTGGTCTGTCTGTGATAATTCAAACAGCCTGTCTTTGAGGTCAGGAATTCTCTCTTCTGCTTGTTCATGTCTGCTGGTTAAACTCTCTGTTGTATTTTTTATTTCATTCAATGAATCCTTCAGCTCCACAAGCTCAGCTACGTTCTTTTTCAAGGCATTGATTTCTTTGTACATTTCTTCTTTCAGATCCTGTATGTTTTTTCTCATTTCATTGTGTTGTTTCACTGAGTTTTCTTGAATCGCATCGCATTTAGTTCCCTTAGATTAGTTACTCTAAATTCCCTGTCTGTCATTTCAAAGACTTCCTGTTCTGTATAGGATCTAGCACTTGTAAGTTATTAATTTCCTTTGGTGGTGATGTACTTTCTTGATTTTTCCTATTTCTGGTTTCTTTCCTTTGGTGTTTTGTCATTGTGGCTGGGGGTATCACAGTTCACTCGTTTCACCCTGATGTCTGGCTTGGAACCTGAAGGGTCTGCTGCTTCTGGCAACAGAAACTGGCCTGGACCAGAAGTCCCACCCCACCTGCCTTCACTGGCTGGTCTGGTGGCATGGGAGTTCAGAGTTTCTCAAGTCGCTCACAGAGACAGACTGCCTGGGCTGGAAGTCCCGCCCCACCTGCCCTCACTGGCTGGTCTGGTGGCATGGGAGTCCAGAGCTTCTCAAGTCACTCACAGAGACAGACTGCCTGGGCTGGAATTCCCGCCCCACCTGCCCTCACTGGCTGGTCTGGTGGCATGGGAGTCCGGACCTTCTCAAGTTGCTCACAGAGACAGATGGCCTGGGCTGGAAGTCCTGCCCCACCTGCCCTCACTGGCTTGTCAGGCTCGGGGCTTGTGAGCCCCTGCCTCTCAGGTCACTCATCGACATGGGATGGCCTGGACCAAAATTCCCACCCTGTCAGCCTTCACCAGTTCATCTGGCTCACGACTTGGGAACCCCTGCCTCTCAGTTCGTTCATAGAGAAGGAACAGCCTGCCCTGGAAGTCCCACCCTGGTCCTGCCTGCCTTCTCTGGCCAGCAAGCTTGGGGTGTGTGGGCCCAAAAGCTCTAAAGTCTCTCTACAAAATGGGGAGCAACCTGAACTGGGGTCCCGCGGCGGGCGGCTCCTGTCTGTTCCAGCACAGATTTCAGGTCCTCTGTCACTACTCCTCAAAAGCTGCAAATTGGCTGCTCTGTGGGAGAGAGCGACACCTCCATCTTGACCCCTCCCCCCAGCCTCATTTGATATCTTTTATCTCTTTCTTTTTTTTGGCAGCTGGCCAGTACAGGGATCTGAACCTGTGACCTTGGTGTTATAACACCATGCTCTAGCCAACTGAGATAACAGGCCAGCCCCGCTGATTTCATTAAATATCGTGGCCTCAGCTTTCTTCTAACAATTGTTTCTGATAATTATAATCTATACAGAAAAACTGAAACTAATTATTGATGAGTTTGCTGTTCTGTTGCATGTGTTTGAGAGCTATTCAAAGAGCAGTTAGAAACTATGGAAAGATAAACTTATCATTCTTATGAATTTTTGCTATGTAGCTTTCAAAGAATGTTCTGGATTTATGCATTTGTACGGAGATTTTAGTTTTATTGAATTATTTTGGGAACTATAACAGTCTAATATTTTAATATCGCTGCTTATTTTTCTGTGATAAAAAATCATTTATGCTTGATAAAATTCTTTGCAGTTCTTAATGTTTATCCTTTTAATTTAAGCATATCAAACCCTTTCCTGCTTGCTTGAAATCTTACTAAAATTATCCTTATTTCTTTTGCAAGCTATTTAATATGGGCTATGGTGGGATGTTTGCTAAAGTAAATTGTGGAAAAATGTAAAGATTTATAGAATTGATATAAAGTTTAAAAGCATTCAAAGTAATATTATATATTGTTCATGTAAATACACACTATGCATACATATGTAATTTTAATATAAAAATGCTTATATAAATTAACACCCAATACAGATCAATCCATGGAGAATGACAAAAGTATAATGTGAAGATTTTCAATGCAGTTATTTCAGAATCAGACATGTCTAGCAGACAAAAGTTAGAAAGGATATAGAGAAGGGCCAGCCCCGTGGCGCACTCGGGAGAGTGCGGCACTTGGGAGCGCAGGGGCCCTCCCGCTGCGGGTTCAGATCCTATATAGGGATGGCCGGTGTGCTCACTGGCTGAGCGCGGTGTGGGCGACACCAAACCAAGGGTTGCAATCCCCTTACTGGTCACAAAAAGACAAAAAAAAAAAAAAATAAGAAAGAAAGGATATAGAGAAATAGAATACAACCAACGAATTTGTTTTGACATGTGCATAACTTTGTATTCTTTGAATGAGGTAGATTTTATCACTTTCTGTTTAGATCTAACATGTTCTTCGGGTCTCCAGACCTAGAATGACAAAAATTACTTCGCTGATGTTGTTATAAGTACTCCTCAAACGCGTATTGAGCACGTTTGATGTATAGTTTAGTGAACTAGAAAGGCTATAAAATATATGCTGTCAGCCAGAAGCCCCCCAGCTCCCCAGCCAGGGTAGGGAGAGCCGAGGGCCTCCACCATGCTCCCCCGACAGTGGGCATCCTGCCTAGCAATGACCCAGCCAGAAGCACACCAGGCTCCCAAACCAGAATGGGGGAAGGGCCACGGGCCTCGCCAGGCCAGGGAAGAAGCCAGCCATGGGCCAGCCCCTCACCCCATCCTCCATCTCTCCTTCCCCATCCCCTCCTCCACCACTCTTTCCCCCCTCCCTCCCCCAAATGCTCTGCAACAACATTTTAGAATGTAAAACAAAATGATAAATAAATAATAATAATAATAATAAAGATATATACTTTGTCAGTACATGTGATCAAAATGCAATCTGTAACAGATATGCTACTTCATCCTGGTCCCGGGATATCCTCTTTTAGAAAACACACCTACTATATCCAGGACTTACTTTCAAGAGAAAGCATGAAGGACCTTGCCTTGATTGACACAGCTTTCCAGAACACAGAATGCTGTCAGTCTGCCTATGTATCTCACACAGTTGCAGCTCCCAGCATGGTCTGGGCCCACCCCCAGAAATGCCAGACCCTCTCTTTCTACCACTCAGATCAGCCTGGACTTGCCTATCTGAGCTTAAGTATGTGCAGAGTCCTGTCTAAGCTGGACACCTGTTTTCCACTCCTCTTTTACAAGTGGGTAACATCCCTGGGGCACCACTCTCAGTGTGGGAAATAGAAGCATGATGCCATGTGAATGGACACACCAGCTCCTTAGCCCACTTCCACCTCCCCTTTATCCTGGAGGACTTCCGTCTGCCATTTTGGGTCTGAATTTCCAGAAGAGTGTCACGCCAGAATCTCACAAGACTCACATTTGATGATGTAGCTGTGTTAGCCTTTCCTAACTGTCCTCTGATCTGAACACAGCCCATCCCTGCCTGTGAGAGCTGGGGGGGGGGTCTCCACCTCTTCCAAGAGTCCAACTAGCATCCTCTCTTTTGCTCTTCCCAGAGTAGCTGGGCCTTATTTTTCAGTCTTAAGATCTTAGAACCAAAAAGAGAGACAATCGAACCAAGTGTGTTTCAATGTCAATAGCTAAAAACTCAAACAAAAGGTCCTGAGTTGTACCCAATGCATCCACGATTCTGCCACAGGATGCATCTTCCTCAGACATTTCAGGGCCCAGCATTGCTCATAAAGGTCCCCAGGCCCAGAAAGTCTGAGTCAGCAGGCAGAGCCCAGAGAAAGTAGAGATGCCCTCAACCCAGCCTCTGCATGATATAGTAATAACTTTTTGATATCTCCATACTGCCCTTCTCCTTTCTGTGGTGTGCTGCACTCAGTCCTGAGCCTCGGCGAGACCAGTCACATCCTTTTGACTCAAATCCCCATCAATAGCCTCTTTTGCCTTAGAGACAGAGAAACCATCAGAACTGAAATTAGGAATAACTTTCACCATCATTCCTCCTTCTCACCCCACCCCACATACGGACAGCCCATTGTCCAAAGTCACTGATAGAGCCCTGGGCACCAGGAACAGAGAAACCCAATTGGTGCTAATTGGGAAAAGCAAAGAGCCCCACTCATCCCAGGCCAAAGACAAGTCAACAATGACAAACACCTCAACTGTGCGTGAAATGTGGGACGCATGGCCTTGGACTTTGTGAGCTCATAATTCTTCCTGACAGCAGGGAGAATGGTCCCTTCTCTTCTCATGGTCCAGACTCCTCTTCCATGTGCTGGGAAGGAAGGGGAGCAGGCAGTACATGGCTGTGGAGATATTTAGTCTGTTTAGATGATTGTTCGCTGCTAGATTTCCCATGACTTCATGTCCAATCTGCACAAGTCCAGTTAAGTCATCCTCCAATACTACCCCATCTCCTTCCAAGTCTCAGAGCTGCCTTTCCTAGATGCTCCTCCAGCCTTTTCTATCTCTCTCTCTCTCTCTTTTCCTACAACTGTGCTCTTCTTTCAGCTCACCATCAGCATCCTGAGGACTTGACATCCAGATGAGGTCCGTATGGGCCAAGGTATTGCTTTGAGCTCTCCTGGGCCAAGGTACTGCTTTGAGCTTGTCCTGGCCTCTGAAGTCACCTATTTGACTCTTGTGGTACACCTGCTCCTGGCCCTGTGTTCATGGTGCAGTTGAGACTGGGGAAGTTGAGGGAGATCCCAATTGAATGGAGACTTTTTTTTTTTTTACAGGAGTGTGGTTACCCTTGTTCTTCTGATTGCTCCTTGGAGGTCTAAGCATCATAAGGTGAGATCTCTCTTTTCCCGGTGGGCATCATGTCTCTCTCTGTGTGCTGCGCAGCTCTTTTTCTTGCCTCTGCAGCTGCTCCTGGAACATTCAAGATGTTCTTTGCATTTTTTCCATTTCTGCCACTATGGCAACCATTTGACCAGGTCTTTCTGTTTGGGCCTCCAAGATTCTGAGGCAGGCTGCTGCCTCTCCAGCATCTCCTGGTAGAAGACATAGCAGCTGAATCCGTCTTTTCTACAGCACTTTGTGGGCACCACCATGGCTGTCCTGGAGGGGAACCCATGGTAGCAGGTCATGCAGTAGAAGCCATGCTTGCCAGTGACCTGCCACTCTGGGGTTGCCAAGAGGGGCCTCTGTTTCCCCTCCTGTACCTGGACCCTGGGCTCAGGTGTGTGGGTATCAAGCTCTTTCTTAAAGGGCTTGAGAGGGCTGACCAGGGACCTTGTGTGGGTTGTAGTGGGAGGAGGACCAATGCTCTTGCTTGAAAGCCAGCTTCAAAGATTTGCTTGTTTTCAATAAGCAAAACCTCAGTGTCTGTTTCCCATTCAAGTGCTATCTCCTTTAGGGTGCTGACTTTTAGGAAGTGCATCTCTGATCTATTGTTCCACCTGCTTCTTTGGGGCCAGGTAAGAAGAAGGTGGCTCTCAGGTGGGAGGTACTGGATCCTAGCGGGAAGATTGCCCGGCAATCTGCTGACATTGTTGTTTAGGCTTCTTCTTTTATAGGATCCAGGCCCAGCCAAGATTTCTACTCTTGTGAAGGCCTCTGGGAAGCAAGGATTCCCATGTGCTTTCTGGGCCCCTGTGTTGCTATCTAGAAATTAGGGGCTTTGTTCTCTTTGACTCCCACACCCTCTTCTAGCCAGGCATTCTGTCATTCTATGAAACATGATCAGAGTCTTTCCCCCTGCCTAGTAGCTCAGCATCTCCTACCTTGAAATATTGGAGCCTGGGTAGAAGGTTGGCCAACAAGGATCAAATTCCCTTTCCCAGTCTGCAGTATCCCGTAGGACTAATCCCACTCCTATCTCACAACCAAAGGTTGGTTACTTGGAGAGAACCAGTGTTAATACCTTGCATTTGTATATCTGGGGGAAGTTTTAAGACTTTAAAACTTTTGTATTACAGTATGTTTTGGTGGAAAGATGAATTTGAATGTTTTTCTGGAACATGGGAACCATGTTCAATGAATCTGGATACTATAAATTTTCTTCTATGGAAGCATATGAAGTTTTCTTAGTAAGTTTTTCATGTAGAATAAAGGGAATATCTACCTTTTTCTGGACAGCCATTTCTCCCCATAGGAATTGTACGTAAAGAGCAGGAAGGAATCTCGTCATTTTTTACAGCTGCCCATGATGCCCGGATTCAGTGCGCTCTTCCTCTTTACGGTGCAGGCGTGTCCACACCGGAACCTGAGACGCACAGAACTGCTTTTCTGGAAGTGTGTTCTCTTATCGACTATGTCTTTAATAAAGATCATCCTCTTCAGATAAGGCGAATATGTGATTTTATCTAAAGGCTTTGGTGCCAGAGGACAAGTTCAGGGCAAACACTCAAGCGTGTGTACTGCATAAATGGCGCGTGCGTGGGTGGCGCGTGCGTGGGTGGCGCGCGCGTGGGTGGCGCGCGCGTGGGTGGCGCGCGCGCGGGGGGGGGGGTGGCGCGCGCGCGGGGGGGTGGCGCGCTCGCGGGGGGGGGGGTGGCGCGTGTGTGTGGCGTGTGTGCGGGTGTGGGGCGTGCGGGTGTGGGGCGTGCGGGTGTGGTGCGTGTGTGTGTGGCGCGTGCGGGTGTGGCGCGTGTGTGTGTGGGGTGTGCGGGTGTGTGGCGTGTGCATGTGTGGCGTGTGTGTGGCGTGTGTGGCGTGTGTGTGTGGCGCGTGTGTGTGTGGGGTGTGCGGGTGTGGCGTGTGGCGCGTGTGTGTGTGTCCTGTGCGTGTGTGTGTCCTGTGCGTGTGTGTGGCGTGTGCGTGTGTGGCGTGTGCGGGTGTGGCGTGTGTGTGTGTGTGTGTGTGGCGTGTGTTTATGCTGCTGGACTGCAGCGCCTGCTGTGACAGATCCTTGCTACTGCACATCCTCTGGGGCTCTGCACACTAATGTCACCTCACTCCCAGGAGCTCCTTGTTTATGGTCTTATGTATAAAACTACTCAAACACGGGACGAGTATAGTTTCCACACAGAAGGCAGCAATAAAGATGATTGTAATGTCCCCACTGACACCTGATTCCCTCTCCAGAAGGTATCCACGATTCCAAAGCTTTATCCTTATATATATGGATATGTGTTATATATATACACATACACAAATACATGTGCACACAGCACACACACATACACACATGTACACACACATCTCCTCAGGAAGATCTTTTGCTTTTCATTTTCTTTTTACATAAGTTATTTCATGTCCTGCCATTTGTGTTTTTACTTTTCTTTACCTTTGAACTCCTGGTGATTCCCAGTTCCCTGATGTCCCGAGTGTCCACAGCTCCATGGTTTTGAGGAAACAGTGAGGACCAATAGGGCCATTGCAGGGCTCCCAGCCACCGCCCCCAGCCTCCCCTCCCCTCCTATTTCTTATGTCTCTCCAGGTGTGGTCTCAGGTAGCTGGATGACACAGAGCAGCTCTCTTCCTGCCTCCGGGTGACAGAGGCCCTGGAGCACTTTCTCCTTTACCCACTGGCTTCCAGTTCTCTGTGAACCATCACCCTTTGGAGGGCCCCAGGACTGAGGACAGAGGAAACCGCTCAGTGAATGTGGTTCTCCAGCCCATTTGTGCTGCAGAACCAGGGGCGAGGCCTGGGACAGACCGGCCAGGGTGGCGTGGTCATTCCTGCTGGCGTCCCTTATCCTCCAGACCTCGGACATCCGTTCTTCTCCAGTCCCCTCCTGTCTTTTCCTGATACCCCAACTCCTCTTATTGAACACCAGCCTCTTCTTCTGAGACACAGTTCAGACCACTTAACCCTCCCCTCACTGTCTCGTCCCAGATCTTCTTCTTTCTACCCCTTTCACTCGTCCAAAGCTGTGTACAATAAAAATATACTCTGAAAGTCCACAACAGTGGTGATATCCTCTCCTGAGCTATCTTTGAAGCTGCCATTGAGCATTGCATGAGACTGCAGGTCTGAGTAACTGAGAAGTGTGTGTGCCTGTGGCCAGCAGATCTTAAGACTCAAGGGAAGATTCACATATTCACCTTCCGTCTTTCCTTCCTTCCTCCCGTCCTTCCCGCCCTCCTTCCCTCCCTCCCTTTCTCCTTCTCTCCTTACTTTCATTTGTTAGTTTGGGGTGGAAACACTGTTGAGTGGCTTAGACATTCCAGAGACCATGCTGTGCAGTCTGCCTCAACAAACCTCTTCCTGAGCATATTCCATATTTTTCTTCCTTCCATCTGATTCTCTCCTCCTAGTGAGACCACACCGTCCGTCCAGCTCCCATCCTAGGGGAAAGATGTCCCCCTTCACTGTACTAGAAGAGTTGGGGGTCAGTCTTTCCTCTTGAATTGATGCTTCATCCTGCCAGAGAGAACCTGCGCCTGGGAGGAAGGCTAGAGTGATGTTCTGTCACTTCTTTTGCCTCCAGGTAATATCTCCACCTCTCTTCTAGTGGGGGTTCTGCTTTCTCTAATTTGCTGTAAAATGATAGCAAGGGTCAGTCTCCCACAGGAGTCCTTAGAACTGTAACCAATTGGGCTCTGGGCAATCATTAGCTTCCAGGAACCCTTCTATGAATACATCATCACTGACATAGCTCAGATCCTTGGGCTCGGTTTAAACTAAAACATGGCAACAAGATAAAAAAGCGTGAGAGAGGAAGGAGGAAAATGGATAGAGATGGGCCCGTGCCTTCCATATGGAAGAGAGACACACACACAACGAATAATTCCAGTTAGGCAAACATTTCGTGGAAGGAGCCAGATATTAAACAGTTCAGGCTCTATGGGCCACATATGGTCTCTGCAGCAACTACTCCATGGTAGGCCATGAGCAGCATCAAAACTATGCAATGAGCACGACAATGTTCCAATAAAATTTTATTTACAGATATAGTTGGGGTGTAGCCAGGGTTTGCCAAACCCTGCTGTTTCTTTTAACTCATTCTCTGTTCTATCAGGAACTCTTTTTTAGTGAAATATGCGGAATGAATTAGGGACTTGGGAGCTTCCGTGTAAACACCAGACATTCACCTTGTAAAGCCAGCAGGATCACACTGGCCCTGAAACCTGGAGTCTGATGAAAGGTTTCACTTAGTTCATGGCACACTGCAGGTTTTGAACTTTTTGACAGTGACCCATCAGGACTTTCCAGTAGATTAGTGAATAATCTATGAATGCACTGGGCCAGGCTTCTGCACGACTTATCCTCTCGGGAAATTTTTTGGTCAATGAGTGCTTTGCGTTCTCAGTGTCTCACATAATGTTTGGCAGGTAGAGGCTGCTAAAAGGCTGTTGGTTGAGAAAAGATACTGAACCGGAGCACGCGGCAGTGATCATTTCCAACTGAGTCAGGGTGGGGATGGTCACACTACCCCTGGGACCACCAGAGTAGGAGTGGAAAGCTGGGAGGAGGGGTGGGTGTGAGCCTGGCTTAGGAAACAGAAAGCATATCCTAGTTCTTTCAGCAGTGTGTGTTCCACAGTCTGATTTACTGGTGGTGCAAAGCCACCCTCATTGTGGGTATTTTTTCATACCCGTTTTCCTGACCCTCTTCCTAGACTCCCAAGTGTTTGTACCTACTCTCCTGTTGACTTGTAGGCAGACTGAACAATGAGGAAGGGACAGCAAGCATACTGTGGGGAAGCAGCCCTGAGCACCAGCCACCTTCCACCGCATGTCATCCCAGACCCTGCCAGTGTGGGCTCTGCATTAGTCACAGGTTCTCCAGAGACAAAACCAATGAGATGTGAATACATATGGATTTATTTTAAGGAATTGGCTCATGAAATTGTAGGGCTGGCAAGGCCAAAATCTGAAGGACCGGCTGCCAGGCTGGAGGCCCAGGGAAGCGGTGATGTTGCATCTCAAGTCTGAAGGCAGTCTGCTGGCAGAACTCCCTCTTCCTGCGGGTACTGCAGACTTTTGCTCTTAAGACTTTCAACTGATTGAACAAAACCCACCACATTATGGAGGGTAATCTGCTTTACTCAATATCTACTAACTTAAATGTTTGTTAGTTTTCTGTTGCTGGTAACATAATAGCTGAAACTGGGTAATTGACAAAAAAAATATCATTTGTTTCTTACAGTTTTGGAGGCTGGGAAATGCAAGGTTCAGAGAACACAGCTGGTATGTGCCTTCTTGGTGGGAACTGTCTACAGAGTCCCATGGTGACAGAGGGTGTCACATAATGGGGGCTAAGGGAGAGCTCATTTCATGTGTTCTCTTTATAAACCCACCAGTCCACACCCATGATAACCCATTCATGCATTAGGTCATTAATGGATTAATCTATTCAAGAGGGCAGGGCCCTCAGAATCCAATCACCTCCTAAAGGCCCCACATTTCAATATTGTCACACTGGGAATCAAACTCCCACACAAGCTTTGAAAGGAGCAAATATTCAGACCATAGCAAAATGTTAATCACATCTAAAAAATGCCTTCACAGCAACATCTGGACTGGTGTTTGACCAAAGGTCTAGTGGGCACCATGGCCTAACCGAGTTGACATGTAGAATTAACCATCACAGGCTCCAAACCAGCAGGTAACACTGATTGTTGCTTTTGTTTCTTCTCTCGTCTTCTGACAGCTGGACTTATTTCCACTCATTAGGATGCGTGATCTTGACCTAACAACCTGAAGTCAACCTACTGCTGAATGCTTAGCTGCTGGGATAGAGAATTTCTTCAAAAATCTTGTCATAAAAATCTCTCCTTCAGAGAGTGAGAGTGAAGAAGAGTAAGAATGCAGTTTTGGGAGAGTGCACAGAGAGGGGAGCTTTTATTTCTCTCCAGACATGTCTTAGCCTTCTGTTAGCTGGACAAATTCGCTATGCTAGTCAGGACCAAGCCAGACTTCTAACAAAGGGTCCACAGAAGTGTAGGAAATCAGTGGGAAAAGCTTTAAGGGTGTAATCTAGATGAGCACCCTTGTTTTTGCTGACCGAGGTTTTAAGGGAAGAAAGACTGACACTGAGCCCTGGACACAGAGAGGAGCCGCAGCGACTGGCCTTCCCCGTGCTTCCCTCTCAGGTGCCTCCTGCGGCTCCTCTTTCAGCAGAGAGTGCCCGGCTGTACCTCATGGGAACCATTTCCACTACCAGCGTCTTACTGCCAGCCCGTCCAACTCCCCAAACACCCAGCCTGTGTGAATAACTTATCCTGGAAGCGAGAAGTGGGAAAAGGAATCAGCTGCGTCCTTCTTTCTTCATTCCCCCAAACTCAGGAAAAAGTTATCATTCCAGTGTCCTGCTAGAAACCAAAGATGATTTACTATTTATTATTTACACAAGGACCCTTGTGACTGGGGAGTCACCCACCGGTGTGTGTAGCTGGGGCCCCAGCCTGCGGATGTTGCGCAGAGTCCGTGGTCCAACATTCGCCAGCATGTGACCCTGGGGAGTGCCCAAGCTAGTACTGTGGAGCTGAGGGGACATGTGGCCTGGAGCCCTGACTCCAGGTACTCCAACCACTTCTCTGTGTGGCTCATTCTGTTAGTTTTGTGGACCTGGAACCCTGCCATTTAGCATGGCCTCTATCACCTGTGTGTGGGTCAGTCCAAGCACGTGATAAATTGACCCCTCCAGTTTCTATTAAGTAATGAGAAAGAATTGAAGTTAGCTATTGTCAGGAATTCAGGAGACTCCAAAAGACTTGACAAGAATGCTCATAGCAGCTAAACTGAGGAAATCAGAGTCTTTTTTAACAACCTGCTCTGGCATGGGAACAAATCCATTCCTGAGAGAGCTCACTCACTCTCCAGGGAGCATTGATCTGTTCATGAGGGATCTGTCCCCATGACTCCAACACCTCCCAACAGTACCACATTGGGAATCAGATGTCAACATGAATTTTAGAGGTAACAAACATCCAAACTATAGCATATAAATACTATAAATCTTTTAAATCAATGAATGTGGATCTTTAGATGATGTAATTACCAGCAAAATACAACTTTAAAAAAGCCCAGACAGGACTGAGCAGACAGACGTCGCCACCACCGGACTCCATTCCCAGCCCAGCCCAATGCGTGCCGACCAGAGAGGCACACCGCCGGAGAGGCCCAAGATCCACAAAGACCACATATCTCGTGGTGCCAGTGTGCGACCGAGCAGACAGACCTCACCACCGCCGGACTCCATCCCCAGCCCAGCCGAGTGCACGCCGACCAGAGAGGTGCCTCCCTGGAGAGACCCAAGACACGAAGTGACCATGCACCTGAGGCACCAGTGGGTGACCGAGCAGACACAAAGGCAGCTGTGCCAAATTGGCAGCCCCAGCAGCATCCTAGCCAGACAATAGTGTCAAACCAATGGACTGTGGAATCCCTTGGCACAATGAATAAACATCAAAGGAAAGATGCCAGAAATATGAAAATCAAGAAAGTACACCACCAAAGGATAATAACTCTCAAGGTCTAGATCCTATAGAACAAGAAGCCCTTGAAAGGTCTGACAAGGAATTTTGAGTGATAATTCTAAGGAAACTAAATGAGATACAAGAAAACTCAGCTAGACAAAACAATGAAACGAGGAAAAGTATACAGGATCTGAAAGAAGAAATGTACAAGGTAATCAATGCCCTGAAAAAGAATGTAGCAGAACTTGCTGAGCTGAAGAATTCATTCAACCAAATAAAAAATACAACAGAGAGTTTAACCAGCAGGCTTGCAGAAGCAGAAGAGAGAACTTCTGACCTTGAAGATGGGCTGTTTGAAATAACACAGGCAGTCAAAAAAAAAAAAAAAAGATAAAAGAAAAAAAAGAATTGAGAACATTGAAGAAAACATAACAGAGATATCAGACAACCTTAAGTGCTCAAATATCCAAGTCATGGGTTTTCCAGAAGGGGAGGAAAAAAGAGATTGCATTGAAAACATATCCAACAAATTAGTGGCAGAAAACTTCCCAAGTAAAGGATAAGACACAGATCTTCAGATTCAGGAAGCTCAAAGATCCCCAAACGTATTCAACCCAAAAGGTCTTCTCCAAGACATGTTATAGTCAAATTGGCAAAACTCAAAGACAAAGAGAGAATCTTAAAAGCTGCAAGAGAGAAGCATCAAGTCACCAGTGAGGGAGCCCCAGTCAGACTAACTACTTTGCTATAAAAAGAATGAAATACTGCCATTTGCAACAACATGGATGGATCTAGAGAGAATTACATTAAGTGAAACGAGTCAGGCACAGAAAAAAAAAAACACATGTTCTCACTTATTTGTGGGAGCTAAAAATAAATAAATAAATAACTACAAAAACAACCTGGGGGGGGAGGGAAGAAGACACAACAATTACAATTCCTTGAAGTTGATATGACAAGTGAACAGAAAGGAGGTGGTTGGGAGGGAGGGGGGAGAGGGATGGGGAGGGAGGTTTTGGTGATGGGCCACAATAATCAACCACATTGTATACTGACAAAATAAAATAAAACTAAAAAAAAAAATTTTTAAATCATGCAAAACTAATCTATTATGTTAGAAGTAAGGATAATGGTTGTTCTTGGGAAGGGGTTAGAACTGGAAGGGGGCCTCCAGGATGCTAGTAATATTCTGTTTCTTCATCTGGGTGTGAAAAATCATCAAGCTCTATATTTACAATTTCTTGCCTTGAAATCAATAAAAATTCCAAAAATTAAGGAAACTCCTAAAAATTAGAATTTACAAGAAACGTAGAACTTCTAAACTATGGGTGGAGGTGGAAATGCACGAGTGATCAGCCCAATGATAAGTGAAAAAGGAAACACCACAGAACGAAAAGGATGGTAAATCCAGCACAAAAAGTGATGTGGCAAAAACAAGTTCACACGGTAATAATTCCAAAAAAATTTAATGGCTCAAATTTATCTCTTAAAAGAAATCCCAGATACAGTTCAGTTTTAAGGATTATTTATATAATTTATGAAAGACTCATTTAAAGAAAATAATACAAAAGATTTAAGATAGTAAATGAAAAAAACCTCTGAAACAGGTCAATACTAATAAAAAGAAACCTGAAGTATTAATATTTCATAGCAAAAAAGTAGATTCAAAAGGACAAAAAGGAACATTTCAGATTTATGAAGGGAATAATTTACCAAGAAGGAAAAGTCAGCTGTAGCTTCAAAATATGTAAATAGAGAAATTGAGAAATCCGTGGTCATATCAGGAAACTTTCATATTGGTTCTCTCAGACAGGAAATATACTTTTATTCAAATACAAATGGAATATTTACAAAATATAATTATATACTACATCATTTTATCAAATCTTGTAAAAAAATGAAATGTAAAAACCCTTTACTAAAGATAAGCAGCCAAATTATCGTATAATTATAGGTATCCGTATCAGTCATGAGTGAACAGTTTACTCCCATATTAATTACATGGTTTTTCTGTCATAACCACCATCTAGTTTACTAAAGGATAAAGTTATACAAGACTGTGATAAAGCTCTAGTTATTGCTCAGGGCTGTCCGTGTAAAAGAAAAGAATTATGTGAGTGAAATGAACGGTGACCCAGGTCTCACTAGTTTATTAATAAGTAGCGTGTGAGAGGGTCTTGGTCTTGGCTGGTCTGCATATCAATCTTAGTAATCTCTAAATTCAATAACTTTTAACATGTACACTCTGGGGCAGAAGAGAGGAATGTCAGTATTACATTGTGAAAGCTGTTTAGGCGTGGTCGATGCTAATGTGAGCTAATCCCCACATTACCCAGTCTTGCTGCACATACTAACGGCTCAGGCAGCACGTGTGCAACTCGAAGTACCCCACCCACAATGCCTGCTTACCCCGTGTGTGCCTGTGCTGCAGTAGGGACAACGAAGGCCTTTACAACTGGTGACAACATAAGTAACAGTGTGTGGAGCAGCAGCAGGCCTTGAGGCTAACTCTACACTGGCAGAAGCACGCTACAATTCTTCTGCTTTGCCAAGAAACGTTGCCTAATATTAAAGAGAAGTCGAGTATAAGTTAGGGTCCTTTTTTGAGGCAAGAGGAAGAATCTTATAAGAAATTTTTCCTAAAAAAAGACAGCTGTTCAGTTGTAAAAGGAGCCTTTATTCATTGAGATAATAAACCACTCATTCATGTTCACTGAACATGTTTTCAATTGGACAGAGTAATGTGGAATGGTATGTTCTAAATCAAATTCATCTATTTTCTACAAGGCATGCATCTTTTGCCAGCCTTCATCTCTTTCTCCCAAGGATATAGTGCATTTGATGTACAACAACTTTACAGAAAATTTGAATAGCCAATTGGATATTAATCGTTAAATTTTTTATTCCTAACCATACAAACTTCATGAGAGATTTTGTATACATACGTAATGGTGTGCTGTTTAGTGTTTAACAGTTGGAGGGGAAAAAATGATGGTTTGTAAGTCAGCTGGTTTCTGTGGTATAAGTACTCCCTCCATGACTGATTTCAAGCTACCAACATGATCCCTAGAAGCGTAACATTCAGTTCTCATAAGTCAGTGCAAGCCAGTTTCAGCACACCCGTGAGGGAAAATGCCCCTGAAGCATCAAAATTGAATGGATGAAAGTATCGGCATCTTGCTCATCTCATCATGCAGTTTATAGCATGTGATTTATGGTAAATGTAATCTTCCATATTGTATTCAATCATTTTTTTTACTTCAGCAAAAATTTCCACAACAGAAATATCATCCTTTTATACCATCAGGCCTCAGAGAGAGAGAGTTGAATATAATTGCACAGGAATAAAAATCATTGATACAGTAGTACGTAACTCTGCAGAATAAAAACAGATCTTACGGAAATATTTTAAGGGCTCTTTTGAAAGCAGAGCCTAAGGACAATAGGTAGGTCTTTGTGTTGGTTTGTTGGTTTTTGTTGTTTTTTAAATGTGAGGTAGATAATAACTATTCTCTTTAAACTCTGTTCAGCTCTGGAAAAAGCTTTCCAAGCTGTATTCTAGAAATGCTACATTAAAGTCATGCTGAGAGCTTTTCCTTTCAAAGCTTTTATAGATGTGAGGAGATGTCATTCAGTTGCACTCCTGACCTGTGATACTCCAAAAAGCTTTGTAGGATTTTCAAATAGGAGAAATGATCTTACTAACATTTTCTCCCAACCTAGAAATGGGTTCTTTTTAATAGGGAAAATAGAGGGCATGAAGCCTCATTTTCCCCCTAACTAATTGTGCCATTTAATTGCTATTCAAATTTTTTAAATAAGGCATCATTTTTAGAAAGTTGGGAAATTTTGTTCTACTCAGTTTTACACATTATATCAAACAAAACACACACACACACACACACACACACACAAACGTGGAAATATACAAGGGCACTTCAAAAAGTTCATGTAAAGATTCATATTATTTTTTAATTCTATTTTTCCACAAACTCTTTGAAGCACCGTCATATTAGAAATTTTTCTATCCACAACACTAACTCTCCAAAGAAATTACAGTTTTTAAACATAAAATTTTAAGAATGAAAGAAATTCAGATGCTGCCTCAAATGTTAATTGACCCTGGCAGTTCAACAGACACTGCCATGGGATTTTGTAGTTAGGACTGGGTTCCACCTACAGAAAGAACAGAGCGAGCTCAGGGATAACAACCACAGTAATGATGACTAACACATATGGAACACTTACACATTACTTCACACCGGCAATTTTAAATTGCATTTTTAAAAGTTATTTAATTAAGATTATATTTTACTAGTAAGAATAGCCTGCAGTATTGGTAGGGTTAATTATCTAAATAAAGTAAAATACAAGTAATGGGTGTTTATCTTTTGCTATTAATAGTGCCTTTTATTCAACTAATTTGTCATCATGTTCTAACACCTTTCCCGTCAATGTATAAAAAGACTTCACGAAAGTGATCGCTTTACTTTTAAATACTCGCTGCCATAATTTTGGTTATGTAATACTTGAGAATCTATTCAATCGATTCAACAAACATTAATGAAGTTCTTATCATGTGTCAAATGCTATGCAAAGTCTGGAAGAAAACCTGGGCATCAAAAACACTTGGGTTAGGTGTGATGAAATATTTATATATCTTTTTTCTCATGGTATGATCTAAACCACAGTATATTGCTCCAAATCAGTAATTCCAAGGCATAACTTAAAATGACGAGCATCAACTATTCACCTGACCATGATATATTAACTAGAAATATGTTTTTAAAAAGTATGAAAGTGCTTTAGTTTTGCTGAAATATATTTAACTGAATACCAATAAAATCAATAATATCACTAAAATATCACAGCTTCCAGACAAATGATCATCACTGACCTTTTTTCCCTTATTTCTGGGCTTAATCATTCAGGGAATTCTATTTCTACCATAGTCCAAATGCTGTTCATAAATAAATAACAACAGAAAAAACTAGTTAAGTATGAGGATAATAACAACAGGTTTCAAGCTGGATTTAACCAGTTCATGTCAGCAGTTTTCAAGCTGGACATAACCCTGAGGCTACCTAACACTTCCCCTGGGGTATAGGAACAAAGAGAGCTTTCAGGAAATAAGACCATTTAAAATGGTTCCCTCTCACGATTACCCTCCTTCTGCTTCTGGAAAGAAAGGAAATGACCTTAGAGATGTAAAAACCTCTCGGGCACCAAAGACACTATTTGAAAGTTGGTGTAGGTGTTCAGAAAGACTGGGTAACAAATCATTTCTTGCAATTGCTTGTCTTAAAAAAAATTTAAAAAGAGCTAATCTAATTGTCCAATGATAGATGATTAAAAACAGATGCTCTTTGATTTACGATGGAGTTACAAACTGATAAATCCATCATAAATTGAAAATACTGTAAGGCAAAAATGCATTTAATACAAGTAACCTACCAAACATCATAGCTTAGCCTAGACTACCTTAAACTTGCTGAGAACACTTACATTAGCCCACAGGTGGGCAAAAACATCGAACACAAAGCCAGTTTTATAATACAGTGTTGAATATCTTTTGTAATTTACTGAATACTGCACTGAAAGTGAAAAACGGAATGGTTATATAGGTACTCAAGGACGATTTCTACTGAATGCATGTCACTTTTGCACCATCCTGAAGTCAAAAAATCATAAGCCAAACCATTGTAAGTCGGGAAGCATCTGTACTATTGATGAGAGAGTGTATTAGTCAGGGTTCTCCAGAGAAATGTTACAGCAGCCTGGGGTAACTAATAGTAACTAATTTAGTTGCTGACATTTTTCAGTTAGCAGAAAGCTAGAAACAGCAGGGGGGTGCAGGTACATTCCCTTTTAGGGGCATAATGAAGAAATGATATTCTTCACTTCCAGTCATGCCTGCTTGGGCACACCACACCACAGGCAAGGCTGGCTGGGAAATATAATCTTTACTCTGGGTGGCTCTGTGCCCAGCTAAAAATGAGGGGTTTGTTAAACATAGAAGGAGTGGCTGGATTTTGGTGGATGACTATCTGCCTCCGCTGCAATATGTGAGAAAGCGTTCCCTTTGGGAATCACGCTGGAACCAGAGCTTCCCCTAGGGAATCTTGTTAAAGTGCCAATTCTGGTTCAGTAGGTCTGGGGTGGGGGCAAGGTCCTGCATTTCCCACAAGGTCCCAGGTGACGCCAGTGCTGCTGGACTGTAGGCCACACTTCAGTAGTGAGGTTGCACACGATACTCTGCAGCCTTGCTTTCTCCCCACAGGCTGTTACTTATAGATTTAACTATTTTTAACAGCTACCTGATATTCAATTTTTCCTTATTGATGGATAGAAATGCTTTTCCAATTTTCTCCCTATAAAGAATGCTGCAGTAACTATTCATGATCATATATCCTTACATATTGATGCTTTTATTTCTGTAAGACAGTATCTTACAAGTGGGATTGCTGGCCAAATGGTGTGGGTGTTTAGTGTTAATGGAAACTACCAGAATTAGTTCCTAAGGGTCGACAGTCCCCCTCCCACAAGCAGTAGGTGATAGTACTTTTTTCCTCTCTCCTCAACAGCATGTAGATATAATCAATGTTTAATTTTTGTTAATTTGATGGATGGAAAATGGTATCCAATCATAGCTTTAATTTGCAATGACTCAGTTACTAGCAAGGAATAGGATATTTTTTATATCATTAGTCACTGGATTTCCTAGTTACGTCTTTTTCTCTTGAGTTATCTTTTTTCTCTCATTAACTTATGGGAGCCCTTTGCGCATTGACAGTATTAGCTCTTCTATCTAGCACATGTTCCAAATATGTTCTCTCTTTAATTTTAAATATGAAATTTTAAATATGTCATGTGAACATCTTTTTTTCTAATATAAAACTAATAATACCTTCAGTAGAAAATGTTGCAATGTGAAGAAAAGTGTGAGGAAGACAAAGGAAACTACCTATAATTGTGCTGCTTAAACAGTGACAATTACTGTTGATGCTCTGATGCCCCAGGGTGACAGGATAATGGTTAAAATCTTGGGCTATGAAGTCAGACAAAACTGGGGTTTTGCCCATGCCTGAATTTACTCTTCATTAGCTGATAGATATTCTAGAAAGTTATTTAATCTCTCTGAACAGCAATTTCCTCATCTATAAGAGGCATTAATAAGGCTCCTATTTTTGGAATGAACACTGTTCGTACAGTGCCTGAAATATCGTCAACGCTCAGTGAGATCTTTTGTACATGTATTTACAAATAGTTTACAGAACATATAATTTTAAGTCCTGCTTGGTCTTAGTTGCATTAACTATAAACATTGCCACTCAACCTTAAAACTTTATAAATGTCATTGCATGAACAAACCACAATTTACTATTGTCAGACATTCAAGTTTTTCCAATTATGCATTTTCTCTTACAAATAAGGCTACAGCACAAACTTTTAAATGTCATCAGATAGAAAAGGAGAAACAAATGTATTGTATCAAAATGAATGAACATGTTTTTGATGCATGCTGCCAAACTGAAACAGAGTGAACCAAACTGACTCCATGTTCCCTGCAGAGGACACTTTGTTATTTTTCCACTACCCAGTCATGAGACTCTCCAGGGGCAAATGATTACCCCATAGGCTGCCCTGACAAAACAGGCTGAGATAAGAGAGGAAACAGATATTTACTGAGTTGCAAAACCCCTCCCCAAGGCTTGTTCACCATAATTGTAAAGGTTACAGATTAGCCTTAAAACCCCTTTAGGAATTCCCACCTGCACACAAAGCATCAAGGTGACTGCTACAATGACCCTCCTGGGGTGACAATGATGAACACTACTGACATCTTGGAACTACTGAGCATGCGCCCATGACACAGCCAGGAAGAACAGAATGGACCACCTCCAGTGCCGCTGGCCTGCACCCCTCAACTCCTTTCCCTGTAAAAGACCCTGAACAGCTCCCCTGGGGGGGGCAGCTTTACTGTCACTACCCACCTTATTCATAAGCCTATCTCCTCTTGTAATGAAGTGTTGCTTGCTTTACTGTTGGGTACATTGTTCATTTCTATGACTTTGGAATCCGAGAGCCTAATTTAATCACTGGCAAAAATTGGAAAGCTTTGGGCACCAGTGAGGACTCCAGCTGCAAGAGGCAAGTGGCCACTGGGACTGTTTTGCTCCCATGTTTCTCCTGGAGTCCCTGGCCTAAATTCTGACAAGGCAATGCTTTGTTCTCTTTAGCTTTCTCTGATTTTCCCAGCCCCCTTCTGTTTGGTTGGATTGTATCCACTTCTGTACAGGTGCACCCTGGAGGGCTACTGGCTATTTGTTTTTCTGATTTGAATCTAGTCGATACTTTTCTTCTTTATGCTGAAAACAGTGGGGAGAACTGCTTTTGTCAATTACTGTTAATGGAATAGGTGGGCGCTGCCGATTGGGACCAGGCTAAACTGGACCCCACTGCTCCTCTTTTCTCTTTGTTTGCTTGGTTAGACATTTAGTTGGGAACCTGTAATCGGAATAAACCTTCCAATCCTTGCACCACCTTTTGGACTTTCAGGTCATTTGTTTATGGTGAGAGGGCAAGCCAAGCCTGACCCGTCAGTAACAACCATTTCCTAAACAGGTGTATTTTTAATATTAAAAAATGATTACTAATTTTGTTACATGTGATTATGAAATTTTGGCTAAAAAAACTCTTGTCTATTAGATATATTTCCTTTTGAAATTTTTACAGGACAGATGAGGTCTGGACTTCATTCTAAAATGCTGTAGCAAACAAACAGCGTTGGTGGGGTAGGGAACAGGTGCAGAAGTAAACAAGTAGCTGCTGAGTAATGAGTGCGTGGAAGTTCATTATCCTGTGCTTTTGTGTATGTTTGAGATTTTGCATAATAAAACATTAAAATGGAAGAGAGGAAGGAAGGAAGGAAGGAAAGGATGGAGAAAAAAATAAGAAAGGAAAGGAAGAAAGATGTATCCCTTTAGACGACTGGTAGCCATTTATAAGAGTATCTGATTCACAATGTCCTTGTCATCCCTGTTACTCTGATGAAAGAAAGAGAAAGAAAAAGAAAGGAAGGAAGGAACGTAGGAAGAGACTTAGTTTGAAGGAGTCCAGTCTCTCTGATCCCCGGTGAGGCCGAATAATTTTTCACATAAACTTTTTTTCATCCGTTGTAAAATGCTTCCTGATCAGTGCGTTCCTTTCCCTGTCCTGTTACTGTCTTTCGTGAATCTCTTTTATCCATAACACCTCTAAGATGTTTATAAAAGAAAGTATCTATTATAGAAATTTCACTCCTTCTCAATGCTTGTTAATAAACTGTTTTTCAGTGGTGGGCCTCGCGGATCAGCTGATGGTTTTAACACATGACTATTTCCACACAATGCTTTAGCTGAGGTAAGAGTATGAGCAATAGATCCTCTGTTACATGCCAGGCTCTGTGCTACGCACTCTGCACACCTTTCATCCTCATGTACAGATGAAGAAACAGATTCAGAGAGGTTAAGGACCCGGTTCAAGTCCACACGTGGTCAGAATCTGAATCCCAGATTTATCTGACTCCAATTCCAAAGCTTCAGTCACTTTTGAAACCTTGCATGTCATTTTTACTCTAAATAAATAACGGCAAGCCCTTTAATATGACAACTGTCTTGCTCCCTAATGTCCAAGTTTCATTGATTAACTACCCATTGGTGTCAACAACTGTCTGGACAAAAAAGACTAACCGGATTCAGGGCTCCCCTTCGGTAGTTCTTAACCTGAGATGTTCAGGAAGCCCCCAAATCTCAGAAACTTCTCTCCATATTCTGGGGACAGCATCGCAGTCTCATGAGGGGTGTGACTGGTGGAGCACAAGTTGAGGAGCTAAAGATACAAAATGGATCAGACACATGCCTGGACACTATCACAGAAAGATACACCTGTGCCCTGGGAGTGGACAGAGGGAGAAGGCTAGCTGTGACCTGGGTCCCCTGCAGCAGGAGAGGACGGTGGTAGGGGAGCCCAGGGAGGGATCAGGCTCAAGGGAGGAGGATGAGTTGAGACCCAGCAGGCAGCTTTGGAGGTGCTTGCCGCACCTTCCCATAGCACTGATGAAACTGGGCTGTCTAAGAAACAGCCACCTCACAAATCTCTTTTGGATTGGGCCCTCCATCCAGACCCCAGCAGGCTTCCTCTCAAGGACAGGTCTGACTATTTATCATCTCCTCGAACAACCACCCACTGCGTGGGGCCCTCATTCCTGCCCTTCCCTCCCACCCCTGCACGCACCCTCAGTACTTTCCCACCTCTGTGCCTTTGCACTTGCTGTTTCTTTTTGTCTCCTAGAAACCCCTTTCTTCCGCTTTGCCCCTGTGGGGAAGCCTGTCTGGACAAGCTCTTGTCCCCAACAGCTTGCTCCCTGTGTGCTTCCAAGCCCCTTTGTCCCCACATCTCTTAGAGGGTGCAGTGGGGTGCCCATGAGTGAATGCCTGCTGCAGAGTTCCCAATAACTGCTAGATATTTCCAATTTTATTTTTATTATCTTTAGAATCATTACTGTTTTACTGATTTCTGGGAGTGTTTTATTTATCTTTGTTGCTCCCAGAACCTGGCGTATAACAGGTGCCCAGTAAGTGCAAAAGGAATGAATTGGGGGTGGGGAGGAAGGGCTGTCCGTGGGGAGGCCCAGGAATGAGTGTGAGGCTCCAGCCATCTCTGTAGTTGATCCCCAGGCTCATGCCTGCAGCACTTCCAGCTCCAGGCAGGCTGTGTGCGGACCTTCAGCCAGGGAAGCTGCCAGTACCTGGAGATATTGGGTAAAGCTACCCGGGCAGACGTTCCTGAGGATGCCCATGACTTTGCCCACTCAATCTACTCCCTACCAATTGGGGAAATCTGGGGAACAGGACTGTGGGGATTCAAATGTGGTGTGGGGTGGTGACCCCCTTGCCTTCCTAGTCTCAACTCTGGCCTGGTCCCATAATTGTGTTTAATCAATAGATCTGGAAGGAGCCTGCTTTTGTCAAAAGACATTTAAATATTCTCAGCACGAGACTCTTTGCTTCTTGCCCAGTTTATTGCTGGGGCAGATGCCAGCCACCCCATCTATCTTCATTCCTCTTGTTTTCTTTTTTTGGGGGGGGCAGCAGCCAGTACAGGGAACGGAACCCTTGACCTCAGTGGTGTTATTAGCACCATTCTTTACCCAAGTGAGCTAACTGACCAGCCCCCTTCTTGCATTTTTTAGAGCTCCTTGAGGTCCCTGGACATAAGAGTGAGAGCAGAGAATCTGGAGCAGATACGGTGCAGGGGGACCCATGGTTCCCTGCAGGATGGGCCAGCCCCAGTGTCATACCCTGTCTTACTAAATACTTACCTCAGCCGTTGAGTTCATACAACACTCACCCCCACTTTGCGGCATAGGAAAGCAAGGGCTCAGGTGATCTGGCCAAACGTCACACAGGTGGTAGCTGAGCTGGGATGCAAAGCTTGGCTTCTTCCTTCCATGAAATCTCACCTCGACCTTCAGTTTTCTCATGTGTAAGATGAGGATAATTACACCTATCTCACAAGGTGCAAGCAAGAATGTATGTGAATGCACTTTAAAATTTTTAAAAGTTAAGATGTTCCTTTTGATTATTAATATAAAAGGGAATGAACTGACACCTATTTTGCTGCACTTACTTTAAATTCCTTGCTGCCAGGCACAGTGCCCCCCACCCCCCACAGTGGGTCAACCTGATGGGATTGCTTTGGTCAGTCCTTGGCCTGGGGTGGGACCCTGCTGAAGAGGCTGCAGAAACTAGACTGGGGAGCTTGAAGGTAATGCTAACAGCCCTTACATGTGTATTCTTCAGTTTACAAAACACAGCCACAGATGGTATCTTGTTCATGCTCATTTCCTCTCTGTGACTGGCGAATTCTTACTCCCATTTCACAGAGGGGACAAATAACCAAGGGGCTGAGTGGGATTCATTTGCATGGTGCCCTCTTCTAGATCAAGCAGCCATGCCACTGCTGATCACTAGCTCTGAGAGTGGCCAGCAGGGGACAGCGCCTTGGTAATATGTGGATTTCTCAGCTCCACCAAGTCTGTATGAAGATTCTCTATGTCTGGAGTGAACTCTAGAAATCTGCATTTTTATCCAGTTCCCTGGAGGTTGAGTTGCTGTTGCTCTGTGGATCACACATTGAGAAGCAGAAGAGGGTGCAGAGCTCCTGGAAGTCTTGTACAAATGGCAGAAAAATTGCTGCTGGAGATAAACTCATAACTGCACAAGTGGTTGTGTGCGGTGGGGGCAGCACAGTGAATCAGAGCATGTGCGTATTGAAATAGCTCAAGAACATTTTGGCCGAGCAACATGCCTGAGTGTTCCCATTAATTTCCAAACATTAAAATTTATATATATTCCACTCATATGAGGCGCCTAGAGCAGTCGAATTCATAGAGACAGAAAGTAGAATGGTGGTTGCCAGGGGTTGGGGGAGGGAGAAATGGGGAGTTAGCGGCGAATGTGCACAGAGTTTCTGTTTGGGATGATGGAAAAGTTGTGCAGATGGGTGGTGGTGAAGGTTGCACAACACTGTGAATGTTTTAATGCCACTGAACCAAACACTTCAGAATGATTAAAATGGTAAATTTAATGTTATGTGTATATTTTACCACAATAGAAAATATGTATATATTTATATATATATACACACACACACATACACACATGAAAGAAACGTTTCTTTAAGTATGACATAAACTCGAGGAAGTATAAGTTAAAAAATTAAATTGATATATTGCCTACCTAATAATCAAAATTTCTTCATGGAAAAAAAAATACCATAAGCAAAATCAAAAGTCAAAGAACCAACTAGGAAAATATTTGCAACATAAATGACAAAAGCATCTGAGTTCCTTACACATCAAGAAGGAAAAGGACCAACAGAGCAAGGGAAACATGATTTTTTAATTCAGTATTACTCATTTAGTACTTACTTATTTAACCCTTGTATGCCAGGCATAATTCTGAGTGCTGGAAATATGCAAAAGTTTTAAAAAATAGTAAGATTCCGTTCTAGCTGGAATAGTTAAATAAGAAAAACCTACAGTATGCCGGAAGGTAATGCGTGAGAGAGAAAAAAGGAAGCAGGCGGGGAGGAAGAGAGAGCTGTGACACGGGCACAGGTTAAACAGGCTCCTCAGAGCGGTCCTCACTGTCGGGGGCATTTGAGCAGAGCCTTGAAGAAGTGGGGAGAGACCTTCTCATGGGGATGACTGGGCAGAATGAACTGGAAGTGCAAAGGCCCTGAGGAGGGACCTGGGGAGCTGTGTCAGGAAGGTAGAGTGTGTCCAAGAGGTTACAGGGCTCCCTCAGGATTCTCTAGGGACAGGGGAGCCATTGCAGAGGCTTGGGCTCTTACTTCCAGTGAGATGGGAGCCACTGGAGAGTAGTGAGCAGAAGGGTGACGCCCGATTTGTTTCAGAAGAGTCACTTTGGCTACCAGGTTGAGAAAAGACTAAGGGGCAGAGGAAGCCGATCGGCGTAATCCAGGCAAGAGGTAGTGGTGGCCTGGACCTGAGTGGGAGCTGTGGAGGTGGAGACGGTGGGAAGTGGTTGGATTTGGGGTGTGCGTGAGGGCACACGGCATTTGTGACAGACTGGCTGGGGGCGTGTGAGAGAAAGAGGCACTGGTGACAAGGCTGTCTTGTTGTGGCTTCTGCAAGCTGGAAAGGTGAGCTGCTTCTTACCAAGACGGAGAGGATGACAGTCCAGATGGGTTCTGGGGAAGATCAGTCTGGTTTGGGGAATATTAACTTTGAAGTCGCCCTCGGGTTTGAGGAGGCCGTTGGCTGCGACACGGGGCAGAGTTCAGGAGAGAGGACACGGCAGTTAACGCACGTGGATGGTGTTGAAAATCAGGAGCCGAGGGCCGGCCCGTGGCTCACCCGAGAGAGTGCGGTGCCGACAACACCGAGGCCACGGGTTCGGATCCCTGTATAGGGCCGGCTAGCGGCTCGCTCGGGTGAGTGCGGTGCCGACAACACCAAGGCCACAGGTTCGGATCCCTGTGTAGGGCCGGCCCGCAGCTCACTCGGGAGAGCGCGGTGCTGACCACACCGAGGCCACGGGTTCGGATCCCCGTGTAGGGCCGGCCAGCGGCTCACTCGGGAGAGCGCGGTGCTGACCACACCGAGGCCACGGGTTCGGATCCCCGTGTAGGGCCGGCCAGCGGCTCACTCGGGAGAGCGCGGTGCTGACCACACCGAGGCCACGGGTTCGGATCCCTGTATAGGGCCGGCCCGCAGCTCACTCGGGAGAGCGCGGTGCCGACAACAACAAGTCAAGGGTTAAGATCCCCTTACTGGTCATCTTTTTTTTAACAAAAAAAGAAAAGAAAAGAAAAGAGGAGACCTGATTCCATTGCCAATGGTGGAAGCAGTGCGAGGGCTGAGGTCTAAGGCAGGTCAAGGTTGAAAGGTCGGGAAGCCCAGGAGGAGCTGTGAGGCGGGAGGGAAAGCAGGGGACTGTGGTGTCCTGGAGACCACGCGGAGGGGGTGTCAGGGAGGACAGAGCCACCCGCGGGTCGGCGGGGTCAGATGCTGTGCCAGGGCGGGGAGGGGAGGTCTGAGGCCTTGGCACCGCGCGCAGCAGCAACGCTACTGGTGCCCTGGCCAGGAGCTGGGGGTGGAAGCCCGAGTGCGGCGGGGAGACGCCAAGAAACGGTGCTGAGGACAGACGACTGTGGACAGGGTCTGCAGGAGAGGGGCAGGAAATGGGCAAAGACTGGCAAGTTCACAGACAAGGAAACGCACGTGGCTCTTGTGCACATGGAAAGACGTCTTACAATCAAATGAATATAATGGAGACGACAAAAAGATGTCATTTCACACCTATCGGATCAGGAGAGATTTAAAAGTTGATACTGTGGTGTTGGAAAGAGTGGTGCCACTTAATCCTCACAATGACCCTACCGAGGGATTGTGCCCATTTTAAAGCAGCAAAACTGACGTTGTGATTTCATTTTAAGTCTCTATTTATTGAATTCTATTTACCAGAGTCTGCGCTAAATGTTATGTATTTTATTTCTTAATCTTGACAAGTGCTATTTGCAGCTGAGGAAACAGATTAGAGAGCTGAAGGAAAACTGTACACAAGTAAGAAGTAAGGTGGCAGGCTGTAATTACAGAGCCACACGCTGTCTTGTCACCTGTCACTCCACTAAAATGCCCGTCTGGATTGGAGAGAATTCAGAGAAGTGGAAATTGTTATGCTAATAAGGGCGGTGGGATGATAAGTGGATTATTACAAGCTTCCTGTTATGTTACAGTAGTTACTTTAATTTTTGCATTCTGTTTCCTCACATGTAAAACAGCAGTGAAAATATCTGCTTTGCGGAGGTCCTAGCAGCATTAAATGAGACCATGTTAAAGTCTTCTAAGCTATAAAGCAGGATACAAATATGAGACCAGTTAAGATATTATAAATTCTGCTTATTGGTTGCCTTTTCATTACTTTATTAATTTAATGTTATTAATCACAGAAGTATTACATCTGTTGGAAAGAAGTCAAAACGATACTGAGATGCATATGGGAGTTAACAATTTCCTCCCACCCTTCCCCAACTCTACTCTTATAAAGTTACCTGTGTAGCCTTTGGTCTGGATCTTTCCAAAACTTTCCCTATACTCATGAAAAAATTCAATTTAAACAGGCAGAGAAGCTACTTTTTTCAGTTGCAATCGTACTATTCACACTTCTCTGCAACTAGCATTTGTCACTTATATGCTTAATAAACCATTTAATAGTTTCACTTATGCTGCTGACACGTTCGCTTTAATAGTTGCATAATATCCGTAGAATGATGTGTCTTCATTTATTCAGCTTTTCTCCTGAATGTGTCTTTAAAAGAACCTTTTGGAGAGAGGACACACTTTCTCCTTCATTACTGCTCAGTATCAAACCCTCTGGGCCGATCTGTGGCCTTTCTGCGGAGTGAAACTTCTCGCGGGCTCCCCGTGGGCAACACTGGAGGAGCTCTGCGCCAGCCAGCTCTGCGCCAGCAAGCTCTGCGCCAGCCAGCTCTGCGCCAGCAAGCTCTGCACCTGCTCTCTCCTCCCCTTACCCGCATGCCGGCGGCCAGCAGAAGAGGAGCTGCTCCCAAAGTCGCTGTCGTCATTTATGACAATGTTCTCTGGGCTCTCTTTAAAAGGCAACATCATTTACGAAGGCAGCAGGTTTTTCCCAAACAGGGAGCCACTCACTACAACACCCCCTGAAGTCCCCACACTAAAGAGCAGTAACAGAGCAGTAAAGAGTAGTAATAGAGGATCCTCTCCAGTTGTTGGGAGCCACCACTCATTTAGTTGCTGGGCCAGGGATGTCTTTCAGCTCCCACTGACCTGGCTCAGGCCCTCTGACCATTTGTGGATAAAGGCTATGTCCTCTTGTGTGGTTTCCTGTCTCCAGCTTTCTCTCTCTGGTCAACCTTCTTTCTCACTTGTCATGATGAACTTAAACTGTCTCACGATGTCCTTCCTCAGCTCAGAAACCTTCTATGGCTTCTCGTTTTACAACAAAGCCCCCACTTGTTACCGCAGAATCTTGGGAAACTCATCATCTTCAGAAGGGGACACATCATTCCTTCTGTCCCTAAACCACGTCTTGCTACTTCTGGATTCTATGGAAGTTCCCACAGCAGAGACTCAGAAGCCACCTTCTCCACCTATATTCAGTTAATTCCAGTGTCCTGGCCTTTCTGCCTCAAAAATACTTCTTGAATTGGGCCACTTCTCTCCGCCCCTTCACTGACAGCTCTTTCTCATGCCTCTCCTCCCACCAAGCCCAGGCTGGTCGCTGTGTTTCTTCTTCCTTCCCAACATGTTCTTAGTCCCCCAGAGCATGAAGAGCCAGAGAAGGAAGCTACTCTGCTACGCAGAAAAGGGAGGTGCTAAGTACGGGATTGGGGATACTAAAGGTTGCTGGAAGTAGAGCTGATGAAGGTAACTGGGCACCTATTGCTACAGGTGCTACTTATTGTTTTAAATCATCATCTGTGTGAGGAATTTGAAAGCAGTTCATGGCCTGTGGAATATGCTATATAGAGCATATGTACTTCACAGGGCCTGGTTTTCCAAAGCCTTGCAGTTTCAAATATTGACCTTGCAAGGACAGGAAATTTTCTTCAGGGTATAATTCTCTGTTGCAAGATAAGAATTGTGGCATAGCAGGTTGCTGGCTCAAAGACAGACTAGTTACTGATTGTTATGTAAAGATACTGAGAATTGCTATAGGAAGGAAGGTTAGCTAAGATCAGGCTTTTGTTAACTGCCTTACTGGAATGTCATCTGGCTTGTTCAACTGAAAGTTACCAGCCTATATTGTTAAACTAGAACCCCACCTGTGCTCTCTTCCTGTAACTTCCTGGTCTGGAGAATAAATGCAGGAAGAGAACCCCAATTCGGCGTTAATTTCCCAAGGAAGGGATCCCTCTCTCTTGAGGGTTCCTGCGGGAGATTAACCACTTCGGGGCCTCTCACTGCTCAGTAGAGATGGGCTTTGAGTCTCCGACACCCAGGGGAAGTGGGGTGACAAATCCGTGGGGGGCGAAGCAACACAAAGCAACAATGGCCAAAGCATTGTGGGACTTTGTGTGGTTAGAATTCTCAGTGCCTGGCATGTTTAAGTCACGTGCTGACATGCCTGTTGTTCTGATGTGTTGTGTGTGCGGGAGGGAATGAAGCCTTGACAGGCTGAAGAATGTGCTTCATGTCAGCTCTCAACTGTGTACTTCTCGTGGGGAAAGGTGACAATGAGCCACCTGGTGGCAGTTAGTCTAGCTGCAGGGACAGAACATCCAGGGGGAAGCCTCTTAAGCTGTGCCTTGACAATCTAGTTATGGGGACTGCCAATGTCCCCAGAAGTGGGCCAAAGAACCACCCAGAGTGCCTGCTTAGCCCCTGACTTCTCCAAGAGTAAGACTGAGTGACTCTGTGGCTGGTGCGTGAATTGGAAGCTTGTTCTGTCTCCACTCACGCAGAGAAAAATGGCACAGAAATATAATAGCTTTTGTTATAAATGAATCCAGAGACAGGTATCAGTGAGAAAAAGATATGCAAAAAACCCATCCTCGTGTCATAAATGTCGTCTGCTTTTAGGAAGCAAAGGGCAGAATAGGCAGCTAATTTTCGGAATTCCTCA
The DNA here is from genome assembly GCF_027409185.1 of Cynocephalus volans. Classification (NCBI taxonomy): domain Eukaryota; kingdom Metazoa; phylum Chordata; class Mammalia; order Dermoptera; family Cynocephalidae; genus Cynocephalus; species Cynocephalus volans. The sequence continues at coordinate 90,021,069 of NC_084473.1, read as the reverse complement.
TGAGCTTCCTGACCCCTGGACCCGCACTCAGTTCAGTCCTGCTGCGTCCCCGAAGGCCAAACCAGGAAGACGTGTGTGTGCCTCCTCGTGGCAGTGTCAACAGGCATGTGCAGCTTTCCTCTTGGCGTCCCTCTCAGGACAAAAAGAGGGAGTTAGACTAAAGGTAGAGCCATGTGGGTGTTAACAAGTGTCCCAGCCCATTTCTCCTCCCATTTAAAGCACAAAGTCCCCTTCCTTTAGAAAACTTCCAGGACTTGAGATTTTTATTTTTAGCATCAGGTTGTTAAACCACCTCTCTTCCTTCACTTTTGCCAAGTATTCATTGCAGTGACTGGTGTACTTTTTTCTCTCCATTGGGCTATTTCCTGAGGGCTACTGCTATGCCAGAGTTACATATGTGTTTCTTGTAGTGGATTGAATTATGTCCCCCCAAAACTCACTGAAGTTTGAATTGTGTCCCCCAAGTTTTATGTATTAGAAACTTGGACTCCACTGTGACTGTTACAAGGGTGAGAAATCGGGCTGGCCCCATGGCTCACTTGGGAGAGTGCGGCGCTAGTAGTGCCAAGGTTGTGGGTTCGGATCCTATATAGGGATGGCCGGTGCGCTCACTGGCTGAGTGTGGTGCGGACCACACCGTGCCGAGGGTCGCTATCCCCTTACTGGTCAAAAAAAAAAAAGAAAAAAAAAAAAAAAAAAAAAACAAGGGTGAGAAATCCTAGGTGAGAGAAATCCAAGGGTGAGAAATGGTACTTGAAAGGTGGAGCCTTGAACAGGTGAAAATGGAACCCTCTTACACTGTTGGTGGGACTGCAAAATGGTGCAGGTTTTATGGAAAATGGTATGGAGGTTCCTCAAACAACTACAAGTACATCTACCATATGACCCAGCTATCCCACTGCTGGGAATATACCCAAAGGAATGGAAATCGTCATGTCAAAGGGATACCTGCACTCTCATGTTTATTGCAGCTCTATTTACAATAGCCAAGAGTTGGAAACAGCCTAAGTGCCCATCGTCAGATGAGTGGATAAGGAAAATATGGTCTATCTACACAATAGAATACTACTGTGCTATAAAACAGAATGAAATACTACCATTTGCAGCAACATGGATGGACTGAGAGGAAAGTATGTTACGTGAAATAAGTCAGGCACAGAAAGAGAAATACCACATGTTCTCACTTATATGTGGGAAATAATATAAATAAATAAATAAATATACTAACAAATAAATGGGAGGGGAAGAAGAAGACACAATAATCACAATAATTTCTTGAGCTTGTTAAGTGAACAGATATGATGTTGATGGGGGAGGAGGGAAAGGGAGCGGGGAAGAGGAGGAATTGGTAAATGGACATGAAAATCAACTACACTGCATATTGACAAATCAAAATAAAAAATAAATACATTAAAAAAAAAGAAAGGTGAGGCCTTGAAGAGGTGATTAGATTATAGGACCATGCAGTAGTGAAGGGGTTAAAAATGGTGGTCAGGGGTGTAGTTCTGAGGGCTTTAAAAGAAGAGGAGAGTCTGTCTTTCTCTCTCTGCTGTCTCTGCTTCCACCATCTTGCAGTGTGAGACCCCTGGGTCACTGTTGCCTCCACCAGATGGACTTTGGACTTTGCCTCAGAAACTGTAAGCAATAAACTTTGTTTTCTTTCTAAGTTACCCAGTTTCAGGTATTTTGTCATAAGCAATGGAAACGGACAAATATATTCCTCAAATTCAGTTCTGCAAATATGTTATCAAGTGTCAGGTTTTATGCTAGATATTGTGGAGGAAGAAGATGTGCTTCTACGTCTGGGACCTTAGAAATGAACAAGGGAGGCTGACCTGCATCAGTTACTGGCTCAGCTAAGGCCTGACATTGATAATTACAAAGTGCTAGCGCAGAGGCAAGTATGTGAATGTTGCGGGGGGAGGGGGAAGGCAGGGGACTTGGAAAGATGCCAGGAAGGCAGCAGTACTTGCAGGGGGAGGTGGGGTTTGGAGTCAGTAGAAAGGGCTGAGTGAGGATGCAGGCGACTCAGTTCCGGCTCCCATTGTGGACTTGCTCAATGCTGCCAGCCCAGCCCCTTAACCTCCCCATCACCAGGCCTACTTTCCTGCTAGCTGCCAGCAAAGGCATACCCAGGATTAAAATGAAAGAAAGCCTGATTACATCCTGTACGAATTTACAAGTAAGACAGCTTGGTGTAAGGAAGAAGACAAAACAGACGAGGAACAGGAATATCTGGGTTTCGGTCCCAGTCGGCTCTTGCTGGCTTTGTGATCTCGGGCAAACCATAGCACCTTTCTGACCTGAGTCTGACCGTAGTAAAATGGTAATAGTGCCTGCCTTGGTTAGCTCCTAGGGCTGTTGTGGGGGTCAAAGGATCTTCAAGGGACTGAATGGGGTGTGCTGGGATCAAATCAACAGGATGCCAGCTGGGGGTAAAGAGGAAGGGAGTAAAGGAGCAGAGCTAAAGCAGGCTAAGACAGGAAGATGGTGCTGGGCTGGCCAGGAACCAAGCACAACCCTGGGACGTAGGACGACATTCGAGCAGCACTGCTACGTGCAAGTCTGCGTACAGCCTACAGATGTCTGGGAAGTGTTCTTCCAGCTTACATATTGCTCCTAACTAACTGTGTGGAAGACATTATTTGTCATAAGGTGGAAACACTCACGCACTTTGGCCCTTAAGGTTTGTGTCTAGCCAGTTGGTGCCTAGTGAGCTCAGCATGCCACGTGCCTCCATGTGGCATGTGTTGGATACACGGCTACATCAACACATCTAGCATTACCCCTGTAAGCCCTTCTCTCTGTGAGGTCTCCCTGTAGGGTAGGATTCTCTGTATGTTCCCAGTTTCTGGCACAGAATAGGCACTAAGCAAAGTCTCTTGATTATGAATCCTGAAAATTTTGAAAGTGCCGTGCCAAGTCTTTGGGAAATAATGGAAAAGACACCTGTCTGAAATAGGTTAGGCGTAAGTTTTCTTGAGGGTAGGGCTATGACCCTTCCTAGACCTATGATCACATTTTATAGATTTGGAAATCTACCATTTTGGGATTAACTCCCCCCAAAAGAGCCAACCATAAATAATTTTTTAAAGTTTTATTAAATCATTTAGACTTGAAAGAAGTCACAATAGTTAACACACTTAAGTGCGTTCTGTACACCACCAACCCAAATGGATTGATTTCAGAATTTTTATAAATAAAAGTAAACATATTTACAATGAAAAATAAAAACATGTTAACGAGTTAGATGATTAAATTGTTATCTATAATCAGTTTGGGGGATGTACCAACCTACAGGATTACGTGTAAGACATTTAAGCTTTCGTTAGGTTTAAAAAGTCCATAATTGAAGAAGTTAGTTGTAATATATGACCCATTTCTTACTACGGCTTTTTTCCTCCCCAAACCAGAACTTTTGACCAATTTACATAAAAAGCTTCATTTCCCCTTTATTGGAGGTAAAAGCACAAAAAGCTCTTAAACTCTTCCTCGAACCATCTAAGAAATAAAGCTATTTAATGCTACAAATATGACTATAAAACTGCAGACATAACCAGTCATACGATTTGTGCTACTTGTCCTCCAAAATAGCACAGATTCCTAATTTACCCACCAGGGACAAAAAAGGAGTCAGCTTTTTTGGAAATCAGTTTCAAAATCATCATATCTCTAGACAGCATATTTCTGGAACAAGACAATTACCACATGGGGGGACTTTCATTCTTCTGTACTATAAAACATTTCCATTTTAATTCTCTCTCTGTATTTAGGGATTGCTTCTAACTCCCCAGGCAAAAGGTGAGGGCTGTAAAGCTTTGTCCGCCAGTTTCAAGAGACCAAAGAAGAACAAGACCGCATGTGATTGGGACAGCTCTCTCCTTAAGTACGGCAGAAGTCAAGAGCTGGCTCAAAATTATTCTATGCCCCCAAATCCTCTTTAGATTTGACTTAGAAAAAGTAGTCAGTCCAAAATAAAATTGAGCAAAGAACAAAATTTTCAAGTCTACAGCTTTGAAAAGTCACACTCCTAAGAGGTGGGCTCTTCTGTGACAGGGCTGTTAGCACAACTTGAGGCTAATCACTTGGCAAAGGGCTACAGCAGTTGCTAGACTGTCTTGAATGTTCTGTCGCTGATGAACTCATGGAGCGAGACCTCTGCCTGAGCACTGTTTTTCCAAGTCCTCAAATGTGGCATTTTCAATGGTATTTATAGCTTCAGGTCGTTCCATGGAGGACGGACAGAGCATGTCTTGAACCATCACATACTGAAATACAAAAATTGTTTTCTGAAAAAAGAGCCATGTGTAGATCACTAAACATTCCTTTAAATCAGGGGTAAGCAAAATTTTTCTGTAAATACTTTAAGTTTGTAAGCCGTATTGTTTCACTGTGCCACCCAAGCACAATAGCTGTTATAACCAGTACATAAACTCATGGGCGCAGTTGTGTTCCAATAAACCTGTGTTACAAGAACAGGTAGCAGGCTCAACTTCTCCTGTGCGCCCGAGTTTGCCAAGCCCTGCTCCAAAGAAACAACCATTTGCTGGTAATTAGTGTTTTTCTAACATGAAGAGTTTTTAAGTCACATCCTTGAAACACAGACATCATCAATTTTAAAAATAAGTTCATCTTACAGCTGCATATGCATCTATACTTATCTCAATAAAAATGCCAATTAAAAAAACAATCATGCCAGATATCAGCACCCAACACCTCTTCTTGATTTTTTAAAAAAATCCCTTTTAATGATGTAACATAAAATATGAGCCCTTCTGGGAATAGAATTATCAACTTTGCAAAATGAACGATGACAATTTTTAGTAAAAGATTTCATTTCCGGTTCCTATATCTAAGTATGTTATTATAAAGTTCATTTTTCATGCACTCCTTCATTGTGGGTTCATTGTAATTATAATTATACTGAAAGACAAACCTTGACTTTTTCTAATTTGATGGTTAACACACACTGTCTAATTTACTTCAATTTATTTATTTAAGAAAATTCAAGATTTATCAATGTATAAATTTTAAAATGATATGTTTGTAGACCAAACATATTATAAAATAAAAATAAACAAAAGCCACAAAAAGAAATATAACTTCAAAGGTTCTTTACACACAATTTTCACCATCAAGACCAGCTTAGGTTTTCCCTTCCTACTCTTCTGAATCATTTGCTGTGTGGTGTAACCCCAATATACACAATCAACGGAAATTAATAGTGTCTTAGATAAATTTTTTTTTAAGTGAGGAAGTTTTTAAATTCTCTCACAAATTCATAAAAATAAAGAGATTAATGGCATGATCATGACAGTAACTGTATTCCTGTGAAGGTGCTCCGTGTGTCAGCCTTATTTCAGCACAGGCTGCTGCCACCGACGTGCAGGAGGCCACACAGCACACAGCACAGGACACTAAGCTGACGAGGACAGGCCCAGGCTCCAGTCTTTGGACTTAACAACTTGTGTGCTCTTGGGAGTGGGTCCCTTTCCTCTCTAGACCTTTGGTTTTCTCATCTGTAAAATGGGGCAATGATGAGTTGATTGCTAAGGATCCTTTAAGTTCTAAATATGATTCTAAAGAAAATAAAAGATGAGAATTTTACATACCTCACAAGAATATTTCTACGTAAATAGTGGTAGAAATTTGAGATTTCTCTACATCAGTCAAGACCTAAAAAGAAAGGTGTTAATTATCTTTAAGTTTATTTTGGCATATGGATCTATTTAAGCATAAAATATCTTTTGCTACTCTAACAGAGTAGCTAAGAAGAAAAGTCGGATATTAAACAGGCGGAAAACTTACCAATAGTGTTTCCTGACTAACTAATCTATATACAATATGGCTTCCTGAGCATAGATGTACACTCCTTCAAACTTCAAAATATAGGAGAGGGTGTGTGTGTGTGTGTGTGTGTGTGTGTGCGCGCGCGTGTGTGTGTGTGCACATTTACGTATATTGAGGGTACTTCAAAAAGTTTGTGGAAAAATAGAATTAAAAGTTAGTATGAACCTTTCCATGAAATTTTGAAGATCCCTTGTATACATATATGTGTATATATGTGTAGATACTGTTTAGACAGGTATATAAAGAGAGCAGCTATATTAAAGCACAGAGAAAATATTGTTTAAACAGTAGTTAAAATTTATGAGTGTACCTCAAAAAGTTCATGGGAAGATTTGTATTACCTTTTTTGTTTAAGTTTTGTTTTTAATTTTTATGTTTAATTTTATTTATTTATTTTTTACATTCTAAAGTGTTGCCTCGGAGCACTTGGTGGGAAGGGGAAAGGGGACAGAGGAAGGGAACGTGGCCTGAGGAGGAGGAAGGGGGCATGGTCAAGGCCCCTGGCACCCCCTCATTCCCGCAGGAGAAGAGCCCTGGGAGCTTCTGTGGGGGGCTCAGTGGTTGTCTCTGGGCTGGATGTGGACATTGGGGGGCATGGCTGAGGCTCTTGGCCTTGTATCACCTTTTAATTCTATTTTTCCACGAACTTTTTGAAGTATCCACATAAGGGTGCATTGAAAACTAAGCAATTGAGCAAAGATGATTGTGGAAAAACAGGTGGTATAAGAAAGAAAAGAAAGTCAGAATACACTATTTGTCCTAGCATAGGATACTATTTACATGGCCAAGATAAATACTATTAATTCAACCAAAAAAATTTTATAATCAATTTTTTTACATTTTGTTATTGAAACAAAATTCATATAAAATTCACCATTTTAAAAGTGTAAAATTCAGTGGTTTTTCTTATATTTACAGTGTTGCACAACCATCAACACTAATACCAGAACATTTTCATCACCCAAAAGAAACCCCGTACCCATTAAGCAGTCACTCCCCAACCCCTTTTGCCTTCAGCCTCCTGCAACTACTAATCTAACTTTGTCTCCCTAGATTTGCCTATTTAGACATTTCATAAAAATGGAAACATACAAATGTGGACCATAGCGAATTTCACTTAACATAACATTTTCAAGTTTCATCTGTGTTGTAGCACGTATCAGTACTTCATTCCTTCTCATGGCTGAATAATATTCCATTGTATGGATACACCACAATTTGTTTTTTCATTCATCAACTGATGAACATTTGGGTTGTTTCTACTTTTGCATATTATGAATAATCCTGCTATGAACATTCGTGTATACATTTTTGTGTGCATCTATATTTTCACTTCCCTTGAATATAAATCTAGGAGTGGAAATACTATAACAATTCTATATTTAACTTTTTGAGCAACTACCAAATTGTTTTCCATAGTAGCTGGACCATTTTCTACTCCTATCAGCAATACACAAGCATTCACGTTTCTCTGAATCTTAGCTAACACTTGCTATTTTGCTTTTTTTTTTTTTGGATTACGCACATCTTAGATAGTGTGAAGTGCTATCTCGTTGTGATTTTGATTTGTATTTCATTTGATGCCATCTGATTCCAGATCCATTACTTCCATTGGACCTATTTTATTCTCCTTTCTGGAAGCTTTTGGGGCCTTTATTTCAGGTGTTCTGAAATTTGGTTATTTTTGTTTAGTTTTTCTTTTTTCCCACATGTTGTGCAGAACTCTTGGTAGGTCCTTTCATTTAGAAGATATGAGTCCTCTGGTTCTGTGTGAGAACTACATCCTCTTCTGCCATGGCCAGAAGTCAATAGATGAGCTAAAATTGATAAATTAAGAAATGGTGATAAGACCATAAACTTTGGAAACATGGAGGTAAGTACCAGGGACAGCAACTAGGTGGAACGTAACCACTGATGGAGGACGGGGACGAATGTGGCAGAGGCCTGCTTTGAAAAGACTTTTGGTATGATCTGCCTTAAAAGCCGTGCTCATGGTTTATTTTGAGAGGGAAAAAACTGATTATGCATAATTCGCTAGCTTTTAAGTATATAAGTGTGTGGCCTCTTGCCTTCCAGAAAAATCTTCTCTGACCAGCTACCAGCACCACTCTTTCCCTCCCACTCCCCAGCCCACCCCCATTATTTCCCTAGGGTTCCCCTAGATTTGCACTTGGTACAAATTTATTGAGTTCAAGATATTGTTAAGTTACAATAAATTTAAGCAAAAACTAGGAACAAACAATCCAACTAAACAATTTTTCAAAGACTGAGCTTTAGATGGAAGCAGTCTGTAGATCCTCACTGTACTGCTCATATGACCTCTTTCACTTCTAGTTAACTAGTCTGTTGGTGCTAAGAATAACTTAATCTTCTTTTAAAAACTCTTTTGTAAATTTTATTTTCTTTTTCAGCCTTTTTTTGAGGACGGGGGTACTTACCCTAAGTCCTTCCATCTGAGTGCTGAATGCGTACAGCAATCCAAATAGAATCAGGCCTAAAGAAAATATGTTCACTCTATGAGAGTAGTTGTCCCCATGAATCTGAAATCCCACATAAAGAAAACAATATTTAAAAAATTAACACAGAGATAGTACAATGCATGTTATAGCATTACTGAATCACTAAGTTTACTTAGTCACTTCTTGGTTTAAATGAAAGTGCACGTGTAAAAATGTTAGAAAAGAGTTAATAATCTCTCAAGCCTCTTTCCTTCAACTCACTACACCAGGAGTAATTAAACTAGTCAGCATTCCAGAAGGAAGGCCCGGGTATAGCTCAACCACCCCCGAGGTGAAGTTTTTCAAAGCAAACACCCTCTAAACCAAATCTCTCATTTCTAATCTTCTTAGTCCTCACCCATTTTTATGAGAAACTCTTCGTGACTCCAAACCACTAATCAACTGTGGTTAGCCTTCATTATGGCACTTAATTATGGGCTCCTTTGCATTCATAGTTTATTTTTCATGTGCATATTTCTTATTCTTCACAACTAGATTATAAAGTCTCAGAGGGAAGGCAACTGCTTCTTTTGTTTTCCCATCATCCAGCACTGGGCTAAGTAGAGAGAAGGCCCTCAGTAAATACTCATTCGTTAAGTTAAAATGAACAAATCAATTACAACTGAACTACTCCATTAAACAAAGCCTCATTTAAAGTAAAAGTGACCCCCTGGTAACTCAGAAGAACCCTTTTATTTGTGAAAAAGTTTTTAGGCATGTAACAACATTTGGTAAACGTCCAAAGAAGGGCATCACTCTGGAGACGCTCCACACCAGCGTTTCTTTATTGGGGTGTGGGGTGGGGGTGGTCACAAGGCAGTTGCCAGGGTTGATGAGTCCTTCACGACCTCCCTCTAAACCTTACTTGGTATGTCTCCTTGGGTGCTTCCGTGCAGCCAGCCCGCCTCTATGCTTCTCCAAGAGCAGATGGAAAGCTTCAGTGGCCACATCAGCTGCACCACCCTCCTCCCTTCTAAGTGACTGCAGCAATCTGAATCCTCCCTTACCTCTCATCCCTGCGGGTTGGGAATTATTCAAAGAAAATATGTTCAAAAACAGTGCTTACAGGGGTACAATGGAAAGGATACCCTTATGCACTATTCAGAGACTATAGATTGAAACACGTTCGTGAGAAGCAACTTGGCAATAAACATTTATTCCCACTTAATGGTCCCATCTAATTTTGTCCAACCTAGGGTAGAGGGAAATGTGAACAGAGATTTGGATACAGGGATAGCTACCCAAGTGATATTCCTAACAGCAAAATTTACAAGTAACTAAAATGTCCAAAACAAACATTGAATAAATTGCTGAACCGAGCAAATATGATGCAGATAAAAATATTTTCTAAGAATGTTTAGTAATATGGAAAATGTTTACATTTGAATATTACATCCAATATTTTGTAGAGTAGAATCTCAATTTTGCTTCCCAAAGTATATATAAATATATGTTACAAGATGGGTTTATATATACATAGAAAGAAATAATTAACCTCCATTAATGTTTTAAAGATTTTTAGTAAGTGAATTCACTTTTTCTTTATACACTCCTATACTTTCCACATTCTCTACATAGAGGAGAGGACAGATTAATATATGATGAGGAAAAAAAGCGTTATTCATATATTTTCTTAAATGTAGCCTCATGAACACATGAAAAGTCATTTTTATAAAATATCTAAATAAAAGGGAATTAAATACAAAATCTCAAGGGAGGTGAAATATAAGATAACCTTTCAGAGTTTAATGTCACCTCTTCCCCAGGTTGATGGAGACGCAAAAAGGATTACTCAAAGCCCATTTCTTCCGAGCAGTGAGAAGCCCTGAAGGAGTTAATTTCCATGAACCCTCAAGAGAGAGGCATTCCTCGGAAAATTAACATTGAACTGGGGTCTTCTCTCAGTACTTATTCTCCAGGCCAGAAAGTTACAGAAAAGGAACATAGGTGGTTACAAAAAGAACAGTAAGATAATTGTCATGGCAACAGTCATTAGGTTTAGTTGCACCAACGACATCTGCCCTTGGAGCCAGCAATTTTGCTGTGTTACAATTCTTTATCTACAACAGAGACTTTAGCCTGAGGAAAGTTTTCTGTCTTTTGCAAGCTTAACATTTCTGTGTGTAATTTTTAAAAGTTAGGCTATTCCCGAAACTACAGGGCTTTGGAGGCTAGGCCCTGTGAAATACATTTGCTTTATTAATATTAGTACACTCCACAGTTTAAATTGATTGTTTTATTATTGTGCAATACTAGAACTTGGTCTATATTTCTTGGTAATTACAACCAAGAGCAAAGTAACTGTGGGCCCTGCTCATTTACTCTGTGGGTAAGAAAATTAAGAAATTTGATAAGAAATATTTTAAAACAATGTCTTAGGACAGCTTCTGAGGCTTGGGTAAGACAATTCACATAGCCAAAGTATTTTGAGAGACTTTTTTTGGTGGTTGGCTGGTACTAGGATCTGAACCCCTTGAGAGACGTTTTAAAGGGATGTTTTATAAAGTGAGTTTCTTTTTTCTTTTCTTTTTGTTTTTACTAAAATGACAGTTTCTATATTTAAAGAGGATTATTAAGAAGAGAATTAAGACTACCCATCTCTAATTACCATAATTTAACTACTGTTAAATTTCCACACACTATTAACGTTTCTATAGCCATCCTGATTTTCTAGTATCTTCAACAACACCAAATGTAGCATTGCTTGTCATCAATCTCTTCCTTTCTCATGTGGCAGTCCCTGCCTCCAACAAACATACACACACGTGCTTGTACACACTCGTGCTGATACACACATAATCTGCAGCCACAACCAAAGCACAGTCAGGACAGCAGTGTGCACAGGTGGCCAGGGCCACCTGATGTTCATCTTTTCACTGGCATTCACGTTCACTCATCCACCAAACACTTACGAACACCTGCTGAATTCTAGGCACTGTTTTAGGTGTTAGAGTAAACAAGATAAACGAGGTTCCTCTTCTGATAGCGTATATTTTAGAGGAGAAGAAAAAACAATTTCAGAGAGTTAAAAATGGTATGAAGAGAATACAGCACAATGGGATAGACCCTAGTAGGGAATAAGGGAGAGTGGCCTATTTTAAACAGGGCTGTTGGGGCACCTTTCCATATAGAAAGTCTTTTATCAATAAGCAACCAGGTGGAATTCCTTCTATTTAGTTATTTCTAGTTTGCTTTCATAAAATGTCAAATGTTAAAGTGTTATTTCCAGCTTCTAAAATAATGATGAATTTTTAGAAATGCTTTAAAAAAATTTTGGTATCAATCCTGATATACGCCTATTTTTAAAAATTGGGAAACACAGAAAAGTCCAAAATAGATTAAAACTCACACAAAGTCCCCTAACTTGAGAGCAATGACTGGACATTTTACAGCTCTTCCAGTCTTTTTTCCTATGCATATAAATATGTATTTAGAGTATTTTGATATTCCATACAGTTTTAATTTTTCCTTTCACCAGGTCCTGGGCACATCATTCCCCCAAGACAATTCAATTACTTGGGCCAATAGATTTCTTTTTCTTCTTAAGAGAGTTTGTTGAAGACTTTGGGTTGCAAATAATAGACTATGTATAATAGTCTTCTATAAATTAAAATCTCTGCTGTATCCTTTCTAATTTCTACATCTGTTTGTGGTTTTTTTCCCCCTTAAGTAGATTCACTAGAGAGGATTATCTTTTTATTTAAAGGTATTAAAATCAACCATGATGATGTTTTAGTATTTCATCAGTATCAGCTCTTACGCTTGTTTTCCATCTTCTTGCAGCTCTTCCCTGCCTCCTACTGAGCAGAATGCTAAATCACGCAGTAATGTGCTTATGCAATGAAGGCCTTTCAAATAAATTTATCTCCAAATAGAACTTTGATAACTTCCTACAGATTTCAGTGTTTTACTATTTCTTTCATTATTCTCTCAATAGATTGTACAAATGTTTTACTTCATTATTGATCTGACAGTTATTTAGGAGCGTTTTTAAATTCCCAGCTACCCAAACTAGAAGCACAAACAAAAATAAAAAGCAAACAAAAAACCAAAACAAACCACTATAACCCCTTTTTATTGCACTGTGATCATAGAAAGACATTTCCAATTTCTGTTTGGGGATATGCTGGTTTTTCTTCATGTTCTAGAAGGTTGAAATGAAAGTATATCCTATTTTAATTTATTTGTCAATAAATATTCAAATGCAATTACATATAAAGCCTAGTATGTTTTTTACCTACCTTCCTCTTTTAACCTTTCTCTTTTGAAAAAACTTCTAACGCAATCTGAAGTTCTCCTTTTCATGGAGAAATTTAAACACATTTATTTATTTACTATCATAACTAATGCTTGGCTTTAGCATCATTTTACGTTTTGGTTTTTTGTATTTTCATACCCTTTCATTTCATTGCAGTTTGCATTTATCTTCCGCAATGATACAGAAGGTAGAAATGTTGTTTTGGTTCTATTTGCCGAATTTAGGTGCATCAAATGCAAATCCCTACTCCCATCTTTATTCTCGTTCTTACCGTCTTCCATTTCCTGATCTTTGTTAATTTAGTATGGGAGTTACAGACGCAGCTTAATTTGATGACTGTGATTAAAATTATAAGCCTTTTATTAAGCACATTTTAATTCAAAATAGCCACTGGCACAGATTGTTCATTGGTTTTGATGTTTATTACCATAAAATTCTCTTCTTAAATTCACTTTTAATAGGTAATCCTTTCACATGGCTCAGAAAGAAGTAAAAGTAACCCTCCCCTTCCCCCTGCCCCTCGTCTGCCCAGGCCCACCAGCCCCATAACCGTCCAGCTCCTGCACATCCTTCCAGTTTTCTTATATAAACATAAGCAAACATATATCTATCTTTCCCTCATTTACACAAAAGGTAGCACAGTATGCACACATTTCTACACCTTGTTTTTTTCACTTAAAAGTTCTTCAAACTTTTACTTCCCTAAAAATACCTGATTTCTTTGTACGTGAATAACTTCATAGCCAGATACAAGACTCACAGGTCATGACTATTTTTCTTCAAAACTGTTTTATGTTGCTTTATAATCTTTCAGAGTTGAGTGCTACAGAAAACAAGCTCTTTAGCTGTAACCTCTTTTTCCCTCCCTAAACACTTATAATATTTCCCTTTATCTTTGAAATGCAAGATGTCTAAGTACAGGGTTCTTTAGAGAATTTTTAAAATTAAATAAAAAATAAAAATTTAAAATGCAAAAAAGAAACATTTGAATAATGTACACAATTCAAACACTTCAACAAGATACTGCATAATAGTAAAATAAAGTCCCCCTCCTCAAAGGCAATTTCTATTACTGGTTTCTGATATAACCTCCCAAAGATAAACTAATGCAGTGGTTCTACAATGTGGCCCATGAATTCCTGGGACCTCAACACCCTTTCAATGACCTGGGATCTGTGAGGACAAGACTATTTTTATAATCATACTAAGACATAATTTGTCTTTTCACTGTGTTGACATTTGCACTGAGGAAATCTAAGCATGAGTTAGGAAATTGGCACCAAATTTTACTGGTAGTAATTATATTCTTTAGTATCACTTGCAGATTAAAAAATAAAAAACACATCTCACTTTAACGTCCTTCCTGTGAAGTAAAAATTTTTAATTTTGTTAAATCTCGACCCTTAAATACACATATTTTTAATAATTTGTGTGATAAAATGGGAACTATTCATAAAGCATTTCTGCTCCATTCCAAAGTAAAAATGGTTGTCTCGAGAAAATGCACTTGTGCAATTATTTGAGTCACAATATGCCTGAGCTGCTCTTCACAGAGCACCCTTCTGACTTGAAAGAATGATTGGTAGACAAACTATAGTTATTCGGACTTGAGCACTGGACATTCTCTTACAGATGAACAATATGAGAGTAGAAATATTATCAAGGAAAACTGACACTGCGAGTATTTCTTGCCAATGATAAAAGTTGAGCTTTCAAGTGAAAATTAGAATTTTGAAAACTTCACACCCACCAGTGAGAATTTGACAGCTTCCCAACACTTAAAGCCTTTTCTAACAAGACTGGTGGTGATATTAACAAAAGTGATTTTTTATACTGTATAAAAATCTGTGACAATTTTTAGAAAAGTTGCATAACTTAAGGATCCAATAATTTCAAAGTGACCAATGCACAATGTCACAAAATCATGCATTGGTAAAAAGATCCATTCAAAGTGCAAAAGGGACCAAGGGATATTAAAGTAACAGCACAAAATATTCATTGATATGGTTTTAGACTCCACAGTATAAATGACTTTTAAGAAACTATCATTTATTGAGTTTTGGTGTACTAACAAAGAAGAGTATCCATAATTCCCTGATATGAAATATTGCTCCCCTTTTCAACTACGTATCTGTGTGGGGCCAGATTTTCTTCATGCACTGCATCCAGCCAAAATAACATATTGCAATGGATTGAAATCAAAAACAGATAGGGCAATCTAGCTCTTTTGTATGTCAGATATTAGAGATTTGTAAAAATATAAATAAATGTTACTATTCTAATTTTTTTTTGTTTGGGGAAATATTTATTTTTCATAAAAATATCTTAAGATGTGATGGTTTAATACTATTTTAATCAAATTAATAAAGCTTTATTAATGTTTCAGTTTTAATTTCTAATATGGAAAATATTGACAGATAAAATTCTATAAGAAAAACTTCTGGGTTCGCAATCATTTTTACAAGTTTAAACAGGTACTGAGAACAGAAAGTGTGAGACCCGCTAATCTAAGCAGATAAGCTTGTGAGCATCAGTGGCCTGGTGGCGGCTGCTGTGCTGCTCTGAAGCTCCCGGGACGCCCTGCTCCTGCCACTCTCCAGTCCCTGCACTGTCCACAGGGCCTTTCCTTTGGAGACCAAGCATCTTACGAGGCAACATATCCCGGCCCATGCAGCTCTATGAGTATTTCCTGCCATGATACATTCTGGAAGCTGCCTGTGAATTCCCACAGAGAACAGCTCATTTTTCATGCTTTGAAAACCATTCCTACATAGTACACAAGACAAACTGGAGTTAAGTTTGGGAGGGTGGCATTCAAAGTCTCTTCCTAAATTTGTGGGTGCTGTCAGGTTCTGATTCAGAGGATGAGTGTATTTTACGTGTTTTATTTTTCTTAACCCGTCCCCAATGTAGGTTGTAGAAACTGCACCCTAGCTGTGTTGCCAGTTTTCATAATTTTCAGGCTTTATAGTACTGGGTATTTTAATGAGAACATGGGAGGAGATTCATTAGGCACATCTAGCTTGCTGCCATGCTAAATAAAAGTCTGAAAAACTCACCTGCTCGGGGCTCATATACAGTTTGGTCCCTACTTGTCCTGTGTGTCTGGCATACGCTGGCATTGGCGTCAGAACCACCTGCTCTTCCTCATCCTCATCCATTGCAGTTACTAATCCAAAGTCTCCAGCCTTGACCACATCATCCATTGCAAAGAATATGTTGGAAGTTTGCAAAAATGAAAGAAACAAAAGTACAGTGGGTGTGTATGAAGAAGGTGAAGAAATGAACTATTCAAATGACTACAGAAAAGAAATACAAGAAAAACAGATATTCTCAAACACCTTCACCTTTAAAAATGGGCTAATATGAAAATAAAAAGAATTTTTCCATGCCAGACAAGTACTGCAAGTAAAGAAAAGGGCAAGGGAGCAAAGATAACATCATTCATTGAACATCTACTTACACTTTTAGAGATCCACATTCCTTAGGGTCCAGGGTACTTAATCCTTTTTTATTTTTATTTATTTATTTATTTTTGTTGGCCAATACAGGAATCAAACCCTGGACCTGGGTGTTATCAGCACCACACTCTGACCAACTGAGTTAAGCAGCCAGCTCAGGGTACTTAATCCTTAATCCTATGATTCTATATACCTCCCTGGGCAAACTTCTCTACATTTATGTCTTAAGACGTAATAATTAGAGTGAAAATATCAATATTAGCAAGTGCATATATAGTACTTGCAACATGCCAGGCAGTGCTCTAAGCACTTTATTGCCATTAATTCACGTAATACAACCTTATGAGATGAGTGCTATTAGCCCGCAATTTTACAGACGTAGAAACTGAGGCCCAGAGAAGTTAAACAAGTAGTCCAAGATTACCCAGCTAGCAAGTGGCGGGACAGATTCAAATCCTGGCATTTGGCTCTGTGAAAAAAGGACATTTTGATTCACTGCCACACACCCAGCATTCAGTACAGTTCTTGCTCTACGGTAGCTAATCGATATGTGATGAATGAATGAAACAGAGTGACCTTTTGGTTAGTTTCTGAGGGGCAGATGCCTGTCCAGGGGAATAAGAGCTCTTAACTGCTACCCACCCCATGCGGTCTCTTCTAAAACTCATATGCTCTCAAGGCTGTATCTACTCCCAGACCTCCGTCCTTGTTCTAAACGTTCATATGAAACTGTTCATTGGATGCATCTCACCAAGTGTCTCATGGACTCCTCAAACTCACAGTGCCATCCGTACAATCCGTCATCTTTCCTCCAGAGTCTACTGCAGGTACATGACCACCATTCACAGCCCTTGAAATAAGAAGAAAGGAAGCCATTTAGCTCATAAAATTGAATTTCATCATGCTTCAAATACTACCAGAAAACAGCATTGTGTTCCCAAACTCCAAAATACCATTGTACAATTCTGACTTTGAAGCAATGAGGTTATTGTGTAGAACTAAAAACCCGCAGCTCTCCCACAAACAACCTGTACCAGAGACAACCACAGACGTGCTGCCTTAAGTTTCCTCTTTGCTCCCACTCCCGTCTTCTGGTGGCATGGGTCCTTACTGAATCCTCTAACAGGCCGCTTTCTAGCTCTCCGGCACCTGCCCCGAGCTTCTACCAGAACATCCTGACTTGCATTGGGAAATTCCTTCTTCCTGACGGTCAGCACCCCGTGTTTGCGTGGAAGTTTTCCTGTCCCACAAGCTGCCAAACCCATCTACATGCCCCATTCTCTGTCCAGGAGACTGGTGCAGGAATGCGCAAGGGTCTTCGGTTTATCAAGTAGAATGAAACCCAGGACTTCTGAACAATACTGTGAGAGAGAGATATTTTTCTCCCCATCCTCTATCCCACCAACTCCAAAAGGCTTTTTTAAAAAAAAAGCCCTGGAGCCCTGAGAATCCCTGACAGCCATCCCGAGACTGCTGAGAACAGAAGGAAGAAATGGGGCGGAGGTGCTGGGAGTCCACAGTGGAAGCAGCTTCTGCAGCGGGCGGGCCGCAGGCTCCGCAGCACCTTGCACCGCGGTAAGGGTCGTGCTCCCTCCGCACCCCTCTTGGTGGCTTTGGCTGGTGGCCACCCTGGATAAGCCTCCAGCCTTTTCCGCAAAGGCTGGGGCATGGCAGTTCATTTCCGAGTGACTTGGCCTCCCTTGGCCCCTCCACTCAGGTGTCGGCTGTGTTTACTGTGCTGGCATCGAGAACGGGGCTGTGGTGGACAAGTCTGTGGGCACCAAGGACGAGGACCAGCTGGAGGCCTTCCTGAAGAAGCTGACTGGCTGACAAGCAGGGCAGAGTCCTGATTGCCCCTGCCTACCGCTTCCCCCATGGTCGCAGGAAGGGACCCCAGTAGAACCCACAGCCCTTCTGTGCCAGCCCTTTCCTCCTCCTCCCTTCTGTCTGAGCCCCGTGGGCATGTGTTTTGGAGACCAGTCTCCAAATGTGGGAAACGTGAATGCTTCTGTGCTAGCTGACTACCCAGGACGGCCATCAGAGCGATGGTGCTGCTGCTGATCAGGGACAGCCGTCTTCCCACCCACTCTCCTTTTGTCTGATCCCTCTAGGGCTCATTGCAGTTCTCCCAAGACGGCTGGAGAGAGCCCAGGCTGGCCTGCAGCAACACTGCTCAGGCAGCCACGCCTTGGTCCCTTCTGGTCTGGACCCTGGTGCCTGGCTTGTCTGCCTCCTGTATTTTTCTATCCTGCTGCTGTTTTGTAAAATGAAAAAGAAGGAAAAAAGAAACCTTGAGTTAGAGTAATATATAATTCTCTCATTTCTATAGGTCTGTAACAAAGAACTTATGCGATCCCTTCTACCTCCTACTATGAAGAACAGCCCCTGGGCCCCACACTGAAATCCCCTATAGTTGTCCCCATGCCCATCCCCCAGAGAGCATCCTCTCTTCCTCTCCTCCCACCTTCCCTCCCAAGAGCAAGGGCAGAAAATAAGTTTGGGCTGGCAGAACCCTGCATATCCCTGATTCTGGAAGGTGTTCCCTCACCATTAGCTGGCCCTTTGGTTCTGTGAGGAGGCAACCTGTGAAGAAATCAGACCAATAAAACTACAGGGAGGATGGCGGGGGTGGGGGGGATGGACGAGGGGAAGGAAGAAAGGAGAGAAAGAGAGAAAGAGAGAGAAAGAGAGAGATATGAAGAGAGAGAAAGAAAGAGAAAGAAAGAAAGAAAAAGAAGGAAAAGGAAAGAAATGGGGAGAATTCAATGCAATCCCCATCAAAATTCCAATGACATTTTTCTCTGAATTGGAAAAAAATATCCTAACATTTATTTGGAACAACAAAAGACCACTAATAGCCAAAGCAATTCTGAGCAAAAAATAAAATAAAATAAAGTTTGAGTCACAGCACTACCAGACTTTAAACTATACTACAAAGCTATAATAACCAAAACAGTATGGTACTGCCATAGAAACAGACACACAGATCAATGGAATAGAATAGAGAATCCAGAAATCAACCCATACCCCTACATCCATCTTATCTTTGACAAAGGCATCCAGTCTACACACTGGGGATGAGACTGCCTCTTCAGCAAATGGTGCTGGAAAATGAAACTAGACCCATACCTCTCACCATATACCGAAATCAACCAAAATGGATTAAAGAATTAAATATACACCCTGAAACAATAAAACTCCTTCAAGAAAACATAGGGGAAATACTCCAGGAAGTAGGATTGGGCACAGACTTCATGAATATGACCCCAAAACCATGGGCAACCAAAGAAATAATCAATAAATGGGATTATATCAAACTAAAAAGCTTTGGCACAGCCAAAGAAACAATTAACAGAGTTAAAAGACAACCAACAGAGTGGGGGGAAATATCTGCAAAATATACATCTGAAAAAGGATTAATATACAGAATATACAAGGAACTCAAAGAACTTTACAGCAAAAAAACAAGTAACCCAATTAAAAAATGGGCAAAGGAGCTAAATAGGCATTTCTCAAAGGAAGATATACAAATGGCCAATGGACACATGAAAAAATGCTCAACCTCACTCAGCATCCAGGAAACTCAAATCAAAACCACACTGAGATACCATCTCACCCCAGTTAGGATGGCTAAAATCCAAAAGACTCTGAATGATAAATGCTGGCGAGGTTGCAGAGGAAAAGGAACTCTCATACACTGTTGGTGGGACTGCAAAATGGTGCAGCCTTTAAGGAAAATGGTTTGGCTGTTCCTCAAACAATTGCAGATAGATCTACCATATGACCCAGCTGTCCCACTGCTGGGAATATACCCAGAGGATGGAAATCATCAAGTCGAAGGTATGCCTGCTCTCCAGTGTTCACTGCAGCAATACTTACAATAGCTGAGAGTTGGAACCAGCTCAGATGTCCATCATCAGATGAGTGGATGTGGAAAATGTGGTATATCTACACAATGGAATACTACTCTGCTATAAAAAAGGATGAAATACTACCATTTGCAACAACATGGATGGACTTAGAGAGAATTATGTTAAGTGAAACAAGTCAGGCACAGAAAGAGAAATATCACATGTTCTCACTTATTTGTGGAAGCTAAAAATAAATAAGTAAATACACAAATAAACAGGTGTGGGGAAGAAGACATAACAATTACAATTCCTTGAAC
Source organism: Cynocephalus volans (assembly GCF_027409185.1). Lineage (NCBI taxonomy): Eukaryota > Metazoa > Chordata > Mammalia > Dermoptera > Cynocephalidae > Cynocephalus > Cynocephalus volans. The sequence goes on along the minus strand of NC_084473.1, from coordinate 90,000,834 downwards.
TTGTTAAGACAAGTGAACAGATATGAGGTTCATGGTGGGAAGGGTGAGAGGGAGGGGGAGGGAGGACTCCGTAAAGGGACACAAAAATCAACCACATTGTATATGAATAAAATAAAATAAATAAACCACATTGTATATTAATAAAATAAAATAAGTAAATAAATAAATAAATTTTTGATATAATGACTTATAGAAGACTAGTCTTGTATTTTGGTAATTTCCTTATGTTTTATACTTAAATGCCTTGAATAAATCTGCCTTGGTCATCCAAAAAAAAAAAAAAAAGAAAGAAAGAAAGAAAAGAAAGAAAGAAAAAAAGAAAAGAAAAGAAAAAGAAATGGGGAGGAAAGAAACCAGGTTTCTTTCCACGTCAAATCACTTGATGCCAGCTAAAGTTTTACCTTATTCCTCAATAGTTAAGTCACAGCTTAAACTATTAAGTTAAGTCACATGGGCAAAAGGATTTCCTTTTCTGGTCAAATCATATCAATGCTTTTGGATGTCAGCAAAAAGATATTTAGAATAAAATACTCTGAGCTGAGCATCAAGAACATGCCAGGTGTCGTGCTGAGGCTATAACAGGTGAACAAAACAGACATAGTTATGTCCCCATGGACACCAGAGGATAAATAATGCAGGTGTCATGAGAATGATGAAGCAGAAAGACCAGGTTATGAGAGAACACTGTATTCAAAGAACTGAAACAAGGTCAGAGCGGAGGCAATAAAAGATGAGAAGTCAGTCTGGAGAGGCAGGAGCCAGAGAGTGCTGATGACAAAAACTGTGACCCAAATACAAATGGGGGACCAGGCCTAGAAGGCTTAATAGCTCCAAGACTTGGGTCAGAATGTAGGAAAAATTACAGCTTTTTCAACTGGGAATAATAATCTTGGGATTTTGGGGGTACACTTTATAAGAAATTATCTTTAGGAATAATTTTTTTTAATTTCTAGAAAAACTAAAGGGGAAATTAACTTTCTTCTTGGAATTTTTCTGGTGCATAGACAAATATAGAAAAATCTTAAGACAATATGGTAGCATTGCACAGACATTCACCAACATCTCATTTACATTATAAAATCTGCAGAAGAATATTCATTTATAGTGAAAACATAATTATACTGTCTTTCAACTTGGATTTCTGTGTCTAGCAAGTGTTAAGCATAAGAAGGGAGGGAGGGAAGGAGGGAGTGTGGGAGGGAGGGAGGGAGGGAGGGAGGGAGGAAGGAAGGAAGGAAGGAAGGAAGGAAGGAAGGAGGGAAGGAAGGAAGGAAGGAAGGAGAGAGGGAAATGTGATATGATATGCACATATCAGCCAGCTGTTTACTACTAACTGATAAACGTCACCATATTCAGACCTACACAGCTAGCATTCTCTCAGGTTAGGGTGTCTAGTCTCCTGTAAGCTGTCTTCTCCATTGGACCCAAAACAATTCATCCTTGAACATTTCGTTCCTAATTCCTGTGCAGAACAATTAGCAATCAGTTTGGGCCCATGTCAAAAATCACTGAAGCTTAGGGATTATATATTACTAAATAACAATTATATTGGAAAATAGAAATTATTTCCAATTCTTAGTCCTGTTATCCCCAAACTGTTAAAATACACTCAATCAGTGGATTTCAAAACCTACTGCTAATTTTAGAAGAAAATAGCTTGTCCAAATTGCAAGTTGGGTGCTTGAAACAAAAGTTTGTGGTTACATAAAGTAAAACTGAAAATACTTAAAATGGATCCAAATCTGCCAAGAATTTAAGCTACTTTCATCAGAAAAATATTTATACATTCACTACACATCTACTGGTGAATGCTATGAGTATTTGAAACGTGGCAGCAATTAGATAAATAAAAGTTACACACACTTATTTCAGAAACAAATGCTAAGAAAATACCCCAGATTTTAGTAACAGTCTTATGTAATTTAGCATATTGTATTGCTACAATATTCAATATTGTGTATATTGAAAATAGAGTCCAAGGTTTTAGAGCTCCAACTCGTCACCTGGTTACCATTTGCTAACTTTCTCCGTCTAGCTTCTTACCCCTTCCCCAAAGCCCACACAATTCAGAAACGGAAGCAAAAGTGCAGAGATTTGTTGCCATTCAGAGCTTACTAGTGAAGGAGCCCGTGTCCCTGCTTCCACGTGGGGCCCTTTCAGCGAGCTACGTCAGGGCCCAGGGGCTTGCGTCGGGGTTACTACAAGCCAGAGAAAAAGCAGGGTAGACCTGCTCATGGTGGACGTCTGATTCCTCTTCTTTCTCTTCTTTCTCTTCCTCCCTCCCTCCCTCCCTCCCTCCCTTTCTTTTTTCCCCATCAGAACCATTGGGAATACCTTTAACAGCAAAATGAACATAAACACATCATAGGGTAGCATGCAGGATTGGCCTGAAGTTTTCAAACATGAGGCTTCTTATTCTCGCAGCGGACCCCTTCGGGCTACTTGCTCAGACCTCTGCTCCCTGATGCCTTTACTGTCCATCTGCTCTTAAGGGTCAGTCCGTCAGTTAGAAACCGACAAGTACAAGTAAGGACTACTCTGAATCACAAAACAGCAGATTGCAACCCTGTGTGATTTGCACAAATACAGACCTGAAGGTCCCTGTGCGTGTGTCCCTTGCTGTGCAGAAACTCCACGGCCTCTGCCATCTGCAGGAAGATGTGCAGACCTGTGCTCCTCTCTGTCCTCTGTGGTGCACCGACTGCTCATCCGTCTTTGAGGTTTTCCTTTCCGCATAGCTGCATCTGAATGGAAAGATGCAGCTTTGGAGAACTGGGCTGCAGTTGCTCTGCAGTGTTTTTAGTAAGATCTAAACTTAACGTGGTCGGTCTCGGAGGAGAAACAAAGGAGCTTCAGAAGAAAATTTGCTGGGCCGAGTCCGCGGCGCACTCGGGAGAGCCCAGCGGAGCTGGGGTTGCGGCGACGCTCCCGCCACGGGTTCGGATCCCATATGGGAATGGCCAGTGCGCTCACTGGCTGAGTGCCGGTCACGAAAAAGACAAAAAAAAAAAAAAAAGAAGATTTGCCACTGGAGTGCTTGAAAGCAGTTACTTTATTAGCGAGATGGTTGCCAACATGCAGTCGCTTAGTTTGGGGCTCTTCTTCACTGAGTGCATGATCACAGCCAGAATCTTCAAGTACTGTAGAAGAGGAGGTCCCCTCCCTGGACCTTACATAAGGAGAAGCTTCAGCGGGACAAAATTCAAAGCAGTGCTCCTCCTCACTGCCGTCCACAGAGCCGTCGTCCACATCGCAGTCTGTAAGGCAACTGTCCTGGTCGCGGTGTGCTGCATCCACGGACCCACTCCTGACAATTCCAGCGGAGACAACTGGCTCTCAGATGAACTTGTCTGCTACAGAAAATCCCTACTGAAAAAGACCTGTCTCTTTGTGGGGAAGGAGCTGTGCTTTCAATATGCGCTTTTATAGAGAAAGATCCATTCTGCATATTTTAACTGATGGTGCATTCACTGGGCTTGGAGAGCTAAGTGGCCAGTCTGTGCTAAAAGTGGGAGAAATATGAAGGGATAAGGGTAAATAAATATTAATTAAATTATATAAACTGCACCCTTTGTTTAAAAAGCTTCAATTATAATAACAGCAGTTACCAAATGACAACCAACAAAACAACATACAGACTAAATAAAAACATGCTATGTTAGACAAAAAAAATCACATTCCATCCATTCCTTGTAAAAAACCTAATTTGAAAGTTTAATTTTATACTTGAAACAGTTATTTGGTTCTGCCAGGCCATCATAACCAAGGCCTTTTGTGCACAAGGCCTTTTGTGCAAAACACAAAGTACAGAAGGAACACCAAGGACAGGATTCCTCGGAGGCGTGATTCTGAAGGCCCTGTCCAAGTGAGGGCAGCAGCTCACAGGGCTTGAGACAAAGAACCACTTCACGTGGTCTTTCCGTGGTTTGGCTACTGGCTGAGTTATAACAGGGGCCATGGTAACAAGGTACCTCTCTGGATCTGACGCTGCAGAGGTACCTGTCGGCAGGAGCTGTAGTCCAGCTGTCTGGTGGATCTGACGCTGCAGAGGTACCTGTCGGCAGGAGCTGCAGTCCAGCTGTCTGGTGGATCTGACGCTGCAGAGGTACCTGTCGGCAGGAGCTGTAGTCCAGCTGTCTGGTAGCATCTCAGCACGTGCTGCCTCTCTGCCTCCTTTAGCAGCGTTTGAAGGGCCTCCCTTCCTATGGCACACCCTAGCTAATACGGGAAATGTCTTCAGGCTACCTAACTTGATGTATTTTGAACTGCAAATAGTTTAAAGAGACTTAAAAAGACCTTATAAATTGTTAACTTCAAGAGAGAAACTAAATAAAAAAATTTTTTAAAGGACGGAGATAAATAGAAGCGGACAGCACCTCACACAGAGAAAAGCTGCTGCACGTCCCTCAGCTGACAACTCACACAGCCCTATCGATTAGTAATTTTTAAAAATGATAGTCTCCACTAAACCAAGTTAAGACTAATTTAGTCTCAACTAAATCAAAATTTCACTGAACAAGTGCCTAGAGAGCTTTCCAAAACATGACATAGAACAGAATTCTTCTGATATTTTTCTTTTTTAAAAAATTCCTAAGGTAATAGGAATGATATGTTGCTCACATAAGCAAAAACCTAGTCTAAAAATAATATCAGTTTTTAAGTCTATGTCTAACAAAGTTACCTTTCATCTTTGAGCCAACTTTCATCCATCTTTTCTTGCCACTTCTCTGGTGGTGCTTCCAGCCAGGCATTGAAATATCTAACAATCCCTGGACGTCTGCGCTTGGCTAAGGCTTTAACTTCTCGCACTACCTTTTCTCGGGCCAATTCCCTGAAGTTGAGAAAATAAGATGATAAAAGCTGTTCATATCAAAATAGAAAAATAATAAAACAGAATTCTCCCTTGAATCTAAAACTAGAAACAGATGAGTTGCCCTGGGATATAATTCTAAAAAGCCACGTAAGTCCTGTATTTAAAAAAAAAATACATGTATTTTAATATTTTTCTTTCCTTCTGGAAATAAATGCTCCAAGCACATCTATTGCCTTATGGAAATAAAATCTTTCTTTGACTAAGAATGAATCACAACAGACTCTTAAGGATTATTGCTTAATATCTGTTAGGCGATAGGAGGAGAATAGCTGTGAGTGAGGTCTTCAGAAAAGGGCGCTTCATCTCCCGGCTCAGGAGGGTTGAGAAAGAGCTCCCCAGCAGGGTACAAGTCACAGCCCAAGATGCTCGCATGAGCATATAGTTTGTAGAAGCCTCAATTAAACACCACAGATAATGAAGTTTAACTAGGAAAGCATCTGGATTTTATCATCAGCTTTGACAGCTTTTCTGATGGATCTTACTCCACATTTCTAGGGATGCCACCATCACCTTAAACAACATACATACGTACAAATTCTACCCTCTTCCCTTCCCAGGAGCATGTCAGCTACTCCAATCTTTCTCTCTGTGCTCTGCTGTTTTTGCTAAAGTTCCCCATTCTCCCAGATCAAGAATCCTGGTGCATTTTTCAATTCTCTAACTTCTAGGTCCCCACATTCAATTACCCCACAAGTCCTATCAGCCCCTCCTTTTCAGCTCCTTGTACTCTTTCCTTCTCTTAGATCCGAACTGCTGCAAAAACATCTCCTCACACACATCCCTGTCTCCTGTCCTTTCCTCCCTTCCGCCGTCTACACATTGCTACCAGAGTCACCTCTACTTTGATCACGTCACTTTTGTACTCAAAGACCCAACTGTCTACGGAATAAAATCTAAACTCCTTTGCTTGGCACTTAAGGCACTGCAGCCTGTCTTTTCTATCCTCTCTTCCATACTCCCCTACTCTTACCCATTGCTCCACCCATTCCAGAACACTCACTATTCTCTGCACCACCTCCGAGTGTTTGCTGAGAGCCTTTGCTCAGGCCATTTTGTGTGCGTGGCCGTCCCTCCATTACATGTCTGTCTCCTGAGAGAAAGGCTACTCTCCAACACCCAGGGCAAGTGTCGCGACCTCCATAAAGCTTGACTTCCTTGACTGCCTTTTGGCTACCTCTATTCCTTCTTCACAAGAAGCTATTTATTAAGATAAGGCATAGGTCACAATGTTTCTTGCATCGTAATTATTTGAGTACACACCTTGCTTGATTTTATAGTATAGCCTGTGTGGTGCCTGGCACATATGAATATTCAAACTACTCAAAGGTTGTTTACCAAAATAAAAGAATTAGTCTCACAGAACCCAAGCCATCAAATTTCTAGTCCTTTTCTGTTGAAAAAAGTGTAACTACCAGATATGAGGAAAGCACAGCAATTAGTGCACATTTAATCAAGAATCAACAAGTTCCTTCTACATAGATGGAAAGGAAGGTGTATTGCTGAAAGCCCATCACTGTAAGCAACACACTGTTCTGAGCCAGAAATTCTACTTCTAGGAATCCAGCCCGAGGGAACAAATGTGGTCGAAAACTTACATAGAAGAGTGAGACTACAAAGTGTTTTTTTTTTTAATTACAACGTTATTTTTAATTGCAACAGATTAGAAACCAAATTGCTTAACAATAAGAAATGGTTAAACAAAACATGGCACATATACTAAATGGACTATTACTAATACTTTTAATGTGTTGTATTATTTTTTTAATTGAAACATAATTACACATATTTGTGGGGTACAGTGTTGAATATCAATACCTGTGTACAATATGTGAGATCAAATCAGGATAATTAGCACATACTTCATCACAAAACATACTCATTAACCAGTTTCTCACCAACCCCTCCCACTCCCCCTTTCCCGCCTCTAGTGACCACAGTTCTGTTCTCTCCTTCTCAAAGTTCAGCCTCATGTAGAGACTGTTGTCTTCCTTCCTTTCTTCCTCCCTCCCTCCTTCCCTTCCTTCTTTCCCTCCTTTCTTCCTTTCTTATTTATTTTTTAGCTCCCACTTATGAGTGAGGACACGAGGAATTCCTCTTTCTGTGTCTGGCTTGTTTCACTTAATAGACTTTTCTCCAGACTCATCCATGTTGCTGCAAATGGCAGAATTTCATTCTTTCTTATGGATGAGTGGTATTCCATTGTGTATATAAACCACATTTTCCTTACCAAGTCATCCATCGATGGACATTTAGGTTGGCTCCATATCTTGGCTATTGAAAATAGAGTTGCGCTAAACACGGGAGTGCACATATCCCTTCAAGATAATGACTTCCATTCTTTTGGGTATATACCCAGTTAGTGGGATTGCTGGGAAGTGCACCAGCACTATCTGTAGTTGTTTGAGAAACCTCCATACTGTTTTCTGCAGGGGCTGAACTAATTTACCCACCAGCAGTGTAGGAGGGTCCCCCTTTCTTCGCATCCTCACCAACATTTGTTATTCTCTGTCTTTTTGATAATAGCCAGTCTAACTGGAGTGAGATGATATCTAAGTGTGGTTTTGATTTGCACTTCCTTGATTAGTGATGTTGAGCATTTTTTTATACAACTGTTGGCCATTTGTATGTCTTTCTTTGAGAAGTTATATGTTCAGCTCTTTTGTCCATTTTTTAATTGAATTATTATTTTTTTTTATGTTGAGTTCCTTGTATATTCTGCATATTGGCCTCTTGTTGGATGTATAGTTTGCAAATATCTTCTCCAATTCTGTAGATTACCTTTTCACTCTTGATTGTTTCCTTTGCTGTGCAGAAGCTTTTTAGTTTGATATTATTCTGTTTATTTTTTCTTTTGTTACCTGTGCTTTTGGGGTCTTACTCATAAAGTCTTTGCCCAATCCTACAACCTGAAGTGTTTCCCCTATGTTTTCTCCTACGAATTTTATAGTTTCAGGTTTTATGTTTAAGTCTTTAGTCCATTTTGAGTTGATTTTGGTATATGGCGAGAGGTACAGGTATAGTTTCATTATTCTACACATGAATATCCAGTTTTCCCAGCACCATTAACTGAAGAGGCTGTCCTTTCTCCAACGTATGTTGTTGGTGCCTTGGTCAAGGATCAGTTGGGTATAAGTACATGAATTGACTTCTGGGTTCTCTATTCTGTTTCATTGGTCTCTGTGCCTGTTTTTATGCCAGTACTAGGCTGTTTTGGTTACTATAACTTTGTAATATAATTTGAAGTCAGGTAGTGTTATGCCTCTGGCTTTATTATTATTATTTTTTTTCCTCAGGATTACTTTGACTATTCGGGGACGTTCCATAAGAATGTTAGGATTTTTTTTTTTTTTGATTTCTGTGAAGAATGTCATTGGTATTTTGATGGGCATCACCACATTGAATCTGTAGATCACTTTAGGTGGTATGCACATTTTCACGTTAATTCTTCCAGTCCAAGAGTATGGAATGTCTTTCCATCTTTTTGTGTCCTTTTTAATTTCTTTCAACAATGATGTGTAGTTCTCATTGTAGAGATCTTTCACCTCCTTGGCTAAATTTATTCTTAGGATTTTTTGTTTTGTTTTGTTTTTTGTGACTATTGTAAATGCGCTTGCTTTCTTGATTTCTTTTTCTGCTAGTTTGTTATTGGAGTATAAAAACACTACTGATTTTTGTACATTGATTTTGTATCCTGCAACTTTACTGAATTTGTTTATCAGCTCTAAGAGTTTTTTGGCAGAGTCTTCCAGTTTTCCTATGTATATATGATCATGTCATCTGCAGACATACAGTTTGACTTTGTCTTTTCCAATTTGGATACCCTTTATTTCTTTCTCTTGCCTATTGCTCTTGCTAACACTTCCAATACTATGTTAAATAGGAGTGGTGAGAGTGGGCATCCTTTTCTTAAAGGAAAAGCTTTTGGCTTTTCCCCATTCAGGATGATATTGGCAGTGGATTTGTTGAATATGGCTTTTAATGTGTTGGAATACTTTCCTTTTATACCTAATATGCTGAGAATCTTTATCATGAAGGGATGTTGAATTTTGTAAAATGCTTTTTCTGCATCTATTGAGATAACCATTTGATTTTAGTTTTTCATTTTGTTGATGTGGTATATCCCATTTATTGATTTGCATATGCCGAACCATCCCAGCACCCCTGTGATGAATCCCACTTGATCGTGGTATATAATCTTTTTGATGTGCTGTTGTGTTCTGTTTGCCAGTATTCTATTGAAGATTTTTGCATATACGTTCATCAAGAATACTGACTATAGTTTTTTTTGTTGTTGTTGTGTCTTTGTCTGATTTTGGTATCACAGTAATGCGGGCCTCAAAGAACAAGTTTGGGAGAATTGCCTCTATTTTAATTTTTTGGAATAGCTTGAAAAGGATTGGTATTGATTCTTCTTTAAAGGTGTGGAAGAATTCAGCAGTGAAGCCATCTGGTCCTGTGCTTTTCTTTGTTGGAAAACTGCTGATTACTGCTTCAATCTCATTGTTTGTTACTGGTCTGTTCAGGTTTTCTATTTCTTCTTGGTTCAGTCTTGGTAGATTGCATATGTCCTGAAATTTATTCCTTTTTCCAGGATTTGAACTTTGTTTCTGTATAGTTGTTCATAACAGTTTCTAATGTTTCTTTGTATTTCTGTGGTATCAGTTGTAATGTCTTCTTTTTCATTTGATTTTTGTTATTTAGGTCTCGTCTTTTCTTTTTTTAGTTAGTTGGGCTGATGGTTATCTATTTTGTTTATCTTCTCAAAAAACCAACTTTTTGAGTCACTGATCTTTTGTATCTTTTTTGGTCTCTACTTCATTTAGTTCTTCTCGGATCTTAATTATTTCTTTCCATCTACTAATTTTGTGGTTGGGTTGTTCTTGTTTTTCTAGTTCTTTGAGGTGTAATGTTAGGTTGATTATTTGAAGTCTTTTTATTCTTTTGATGTAAACATTTATTGCAATGAACTTCCCTCTTTGTACTGCTTTTGTGGTATCCCATAGGTTTTGGTATGATGTGTCTTTATTTTCTTTAGTTTCAAGAAAGTTTTTGATTTTCTGTTTAATTTCTTCTTTGACTCATAGGCCATTGAAGAGCATATTGTTTAATTTCTACATATTCTAGTAGTTTCTAAAGTTTCATTTGCTATTAATTTCTAGTTTTAATCTGTTGTGGTCTGAAAAGATACTTGAAATGACTTCAATGTTTGAAAATTTGTTGAGACATGATTTGTGACCTAATGTAGTCTTTCCTAGAGAATGTTCCATATGCTCACGAGCAGAATGTATATTCTGTAGTTGTTGGATGACATGTTCTATAGGTGTCTGCCAAGTCCAATTGGTCTAAAGTGTAACTTCAATCCTATGTTTCTCTGTTGATTTGTTTTGAAAGAGGGGTGCTGAGGTCCCCACCTATTACTCTATTGGGGTCTATCTCTCTGTTTAGGCTAATAATTTTTGCTTTATTCATCTGAGTGCTCTGATGTTTGGTGTGTATATATTTACAATTGTTATATCCTCTTGTTGGATACATCCCTTTACCACTATGTGATGACCTTCTTTGTCTCTTTTCATAGTTTTTGGTTTAAAGTCTATTTTATTTGATATAAATCATCTCTGTAGAAAAAAGTGGGTGATAAAATTGTCCATCATTTTCAATACTAGGTGAAACCATTCCCATTCTCAAGTTGAACAATGTATAATAGTATTATTACATTGTTGTTGAAATTGGGAGAGCCAAATAACACCTTGTTCTAAAGTATTATCCTAACCCATTTTTCTATTTAGAGATTTATAAATTTCTTCTTCAGTTTGGTTCAGGAGATCCTTGAGAGATTTGTCCAGGTTGGGGTCCCAGCCTCCCTGGCTCTGAGGATCTCGCTGGGTAGCTCGGCCAGGTCATGACCTGGGTCAACCTATCATGTAGGATGATGGTCTCCTCCTACCCTGAGAGCCACTGTGCTGAATCCAGGGCTACAGGGACACAGCCCACCTCTCCTGCCAAGTGGCTGGTGCTGAGGAGCAGAAGCTGCTGGGGAGACATGAGCAGGAGCTGTAGCCATCACCACTCCGCCTGTCCATGTGGCTCATCCCTGAGCAGTCTGAGCCATCATGGACCCTTCCCCAACCTTGGAGACCCTGACCAGCCACCACCACTCTCTGGAGCAGGACCCACCTCTGCCCCTTTGAGCCTTTTGGATCTGGAAGTCCATGTCTCTTGAAATACATGGGAAGTTTTCTGCTGTTATTTAGTTGAATAGGTTTTCGATGCCTTTACTGTTCTACTCCTCTTCTGGAACACCTGTAATTTGGATGTTTGTATGCTTAAGGTTGTTAGATAGCTCTTGTAAATTTTCTTTGTTTTTTAAATTTTTTTCTTTTTCTTCTTTTGTCTGCCTGGGTTCTTTCAAAAAGACTGTCTTCCAAGATCAGAAATTCTTTCTTCCACTTTCTCTAGACTGTTGCTTAAGCTCTTGGTTGCATTTTTTTTCCATTGAATGAATCCTTCAGTTCCAGCTACATTCTTTTTCAGGATATCTTTCTCTTTTACAATTCTTCTTTCAGATCCCGGATTGTTTTTCTCATTTCATTTTGTTGTCTGAGTCTTCTTGCACCTCACTGAGTTTCCTTAATTTTGTTGCCATGAATTCCTTTTCAGACATTTCAAAGGTTTCCTGCTGTCTGTAATCTGGTAATAGAAAACTACTGTATTCTTTTGAGGGTGTCACCTTTTCTTTTTCTTTATTTTTCTTTGTATTTCTGGAGTCCCTATGTTGATATCTGGGAATCTGGTGGAGCAGTTGCTTCTGTTACTCTGCAGTGACGTTTGAGAAGAGACTCCTTCATGTAGGTATGTTTTATATCAATCGTTGTGTACAGTGTTTTAGTTTTGGTCCTCGGTAGATGCAGTAGTGTAAACTCCATGTGGTTGTTCCAACTGTATTTCACATTGGAGTTGTCTGTGGGTTCCTCTGTGGCCTAGGCACTGGAGCACTCAGTGGTTTGTGCTGAAGTGAATGACACTATGTTGGGTTATCGAAGTCATGAGTGAGATCCTGAGCTCTTGGCAGAAGTGCCTGGGTGTCCTATCTCTCTTTGGCTGAAGTTCGTGATCCTAGGTGGACCTGCTGTCACTCTGGCTAGTGTCCTGTGACCTTAATAGGTGCACTAGTGTGTACTGAAGCTCTTCAGATAGAATGGATGACTCTAGGTGGGGTTTTTCTTTCCTCCTTCCTTCAGGCAGAGACTTCTCCTGGGTCCATGCTTCTCCCTCCTTACTTTGTCCCCCTGCCTGGTAAAATGTAGAAACACCTGAATCTGGGCATGGTGGAGCTGGTAGCACCAGGGCTGGGCATTGACAGGGAGTGGCATTGACTTCTGTGCAGAGAGAAGGGCAGTGATAGCAACAGTGCTCTGGGGCTTGGCAGTGTTGATGGTTGTGGCCACAAGGTTGTGCTTTCTTCTGCAGTTCAGGAGCTGAACTGCCAAGGTTGGAGCTCCTGAGCTGCTTCTCAGGAAGCAGATGAGGCCAGCAGGCGGGGCTGCAGGGAGGGGAACCGTCTAGCTGCTTTGTGTGTGGTGGGTGGGGCCACTAGGCAGACCTGCAGTGAAGTGACCCATCCAGTTGCTTCTGGGTGCTGGGTGGAGCAGCTACGGATGCTTGTGGTGAAGCGACTTGTCCAGCTGCTTCAGGTGGTGGACAGGGCCGCTAGGCAGGCCTGCAGTGAAGTGGCTCATGTGTTTTAGTATTTTAATAAAATACTCTTAATAACATGGAAAATGCTGAGGATACAATGAAGGAAGCAACAGACAAAACTGTACAGTATTGGTAACTGTGCTACCAATTAGGTACATTTATGACTAGAAATACAAATCAAAAGGAAATACTCTAAAGTGTTAATAGTGGTTGTTACTGGGTAGACTAAATATAATACAAATGGTTTTTATTTTAATACTTTTCCTTTTTTACCACAATAAATACAGATTTTTTAAAATGCTGTGGTTTATTAAAGTCTATAATTATTATATGTAACTATGGAAAAGTCCTGAGTTGTTAAGAATCAAAAACAAGGGCATGTTTTTTAAGTATATATAAAGCAATCTGTATAGATCACGACATTTAGATAGCCAATTACCTGGAGGCACTTAGAACTGAAGATTCAGAAGGTCAGAAAATAGGTAAGATACAGTAGTGCTGGTCCCAAGTTTACTAAAAGTATCATCCATTGCCTGTCAGGGAGATGGATCCTCTTGGTAGCATAATTGCAGTCATCTACTTTGTTTTTAGCCTCAACGACAACGCCAAAGCCACCATGACACATGCATTAAACTGGTTCAAAATCTGTTAGATATCTTTTTTAAAAAGTAAGTTTTTTAAAAGTTTGCAATAGTTTTAAATTGTGTTGTACGTTAAAAATCAGTTCAATCTTATGATACATAACTCAGTAAACTCATAGAACTTATTTTAATAGAGTATAGTTTGAATTCTACTAACAGCATTCTTAGTTTTTCTTTTCCTATAAATGAAGCAAACATATTCTTACAAATTTCCTAGGGGGAAAAAAAGAGAAACTTTTAATTGGGAATTGCTTGCTAATTACTTATTCTTACAGCAACTGCATTACTGATTTGTCCTATTCAATACTTTCCATCATCTACCAAAATATCTTATTCTTTGTTTGGTTTGTTTTAGTTTCTGGTGTGGCTGGCTGGTACAGGGATCTGAACCCACAACCCTGGTGTTATGAGGCTGCCCTCTAACCAACTGAGCTAACCAGCCAGCCCTCAAAATATCTTTCTCTTAATTCTCTAAACTTTTACTTTCTATGGCATTTTGTACTCAACTGAACAATGTATTTTAATCTTTTATCATTGCCTGTAAATTCTGTGGAAGAAAATTAATCAATCCTACTATTATTTAAGTATTTTGTGTTTAGCCAGAAATCTTTCTAACTTTTCCGGAAAGCTGGCATCAAGTGAATTGACTCCCACGTCAGCATGTCTACCACTGAAGCTATTCAGACAGAATCTACCCACCATCTGTCACTTACCCTTGGACCTCCACATTGCAGCCTGTTTGTCCCTTTCTTGCCTGACCTTGCTGACCTGCACTGTCCATTCCAATCAGTTTTCACTATTCTCTTTCACAACTTCAAGGCTTTTGCTTTTGTTTTTTGCTCTACTGGGATGGCTTTCTTCTTTGCACTTAATGAAACCCTATTCTTCCTTCATTCTGCTCACCTCTCTAAAGCTTTCCCAGACCCAGTCTTAATGTCCTCATAGCACTCTGCTCATAGTATATAGAACTATTTAGACTTAATCTCAATATTTTAGTTATTTGTATGCGCCTTGCTTGTCCCATGGCCACTGTGTTGTGGGGGCTATGAATGCAGAAAAGCATTTTTGTTTCTCTTTGTATTTCCAGACTCTGGGTACTAACAAATGTCTGTTGAATAAATGCATGCATGCTTGCTGTGGAAACTATTTCAGTCCTATGGGTGTGAGTTAAATCAGATGATATTTGGTGTCCCTTTATAAGGGAAAGTTTTTTACTTTATGACTGCACACTCATATTAATTTAGTAGTTGCCTCAGCCGGTTACAGCATGGAGTTAAAGTCGAGAAGCAAGAGATTCCAACTCTCCATGGGCCAATTACCTTCACAGAGAATGAAGAGTCATAATCTGTATTCCTAAAAATAGCCAGTCAGCGTACCTCAGTACAAACCTATCTCCCCAAACACAAAAGCCCACAAAGTCCATGTCCTACTCCTGGAGGGCCAATTGAATTATCTTCCCTTATTAAGAAAAACACATATAAAAATGAACATGTCTTCTAGAAAGAGTAACATCTTATACATGATTACAGACCCTATAAATATAAGTATCATCTTGTCTAAGGTCCCAACTAATAAAAGACAAAGCTAGGTTTTGAGTTCATGACTGAATCCAGATTTCATGCTCTTAATAGTGCCTAGGAGAAAGCAGGCGCCAATAAACATTAGGTATTAGAATTACTATTATTATAGAAATCCTAAATTAAAAACAATAGTCCTACTCGTCATATGGAATAAAGTTAAAGAAAACTTGATTTAAGTCTAATTCAGCTTTAGAGTACAGCACTCTAGTTCTCTTCACAACAGCCTTGCAAGTGCTTCTTCATTCCTGATACCCATACCTCTGTCCCTGTCTCTACCTCACTAACTCTCACAATTTAAGATTCAATTCAAATGTGACCTCATTTATGATCCCTCCTGAATCATCACAACCAGAAGTAGTCCCTCAGTTCATGACTTTTTCTCTTGCATGTTTATGTTTTACCTCATATTGTCTTTTCCCAGATCTTAAGCTTCTCCTGGATAGGCCCAGTCTTCTCATTTCTCCTGAAGCCTGAAATACTGGGCTGCACACAACTGCCCAGAGTAGATGCTGAGTAAACAACGAACGGCTTCAGTAGTGAATTCCTGACGGAAGCTGCTGGAGCCTTGTTCTTTCCTTCTCTCTTGCTGCCTGCTGGTATTGACAGCCACTAACCTATTAGCCTGCATCTTCATTAGCAAGGATACTAAAGTAGCCCTTAGCGTTTGTTAGTCACCTAGTAAATTTTGTTTTGTTCATGAAGCTCACTGGTTTTACCCGTTCCCCACCAACCTGAAGCAGCTGTCTTGTTGACAGAATGGTGGATTGGCCCTTTGAAGACCAGGTTACCATGCCAGCTAGGTGGCAATACTTGCAGGGCTGGGGCAAGGTTCTTCAGAAGGCTGTACTCATACATGCTCTAAGTCAGCATTCACTATATGGTGCTGTTTCTCCCACAGCCAGGATTCACGGGTCCGGGAAGGAAGGGGTAAAAATGGGAGTGGCACCACTCAGCATTACCCCCAATAACCCACGAGCACAATTTTTGCTTCCTATCCCACAACCTTATACTCTGCCGGACTACAGGTCTTAGTTGCAGAGGGAGAAAATAATCCTACCAGGAGACAGAACAATGATTTTGCTGAATTGTGAGTTAAGACTGACACCCAGTAACTCATACAATGTATTGGCTTTATACCCCAGTATGTAAGTAATACTAATTTTATGTCATAGTATTCAAGTTACGGGCTACCAAGGAGAAGAGAAACATCACTCAAGGACTTTACCTTCTCTTCTTGGAATCAGGACAGTGGGTTTTCAATTGTATGCAGACTAATTATGTCATGTTAGGCTGAACCATGACCTTTTTATTGTCTTTATCTGGAGCTGACGTATGGCTTAAGGAGATACATATCGGGGAGATGCATATGGGAGCGAAGTTGACAGGGGTGGACTCGTGATGGTTAATGTTATGTGTCAACTTGACTAGGCTACAGGATGTCCAGACATTTGGTTAAAAATTATTCACGGTGTGTCCTTGATGGTGTTTCTGGATGAGATTAACGTTTGACTCAGTAGGCTGAGTAAAGCAGATTGTCCTCTGTCACATGGGTGGCCCTCATCCAGTCAACTGAAGGCCTGAATAGAACAAGAAGGTTGAGCCTCCTGCTAGTCAGGGAAGTTCCTCCTGCCTGACTGCCTCGAGCTGGAACGTGGGTCTCTTCCTGCCTTCAGGCTTGAACTAAAGCATCAGCTCTCCTGGGTCTCCAGCTTGCCAAGTGCAGATCTTAGTACTTCTCAACGTCCAAATCTCTAAAGCCAATTCTCTATAATAAACCTCTTGATATGTGTGTCTCTGTGTGCATGTGTGTGTGTCTTTCTTTCTTTCTTTCAATCTTTCCTTCCTTCTTTCTTTCTTTCTCCCTATCTCTCTATCTATCCATCCATCTAATCTCCTGTTGGTTCTGTTTCTCTGGAGAGCCCTAACTAATACACACATTAATCTATTATTTTCAGTTTTTTCTATCATAAAGCCACTATCCGAGATATTAAGTAGAAAAGTTCCATGTCTTTTCCTGTCCCCGTATCACTAAAATAATAAGAAGGATGCTATGAAAGCAAAGGAAAACTAACTGAAATCCATGTAATATGAAAAATGAACCATAGAACCATTTCCTATGCTAGAAAGCATCAAAGATGATATTTTATACCTGAGAGATTGCTGACAGCTTGTCTACTTTTATTTTACTTTTAAATTATTTGAACTGCCTACTTTTAGCTAACCCATCTCTCTCTTCTGTTTTTAAAAGTTATCTGTTCTATTAGTGTTTTTCTCCCATCTTCCTACTTTCTGTTCCAGACAATAAAAATAAAATAACTCAAGATTAAAAAACATATGAAGACTTATACTTTAATAAATATAATAATAATTATTATTAATGTGATTCCCAGTACGTATAGGCCCTAAATAACAAATTTACCTAAATAAGAATATAATTTGGTGCTTGAAATTCTAAACTCCTATAACACTTTATTTTTACCCCCCCCTTAAGGTATATACCACTTTTAATAAATTTAAGTTACTTGAGAGTTAAATCTTTATTTACCTAGATATTCACACAAAAGCAAGGTCAGGGGTTAAAGCCCCATCAGGCTTAGGGAGACCATGATAAAGGGGAGGGACTGAAAGAAGCTCAGCATGGTGGCCGAGCATGGGGGAGAGAGGAAGGCATCAGGGTGATGGTGAAAAATGAGTAACAAGCACGTAGCACACAAATCATTCAGAATCTTGCATGTTCTGAGAAGGTTGGATTTTAGCCTAACAACCGGGTGTCAGCTATTGGAGGTTTTAGGCCAGGAAATGCAGCTAGAGAGCTAGGGGGTGAAGAACAGATTGGACACAGGGTGAGGTCCAGGGACATGGAGACCAGCTAAAGCCTATCTTAGTGATGTTGGGGAGGAATGATGGTGTTTGTGCCAGGGAATCAGAAATTAGGAAGTAGAGATGACAATAAATTTAAAGACATTTAGGAAGAAGACGTTGGCAGAAGCTGGTGACTGATGAGGGAGAGAAGAAACATCTGGCCTAGGTGACCGAGTAGGTAGCACATTTTATTGATAGAGAAAAATTCTAGGGTGACAGGTTGGGGTGAGGATGGGGTGGAAATGAGGAGAGTCTGAGATGTGACTCACTTGAGGTACCTGTGGAGCACCTATGAGAAAGTTGATTCAGAGAAATGGACTTGGGAACCATTAGTATGTGAGATGCCTGGAGCTGGGAGACCATACAACGAGAGTCCGTGGGATGAGCAGAGAAGAGTGAGCCTGAGGGGACCAACGTCACTGGGAGAGGCTGAGGACGATAATATCCTGATGTGTCCACGTCACGCCCAAGGAGACCAGAAGCACACGTCGTCAAGGAAGCCAGCTAAGAAAGGACAAAAAGAGGTGTTCAATCGCATCAGATACGCAGAGGTTCAGTTAGAAAAGAACTGGAGAGCACCTATCACATGTCACAAAAAGATCCCTGAAAACTTTGGCAGGAGCAGCTTTAGTGGAACAGTCAGGGTGGAAGCCAGATTGCAGTGGACTGAGGAGTGAATGGGAGGTGAGAAGTGAAAACGAGAGCTTAGCAACAACAATCTTACGGTAAAACTTAGCACATTTAATCTCCCCCCAACAAACACACAGAAAGTTTTCTATATTTCCAACACTTTGAAACACATCATATTCTAAAAAATGTCTTCTCTATGAGGATGAAGATGGAAAAGTCTGTGCACAATAAAAGTTGTTGCTATGATACAAAACAAAATTGTTCCAACTATTTCTTTCTATTTTAGTCCGTTTGTGTTGCTATAACAGAACTACCTGACTGGGTAATTAATAAGGAAAGAGGTTTATTTGGCTCACAATTCTGGGACAACTGCATCTGGCGTGGGCCTCAGGTGGCTTCTACTCATGGCGGAAAGTGGCAGCAGCCGGTGGGTTCAGGCAGATCACATGGTGAGAGGAAGCGAGAGAGACAGAGAGGAGGTGCCAGGGTCTTATAAACAACCAGCTCTCCTGGGAACTAACAGAGCGAGAACTCACTCACTACTCCCCCCTCCCCCAGGGAGAGCATGAATCCATTCATGAGGGAGCCGCCCCCATGGCTCAATCAGTTTCCAACACTGCCACACTAGGGATCAGATTCCCACATGCGTTTTGCAGGGGACAACACATCCAAACTCCATCATTTTCCACCAGTGTAAAAGGAGAACAGGATCTTTTTTGCAGATATCCTTGTTGTAATTTGAGTTGTCAAGGAATCAGACTGTGATCTGTGTGCTCCATTTGTTCTTTCCCTCTTGTAGTATGGTAGATAATAACCATTATCTTCAAAAAGAAACGTTAAAAGGATTTTAAAGATAAGCCAAAATAGGCCCACCTTTAAAATGATCTATTTTTCTATGACTTATAACACTAATTCCTTTTTAAAAAAATTTCATTTCTGTTCTTTCGCACATTTCAAACATCTTCATTTGCCTTTTTTGGCTTAAATACAGACATTTTCCTTTATTCCATAAGCACCTTAAATTTTCTTCATATTAAATAATAAGACTGGGGAAAAAACCTTAACTATCCTATTCATTATCTTATTAATAATTCGATACTTTAAATACAAGAATTATCTTCTTTCAAGATATTTTAAGCATTCCTTTCACTTAGTATCAATAAAATACCAAATTTTTTTTATCACTAATCATTATTCACAAGCTGAAAAGAAAACATCCCATCATGCTCTTTGGTTCGCTTCAGGCTGTCAAAATGACTTTCTTGCAGAAACAGTCTTTCTTTTTTGTCTTCTATTTTACATTGTATGGGCACAGTCTACACAATTTCCTTGTCTTTTTGTTCTTTCTTACCTTGTTTTTTGATCAATATCAGATAAAGGCTGCTATTTCTAGTTTAGAGCCTTCTGTTTTTTACTTGATTTAAGTTATATAATAATTTTCCAGTTCTAGCATCTAAGGTAACTGATGAGGAATCTAAATTTTTGTCCAATGCATTTTTGAGGACTTTTAAAATACCTAACTGTTCAAAAGACTTTCACATCTGAATATATTCTAACTTCTAACGATGGCTATTTACTACACAGGAATGTATTTCATGCCTAATATCACCAATTCTTGACTTTTGCACCAATATCCTTTGAGAACAAAATTAAAACCACCTTACTTTACAGCATTTTCATGAAGCTCTCCATGAAACACCTGTTTTCTTCATTATACAGGTTGATATTATATAACCTATATCATACAGATTGATAATTAAATGAGAATTGATAACAAGAACTAATGTTTATTGACACTATGTGCCAGGCACAGTGTTAATTGAGACTTTACATGCATTATCTCATTTAGACCTCACGACTACTCAATGAATAGATATTAGAATTTCCATCCTTGTTTTACAGATAAGGAAACAGAGTCCCAGGGAAGTTAGGTGTGCCCACCCTAGTATGTGGCAAAACTGGGATCTGAGCCCTGGCAACCTGACTCTGGACCTTGTACGCTCAGCCACCATTCACAATACTGCCTTTCAAGATATTTCATTTTCTATACTCCAATCAATTTCCCTTCATTTGAATTCGATCAATTAATTTTAAATTAATAAATAAAAATTTTATAGCTCAGTACTCTTTCAATCCAAGAGTAATCACAGTTACCATACGGATACTGCAAGATTGAGAGTGTACCATTACTGTATTCTTCATGAGAAAACTTGTCATTGCTAAGACATTTGTCAAATTCATCAGACCCCATCAAAACAGGAGTTCTGGAAGGAGAACGTAAAAGAAAATGATAAAATCTTAACTACTAAAATTTGATGAAAATGCATGTGCTCATTCACTGAATAAACTGATATTCAACCACAGTGCAGTTCAAACATGTAGTTCAAACAATGGTCTGAGGTTCTTGCCCTTAAAAAGCACACAGTCTTATAGAGAAGATGAGTTAAACAAGCAATTAAAATATGATGTGACGTGTGCAGTAAAAAAACATACCCAAGGTACGGAAAGACAATTGAAGAAGTAGTGGCCCAGTACTTGAATTCAATTCATCTGTGTGTATCAAAGAATATGATGTGATAACCAGATGACTTTACCTAAATATTCTTAATAAGTTAAGAGCTAAATGCTACTTTGTCATGGTCCGTGAATGGTTAAGAACTTTTCTAAGATGTAAAGAGAAATATTTTATTAACATTTATTTTTTCAGAAGCAACTGTTTCTTCTAAGAAATAATGCTCTAAATAATAATTAAAATTCATTATAAACTTCTGAAATACCTTCACAGTTTATCAGCAAAATATAAAGTATAATTCATATTTCTGCAATATTCAAAACTAGGACAAAGTCAGGATTAGGTCTCTGAATACTTTAACAATATCTATAAAAGTTTATGATTCACTTATGAATTAAGGATTTCCATTTGATTGCTAGCAAAGGAGTAATTGCATTTTCATTATTGATAGATTCCTAGGCCTTGGGACTCGTAGGAAACTTTTCTGAAATTCTGACTAATGACTGCAGATACAGCTGGCCTCTATACACTCCCGACTGAACCAGAACATTGTCAATTATGCAATGCCTTTTTAAAAAAGGTTCATTTTGATTTAATAAAATTAGATTAATTCCAGTTATTTCTTCATGTGCTCTTTGCATAAAAGAAACATGCCTGAAGCACTCAAATTTGATTCAATGGTTTTTCAACAAAAGTGGAGGGTTGGGGGGAAGTTACACACAGGTCCGTACAATGCCTCCCACTGAATAATAACACATTTTTGGTATAATTTCAGAAGAATAGTCCAACAAAAATTCAAAGATGGGAAGTCACTGTATTCTCATGAAGTGAGTAGCTTACATAAAGCAACTTTCTCCTCACAGAAAGTTCACCTAAACACCTATAATTACCGAACTATTCCTAACAATTCAGCTAAATACTATCACAGCATATGTGTGACATGTTATTCCTTCAAATTCTTGCTTTTCATGCAGATTGAGGGGTGGGCAGCACATTAACAAAGTCTATAGAATTTTATAAGTATCTGATGATGCAAACTAGTTCAAATAATTAGATTCAGAAGTATTCATATACCTTTATTATCTAACGAATTTCATTTGCCCAGAAGCACATCAGAATTTTGTTTTTCTTTTTTTGATCAGTTGTATAAATGCGTAGGAAAAAACCACAAAAGCTAATCTTTAAGGGGGGAGCCAAATGATATAGATGCAAATACAAATTCAAATACAAATATAAAAAGCTGTAGACTTTGAGGATATATAAGTAATTTTAAATCAAGCTATACAATGAGAACGTTTCTAAGCTTTTCTAATAAAGATCTCAGAGAAAAAGAATATGCTATAAAAATTAAAAGTTTAGAGCTGGACAAACGAAAAAACAGCAGCAATGGAAATTGAACTATAAATCTTAAGGGCAACCTAAATCAGAGAGTGTATTTAGAGATTAAAACTACTATATGCACTCCTGAAGTAGGAAGGAACAACGTAAGAATACAATCTAGATGTCACAGTGTACTATCACTACACAAGAAACATCTACTCACCCAAGTACACAGCTCTCTGTGGCTCCTCAGGCAGCTTCTACAATGTCTTCTTCATCTTCTAAAACTTCATCATTAGACATATAACTTGTATCATCAAAAAGACTGATGGGAATGACTTTGCCATCCTTAACCAACCAGGCAGATGCAATTGGAGTACAAAACTAAACAAAAATAAAAAAAGATTTTAAATAGTTCAAGCAGTATTTATGTAGTTTCAACTTATAAAATACCATTTAAAAATCATGAATTTCTTAAAGCATAGAGAACAAGCTGAGAATCCACAATGACAGTTCTTTCTATCCACTCAACACGTTTGGTCAGTCTGGAAGAGGAAGAAACACGTTTATAAATGCTCAGTAGTTGTAGGTCCCTGGTATTCCCATTCCAGTTGTCCTCCTTTCTTACTAAATGCCATAACCTTCCAATCAGCAACTGAGACCTTTATCACTGTGTCTGTCATGGCATCATCTTCCACACCTGAAATAACTTTAGACTCTTCTTTGTTCCCACTGGGTTTAAAGGTGCTTTCAATAAATCCAGCTCTAGTTTCCATGTCTGGAATATATCAAAGTTCAAAAAGGCCAACACTGAAATTCCACCTTAAATTTACAAGGATACGGTTTAGAAATTTACATTTAAATAAAGGGACCAAATAATACAGAACTCTTCTAGAATGAAGAAACAAATGCTAAAATTTTGTGATGAGAAAAGAACACATCAACAAAACCTTCCAGAAAGGAGAGCTCTGCTGATTTATGCCACAAGACGGCCCATGAGAACTTTGTCCTGAACCTTTAGTCGCAACAGTTCTGAGAGCTGTGGACTGACAACAGCCATGGCACAGATTTTCTTCCAAAAATTAACAGCTGTTCACATTTCTAAATCTGAGTGATTTTCTCAAAACACATCAAAGTCACCTTATACTGAGGTAGCATTTTAACAGCCTTATCTCTCAATTAAAGGCAGGACACATTTCATTCAATGCAGGGAAATTAACATATCCCACTAAATCAATATAAAAGGCAAGATGAATGCATCAATTTTAGATTCTTATGAAAACATGGCCTTGAAGAGGCAATGTGATTGATCCAATATACCAAACCTGAAGGTCATACCACCCCAGCTCCAATCTCGGATCTCTACTGACTGACATGTGGCACATCATTTACCCTTTCCTAAGTTTCAGTGTCCTGTAGTAATAATGTTTCCTCTATAACTGGTAAATAAAAGAATCACAGCAGTTGACAGGATAATGTCTTATCACTTACATAGAAAATGGCCTACCTAAGAATTCTGACAACTATTGAAAAAGAAAATACTTAAGCAGCGTGGATCTTAGAACCCCACACCTTTCCTATTCTGATAACTCAAAATCTGGTTAAGTTGTACTTTGCTTTTATGCTGGCTGAGCTCTCAGTGAGTGCTCAGGCACTTAAATAAACAAAAATCCATCAGGATAGAGAAGGTCAGGTTGTCAGCTGATGCCAAGCTCTATTCAGAGAGTCCAGTGAAAGCAGAAAGAATAAATACATTCTTAACTGAGTTCAAGAAAACAGTTTTCAGGAAAGGAAACAACTGTATTGCATCAGATTGGACAAAATCTGAAAGTCTGGTTCACTTCAAAAGATAAAGATGGGATCTAAAGTTATTTTTACTACACAGGCAATTTAAAACTTAAATATTAGGTTTAAAAAAATTCTAACAAGGGCTGGCCAGTTAGCTCAGTTGGTTAGAATGTGGTGCAGATAACAGCAAAGTCCAGGGTTTGATCCCTCTACTGGCCAGCCACCGGAAAAAAACTGAGCAGGTGATTTAGGATCAGCACATCTAATCTAGATTATCTCATGTTTTAATAACACATTTAAATGTAAAAATTACGTAAGATATTCATTACTTGAAGAAGGAACAACAAGGTATTAGATCAAATAAATATTTTAATACTTTAAGAAAATAGAGTTAAATGATTATTATTTTAATAATAGGGTAATCAAACAAACTATGAAACTACCTACTAGACAGAATTACAGAGTCAAACGGGTCCAAGCTCAAAGAAAGCACATTAACTTTGTCTGAAGAGGTTTATGCGTTCAAAGAATTTTGGCCAGTGAGGTTAAATGAGGTTTTGATCATTAACCTAAGACAAAACTAATGTAGAGTCATCATATGGAAATCCTTCTCGTTACCATATCCTGAAGCATATGGTGAGAAGTTCAGTCCAGGATTTGTTAATAACCATGAGGCCCTTTTAAATTCAGGGCTCACATTTCTCTTGAGAAAGTAATATGCTTTTTGTGAATAGTACACAAAATCTCCACAAAAAAACATCTGATGAATTTTGGTCTTAGGTGCACTTCTACATAATATCAACAGCAACATTATCTGAATACACACTTCTCCTTGCCACTGCGAGGTCCGACAGCTCTCATAGTGTTCTGGGGGTTGCAGAAGCAGGATGTCTTCTTGTTCCATGTCATCACTGTCCCATTGGCAACAACCCAAAGCTGAACAGGATACCTCCCCTGAAATGACAGATATAAAATCAGTAAAAGATACAAGTCACAGGAAATCAGAGACATTAAGAGAATCTCTGTAATTTTTAGAAAGTAAAAGCAAATTAAGGAAACGTTGTTAAGAAATACCCAAGTAACAAGAAGCATCGGTTAGATCACTAACTTTTAAAATAAAAATTTTAGTACCATGAAAGTACCAACGAATATTTATTTTAGGGAATGATTTTAAGGATTTAATTTTAGCCTTCATATGGAGAGTTCCATGGGATATACAAGAAGAAATAGATAAGCAGTTGTGATATCTTAGCAATAATATCATTAATAAAATTCCAGGTGAGTTAAAAAAAAAATCAAGAGTTTTCATATACAGAAGTATTTGGCTTTTAAAAATTTGAACTATTTTTAATAGCTTTTGTATTTAAAAGTACCTCCTTCAAATCTTCATTAAAAGAAAAAGGAAGACTCAATCCGATCCAAACTAAAATCCTCACAAAAAGAAGCATGCCTACTAAAATACCAGAAGTTTGTAGCAGCACATCAAATCAGAAATCTAGATGATTGGGTTCAATCCTGTTGTTTTACAGATGAGAACACTGAAGTAAACAGACTGAGGTGCTCGCTCAAAAAACAGCCAGACAGGAAGGCACGGCCTCCTGAACACAATGCAGAGGCAGGTGGGTGGAAAAGGCAGAAAAGCATCTGCAGGATGCAAGGAGGTGCGATGGGCCTAACACTTAGATAAGGAAGCACCAGAGTTTGAAAACTCCAGCGTAAAAAGATCATGTTCTCATTCTTCCTTATTTTGGTCTAAGTCTATATTTAAGATATTCACATATCAAGGTGTTAAGGGGTTAAAAAATATTTTTTACCTTTTTAACAAAGAATGTTTTAAATTAGTTACTCTTAATAATGGATTTATATTACAAGACCCAATCTTAGAAGCACATGATATTATGACTATATCCCAATAGCTAATATTGGAGAAGGCTAAGCCTTTAACAACATGACTGTGTCATCAGATAGATCTAAGTCAAATCTGACTTTGGAAGTTTCTGAAACTTATAAAGTCTCGGTTTTCTCATCTGTGAAATGAATAGAAACTTTCCCCTTGGGTCATCTTATAGGATCAAACTAGATAAATGAGTAGGGGCAATTATTCTTATAACAGGATTATTAATCTTTGGAGGGTTCCTCCTGTGTCAAAATGTGAATAAAAATATGTGACCCTTAGGAATATTGTGAAGATTTCAAAATAATGTATCAAAAAGCCCCTGACACACAGCAGACCATATTTATTAATTCTCTTCCTCCTGCTGTTCCTGGCTCTGCTGCTTATTCTGATCTTAGATAAGTTTAGTTTCCCCTTTCTACTTCACAGGTCTCTTATTAAAACAAACGATATCCTCAGGGGAAAATTATAATAAACCTCAACTAGTAATAGTATTGTTTAAGAGATTATTTCTTCTATCCCAATTTATTCTGATTTCCCCAAATAAGTTTGATATTTTCACTCACCTTTCCACTATATGCACTGAATCCCTATGTAGTGAGAGATTTTCCTCCAACCAAAACAACATCATCTCCAAGTTTATAAAAAGATTCAAGAAGTGATTCAAATGTGAAAGGAACTGTTTCCACGCTCTCCCGGTCTCGGTCCCACTGGAAGAGGTCTCCATCCAGGCAAGGAATGACCATCTTCTTCCCAAATACCTAAAACAGAAACTAACCTTTAAAAGGGTCAAAACTTTAAAAGAAGAGTAAATAAGAGCTGGAGACGTGAGCCTCATGTAGTCCAGCCTCCTTCTGAGTAGCACATGAAACAGCACAGTCCATCAACCAAAAGTCATTTAAAAGAACTGCCAATCACTGCAGAGTACAGTTTTTCTCAAACGCTGTTGGCCCGAGGCCAAGAAGGTCCCATAATGATAGTGTTACCAAAAGAGAGTCTTTTGATCAAGTAAGTTCACGAAGAGGTTGCTACAGGAGTTCTTATAGCCATTAATATGTTAATGTGCAACCTAATTTTCTAGTAAATAGATAATATATGCAGCATTTTCCAGGCCTATCTCATCTAGGCCAATTATTGTCACAGACTTAGATACAAGGAACACAGGTTTGGAGATATTGATTCAAGCCGTGTCCCATTTCTTCTCTTATTTGCTTTCTCAAATCCGCTATGAGCTAGAAGCCTGGTAGCTAAACTTACTTGTTTAACGTTCTCAGTCATCCTTCCTTCTTTAACAATGTTTACTGAGGTCCTAACTATGTGCCGGGAACATTCTGGTGGTTACGATAGACAAGTGAGCAAAACAAACACAGAAATTACTACCCTTATGGAACTTAAAATCTGTTGTTTGTTGGAGACAAACAACACAATAAATAAGTGTATTAGTCCATTCCTGTTGCTTATAACAAAATACTTGGAACTGGATAATCTACAAAGAAAATGAAATTTATTGCTTACAGTTTCTGAGGCTGGGAAGTCCAAAGACTATCTGGTGGTGGCAACAGTGACCCAGGGGCCTCACATTGAAAGACGGTGGAAGCAGAGAGAGCAAGAGAGAGAGAAAGACAGAGTCTCCTCTTCTTTTAAAGCCCTCAGAACCACGCCCCTAGCCATCATTTTTAATCCATTCACTACTGCATGGTCCTATAGTCCAATCACCTCTTCAAGGCTTCACCTTTCAATTATCATAATAAGATTTCCCACCCTCTCAACAGTCACAGTAGGGCTAAGTTTCTAATCCATAAAACTTGGGGGACACAATTCAAGCTTCAGTGAGTTTTGGGGGGACATAATTCCATCCACTGCAATAAGTAAATTAGATAGTATGTTAGGTGATAGATGCCATAGGGGAAAAACAGAACAAGACGAAGGACTGGAAAATATGTGTAGGGTGGGGAGGGTATTGTCAATAAAGAGCTCAGAACAGACCACTGAGAAAGTAACATTTGGGCAAAGACCCAAACATGAGAGAGTCAACCACACTGGTATCTGGACAACAGACTTTGCAAAGGCCCTTGTATTAGACCGTTCGTGGTGCTATAACAGAAATACCTGAAACTGGATAATTTAAAAGGAAAAGAGGTTTATTTCACTTACGATTCTGGGACAGCTGCATCTGGCATGGGCCTCAGGCTGCTTCTACTCTCGGTGGAAAGTGGCAGGCCGCCGGCAGGTACAAGAAGATCACATGGTGAGAGGAGGCAAGGGGGGCGGTGCCAGGGTCTTTTTAAACAACCAGCTCTCACAGGAACTAATAGAGGGAGAACTCACTCATTAATCCCCCCACCTAGGGAGAGCATGAATCCATTCATGAGGGATCCACCCCTGTGACTCACTCAGTTTCCAAAACTGCCACATTCAAGATCAAATTTCCACATTAGTTTTGGCGGCGACAACCTATCCAAATTCTTTCAGCCCTTAAGTGGAAGTGTACCCATCACATTTGAGAAACCACAAGGAAAGTGAACAGGCTGAAAGCAGGAGATTCGTTGATAGCAGTGGAGATGCTGAAGGTAGTCAGGTTTGGAGCATAATTGGAAGGTAAAGCCAACAGGGTTTCATGGTAGATTCCCTGTAGAGCATGAGCAAAAGAAAGGAGTCCAGGATGATTCCAGGCTTTTTAGCCAAGAGCATCTTGTCTCTTGAGTAAGAGTTTTAGTGCACGTCTTTGTGACGTTGACCTTCGGCATTTAAAATATATATAATTCAACCTACTTCAGTTATTGACACAACTGTTTTCCTGGTCATCCAAGCTCAAAATTTTAGAAAGACAGAATATGAAAGAAGCACAAGTTAAAAAAGAAAAAAACAAAACTCCAAACAAATGTCAGTCTTAACCTTTTTAAAAACAAAATTTCTCTCTGCACTTTTTTGTTCCTTAAGAGCAGAATGCTTTTTTAAAAGGATACAACCCCCACACAGTCACTGAGCTTTCTAACCTGGTGCTCAACTCACAGACCTTCCCCTTCTCCCAACTTTGCCTTAAACCCTGGGGTGCTCAAAGATAGGTTGAAAACCACTATCCTAATTCACTTCTTTCTTTCATTTTCTAGCTCAAATCCTTACAATCTCCTGCCTGAACTATTATAATAGCCTCTTTACATTCCTTAACTGGAAATTTCCTCAATCTAAGCTTTACGTCTCTTCCAGATTAATCTGAGTCAGAGTTAAGCTTGTTAGGACATTATTCAATAATTTTCAACAGTTCTCTATTATCTTCTTAATATTAAGGGCCCCAAATCCTTTAGAGGACATTCAAAGTCCTCTAAATCTGACCTCAAACAACCTTTCATCACTGTCTTTTCCTTTTTCCCACATGGGCAGAAATCAGGCACGGTTACTTAAACACAACGTTTACCGTTATTGCTATTGTTTAGTTATGTCATCATCAGTGTCATTTCTCCTCCGTGGGTCACCTTCCTGGACCAACACTATCCACTAAACGTCTATCTGGCCTTCAGCCCAGCATCACTTATGATTTTGCTTTGAAATCCAAGAAAATTTTGGCAGTGTAAGTTTGCTGACAAAATTCTTCACATTCCACAATTTTGCACTTTTTGCTGTAACTGTACGCTGAGAGACCAATTGTATTCTCAAAACTTATTTATTATACGTGTAAGAAATGTTTACCAGGTAAACTAATGCTTATGCATGTGTGTTTATACAGTGGCTGTTAAAGTAGCGCACTCAGACCCACAGCCCAGATTCTGTTGTCTGATTCCATTCCCCACCCAAAGCAGCCCAGGCTCCTTGCAGAAATGACTGATTCCAAGGCTGGGGCAGGGTAGGTGCAAGCTGAGCCTTTACCATCTTATTATTTCAACAAGGAAGAATGTGCTCAAAAACGATGAGGGATAACCCTGGCCAAATCTGGAACAATTTAAGCACCAAAATAATTAAGTACTGAATTTAAAAAAAAAAAAAGAAATTCATGAGTCCAAACCAAAAACAAATAGAGAAAATAGATAATATTTGGGGAAGAAGGGAGGTCTGGAGTGGGAAAAATTAGCATTTCGTAGCCATCATAATAAAGACTGAATCAACAAGAATCAGCAATGGTGCAAAATCTAGGTAAAAATTTTGATAAGGAACAGGATATCTGTTTGGTCTGAAAGTATCTCTCTAAAGACAGTAAACTTCAACACAGACAGTAAATTAAAGTATTGTATCAATATAAACTGATGAAGTTGATAACTGTTCCGTGATTATGTAAGAGAATATCTCTATTAGGAAATACACACTGATGTATTTAAGAGTAAAGGGTCACGATGTATATTTAACTTCTCCTCAAATGTTTCAAGAAAAACAAGTGTTATGGGGGGTGGGGAAGAAGAGAGAGCATATGCAAGCTCATTTAAATGATAAAGCAAAAGGGTAGGTAAATTTAGGCATATAAGGGTTTTTTGTTTTGGGGTGGGTTTTTTTTATGGTACTACTTTTATTTGTGTGACTTTTTGTAGTTTGAAATTATTTCTAAATAAGAGTTTGGAAGAAAAAAAGATACTCAGCAGCCTTACAGGAGCTCTATAATTAAACCCAGAAGACTACACCATCAAACTGAAGGTTCATCAAACTCCTAGGCACTTCAACACTTCCAACTATTACTCTTCATTGAAAAAATATTTGATTTTTAAAATGACATTGGAATGTATCCCACCTAGTATTACCTTAGAGTTTTAGCATTACTATTTTATTCTTTGCTTTCATATATTTCTTTTTTATTTATTTATTTATTTATTTATTTATTTTTTGTTTGTTTGTTTTTTTTTTTTTTTGCTTTCATATATTTCTTGATAACGGATAATAGATTTTATTTTCAAAAGATTAAAACTTTTCTTTTACCCTTCGTAGAATGCCCAACTCGAAGCTGCCATTAAGAACAAATTTAGGTCACAGTATATACACCTCACAGCAACAGTGTGTAGTATTTAGCCAATATGATCTCCCATTTTGAGTTACATATCAGTTAGAAAATCAAGTATTTACTGTTCTGTACCTCCCATATTATGTTACGTATTCTATATTCTATTTACTAGAACAGTAGATTGATAAAGTTAAAACATAGGTATTTCAATTGTCCAGTCACTTCAACAGTAGCATTAGGGAAAAGTACAAACAGGGAAAGGTGTGCATCACTAAAGGAAATAAGAAGAGGAGTTAGTGGGTCTGTAGTAAACAACATTTATTTTGACTTGTTTCCTCCTCCATTAATAACCTTTTTCCCTAAAGCAGTAACAGGTCCTTATGGAACACATGGCTCCTAAGTACAAAAAGCAACTGTCAAACTAATATGAACTAAAATTCACCTTTTCTTTAAGAATCATCTATGTACCTCCAGAAGTAAAAGAAAACTTCTCCTCAGCTAAAAATAGGGTTTACACAACCAAAATGATTTGATATGCTCGACCATACTGGAAAAAATTACCTTATTTTAAAAGTTAAATCTTCAACAGCATTAACTCAGTAAGTGCAAAACACAAAACAACAACAACAAAAGCATTATGACTCAATTCTGAATCATCATGTCATATTTCTGGATCACGATTTTAAGAGTTCACTTTTAAATAGCTGCTCTTCACTAATCGGCTGCTTAGGCATCATACACATGGCTCCTGCCCTTTGCACCAATCTTTGTAAGTCTTTCATGCTGCACGTGTGAAAGCAGATGGTGCTTTTCTTTGAGAGCCACCAGAAGCAACATACGCATGCAGCTCAGGTAGAGAGATGACATCACCCCTCACAATAGCATTACCTCATCCCCTAAGCATAGGAATGAGTCACCGGATAGTCAGCTGCAAAACTCCTGGTAGAAAGAGATGTTGGTTATGGCGACGCGTTTTCACATTCCACTGACTTGTCCATGCGCACAGCTATTTGTTCTGATTCGCTGCTCTGCATCTCAAACAAATTGGGTGATGTGCTTCTCTCTTCAATCATTTCAAAAGTACAATTTTTTGTTATTTTGCATTTATTTCCTCTGTTTGCTTTTCCCTGTTCGTAATTTTAAAATAAAAGGTCTGTCACATTGGCCAGCAAACCAAAGATCCAGTCAGAGTCTTTATCCAGGCAAATCACACGGCAGTTGAGTAAAGTAATTCAATTTCTGTTTCTGAACCAAATCTACGTGGCATAAGGAATACCAGTAGCACATGGAATCAGGAACTATCTGAAATTAGACGTGAAAATGAGAACTCCCGTTTCCAAAAGGAAGAGGAACTTCAACTGAGAAAATAAAGGAAATACTAATACTAAAATGAATATTATCGGCAATAAAAAAATTGCTTTACCTATACAAAAAATATTTTTTCATTTGTTTCTTCCCTGTTTTTCTACAGAACCAGTCCTCTCCCCACTGACACACGGTTTTGGGGGTACATCCAAATTTACTTTAACTTACTCTGAAAAACTTCAAACATACAAAACACAAAGAGACTAATATAATACCCCCCATGTATTTACCATCCAGTTTCAACAATTCACATTTGTCAGTTGTTTCACCTGTCACCACACACCTACCATATACTCGTTTATTAGAGCACTTTCAAGCAAATCCCAGACCTTGTGTCTGTGTCCTTTCACCTATAAATACGTCCGCACTCATTGTTGAGAAGTAACTATCATGCCACTATTACATCTAATAGAATGAACTTAAAATCATCCACTATTCAAATTTCTCAAAGATCTACTTTACAATTATGAATTCCAAGTCTGCATATTACATTTGATTTTTCCCTCTGTAAGAGCCCCTTTCACCCCCTTTTCATGCATTGATTTACTTGAGAAACCAGATTATCCTACAGACTGTCCCAGTCAGGATTTTGCATCTCATTTAACTTGTTCCTTTATCTCTATTTCCTGAGAAGTCTGATTAGACCTGCAGCTTTGATTTGATTCAGGTTAATTTTTTTTCTTTTGACAAGAATACTTCATAGTTGG
The DNA here is from genome assembly GCF_027409185.1 of Cynocephalus volans. Taxonomy (NCBI): domain Eukaryota; kingdom Metazoa; phylum Chordata; class Mammalia; order Dermoptera; family Cynocephalidae; genus Cynocephalus; species Cynocephalus volans. The sequence continues at coordinate 89,968,046 of NC_084473.1, read as the reverse complement.
TGCTATGCACTTCCTATTATATTAAGGGCTTGCAGACTATAGCCCATAGGCCAAATCTGGCCCGATGTCTGTTTTTCTAAGTTAAGTCTTATTGGAACGCAGCCACACATTCATTTGTGTGTTGTCTATGACCGCTTTCAAACTACAATTGCAGAGTTCATTAGCTGCAATTAGTTGTATGCAATTGGTTGTATGGCCCTCAAAGCCTAGGATATTTGCTATCTGGCCCTTTGCAGAAAAAATTCGCTGACCCCTGTGTTACATCACATTAGGAGGTACGTAGTGTTTAGTCGCCCCATTTTTAATGATGTTACTATCCATCAGTGGGTTCAGGAGAGTCAGCCTAATCCCTCCATTTAAAGTGTCCCATCAACTTTTCAACATTTTAGTATTGATTGATCTACTATTTCATTAAGGGGAATACAAGGGTGATTTCTAATTCTATCATTGTACATTTAGTAGCTAGAATTTTTCATGAAGAACATTCCTTCATTTGGCTTTGAAAGCCAGATGTGCATACACTAGCATTTTCTCAATTAGTGACTCAGGCATTAAGCACACTCAAACCCTAATCATTGTAGGCAGAAGTAACCCATGCACAGGAAGACTGAAAATTGAAAATGGCTCAGGAGCCTTAGTGAGACCAGTGTGTTCCCCAACCAGGAAAGAGGGGTAAGAAAACACTGGCCATGACAGAAAAGCCAAGGGGCTGGCCAGTTAGCTCAGTTGGTTAGAGCATCACCTCCTAACAGCACGGTCAAGGGTTCAGCAGCCAAAAACTGAAAAAAAAAAAAGCCAAGTTCCATGTACAAGCTAAAAAGCAGTGAGTTAAAAAAAAAAGGGGGGGGGTAGGAAAAAGAAGAAGAAAGGGTATGACAAGACGCAGATTTGTTGAGTGTACAGAAATAAGAATGAACACAGACCATGAAGAAAAAGGATGGAAAACAATGCTAACTATTGTAGAATATTTTCTAAAGGGACATACACGTCCCTGCCCCACCTCAAGAACTTGGAAGTACCTCCAGGATAGCACAGTAACCGATGCTTACAATGATGACCCCAAGAAATCAATAAAAGATAAAACTCACTGATATCGGGAAGATGTAAAATACATGAAAAATATTCCCTTAAAAGTGCTAACTTGCTGCTTTCCGTCAGCTGGAAGCCCCCTTTCCCCAGAGCAGCCACGTTCCTGCCCTGCTGGCTGTTTTGCACACCCAGGTGGGGGCCGCTCGCCCCGCGTGTCTGCTGCAGACGCCCACAGGGAGCAGACTGCACCCGCCCAGCACATTCCCCGGGTCCCCAACGCCGCCAACCACTCACGATGTGACCCTGGATGAAAACTAACACTTCGCTGTTTTATAAAATTTCTCACATTAACTTATTTCTCTTGATTCTCATAGTCACTCTCCACAACTATCTTCAAAGGTCCGTCTGTCGGTCCAAACCGCTGATCAATGTTCCCCGCACGGTGCGAATCCCCAGGCTTTTCCCCGCTGCTTTCCAAGTTCTCCCAGTTCCTCCAAATCGAAACAGAAAGGATAGTTGGACGTTTTCTTTGGCCGTGAACTTTTGATGAGACTCGAATGAACCGAGGGGTTGTCTCACTGAGGGACCTGCATTACACGCCCGCTGTCTTTCATTGTGGGAGTGTTTACATTTATAAATATGCATGAGGTGCTCACGCCAAGCGGTCTCGCCATGTCTGCTCTCGCTCCCGTCTGTGATCTGGCCACAGTGCTCCTCTCCCATTTAACACCCTTCAGCGGCTTCCCATGGCTCAGGATCAAACTCAAACGCTGCCCTCACTGGCCCCGCACAGCCCGGCCCGGCCTCCCGCACTGGGCTCGTCTCTGCTCCTTCCCCGACCCTCTTGCTGCCACCTCCCCTCCCTTCAGGTCCCCCCACACGCCTGGTAATTCTCACCGTAGCACCAGACACGGGCTTCTTCCTCTCCCGGAGCAGTCGTCCCCACCTCTCGCCATCTCTTGCCTAAGCAGCTCCTCCTCATCGTATGATCTTGTGAGAAGCCTCCTCTGGCCACAGGCCTCTTAGTGCTCCACCCTGCCTGGTGGCAGTGACCACACGCAGTTATGTTATCGACACTCCACACAGCTCCAGGTTCTATGAGGGCAGGAATCAAATCTGTCCTGGGCACTGCTGTAGCCAGCACAGAACCCTGCATAGACCCCCCAACCACACAGTGATGAACTTGGTTTCAATGTGCTAAGTTTAGGTGATGGCGACTGTCTCACAGCGATTATCTAAGAAGCAGTGACGTGTTCGCCATGTGCTCAGCAGCCAGCTAAGTATGCTATACACGTGACGTCTGTGAGTAATTAATCTTGACAAAATAAAGCACACGAAGAATTTAATTACTAGTAAAGATAATGCAAATACATTAGTACACACCAAAGTGTCTTTAAAAACATGAAATGTTGGAAAAAGAAACAGGTATAAAGACCTAGGGTTGGGTCTCAGCTTCACTACAACAGACAAATCTCTGCACCTTTCTGAGCCCCAATTTTCTCATCTGAAAAATGGGGGTTAATAAGAATATTTACCTCACAAAGCTATGTTAATGGTTAAATAAGAAGAGATTTAATATCACTTTGCAAACTATAAAGTACTAATCAAACAATAGTTTATGTAGACATGATGGTCCAGGGCTGCTTATTTTGAACTTCTAATGTAATCCGTGTGTGTGGATGTTTGCATATGCATGTATACATGTATACTTACTACAGAAAAAAGTTAAAAACAAAAATTATAAACTCTTAATCCAGAAACATCTGACTACCTATAATTCATCATGAATCTCATTTTGTTCTCTATAAGAAAACTTCAGAAAAGAACTGGATTCATTAATACAAAATTTCAAAAATAATAAAAGCTTTTAGAATTCAAACAGCTGCTCCAAAAGTAAATGAAAGGGGAAAGCAGGAAAGCAGATAGAAAGTTTAATTATGCCAAGTCAGTTATTTCTTTCCCACCATGGGTTCATAACATCTATTTAAAAACAAAGACTCAAAAACAAATAAAGATTAATTCAATGTAAAATTAAATTCATCAAACTTGTACCAGTTTTTGATTTATCGGAAATCTCTATCAACCCTAAAATTATTCTTTGATTGTAACATAGAAGCCCCAAAGAACTGTAAAGTACATTATCTATCACAAAAGAAAACCAATATTAAAGAAAAGTTAACAGGTATATTTTTGTATACTTTAACTCTCCAAAAATGATATAGTAAATATAGAATATAAAAAGGTAACTCTAATCAAAATGAGCAACTGATTAGACTACTAGATGCTAGAATTGCCTGTGTGACTTAAAAAAAAAAAAAAAGATGCTCCGATATTTTGTATTGTGGAAATACTTTTTAAAATTTCCCTGAAAACACTGAAATAACCATGATTGGGAGAGTAAAAGAAAGATTTTTGCTAAAAGTAAAGTGTGCCTGGGAATCATACCTCAAAGAGTAGGGAAGGGGCCATCACAGTTAACAAGTGGTGAGAAGACCTAGGAGGGATTATGAGATTTGTTAGCAGATGCCGGTATCAGTCAGAAGGCATCCCAAATGACATGCTGGAGAGGAAACGTAGGAAAAAAACCTCAAAATGATTTGGCATATATTATCTTCAAAGATTGTGAATCAATACTCAAGAGCAGAGAAATGCCAAGAAGATAGTAATTGTTTAATTCTTTTTTTCCTTAAATTAGTCAAACTACCAAACAAAATACCTCAAGGAAAACTATGACTAGCTTTTAAAGCATACTTTTCACATTAATGATGATATTAAAGTCAAATATCTATCTCTGCCTTCACCTAGATTAATACACATTTATGAAATAGATATACAACTGTGCACAAAGCATTAATTTCCTAAAAAATAGGGTCACAGCAATTTGTCCTTTAGCAACATGCGTGTTGAAATAAATTGGTTCAGCTCACAGCACCGCTTTCAGCCATGCTAAAGGATTAATAAAACAAAATCAACTCAAAGTGCTGTTTCATTTCCATAATTCAAAGAAAAGCAATTAACCTAAGCAATTATTTAAAAATTGGCTTGCTACATGACTGTCACTCTTTAAAATAAATCGCCATCTTGGATGACATAGCCAGACTCAAGATGTGCTAGTTTATGTACAAATGAAAAACTACAAAATGACTTAGACAACTTTCAGTATAAAAGAATCTTTACTAGAGAGTACAGATCCTCTTTTAATAAAGCAATACTTAAAAGGATTTACTTATGGACTCTTGGCGAACAAATCAGTGACCATTAAAGGTGCGCTATTTTCTAAGGCACTGCCACCTTTTAAGGCCCTTGCACCAGTTGGGATGAATGCGTCTGACACAGGGTGTGGGAGGAGCTGGGAGCGCAGCAGCGTCACGGTCTGTTTCACACCTGTCCGAAACAGAAAGATGGTGTCCCTTCGGGAGAAACATGCTTAAAATAAAACAAATCCCCAGACTCTAACTTTAGACTTACAATAGAGTCGTCTGTTCTTTATAAAAGGGGAAAAGGGGCATTTTAACAGAAAGTCTGAAAACAAATATGGTATTTCTTAAAAAAAAAGATGAAGGTTATTTGTACAAGTACAAACTCGTTATATATACACAATCTTAATATGTATTCAAAATAAATATAAGAAGGTCTTTGTATTCATAAATATGTCCCAAGACATAGAGAAGTAAGCAGTTCAAGGATATTATATCTACTGGTAAAGTGTGATCCAAATGCCACTCAGAGACCCCCGAGAAGAAACCATGCTAAGAAGTTACAAAGCAAAAGTTTCAGATAACCAGTGAGGAAACAGCCAAATCTCCTTCATGCTGGCTGCTCCAAGGGTGAATCTACATGTAAATTACCAGGAAAAGGAAAGTCAGATTTCACCTCAGGTGGTCTTCGGAAAATTAAAAACAAAAGTCTTAGCTACGATCAACTGTCAAAAATATTAGGTTTAGGGCCCGCCGATTGCTCACTTGGTTAGAGTGCGCTGCTGATAACACCAAGGTCAAGAGTTCGGATTCCCTTACTGGCCAGCCGCCAAAAAAGAAAAAATTAGGCTTCGAACCTAGGACACATCTGTTAAAGACAACAGAGTGAACCTGAGGTCCATCACTTGTTCTAACACGCACACACACGCGCGCGCCACACACACACACGCCACACACACGCACACACACACGGGCCACACGCATGCACGCCACACGCCACACACATGCAAGCACGCCACACACACGCACACTCACGCACGCCACACACACACACACGCCATACGCACACACACACATGCCACACACACACGGGCCACACGCACGCACACACACACGCATGCACGCCACACACACGCACACACACGCCGCGCACGCCACACACGTGCACGCCACACACACGTGCACTCACGCACGCCACACATACACACACGCCGCACACACAGACACGCACACACACACGCCACACACACACACACACCACAAACACACGCACGCCACACACACACATGCCACATGCCACACACACGCACGCCACACACACATGTGCACACGCGCACACACACGCACGCCACACACACGCATGCCACACACACGCACACACACGCACGCCACACACGCACGCATGCCACACACACGCACGCCACACACACGCACGCTGCACACACACATGCACACCACACACACATGCACACACACGCACGCCACACACACGCACACACACACGCACGCCACACACACACACGCACGCCACACACACACGCACGCCACACACACACACACACGCATGCCACACACACGCACACACACACACACAATCATGATTCTAGCTTGGTTTTGTATCAATATTCTTTTGACGAAGTTTGTAATAACTCATCAACAGGAAAGAGTGGTAAATGAGATCTGTGTCCCAATGCACCTCAATCTTCCTGTAGCACATGATTCATTCTAAAGATAGTGTAAAACCCTTGTTTTTAACGGAACTGTCAATCTCCTTTATCCTCCAGGAACTCTTTTCATTGACATAATCAAAATACCACTAAAACAACATAATATACTGTATTATATGCCTTTTGGAACACAAAAGTTTAAGGACAACATCAGAGTAAGCCAGGAGGCAATGAGATATGCACCTAATGGTAATTTCTAATGAATTTATGCTTTATTTTAAAAAGAATCCTTACATGTTGTAAAAGAGGAAGTTAAATTCCTCCAGATAATTTACTGGGAGCTCCATGTGTTCTATTGTACCTGATTCCTGAAGTTAGAACAATCTTTAGAGATTTAGTCCAACCCCATAATTTTTCGGAGAAGGAAATTAAAGCTCTACTGTATTAAATAATTGAGTCATGGGCCGAGCCCGTGGCGCACTTGGTAGAGTGCTGCGCTGGCGGCGCGGTGACGCTCCCGCCGCGGGTTCGGATCCTATATAGGACTGACCAGTGCACTCACTGGCTGAGTGCCGGTCACGAAAAAACGACCAAAAAAAAAATAAATAAATAAAATAAATAAATAAATAAATAAATAATTGAGTCATTGGGGCCGAGCTGTGGCGCACTCGGGAGAGTGTGGCGCTCAGAGCGCAGTGACGCTCCCGCCGCGGGTTCGGATCCTATATAGGAATGGCTGGTGCACTCACTGGCTGAGTGCTGGTCACGAAAAAGACAGATAAATAAATAAATAAATAAATAAATAAAAATAAATAAAAAATAATAATAATTGAGTCAGTTCATAAAGCAAGTTCATGAGAGAATCATGGCTTGAACTGTGGCTCCTGAAATCTAGTCCCTTCTCCACAATACTACACAGCCTAAAAAGTTCCTGTGCTGCTTTTTTATTATTCCAGCAAAAGTAGATGTGATCCATAATCAATTCTTCTACTAATAATAATTTTTTAAAATGATCATATAGTCTATCAAACTTTTTTTCTTCCGCTCTTTCATTAAAGTAACTTTAGCAATTGCATAGAGAATATATCTTCTCTGGTCTTCTGAGTTTAATCTGTTTATCTTCATACTACTCTTTTTTTCTTTTTTAAGACTAGTCATTCATACCAGTCTTGATGAAAGCTTGGAGAAACTAACATTCTAATACTGGAGTCCCCACATGGAGCTATGGATCTATTCATTGTCATATGGGAGGCTCCTGCTATAAGTCCATGCCAGTTTTTTCTGCAAGATGCAACTAGCCCTTCTCCCTACACTATCCTTTCCAATCAAACACTGGGTTTCAGACAAAGCACATTAACTATTTCTCACAAAATTAACTATTATGAAGGTTAGGAACCTTCATAAAATATTGTACCAGATGCACTTAGGTACTATTACTTGATGCATCCAACTCAGGGCATTTCAAATGACAGTTTCTGATCCTCTCTCTGTGGTATTTTGTCCAACATTTGAAGATAACTTCCAGATGCTGAGCATATACATCTTGCTGAATAACAGGTGACTCAAGCTCACTATACTTTCCCCTCTCCTTGCTAATATGTTTATAATCTCACAAATACTCCTGCAATTCTCAAAGTGTGTCTGTGGACTCTTTCAGGGTTGCAAGAAGTCAGACAGATTTCACGATAAGATGTAATTTGCCTTTTTCACTGTGTTGCTATTTGCACTGACGGTATAAAGGCAATGCTGACTAAAGCTGCTGGTGCCTTAGCACGAATCAAGCACCCAACTAATACTTATTGTGTTCTTCCCTGTCACACACCCCCAGCAAAAGAAGAAGAAAAAAGAGACAGTTGCAGTTAAGAATGCTCTTGATGAAGCAATGAAAAATGATTAATTTTATTAAATCTTCACCCTAAGTACGTATCTTTTTATTATTCTGTGTGACTAATTAGAAAGGATGTATCAAGCACTTCTCTACATACTGAAGCATGGCTTGAGGAAAAGCACTTGTGGGACTGAGTTGTGAGCTGAATTAGCTGCTTTGCTCATGAAGCTCCATTTCTACTTAAAAATCAAGTGAGAAAAACTATGCTATAAAGTGAGAATCTGGCAGACACTTTCACAATAATAAATAAAGTGGACCTGTCATTCCAAACACCACTCAGCATTTGGGAAATGCAAATCAAAGCCACATTGAGACATCATCTAGCTCCAATTGGGGTGGCTAATATCCAAAAGACTGAGAATGACAAATGCTGGCCAGGATGTAGAGAAAAAGGAACCCTCCTACACTGTTGGTGGGACTGCAAAATGGTGCAGCCATTATGGAAAATGGTATGGAGGTTCCCCAAACAACTACAGATACAACTGCCATATGATCCAGCGATCCCAGTGCTGAGTATACACCCCAAGAATGGACATCATCACGTAGAAGGGACCCCTGCACCCTCATGTTTATTGCAGCTGTATTTATAAGAGCCTAGTGTGGGAACCACTGTGATATTGCCATCACTGGACAAACAGATGCGGAGGCTGTGGCGTATCTACACAGTGGAACACTACTCTGCTGTAGAAGGGACATCTGCACCCTCATGTTTATTGCAGCTGTATTTATAGGAGCCAAGAGTGGGAACCACTGTGATATTGCCATCACTGGACAAACAGATGCGGAGGCTGTGGCGTATCTACACAGTGGAATGCACTGCTCTGCTGTAAGAAAGGATCAAATCCTGCCATTCACGGCAACATGGATGAACTTAGAGAAAATTATGTTAAGTAAATAAGCCAGGCACAGAAAGAGACATACCACATGTTCTCACTTACATGTGGAAGATAATAAAAACACACAAACAACTAGGAAAAAAGACATAACAATAACAATAATTCCTTGAACTTGTTAAGATAAGAGAACAGATATGCTGTTGACGGGGGTGAGGAAGGGGCAGAGGGAGGGGGAGAGGGAAGGATTGGTAAAGGGCCACGAAAATCAACTACATTATATAATGATAAATAACAATAAAATAAAAATTTTAAAAATCTGATAGTATTTTGATAAAATTCAAGTTTTCGGGTGAGAATTAGATTAGTGGCAAACTTGTATCTGCCAATGTGAGCTTGACAGCTTCCTAGTACCTAGTACTTAAAGACTTTTCTGATGAGACCAGTGGCGATAGAAATAAATTTCACTTTTTTGATATTCTATAGAGTAAAAGGCAAGACAATCCAATTGATATTAATGTAACAGAGTATAAAATGTTCATTGATATGGTTTCAGATTTCACATTGGCTCTAACCTTTAAGAAACTTTCACTTGTTTTAGTGTAGTTTCAAAAAAGAATGACAACAATTATCTGAAAAGTCTACTAAAGTAGTATTCCCTTTTCTAACTGCATATGTAGGTAGCTGAATTATCTTCTTCATATAATTAAATCAATACAACAATCCAACATATTTAGTGCAGAAAAGCAGATACAAAAATCCAGTTGTCTTCTATTAAACCAGAAATTAAAGAGACTTGCAAAAATGTGAAACGATGACATTTTTCTCATTAAATTTTTTGTACTGAAAAATATAATTATTGTTCATAAAAATATGCTATTTATGTTATTATGCAATGGGTTTTCGTTTTTTCTTTAATGAATTAATAAATATGTCTTTTTAAAATTTAATTTTTAAACCTGTAAATATAGATAGATATAACCCACAGGGGAAAAATGCTCTTTGGAATCCTCAATAATTTTTAAGAGAATAAAGAGTCTTGAGACCAAAGAGTTTGAGACCCACTGTACTGGATGCACAGCCTGAGCTGTGAAGTGCAGGTACACACTGGATGGGGAAAGGGCGCTAGAGCAGGCAGGACTGAGTACAGACAGGCATGATTGGGTTCAATCCCAGCGTTATCATATAGTCCATCTGCAACTTCAAGCAAATAACTTCTCTGAGCTTCAGTTTCCTCTTCTACAAAATGGGACCAACATATCAACCTCAGGAGGATTACGACAAGGATCACACTGTATAGATTACTAAGCTGGGAATAATGTTGTCATTAGCACATCTACATACTACACACATACTCTCAAGAAATGTCCCCAAAACTTGGAGCAGCTGTAAAATCTAGTAAACCTATCATGTTATCACAGATGGCTCAATGCCTTTAGATTTTCTTTCTTCTTTCTTTCTTTCTGTAAAGTGGAAAGTTAAAATCCAGGTCATGCAAAGAGGTCTCAGGATTCTTCTGCATGGAAAGTAACCAGTGTGGTTTGCATTTATTGCTGTAAAGGTGCACAGTGAAACTTTTTGAATATGCTGCAATTCAACATTTCAAAGCATTCTATCCAAAGATCTAGGATTGGGGATAGGTGGGAGGTAGGACACTTAAAACAAGAGAGCCCTAATAAACCAGAAAAAAGGGTAAGAACTAGAGACAGTAAGAAAGTTGAACTGTATTTTACCAAAAAACTAATATAATTTCCATTTGTAACAACACCTTCAAGTACAACTAGCTGCTTATAATTAAAACACAGTCAACAGCACTCAGGGTTATTACAGCTATTTTCATTCTACTTTGCCATACCATGCAGTTTAACTTTTTGTGCATGTGTATTTCAGTTTGCAAACACACATGCTTTGCACCACTGTAACACACTGTGATATTACCCCAGATGTAAGCAGCTTACAATCTCATTTTGCTGATCATCTTTTATGTCTAATTTAAAAATAAAGCAAAATGTGTATAGCCAAGCCTAATCCCTGCAGAACACAAATAAATAAAGGTTTAGCTGGAGCAGTAGTTCATTTGAATACCATACCCGGTTCAAAAATTTTAATGTAATTTACAATTAAATTGCTATTTGCATCAATAACTCACAATAGTACAGAAGTTCACTATTCTTAAAGATATTTTCAGTATACTTCTTACAAATAGTAGGCACTCAGAAAGTCTAATTAGGCCTTAGCACACAGCAAACATGGAAATTTGGCAGTGATGCTTCCCCATGTACTTGCCTGGGTGTACCAGAAAAGAATTCGGGCTGGGTTTACCGGAGAGCACAAGGAAGTCTGTTATTACAGAAGGGTCCCTGGCAGCAGTTTTCCCATCAGAAAGTTCCATCATCACTATCCAGGACATTGTCAACCCCCTCATGTTAGGTTTTGTCTTTTCCAAACTAATACCAGCTAGGAAGCTTTTGAAAGGATCAGACTGATGATAAGAGGAACAAGGACTACCCTAAGGAACGTCCTTCGGGAACAACTTGATATGGTAGAGGCTGAGGGCATTCTGGAAAACAGAGGTGACTGCTTCAACTTTAGCAGTCACAATTCAAAAGATGGACTTATTTTTAAATAATTTAAACAACAGAATAAAGCTCCAAAAACGAAGAGAGATTTAATCCATCAGAGTCAAGACTAAAGGTGAGACAAACAAGCTTCCTCCATTAGAGACCCCCCACCCCACCTCCATCCACCTCATCGAGGTGGGCAGTGTTCTCACCTCACTGATGGGGGTGCAAAAGCTCTGAGGGTAAGTCACTTGCCCATGCCTGGAGGTCGGACGCCAGAGCAGCTTGGGAAGCACGGTCTCTGTGAAGTTACTCTAGCTCCTCTACATTCTAGAGCTCAGAACAATCAAACTTGTCTAGAATTACATGCCAAGAAAGTTTCAGATGAATTGTACTTGAGGGAAAATGTAGGGACTAATAGTTTATGGGATTTTGCACCATGGATTTCTAACTAGTAAACTCAACGAAGTTTTTTAATATTCATCTTATTATTCCTAGGGATCTTGTGATAATGACAAGAAATGATCATGTTATAGCTCAAATTTGCTATATTGATGTAGCAGATGGTATCCTCAGTTACTCACTTACATGATTAACTCATTTAATGCCCAGAACAATCCTAGGAGTAGGTGCTACTATTATCTGTCCCATTTTACAGAAGGGGAACTGAGAAATAGGTAAGTTAAGCAATCGCCCAAGGGGACACAGCTGGTAAGAGGCAGACAGGCCACAAACTTAGGCAATCGGGCCCTGAGCCTATTAATACCAGCAGCTGCTCATTGTAGCTAACTTTTCCAGTCCACATTTAATCCAAAATTCCTACCTCTGGTTTGCTAAGGCTGGATGAAACCAAGGAACCGGATCCCACGTCCAAATCCCACTGCTTTGTACCGTGATTCTCAGGATCCGAGGCAGCAATTGGGCTGTCTAATGTGCTGGTAATTGCTACTGATCTGCAACTTTAAAAATGAATAAGACACAATTGGAAAGGTATCTAAGATATTAGGCACTTATTGTATACAATTGAAAGAAAACCTGCCCCTGCCCAGGCCTCCATCAGCAGGAGAGAAAAGAGGACCTGCCTCCCTCCAACACTTAGTCTGGCCACCACTCTCTTTAGACCAGGACAAATTCAGTAAGCCCTTTTCTGTTTATGTCACTTATGAAAAGTTCCAGCCTACTAGGTCAGCCCTCATCCTACACACTAGTCCCCATAAGACTCAGCACCCTGCTCTGTCCTCTTCTCCTGCCTTTCCCCACTTGCTGAAAGCCTTTCCCCTGACACAGTCTTCCCTAAAAGTAGACTCGTCTTCTTGCTCTCACAGACGCCAGGCTTTCCCTGAGGACATTGCTTCCCTACAGAAGCAAAGAGAGTTTTCTTCTCCCATAACCCTCACCCAGTGATGGGACAGGTGCACCCCTTGTATCTCGCTGACATTTCCAGACCATTTTCTCCCTCTCCTCCCTGCAAATCCTCAGGATCAGATTGTTCCCTCTATTACCCCTCTTAGTGGCTGTCCCCTCACCTCTAGGCCGCTAGCCCCATCCCTGGAGGATTTTAGTGGCCGGTTTACTATCACTACCTGACAACCGCTGCAGTCTTTAGTTTGCGTCACCTGTCTACCTGCCTCCATCAGTCCTGCGGTCAGATTCTAGACCTTGCTGTTACCACGGCCACCCCCTGCCCACGAAAATTTCAAGTGTCCCTCCCCCAGCTACGGCCCCTCTCCTCCCACCTCACTTCCTCTACTTACCTGACTCCAGCAAATCTCTGGCCCTCCTGGAACCTACGAGAACCCATAAGCCATTGATCCTATGACCTTCACTACTGTCGTGCCCTCACTTCCTTCTTATCCAGTTTAAATTCCACAGTCTTTCATCTCAAGCACTACCTTGCTTACATCCTCAACTCCCTGTCCTCTGTCTCACATGTCACACTCGACTGACAGAATGCCAACCCTGGTTAAATCCAATTTTATCCCCTTTCTCATTCCTGCATCTGTGCAGCCGAAATGTAGTTGAAGAAAAACATAACCATGCTGACTGTTCTTCCTTTGATTCCTGGCCACCAACCTCAAAAAGGCTATTAATGCTGCTCAGCAAGCACAGCACACTTCCGCAGTGTGTCTAATGCACTTCACTGCTGACAGTTAAATAATTGCCTACCAGACTTACACTGTCTAACAAGCTTCTCAGAGTTCACATACCCAAAATCAATACCCCTAGACGGACTCTCCCAATTCTTCAAACACATCATGTATGGTTTTCCCTCAAGGCCTTTGCAGCTGCTGTTGCTTCTGCCTGGAACCCCCAGATACACAGCGGGTTTTCCATAAATATCTGCTGAGTGGCAGGATGAGTTGTACGGTTGTTCTACGAATTCGTTACATATATTTGTCTGCTTTAAACACTATACAAATTCCAAGCGTGGATAGCTATGTTCCTGGTCGGGATTATAAGATTCAATGTTAACTCTGCCCCCATTGCCCCAGCTCAGAAGACCAGGGGGCTTCCAGCAGTGGCTCAGTGGTCATCGCGGGGCTGGTTGTGGGTGTTGGAGGGAGGCATGGCTGAAGCCTGAGACCCCTCATGATTCCAGTTTGGGAGCCCAGGGTGCTTCCTGCAGCGGCTCAGTGGTTGTCTCTGGGCTGGTTGCAGGTGTTGGGGGGCATGGCTGAGGCCCCAGGCCCTGCCCCCTCCCTGGCTTGGGAGCCCAGGGGGCTTCTGGTCCTTCCAGGGTTCATAGGTGTTCTTTGGTGATGTGAGACCTTTACTAGTTAATATCAAACTTTGTGTCTGGTCTGTGGGTATTTTGTTTTTTCTTTCAGTTATGTGTTGGATTACTCACTGTTCCCACCACTTAAACTCTGTACTGGAACTAATTGGTTGTCCTTTGCTTGTTTCAAAAATGGGGGAACTTGCTGTGGGGACCAGCACTTGAGCTCTGTAGTTGAACTAAATTGCCACTTTGCTGCTGATTCTCTGAGAAAGGCTTTTTGTGCAGCTCGGGGGGTTTTATTTGTTGTTGTTTTTGTTTTTGTTTTTTTTAGAAGATGACCGGTAAGGGGATCTTAACCCTTGACTTGGTGTTGTCAGCACCACACTCTCCCAAGTGAGCCACGCGCCAGCCCTTTAGGTTTTAATGGTTGACTTTATAGGTACTTCTGGATCTCGTGAGATCCAGTACACCCGGGTTGTGTACAAGCTCTGATCTGGACCTGAGTCTTTTCAGCAAACTGGACCCCCAGCCATTCTATATTCCTGACCAGTCTACACAGAGTGGGCCTGTGCTGATTGGAGGGCAGATCAGCTGCCCTTGCTGTGCCCCAGTGTTCCTCTGGTGGGCCCATCTCCCCTACCACCCATACTCCAAACACTTCCCATGGGGCAGGCTGTGTGCCAGTCCCCTGCAATGAGTCACTGGACTCTGAGTGGCTCCTTTCTCCTATGTGGGTCCACAGAAACCCTTTTACTGGACATTGCCAACTGCAAGCAACTTCATATGGAGAGCACAGCTGTGGCTTTTGCCAGCTCTTGCTCCATGTGCTCACCAGCGCCAGGCTTGAAGGGGCCAGATTTGAAACTGTGGGAGCGGTCCTTTCTTTCTCTCATCGTGGCTTCTCCTGCCTTCTTGAACTCTGTAGGACTCTCCTCCTCTTCTCCTGAGCTCTAGTGGCCCCAGCGTGGCTGTCATTGCTGTTTACTAATTGTAAATTGGTTGATTTGTGGGAGAGAGTGATGCTGGGGACCATCTATTCTGCCATCTCTACCAGAAGGCCTCAATTATGTTTCAATAAATGAAAAAAAAAAAAAAAAGAAAGAAAGAAGCCAGAGTTACGAAGTGGGGAAACACGGCATAGACACACAGAGGAGTGGGAGCACAGCAGTAATCAGGACAGACAGTTTCTGCAATTCAGAAGTGGATACAGACAACTAACTAGGAAAACCTAATTCAATGGGATGCTATAGGGTCCACCGGAAGGGCAGTTGACCCAGACTCATGGCACGAAGGAGCGCTTTACAAAGAAAATGACATCATTGAGTTTAAGGTGAACAAATATGAGTTGAAGAGGCAGAGGTGGAGAAGAGGTGCATCAACATGTGCAAGAGGTGATGAAGGGCAGGACAGCTTAGAAGTTAAAGTAGTCAGACGCAGCATAGAGTTCGAGTGGTGTATGAGTCCATTTCTGCAAGGAGCAAACATTTCACAGTGACAAACAGAATGAAAAAAATCACTCTTAGAATTAAGTAGAAAATAACTAGAGAGCAAATCTACGCCATTCACGGATTTTTTTCCATTCATTCAAATGCTGGCTGAGCGTGACTATGTTCTACAATCTCTCCAAGCCCCATGACTGAGTTGTGGCATCTTCTCCATGGGAGCTGGAGTTGTGGATGGAAGGCACGCACATAAGGGGATGGGACAGTAACACACAGGGGTCATGAATGGACACAGGGAGGGACTCATGGCACGTCTTGAAAGCAACTAATTAAGGGCTGCATGAAGCCATCTGCAAGGATTTTCCTCTTTATAATATTCCTCAGAATTCCTGAACTGACAAAGCTATCTCTAAGCAAACTCTATGTACCCAGAAGGAAATAGTTTCTAGAGAAAGTCCAAAGTGAATTTTTTTAAAAACAACATGAATTCTATCTCAAATTAAGTATTGGAAATTATTTGGAAATACTTGACTGAATTCAGCACTTTAGGGTATTTAAATCTTCCTCTAAACTTTTATAGTTTTTCAAATGTATATGCTTGGATTAGAGATGTTGCTATTTAATATAAATAGCACATTTTACTCAAGTGAAGATTTCTGAAAAAAATCCCATGCTGTGGCCCTTTGTAAAATCCCTTTGTGCTCTACATCTTCGGTTGACAAATGTAACCTTACAAGGCCAGCATCTTACATGCTGTTCAATAGCTTCTAGAGTCAGAAGTTTCTTCAGGCTTAAGCTACCATGTAAAAGTTATGGCAATCCATGAGAAAATGAATTTCACTAGTTAAAATACTTTATGTTGTCCAATTATGAGTGTCTACCACAAAATCTAAAAAAAGGTCAGTTGAATAATCATTTGTTGAATGAATAAATGGATGAATGTATCTCAAAAATGACTATTTTCACCTTTTCTAGCTCTTTTCTTATAAACTAAAGTATACTTTAAAATAAACAAATTCAAAAATAAATAAATCCAAATTTGGATTAAACATTCCACTCTTTAATCTTCCTTTTTTCCAGGTCACTCCTTCTACATCAATCTTTGCCTCTAACACATTCTCCACTGTTCTACTTGAAAGCACCTGAGAAAGTAACCTGCTATTTAGGGGCAACCAGCCATGGAGAGGAGGGGGAGATGACAGCAGCGCTGGCCTGGAACATGGTTCATGGTTAGTGTGGTTCATCCAGGCCTGGGCTGAATTCCTTCCAGACACTTATTTGATTTGCAAACTTAAGTATGTCTGTTTGTGCTGAGCTCTTTTATCTGCCTGTAATCCTGCCAACTGGGCCCATTGTAGAGCTAGGGCTGGGTCTAGTGCTCACAGACCCCTCAAGCCCATTCACAGACTGGGTCACAAACCCTTCACACACCAGGCTGGGTCCCCAGACCCATCATATGCCAGGCTGGGTCACCAGGCCCCTCACACACTTGTCTATGAGCTAGGTAACCGGCAAAGAGGTCCTTGGAAGCCATAGGTAGGAGAGCACGGCTGCAAGCAGCATGGATGCCTGAGGCAGAAGCCAGCCAAACCATGGCACCGTGCATGTGCACTAACTCCATCCCCACACCACAATTTGCTTACAAAGAACGCACCAGACCACCCCCAACCGTACCTAAGGTGAGGGGGCTGATTAAATTATTCTATTTTCCCAATAATCCACCCCTTCAGGGTCCCTTGTTGTACAATCTATGCCCAATGTTCCCTTAGCGGGGATAAATGACCCTTCCATTTTTAGCGGGGATAAATGACCCTTCCATTTACATAACCTATTGTCCATTCAATCTGCCTTAAGGCTGTAGTTCTGTCCTTTTAACTATTAGCCACATATGTCCAGTTAGTAGTCACCATTGGTGTGATCCTCCATGGGAATCCTGCAGTCATACTGATGGGAAGTTCAACGCACATTCAGTAGGCCAATGCACCAATCACACGACTCTGGTGCAGCGCCTGCAGCCAGAAAACTATGCATGAAAAGACAGAAGAGTTGTTGGTATAGAGGAAGTTCTCATCTCTCTGGTAAGATACATGCCAGTTTGCCATCCTGAGAAAGGATGGTTACAGGAATAGGTATCTTACCTGGCTTATGATACCATTCTTTATCTGCTAACACTGTTGGATCTGTAGGTTCTACATGTAACAGTATAGGGGAACTAAAATTGTCCATAAAGATAATAAAATATGCCCCTTGGAATAGAGCACTTATCTATTCCAGGCCATGTTACCATTACTTGAGGAGGCCAGGTACTTGTCACCCAAGGTGAAACTTGCAAGCCTTCCTCTAATCCTTTTCCCCAAGACCCTATTAAGCCTACCCAGCATATATGGGGGTTTATTCTCCAAGGCCGTTCCCATTGTACTGTCTGTCCCTGTTGCAAACAGGTCGGGGCCAGCAAGAGAATATCTCCATTCTTGCCATATCCTGGCTTCAAAAGCTTTATCTTTAGTAGTGATTTGCAGCTGTATAGGTGCTGCAGCCCTATGCAACAGACCTTCCACTGGAGAGGGTCCGCCCTTGCAGGGTCTCTCATTTAGAATCCTGGCTGTCAGCCATATCACCGTGTACTCCCTTTCAGGGATGGGGCTTGGGTAGATAGCCTTAGTCCCTTTTTTAAAAGACCATTGCACCGTTCAATCATTCCCGCTGCCTGGGGATGATATGGCACATGTAAGTTCCACTGAACGGACAGCTGGGAGGCCCAACTCTGAACCCCATGCCCAGTAAAGTGGGTTCCATTATCGCTCTCTATGATTACAGCTCAGCCATACATGGCCATAAGGCTGTTCAGTGCCTTCACAGTGTTCACCTGGTCTGGGGCCTTACAAGGCCATACAAACAGAAGACCAGTAGCCGTATCAACAGCTGTGAAGATGCATCTGAAATTCTCTGACCTTGGCAGTGGTCCGACAAAGTCCACTTGCCATCAAGTCAGCGGCACCCTTCCTCGAGTTATTTGCCCATCTGTATGGGGCACCTGCTGGGGATGTGGATGCTCTTGAGCACACACTGGACAAGCACTACAGGCATTCAATACATCTTCCCATTTTATAGGCAAGGCCCATCTTTGAGGCACCATCCACATGGTTTTACTGCCAGCATGGTGCATTGATTGATGTAACCACTGGGCTGCATCAGTAGCTGGGGCTCTCTCCAGCCATCTTACCTTAGCCAAGGCATCAGCTTCATCATTTTCTGGGCTGGCTAAGAGGAAGTGTCCTGTGACATGGAAAAGAGTTACTTCTTTCTCACGTCCCAATTCCCATAACTCTTGCCACATGGTTTGTCCCCACAGGGTTCGGGGGCCTACCATCCACCATTGATATTTCCAAGTAGAGATCCAAAGCATTAAACCTTTGTACACAGCCCAGCTGTCAGTACAGATGGGTAATGGCCCAGGGTCATTTTTTATCACCATCCATAGTGCTCTCAATTCAGCCCATTGGCTGCTTTTTCCTGTGCCATTTTCATACCGTATGATATCTGTTCAGGGATGGACAGCAACAGCTGTCCATGATGCTGAAGGTCCCATGCTAGAACCATCTGTATACCAAGCTTGCTCTCTATGTGTCCCTGTCCCTCATGGAAAGGTATAGCCTCCACGTCTATGGGTAGGGGTTGTGTCAAAGTTTCCTCCAAAAACTCTACTGGGCCTTGCACAGTTTGCAACTCTTTGGACAGAGGACTTGTTGACACAGTGCTCCTTTGTTCTATATATGCTCCCCATTTAGAGAAAGTGGGAGGCTTAGCTACACCCATTTTAGGGTTGGTGGCCCATGTGCGCAGCCAGCCTGTTATGAGGTATGTCATCCTCACTAGGACTTTGGCAGTTCCTGTGATAGCTTCAGTGGCTATCAAGGCAGAATACACAGCTGCTAACTGCTTTTCTATTAGGGTATAATGCACTTCAGCACCCTTCCAGAGCTGAGACCAGAATCCTACAGGTGTTTGGAATCAGTCCTGTCTCTGCCACAAACCCCATCCTAACCCCTCCTGGGTTATATGTACGTCTAACTCAAACAGCTTAGTGGGGTCGGTCACTTGTAAAGACAGTACTTGCTGTATTGCCCTTTTTGTAGCCTGATAAGCTTGTTCTACTTCCTCAGTCCAATCCCAGGGGGCTCCTTTTTTTGTTAATGCATACAGTGGGCATGCCATCTGGGCCATATGGGGTACAAAAGTTTTCCAATACCCCAAAAGTCCCAAATATGTCTGTAGCTGAGCTACAGTTGTGGGTCGAGGGTATTCCATGTCTCTTACCTATAACAGCTTCTGGGATGACTCTTGTCTTACCCGACCACACCACTCCTAGGAATTTGACTGACAGCCCAGGTCCTTGCACTTTGGCTGTGTTCATGGCCCACCCACATTGTTCCAAATGGCTTAGCAGTGTTGGAGCTGGCTGGGTTAAACCTGCAAGAGAATCAGAACTTAGTAAGATGTCATCAATGTAGTGAAACATTGTAACCATGCTGGGTTTAGTCCACTTGGCTAGGTCCCTAGCCACCAAACCATGATAGATGGTTGGGCTATACACATAACCTTGAGGCAATATTTGAAAGGTCCACTGCCTTCCTTCCCATGTGAAGGTGAACTGATCTTGGCTATCAGCCGAGATTGGAATAGAGGAAAAAGCATTTGCAAGGTCCAAATGATAAGTTCCCAGCTGAGTTGTCAGGTGATCCATCATGTCATGAACTGAAGGCACAGCTGCACAGAAAGGAGGCACTACTTTGTTTAGTTCTTGATAATCTACAGTCATTCTCCCGGTACCATCAGGGTTTTTCACTGGACATACCGGAGCATTAAATGGGCTCTGAGCCAGACAAATAATGCCAGCTTTCTCTAATTCCAATATAGTAGCACTTATCTCTGCATATCGTCCTGGTAGGCGATACTGCTTTACATTAACTACAAGTCTTTGCTTGGGTAATACCTATGGGTCGTGTTTAGCATATCCCTGTAACATGCTTTACTGTCCATATTCACAGCCGAAACTCTCCAACTGTTGTTTGCAGGTGCACACCATAAAGCACATCATACCAAAGATATATTCAGCTACAGGAGATATTTGTTGGGAAAAATAGGAAAATGTCAGGGCCCCTCAGATGTTCAGAACCTTGCTGAGCATTTGCTGTAAATATCCTCAGGTGTTCCTTGTCACTACTTAATGTAAGTTGTGTATGGGCACCCAGGTGTCCAGGGTTGTGGACTTAAGAATAAAAGACTAACAGCTCTGATCCACAGCTCTTCTCAGAACTCTCAGAGAGGCCACTGGGGTAGTTGCTCCTAGATCTGAATAAAATCCATTCGTCTTTCTATACCTACAGCTCCCAGAACCTTTTTTTTCTATTACCTAGCTCACAGACCTGCGTGTGGAGGGTTTGTAACCCAATCTGCGCAACAGACTCGAGGGGTCTATAAGCCCTAGCTTTACATATATGTATACAGTATATACACAAGGAGGTAATCTTCCTGTGCCCAATGGCAATGACACAGCTTTGACCTCAATCGTATGTCCTCCATAGCCATCTATGAACTGTGGCCCCTGGAAACTTCTCTGGATTGCCACATACCAGGCTACATTCTGCACCTGTATCCACCAATGCCGAAACACGCTGCACATTTGTGCTTGACCAATATATTGCCAATTCAACATGAGGCCTCTGGTCCTTGCCTGCCCCCAAAAGACGAATACCTTGGCCTGCTCCCTGATCGAAATGGAACAGTTCATCTGCCTCCTTGGGAGCAATGAAAAAGTTCTTTAAATCCCCTGAGTGTACCTTGCTACCTGTCTCCAGATGTTTGGTGAAACACTGTTCAGGGCACAATTGCTGCCACAAAGCAAACAGGACTGCATTTGGCTGCAGGTCAGCTTTCTTTTTATCAACCCCTGCTGCAAGCAAGTCAAGCCACATCTGCTTCTGGCTAGTCTTGCTTGGTCCCTTCAGGATAAAACCTCAGGCATTTCTTGGGGGTTTGCTCTTCGCCACCTTTTAGACCCCTTTTGCTTGTCTTCTACCCCCTACTTCACCCAAGCTGGCTATCATGGTTGTTACCTCATGTATAGGATGACCAATATAGGGGGCTAGTACGGCCATCAGTGACCCAAAGGACGTTGATGGGACATTTTGCAGCACTATGTCTCTCATGCTGTCTGTAAAGTTTTCATCGTCTGGGCCACGAGTGTTCACATTAAACATGGACTGCCACATCCCCAGCTCTTGAATAATTTGGACCAGCTCAGCATACATTTGCCATTTACTAACAACCTTGGGCAGTTCTCTAGCATTTGTCCACATGGTTCGGGCAGCTGCATTCACCCAGTCCACCAAGGAGTGATGACCTCGCCCTCGTGCATATCTGCAGCTATTCTGCAGCCGCTGCCTCAGCGGCGGGTGCATGGTGATGGAGGCCAACTTCTCCACCTCCTCACCAGAGCACACCACACTATCCACCCCTAGGTCCCATAACCGCAGCAGCCAAGCAGCCAGGGGCTCCCCATGTTTCTGCCTGAACTGTCTTCCCAAGTCAACCAGTTCAGCCTGGGTATACGGGACATAGGTGGTGAACTGGGTCACCTGTGGACTGCCCACTGCTTGTGCATCCACTACCGTAGGCTGCTCGTGTTCCAATTTCTTGTGCACAACAGGTCATGCCTGGAGACACAAGGTCTCCCTCAACTCACCACTGGGTTGGTCGTCTTCCCTGGTGTGACGGGCAGGAGTGGCCAGTCGCTGCACGTCATCCTCCAGCACATTCATCTGTGCTTCCAATAACTCTGCTTTCTGCCACAGACCTTGATCAGTTTGCAGCATAGTGAGGAGCAGCCAGGCTCCGGTTAGCAGAAAAGTGACCACCAGGCACCACATGCTCAAGGACAGCCACATTTCCTCCCCCTCCCAAGGGGTTTTGCGTTGTAGTACTTGGTCTATGCTGCCTTGCAGTACAGTGTGCAGCAGCCAGATCCCAGTCAACAGGAAGGTGGCCATAGGGCATGGCATATTCACAAGTAGCCACATCTCCTCCTTCTTCCAAGAACTTTTGGCTCTGTACCTGCTCAGAATCCTGTCGCAGACTACACCAATTGTTGAGCTCTTTTACCTGCCCATAATCCTGCTGTGCCAATTGTCGAGCTTGGGCTGGGTCTGGAGCTCTCAGACCCCTCAAGCCCATTTTTCTGACTGGGTCACAAACCCTTCGCACACCAGGCTGGATCACCAGATCCCTCACATGCCAGGCTGGGTCACCAGACCCCTCACACACTGGTCAATGGGCTAGGTAAGTGGCAAACAGGCCCTTGGAGTTGTAGGTTCGAGACCATGGCCCAGTGTAGTGTGAACTCCGAAGGCAGACTCCAGCCAAACCGCATTGCCACACATGCGCACTAACTCCACTCACACATACACAATTTGCCTACAAAGAATGCGCTGCACCACCCCCAACTGTACCTATTATTCTATTTTTCCAACCATTTGCTTATTTGCTTCTAACCATTTCTGCATCTATTTTTCTTCACTTATAAAATGGATCCAAGAATGTCTCTGTCTCTTGTTGGGTGTTGTGATGATTAACAAAATGTAAGAGTGGCACAGAGCCTGCCACGTGGGGATTCTCAACCAAGAAAAAAAGAAAGAAAGAAAAGCCATCTAGCTATCTGCTGCTCCTTTCTCACAAGGGTATGCAAGGCACATACTTTAATAAAAGTTTCCAGTGAGAAGGGAAGAGGAAGCTCGGTTTTGAATGGCTCAGTGATTTTTTTTTTTGATAGATTATCTTTACATTAAATCCTGTTGCACTTTTAAAAAAACAGGTGCAAAAAAAATTAATCAAAGTGCTCCATCATCTCTCAAATCCTTTTCCCATTTCAGCCTGGGCTTGCCCCTGCATTCCTTTCAAGGTCTAAAGATGTTCCTGACTTGCTTCTATTCACGTGGAGGATTTTTTCCTGTATCCTCTGCTGACATCTCATGGATTCTCTCTGTTAGAACTTTGAAAAACAAATCTGCTATGAATGTTGAACTGCCTGGTGTGTTTGTTTAACAGCAGGAGGCATGTTTTGACACATTAAAACAAAACCAAACAAAAAACCAGAAAGATTTCATTTCATAAACAGGAAGGGAAATTTGTTACAGTCAACTGAATGGCAACTTGTCTACTTTTTTTCCTCCATGTCAGTTTCCGGTGATAGACGTTCTGGGAGGTAAGATTGCAACCAGTGCAGTAAACAACGGGCCTTGCATGTAACAAAGCTGCAGCTGGAACAAGAGACCATTGCAGCTGGAAGATAAAGGTCTTTTACGTCCAGAAGAACTGAGCTTTCCCTTCTGCTTTCCTAACCATAGCCCGTCCTGTAGTCAGAGGAGCAAGTCAATCTGAGCCAGGCAAATCACTGGTTTTCCACGAAATAATTCTATTTCGGATGCTCTCGGAAATGTACACCTCCAAGCCTAAAAACAGAGAAAGATGTTTTTCTTTTTCCTGAGCTGGGGGAGGGACAGTGTTGCCATGAGTGAAAGCAGCAGGAGGTGGAAAAGAAAAGGACTCCGTGGGGGCGTGCGAAGAGTGAGTTCTGCACAGGGGGGTTGTGTGCAGAAAGAATACTTTGTACCCACCTGTGGTCACTCTCGGAAGGGCAGCAAAACGAGGCTTTTCTAAACTTGGCGCACATCCGGGGATCTCCCTTGCGTCTCGGCCTCAGCAGCTGCCTGGGGGGGTGACAGCACCCTGCAGGAGCGACAGCAGCTCTGCCCTCCTGGCCTGCAACACCTCCCTGAGCGCCCAGCGGACCGGAGTGTCCCTTTGCAGAAGCCTGCAGGGAAAAGGGCGCGATGCGTGGGTCGCTCCGGTCCCTTCCCTGGATGGACGCCCGACGCTGCCTCCGGGGCGGGGACAGCTCCAGCCACAGGACACCCGGCAGCTAGGCGATTCCACGCACCGCTCGCCGGCCCGAGGGTGGCGGGTCTCAGGCGCGGTGCGGGCGAGAAGGGAGCACAGCGCCGCCCTCGCGGCCACGGGGCCTTGCGTCGCTTGTGGCTTTGGCAGGTGCGCGGTGCTCCTGCCGGCTGCTCGCGCCCGCCCCGCCCCGCGCCCGCCCGCGCCGCCCCGGGCAGGGCCTGCAGCTGCGGCCCGGCGGCGAGCCGCGGACAGGGCATGGGCCGGCGGCCGGCGGAGGAGGACGGCTGAGGGCAGTGCGCCTGCTGGCAGCGGGGATCGAGCCCGCTGGCGGCAGAGACCCGGCCCCTCGGCGGTGGCGGGTGGCTCTGGCTGCCTGGCTCTGTGCGGGGCCGAGCGGGCGGCGCTGTCCCAGCGCGATGCGATGAGCGCGCAGAGTGCTGAGCCCTCGGCGGGTCGGTGGCACCCGGAGCCGACCCCATGGAACCGGCTGGCATCGGGCGGAGCCTGCCGGCACGGTCGCCTCCGTTGCCGCCTCTGCTGCTGCTGCTCCTGCAGGTGGCGGGGCCAGCGGGCGCCCTGGCGGAGACGCTGCTGGACGCGCCGCGGGCCCTGGACACCAGCTCCAGCCCGCCCAGCCCTGCGAGCGTGGTGGCTCCGGAACGACGGCGTCCGAGGACAGCCGGCTGCCCGTGTTCGTGTTCACCCTGGATTAGCCCCACGTGCAGATCCCCTTCGAGATCACCCTGTGGATCCTGCTGGCCTCGCTGGCCAAGATCGGTGAGCGGGCTGCACCTGGGGCCGGGGGAGGAGGAGTCGGTAGGGGGACGCCGGGACAGTGGACCCGTCAGAGAGTCGACCTGTGGGTCGTGGCCACCTCCTCGTGGACCAGGGCAGGGGCAAAAGATAGAGCAGCTTCTTGTGGTTGAGAAAGGACCCCGGGAAGAGCGTTCTCTGTAGGGGAGAGGAAATCACTTATAACAAAGCCTTTACTTTTATGCCAAAGGAAACGTTAGGTAAAAGAAGCTTGTGTTTATTATATTAAAGTGGTGTGTGGACATGGGCGTATTGTCATTTTAAATGACCCATGCACAATTACAGGTTATTCTGTTGCCATTACATCTCTTAAAGGTAGTGAATCATGGGCCAACCCAGTGGCTCACTCGGGAGAGTGCGGTGCTGGGAGCGCCGAGGCCGCAGGTTCGGATCCTCTATGGGGATGGCCGGTGCGCTCACTGGCTGAGCGCGGTGCCGACGACACCAAGCCAAGGGTTGCGATCCCCTTACCGGACACAAAAGGGAAAAAAAAAGCTTCATTCAGGCATGTCTGTGTTCTATATTAATATCTTTTACTTTCCTCACTGCTAACTTTTTAGGAAGTGAGACAATTACAGCACAGGATTACCTTTTGTTTCTGCAGATTCTTTTTTTTTTTTTTTTTTTTTAATGTTAAACTCTTTGACCTTCTTGAAATTTCCCACAGTTGTAGAAGTAAGGGGAAAAAGAGCAACTTATGTATGTTTGTTATTTGTCTTTGTCTACCTGCTCCGGTAACACTGGTTGAATTATGCTTGCTTTCCCCATCGTCGTACAGCTTCTTACTTTGTGCAGCGTCTTTGTACCTCTACACCCCAGTCTGTGTTCCACCCCGTGATTCATTATGGGTTTAATAAAAAGTGTGTCTGGCAGTGGTGTTGGTCGGTCTGACAGCATATCCTTCAAGAAGCAATAGCTCCTCGGTGGTGTCCTATAGAAAGTGTCTGCCACTTTTTCTAACTAAATCTCACCATCAGTTAGTTAAGCTCCTGATATGTTTCAAGTAGATTCTGCTTGGCATTTGCCATCTTGCTTTTCTCCT
This sequence comes from Cynocephalus volans, assembly GCF_027409185.1. NCBI lineage: Eukaryota > Metazoa > Chordata > Mammalia > Dermoptera > Cynocephalidae > Cynocephalus > Cynocephalus volans. The sequence goes on along the minus strand of NC_084473.1, from coordinate 89,941,900 downwards.
CTCAAATCTTTCTTCCTATTGTTCTCCATCTCAGTAAATAACCCCGCTCTCCACCTGGTTGTTTGAGTTCAGCAGTATTGATCCTGTATCTCAGTTCTGTTATTCAGTCTTTGTTCACTTGAGTTATCCTGTAGTGATAACAGTTTTATGATGTTTCTGATTACAGTGGCGTTTCTTACTATTTTCCTTATGTTTCTATCTGGCTGTCTATTGCTTATTGCAATGTGAATTTTAAGCTCGTATGATCTTGTTTATTTTTCTTACTATTTAAAAATGAGTTTAATGACTTTCATAAATATTCCTCTTTCTTCCCCAGCCAGATAGGCATGACGTACTTTACACCATCTTTACTTTAAATCCAGTGTTTCAGAGCGTGCTTTGAGAATGACCGACCCCGAACCTAGCGCTGGCTCAGACAGCCACACTGTCTGCGGGTGCTCACCAGGCACCCACGGGTACTCGTCTTGTTCTTCACATGGGCTTTCTGACACTCCAATAAATGTCATTTGTCTTCAAGTCCTTTGAAAATATTGAACTTTAGTAGATCATTTGTGTTTGTCTTCACCTTGAGACCTAGTTTTCCTTTTCTCCTCTGGTTGAGTTACTTATAAATTAGAACTTCTTTTTTTTGGAAACCTGTTTTGTATGCTTTTGGTGGTGGTGGTAGTGTCTTTCTCTGATTCAGTTTTTTACATTGTTGCTCTCTTGGGGATCCTGCTATCTGGCAGCTTCCTGTGTTGTTTCCCTCTTCCCAGAATTTGACAAATAGATTATTTTAGGTATAATGAGAAAATATGGCGAATTAATTGCATCATAGTTAGTTACACACAGATCTTTAGCATTTAAAGTCCATTAATTTCAACACTTGTGTGCAGAGAGAAATTAAAATAAATTCACTCTGGGAGGAACGTCTTTATTAGGTGGGATGATGATTCCGGTAAGCAAATTCCATCTATTCATTTCCCCTTTAAGAAATGCTCGAGGGAAAAAGAGCCATAAACGCATGCACGTTTGTAGTTCTTGATTTACTTCTTTTATTCTGTGAACAGTGAAATTTATGAAGTTTTTTTGTTGTCATCAACTAATTTGCCCCGATGAGTTTTACTCTGGTAGCTCCTGAAAGCGTAGCCGCCTGCACACCAAACCCTTTGCTGCAGGGTGCAGCTTCTCTGCTTGTATTAACCAAAGGCAAAGTCAGTGATTGCTGTCCTATCTCAAGAAAGTGTCCTCTGGTTGGTTCTGAATGACCTAAGCATGGATAAAAGAAAGGAGAGGAAGTTTAAAAACATAAATGCAGGAGTCCTTCAGCAATGTTCCCGGGTTGGTTGCTGTTCTTTTCTGATTCTGCTACTACCAGATCTTCCTCCTCTCGCTCCCTCCATGCCTCCTCCACCCTCTGTCCCAGGGGCCCCTTCTTCCACCCGTGTCCTGCACGTATATGGCTGCATTCTATTTGCTGATTGATCAGTGGTCGTTTCCTGCTGCTGGGGGTCCCAGCAGGATCAGCCACACTGCCTGAGTGTGGTGGCACTGGCCTCTACCATGCATCTGAGCCATCTCTGTTCCCTCCTTTCCCCCATCCACCTGGCTTCCCACCCTCCACTTTTAGGAAGAAGCATGTCCTTTCAACATGCTGACCCACATGAGAGCACTGGTCAGTGAAAGGAAAGAAAATAGCAGGAGGAGGAAAGTGGGTTCTAGGGCTTCTGTGCATTTCTTTAAGTCTGTCATTGGGGAGCAGAAAGCTCTTACCCCCAAATGTGGTGCTTTGAGACCGAGAGGTGGATATAATCCTGTGAAAAGCTCTGTCCAGGTGTGGGTCCCTCCAGTCCCTTCTGGGGTTGTCCTTTCCTGGTTATCTGGGGAGGTTCCTAAGGAGACCTTAAGACAATTGCATTTCTTTTGGAAAGCTTTCTTAGATAAGTGCTTGGGGTGAGGGGAAGAAGACAAGGTTAGAGGGACTTTAATTGTGAGGCTCATTTCTGAGGCCTTTTAATTTTAATTTTAAAGCACTCAGCATGACAAAGCACCATGTTTTGGGGAGCAGTTTTCTGCACCCCAGTACAGACAAAGAGTGAGATGGGATTTGCTGGAGCACACGCTGGCTCACAGGAGTCTGACTCACTCTCCCATGGGTGAAGCTAGAACAACTCAACCAGAACGTCAGGAGACCTGGATTTTAACGTTGCCTCTGACATTTTGTGTTATTTGACCTTGGGCAAATGGGAAAAATTTGAATTTCTCAGAAGCCAAATGAGGATGTAGTCCAGCCTTCACTCCATATCTCCTGGGGATTCCAAATGCCCCCAGAGGTGCAATGCGACAGCAAAAAAGAAGCAGGCCACCTGCTGGACTTGTATTGGACTCAGTGGTTTTGTGAAAAGTCGTAAGGCTTATGCCATCACTTCCTGTGTTGGGGTGCATTGGCGCCACAAGTGTGTTTGAAAGCATATTGCCCAGCAGATTGAAGTGCCACGCATTCCTGAAGGCTTAATTACACCAAGACAATGGATAGAAATCAAACAACAGTGTAGTCTCCTTACTTTAAAGCACAAAATATGTATGAAGTTACAGCAGACAGACAGACACGCACAGTTTGCTTACTGTTTGCTTTAAGACAATTCCTTCGTGTCTCATGCTACATCCGAGGTGGGACATATGTGGGTGAGGTGAGGAGCCTGGGATATGGAGAGAGGACCCCAGTGGCCTGGGAGGAAGACTTCCTCAGGTTGGGTACCTGTACTGATGGGTGGATCCCTTCCATGTGTTGACCTAAGAGAAAGTGAGGACAAACATATAAAGCATAGGATTTATTGAGCCAACATGACAGGTGCAACTGGGGAAATGCATAGGTCACATCACCCTGAGAAATGTGCTATGAAGTGCACCAGCAGAGCTCAGCATTTTATAATCACACGAGTGAGAAGAATCAAAGGAGAGAAAACAGATCCTCCTTGTCATTACATCAGTGTTTTTATTGGTGTCCCTATGTAGATCTGGGATTGTTACCAGGTTATGTCTTCCCTGCGGGGATCTAGGGTTAGGATTACAAGAAACATTCTAGGTTGTTTTATGGCTTTCTGGTGCCATCATGTGTGCTTCTAAGTAAAAATGGTCTTATGATAACATTTTCCAGGACAGGTGGATGTGGCTACTGACTTATCCCAGACCCCCCAAGGCACGACAATTTAGCTGACCTGCTCAGAGCAGATTTTTTTGTCATCACATTGCGTGATTCCACAATAGGACCTTGTGAAGTACATACATACAGTGACAGCATCACTGACAAGCTTTCTCTGTGGTGTACTACCTCCCAAGTAATGGTGATAATACGAGTGGCCTATGCTGGATGGCAAACGAGTATTTTAAAGTGATCTTTCAGATGATACCTGGGGAAAATAATGTTTTAGGAATAAGTTATGGAATAACTTTGAAATCTCCTCTCTCTTACTTTTAGAAATAGTTTCTCTGACAACACACTTTTATCAATGGTTTTTTGGTTTAAAGCTGCAATATTAAAATATAAGACGAATAAGTGCCCCATGGTTGCCACTTTTCATCCACTTGGGCACACAGAAGAAATGTACATATTAAAAGGTCGGGTAGATTTTTTTTGTGCCCAGAGTGGTGATAGGGAATTTGGAACAGACTTGACAGCGTGTCTTCTTTCTCCCACAGGTCCTGTGCAACTTGGTCAAGTCCTTTTGCCAGATGAAAACCATTGAGACCATCGACGTGTTTGCGGGAATTGCTAAGTTTTTGTTGTGGGCATCGGTGGGGTGTTGATTGCCATCTTCCTGGGATTCCTCGTGGCATTTACGACCCGCTTCACACACAATATCCGAGTGATCGAGCCACTCGTTGTCCTGTATAGTATTTGTCCTACATAACGGCCGAAATGTTTCACCTCTCAGGCACCATGGAGTAAGTACTTCATTGCTGAGAGCTCTTGGTAATTACATTTCACTGCATTCATGTGTTCTAAGCTAAGATATTCAGTTGAATCAGTTGTATAAAAGTCTAGGTTTTCTTATGCTTTTAAAAACAAATAAAAATAATGCTTTGTTTTTGTTATGCAGAAATGAAAATATATATCAGCCGAATTTATTCTAACATGATCTGGTGCTAAGATGTAGAACCACTTAAACGTTATTTCTTGGGTCTCATGTGAAATATAACAATACACCGTTGGGGATGATCTTGGTCAGGCCCAAGAATTTTATGAGTTTGATGCTCATTCAGCATTGTCCACGTGGCAGGCTGTGAACTTCCCCCAGCAAGGCGTCACCCAAGCTGCTCTCGAGTTCACGTTCCGGAATTGCTTATGTGTATTCATTTCAATAGTCTTAATACTAAGAATATTTTATATGATAGATTCAATTGGAAATAGTAGTTCAAAGTCATTCAAAACAAAATTTAACGAATAAACGGTGCGATCAGGTAATTTTTATTTAGCTTTTCAAATAAATAGGTATGAGTATAAAGCAAGAAATTTATAAAGCAAATTGTTTATTCACTAAAGGTCGGTGAGGGTACCGTTCACTAGCTGATTCTGAAGGACATTCTCAAGAAGTTCTGTGAATGGGTGAAAGAACGGTAGTGTTTGGATCCCATGTTACCCTTTGGAGGGTCACTTTGAAAGAGGCTACTCATTAGGTGTGGGTGTCTTTGTAGCTTCCCAAAACAAGCCTATTATGTAATGATCACACCCTGTAAATGGTTAAGTGAGAAATACGTAGTAGTGGATGCCTTTACATTTTCTTTTATCTTTGGAAATATTTATTTGCAGCCCAATAGACATGAGGCTGTGTGCTAGGACCTGCTTTACCTGTTTAGAGTTTTGCTGTCCTAAACACAGGCCAAGTTCTTCCTGAAATTTTCTCTCCCGACCTGACTTAGGTTTTGCTCAGCCTTTTGGCTGACTTTGCTTCAGATCAGCACCTTTGAGAGTCGGCGGTCCCAGCAGCCCTCCTGCCTATCCCTGGCATTGCTGCAGAACAAGCCAAGCCATTCGCACTGTTCCCACTGCGATGAGACCTACACCCTCCCCCAGAACGGCACCATCAAGTTCTCCAAGGAGCTCCGGTGCCCACCCGACGGCTTCGAGCTGGTCCTGTGGTCCTCTGGCTCACAGGGCAAGAGCTACCTGCCGTGCCCCTACTGCTACAACCACCCGCCCTTCCGAGACATGAAGAACGGTGAGTGCAGTGTTCCCCTGCCCCAGCCACTCCCTCCCGAGCCTGGCCTTCCCGTCCCCGCTGGGTACCTGCAGTCTCTGTTTAGCATCAGCCCCTACTGGACTCCGGGGGACCCCTCACCCTGTCACTGAGATAAGAGACCCCAGCGCGTATCTGGGATACAGCTCAGGCATCAGCCAGCCAGTCTGCCACCCTCTGCCCGGGTCACAGGTAGGCAGGCTAATCTAGAATGGTCGGGATCTGGGCAGGGCATGTGCTGTGCACCCTCGTGGGCTGGGGTGGGTGAGAGAGTTAGTGCGTGCAATTGTTCAGTGTCCATTGCTGTTCTCTCCTTGTGCTTGTTACTGGAGAAAGGCAAGTGTGTGTCTAGGCAGGGCAGAGAGCACCGAGCCAGGAGCCTGCAGGGGTCCCAGGGCCCAGTGTGCTCCCCGACGGCTGTGCCAGCTCGTTTACGCACGCTTGGGCTCACAGGGTGTCGTCATCCCATTCTGTCCACGAGGAGACAGGAGGGGTGAGGTGTTCACCTCCAGGGGGTCTGGAGAGAACCCTCAGTGGTCACAGGCTGCAGTTAGGCTGCCAGGAAGAGTGAGGTCCTGTCCCTGCCCTGTGGCAGCTTCCAGTGTAGTGATGGTCCCAGGAGGCCAATTGATGTCAGGAGCACATGAAGCTGCCAGTAACTAGCTGCAGGAGCAAAGCAAAGGGGGATGGACTCAGCTGAAGGCCACGTGGAAGATGTTGGCTGGGCAGGGAGGACTTAAAGTTTGAGGACGTTTTAAATATGCAGAGAACAGGGATCATGGTAGCCTGGGGGCTTCAGGAGCCCAGGCCCACCATGAGCAGGGGCATTGCCAAGAGGAGTTCATTCTGTTGGGACAAGGGATCCAGGGGTTCCCTTCAGGAGCACACCTGCATTTGAACAAGTTCTGTTCATTCGTCATTCCATCAAAGGAGAGTATGCACCAGGAGGAACCATGGGGCGTGTGTGGAAGAGAGTGTTACAAACTGTTATTGCACTACGTTTTAGTTGTGTCATTTAGGAGACCATCTAAGGAAGCTCTAGTTTGGATGCTTTTTAAAGGTGAGGGAAATGCTATCAATGGTTAGCTGAATATCTACAGGGAGGGTGGACAAGAGCAAGGGTCGAGCTGTCACTGATAATGAAGTAGCAGCCACTCATTTCAGACAAGTGAGAAGGCTGTTTGGCATTTTGGGGGCTGCACAGGGATCAAGAGTTGTATATTCTTCAGGTCTCAAAGTGAGTGCCTTCGTCTGCTCAGGCTGCAATAGCAAAACACCATCGACTGCATGGCTTCAACAACAGAAACTGATTTCTTACTCCTGGCCTAAAAGGGAAGCAGGGACAAGAGGGGGGATAGAAAAGGAGGTACAGGTGCTCCTGTCTGAAAGCCAAGTGGGGTCCCATGAAGAAGAAGCAACCACATGTATTGTGGAAGGCATTGGCCAGTGAACAGGTGGTACGCACATGCCTTAAAACCATGACCTAGGGAATATCTATTGGTGTAGTGACAGGTGAAGACACAGGTGTGTGTGAGTGCTCACACTAGGAGGCCAGAGGAATCAGAAAAACATCGTGAAAGCACTGAAAGAAGAGACCCACCAGCCCAGCACACAAGACGCAGCAGAGACGTCCTTAAGGAGGGAAGGCAAAAAAAACCCAAACACACACAAAAGCTCAACACACAGAAATTCACCTCCAGACAACACAGACAGACATCCCGTAATGATGTGAAAGGAACTTTTTTCAACCCAAACAGTAAACTATCCCAGACAAAGAGAGAGTCTATTCTCTTCTTAAATTCTTCAACATCGCATGAGTTTTGAATGCCAAAAATTTACCACTGTCTCAGAGGTGGGGACTAATGAATGCGGATGGAATACATATGACAACTCTAATAAAGAGAGCAGGGGATAAAAGAATCTATATGGATGCATGGCTTCTGAATTTTACGTTTGTCAGAGCCAAAGTTGCACCAGAGAAAGTTGAACAGACAAAGGAAGACGTTAGACGAGGCTATTGCAATGGGGGAGCAGGCCCGAACTCACTCTGAGCGCAACTCCATTGAAACAAAAGGCAGGAGGGTTTTGAAGCACTGAAGTGAGCGCTGGGAAAGGACTGGAGGACTTTCGGGGGAGGTGGACCGGTGGGACCTGTCTAGCACGCTGAGTTAGTTATTCCTGAGTTGGCAAATGTTATCTGTGATCAACCCATATGTGTTGGCTAAATGGTGCCGACTGAAGTTTGGCTCTGACCCTCCCACAGAGACTGGGACATGGGGGCTCTGTCTTCCTGGATGGTTCCATTTCAAAGGGTGGGTCCCAGGTCTTTGAGAAAGACATTCCTGGGTTCTAAAACTGCCAAGAGGCTTTTTACAAGTTTCCATTTCAAAGAGCTGAGAAATAATGCACATTTACACGTTATCTAAAGTCAGTGCTCTAAGAGGGAGCACAGGGACCTTCAGTCAAGCTGAGGTGAACTTCAAGGCTGCCTTGGTCACTGCAATTGGGAAAATATGAACCCAGCCCAGACTGTGAAATGATGATGGTATATTGATACTACTATGCCCTGCCTCAAACAACTTAAAAACTGTGAAAAAATCACTTAAGAAAAAATTGGATAATGTTAGTAGTCCTACACCTGGAAGATACAAATAAAGCAGCTACCACATTCACATACAGGATTTTGTGAAGACCTAAGTTTTTATTTTTCTTGGTTAAATACCTTGGAGGGAAAGGCGGGTCAGATGGGCCTGTTCTGCCTGTGTCATGGGCACGTGCCCCTCCTCCTCCACAATCTTCTGCACACGCCTGCTCCTGACATATGCCCTGCGTGTGCTTGTTCCTCGCACGTCCGTTACACACACACTCACATGCACATTCTGTGCATGCGCATTCTGTGCACATTCTGTGCATGTGCATAGGTCGTCCCAGCAACCGGCCAAACGTTCCGAGCTTTGCCAGTTGACTGAGTTGGTTGAGTTGGCAGCTCGAGGAGCATTGTCAGTGCTCAGTTCTCTTACTTACTCAAAGAGAGAAACTTCCACAACTGGAAGTTTCCACATGGGTAGCTACTTGGGCAGGCTTCGCCCCACACCCATGCCCCCTGCCCTGGGGGGGCAATGTCCTGCCAGAAGGGCTCACACACCCGCAGCCCACTCACACCACCGGCAGAATTCCCACGACTGGCCGGGTCCACCTGGCAGCCCATGCCCTTGGATGAACAGTGGGCCATCTCACATGTACCCAGGAGCGTCGAACAGGCGCTGTGACAGAGCATCTGCCAGGAGATGTCCTGTGGCCCTGCAGATACTGTGTTCCCTGCTGGGGGTCCTTACTTCCATCTGCAGACATCTCCACCAGGGGATGCAGGTCCTGTCTGCTCACAATCCCAAGATGTCCTTCAGCTCAACACCCAGCTGTGCACAAAACTCCTGCCCAGTGAGGAGTGTGACGAGGGCCCTTGGAGAGAGCATCAGAGAAAAGGCTGAGCAAGAGAAAGACCCCAAAGTCACAGAGAAGCAGGAGGGTGAGAGACGGGGCCCTGAAGGTGCTGGCACTGGCTGTACACAGTCAGCATTTAGGCCCTTTAGGGTCAATGCAGCCTTTTCTTCCTTCCTGCCAAGGCATGGGCCTCTGCAGAGGAACCTCCAGGTGGGGTGCTGGCAGCCCACATATAAGATGCCCCACACCTGTTGTTTGAGCTCCTGCCCCCTACGAAATGCCATCACAAGCTCCTACAGCTCGACTTCAAGTATCCAACTGCCACAGAGTAGGAAGGGTCAGGCCTCAAAAGTGAGAAATGAGGGCCCTCAGCTTTCCATTTTAGCTACTGAGATTTGCCAGAGGAAGAGCCCAGGTGCAGCGACAGGGCAGGAACTCCCCTCTAAGATCTCTTCGCCCACAGTCCAGAGCTCCAGGCCCCGTAAACGCAAGATTCCTCTGCTGCCGCGTAGGCGAGGGGGATCTTTTATGCTGCCACCATGCCCCGAGCCAGGTTTTCGAGTCACCACTGAAGACCTAGACAGGGAGAAGAAGGCAGCACTCCAGCGTATCAATGCTGCCTTAGGATGTCAGGGAGCCCACTGTGACGGCAGGGCCAGGCTGCCTTCCGAATCTTTCCGTCTGCCAGCTGCAGTGACCACCCCTCCACCTGCTGGCCCTGTGACCTCCCTCGTCTCCTCCCAAAGCTCTGCTCCCAGCGGGGATCCTAGTGCAGCCAAGGACACCAACACCCTGCCCTCAGAGAGGCTCTGGGTGTCAGCCAAGGACACCACCACCCCGCCCGCAAAGAGGCTCTGGGCATCAGCCAAGGATACTACCACCCCACCAACACAGACATCCTATGCCTCCACCCCAGCTCAGAGACTACCTGGCAACCCTGGAGCCCACGCCCAGTCCGGAGTTGGGTCCCCTCTTGGGCAGAAGCGTAAAGCCCCAAAGCATTGATACGAAGACGAGGAATCAGGTTAGAAGGAGTTTATTGGCACAGGTGGTACGTTAGGGACATAGGTACAGAACCTAGCCCGACCCCAGGGGTTGGGCTCATGGTTCTTCTTGTTCTGAGCTGTGTTGTTGTGATTGGCCATAGCTTCTGTTGATGAGGAGTTAAACGAAAAGTCCACTGGTAGTTGTTGAGGCCTTGTGTCAATTAGGTGATGTTTAGGTTTGCGATTATTGGTTCCCTTAGTGTGTAAAGTAGGGTTTCAGAGGGGACCAGTGGCGTGGAGATCTGTTGCTGTTAGGAGTTTTGTTGTCTTTCTACTTTACAGGGAAGTCCTGTAGGGCAGGCACCACCATTCTGAGTATCTTTGAGTAGCGCCATCTTAAGTAGTCCTCCCCAGGCCTAATAGTCCTCCCTTTTTTGTTTGGTGAAAAAGAAAGGACGTGAGTCGATTGTTATTAGGGAGACTCCCAGACGGGGTATATGGATGAAGTTCCGTGGTCTGTAATGTCTTCCTGCTGACAAAGGGGTGATGAGGAGCTAATGACCTGAGGGGTTTCCTTGTCACTGAGGTCCTTGAGGCTGGAGGAGATGGTAATGGGCATCTCTCATCATCACAATTTTAGTTACCCACTCATGAGTCACTGGATGGTCATGCAGAGGAGCCAGGAGAATTGTTGTAGAAGTATAGGTGCCATGGATAGCGGAAGGGAACTTATGACAAGGGGAATTAAGTTAGGGAGCAAAATGGGTAATAGCCATGGGCCCTTAAACCATTCCGTTGGCAGAGTTTTTAGGTTTGTAGCCTTTTCTTGACTGAAAAAGAACATGGTGAGGATGATTAATTTTCCACTTCTGTCCACTTGGTTATTTGAGGGGGCAAGAAGTCCCTGAATTCTCCTTGTAGGTAGCAGCCCCAAAGAAAGGATAGAAGTGTGTTCTCACAGGCTAGGGCTCAGGTGTGTTTGGAAGGAGAAAGTAGAAGGAGGTCGTAGAAACCGCCTGCCGCTGACAGAGACACCAGTCAGGGCAGCTCACTCATCAGCTGGGTGTGGGTTGGCCGGAGCAGTTAGGCTTCTGTGTTTCTGGATTCTGACTCCTCTTGTGGATTCCTCAGGTATCCTTGTTAGCCGGACAGAGGTGAGTGTGAGAAGCTGGGAATGATATTTCTCAGGATGTCCTGAGAGTTTTCAATTGAAGTCTGCTACCTTTGTAACCTGGAATAATGAACCCACACACTTATGCCCGATAATGTTGCCACGGTTGGGGTGGTGTGAGAAGTGCGTGATGGGGGCCTGTCCTCTTAGGTTGAAGAGGTTTTGGGTTTAAGTCTTTTAGGACAACCCAGTCCCCTGGCCTCAATGTTGAGAGGGGGAAAGGGAGTGGAGTAGGGTTTTGGTAGGTGGGTGTTAACATACTTGTGCAAAAGTGATCAGGTGTGGTTTTGAGCAGGTAAAAAGTCTCCCATGGGGTGAGGTTCGTAAGGGAAGTTACCCAACAGAAAAGATTTTCCATATTCCCAGTGCAAATCCCTGTGTGCTGTCTCCATAGACAAGGAAGACTTCGTTTGGGTTGGGGAGCGCCAATGCCAAAGAAGAGGTGAGAGCTTGTTTTCAGAGTGTGAAGGGAGTAGATCCAGGGGGATTAGGACCTAAGGGTTCATGGAGGCTCCCCTCAGTGGCCCGATACAAAGGTCTAGAAAAGAGACCAACATTTGGCACCCAAAGCCTAAAATATCCTACTAGCCCAAGGAAGGAGAGAAGTTCAGCCTTAGTTTGGGAAGGGGAATTTCTTGTATGAGGTGTTTTCTGTCTACTGGGAGAACCCTGTGACTGGGGGTGAGTCAAAGACCCAAATAGGTAACCTCTGTTTTGGTAAGTTGTGTTTTTTTAAGTGAGACTCGGTAACATTTTGTCCTAAAAAGTTTGGAAGGAGGATAGTATGAGGTTTGGAAAGTTCTTTTGAGGGGGTACATAGAAGTAAATCATCAACATATGGCAGTAAGGTGCTAGGGGTGGTGGACAGGCCCTGCAAGTCTTTCATTAAAGCTTGGCCGGACAGGTGAGGACTGTCTCTAAATCCCTGGGGTAGGACTGTCCAGGTGAGTTGTTGTGAGACCCACGAATCTGGGCCAGTCCATGTAAAAGCAAAGTCGTCTTGGGACAATGAGTCGTGAGGAATGGTGAGGAAGGCGTCTTAAGGTCTAACACCTGGTAATGTGAGGTCTTAGGGGGCACAGAGGAGAGAAGGATGTAGAGATTAGAGATGCTGGGGGACAGGGCATGAACCGCTTCACTAATAGCCCTGTGGTCCTGAGCCAGAGGATAGGACCCATCTGTCTTTTTACCTGGAAGGATTAGGGGAATTACGTGGAGAGCTGGTGGCCCTTAAACGGCGAGCCTGTCGTAATTTATTTATCATGGGTTTTAAATCCTTTAACCCTTGTGTGGGCTCTGGGTATTGAGGCTTATTTGGGAAAGTAAGTGGATCCTTTAAGGTTTCATTTGTAGGAGAGAGATGGGCAGCCACCAAAGGATGTTCAGTGTCCCACACCTGAGGGTTGATTACATCTGGAAAAGGAGTAGTAGGTGTGACAGAATTTTGGGATTCTCCCTGTGTGAGGAAAAGGAGATTATGTGTTAATGTCTTCGGTGGGTGTAGGGGTAAGGTTGTGTGTAGCTTAGTGAGTAGGTCTTGCACTGTTATAGCAGTGGGGCATGTAGGCATGGCCAGGAAAGAATGAGCAAAAGCTGTGTCTTGTACGACACAGGGTAATGGTGGGCTTATTTATCGTAGGTTTGTTAATTTGGCCATTTACCTCCATAATAGAGGTCGAGGAAGGGAACAAAGGTCGTGCATGTTCAGGAAGAACCAAGAAAGTGGCCCTTGTATCGAGAAAAAAGACATCAGCTTACCTGCCACCTCCATATTCACCCTGGGTCCAGTCTTGTTGATGGTCATAGTGGGGGACCTCTGAGCCCAGGCGGCATCAGTCTTTGGTGGCATGTCCCAGAAGTTCTGGGAGGTGCAGTCCTAGCTCAGATTTGGGTGTTGGCCTGACGGCCCCAGGCCCAGAGGCATGGAGGCAGTCAGACTTGTGATGGTGCGTTCTCTCACAGGCCATACAGGGTCTCCGCGGAGCCTTGGGATCTGGGCAGGGTGTGACCCAGTGTCCTTCCTTGTTACATTTGTAGCACAGCCCTGCAAGAGATCGGTATTGTACTGTTGGCGCTTTAGGATTCTGACTGTGCTGGAAGGTGGGGGCCCTCATTTGGAATCGAGCCTGATCCCCTTTTACCATTGGTAGTCTTTGTTTCTTACCTCTATTATGAAAGACCTTAAAGGCTGTCTTAATCAGGTCGTTTTGAGGGGGTTGAGCGCTGTCTTCTAGTTTTTGTAATTTTTTCTTGATATCTGGTGAGATAAAATGTGGATGTAGGTATAATTGGCCTGCTTCAGAGGTTGGATCTAGGTTGGTGTATTTAAGGACCGCCTCCTTGAGTCGGCTCATATAAAGAGCGTGGTTTTCATCTGACTTTTGTGTTACTTCTTGGATTTTATCATAATTTACTGCCCTGAGTGCACCTTTCTTCATGTCTTCTATTAAACAAGTAATTAGGTATGTTCTTTTAGGCCCATTCTTCAGAGTTGGCTTGGTTTTCCCAGCTAGAGTCAGTTTGAGGAACTGCCACCGTCCCTACTGGATATCTGGTGGGGTCTTGCATGCATAGAGAGTTGGCAAATGCAGTAGTAGCGGCTGACCAGACCCTGTCCCTTTCTTCTGGAATTGAGAGAAGAGGACATGATGATGTACGCATCATGTCATGTAAGATTATAGGTATGTGTTAAATATTGGAATTCTTTAACACACTGAGTAGGGTCTAGTTTCCATTCTATTTGAAAAAGATGAAAGAGAGAGAGAGAGAGAGAAAGGGCGATGGACATGTGCAGTGCCTTCTGTTCTGGCAACATCCTGTAGGGGAACCTTCCAGTGGGGGAGACAGATGAAGAACCGACAACAACTTGAGGAGTGCATGCTGGAAGGAGATCTAACTAAGGCTGGGGAAGTCAAGGCTTGAGCTGAAAATGAAAGAAAGATTAGGAAGCAGCCCGGTGGTGAAAGGGGTCCTGGAACCAATCCTGCATAGAGAGCAAAGGATGAATGGACACCCTGCTAGGAACACATGCAGGGAAACCCCTATAAGCAGCAAAATCATGCTTGTCACATTTGCTGAGACCGTTCCAGATTGTCAAAGACTCAAGTGCTCACTAGGCCAAGTATTGATTCTCTCAGCCAGCAGCAACCGCAGGGAAATGCAAAAGCAGCTAGTCTCTACAGCTGCAGTCACAGCCACCGTGCAGATGGCACGCCAGACTCTCAACTGCACTGACATGAGGAGAGGCACCAGCAGAGACCAGGAGCACGACATGAAAAGAAGCACGCTAGACTGGGAGCACCCCAAGACCAGGAGCCCTCAACCAGGAGTACCCCATGACCAGGAGTGCCTCAGACTGGAAGCACCCGAGACCAGGAGTGCTCAAAACCAGAGGACGCCTGCATTTGTCAGGTCTGAGTGTAGACTGTGGTCAGGACATCACCAGAAATCTACTGCCTCTTGTCCTCTGAGCACCAGCCTCCTGGCCTGGTCCTTGTGTGTCAGCTGTGATGAGCACTTCTCAAAGCATGCCGCTTCTTGGGAGAACATGGGAGGAACGGCCAATGGAATAGGCAAGTCACCTCTTTTTTCCAGTACCTGTTAATGTTTGCATATATTTTTAAGTGTTCTTTCTTACCTAGATTCCCTAAATGGGTGAGGAGGAATTGGGGTGAAACCTGGGGAGTAGTGAGAGGATGAAGGGGAGGGGAGGGGGAGTTGTAGGGAGGTGGAACACATTTGCACCGATTGAGAAAGGTCCCTTTAAACTGCTTTTCATACACTCGAGTTCTGTGCACCTGCAACACTTTCAGTGTATGAGCCATAACTGTGGTCTGGGCTGTGCATGTCATTTTCACTTACACACTTGGGTTGCTTTTCTTTTATTCTGTATTTTGCCTCAGTTTGGTCACAGAGGAGGCTGCACAGTGTTCATCAGCAGGGGGAGGTGTCATCTGTCGTTCTGCTGTTTTATTACCAATGCTTATTATATTTTAGTTCTGAGCATTCTTGCTCTCATAGGATGTGTGACCTCAGTGTACACAGGGTGAGCCACGCGAACGTTCTTTGAGGATGCTGGAGAGCAGTGCTTTCCAAAGTTTATGGTGTTTCAGCTCCCTGTTTGTTTTTGTATCTTTTTTTCTGAACTTCCTCTTTCTTCCAGGGTTGTAAAGTGGGTTCAAACTAATTTTATATAGAAGTGGAAAGTTTTATGCCTGAGGTTAACCCCACAGAATTGAAAACCTGGTCTGTGAATGGAAGATTTCTTAGAAGCCAGTGAAGATAAAACAGCATAGAAATCACACTTGGCCACGCAATGTTAAATGTCTCAGTTTGTGTTCACAGCGCACCAGCTTTTCTCTTAGTGAACAGTTAGTTTCTCAGCAATCTGTGTTCTTATCTGAAAGGTGCTATTATCTCATTAGTCCAATTGCATATTGGTTCATTCTTGGCTCAGGACAATGCAACTCTCATATCAGCCTGCATTTTCTCATGTCCTTATTCCTATAATATCCAGCCCATTTTCTGATGATCACAGTCGACACTCTCAGGCCTTAGGCCGGAAATCACTGAGCGTTAGGAAATTCCAGGGTGAAAGAGGAGGGAAGGAAAGAGGGTGATGTAGGTGGTGCACTGAGCAGGCACTTTGTTAGTGCTTTCACATGCAAGGATTCATTTCAGAAAATACCCGATTCCCACTTAGCTGAGGAGAAAAGTGGAGGCTTAGCAAGGTTAAGTCACCTGTCTGTGGTCACGTAGCTTGAAGGTGCTGAGTTGGAATTTGAGTTTGTTCCATAAAACTGCACGGAGAGTTTACAGCCTTGTCCACATTCGTCATCGTTCTCACTGCTGACCACTGTCCCATATCCAGTGGTGGAACCGTGTCAGGCTCAGGATACCTGTTCATGTTTCTGCTGGTGCCAGGCTCTGCCTGCAGGGAGTACTGGCAGCCTTAGAGTCATGGCATTCCCCAATCAGAAGCAGACTGCAGGACAATGCCAGTTCTGTGCTTATTACAGAGCAAATGAGAATAACAATAGCCGGCATTTATTGCATGTTTGATGCACTCCAGGAGTTCAGAACATGCTTGTAACAACCACACTCTCATTTAATCTTTCATAATGCCATTGGGGCAGGCATTAAGTTTTTATCTCCATTTTTTAGATGATGCATTTGAGGCGTAGAGTTGTTTGTGCAGTTTATCTGAAATAGTTTAGATCTAGGCAGTGGCAGAGCCGTGATTTGACTTCCTTGCTAAGTTTAAATGCCTTCCTAAATTTGTCTTTGATAATAATGGATAATTCACTTTCCGCAGCTCACCGTGCCCACTCCTGCCCTTCGTTTCTTCCCTCGTAACATGCTTTTTCAAAGAAAATCTTTGTTCAAAAAAAAAGTTTTTGAAATGTGCCTTTGGCATTTTGGATATAAACATTCTCACTGTGCTGCTTGAAGAAGGCTATGGAAATGCATTCCCTGGATGACTTAGCACAATAGGGTTGATCTTTCTTGTTGAGGTCCTGGAGTCTGAGAATCAAGTCAGTGGTATCCTAAGGTCCCGTCTAGCTCTGATTTATGAAACAGAGTGATATGGATTTCCACAAGTGTGTGAGCCACTTCTAGCATTTTTGTGAATTATCCTTCCAGACACTTTTGTCCAGAAGTATTCTCTGAGTTTTGCTTAACCCAACGAAAACACTTGCAAGCTCCAGTCTAGGAGATAGTCTATGTATTTCAACCAACATTCTTTACAGAAATTTCCAGCACACTCAGGGATTTGGGTGGTTGCTCTGGATTTAGAAAATTACATCTCGTTTTTGTGGCTTTAAAAGTTAAACCATCTTGGTGTGAATGGATCTTCCAGGTGAGCAAGTTCGCTCCTGCTGCTTGGGGCTGTGTCTGTGGGCTTTGAAGGAGCCTTGAAAGCACAGGCCCTGTCGTGCTCCCTGTCCAGAAGGATAGACAGCCAGCCCTCAGAGTCTTAATTACTAGTGGCTATTTCTGCTGAAATGAAAAGGAGGGGATGATTGACCAGGCTAGTGTGGCACTTGGCTTTCTTTCTATTAATTGGAAAGTCTCAATCAAATAATGGCATTGCTTTTGTTTTTCAGTGTTAATGAATATGCTACACTGTCTGCGTCTTCTGCATTTGTGAGTGTGAAATGCTTACAAGGCAGGAGAGCATCTGCAGGGCACCTCCCAACAGTAAGTGCGTTTTCATGTCTTCATGTTACTGACCAGATTCATGTTACTGATCAGGAGCTGGTTGCTTTCTGATTCTGTGGGAAATCGCTTTCAAGGTATGTGTTATGATGTTGTTTTATTCAAAGCATGGTGGAGGCTTTGGGTTGGGGGAAAGTATTGTTGACATAAGTTTTCATTCAGCAGAGTGAATTAAAAGAGAGCCGCATTAAAATTGCTGTGGGAGAATTAATGGTGGCATACTCGTATTGGCTGGTGCTAAAAGCACCGAGAACTTTTCAGTCCTCAACAGCTGCATGTTGGAAAGGGAAAGGCTTTTTAACTTTATGAGTTTATGAGGGAAAGGTATGTAGATGGAAGGGAGGAGGTGTGAGGAGAAGGGGGAAAAGATCCAGAGTATTAATAATGTCCACAAAACCCAGTGAGTTGAATGCCATGTCACGATTGTGAACTGACGTGGTGTGGTTAAATGTATTTGTTTTTATTTATATCTTGCTCCAGAAAGAATTTAAGGCAAATGTTTACTATCCAGGTTAGCCTATAACGAAACAGTTATGGATATGGGCAGCTGCTGTCTTTACATTGTATTAGCTAAGAAAAGTCAGTGAGGATATCACCTTATTTGCTAGATTTGGGAACCACTAATCACTAAGAGAATAACAAGGTTTGTCAAGTGTTTTTTTTAAAAATTTAATTGGTTTTCATGCTTTTTGTTTTTTAAAGCAGAGTGAAAAATTCTCGTGTTCTGGGCTTAAATTCTTTAGTTTTCTTTTGGTCTTCCTAGTAAAGGCCCTTTGTCTGTTATGCAGACTCTGAATTCACGTGAGCAGTGCTGGGGAATAAGTAACTGCTTAAACACAGCAAAGGGAAAGCCTGGCCCATGTTCTTGCTCCTTTCATACTTGTTATTTCCCACCCCGAGGCCATGTCTCCGGTTATCCCTGACCCCAAAAGAAATTCTTCTGGAAGAAATCTTTACTGAAATTGGTGTGTGGAATGAGACAACTTTTGAAGGAACAGAAATTCCAGAAAATGATACTTTGAGTTTCATTTCTGTGTCTGATTAGAAGTTTTTGTTCTCTTTGTGTGTGCCCTACCCTCTCCACCCCCTGCTTTTTTTCCCCCTTTTTTGTGTTAATCCCAGCTGCTTCTCATGGGCCTCTTACATTTCTCCACTAAAGAGCTGTCCATACTGTCCTTGGCATCGGTAGCTAATGTAGGTCGGCCCCGCCCTGTTGAATGCACTTGTCTTATGCGCTTTGTGCTGCTGCAGAGGGCAGTTTGTACAAACAGGTACTTGTGTTTCCTGCCTGTCTTTTCTTTCATTAAGTGACTTCAGTAAGTGCATATCTGACCGTAGTAACTTTACCACACTTTTGTGCAGGTAAGGAAAATTTATTCATAGTGTGAATTCTCGTGTGACGTGTTCTCTGAGTTAGTTTTCTTTTTTCTTGGCCAGTCTTTGCAAGTTGTACATTAGCTGCCTGTTGCTCCAGGACCACCATTCAGCTTATGCATTTTCCAGACACATTTTCTTTGCATCACCCTTCCATTTTTCCTTCTAAACAGTTTCAGATAAAGTGTTTATTTCTAATATAGTCTCTCTTATAAATCAATTTGCATTTTTGAGGGGGCCTTTAAAAATCACGTGAAGAATATGAAAGGGCTTAAAACTGACTTTTATACCTTAAATCAGATAGTAAATCTCTGAGCTTTGTCACTGATTTTTGAGAAGGATTTGTTTGCAGCATACTCTTACTTTACATCCCTTTTCTATGATGGGAAAGAGGTATTAAAATACAAGTCAGCCTTTTTATTGAAAGCAAAAATTTTTGCCATTATGAACACTGGAGCTTTCAACCATGAGCACATGCATGAAATAACTGTTCTTGGCCCTTTTCCTTAGCTTGTTGACTGAGGTAGACACAGTGATTCCAAGTAGTATTACTTTTCACGTTGCTTCACTGTAAAGTGGATTTAGTAATGTGCCATCTCAGCTTCAGTGCTAGGTACACTTTGTGGGTGGGGATTTGCCAGCTGTTGGACTTTGTTTGTCTTATAGGTTTTGTTTTGTTTTTGGTGGGAGTGGGTGAGAAGAGGCAGTTACATTGTGTTGATGAGGTTAACGTAAGCTCAATAAAGTAAATAGTTTTGAGTAGAAAGTTATATTCTCTTTCAGCCTATGGTATAAGCAGAATAACGAATACGCCTCTTTCTATTTCTGAGTTAGCTGTGTTTCAGGAAGTCACAAAGGCACCTTGATCTTAATGAAATCATGGGGTCCAAGTGTTGCTTCTCAAACCCTCCTACAAGATTTCAGTATGAATATTGATGGAAACCTTATTAAGCTAGGAGGGTGTCTGGAAGCACAGTAGGTGCCATCTAATCTAACCTGTTCCTGTTTTGCAGCTGGGAATACCAGTACCTGATCTGTGGTGGTTGAAAAATGCTCTTGAAGTAGCTTTGAAGGGCAGGATTGGAATCTGTTTCATCTTTACCACCGGTGCATTTTATTACCAGAATGTCCTCCATCACTTAGAAAAAAATAACCCACTCAGCTATGAAAAGCTTTCAGCTAAGAATTCACCTGGGGGTTGTGTTTGGGTAAGGTCCTCAATGCCATGGTTACTGATTCTTCCATTTTACTTCATGCAGAGCACAGCGGTACTGGGTTTGTTGGACTTCTAAGGTCTCATTCAACTCTTGAGATCTCTTCCGAAGTATCTATGTGTAGCATTGAGGTTAGGGATTAGCAGGAGGGAAACATCTTTCATGTGGAAAGCTCAGGGCATAAAAGCCTTGGAACTTTGTTTTATGCAGTTACAGTTCCATTAGAAACTCATTGAAATAATGACAGTTGACCAGTGCTTTTTGGAATAATGACATGTTAACTTTATTCTTTTGGATCATCCTATGTTGGTAACCCTGGAAGACTTGTTACAGGTTTCAAAAAAAAAAAAAAAAAAAAAAACACTATACACATCTGTGCTTCTGTCTCTGTCTCTCTTTCTACAAAATTTGAGAACACCTTCCCAGCAAGTAATATAGCAAATTGATTGGATCTACCAAAAAATAATCTGTAGCTTAAAAATGGTAAAAATGAAGATTCAAACCCAGTCCAAAATTTCTTTCAGTTAATCCGACATACAGTAGTAGTGAGAAATCATTGAATACAAATTCTATGGTAAAGCAGTATTTTTAAAATAGTCTGTCTTATAGTAATGAATGTAGTCATGGAACCCTCCATTCTTGGAAGATGGTAAATCAGAGGTATCTGTGTGTCAGAAGTTGTGGTTACAATAGCTATTTTACATCCTTTATTTGAAAAGGGATGCTCCAGAGGCATTTAAGTCCACATTGAAAATTGTCAGTGACATCTTACTCTGCACTTATATGTGGCTCAGGTCAGGTCCGTGACCAAGGGCAATACGGTATACTGAAATTCTCCCAGGTTTTAGGTTTTCCAGCCACTCACCTTTAATAACCTTAACCCTGACTGATCCTATAGGGTTGCTTGTAGGAGGAAGCATGTAGTCTGAAGAAAGGAAAGAAAACACTTGAGAAGTTCGGCGGGAGTCAGGAATACAGGCATTAGCAATAATCACACTCCCACCTCAGGCGGCATGCCCTCTGGGAGGTAAAAAGAATTTTACAGTATAAACAAGGATTGTCGTTATATTTCTGGGTTCTTATTTTAGTTTTTAATAGACTGTAAAGGCTCATTAAATTAGTTTAGGCTTTTCTCTGTGTGCACAAAGTTTGCTTCCTTTGCTGTCCTTGGGCACATTTTCCCTAGAACCAGCTCTTACCTATTCTCTTGTTCTTTGAGGAGTCTTGCATGACACCATGTCCTTGGCATTTCCTCTGCATTTGCTGTTCCAAATTTCCCAGCCAAGCGGAGGGGGGTTGCTTGTGAAAGGGAACTGTAATATAAGCGAAAATTATCTTGCCTTTTCTTTAATTACCTTTTATTTTCTTTGTTTTTCTGAGATGTAGGCTACATTTAAATTAAGTCTTTTAAATATTTTCGTGTTTTTGTACTGTTTTGGTTCTTAAGCTGGTTCCCAGTTATACTGAGACATCTATGTATGAACATTAATAGGATGTTCTTTTGCTTAAAAAATATAAGGCAGTGGAGATGCAGAGGTCAAATATTATTTGTTAGGATAATATTAAACACTTTTAAAGCTCAGAACTGAGGGTTATAACAGTTAGATAAAAAAAGGCCAAATTGAATCCAAAGAACCAATTTTTTACCTTCCGAATTGTAGGTCCTGTGGGAACAAAATGTTAGTCAATAGCAACTAGAGTTTTAAAGTGAAGCATTTGCGTTTGATGAACTTTGTGTCTAAGTTAAAGGTGTTCTCAATGGAATACTATGCTGCCATAAAAGAATGAAATTCTGCCATTTGCAGCCACATAGATGAACTTAGAGAAATGTACACTGAGTGAAATAAGCCAGGCACAGGAGGAGGAATACTACATGTCCTCACTCATAAGTGGGAGCTAATAAATAAATAGAAATGGGAAGAAAGATGCAAGCCAAAATAATTCATTCAACTTTCAAAAGGAGAGAACAGACTGAGGCCCCCAGAGGTGGCAAAGGGGGAGGGCTAAGGGGGTAGTGAGAAAGCGGTAAAGGGCCACAAAAAGTGATTGCACCGTGTAATGTCGAATGTACTAATGATATCGACATGAGCATCACATTGCACACTGCTGTGGATATTCAATGCTGTAACTCACAGATACGTACAACCACGTTTCTTTCTTTTTTTTTAATTTTTATTTTGTCAATATACAGTGTGGTTGATTATTGTGGCCCATTACCGAAACCTCCCTCCCTCCTCCCTCCCACCCAACAATGTCCTTTCTGTTTGCTTGTCGTATCATCTTCAAGGAATTGTAGTTGTTATATCTTCTCCCCCCCACGTTTTGTGTGTGTGTCTGTGTGTGAATTTATTTATTTTTAGCTTCCACCAATAAGTGAGAACATGTGGTATTTCTCTTTCTGTGCCTGACTCATTTCACTTAATATAATTCTCTCAAGGTCCATCCATGTTGTTGCAAATGACAGTATTTCATTCGTTTTCATAGGTGAATGGTATTTCATTGTGTAGATATACCACATTTTCCGTATCCACTCATCTGATGATGGACATTTGGGCTGGTTCCAACTCTTGGCTATTGTAAAGAGTGCTGCAATGAACATTGGGGAACCAGGTATACCTTCGACTTGATGATTTCCATTCCTCTGGGTATATTCCCAACAGTGGGATAGCTGGGTCATATGGTAGATCTATCTTCAATTGTTTTATCTATCTTCAATTGTTTGAGGAACCTCCATACCATTTTCCATAGAGGCTGCACCATTTTGCAGTCCCACCAACAATATATGAGTTCCTTTTTCTCTGCAACCTCGCCAGCATTTATCGTTCAGAGTCTTTTGGAATTTAGCCATCCTAACTTGGGTGAGATGGTATCTCAGTGTAGTTTTGAATTGCATTTCCCAGATGCTGAGTGATGTTGAGCATTTTTTCATATGTCTGTTGGCCATTTGTATATTTTCCTTAGAGAAATGCCTACTTAGCTCTTTTGCCCATTTTTTAATTGAGTTGCTTGTTTTTTTCTTGTAAAGTTGTTTGAATTCCTTGTATGTTCTGGATATTAATCCTTTGTCAGATGTATATTTTGCAGATATTTTCTCCCACTCTGTTGGTTGTCTTTTAACTCTGTTAATTGTTTCTTTTGCTGTGCAGAAGCTTTTTAGTTTGATATAATCCCATTTGTTTATTTTTCCTTTGGTTACCCGTGCCTTTGGGGTCGTATTCATGAAGTCTGTGTCCAGTCCTATTTCCTGAAGTTCAACCATGTTTCAATAAAAAAAAGTTAAAGCTGTTCTTGTGGCAGTGTAGTTTTTTTGGTTTTTTTTTTCCCACTTAGTTCTGGAGGTGCTTTTGTCCAAGTTGTAACTTGAGTTTCTGAGCAGCCTCTTCAGAGTAAGTGGAGAGGTATCCTAAAGTTTGACATTCTGATGTTTATTGCTCTTTTCATCATAACACCACAGAGGGACAGGCTCTTGGAAAATATGGGGATGTTCTTCCTGTTTTAAATTTGTTGCAGAAGAACCGTTTCCCACAAAGTCTGTAAGTAGATCAAGCTCAGGATGTCTGGGTGGCTCTTTGTTACTGGCCAGAGAAATGACCAGCAAGGTATTGCAAAGAGTGATTAAAGGGAAACAAGATTGACAGTCATTAAAGCTAATACTCCTCATCTGGGTGAGAGGAGAATGATAGCAAATTTTTTTGAAATGCCTAGTGATATGAATGGGCTGCAAATTTTTAGGTCCTATGTCAGGAATTAGAATATAACTGTAATAGAGCTATCTACTCTTTCCCCCAAATCTCTTTCTGTACTCCCTTTATTCTGGATGATTCTCCAATCTCCCTCCACTGGGACTGCAAGAAAGCTCAAATAAGACTTTTAATGTGTAACTTTTGTGAAATCCAGTAATAGGTATTGGGAGCACACCAGGCAAAAATTACTGTTATCTGTGCATATCTAGAGTGTTTTCTGGTTGTTTAGTTTTTGCATGTGGAGTGTTAAGAAGGAAAGGGTGGTCAACCTGATGTGTAGAAGGAGACCTTATGTTGCTTGGAGGTAATGTCATGTAAATTAAACCTGTGAAAGAAAGAAGGAATTGTTGCTTTATCAAAACGTATTTGTTCTAATTGCTTTGTTTATTAAGTGGGGTTTATTGGTATTACAAACCATATTATTCTATTGGAAAGCACAGGACTATGTCAGGATCACTTTTGGTTAGTAAGAGAAAAGTATAAAAGAGACATGATTCGTTGGAACCTTCAACCATTCTGTTGTAATGATTGTGCAACACATTGGTGCTGATTGATCTTTTTTCCCCTCTGTTTTTCAGGGTAGACATGTTAAAACGGGTCAGCTGGCGGCTATCAAAGTTAAGGATGTCACTGAGGTAAGGTTGGATCGCCCATGTCTTTAAAGAAATTGTTAAGTAAAAGACAGGGATCTTCTTCCCCAACTGCGCGCCCCCCCCCCAATACAATGTGAGAGTCATTACTCTGGAGAATCTGTTCACTTGAACAAGTTGCCATCCTGTGACATCGTAGGTTCAGAGGTCCAGCAGACTTGTTGGCTTAAATCGTTGCAGATGGCTCCCAAGTAACAAAGAATCATTAGCATTTTCTTTAACACACACACACACACACACACACACACACACACACACACACACACACACACACACACACACACAGCTGAGTGATGTCATCCTTGGCCACATAGTGGGCCATAATTTTAAACATCTTCTCTAATGGAAAAGATTTGAGAAGGGATCATGGAGGTCACACGAATAGAGACACTGAGGGGAGGGGGGTGGGGAAAGCTTCTCTAAGTTTTTATGCCCATTTGTGCCATTTCTTTTCTTTTTAACATGGGGCAAGAAAACAGATTCAGCCGAGTTCCCAGAGGTTGGAAATCAGAAACATTTGCTAGAATGCTGAGCAGGTTGTTGGCCAAATTTAGCAGCAAAAAAGTTCGTGAAATGGTCACATGAGGATTTACTGTGCAGCTTTAGATGGGAGAGAGGAGAATTTAACCCAAACAAAAAGTAATTGCATGTATGCTCATGTGCGTGTACGTACATATGTGCATGGGTCCATATTTAAATTTTAAAAACTAGTCATAGATTATAATGAACTAAGTCCTTTTTATTTTAATTTATTGTATTTTTATCCAAAATATTTCTTTAGGATCTGCTGATTGCTTCTGACTTGCCTAATTATGAGTAGGATTCAACATCATACTTTACAGATGCTAGAAAGTGAACCAGCAGCCTTGGGAATTTGTGATATCCTTAAGTCAAGCATAATTTCTGCAAATCAATGGTCCATCAAGGGAGATAACGGCTAAACCAATTTCATTTGTGCCAGCTAATAATCTAGTGAGAGTTCCTCCTCTGCCCTGCTCTCTGTACTTGTTCTCTAACAACACAGTCATCTCTAGTATGTATATTTTGTCAGTAAGAATGAGAAAGCATTGTTGTCTCTGGACTGCAGGACAAATGATAGAGCTTTATACAAATATTTGCAGATGTGACATTTTATGAGGTGACCACTCTCTTTTCTCTTTCAAAGAGGATACAGGAGACTTTAAAATGAAAAAATATCATTGCTTGGTTGAATGCCCAAAAGATTCTCGTATTGTATTGTGACATGGACTCTGTTGTGTTATAGTGATCCTATATTGATGTACAGCTCAGTGGGATATTGGATGCTTTCCAGTTAAAATTGTTTAAAGATTATTTTAAAGAGTGGGGAATGAGCAGCAAATTCTAGCTTATTGTAATTTAAATACAGTAGTCTAGCTATGCATGAAGTGCTCTCTCTGTGAATGGAATGAGGAGTGGCACCTTCCTTCCAAAATCAGTCTACCGTGCATCTTGCCAGGGCTGTGTTAGGAAACGCTGTTGCTGGAGCAGACTTGTTGGTACCATTTTAAATGTAATTTTTGGAATTTTTTGAACCAAGAGTTCACTTTCTTTCCTTGCGGTGCCCTTCAGCTTGTGCTTCCTCACCTGACAAAGGTGTTGTGGCCAGCCAGAGTATGCCTCCTTTCACATCTCAAATGGAATCTAAATGGGGTTCGTCTTTTCTGTAGAGGTCCTCTTCACTTAAGCCTGGCTCTGGTGATAAACGTACAGTACATGATCACTGCAAAAAATAAAGTCTAAAATACCGGAAACCATAAAGAAAAAGTGAAATCATTCTACTCCCACCACTTTACCGTGGCCATTATTGGTTCTTTGGAGTATTTCCTTTCAGTCATGTCTCTATGGGCAGAGGTATAAAAGACATACCTATGTGTGTAATCAGTGCTTTCGTATTCCACTTTTGTTGAGTTGTATACAAAAGGCATTTCTTTACCTGAAAAAATCAGACAGTGTTGGACAAATGCATGATATAAGTATTTTCAGGCCTCCTTAAATAATTAATGCAAACCCCACATATCCAGATAAAATTGAAAACTAGATGGTGGCAAGTCTTTGAAAAAATAGAAACCCAATCAGCCCTTTACCATATTGGCCTCTCAGTAATGTTTCCTGTGTGCTGTCTTCATGCAGTGACCTCTGCTGTAGCTTGGGGCACAGTCAGGACCAAGAGTAAGTGTTGATTATAGATAGAGGACTGTGTGCAGCTGGCAGCCCGGAAAACATGCCCTTGCCTACCCTCCATGTCAAGGGCCTCAGCTCTTGTGAAGTTGAAGGCATTGGCCTGGCTGGGACCTAGTGGCAGAAGGGAGTAGGTGAGTGAGAGAGATTTTGCAGCTGTTGCAACTCCAGTAGGAGGGGCTGTTGGAAAGGGTTCTCTTGAGCGCAGAATTCTGCGTGGTTTCTGACTTCCACTCAGTTTTGTCCCAGCAGCAAAAAGGTACAAATGCTTATTCTTGGGAAAAATCACAGACTTGACCTGATCCTTACGTGAAATTGAGATGCAGTTATCAAGCTACTAGTCATTCCTCAGTCTGAGCAAGCAGGAACAGCAGAAGGTGTGGGCAGTTGCATGGTGTGGCTGCTCTTTGAATGAGTCAAGCTTTGGAGCTGGCTGCAGTGAGTGAGAAAATGTATTTAGAAACCAATATCTGGACACTAAGTGTGCTTATTGCTACCAAGATGTTATTGCTTCTATGTCCTTTTAGTAAACAGAGCATATTTTTTCAAGACTCAGAGTTTTCCTTTAATTTCTTCTATCTGTGTATCTTATATTTCTTTGTCTTTTCTCCTAGACCAAAGATGTTGTTTCCTAATAAAACAATACATTTGCTTCCTTGCCTGATCTTTTAATGAACATAAAATAATTTAACAGTTACATAATGTTATAACAGACATGGAGTGACGTGTAAGTTTTCCCTGAAGTTCTTTTTTTCCTTACAATATATCTGTTAAGGATTTATAGTCAGGGTTCTGTGTTCAGAAGTTATGTGAAGTAATTATTTTCTCTGTATGGTTTATCAATTTGTTATATAGCCAGGTTCAGTTTCTATTTAGATTCAATTTTAGGGTTTGCTTTTTCTCTTGATTTAATTTAAATTTTGAATGTGTAAGCCATGTACATAGTTTAAAGTCAAAACTATATAAAATGGTATGCATTTTGAACACTACATTATATCCAAGTACTGTCGTGCAGTTTCAGTGACTGCATTTCTGTTTGTTGTTGCTTTAGGCACAGCAGAGCTAAACACGTCTTGGATTAGTGCAGAGAGAACAGAGGAAAACTTCATATGTTTTGTTTGATGTCAAATGGAGATGAAATGGTGTCTGTGGAATGGTCTGTCACTGCTGTTCATCACCTCTGAGTGAGAGACCTACATCTAATCTAATCTTTTATTCGGTCCAGTGGTCTTTCCTCCACTCGGCCCTTCTCTGCCATTCCAGTGTAAGATGATGTTAAAGCAGTTGGGTTCTTGAAGTGTGGTTGTTGGACCAGCAGCAGCAGCAGACACCTGGGAACTTGTTAGAAATGCATTCTCAGGCTGGCCTGTGGCTCACTCGGGAGAGTGTGGTGCTGATAACACCAAGGCCATGGGTTCGGATCCCATATAGGGATGGCCTGTTAGCTCACTTCATAGTGTGTGGTGCCGACAACACCGAGACAAGGGTTAAGATCCCCTTACCAGTCATCTTTATATGGTAATTTTTAAAAAAAGAAAGAAAGAAATGCATTCTCAAGTTCTGTCCCAGACACTGCATCAGAAACTCTGGGTGGAGCCCTCCAGGGGATTCTGATGCACCCTCAAATTTGAAAACCATTGCTTTAATGGAACCTTAGGAAAGAGGCCACTTCCTCCTATCTACGAGTGAAGAACTCCAGCTCAGAGACACTAGTACCTCTTGCTCAGGAGTGCATTGCTAGTTAGAAATTGCAGGCCTTAGAACCCAAATCTTTGACTCCCAACTTACTGTACTTGTGTAAATATTAAGTTTCAAACATTGGGTTCTTTTTTTATTATTATTTTACTTTAACTTCTTAGTATACATTGTAGTTGACTTTCATGACCCTTTACCCATTCCTCTTCCCCTCTCCCTCCCCCCCATCATATCTGTTCACTTGTCTTAACAAGTTCAAGGAATCAAACATTGGGTTCTGTGTAGGATTGTTGAGTGAGCAAATTTGAAATTTTCCTTAAAGGATAGATAGATCGTGCCCATTTTTCTCCTTTTTAGTTTATTTTTAGCAGATCACTCAGACCATCTTGAGATGCTTGCTTTTGTACCCAACCACCATGCTGCGAGGAAGCCAAACAGCCCACTAAAAATCCTAGTATGGAATTTTGATCCCTTCCCACAACTCCTATTGAATTCCTACCTGACAGCTCACACCAACTTGCCAGCCATCTCGAAAGCAGGTCTTCTAGCCTTCAATCAGACTGCTCCAGGTGACATTGTGTGGAGCAGAGATAAGCCATTTCCACCAGGCTCTGACTGAATTTCAGATTCAAGAGCAAAATAAATGATTGTTGTTTAAACTATCAACTTTTGGACTGGTTTATTATGAACAATATCTAAAGGTAAAGAGGTATGAAGCAGCCTGGTGGTTTTTTCTTTTTTGGTTTGGTTTGGGATTTTTTTGGCAGCTGGCCTGTATGAGGATCTGAACCCACAATCTTGGTGTTCTAAGGCTGTGCTCCAACCAACTGAGTTAACCGGCCACCCTGCCTGATGTTTGAAAATAGGACACAAATAAGGACATGTTTATGTATATCTCATTATGCATAACTCAGCTATTAGAAATAGAAACATAAAAATATGGGGCTGGGGCATGTTGAATTTGTGTTGTGGAAGGAAAAAAACTTAGTGTACATGTTATGAAGTTGTACTGTGTGGTCAACCCTGCCTGGGTTAATTATTATTCATGACTTTAATTAAATGTTCTAGACATAAATGTAAATATACTTACATAACAAAGTTTTCTTCCTGTAAAAAGTAAATTTTAATTGAAAAGAAAATACTAATAATCTGCTATTGTGTGTACTCAGGTAGACAATTTCCAAAAGAAATCAATTTATTGTTTTTACTATCAAAGTGGAAACGATATTATTTCAGAAACAAATAAAAAACCCAACCCAATTCTTCTACGGGAGATAAATTCGCATATTCTTGGGATAAAAGTACATAATTCTGACCTGTCATCAATCCCTTGTCTTTCCTCCTAAACACACATTTCTAAGGGAAGCAACCAGCACTTTCTGAAAAAGATAACATTTATTATTTTTTAAAGCTGACAACTTTAATTTCTACAACCCTTAGGAGTGTGCGTGTGTGCGGTGGGGGGGGGGTGCATGATAATTTAAGAGAGAGATTTAGAATGAAGGGAACTGACGGATACGCCAAGATTATTTCCTGGGCTTGTGGGTTTCTTGAATTTATTTTTTAATCCTTTTGACCCTATTTTAACATGTGGTTGAAAAGCAGAAACTCCGTGCAGCACAGGAATTCCTATTCCATAGAGCTTTGGGGCATCGAAGGTTCCTGGGATGGTGACAGCAGGTGACAACTCGCTTCCTCCCGCCCTGCGCTGAGCTGACTCCTGGAAACCCGCGCTTGGGTCCTGACCCCGCGTGTTAAGGGAGGGGCGGGGTGGGGGAGGGGGCCGCGGCCGACGTGGGGTCGCGCACGCGCGGACGGACCGGCAGAGGCGGCGGCGGCTCCGGAGGTGGTGGCTTCTCTTTCCAGGACTCAGGAGCGGCCACAGTGGCAGCCGCGCGGGCAGCGGTCTCGGGAGTCGGAGCTAGAACGGCCGGGCGCGGGGGCGGCGGCTCTGAGGGTGAGTCGGGGCGGGCGCGGGTGCGGTGGGGAGAGGCGTGGCGGGGCGCTCGGGTGCGGTGTGCGTGGGTCCGGCTGCGCCGCGTCCCAGTGGCCGGCCCAGGGAAGACCTTGCGGGGTCTATTTATATATGTCCTGGTGTGTGTGTGTGTGGGGGGGGTTGTGTTGGTCTTTTGTGATGCCTGGCGCTTGTGACAGTTGGGAACCGAAGCCCATTTCTCTCTGGTCTCTTCCCTGCAGCCCCCGCCGGCCTGGTTTGAAACTGGATTCTGTCTGTTCTCTGCCTCCCCCGCCCCCCTCCTCTCCTAACGTTTTGATCCCTTTGACCGTTACTATTTCTAACGAAGATAAAGCGCGGCTTCGCGTGTGGGTGTGGGTGTGGGTGTGGGTGTTCGTGTTCTCCCCACGACCAGCCGCAAATGTCCGATTCATCTTCTCTCCATGAAGCTAAGCCCGCCTTAGAAAGACCATCCCGTGGTCGCTGGCTGTTGTTCCTAGTTGCGTGTTTTCAGGATTCTTCGTTTTGTGCTGTGTTTCCTGGAGAGTTTACTCAGATGTTTTTATAGGAAAGGAAGTGCTAGGAGTTACCCCCACATGATCTCGCGGTTCGGAAAGATTTTAAGCTCTACTTAAGTTTTAATCCCTGACCCTTTAAAACGTATGTTTCTGAGTATGTGATGATTCAGCCTGGACCTTGGGAATCTAAATATTTGTCTTTCCTCAGACGGTTTGGATACTCCGTGGCTCTGGAGCTTTGTATGCGGGAGGATGCAGAAGATGAAGGCTTTCATATGTAATGCCTATCCCATGCTGTCTCCCCCAGGACACAGCGCCCTTTCCTCCCAAATCTGGTGTTTCACTGTTATTTCCCGCATAAATAGCTTTACAGTTAAAAGCTGAATATTGCTGGATGTTGTGCACATAAGTTGTTTTGCTTTACGTTTTAGAGATTAGAAAAGTGAGGAGGAAGACAGCAAGATACAGATGACAGAGTCAAACGTTTTCCTGTTACAAAAGCCCAAACGAGCACTTCCTTTTGCAGTTTTATAGGATCTAAGGCTTATCTGCATCGTAATCTGGATTTATGGAGTGACTATATTTGCTTTTATGTCATCAGTGATATTTATAGCCAGGGCATTTCATTTTTATGGAACATGTGAGTTTCATTCATTCTGTGTGGCTAATTTCTGGGACTGTAATTACAACATAGAGTACATAGCTAATACAACTTAGACAATTCGTGTTGAAGGAACAGTATTTGAACTCATACCTTACTATTTTATGTTTAGAAACTAGGTTTTACTTTGAGTATGAAGTAAACACATTAATTTATATATCTCAGTATCTTTCAAACTATCATTGGAGAGTGGCCCTGTGTTTATAATCCTGAGATTTGTTTATCTTCCCTCTATATTAGATAATTACTGTTTAGGAATTAATTTTAAAATGTTAATTTAGAAGATATGTTTAAAGAGTTTTAATTCAGGAACTTTTCTTCATTTATATTTTCGAGAAAACACCAGTTTGTACTTATAACTAATTAAAATTATTTATAGGCTACTTTTTCTTCATAATAATCTGTCGCTCTGGAGTGGTACAATCATTTTTTTTCACACTTTTTCTGTAATTGGGCATTCAAAAAACAAAACCAGCACAAATTCCCTTTGTTTTTGATATTTGAAAAATACATATGAAAACTTTATTTCTAAAAGCTTCTATAGGGGTTATCAGCGGCCTCAGATGAATCTATCATTTGTAGGTTAAGATTTGGATGAGGTAAGTCATCTTAGGTTAAGAGTGGTAATACGTTTTTCTTGATTTTGAAACTATCGAAATTATGCTTCCATGTGGGCATTTTTAATAGTATTTTTAGTAGTTCTGTAGTGAGACTGTTTTTTACTTTATTCTTCCTCTGGTGCTCTGGAGTAGTTTATGAAATTGGGTTTCAGATTATGGTTCACATTACATCATTGGGTAGTCTGTTAAGTAATTGTGTCAGCACAGCGTTTTTAGATTGTTTGAGGATGTAAATGCACATTTATAATGAGAAGAATGTGTAACTTTATAACTAATGGGACACAAAGCTGAAGCTCTAGGCATAGTTTATTAAATTATGGTGTATTAAACTGAAGCTGCAACCTCAGTATAAAAAAACTTTATTTCATTTAAGCTCCTATATATTTGTCATGTAATGGATTGCTTCTGGTTTAAGATGTACACAATGATTCCTCAGTCATTTCACATTTCTTAAACTATTGCTGGCAGCATTTTGCTGTATATGAGCGCCTTTCCCTGAGAATTGTTCTTTCTCACTCTCACGCACATGTGCTTTAACACATTTTGAGGTACATACCTACATGGTTTTAAACCTCTGGTAAATTTTAACTGAAAGGAGTAAGCTGAGAAAAACCAATGTTGAATCCTGGAATGAGAATTTAAAGTGAAATAGAAATGAAAAAAAAAAAAAAGCAAAAAATATGTTAGGACTTTTAGAGCTAAATGTGAAACATACCGATATTAAATTTCAGTATTCTATGAAGTGACTTTCGTGCTCATAAAAGATGTCGCAGCTGTGGAGACTGATGCTGTCCATTCGCAGCATAGGTAGAAACGTCTTCAGATTTCCCATCAGTGTGTTTCAGAGCTGTTTGGGGCCGACCTATTTTTGTCTGGCATGGGGGAAGGGAGCCGTAGGGGTTTAGAGGGTGTTGGTGTGCGTGGTGTCTCGGTGAAGGCATTCAGTATTTGCTGTTGACTCTTCACCTCTCTGAGCTTCCTGATTCTTCCATTCCTTTGCAGTGCTTTTTGATTTGTCTTACCGCAAAAATTTCAATCCACTAAAGGTCTGTATTACAAAAATAGCTTTCTTTGGTTTAGAGCAAGCAGTGAGTTAAATGTTTAGTGATGATGATTTTTATCACTGTCAACTAGCCATTCATTTGGACTAAATTATGAAAAACTGTGCTTTAATTGAGGTGTCTTCATTTTACCTATTATTTCTTATTCTTGGTTGTATCAAAAACAGTTTCGTTTCAAGTACTAATTTGATTAAGAGTAATCAAGAGTATCGTTTTCAAAAGGAATTTGTTCAATTTATCTATGATTTGTAAAGGTATATTTTGTATTGTTAATGGTACTTCTTAAACCTAGGTAGTTTTGCTTTTTAAGGAAGGAGCGTCTGAGAAGGTAACTTGATAGTGCTCAAAGTGATTATTAGGTGACAGTACCATGGTGAGCACAGGCTCTTCAAAGTCTGGGCATCGATTTTGTCCATTCAGTTCTGGATTTGTGACAACACTCTAAGCTAATTGGGTCATAAGGGCGGTATTCGTAATAATCAAACTGAGAAATTGATTATGATAGAATGACAGTTGAGAGGGGATATCCCTTTTCATTTACTGGAATTTTTGTGTCTGTTATCGAGGTTCTCACAGCTTCTGAGGTATCAAGGTATTGAGAAAATTGAGTTGTAATCAGAGCTGCTTGGGGACCATGAACTCTCAGAGCGAACGGAATTTGAAAGGCTTGAGGGATATTTCACCCAGACTATGAAAGAAATTCTTCAGTGGCTTAATACAGTCAATATCTGTTGTGAAACATGGTTCTTTCATGTATAGTTGGATCAATGTGCATACCATCATATGGTGCAGTTTTTATTTAGAATCATGCAGACCTCTGTGTTCTTCTGTTATTACAAAGGTGACTTAAATCGTTTTACTAGTTTAGAGGATTTTTAACCTTAGCCTAGCCATGAGGATATGTTAATTGGATATGGATGTGGAAATGTTGCCCCATTTCTTTGTTCCTGTTGCTATTCATACTAACCTCTGGCGTTTAGCAAGCTGGCTTAACATTTTCATCACCCCAAAAGGAAACTTCTTACCCATTAAACGTCATTCCCCACTCTAGCCTCACTCCTAGCCCCTGGCAACCACTTCTCAACTTTTATGTCTCTATGGATTTGCCTATTCTGGACATTTGCTATAATTAGAATCATATAGTTTGTGATCCTTTGTGACCGGCTTCTTTCATTTAGCATGATTCAAGGTTCATCCGTGTTGTTGCATGTAGTGACTGTACTTCTTTACTTTTTATGGCTGAGTAATGATCCATTGTGTAGATATACCTACCATGTTTTGTTTATTCATTCATATGTTAGTGGACATTTGAGTTGTTTCCACTTTTTGGCTATTATGAATAATGTTGCTTGGTAATAGCGTTTCCTGTATATGTTTTGGATGTTTTCATTTCTTAAAACATTTAAATGAGTGAAAGGAAAGTTTTGGCCAACTTACCCATTTTATATTGAATTTTACTTTTTCTACTTTGAGGCTCACTTTCTGTACCTTATTGTAGTCCTGTCCACAGCTGAATAAATTATTTTTGATTCTTCAATGCAGGATCTAAAATGTCCACCTAGGCACAAAGAGTTGATGACAGTCCAAGCACTCGTGGAGGAAGTTCTGATGGAGACCAGTGTGAAAGTGTTCAGCAAGAACCAGAAAGAGAGCAAGTTCAGCCCAAGAAAAAGGAGGGAAAAATATCCGGGAAAACAGCTGCTAAATTGTCAACTAGTGCTAAAAGGTACCTCGGCTATTACATTTAACCTTTTCATTTTTGGTGTCAATTTATCGCTTAAATTCTGTTTTTCTATTGCATTTATTCTTTTTTTCTGAGAGATGGGCCATGAAGTTCATGGACTTTTCTTTCCCCTTCAAAATGATCTCTTTGACATGGTTTTAATTGCAGGCAACTTTTGGTATTTAAAGTCAGTTAAACGGCATGACAAATTCATAAAATACATATCCGCAGTGTGTTTGCGTATGTTTATATACTGTGAGGAGAGGCATATGCAAGACATGCATGTGAAAGTATGATGGTTTGATTTATGGTTACTTGATCATAAGTATTTTTCTCTGTTCAGTAACACAGAATAGAGATTAGGAGGAACCTGTGGAAATAGTTATTGAGTTATTGTTTGTTTTCTATTACTCCATGTTGGTTAAGTCAGAAATGCTCGGGGTAGCAACAAATGCATCTTGGTTTCATGACATTATACAGTGGACAGTCTTGATACAGAATGTCTCTTTCCATAGAGAATAGATAGATTTGGAATATAGATATTTGAAAGATTCTCTATTGTTACATCAATCTTTTATGATGATTGGCATTTTAAATGGTCATTGGACTTGGAATCTGCTTTGATATTGTTACATGATAGAGTATCTCTTAGAAAATAATTTGAAAGGTAAATTTAGTTGAGTCTTTCCTGATCCTGTGATTTTATGTTCTTGCTTTGTTTTAATATCTTTTTAATCTCAAATAAGAAATGTAAGTAAAAGCAGTCTGTAACTTTTAGGCATAGCGGAATGTCTGAATGTTGAATGATAGCTTTATATATTATTGGATGATGTATGTTAGGGGACACTCTTCTCCCAAATATCAGAAACCATTATGGACTAGTAGACTTTGTTTCCCTCTGTCTTAGTCAATTCATAGCATTGGGAAGAACGTTCTTCCAGGCCCCTTGGTGAGAGGTGCTGGAGTGATGGTGAGTGTAAGCATCCCATCCCATGGGACTAGAGTAGTTGATTTTTTCTTCCCAGGGGTGTGTTGCTAATGCTTGATCGCTGTTGAAGGAGTGGTGTGAAAGTTAGATAGCCCTGAACTTTAAACCTCTGAGCGTCTGTACTACAACGTGCTAGAGTGTGGGGGAAAGGGTTCAGTTTGCTTTTTGCTATCACACTGCAAGACCAGGGAGACTCAGCTGGCTGACTGCCTGGCCATAACACAAAATGACCTGCTGCTGGGAGATGGGCGTGAGGTGAGGATGGATAAGAAAGTGGGAAATGGAGAAAATATGCTATTTGGGTGAAAGAAAGGAGGTTTTGGGTGAGGAGTAGGAGACGTTCAAGTACAGGTTGTAGCTCCATGTAGATGAGGAAACTTGAATTCATTCCTCAGCTTCAGATAGCGAGGATTTTTACAGGACCTCTCCAGATCGTCAGAAAAAGGGAATGGGGGGCTGGCCAGGTCTGTGGGGTGTAGGGTTCAGCTTTGCCCGTGCTCTGCTATCCTGTGACTGCTAGTTAACAAGACTTCTGTCTACCTTGGTGAGGCCCTGTCTTTTTCCCTAGCTGGGAGCACCACTACAAAATACCTCAAAATCATGTTTTTTGAATGATATATCATTGCTTTTTTTTTTTTTTTTTTGGGTGGCTGGCCGGTATGGGGATACAAACCCTTGACCTTGGGGTTATAAGGTTGCTCTTTAACCAGCTGATCTAATTGTCCAGCCCAATTTGGTGATATATAAAAGACCAAATTCTGCTTATGAAAGAGGGTGCACAGTTAAATGCGTGAATGTGAATTTTTCAAATACGTGGGTCATCTGTCACTTCATTTTGTTACAGTGTATACAGAAAGTACAGGTTATATATTCAAACCTAGTGACAGATTTCATGAGGTAAAAATGTAGAAAGAAGATTTTTATTCACATGAGAAGTCTTTCCCAAATAGTGCTATTTTATGAGATAGTAGCAGTGAAGAGTTGGAACTCTTGAGACAGAATCTGGGTTTGAATCTGCATTCTAGTACTTAGTAGCTCTGTGATCTTGGGTACGTAATTTAAGGTCTCTAAGTCTTAGTTTTCTCTTTGTAAAATGATGATAATAATAATGAAACATAAAATAATAATAAAACAGCCTTTTCACAGGCTGTTGTGGGGACTAAATGTAATAAATGTAATAAAACACTTATTTCTCATAAACTGAAGCTCTCAATTATAGACTTTGTGCCGGTTAAAGTCTATGATGATATATTTCAAGTTCCTCTGGTACAGACTTTGGGAAAATGAGGTATATGTTAACCTCAGAGGACTTAGTGCTAGTATTGAGGCTATTGTTAAATTAGAAAAACTCAGATGGTGTAATAAGATACATTTTCTAGTAACTCAGGAAAACTTTGCACATAGGTGCTCAGTTATATGACACGTGCTATAATTGTAGAATGAACAGTTGTTAATTATAGAATTAGTAATTTGGTGTAGAAACATTTTCTTGAAAATTCTCATTTTTGAGGTATTACAGAATAGTGACGTGTGATGTCGAAGATATTTAAGTGAATATTTAAACAGTCGTATAAATTAATTTCTACCTTTTTTAGAGGTAGGAGGGAAGATTGTAAGTACACCTTTGATTCATTTTTGCTTTTCTTTGGCGAGAGTTTGTTTCTTGTTATGGCCTGTTCTCTTTATATGTCTGTATCACTCTTGTTATATTTGCAAGTACATAGTTAAACCATATCTGTGGTGACAAATTTAGATGATTTAGATTAAGTTGACTAGTCAGTTCAATAAGACATCTGTTTTGAGATCTTCATTGAATCAATTCTGCTGCCATTTTCACGTGTTGACACATCTGTAAATGTGAATTTTGAATCACATTTATTCCAAGTTAACTTTGCTCAGAGTAGACATTGTGATTTGATTGGATACTCAGTATGATATTGTTCTAGGAATAGTATTTGATTGCAGACTTTAAATTTTTGTCAGGCTGAAAGGTTGATTCTAGTGTGTTCCAATGTGAATTCTTATTGTATAGGCTCATCTAAGTTTGTTTCCACATGAGAATGAAGTAGTACTGTTTATAGATAATTAATGGAGTTTGGATGTGTTGTCCCCTCCAAAACTTATGTGGAAATTTGATCCCCAGCGTGGCAGTGTTGGAAACTGATTGAGTCATGGGGGCAGATCCCTCATGAATGGATTCATGCTCTCCCTGGGGGAGGGGGGAGTAATGAGTGATTTCTCGCTCCATTAGTTCCCAGGAAAGCTTGTTGTTTATAAGACCCTGGCACCTCCTCTCTGTCTCTCTTGCTTGCTCTCACCATGTGATCTGCTTGTACCCGCCAGCTGCCTGCCACTTTCTGCCATGAGTAGAAGCAGCCTGAGGCACGTGCCAGATGCAGGTGTCCCAGACTCGTAAGCCAAGTAAACCTCTTTTCCTTATAAATTACCTAGTCTCGGGTATTTCTGTTATAGCAACACAAAACGGACTAATAACAGTAATCTTTGGTGATTACTGTGTTTTCTTGATTCTAAACATACATTTTAAAACTTTTTAATGTTTTTGAAATCGGGATGCATCTTTGCATAATTGATGGTGTCTTCGAATCACAGATATATAACATATATCACTGTTCAGAATTAAACTCTAGGCTTATTATTTGCAATGGCACTGTGTATCCTAGAGACTGTTTTGACATTTAAAAAAGTTAATAATTAGTTGCATGATGCTTTCTTGAGAATAATAAGTTCATTTTGGAAGGTTTTGGCCAATTGATTGAACTGGTTAGAGTAGATTCAATTCAACTAGTTCTTAGGTGATTGAGGAATGCAGTCCATACAGGAATATAGAAAGTAATCTAGATGGGATGTAGGGTTTAAAAAAACAAAAACTGCTAAGAAATCAACTTTGTGAATCTCCATGTCTACATAGTCATGGTCTACTTGGCTCTGAGTGAGTTATTGAATTTTCTTTAACCGAAGTTATGTGTTTTAAATATGTCAGTACATATCATATACACTGATTCATTTTTCTGAACCATTAATCCAAAATGTTGATATTAAAATGAGTGCTTCAGATCTTCATTCTGTATAATTTTGGTATCATATTTTTCAGTTTAGTCGGAATGAATCATGGTTGTTATTATCACCCCTGGCTCCCCTCCGCCCCCCCCTTCATTTAGCAGATAAAAGTCCTGGACAGTTAAGGTATTAGGTGAAGTCAAACAAACTGAAATTTAGTTTATATTTTTTGCTCCTGACTTGTCTCAGTAACTATGTGCAGATGCTGACTTCTGTATCATAATAACCTAAGAAGTAACATGGCCTGATGGACATTGGATGTTCAGGCAGTTGTCTAGTTGATTTACGTCTAAAATACTTCTGTCTTAAAACTTCTGATGAGAGACAGGTCTTTTTGTTTGTTTCACTTAGCAAGATAATTGCCTATGTAATTCCCTATGCAGCCGCTGCCCCTTTCCAGCCTCTGCCCCTTTCCAGCCGCTGCCTGCCCGCACCCGCTCCCGAAGCAGCCGCTGCCCCGCTGCAGCCGCTGCATGCACGCTCCCGCTCCCGATCGCGCTGCAGCCTCTGCCTGGCTCGAGCTGCTGCCCTGGCGCTCCCGATCCCGCTGCAGCCTCTGCCACTCTCCCGCCATTGCCCCTCTCCCGCCCCTGCCCCCACGCTCACGCTCCCGCTCCCGCCTCCGCCTTTGCCCAGCTCCAGCTGTTGCCCGCGCCCTCCTGCTCCCGCTCCAGCCTCTGCTCCGCTAGAGCTGCTGCCCACTTGCTCCTGATCCCGCTGCAGCTTTTGCCCTGCTGGAGCCACGGCCGGAGCTCACGATCCCGCTGCAGCTTCAGCCCCGCTCGAACAGCTGCCTGCACGCTCCCGATCTGGCTGCAGCCTCTGCCCTGCTCTAGGCGCTGCCCGCGTGTTCCCGATCACGCCGCAGCCTCTGCCCCGCTGGAGCTTCTGCCCGCACGCTAGCGCTCCAGCTCCCGCCGCAATCTTTGCCCAGCTCGAGCTGTTTCCCACCCCCTCCTGCTCCCGCCCCACCGCAGGCTTTGCCCAGCTCCAGGTGTTGCCCACGCCCTCCCGCTCCCGCTGCAGCCTCTACCCCTCGTGAGCCGCTGCCCGCCAGCTCCCGATCTCGCTACAGCTTCTGCCTGGCTGGAGCTGCTGCCCTGGCGCTCCCGTTCCTGATGCAGCCTCTGCCCCTCTCCCGCCGCTGCCCCCACACTCCCGCTCCCGCTCCCGCCTCCGCCTTGGCCCAGCTCCAGCTGTTGACCGAGCCCTCCTGCTCCCGCTCCAGCCTCTGCTCCGCTAGAGCTGCTGCCCGCTTGCTCCCGATCCCGCTGCAGCTTTTGCCCTCCTAGAGACGCTGCCCGTGCTCACGATCCCGCTGCAGCCCCTGCCTCGCTCCAGCGGCTGCCCGCACGCTCCCGATCGCGCTGCAGCCTCAGCCCGGCTGGATCCACTGCCTGAGCGCTCCGGGACGGGCTGCAGCCTCTGCCCTGCTGGAGCCACTGACCCTGCGCTCCCGATCCCGCTGCAGCCTCTGTCGCGCTTGAGCCGCTGCCTGCGTGCTCCCGATCGCGCTGCCACCTCTGCCCTGCTCGAGCAGCTGCCTGCGCGCTCCCGATCCCCCTGCAGGCTCTGCCCGGCTCAAGCCGCTGCCCACCCGCTCCTGATCCCGCAGCAGCCTCTGCCCCGCTCGAGCCGCTGCCTGCGCGCTCCCGATCGCGCTGCAGCCTCTGCACCGCTCGAGCTTCTGCCCGCACGCTAGCGCTCCAGCTCCCGCTGCAGTCTTTGCCCAGCTCGAGCTGTTTCTCACTCCCTTCTGCTCCCGCCCCACCGCAGCCTTTGCCCAGCTCCAGCTGTTGCCCACGCCCTCCCGCTCCCGCTGCAGCCTCTGCCCTGCTGCAGCCGCTGCCCTGGCTCTCCCGATCACGCTGCAGCCTCTGCCCCTCTCGAGCCTCTGCCCCTCTCCCGCCGCTGCCCCCACACTCACGCTCCCGATCCCGCCTCCGCCTTGGCCCAGCTCCAGCTGTTGCCCGAGCCCTCCTGCTCCCGATCCAGCCTCTGCCCCGCTCGAGCAGCTGCCCGCACGCTCACGATCTGGCTGCAGCCTCTGCACCGCTTGAGCCGCTGCCCCCGCGCTCCCGATCTGGCTGCAGCCTCTGCCCTGCTCGAGCCGCTGCCTGCGCGCTCCCGATCCCACTGCAGCCTCTGCCTGGCTGGAGCCGCCGCCCATGCGCTCCCGCTCCCCCTGCAGGCTCTGCCCGGCTGGAGCCGCTGCCCACCCGCTCCTGATCCCGCAGCAGCCTCTGCCCCGCTCGAGCCGCTGCCTGCGCGCTCCCGATCGCGCTGCAGCCTCTGCACCGCTCGAGCTTCTGCCCGCACGCTAGCGCTCCAGCTCCCGCTGCAGTCTTTGCCCAGCTCGAGCTGTTTCCCACCCCCTCCTGCTCCCGCCCCACCGCAGCCTTTGCCCAGCTCCAGCTGTTGCCCACGCCCTCCCGCTCCCGCTGCAGCCTCTGCCCTGCTGCAGCCGCTGCCCTGGCTCTCCCGATCACGCTGCAGCCTCTGCCCCTCTCGAGCCTCTGCCCCTCTCCCGCCGCTGCCCCCACACTCACGCTCCCGCTCCCGCCTCCGCCTTTGCCCAGCTCCAGCTGTTGCCTGCGCCCTCCTGCTCCCGCTCCAGCCTCTGTCCCGCTCGATCCGCTGCCTGCGCACTCCCGATCGCGCTGCAGCCTCTGCACCGCTCAGCCGCTGTCCCCGCTCTCCCGATCTGGCTGCAGCCTCTGGACTGCTCGAGCCGCTGCCTGCGCGCTCCCGATCCCCCTGCAGGCTCTGCCCGGCTCCGGCCGCTGCCCACCCGCTCCTGATCCCGCTGCAGCCTCTGCCCCGCTTGAGCCGCTGCCCGCGTGCTCCCGCTCCCGCCACAGCCTCTCCCCAGCCAGTGCACCTAAAAGGAGGGCGGAGGTTCTGGATCCCAGGGAAAGAGAGCGAGAAAGCGGAATGACACGGGGTCTTGAGGCTGCACTTTCCTGTCCCTCAGCTCAGGTCCCGTTGCGCTGTCCGAACACCTGTGTTTAAATCTGCTCTGATATCTAGAAACCTGCAGACCTCTATTTCCATGTCAGGGTAGAGAGGACCGTCTCATTCTTTTTTTAAAGCTGCATCAATTATGATTTTACCATCATGTATTTACCCTGTGCCCCACGGGTGGACACTCAGGTTGTGTCCAGGTTGTGCTGTCCTACACAATGCTGCAGTGAGCATCCTGGTGTCCTTCAGAGATTTCTCTGGGTTTGGGCCTAGAGGTGACACTGATGGGACAAAGAATATCCACATGGAAAATACTGAAAGATAGGACCAGATTATCTTCCAAAGGCTGCAGTTTTATTGCTACCAAGAGTATGTGAGGCAATTTTAAATTGAGTTGAATTGTGGATGTGTTGAGTCTAATCAAAATTCTAGTGTTGGTCTCTTCATTGTCTGAGGTATTGCGTCAGGCCTCTGGAGACAGGTGCGTGCATGAGATGACTCCTGGCTTCCAGCTGTCTACACCATGTGTAACATGGCTGTCGGATGACTCTGGCGGCCTGCGGTCCCACAGTCAACTTTGTCATTCTCTTCTCCCCATTAAAATACAGATTGAGTACCCCTTATCCAAAATGCTTGGAAAGTATTTTGGATTTAGGATGTTTTCAGATTTGGGAATATTTGGAGAATACATTTGCAGAATGCTCCAATGAGCATTTCCTTTGAGTGTCATGTTAGCACTCAAAAAGTTTAGGAGTTTGGATTTTTGGATTAGAGACTCTTAACCTGTATATAAATATCCCAGACATTCTGTTTTCTACTATTCTTGGAGTTTCAGGTCCTCAAAGGAGCACAAAAATATTTTGCCAAACCACAGTTCTAATTTGTGATGTTTAAGATGTGGCTTTTGTATTTGCAAACTCGAATTGTTGTGCCAGACGCTCCAGCCTTGCCACCCAGCAAAAGGCCCCATGGAAGATTCTGCCAAAGAAATGCCAGATGGGCCAAGGCATCCAAGGTCTCAGGTGACTGGCC
Source organism: Cynocephalus volans (assembly GCF_027409185.1). Classification (NCBI taxonomy): domain Eukaryota; kingdom Metazoa; phylum Chordata; class Mammalia; order Dermoptera; family Cynocephalidae; genus Cynocephalus; species Cynocephalus volans. Next base: position 89,899,393 of record NC_084473.1, on the reverse strand, counting down.
AGGGCAGCTCCAGTTGGCCGAGTTGTGCTAAGAGAGGGTCGCCTGGTGGGCGAGAGCCTGCCCATGCTACCCGAAGGGACAAGCAGTGTGAGTTAACATTTATTTATCGAGCTATGAGTATCAACGGGGAAGCGTGTTATACGCTTTACAAGGATCAACCAAGAGACAGGACTTGTTGCTTATCTACCTGAGGGCTGAGAAACTAGGATGCAGAGACTGGATGTGGGCTGCATAGCAAAGGCAATACTTACCCAAAGGAGTCAACGTATGATGGTGGCATTTCAGGACATAACTGAGTTCTCTGGAGTCAGCCTGAGGCCCTGCTCTGGGTGGTGGTGGCCAGTGTCCCTCCCCACCCTCTGGGCCTCCCATCTTACCTCCTAGCACCCTGTCTCTCTGAGCCTAAATGCCAGGGACCAAACCAGGAGGCTGGCAGCCAGCCTGGTCCACACCATGGGCCCCTCCTCCATGGTCCCAAATCCTTCCTTGCACTTTCTGGACAAGCATGGAGCAGTTAGCTTCCAACCCTCGTACAAACACTGATGATCACAGCCCCATGTGGGGAGGGAGGCCGGTGTGTGCCGTGAGATGACCCCGCCCAGCCCCTGACCCCTGCCCACATTGATGCCGCATTTAGAGAAGAGATGGCCTGACCCCTCACCCACACCAAGGGTACCAAGGAGTCAAGTGTTGAGGTTAGAGGCGGGGATATCAGGGAGGTGAGCTGAGACCAGAGGGTGAGGTGAGATGCCCTCGTTCACATCAAGCCAGAGGAAGAGGGCTTTAAAGAGAGCTTTAGGCTTTGAGGTGTCCTCCGCAGGTGGAGAAATCCAGTGGACTGATGCCTCACCCCCACCCCCACCCCAAAGTCTAGAGGGCAAGAGACAGGCTGGCTGCTTTGATGGCGGAGCTGAGGAGAGGGCCGACGGCCCAGGTGAGGGCCTCGTGTGAGAGAGTCGGCGTGGAATCTCACAGGCCCAGTCCCAGGAGGCAGCCTGGGCAGTGAACAGACGCAGGCCAAGAGAAGGTGGGGCTGCCGCTACCCGTCAGGGGCTCCTTGGTTCTCTGAGGCCCACACAAAATATTCTAGTCAGGGGGACAGTGGGGACCATGTCCGGGCTCTGAAGACCCTTGGAGATGCCGATGAGAGAAAGAGGCGTAGCTTTCAACCTCCGCCAAGCCCAGAGCACAGTTCAGCTGGAGGCTGACCACGCCTGCTGCCCGGCCGAGGCTTCCCACCCCACCAGGCCGGGGCAGCAGGAGCGGCCTCCACTTCAAAGCAGGGGACTTGACGATGACGTCAGGCCCTTTTTATTGTTGGGCCTGGACGTGAGCCGAGCGGTGCTGTGTGACGTGAAGTGGTGGAGACCACGGGTATTTCCCTACCAAGAAGCAGCCTGGGCCTGTCAGGTTTCCATCTGGCCGTGGGAGGACTGGCCAGCAGAAGAGGTTTCAAGGGCCAGAGGTGGACACAAATAAAGCTGCTTTAAGTGGTTTCCAGTTCCACAGCTGTGCTGGCTCAGTGTCCTGGTGACATCCCTGAGTTCTGTGGCATCCAGAGGAGGGCTTTGGGGGGGCAACAGGTGTTTATTGACCTTCTTTAAAGAGCGGGCACCACGTGCATGGTGAGACGCACCCCCCTCCCAGAGGGGCCTTGGTCTCAGGCAGGGGCTCTTGGTGGGGCAGGGCCCAAACCCCGAGGGGGAATTTCTCTGTCTCTGCCCCTCAGCCAGGCCCAACAGTAGAAAGGGCCTGAGGGAAAGGTACGGAAGAGCTCCACCTGCCGGCTTGGGGTCCTGGGGAGGAGGGATTGAACTTGGGCCTGGAGTGGAGGGGGTCATGACGAAGGTCCAGGAGACCCCAAGACTTGTGGGTGGGGCTTGCCAAGCCCCTCCCCTGCCTGGGATGAGAGTAAGAGACCCTGGTCAGCTAACGCGTCTCATCACCGCCGCCTCCAGTGTGAAGTGCTCAGTAACTGCAACATAAGGAAACGCAGCCTTCATCCAGACTTGAAACGATTCCTTCCCTTTCCACTTCCAAACTGCCCTGCCCTCGGGCTCCTGCCACCGTGGGAGGAAAAGCACAGTTCTAACCCATCAGGCTCAAGCTCGTAGCTAACAGGGCAGGCACTCCTGCAGCCTTCCGCCCCTTTTCTGGGTCTGATAGCTGCCAGGGACTCTTGCAAAACTGACTCTCTCTTGGGGAGTTTGCTAATGGCCACGTGCCCACAGCACGGCCACCGCTGAGGCCCATGCAAGGAGCCGACTCAGGCGTCCTCGGTCCCCATTCCCTCCTGCCTGGGAAAGGACCCAGTGGCAGAGGGGGGTCATGGCAGGGGGCAGGAACATTCACATCTGTGTTGCATGAGGGGAACCCTCCAGGTTGGCTGCTGCAGTCGGAGGTTCCCAAGGCCCCGGGGCCTGGGGGGCCCAGTGGGCAGGGCAGTCGTCCTGACCTGTTTGGTTGCACAGCTTGTTAACTTCGAAGAAAGCACCTCTGAGCAGTGGGAGGGTGACTCACCAGAGGGCAGCACTGGTTTGGGGGTGGGCTTCTCTGGTCCTACCTTTTCAGTTCACACAGTAAGGAAGGCCAGGCCTGTCCTGGGCAGTGTGATCAGCAAGTCTCCAAGCTGACGTATGAAACATGGGTGTGTCATCGGTTGGGGTGCATCTTGACCGCCATGCTCGCTTTGGGATGAAAGGAACAGGCTTTATGTCCCGGCTTTGTCACTTTCTAGCCTGTGACTTGGGCAAACCCTTTTACTTTTCTGGGTCTCACTGTCATCACCCATAGAGTGAGATAAAGACACCTTCCTCCCAAGTCCACCGTGAAGACTCAAAACGCTCAGCGCGTCCCTGCTCCTGGAAGTGTGCTGGGAGCCAAAGGAGCAGGGCTGTCCTGGCCTTGAAAGGCCGAGGGGCTCCTGGGGAGCTGTGCCCTGACCTGAGGCTTGCCCCCCCTTTCCCCAGGGGGCAGGGTGGGCTGGGAGCTTGGGCCAGACACCTGGGCAGCTGCCTCCCCTCTGGAACAGTCCTCATTTTATTCCCCTGGGGTCCTGAAAGTTGGAACTAACTGGCTGGCTAAGAAAACAAAAAAGAACAGGCAAAGGGCGAGCAAGCGCTTTGTGCGTGCTGCAAGGCAGGGTGTGTCTCAGGGATCTGTTTCCATGGGAACCAGCGGCACAGGCTGGCTCCTATGGGCACCAAAAAGAGAAACTTGGCAGAGGTTTCAGGCACCTGAAGTGGGATTCATGCCAGGGATACAAGGCTGGTTCAACATATGAAAGTCAATAAAGGTGATACAATAAATGTAACGGTCATGTGGCCAGTATGAATCTGGCCATCACAGCTTGGGTATGAACGGTGACAATCAGCCTTGCATCCCGTGAATATTCATAACCAATAAAATTGGGGGGAAAAAAGAATAAATGGGTACAGGAGATCTTATTGGTGTGGTGAAAATGTTCTAAAACTGATTTGTGGTGATGGCTGCACAACTTGATGAACTTACTAGAACTCATTGAATTGCATACCTGAAATGGGTGGATTACAAGGTATATAAAATATTCCTCAATAAAGTGTTTTTTAAACAAAGAGCATTTCACTGACATCCAGCAGATCCCGAAATACAACACACTTCTGCCACTAAATAGCTAAACAGCCCTGGACAAGTAGTGCACTTACTGTAGACCTTTGCTTCATTACCTATAAAGAAAGCGTTGGGCCAGCTGAAGCCCAGAGTGTCTCAGGCCTCTTCCCATTGCCACATTCTACGGCTATTTTGGCAAAGTTAGTCCAAAGAAAACACTTTTGTTCCTTGGCAGATATCTAAGGAAGGATGCTCCTCTGAAAGAAATTAAAATCGCAAAATTTCCTTTAAAAAATTGCCAAAGGAAAAGTTGATCTCCTAGAAGTAGCAGAATAGTGGTCACTAGAGGCTGGGAAGGGTAGGGCGAGGAGGGGAAAGGCAGAGGTTACAGATACAAAGTTGCAGCTGGACAGGAGGAACTATTTGTACTGATCTACAGCTTTGTAAGGTGGCTAGAGTCAGCACGCATTTATTAGATAATTTCAAATAGCTAAAAGAGAGGATTTTGAATTTTCCCAGCACAAAGAAATGACAAATATTTGAGTGATGAGTATGCTGATTACCCAGATTTCATCATTATAAACATGGATTCAAATCCAGCGGTGGCCCGGCCAAAACCAAGCCGAGGTGGGGGTGGCTAGGACAGCGTGTGTCACAGGCTCGCGCGGGGCAGGCTCCGGAACCGCGTGGCGGAAGTGACGTCACAAAGGGGCCTGGTTACCATGGTGCGCGTGGGGGACGCCTGAGGCCGGTGGGCGCCAGTGCTCCCCGGCTCCCCTCAAGGCCGGCTGCGCTGTGTCTGCTGCTGTCGCCGGGGCCCGTTCGCGTTCCCGACAGAACGCAGAGCTGTCTCAGCTGCTGGTGGTGGCCCGGCCAGGCCGTGGCTACTGTGGCCACAGCCGGAGCAGCCTCGGCGCCATGGAGGTGCCCGGGGCTGCCCCTCAGCCGTACTTGGGGCTGGTCCTGGGAAAGCTGTGCAGGACTGTGGCAGCATTGCCTGAAGACCTGAGACCGGGCCCTGGTTTTCCGTGGGAACTGGTGACATGTGCGGCTCTTACTGGATTTTTGATTCTCTTGTTTTTGTGGAGAAGTGTTCGATCGGTGAGAAGCCGGCTTTATGTGAGAAGAGAGAAAAAGCTTGCTGAAAAGCTTTCTGGACTAATTGAAGAAAAATGTAAACTACTTGACAAACTTTGCGTTGTTCAAGAGGAGTATGAAGGCTTGGAGTCAGCTGTGAAGGATGCCAGCTTTGAGAAGGGGTCAACAGAAGCACAAAGCTTGGAGGCAACCTATGAAAAGCTGAGCAGCTCCAAATCTAAACTTGAGGATGAAATAGTCTTTCTAGCCAAAGAATTAAAGGAACAGAAATCTAAACATTGTGAGCAAGATGAATTGATGGCGGATATTTCAAAAAGGATACAGTCCCTAGAAGATGAATCGAAATCCATCCAGTCACAAGTAGCTGAAGCCAAACTAATCTGCAAAATATTTCAAATGAATGAAGAACGTCTGAAGGTGGCAATAAAAGACGCCTTGAATGAAAATTCCCAACTTCAGGAAAGCCAGAAACAGCTTTTACAAGAAGCGGAAGTATTGAAAGAACAAGTGAGTGAACTTAATAAACAGAAAATACTATTTGAAAACTCCAAAGTCCAGGCAGAACGAGTTCTGAGTGATAAAGAAAATCACATCAAGTCTCTGGCTGAACGCTTGCTCAAGATGACAGACTGGGCTGCTGTGCTTGGAGAAGACATGATGGCTGATGACTTGGAATTGCAGATGAAGAGTGAATCACAAAATGGTGCTCGCTTAGATGATCTGCCAAAAGGAGCTTTGAAGAAACTGATTCACACTGCTAAGTTAAATGCTTCTTTCAAAACCCTAGAAGGAGAAAGAAACCAAATTTACCCTGAGTTGTCTGAAGTAGATAAAACAAAGGAAGAGCTTATAGAGCATATTACAAATCTCCAGACTGAACAAGCATCTTTACAGTCAGAAAACACACAGTTGGAAAGTGAAAATCAGAAGCTTCGGCAGAAACTTAAAGGAATGACTGAACTGTATCAAGAAAATGGAATGAAACTCCACAGGAAGTTAATAGCAGAGGAAAAGGACCGGTTAGAGAAGGAGGAGAAACTTTCCAAAGTAGAAGAGAAGATGAGCCATGCAGCTGAGGAACTGGAGACCTACAGAAGGAGAGCCAGAGATGCAGAAGAAGAATTGGAGAGAAGCGTTCGTTCTTATCAAGGGCAGATGACTGCCTATGAGAAAGAAGCGCATGGCAGCTGGGTGGCAGCTGAGACTGCTGAAAGACACCTCAGGTATTTAAGGAAAGTAAATGTTTCCAAGAGACAAAAATTAGCTGAAAAAGAGTTTAAATTTGAACTTTTCAAAAAAGATCCATATGTAGTTGATGTTCCAAAGACAGCATTTGGCGGAGAGCATTCCCCATGTGGTGCCTCACCAGTGGGTCGACCTTCATCCGAAACGAGAGCTTTTCTCTCTCCACTCAGACTCGCACCTTTGACTCCAGGGCGAGGAGGAGGAAGAGGCTCAAGAGGCCCAGAGAATACTCTGGATCACCAGATGACCAATGAAAGAGGAGAATCGGGCTGTGATAGGTTAACCGATTCTCATGGAGCACCATCTGGGTACCTGTCACCTCCGTGGGAACAGCACCGGAGGATGAGGATCCCTCCACCAGGCCACCCATGTTCTGATCCAGCTCTTCTTCCACGAAGGCAAGACGGATTTGATTCTGATCCTGGTGGACCGTCTGGCCCAGCAGAACTCAGAAGTTTTAACCTGGCTTCTTTGGATAAAGTGGATGGGCCAAAGCCCTCACAAATGGAATCCAGGAGAAATGATACCAAAGGCGACCTTGGTAATGTAAATGTGCCTCATTCATCTGTGCCTGCTGAAAGGGAAGCAAGTGGCCCTGGCTTTGCTCCTCCACCTTTTCCTGCAATCAGAGGTCCATTGTTTCCAGTGGGTAGGAGGGGTCCATTCATGAGAAGAGAACCTCCTTTTCCTCCACCTCCTCCAGGAAGCATGTATGGAGCTCCTCAAAATTATTATCTCCCAAGGGATTTCCCTGTGCAGCCACCACCTCCATCTGGGTTCCTGTCACCTCCGTGGGAACAACACCGAAGGATGATGATTCCTCCACCAGGCCACCCATGTTCTGATCCAGCTCTTCTTCCACAAAGGCAAGACGGATTTGATCCTGATCCTGGTGGACCGTCTGGCCCAGCAGAACTGAGAAGTTTTAACCTGGCTTCTTTGGATAAAGTGGATGGGCCAAAGCCCTCAAAAACGGAATCCAGCAGAAATGATACCAAAGACGACCTTGGTAATGTAAATGTGCCTCATTCATCTGTGCCTGCTGAAAGGGAAGCAAGTGGCCCTGGCTTTGCTCCTCCACCTTTTCCTGCAATCAGAGGTCCATTGTTTCCAGTGGATAGGAGGGGTCCATTCATGAGAAGAGAACCTCCTTTTCCTCCACCTCCTCCAGGAAGCATGTATGGAGCTCCTCAAAATTATTTTCTACCAAGGGATTTCTCTGTCCAGCCACCACCTCCATTTGCAATGAGAAATGTCTATTCACTGAGGGGATTTCCTCCTTATGTTCCTCTAGGAGCTGGATTGTCACCTCCACCCCCACACTCTGAAAGTAGGGGTGAGTTCCCTTCAGGGTCGATTCCGTGCTCAAATGAGCCTGCTCCTGAAATCCAGAAGCACAGCAAGAAACCTGATGATATTTTTGGTCTCTCTTCATAAATAGTTTTGACTTATCTTTCATTTTCAGTTTAAGTAACTACAATTTTTGCTCAAATTGAAGCTTAATGGAATTATAATTCTCAGGATGCTATTTTGTAAATAAAGATGATTTAAATATGAATTTCGTGAGTAAATTATTTCCATTTTATTTTATCCTAGATTGTATAATTATTTTAATTTGATTAACTAACCCACTATTACATAAACAATAATGGGAAATTTATTTAGGTTATCTTGCAGTTGGGGATGTTTTAAACTCCAAGGGCTGTGTCTTTATGCCAAGAACTGTATTTACTACGGTTGTAGACAAATGCGAAAGTAACTTTATGCTTAATTAAATTTTCATTGATTTAAAGACTTGCTTGGTATTGATAATAATAATAAAATCAGCGAGGTTTTTAATTAAAAAAATCACAATGTACCCCATAAATATGTACAGTTATTAGGTGTCCGTTAAAAATAATAATAATCTTTTAAAATTACCAAAAGAAATTGTGGATCTAAGACCCTTCAAGACCCTCTATTTATAAAAACTTGCTGTCGATGGATATTTTTATGCTCTTAAAACATGAAATCTAAGCCTCTGTCCATGCTGCAATGAAAAAGTCTGTGGTGAGAAGATATGATAAGAAGATGAAGCATATTATTAACCAGTGTTTATGTGTTTCATAGACCTTTACTATCTAGAAAGAAACCTGTAAGGAGGGTATAATGATGCTTCTATGGTTCTAATTTAAATTTTTTATGAATAGAAAACAGTGAGCACTGTATACAGGTAAAAAGCCATATAACATCCTGCATATATGGGTATCTGAGAACTTCAAAATGTTTGTGGAAAAATAGAATTGAAAGATAATATGAATCTTCCCTGAGCTTTGTGAAGTGCCGCCGTACATGGAGATGTGTGTATTATATAATTATGCATGTGTGTGTGTGTAATTGACAGTTAACGTTTTTCTGATGATAAAAATAATACATTACTGCTAAGTTTTGCTTGAAATATCTGAAGAATATGCACCAGTCAATCTTTAGGTTAAAATTAAGGATGATTTCCATGTGACCGCAACATTAAGAACTTTAATCCTTGGGGAAAAAAAAATCATTCAACTCTATAGCGCCTATATGGGTGGTATGCATTAACAACATAAATGAGATTTTCTTCTCAGTTTTTGCAAAAAAAAAAAATTTTTTTTTTGTAAAATAGGGGAAATTCTCTAGAAAATTCTTTGATATTTCTTATCTAGAAAATAATTTGGTAAGTCTCATATTTATGCCTTAGAAAAAAGACAGTATGCGGCATTACACTCTGGTGCTTTGTACTCTGTCAGTGCAGCTAAGCTGGGAATTAATTACATTTTCCACAGTTTCCTTCCGTCTCTTCTTCCAGATTAGAATTGGCCAAGAAAGAAACTTGCAGAATATTGGAAACTGGAAATGAGGCAGTGGCCATAACCATCTGCAGATCTTTTCTCAGGCAGATTCAGAGACAGACAGAAGAAGAGGCCGGGCCCATGTGGGTAAAAACCTCCAGCCGAGTCTGTGAAGTGACGTATCCCGAGGTTGTCCTGAGGGGAGTGCTTCCGTTTTTCTTTGTTCACGGGTGTTCTCCTCAAACCAAAGCCATTTTTCTGGAAATTTTCTTCTCTAAAGCTTCTTGGCCTTTAAAAACCTAGTATTTGTCAGTTGAGTTTTGGTGCAGCAGCAAAGACCCTCCACAGTCATCTGAAGTGGCTGCTGAAGCACTTCTTCTGCAGTTAGTGTCTCTGTGAAGCTCAACTTGCTTCACATTCTTCCACCAAAGCAACGTGTTGCCACAGATTCCTGCAGCAGCAGGTAGGAGAGTCCAGCTGCTTCTGAGGAGCGTCAACGCTGCAGCGGCCTCCTCAGCGCTCCAGCGCTCCCGCTCCGCTGCAGCCTCTGCCCCGCTAGAGCCGCTGCTCGCGTGCTCCCGATCCCACTGCAGCGTCGGCCCATTGGAGCTGCTGCCGCCAGCTCCCGCTCCCTATGCAGCCCCCCTTTCCAGCCTCTGCCCCTTTCCAGCCGCTGCCCCGCTGCAGCCGCTGCATGCACGCTCCCGCTCCTGCTCCCGCTGCAGCCTCTGCCCCGTTCGAGCTGCTGCCCGCCCACTCCCGATCTAGCTGCAGCCTCTGCCCCTCTCGAGCCTCTGCCCCTCTCCCGCCCCTTCCCCGACGCTCACGCTCCCGCTCCCGCCTCCGCCTTTGCCCAGCTCCAGCTGTTGCCTGCGCCCTCCTGCTCCCGCTCCAGCCTCTGTCCCGCTGGATCCGCTGCCTGCGCACTCCCGATCGCGCTGCAGCCTCTGCACCGCTCAGCCGCTGTCCCCGCTCTCCCGATCTGGGCTCCCCGATCCCCCTGCAGACTCTGCCCGGCTCTGGCCGCTGCCCGCCTGCTCCTGATCCCGCCACAGCCTCTCCCCAGCCAGTGCACCTAAAAGGAGGGCGGAGGTTCTGGATCCCAGGGAAAGAGAGCGAGAAAGCGGAATGACACGGGGTCTTGAGGCTGCACTTTCCTGTCCCTCAGCTCAGGTCCCGTTGCGCTGTCCGAACACCTGTGTTTAAATCTGCTCTGATATCTAGAAACCTGCAGACCTCTATTTCCATGTCAGGGTAGAGAGGACCGTCTCATTCTTTTTTAAAGCTGCATCAATTATGATTTTACCATCATGTATTTACCCCGTGCCCCACGGGTGGACACTCAGGTTGTGTCCAGGTTGTGCTGTCCTACACAATGCTGCAGTGAGCATCCTGGTGTCCTTCAGAGATTTCTCTGGGTTTGGGCCTAGAGGTGACACTGATGGGACAAAGAATATCCACATGGAAAATACTGAAAGATAGGACCAGATTATCTTCCAAAGGCTGCAGTTTTATTGCTACCAAGAGTATGTGAGGCAATTTTAAATTGAGTTGAATTGTGGATGTGTTGAGTCTAATCAAAATTCTAGTGTTGGTCTCTTCATTGTCTGAGGTATTGCGTCAGGCCTCTGGAGACAGGTGCGTGCATGAGATGACTCCTGGCTTCCAGCTGTCTACACCATGTGTAACATGGCTGTCGGATGACTCTGGCGGCCTGCGGTCCCACAGTCAACTTTGTCATTCTCTTCTCCCCATTAAAATACAGATTGAGTACCCCTTATCCAAAATGCTTGGAAAGTATTTTGGATTTAGGATGTTTTCAGATTTGGGAATATTTGGAGAATACATTTGCAGAATGCTCCAATGAGCATTTCCTTTGAGTGTCATGTTAGCACTCAAAAAGTTTAGGAGTTTGGATTTTTGGATTAGAGACTCTTAACCTGTATATAAATATCCCAGACATTCTGTTTTCTACTATTCTTGGAGTTTCAGGTCCTCAAAGGAGCACAAAAATATTTTGCCAAACCACAGTTCTAATTTGTGATGTTTAAGATGTGGCTTTTGTATTTGCAAACTCGAATTGTTGTGCCAGACGCTCCAGCCTTGCCACCCAGCAAAAGGCCCCATGGAAGATTCTGCCAAAGAAATGCCAGATGGGCCAAGGCATCCAAGGTCTCAGGTGACTGGCCAGGGCAGCTCCAGTTGGCCGAGTTGTGCTAAGAGAGGGTCGCCTGGTGGGCGAGAGCCTGCCCATGCTACCCGAAGGGACAAGCAGTGTGAGTTAACATTTATTTATCGAGCTATGAGTATCAACGGGGAAGCGTGTTATACGCTTTACAAGGATCAACCAAGAGACAGGACTTGTTGCTTATCTACCTGAGGGCTGAGAAACTAGGATGCAGAGACTGGATGTGGGCTGCATAGCAAAGGCAATACTTACCCAAAGGAGTCAACGTATGATGGTGGCATTTCAGGACATAACTGAGTTCTCTGGAGTCAGCCTGAGGCCCTGCTCTGGGTGGTGGTGGCCAGTGTCCCTCCCCACCCTCTGGGCCTCCCATCTTACCTCCTAGCACCCTGTCTCTCTGAGCCTAAATGCCAGGGACCAAACCAGGAGGCTGGCAGCCAGCCTGGTCCGCACCATGGGCCCCTCCTCCATGGTCCCAAATCCTTCCTTGCACTTTCTGGACAAGCATGGAGCAGTTAGCTTCCAACCCTCGTACAAACACTGATGATCACAGCCCCATGTGGGGAGGGAGGCCGGTGTGTGCCGTGAGATGACCCCGCCCAGCCCCTGACCCCTGCCCACATTGATGCCGCATTTAGAGAAGAGATGGCCTGACCCCTCACCCACACCAAGGGTACCAAGGAGTCAAGTGTTGAGGTTAGAGGCGGGGATATCAGGGAGGTGAGCTGAGACCAGAGGGTGAGGTGAGATGCCCTCGTTCACATCAAGCCAGAGGAAGAGGGCTTTAAAGAGAGCTTTAGGCTTTGAGGTGTCCTCCGCAGGTGGAGAAATCCAGTGGACTGATGCCTCACCCCCACCCCCACCCCAAAGTCTAGAGGGCAAGAGACAGGCTGGCTGCTTTGATGGTGGAGCTGAGGAGAGGGCCGACGGCCCAGGTGAGGGCCTCGTGTGAGAGAGTCGGCGTGGAATCTCACAGGCCCAGTCCCAGGAGGCAGCCTGGGCAGTGAACAGACGCAGGCCAAGAGAAGGTGGGGCTGCCGCTACCCGTCAGGGGCTCCTTGGTTCTCTGAGGCCCACACAAAATATTCTAGTCAGGGGGACAGTGGGGACCATGTCCGGGCTCTGAAGACCCTTGGAGATGCCGATGAGAGAAAGAGGCGTAGCTTTCAACCTCCGCCAAGCCCAGAGCACAGTTCAGCTGGAGGCTGACCACGCCTGCTGCCCGGCCGAGGCTTCCCACCCCACCAGGCCGGGGCAGCAGGAGCGGCCTCCACTTCAAAGCAGGGGACTTGACGATGACGTCAGGCCCTTTTTATTGTTGGGCCTGGACGTGAGCCGAGCGGTGCTGTGTGACGTGAAGTGGTGGAGACCACGGGTATTTCCCTACCAAGAAGCAGCCTGGGCCTGTCAGGTTTCCATCTGGCCGTGGGAGGACTGGCCAGCAGAAGAGGTTTCAAGGGCCAGAGGTGGACACAAATAAAGCTGCTTTAAGTGGTTTCCAGTTCCACAGCTGTGCTGGCTCAGTGTCCTGGTGACATCCCTGAGTTCTGTGGCATCCAGAGGAGGGCTTTGGGGGGGCAACAGGTGTTTATTGACCTTCTTTAAAGAGCGGGCACCACGTGCATGGTGAGACGCACCCCCCTCCCAGAGGGGCCTTGGTCTCAGGCAGGGGCTCTTGGTGGGGCAGGGCCCAAACCCCGAGGGGGAATTTCTCTGTCTCTGCCCCTCAGCCAGGCCCAACAGTAGAAAGGGCCTGAGGGAAAGGTACGGAAGAGCTCCACCTGCCGGCTTGGGGTCCTGGGGAGGAGGGATTGAACTTGGGCCTGGAGTGGAGGGGGTCATGAGGAAGGTCCAGGAGACCCCAAGACTTGTGGGTGGGGCTTGCCAAGCCCCTCCCCTGCCTGGGATGAGAGTAAGAGACCCTGGTCAGCTAACGCGTCTCATCACCGCCGCCTCCAGTGTGAAGTGCTCAGTAACTGCAACATAAGGAAACGCAGCCTTCATCCAGACTTGAAACGATTCCTTCCCTTTCCACTTCCAAACTGCCCTGCCCTCGGGCTCCTGCCACCGTGGGAGGAAAAGCACAGTTCCAACCCATCAGGCTCAAGCTCGTAGCTAACAGGGCAGGCACTCCTGCAGCCTTCCGCCCCTTTTCTGGGTCTGATAGCTGCCAGGGACTCTTGCAAAACTGACTCTCTCTTGGGGAGTTTGCTAATGGCCACGTGCCCACAGCACGGCCACCGCTGAGGCCCATGCAAGGAGCCGACTCAGGCGTCCTCGGTCCCCATTCCCTCCTGCCTGGGAAAGGACCCAGTGGCAGAGGGGGGTCATGGCAGGGGGCAGGAACATTCACATCTGTGTTGCATGAGGGGAACCCTCCAGGTTGGCTGCTGCAGTCGGAGGTTCCCAAGGCCCCGGGGCCTGGGGGGCCCAGTGGGCAGGGCAGTCGTCCTGACCTGTTTGGTTGCACAGCTTGTTAACTTCGAAGAAAGCACCTCTGAGCAGTGGGAGGGTGACTCACCAGAGGGCAGCACTGGTTTGGGGGTGGGCTTCTCTGGTCCTACCTTTTCAGTTCACACAGTAAGGAAGGCCAGGCCTGTCCTGGGCAGTGTGATCAGCAAGTCTCCAAGCTGACGTATGAAACATGGGTGTGTCATCGGTTGGGGTGCATCTTGACCGCCATGCTCGCTTTGGGATGAAAGGAACAGGCTTTATGTCCCGGCTTTGTCACTTTCTAGCCTGTGACTTGGGCAAACCCTTTTACTTTTCTGGGTCTCACTGTCATCACCCATAGAGTGAGATAAAGACACCTTCCTCCCAAGTCCACCGTGAAGACTCAAAACGCTCAGCGCGTCCCTGCTCCTGGAAGTGTGCTGGGAGCCAAAGGAGCAGGGCTGTCCTGGCCTTGAAAGGCCGAGGGGCTCCTGGGGAGCTGTGCCCTGACCTGAGGCTTGCCCCCCCTTTCCCCAGGGGGCAGGGTGGGCTGGGAGCTTGGGCCAGACACCTGGGCAGCTGCCTCCCCTCTGGAACAGTCCTCATTTTATTCCCCTGGGGTCCTGAAAGTTGGAACTAACTGGCTGGCTAAGAAAACAAAAAAGAACAGGCAAAGGGTGAGCAAGCGCTTTGTGCGTGCTGCAAGGCAGGGTGTGTCTCAGGGATCTGTTTCCATGGGAACCAGCGGCACAGGCTGGCTCCTATGGGCACCAAAAAGAGAAACTTGGCAGAGGTTTCAGGCACCTGAAGTGGGATTCATGCCAGGGATACAAGGCTGGTTCAACATATGAAAGTCAATAAAGGTGATACAATAAATGTAACGGTCATGTGGCCAGTATGAATCTGGCCATCACAGCTTGGGTATGAACGGTGACAATCAGCCTTGCATCCCGTGAATATTCATAACCAATAAAATTGGGGGGAAAAAAGAATAAATGGGTACAGGAGATCTTATTGGTGTGGTGAAAATGTTCTAAAACTGATTTGTGGTGATGGCTGCACAACTTGATGAACTTACTAGAACTCATTGAATTGCATACCTGAAATGGGTGGATTACAAGGTATATAAAATATTCCTCAATAAAGTGTTTTTTAAACAAAGAGCATTTCACTGACATCCAGCAGATCCCGAAATACAACACACTTCTGCCACTAAATAGCTAAACAGCCCTGGACAAGTAGTGCACTTACTGTAGACCTTTGCTTCATTACCTATAAAGAAAGCGTTGGGCCAGCTGAAGCCCAGAGTGTCTCAGGCCTCTTCCCATTGCCACATTCTACGGCTATTTTGGCAAAGTTAGTCCAAAGAAAACACTTTTGTTCCTTGGCAGATATCTAAGGAAGGATGCTCCTCTGAAAGAAATTAAAATCGCAAAATTTCCTTTAAAAAATTGCCAAAGGAAAAGTTGATCTCCTAGAAGTAGCAGAATAGTGGTCACTAGAGGCTGGGAAGGGTAGGGCGAGGAGGGGAAAGGCAGAGGTTACAGATACAAAGTTGCAGCTGGACAGGAGGAACTATTTGTACTGATCTACAGCTTTGTAAGGTGGCTAGAGTCAGCACGCATTTATTAGATAATTTCAAATAGCTAAAAGAGAGGATTTTGAATTTTCCCAGCACAAAGAAATGACAAATATTTGAGTGATGAGTATGCTGATTACCCAGATTTCATCATTATAAACATGGATTCAAATCCAGCGGTGGCCCGGCCAAAACCAAGCCGAGGTGGGGGTGGCTAGGACAGCGTGTGTCACAGGCTCGCGCGGGGCAGGCTCCGGAACCGCGTGGCGGAAGTGACGTCACAAAGGGGCCTGGTTACCATGGTGCGCGTGGGGGACGCCTGAGGCCAGTGGGCGCCAGTGCTCCCCGGCTCCCCTCAAGGCCGGCTGCGCTGTGTCTGCTGCTGTCGCCGGGGCCCGTTCGCGTTCCCGACAGAACGCAGAGCTGTCTCAGCTGCTGGTGGTGGCCCGGCCAGGCCGTGGCTACTGTGGCCACAGCCGGAGCAGCCTCGGCGCCATGGAGGTGCCCGGGGCTGCCCCTCAGCCGTACTTGGGGCTGGTCCTGGGAAAGCTGTGCAGGACTGTGGCAGCATTGCCTGAAGACCTGAGACCGGGCCCTGGTTTTCCGTGGGAACTGGTGACATGTGCGGCTCTTACTGGATTTTTGATTCTCTTGTTTTTGTGGAGAAGTGTTCGATCGGTGAGAAGCCGGCTTTATGTGAGAAGAGAGAAAAAGCTTGCTGAAAAGCTTTCTGGACTAATTGAAGAAAAATGTAAACTACTTGACAAACTTTGCGTTGTTCAAGAGGAGTATGAAGGCTTGGAGTCAGCTGTGAAGGATGCCAGCTTTGAGAAGGGGTCAACAGAAGCACAAAGCTTGGAGGCAACCTATGAAAAGCTGAGCAGCTCCAAATCTAAACTTGAGGATGAAATAGTCTTTCTAGCCAAAGAATTAAAGGAACAGAAATCTAAACATTGTGAGCAAGATGAATTGATGGCGGATATTTCAAAAAGGATACAGTCCCTAGAAGATGAATCGAAATCCATCCAGTCACAAGTAGCTGAAGCCAAACTAATCTGCAAAATATTTCAAATGAATGAAGAACGTCTGAAGGTGGCAATAAAAGACGCCTTGAATGAAAATTCCCAACTTCAGGAAAGCCAGAAACAGCTTTTACAAGAAGCGGAAGTATTGAAAGAACAAGTGAGTGAACTTAATAAACAGAAAATAATATTTGAAAACTCCAAAGTCCAGGCAGAACGAGTTCTGAGTGATAAAGAAAATCACATCAAGTCTCTGGCTGAACGCTTGCTCAAGATGACAGACTGGGCTGCTGTGCTTGGAGAAGACATGATGGCTGATGACTTGGAATTGCAGATGAAGAGTGAATCACAAAATGGTGCTCGCTTAGATGATCTGCCAAAAGGAGCTTTGAAGAAACTGATTCACACTGCTAAGTTAAATGCTTCTTTCAAAACCCTAGAAGGAGAAAGAAACCAAATTTACCCTGAGTTGTCTGAAGTAGATAAAACAAAGGAAGAGCTTATAGAGCATATTACAAATCTCCAGACTGAACAAGCATCTTTACAGTCAGAAAACACACAGTTGGAAAGTGAAAATCAGAAGCTTCGGCAGAAACTTAAAGGAATGACTGAACTGTATCAAGAAAATGGAATGAAACTCCACAGGAAGTTAATAGCAGAGGAAAAGGACCGGTTAGAGAAGGAGGAGAAACTTTCCAAAGTAGAAGAGAAGATGAGCCATGCAGCTGAGGAACTGGAGACCTACAGAAGGAGAGCCAGAGATGCAGAAGAAGAATTGGAGAGAAGCGTTCGTTCTTATCAAGGGCAGATGACTGCCTATGAGAAAGAAGCGCATGGCAGCTGGGTGGCAGCTGAGACTGCTGAAAGACACCTCAGGTATTTAAGGAAAGTAAATGTTTCCAAGAGACAAAAATTAGCTGAAAAAGAGTTTAAATTTGAACTTTTCAAAAAAGATCCATATGTAGTTGATGTTCCAAAGACAGCATTTGGCGGAGAGCATTCCCCATGTGGTGCCTCACCAGTGGGTCGACCTTCATCCGAAACGAGAGCTTTTCTCTCTCCACTCAGACTCGCACCTTTGACTCCAGGGCGAGGAGGAGGAAGAGGCTCAAGAGGCCCAGAGAATACTCTGGATCACCAGATGACCAATGAAAGAGGAGAATCGGGCTGTGATAGGTTAACCGATTCTCATGGAGCACCATCTGGGTACCTGTCACCTCCGTGGGAACAGCACCGGAGGATGAGGATCCCTCCACCAGGCCACCCATGTTCTGATCCAGCTCTTCTTCCACGAAGGCAAGACGGATTTGATTCTAATCCTGGTGGACCGTCTGGCCCAGCAGAACTCAGAAGTTTTAACCTGGCTTCTTTGGATAAAGTGGATGGGCCAAAGCCCTCACAAACGGAATCCAGCAGAAATGATACCAAAGACGACCTTGGTAATGTAAATGTGCCTCATTCATCTGTGCCTGCTGAAAGGGAAGCAAGTGGCCCTGGCTTTGCTCCTCCACCTTTTCCTGCAATCAGAGGTCCATTGTTTCCAGTGGATAGGAGGGGTCCATTCATGAGAAGAGAACCTCCTTTTCCTCCACCTCCTCCAGGAAGCATGTATGGAGCTCCTCAAAATTATTATCTCCCAAGGGATTTCCCTGTGCAGCCACCACCTCCATCTGGGTTCCTGTCACCTCCGTGGGAACAACACCGAAGGATGATGATTCCCCCACCAGGCCACCCATGTTCTGATCCAGCTCTTCTTCCACAAAGGCAAGACGGATTTGATCCTGATCCTGGTGGACCGTCTGGCCCAGCAGAGCTCAGAAGTTTTAACCTGGCTTCTTTGGATAAAGTGGATGGGCCAAAGCCCTCACAAACGGAATCCAGCAGAAATGATACCAAAGACGACCTTGGTAATGTAAATGTGCCTCATTCATCTGTGCCTGCTGAAAGGGAAGCAAGTGGCCCTGGCTTTGCTCCTCCACCTTTTCCTGCAATCAGAGGTCCATTGTTTCCAGTGGATAGGAGGGGTCCATTCATGAGAAGAGAACCTCCTTTTCCTCCACCTCCTCCAGGAAGCATGTATGGAGCTCCTCAAAATTATTTTCTACCAAGGGATTGCTCTGTCCAGCCACCACCTCCATTTGCAATGAGAAATGTCTATTCACTGAGGGGATTTCCTCCTTATGTTCCTCTAGGAGCTGGATTTTCACCTCCACCCCCACATTCTGAAAGTAGGGGTGAGTTCCCTTCAGGGTCGATTCCGTGCTCAAATGAGCCTGCTCCTGAAATCCAGAAGCACAGCAAGAAACCTGATGATATTTTTGGTCTCTCTTCATAAATAGTTTTGACTTATCTTTCATTTTCAGTTTAAGTAACTACAATTTTTGCTCAAATTGAAGCTTAATGGAATTATAATTCTCAGGATGCTATTTTGTAAATAAAGATGATTTAAATATGAATTTCGTGAGTAAATTATTTCCATTTTATTTTATCCTAGATTGTATAATTATTTTAATTTGATTAACTAACCCACTATTACATAAACAATAATGGGAAATTTATTTAGGTTATCTTGCAGTTGGGGATGTTTTAAACTCCAAGGGCTGTGTCTTTATGCCAAGAACTGTATTTACTACGGTTGTAGACAAATGCGAAAGTAACTTTATGCTTAATTAAATTTTCATTGATTTAAAGACTTGCTTGGTATTGATAATAATAATAAAATCAGCGAGGTTTTTAATTAAAAAAATCACAATGTACCCCATAAATATGTACAGTTATTAGGTGTCCGTTAAAAATAATAATAATCTTTTAAAATTACCAAAAGAAATTGTGGATCTAAGACCCTTCAAGACCCTCTATTTATAAAAATTTGCTGTCGATGGATATTTTTATGCTCTTAAAACATGAAATCTAAGCCTCTGTCCATGCTGCAATGAAAAAGTCTGTGGTGAGAAGATATGATAAGAAGATGAAGCATATTATTAACCAGTGTTTATGTGTTTCATAGACCTTTACTATCTAGAAAGAAACCTGTAAGGAGGGTATAATGATGCTTCTATGGTTCTAATTTAAATTTTTTATGAATAGAAAACAGTGAGCACTGTATACAGGTAAAAAGCCATATAACATCCTGCATATATGGGTATCTGAGAACTTCAAAATGTTTGTGGAAAAATAGAATTGAAAGATAATATGAATCTTCCCTGAGCTTTGTGAAGTGCCGCCGTACATGGAGATGTGTGTATTATATAATTATGCATGTGTGTGTGTAATTGACAGTTAACGTTTTTCTGATGATAAAAATAATACATTACTGCTAATTTTTGCTTGAAATATCTGAAGAATATGCACCAGTCAATCTTTAGGTTAAAATTAAGGATGATTTCCATGTGACCGCAACATTAAGAACTTTAATCCTTGGGGAAAAAAAAATCATTCAACTCTATAGCGCCTATATGGGTGGTATGCATTAACAACATAAATGAGATTTTCTTCTCAGTTTTTGCAAAAAAAAAAAATTTTTTTTTTGTAAAATAGGGGAAATTCTCTAGAAAATTCTTTGATATTTCTTATCTAGAAAATAATTTGGTAAGTCTCATATTTATGCCTTAGAAAAAAGACAGTATGCGGCATTACACTCTGGTGCTTTGTACTCTGTCAGTGCAGCTAAGCTGGGAATTAATTACATTTTCCACAGTTTCCTTCCGTCTCTTCTTCCAGATTAGAATTGGCCAAGAAAGAAACTTGCAGAATATTGGAAACTGGAAATGAGGCAGTGGCCATAACCATCTGCAGATCTTTTCTCAGGCAGATTCAGAGACAGACAGAAGAAGAGGCCGGGCCCATGTGGGTAAAAACCTCCAGCCGAGTCTGTGAAGTGACGTATCCCGAGGTTGTCCTGAGGGGAGTGCTTCCGTTTTTCTTTGTTCACGGGTGTTCTCCTCAAACCAAAGCCATTTTTCTGGAAATTTTCTTCTCTAAAGCTTCTTGGCCTTTAAAAACCTAGTATTTGTCAGTTGAGTTTTGGTGCAGCAGCAAAGACCCTCCACAGTCATCTGAAGTGGCTGCTGAAGCACTTCTTCTGCAGTTAGTGTCTCTGTGAAGCTCAACTTGCTTCACGTTCTTCCACCAAAGCAACGTGTTGCCACAGATTCCTGCAGCAGCAGGTAGGAGAGTCCAGCTGCTTCTGAGGAGCGTCAGCGCTGCAGCGGCCTCCTCAGCGCTCCAGCGCTCCCGCTCCGCTGCAGCCTCTGCCCCGCTAGAGCCGCTGCCCGCGTGCTCCCGATCCCACTGCAGCGTCGGCCCATTGGAGCTGCTGCCGCCAGCTCCCGCTCCCTATGCAGCCCCCCTTTCCAGCCTCTGCCCCTTTCCAGGCGCTGCCCCGCTGCAGCCGCTGCATGCACGCTCCCGCTCCTGCTCCCGCTGCAGCCTCTGCCCCGTTCGAGCTGCTGCCGTGCGCTCCCGATCGCGCTGCAGCCTCTGCCTGGCTCGAGCCGCTGCCCTGGCGCTCCCGATCCCGCTGCAGCCTCTGCCCTGTTTGAGCCGCTGCCCGCGCCCTCCCGATCCCGCTGCAGCCCGTGCCCCTCTCGAGCTTCTGCCCCTCTCGAGCAGCTTCCCCCACGCTCACGCGCCCGCTCCCGCCTCCGCCTTTGCCCAGCTCCAGCTATTGCCCGCGCCCTCCTGCTCCGGCTCCAGCCTCTGCTCCGCTACAGCTGCTGCCCGCTTGCTTCCGATCCCGCTGCAGCGTTTGCCCTGCTGGAGCCGCTGCCCGCGCTCAAGATCCCGCTGCAGCCTCTGCCTCTCTAGAGCGGCTGCCCGCGCGCTCCCGCTCAGGCTGCAGCCTCTGCCCAGCTGGAGCCACTGCCCGCGCGTTCCCGATCCCGCTGCAGCCTCTGCCCCGCTCGAGCAGCTGCCCGCACGCTCCCGATCTGGCTGCAGCCTCTGCACCGCTTGAGCCGCTGCCCCCGCGCTCCCGATCTGGCTGCAGCCTCTGCCCTGCTCGAGCCGCTGCCTGCGCGCTCCCGATCCCGCTGCAGCCTCTGCATGTCTGGAGCCGCCGCCCGTGCGCTCCCGATCCCCCTGCAGGCTCTGCCCGGCTGGAGCCGCTGCCCACCCGCTCCTGATCCCGCAGCAGCCTCTGCCCCGCTCGAGCCGCTGCCTGCGCGCTCCCGATCGCGCTGCAGCCTCTGCACCGCTCGAGCTCCTGCCCGCACGCTAGCGCTCCAGCTCCCGCTGCAGTCTTTGCCCAGCTCGAGCTGTTTCCCACCCCCTCCTGCTCCCGCCCCACCGCAGCCTTTGCCCAGCTCCAGCTGTTGCCCACGCCCTCCCGCTCCCGCTGCAGCCTCTGCCCTGCTGCAGCCGCTGCCCTGGCTCTCCCGATCACGCTGCAGCCTCTGCCCCTCTCGAGCCTCTGCCCCTCTCCCGCCGCTGCCCCCACACTCCCGCTCCCGCTCCCGCCTCCGCCTTGGCCCAGTTCCAGCTGTTGCCCGAGCCCTCCTGCTCCCGCTCCAGCCTCTGCTCCGCTAGAGCTGCTGCCCGCTTGCTCCCGATCCCGCTGCAGCTTTTGCCCTGCTGGAGCCGCTGCCCGTGCTCACGATCCCGCTGCAGCCCCTGCCTCGCTCCAGCGGCTGCCCGCACGCTCCCGATCTCGCTGCAGCCTCTGCCCGCCTGGAGCCGCTGCCCGCGCGCTCCAGAACCCGCTGCAGCCTCTGCCTCACTGGAGCCACTGCCCGCGCGCTCCCGATCTCGCTGCAGCCTCTGCCCGGCTGGAGCCGCTGCCCGTGTGCTCCCGCTCCCCCTGCAGGCTCTGCCCGGCTCGAGCCGCTCCCCACCCGTTCCTGATCCCACAGCAGCCTCTGCCCCGCTCGAGCCCGAGCCGCTGCCTGCGCGCTCCCGATCGCGCTGCAGCCTCTGCCCCGCTCGAGCCGCTGCCTGCGCGTTCCCGATCCCGCCGCAACCTCTGCCCCGCTCGAGCTTCTGCCCGCACGCTAGCGCTCCAGCTCACGCAGCAGTCTTTGCCCAGCTCGAGCTGTTTCCCACTCCCTCCTGCTCCCGCCCCACCGCAGCCTTTGCCCAGCTCCAGCTGTTGCCCAAGCCCTCCCGCTCCCGCTGCAGCCTCTGCCCCGCTAGAGCTGCTGCCCGCCCACTCCCGATCTAGCTGCAGCCTCTGCCCCTCTCGAGCCTCTGACCCTCTCCCGCCGCTGCCCCGACGCTCACGCTCCCGCTCCCGCCTCCGCCTTTGCCCAGCTCCAGCTGTTGCCTGCGCCCTCCTGCTCCCGCTCCAGCCTCTGTCCCGCTCGATCCGCTGCCTGCGCACTCCCGATCGCGCTGCAGCCTCTGCACAGCTCAGTCGCTGTCCCCGCTCTCCCGATCTGGGCTCCCCGATCCCCCTGCAGGCTCTGCCCGGCTCCGGCCGCTGCCCGCCCGCTCCTGATCCCGCTGCAGCCTCTGCCCCGCTTGAGCCGCTGCCCGCGTGCTCCCGCTCCCGCCACAGCCTCTCCCCAGCCAGTGCACCTAAAAGGAGGGCGGAGGTTCTGGATCCCAGGGAAAGAGAGCGAGAAAGCGGAATGACACGGGGTCTTGAGGCTGCACTTTCCTGTCCCTCAGCTCAGGTCCCGTTGCGCTGTCCGAACACCTGTGTTTAAATCTGCTCTGATATCTAGAAACCTGCAGACCTCTATTTCCATGTCAGGGTAGAGAGGACCGTCTCATTCTTTTTTAAAGCTGCATCAATTATGATTTTACCATCATGTATTTACCCCGTGCCCCACGGGTGGACACTCAGGTTGTGTCCAGGTTGTGCTGTCCTACACAATGCTGCAGTGAGCATCCTGGTGTCCTTCAGAGATTTCTCTGGGTTTGGGCCTAGAGGTGACACTGATGGGACAAAGAATATCCACATGGAAAATACTGAAAGATAGGACCAGATTATCTTCCAAAGGCTGCAGTTTTATTGCTACCAAGAGTATGTGAGGCAATTTTAAATTGAGTTGAATTGTGGATGTGTTGAGTCTAATCAAAATTCTAGTGTTGGTCTCTTCATTGTCTGAGGTATTGCGTCAGGCCTCTGGAGACAGGTGCGTGCATGAGATGACTCCTGGCTTCCAGCTGTCTACACCATGTGTAACATGGCTGTTGGATGACTCTGGCGGCCTGCGGTCCCACAGTCAACTTTGTCATTCTCTTCTCCCCATTAAAATACAGATTGAGTACCCCTTATCCAAAATGCTTGGAAAGTATTTTGGATTTAGGATGTTTTCAGATTTGGGAATATTTGGAGAATACATTTGCAGAATGCTCCAATGAGCATTTCCTTTGAGTGTCATGTTAGCACTCAAAAAGTTTAGGAGTTTGGATTTTTGGATTAGAGACTCTTAACCTGTATATAAATATCCCAGACATTCTGTTTTCTACTATTCTTGGAGTTTCAGGTCCTCAAAGGAGCACAAAAATATTTTGCCAAACCACAGTTCTAATTTGTGATGTTTAAGATGTGGCTTTTGTATTTGCAAACTCGAATTGTTGTGCCAGACGCTCCAGCCTTGCCACCCAGCAAAAGGCCCCATGGAAGATTCTGCCAAAGAAATGCCAGATGGGCCAAGGCATCCAAGGTCTCAGGTGACTGGCCAGGGCAGCTCCAGTTGGCCGAGTTGTGCTAAGAGAGGGTCGCCTGGTGGGCGAGAGCCTGCCCATGCTACCCGAAGGGACAAGCAGTGTGAGTTAACATTTATTTATCGAGCTATGAGTATCAACGGGGAAGCGTGTTATACGCTTTACAAGGATCAACCAAGAGACAGGACTTGTTGCTTATCTACCTGAGGGCTGAGAAACTAGGATGCAGAGACTGGATGTGGGCTGCATAGCAAAGGCAATACTTACCCAAAGGAGTCAACGTATGATGGTGGCATTTCAGGACATAACTGAGTTCTCTGGAGTCAGCCTGAGGCCCTGCTCTGGGTGGTGGTGGCCAGTGTCCCTCCCCACCCTCTGGGCCTCCCATCTTACCTCCTAGCACCCTGTCTCTCTGAGCCTAAATGCCAGGGACCAAACCAGGAGGCTGGCAGCCAGCCTGGTCCGCACCATGGGCCCCTCCTCCATGGTCCCAAATCCTTCCTTGCACTTTCTGGACAAGCATGGAGCAGTTAGCTTCCAACCCTCGTACAAACACTGATGATCACAGCCCCATGTGGGGAGGGAGGCCGGTGTGTGCCGTGAGATGACCCCGCCCAGCCCCTGACCCCTGCCCACATTGATGCCGCATTTAGAGAAGAGATGGCCTGACCCCTCACCCACACCAAGGGTACCAAGGAGTCAAGTGTTGAGGTTAGAGGCGGGGATATCAGGGAGGTGAGCTGAGACCAGAGGGTGAGGTGAGATGCCCTCGTTCACATCAAGCCAGAGGAAGAGGGCTTTAAAGAGAGCTTTAGGCTTTGAGGTGTCCTCCGCAGGTGGAGAAATCCAGTGGACTGATGCCTCACCCCCACCCCCACCCCAAAGTCTAGAGGGCAAGAGACAGGCTGGCTGCTTTGATGGCGGAGCTGAGGAGAGGGCCGACGGCCCAGGTGAGGGCCTCGTGTGAGAGAGTCGGCGTGGAATCTCACAGGCCCAGTCCCAGGAGGCAGCCTGGGCAGTGAACAGACGCAGGCCAAGAGAAGGTGGGGCTGCCGCTACCCGTCAGGGGCTCCTTGGTTCTCTGAGGCCCACACAAAATATTCTAGTCAGGGGGACAGTGGGGACCATGTCCGGGCTCTGAAGACCCTTGGAGATGCCGATGAGAGAAAGAGGCGTAGCTTTCAACCTCCGCCAAGCCCAGAGCACAGTTCAGCTGGAGGCTGACCACGCCTGCTGCCCGGCCGAGGCTTCCCACCCCACCAGGCCGGGGCAGCAGGAGCGGCCTCCA
Organism: Cynocephalus volans; assembly: GCF_027409185.1. Taxonomy (NCBI): domain Eukaryota; kingdom Metazoa; phylum Chordata; class Mammalia; order Dermoptera; family Cynocephalidae; genus Cynocephalus; species Cynocephalus volans. Next base: position 89,874,534 of record NC_084473.1, on the reverse strand, counting down.
CTTCAAAGCAGGGGACTTGACGATGACGTCAGGCCCTTTTTATTGTTGGGCCTGGACGTGAGCCGAGCGGTGCTGTGTGACGTGAAGTGGTGGAGACCACGGGTATTTCCCTACCAAGAAGCAGCCTGGGCCTGTCAGGTTTCCATCTGGCCGTGGGAGGACTGGCCAGCAGAAGAGGTTTCAAGGGCCAGAGGTGGACACAAATAAAGCTGCTTTAAGTGGTTTCCAGTTCCACAGCTGTGCTGGCTCAGTGTCCTGGTGACATCCCTGAGTTCTGTGGCATCCAGAGGAGGGCTTTGGGGGGGCAACAGGTGTTTATTGACCTTCTTTAAAGAGCGGGCACCACGTGCATGGTGAGACGCACCCCCCTCCCAGAGGGGCCTTGGTCTCAGGCAGGGGCTCTTGGTGGGGCAGGGCCCAAACCCCGAGGGGGAATTTCTCTGTCTCTGCCCCTCAGCCAGGCCCAACAGTAGAAAGGGCCTGAGGGAAAGGTACGGAAGAGCTCCACCTGCCGGCTTGGGGTCCTGGGGAGGAGGGATTGAACTTGGGCCTGGAGTGGAGGGGGTCATGAGGAAGGTCCAGGAGACCCCAAGACTTGTGGGTGGGGCTTGCCAAGCCCCTCCCCTGCCTGGGATGAGAGTAAGAGACCCTGGTCAGCTAACGCGTCTCATCACCGCCGCCTCCAGTGTGAAGTGCTCAGTAACTGCAACATAAGGAAACGCAGCCTTCATCCAGACTTGAAACGATTCCTTCCCTTTCCACTTCCAAACTGCCCTGCCCTCGGGCTCCTGCCACCGTGGGAGGAAAAGCACAGTTCCAACCCATCAGGCTCAAGCTCGTAGCTAACAGGGCAGGCACTCCTGCAGCCTTCCGCCCCTTTTCTGGGTCTGATAGCTGCCAGGGACTCTTGCAAAACTGACTCTCTCTTGGGGAGTTTGCTAATGGCCACGTGCCCACAGCACGGCCACCGCTGAGGCCCATGCAAGGAGCCGACTCAGGCGTCCTCGGTCCCCATTCCCTCCTGCCTGGGAAAGGACCCAGTGGCAGAGGGGGGTCATGGCAGGGGGCAGGAACATTCACATCTGTGTTGCATGAGGGGAACCCTCCAGGTTGGCTGCTGCAGTCGGAGGTTCCCAAGGCCCCGGGGCCTGGGGGGCCCAGTGGGCAGGGCAGTCGTCCTGACCTGTTTGGTTGCACAGCTTGTTAACTTCGAAGAAAGCACCTCTGAGCAGTGGGAGGGTGACTCACCAGAGGGCAGCACTGGTTTGGGGGTGGGCTTCTCTGGTCCTACCTTTTCAGTTCACACAGTAAGGAAGGCCAGGCCTGTCCTGGGCAGTGTGATCAGCAAGTCTCCAAGCTGACGTATGAAACATGGGTGTGTCATCGGTTGGGGTGCATCTTGACCGCCATGCTCGCTTTGGGATGAAAGGAACAGGCTTTATGTCCCGGCTTTGTCACTTTCTAGCCTGTGACTTGGGCAAACCCTTTTACTTTTCTGGGTCTCACTGTCATCACCCATAGAGTGAGATAAAGACACCTTCCTCCCAAGTCCACCGTGAAGACTCAAAACGCTCAGCGCGTCCCTGCTCCTGGAAGTGTGCTGGGAGCCAAAGGAGCAGGGCTGTCCTGGCCTTGAAAGGCCGAGGGGCTCCTGGGGAGCTGTGCCCTGACCTGAGGCTTGCCCCCCCTTTCCCCAGGGGGCAGGGTGGGCTGGGAGCTTGGGCCAGACACCTGGGCAGCTGCCTCCCCTCTGGAACAGTCCTCATTTTATTCCCCTGGGGTCCTGAAAGTTGGAACTAACTGGCTGGCTAAGAAAACAAAAAAGAACAGGCAAAGGGCGAGCAAGCGCTTTGTGCGTGCTGCAAGGCAGGGTGTGTCTCAGGGATCTGTTTCCATGGGAACCAGCGGCACAGGCTGGCTCCTATGGGCACCAAAAAGAGAAACTTGGCAGAGGTTTCAGGCACCTGAAGTGGGATTCATGCCAGGGATACAAGGCTGGTTCAACATATGAAAGTCAATAAAGGTGATACAATAAATGTAACGGTCATGTGGCCAGTATGAATCTGGCCATCACAGCTTGGGTATGAACGGTGACAATCAGCCTTGCATCCCGTGAATATTCATAACCAATAAAATTGGGGGGAAAAAAGAATAAATGGGTACAGGAGATCTTATTGGTGTGGTGAAAATGTTCTAAAACTGATTTGTGGTGATGGCTGCACAACTTGATGAACTTACTAGAACTCATTGAATTGCATACCTGAAATGGGTGGATTACAAGGTATATAAAATATTCCTCAATAAAGTGTTTTTTAAACAAAGAGCATTTCACTGACATCCAGCAGATCCCGAAATACAACACACTTCTGCCACTAAATAGCTAAACAGCCCTGGACAAGTAGTGCACTTACTGTAGACCTTTGCTTCATTACCTATAAAGAAAGCGTTGGGCCAGCTGAAGCCCAGAGTGTCTCAGGCCTCTTCCCATTGCCACATTCTACGGCTATTTTGGCAAAGTTAGTCCAAAGAAAACACTTTTGTTCCTTGGCAGATATCTAAGGAAGGATGCTCCTCTGAAAGAAATTAAAATCGCAAAATTTCCTTTAAAAAATTGCCAAAGGAAAAGTTGATCTCCTAGAAGTAGCAGAATAGTGGTCACTAGAGGCTGGGAAGGGTAGGGCGAGGAGGGGAAAGGCAGAGGTTACAGATACAAAGTTGCAGCTGGACAGGAGGAACTATTTGTACTGATCTACAGCTTTGTAAGGTGGCTAGAGTCAGCACGCATTTATTAGATAATTTCAAATAGCTAAAAGAGAGGATTTTGAATTTTCCCAGCACAAAGAAATGACAAATATTTGAGTGATGAGTATGCTGATTACCCAGATTTCATCATTATAAACATGGATTCAAATCCAGCGGTGGCCCGGCCAAAACCAAGCCGAGGTGGGGGTGGCTAGGACAGCGTGTGTCACAGGCTCGCGCGGGGCAGGCTCCGGAACCGCGTGGCGGAAGTGACGTCACAAAGGGGCCTGGTTACCATGGTGCGCGTGGGGGACGCCTGAGGCCGGTGGGCGCCAGTGCTCCCCGGCTCCCCTCAAGGCCGGCTGCGCTGTGTCTGCTGCTGTCGCCGGGGCCCGTTCGCGTTCCCGACAGAACGCAGAGCTGTCTCAGCTGCTGGTGGTGGCCCGGCCAGGCCGTGGCTACTGTGGCCACAGCCGGAGCAGCCTCGGCGCCATGGAGGTGCCCGGGGCTGCCCCTCAGCCGTACTTGGGGCTGGTCCTGGGAAAGCTGTGCAGGACTGTGGCAGCATTGCCTGAAGACCTGAGACCGGGCCCTGGTTTTCCGTGGGAACTGGTGACATGTGCGGCTCTTACTGGATTTTTGATTCTCTTGTTTTTGTGGAGAAGTGTTCGATCGGTGAGAAGCCGGCTTTATGTGAGAAGAGAGAAAAAGCTTGCTGAAAAGCTTTCTGGACTAATTGAAGAAAAATGTAAACTACTTGACAAACTTTGCGTTGTTCAAGAGGAGTATGAAGGCTTGGAGTCAGCTGTGAAGGATGCCAGCTTTGAGAAGGGGTCAACAGAAGCACAAAGCTTGGAGGCAACCTATGAAAAGCTGAGCAGCTCCAAATCTAAACTTGAGGATGAAATAGTCTTTCTAGCCAAAGAATTAAAGGAACAGAAATCTAAACATTGTGAGCAAGATGAATTGATGGCGGATATTTCAAAAAGGATACAGTCCCTAGAAGATGAATCGAAATCCATCCAGTCACAAGTAGCTGAAGCCAAACTAATCTGCAAAATATTTCAAATGAATGAAGAACGTCTGAAGGTGGCAATAAAAGACGCCTTGAATGAAAATTCCCAACTTCAGGAAAGCCAGAAACAGCTTTTACAAGAAGCGGAAGTATTGAAAGAACAAGTGAGTGAACTTAATAAACAGAAAATACTATTTGAAAACTCCAAAGTCCAGGCAGAACGAGTTCTGAGTGATAAAGAAAATCACATCAAGTCTCTGGCTGAACGCTTGCTCAAGATGACAGACTGGGCTGCTGTGCTTGGAGAAGACATGATGGCTGATGACTTGGAATTGCAGATGAAGAGTGAATCACAAAATGGTGCTCGCTTAGATGATCTGCCAAAAGGAGCTTTGAAGAAACTGATTCACACTGCTAAGTTAAATGCTTCTTTCAAAACCCTAGAAGGAGAAAGAAACCAAATTTACCCTGAGTTGTCTGAAGTAGATAAAACAAAGGAAGAGCTTATAGAGCATATTACAAATCTCCAGACTGAACAAGCATCTTTACAGTCAGAAAACACACAGTTGGAAAGTGAAAATCAGAAGCTTCGGCAGAAACTTAAAGGAATGACTGAACTGTATCAAGAAAATGGAATGAAACTCCACAGGAAGTTAATAGCAGAGGAAAAGGACCGGTTAGAGAAGGAGGAGAAACTTTCCAAAGTAGAAGAGAAGATGAGCCATGCAGCTGAGGAACTGGAGACCTACAGAAGGAGAGCCAGAGATGCAGAAGAAGAATTGGAGAGAAGCGTTCGTTCTTATCAAGGGCAGATGACTGCCTATGAGAAAGAAGCGCATGGCAGCTGGGTGGCAGCTGAGACTGCTGAAAGACACCTCAGGTATTTAAGGAAAGTAAATGTTTCCAAGAGACAAAAATTAGCTGAAAAAGAGTTTAAATTTGAACTTTTCAAAAAAGATCCATATGTAGTTGATGTTCCAAAGACAGCATTTGGCGGAGAGCATTCCCCATGTGGTGCCTCACCAGTGGGTCGACCTTCATCCGAAACGAGAGCTTTTCTCTCTCCACTCAGACTCGCACCTTTGACTCCAGGGCGAGGAGGAGGAAGAGGCTCAAGAGGCCCAGAGAATACTCTGGATCACCAGATGACCAATGAAAGAGGAGAATCGGGCTGTGATAGGTTAACCGATTCTCATGGAGCACCATCTGGGTACCTGTCACCTCCGTGGGAACAGCACCGGAGGATGAGGATCCCTCCACCAGGCCACCCATGTTCTGATCCAGCTCTTCTTCCACGAAGGCAAGACGGATTTGATTCTAATCCTGGTGGACCGTCTGGCCCAGCAGAACTCAGAAGTTTTAACCTGGCTTCTTTGGATAAAGTGGATGGGCCAAAGCCCTCACAAACGGAATCCAGGAGAAATGATACCAAAGGCGACCTTGGTAATGTAAATGTGCCTCATTCATCTGTGCCTGCTGAAAGGGAAGCAAGTGGCCCTGGCTTTGCTCCTCCACCTTTTCCTGCAATCAGAGGTCCATTGTTTCCAGTGGGTAGGAGGGGTCCATTCATGAGAAGAGAACCTCCTTTTCCTCCACCTCCTCCAGGAAGCATGTATGGAGCTCCTCAAAATTATTATCTCCCAAGGGATTTCCCTGTGCAGCCACCACCTCCATCTGGGTTCCTGTCACCTCCGTGGGAACAACACCGAAGGATGATGATTCCCCCACCAGGCCACCCATGTTCTGATCCAGCTCTTCTTCCACAAAGGCAAGACGGATTTGATCCTGATCCTGGTGGACCGTCTGGCCCAGCAGAGCTCAGAAGTTTTAACCTGGCTTCTTTGGATAAAGTGGATGGGCCAAAGCCCTCACAAACGGAATCCAGCAGAAATGATACCAAAGACGACCTTGGTAATGTAAATGTGCCTCATTCATCTGTGCCTGCTGAAAGGGAAGCAAGTGGCCCTGGCTTTGCTCCTCCACCTTTTCCTGCAATCAGAGGTCCATTGTTTCCAGTAGATAGGAGGGGTCCATTCCTGAGAAGAGAACCTCCTTTTCCTCCACCTCCTCCAGGAAGCATGTATGGAGCTCCTCAAAATTATTATCTCCCAAGGGATTTCCCTGTGCAGCCACCACCTCCATCTGGGTTCCTGTCACCTCCGTGGGAACAACACCGAAGGATGATGATTCCTCCACCAGGCCACCCATGTTCTGATCCAGCTCTTCTTCCACAAAGGCAAGACGGATTTGATCCTGATCCTGGTGGACCGTCTGGCCCAGCAGAACTGAGAAGTTTTAACCTGGCTTCTTTGGATAAAGTGGATGGGCCAAAGCCCTCACAAACGGAATCCAGCAGAAATGATACCAAAGACGACCTTGGTAATGTAAATGTGCCTCATTCATCTGTGCCTGCTGAAAGGGAAGCAAGTGGCCCTGGCTTTGCTCCTCCACCTTTTCCTGCAATCAGAGGTCCATTGTTTCCAGTGGATAGGAGGGGTCCATTCATGAGAAGAGAACCTCCTTTTCCTCCACCTCCTCCAGGAAGCATGTATGGAGCTCCTCAAAATTATTTTCTACCAAGGGATTGCTCTGTCCAGCCACCACCTCCATTTGCAATGAGAAATGTCTATTCACTGAGGGGATTTCCTCCTTATGTTCCTCTAGGAGCTGGATTTTCACCTCCACCCCCACATTCTGAAAGTAGGGGTGAGTTCCCTTCAGGGTCGATTCCGTGCTCAAATGAGCCTGCTCCTGAAATCCAGAAGCACAGCAAGAAACCTGATGATATTTTTGGTCTCTCTTCATAAATAGTTTTGACTTATCTTTCATTTTCAGTTTAAGTAACTACAATTTTTGCTCAAATTGAAGCTTAATGGAATTATAATTCTCAGGATGCTATTTTGTAAATAAAGATGATTTAAATATGAATTTCGTGAGTAAATTATTTCCATTTTATTTTATCCTAGATTGTATAATTATTTTAATTTGATTAACTAACCCACTATTACATAAACAATAATGGGAAATTTATTTAGGTTATCTTGCAGTTGGGGATGTTTTAAACTCCAAGGGCTGTGTCTTTATGCCAAGAACTGTATTTACTACGGTTGTAGACAAATGTGAAAGTAACTTTATGCTTAATTAAATTTTCATTGATTTAAAGACTTGCTTGGTATTGATAATAATAATAAAATCAGCGAGGTTTTTAATTAAAAAAATCACAATGTACCCCATAAATATGTACAGTTATTAGGTGTCCGTTAAAAATAATAATAATCTTTTAAAATTACCAAAAGAAATTGTGGATCTAAGACCCTTCAAGACCCTCTATTTATAAAAACTTGCTGTCGATGGATATTTTTATGCTCTTAAAACATGAAATCTAAGCCTCTGTCCATGCTGCAATGAAAAAGTCTGTGGTGAGAAGATATGATAAGAAGATGAAGCATATTATTAACCAGTGTTTATGTGTTTCATAGACCTTTACTATCTAGAAAGAAACCTGTAAGGAGGGTATAATGATGCTTCTATGGTTCTAATTTAAATTTTTTATGAATAGAAAACAGTGAGCACTGTATACAGGTAAAAAGCCATATAACATCCTGCATATATGGGTATCTGAGAACTTCAAAATGTTTGTGGAAAAATAGAATTGAAAGATAATATGAATCTTCCCTGAGCTTTGTGAAGTGCCGCCGTACATGGAGATGTGTGTATTATATAATTACGCATGTGTGTGTGTGTAATTGACAGTTAACGTTTTTCTGATGATAAAAATAATACATTACTGCTAAGTTTTGCTTGAAATATCTGAAGAATATGCACCAGTCAATCTTTAGGTTAAAATTAAGGATGATTTCCATGTGACCGCAACATTAAGAACTTTAATCCTTGGGGAAAAAAAAATCATTCAACTCTATAGCGCCTATATGGGTGGTATGCATTAACAACATAAATGAGATTTTCTTCTCAGTTTTTGCAAAAAAAAAAAATTTTTTTTTGTAAAATAGGGGAAATTCTCTAGAAAATTCTTTGATATTTCTTATCTAGAAAATAATTTGGTAAGTCTCATATTTATGCCTTAGAAAAAAGACAGTATGTGGCATTACACTCTGGTGCTTTGTACTCTGTCAGTGCAGCTAAGCTGGGAATTAATTACATTTTCCACAGTTTCCTTCCGTCTCTTCTTCCAGATTAGAATTGGCCAAGAAAGAAACTTGCAGAATATTGGAAACTGGAAATGAGGCAGTGGCCATAACCATCTGCAGATCTTTTCTCAGGCAGATTCAGAGACAGACAGAAGAAGAGGCCGGGCCCATGTGGGTAAAAACCTCCAGCCGAGTCTGTGAAGTGACGTATCCCGAGGTTGTCCTGAGGGGAGTGCTTCCGTTTTTCTTTGTTCACGGGTGTTCTCCTCAAACCAAAGCCATTTTTCTGGAAATGTTCTTCTCTAAAGCTTCTTGGCCTTTAAAAACCTAGTATTTGTCAGTTGAGTTTTGGTGCAGCAGCAAAGACCCTCCACAGTCATCTGAAGTGGCTGCTGAAGCACTTCTTCTGCAGTTAGTGTCTCTGTGAAGCTCAACTTGCTTCACATTCTTCCACCAAAGCAACGTGTTGCCACAGATTCCTGCAGCAGCAGGTAGGAGAGTCCAGCTGCTTCTGAGGAGCGTCAGCGCTGCAGCGGCCTCCTCAGCGCTCCAGCGCTCCCGCTCCGCTGCAGCCTCTGCCCCGCTAGAGCCGCTGCCCGCGTGCTCCCGATCCCACTGCAGCGTCGGCCCATTGGAGCTGCTGCCGCCAGCTCCCGCTCCCTATGCAGCCCCCCTTTCCAGCCTCTGCCCCTTTCCAGCCGCTGCCCCGCTGCAGCCGCTGCATGCACGCTCCCGCTCCTGCTCCCGCTGCAGCCTCTGCCCCGTTCGAGCTGCTGCCGTGCGCTCCCGATCGCGCTGCAGCCTCTGCCTGGCTCGAGCCGCTGCCCTGGCGCTCCCGATCCCGCTGCAGCCTCTGCCCTGTTTGAGCCGCTGCCCGCGCCCTCCCGATCCCGCTGCAGCCCGTGCCCCTCTCGAGCTTCTGCCCCTCTCGAGCAGCTTCCCCCACGCTCACGCGCCCGCTCCCGCCTCCGCCTTTGCCCAGCTCCAGCTATTGCCCGCGCCCTCATGCTCCGGCTCCAGCCTCTGCTCCGCTACAGCTGCTGCCCGCTTGCTTCCGATCCCGCTGCAGCGTTTGCCCTGCTGGAGCCGCTGCCCGCGCTCACGATCCCGCTGCAGCCTCTGCTTCTCTAGAGCGGCTGCCCGCGCGCTCCCGCTCAGGCTGCAGCCTCTGCCCAGCTGGAGCCACTGCCCACGCGTTCCCGATCCCGCTGCAGCCTCTGCCCCGCTCGAGCAGCTGCCCGCACGCTCCCGATCTGGCTGCAGCCTCTGCACCGCTTGAGCCGCTGCCCCCGCGCTCCCGATCGGGCTGCAGCCTCTGCCCTGCTCGAGCCGCTGCCTGGGCGCTCCCGATCCCGCTGCAGCCTCTGCCTGGCTGGAGCCGCCGCCCGTGCGCTCCCGATCCCCCTGCAGGCTCTGCCCGGCTGGAGCCGCTGCCCACCCGCTCCTGATCCCGCAGCAGCCTCTGCCCCGCTCGAGCCGCTGCCTGCGCGCTCCCGATCGCGCTGCAGCCTCTGCACCGCTCGAGCTCCTGCCCGCACGCTAGCGCTCCAGCTCCCGCTGCAGTCTTTGCCCAGCTCGAGCTGTTTCCCACCCCCTCCTGCTCCCGCCCCACCGCAGCCTTTGCCCAGCTCCAGCTGTTGCCCACGCCCTCCCGCTCCCGCTGCAGCCTCTGCCCTGCTGCAGCCGCTGCCCTGGCTCTCCCGATCACGCTGCAGCCTCTGCCCCTCTCGAGCCTCTGCCCCTCTCCCGCCGCTGCCCCCACACTCACGCTCCCGCTCCCGCCTCCGCCTTGGCCCAGTTCCAGCTGTTGCCCGAGCCCTCCTGCTCCCGCTCCAGCCTCTGCTCCGCTAGAGCTGCTGCCCGCTTGCTCCCGATCCCGCTGCAGCTTTTGCCCTGCTGGAGCCGCTGCCCGTGCTCACGATCCCGCTGCAGCCCCTGCCTCGCTCCAGCGGCTGCCCGCACGCTCCCGATCTCGCTGCAGCCTCTGCCCGCCTGGAGCCGCTGCCCGCGCGCTCCAGAACCCGCTGCAGCCTCTGCCTCACTGGAGCCACTGCCCGCGCGCTCCCGATCTCGCTGCAGCCTCTGCCCGGCTGGAGCCGCTGCCCGTGTGCTCCCGCTCCCCCTGCAGGCTCTGCCCGGCTCGAGCCGCTCCCCACCCGTTCCTGATCCCACAGCAGCCTCTGCCCCGCTCGAGCCCGAGCCGCTGCCTGCGCGCTCCCGATCGCGCTGCAGCCTCTGCCCCGCTCGAGCCGCTGCCTGCGCGTTCCCGATCCCGCCGCAACCTCTGCCCCGCTCGAGCTTCTGCCCGCACGCTAGCGCTCCAGCTCCCGCTGCAGTCTTTGCCCAGCTCGAGCTGTTTCCCACCCCCTCTTGCTCCCGCCCCACCGCAGCCTTTGCCCAGCTCCAGCTGTTGCCCACGCCCTCCCGCTCCCGCTGCAGCCTCTGCCCTGCTGCAGCCGCTGCCCTGGCTCTCCCGATCACGCTGCAGCCTCTGCCCCTCTCGAGCCTCTGACCCTCTCCCGCCGCTGCCCCCACACTCACGCTCTCGCTCCCGCCTCCGCCTTGGCCCAGTTCCAGCTGTTGCCCGAGCCCTCCTGCTCCCGCTCCAGCCTCTGCTCCGCTAGAGCTGCTGCCCGCTTGCTCCCGATCCCGCTGCAGCTTTTGCCCTGCTGGAGCCGCTGCCCGTGCTCACGATCCCGCTGCAGCCCCTGCCTCGCTCCAGCGGCTGCCCGCACGCTCCCGATCTCGCTGCAGCCTCTGCCCGCCTGGAGCCGCTGCCCGCGCGCTCCAGAACCCGCTGCAGCCTCTGCCTCACTGGAGCCACTGCCCGCGCGCTCCCGATCTCGCTGCAGCCTCTGCCCGGCTGGAGCCGCTGCCCGTGTGCTCCCGCTCCCCCTGCAGGCTCTGCCCGGCTCGAGCCGCTCCCCACCCGTTCCTGATCCCACAGCAGCCTCTGCCCCGCTCGAGCCCGAGCCGCTGCCTGCGCGCTCCCGATCGCGCTGCAGCCTCTGCACCGCTCGAGCCGCTGCCTGCGCGTTCCCGATCCCGCCGCAACCTCTGCCCCGCTCGAGCTTCTGCCCGCACGCTAGCGCTCCAGCTCACGCAGCAGTCTTTGCCCAGCTCGAGCTGTTTCCCACTCCCTCCTGCTCCCGCCCCACCGCAGCCTTTGCCCAGCTCCAGCTGTTGCCCAAGCCCTCCCGCTCCCGCTGCAGCCTCTGCCCCGCTAGAGCTGCTGCCCGCCCACTCCCGATCTAGCTGCAGCCTCTGCCCCTCTCGAGCCTCTGACCCTCTCCCGCCGCTGCCCCGACGCTCACGCTCCCGCTCCCGCCTCCGCCATTGCCCAGCTCCAGCTGTTGCCCACGCCCTCCCGCTCCCGCTGCAGCCTCTGCCCAGCTAGAGCCGCTGCCCGCCCACTCCCGATCTAGCTGCAGCCTCTGCCCCTCTCGAGCCTCTGCCCCTCTCCCGCCCCTTCCCCGACGCTCACGCTCCCGCTCCCGCCTCCGCCTTTGCCCAGCTCCAGCTGTTGCCTGCGCCCTCCTGCTCCCGCTCCAGCCTCTGTCCCGCTCGATCCGCTGCCTGCGCACTCCCGATCGCGCTGCAGCCTCTGCACCGCTCAGCCGCTGTCCCCGCTCTCCCGATCTGGGCTCCCCGATCCCCCTGCAGGCTCTGCCCGGCTCCGGCCGCTGCCCGCCCGCTCCTGATCCCGCTGCAGCCTCTGCCCCGCTTGAGCCGCTGCCCGCGTGCTCCCGCTCCCGCCACAGCCTCTCCCCAGCCAGTGCACCTAAAAGGAGGGCGGAGGTTCTGGATCCCAGGGAAAGAGAGCGAGAAAGCGGAATGACACGGGGTCTTGAGGCTGCACTTTCCTGTCCCTCAGCTCAGGTCCCGTTGCGCTGTCCGAACACCTGTGTTTAAATCTGCTCTGATATCTAGAAACCTGCAGACCTCTATTTCCATGTCAGGGTAGAGAGGACCGTCTCATTCTTTTTTTAAAGCTGCATCAATTATGATTTTACCATCATGTATTTACCCTGTGCCCCACGGGTGGACACTCAGGTTGTGTCCAGGTTGTGCTGTCCTACACAATGCTGCAGTGAGCATCCTGGTGTCCTTCAGAGATTTCTCTGGGTTTGGGCCTAGAGGTGACACTGATGGGACAAAGAATATCCACATGGAAAATACTGAAAGATAGGACCAGATTATCTTCCAAAGGCTGCAGTTTTATTGCTACCAAGAGTATGTGAGGCAATTTTAAATTGAGTTGAATTGTGGATGTGTTGAGTCTAATCAAAATTCTAGTGTTGGTCTCTTCATTGTCTGAGGTATTGCGTCAGGCCTCTGGAGACAGGTGCGTGCATGAGATGACTCCTGGCTTCCAGCTGTCTACACCATGTGTAACATGGCTGTCGGATGACTCTGGCGGCCTGCGGTCCCACAGTCAACTTTGTCATTCTCTTCTCCCCATTAAAATACAGATTGAGTACCCCTTATCCAAAATGCTTGGAAAGTATTTTGGATTTAGGATGTTTTCAGATTTGGGAATATTTGGAGAATACATTTGCAGAATGCTCCAATGAGCATTTCCTTTGAGTGTCATGTTAGCACTCAAAAAGTTTAGGAGTTTGGATTTTTGGATTAGAGACTCTTAACCTGTATATAAATATCCCAGACATTCTGTTTTCTACTATTCTTGGAGTTTCAGGTCCTCAAAGGAGCACAAAAATATTTTGCCAAACCACAGTTCTAATTTGTGATGTTTAAGATGTGGCTTTTGTATTTGCAAACTCGAATTGTTGTGCCAGACGCTCCAGCCTTGCCACCCAGCAAAAGGCCCCATGGAAGATTCTGCCAAAGAAATGCCAGATGGGCCAAGGCATCCAAGGTCTCAGGTGACTGGCCAGGGCAGCTCCAGTTGGCCGAGTTGTGCTAAGAGAGGGTCGCCTGGTGGGCGAGAGCCTGCCCATGCTACCCGAAGGGACAAGCAGTGTGAGTTAACATTTATTTATCGAGCTATGAGTATCAACGGGGAAGCGTGTTATACGCTTTACAAGGATCAACCAAGAGACAGGACTTGTTGCTTATCTACCTGAGGGCTGAGAAACTAGGATGCAGAGACTGGATGTGGGCTGCATAGCAAAGGCAATACTTACCCAAAGGAGTCAACGTATGATGGTGGCATTTCAGGACATAACTGAGTTCTCTGGAGTCAGCCTGAGGCCCTGCTCTGGGTGGTGGTGGCCAGTGTCCCTCCCCACCCTCTGGGCCTCCCATCTTACCTCCTAGCACCCTGTCTCTCTGAGCCTAAATGCCAGGGACCAAACCAGGAGGCTGGCAGCCAGCCTGGTCCACACCATGGGCCCCTCCTCCATGGTCCCAAATCCTTCCTTGCACTTTCTGGACAAGCATGGAGCAGTTAGCTTCCAACCCTCGTACAAACACTGATGATCACAGCCCCATGTGGGGAGGGAGGCCGGTGTGTGCCGTGAGATGACCCCGCCCAGCCCCTGACCCCTGCCCACATTGATGCCGCATTTAGAGAAGAGATGGCCTGACCCCTCACCCACACCAAGGGTACCAAGGAGTCAAGTGTTGAGGTTAGAGGCGGGGATATCAGGGAGGTGAGCTGAGACCAGAGGGTGAGGTGAGATGCCCTCGTTCACATCAAGCCAGAGGAAGAGGGCTTTAAAGAGAGCTTTAGGCTTTGAGGTGTCCTCCGCAGGTGGAGAAATCCAGTGGACTGATGCCTCACCCCCACCCCCACCCCAAAGTCTAGAGGGCAAGAGACAGGCTGGCTGCTTTGATGGCGGAGCTGAGGAGAGGGCCGACGGCCCAGGTGAGGGCCTCGTGTGAGAGAGTCGGCGTGGAATCTCACAGGCCCAGTCCCAGGAGGCAGCCTGGGCAGTGAACAGACGCAGGCCAAGAGAAGGTGGGGCTGCCGCTACCCGTCAGGGGCTCCTTGGTTCTCTGAGGCCCACACAAAATATTCTAGTCAGGGGGACAGTGGGGACCATGTCCGGGCTCTGAAGACCCTTGGAGATGCCGATGAGAGAAAGAGGCGTAGCTTTCAACCTCCGCCAAGCCCAGAGCACAGTTCAGCTGGAGGCTGACCACGCCTGCTGCCCGGCCGAGGCTTCCCACCCCACCAGGCCGGGGCAGCAGGAGCGGCCTCCACTTCAAAGCAGGGGACTTGACGATGACGTCAGGCCCTTTTTATTGTTGGGCCTGGACGTGAGCCGAGCGGTGCTGTGTGACGTGAAGTGGTGGAGACCACGGGTATTTCCCTACCAAGAAGCAGCCTGGGCCTGTCAGGTTTCCATCTGGCCGTGGGAGGACTGGCCAGCAGAAGAGGTTTCAAGGGCCAGAGGTGGACACAAATAAAGCTGCTTTAAGTGGTTTCCAGTTCCACAGCTGTGCTGGCTCAGTGTCCTGGTGACATCCCTGAGTTCTGTGGCATCCAGAGGAGGGCTTTGGGGGGGCAACAGGTGTTTATTGACCTTCTTTAAAGAGCGGGCACCACGTGCATGGTGAGACGCACCCCCCTCCCAGAGGGGCCTTGGTCTCAGGCAGGGGCTCTTGGTGGGGCAGGGCCCAAACCCCGAGGGGGAATTTCTCTGTCTCTGCCCCTCAGCCAGGCCCAACAGTAGAAAGGGCCTGAGGGAAAGGTACGGAAGAGCTCCACCTGCCGGCTTGGGGTCCTGGGGAGGAGGGATTGAACTTGGGCCTGGAGTGGAGGGGGTCATGACGAAGGTCCAGGAGACCCCAAGACTTGTGGGTGGGGCTTGCCAAGCCCCTCCCCTGCCTGGGATGAGAGTAAGAGACCCTGGTCAGCTAACGCGTCTCATCACCGCCGCCTCCAGTGTGAAGTGCTCAGTAACTGCAACATAAGGAAACGCAGCCTTCATCCAGACTTGAAACGATTCCTTCCCTTTCCACTTCCAAACTGCCCTGCCCTCGGGCTCCTGCCACCGTGGGAGGAAAAGCACAGTTCTAACCCATCAGGCTCAAGCTCGTAGCTAACAGGGCAGGCACTCCTGCAGCCTTCCGCCCCTTTTCTGGGTCTGATAGCTGCCAGGGACTCTTGCAAAACTGACTCTCTCTTGGGGAGTTTGCTAATGGCCACGTGCCCACAGCACGGCCACCGCTGAGGCCCATGCAAGGAGCCGACTCAGGCGTCCTCGGTCCCCATTCCCTCCTGCCTGGGAAAGGACCCAGTGGCAGAGGGGGGTCATGGCAGGGGGCAGGAACATTCACATCTGTGTTGCATGAGGGGAACCCTCCAGGTTGGCTGCTGCAGTCGGAGGTTCCCAAGGCCCCGGGGCCTGGGGGGCCCAGTGGGCAGGGCAGTCGTCCTGACCTGTTTGGTTGCACAGCTTGTTAACTTCGAAGAAAGCACCTCTGAGCAGTGGGAGGGTGACTCACCAGAGGGCAGCACTGGTTTGGGGGTGGGCTTCTCTGGTCCTACCTTTTCAGTTCACACAGTAAGGAAGGCCAGGCCTGTCCTGGGCAGTGTGATCAGCAAGTCTCCAAGCTGACGTATGAAACATGGGTGTGTCATCGGTTGGGGTGCATCTTGACCGCCATGCTCGCTTTGGGATGAAAGGAACAGGCTTTATGTCCCGGCTTTGTCACTTTCTAGCCTGTGACTTGGGCAAACCCTTTTACTTTTCTGGGTCTCACTGTCATCACCCATAGAGTGAGATAAAGACACCTTCCTCCCAAGTCCACCGTGAAGACTCAAAACGCTCAGCGCGTCCCTGCTCCTGGAAGTGTGCTGGGAGCCAAAGGAGCAGGGCTGTCCTGGCCTTGAAAGGCCGAGGGGCTCCTGGGGAGCTGTGCCCTGACCTGAGGCTTGCCCCCCCTTTCCCCAGGGGGCAGGGTGGGCTGGGAGCTTGGGCCAGACACCTGGGCAGCTGCCTCCCCTCTGGAACAGTCCTCATTTTATTCCCCTGGGGTCCTGAAAGTTGGAACTAACTGGCTGGCTAAGAAAACAAAAAAGAACAGGCAAAGGGCGAGCAAGCGCTTTGTGCGTGCTGCAAGGCAGGGTGTGTCTCAGGGATCTGTTTCCATGGGAACCAGCGGCACAGGCTGGCTCCTATGGGCACCAAAAAGAGAAACTTGGCAGAGGTTTCAGGCACCTGAAGTGGGATTCATGCCAGGGATACAAGGCTGGTTCAACATATGAAAGTCAATAAAGGTGATACAATAAATGTAACGGTCATGTGGCCAGTATGAATCTGGCCATCACAGCTTGGGTATGAACGGTGACAATCAGCCTTGCATCCCGTGAATATTCATAACCAATAAAATTGGGGGGAAAAAAGAATAAATGGGTACAGGAGATCTTATTGGTGTGGTGAAAATGTTCTAAAACTGATTTGTGGTGATGGCTGCACAACTTGATGAACTTACTAGAACTCATTGAATTGCATACCTGAAATGGGTGGATTACAAGGTATATAAAATATTCCTCAATAAAGTGTTTTTTAAACAAAGAGCATTTCACTGACATCCAGCAGATCCCGAAATACAA
This sequence comes from Cynocephalus volans, assembly GCF_027409185.1. Classification (NCBI taxonomy): domain Eukaryota; kingdom Metazoa; phylum Chordata; class Mammalia; order Dermoptera; family Cynocephalidae; genus Cynocephalus; species Cynocephalus volans. The sequence goes on along the minus strand of NC_084473.1, from coordinate 89,858,102 downwards.
CACACTTCTGCCACTAAATAGCTAAACAGCCCTGGACAAGTAGTGCACTTACTGTAGACCTTTGCTTCATTACCTATAAAGAAAGCGTTGGGCCAGCTGAAGCCCAGAGTGTCTCAGGCCTCTTCCCATTGCCACATTCTACGGCTATTTTGGCAAAGTTAGTCCAAAGAAAACACTTTTGTTCCTTGGCAGATATCTAAGGAAGGATGCTCCTCTGAAAGAAATTAAAATCGCAAAATTTCCTTTAAAAAATTGCCAAAGGAAAAGTTGATCTCCTAGAAGTAGCAGAATAGTGGTCACTAGAGGCTGGGAAGGGTAGGGCGAGGAGGGGAAAGGCAGAGGTTACAGATACAAAGTTGCAGCTGGACAGGAGGAACTATTTGTACTGATCTACAGCTTTGTAAGGTGGCTAGAGTCAGCACGCATTTATTAGATAATTTCAAATAGCTAAAAGAGAGGATTTTGAATTTTCCCAGCACAAAGAAATGACAAATATTTGAGTGATGAGTATGCTGATTACCCAGATTTCATCATTATAAACATGGATTCAAATCCAGCGGTGGCCCGGCCAAAACCAAGCCGAGGTGGGGGTGGCTAGGACAGCGTGTGTCACAGGCTCGCGCGGGGCAGGCTCCGGAACCGCGTGGCGGAAGTGACGTCACAAAGGGGCCTGGTTACCATGGTGCGCGTGGGGGACGCCTGAGGCCGGTGGGCGCCAGTGCTCCCCGGCTCCCCTCAAGGCCGGCTGCGCTGTGTCTGCTGCTGTCGCCGGGGCCCGTTCGCGTTCCCGACAGAACGCAGAGCTGTCTCAGCTGCTGGTGGTGGCCCGGCCAGGCCGTGGCTACTGTGGCCACAGCCGGAGCAGCCTCGGCGCCATGGAGGTGCCCGGGGCTGCCCCTCAGCCGTACTTGGGGCTGGTCCTGGGAAAGCTGTGCAGGACTGTGGCAGCATTGCCTGAAGACCTGAGACCGGGCCCTGGTTTTCCGTGGGAACTGGTGACATGTGCGGCTCTTACTGGATTTTTGATTCTCTTGTTTTTGTGGAGAAGTGTTCGATCGGTGAGAAGCCGGCTTTATGTGAGAAGAGAGAAAAAGCTTGCTGAAAAGCTTTCTGGACTAATTGAAGAAAAATGTAAACTACTTGACAAACTTTGCGTTGTTCAAGAGGAGTATGAAGGCTTGGAGTCAGCTGTGAAGGATGCCAGCTTTGAGAAGGGGTCAACAGAAGCACAAAGCTTGGAGGCAACCTATGAAAAGCTGAGCAGCTCCAAATCTAAACTTGAGGATGAAATAGTCTTTCTAGCCAAAGAATTAAAGGAACAGAAATCTAAACATTGTGAGCAAGATGAATTGATGGCGGATATTTCAAAAAGGATACAGTCCCTAGAAGATGAATCGAAATCCATCCAGTCACAAGTAGCTGAAGCCAAACTAATCTGCAAAATATTTCAAATGAATGAAGAACGTCTGAAGGTGGCAATAAAAGACGCCTTGAATGAAAATTCCCAACTTCAGGAAAGCCAGAAACAGCTTTTACAAGAAGCGGAAGTATTGAAAGAACAAGTGAGTGAACTTAATAAACAGAAAATACTATTTGAAAACTCCAAAGTCCAGGCAGAACGAGTTCTGAGTGATAAAGAAAATCACATCAAGTCTCTGGCTGAACGCTTGCTCAAGATGACAGACTGGGCTGCTGTGCTTGGAGAAGACATGATGGCTGATGACTTGGAATTGCAGATGAAGAGTGAATCACAAAATGGTGCTCGCTTAGATGATCTGCCAAAAGGAGCTTTGAAGAAACTGATTCACACTGCTAAGTTAAATGCTTCTTTCAAAACCCTAGAAGGAGAAAGAAACCAAATTTACCCTGAGTTGTCTGAAGTAGATAAAACAAAGGAAGAGCTTATAGAGCATATTACAAATCTCCAGACTGAACAAGCATCTTTACAGTCAGAAAACACACAGTTGGAAAGTGAAAATCAGAAGCTTCGGCAGAAACTTAAAGGAATGACTGAACTGTATCAAGAAAATGGAATGAAACTCCACAGGAAGTTAATAGCAGAGGAAAAGGACCGGTTAGAGAAGGAGGAGAAACTTTCCAAAGTAGAAGAGAAGATGAGCCATGCAGCTGAGGAACTGGAGACCTACAGAAGGAGAGCCAGAGATGCAGAAGAAGAATTGGAGAGAAGCGTTCGTTCTTATCAAGGGCAGATGACTGCCTATGAGAAAGAAGCGCATGGCAGCTGGGTGGCAGCTGAGACTGCTGAAAGACACCTCAGGTATTTAAGGAAAGTAAATGTTTCCAAGAGACAAAAATTAGCTGAAAAAGAGTTTAAATTTGAACTTTTCAAAAAAGATCCATATGTAGTTGATGTTCCAAAGACAGCATTTGGCGGAGAGCATTCCCCATGTGGTGCCTCACCAGTGGGTCGACCTTCATCCGAAACGAGAGCTTTTCTCTCTCCACTCAGACTCGCACCTTTGACTCCAGGGCGAGGAGGAGGAAGAGGCTCAAGAGGCCCAGAGAATACTCTGGATCACCAGATGACCAATGAAAGAGGAGAATCGGGCTGTGATAGGTTAACCGATTCTCATGGAGCACCATCTGGGTACCTGTCACCTCCGTGGGAACAGCACCGGAGGATGAGGATCCCTCCACCAGGCCACCCATGTTCTGATCCAGCTCTTCTTCCACGAAGGCAAGACGGATTTGATTCTGATCCTGGTGGACCGTCTGGCCCAGCAGAACTCAGAAGTTTTAACCTGGCTTCTTTGGATAAAGTGGATGGGCCAAAGCCCTCACAAATGGAATCCAGGAGAAATGATACCAAAGGCGACCTTGGTAATGTAAATGTGCCTCATTCATCTGTGCCTGCTGAAAGGGAAGCAAGTGGCCCTGGCTTTGCTCCTCCACCTTTTCCTGCAATCAGAGGTCCATTGTTTCCAGTGGGTAGGAGGGGTCCATTCATGAGAAGAGAACCTCCTTTTCCTCCACCTCCTCCAGGAAGCATGTATGGAGCTCCTCAAAATTATTATCTCCCAAGGGATTTCCCTGTGCAGCCACCACCTCCATCTGGGTTCCTGTCACCTCCGTGGGAACAACACCGAAGGATGATGATTCCTCCACCAGGCCACCCATGTTCTGATCCAGCTCTTCTTCCACAAAGGCAAGACGGATTTGATCCTGATCCTGGTGGACCGTCTGGCCCAGCAGAACTGAGAAGTTTTAACCTGGCTTCTTTGGATAAAGTGGATGGGCCAAAGCCCTCAAAAACGGAATCCAGCAGAAATGATACCAAAGACGACCTTGGTAATGTAAATGTGCCTCATTCATCTGTGCCTGCTGAAAGGGAAGCAAGTGGCCCTGGCTTTGCTCCTCCACCTTTTCCTGCAATCAGAGGTCCATTGTTTCCAGTGGATAGGAGGGGTCCATTCATGAGAAGAGAACCTCCTTTTCCTCCACCTCCTCCAGGAAGCATGTATGGAGCTCCTCAAAATTATTTTCTACCAAGGGATTTCTCTGTCCAGCCACCACCTCCATTTGCAATGAGAAATGTCTATTCACTGAGGGGATTTCCTCCTTATGTTCCTCTAGGAGCTGGATTGTCACCTCCACCCCCACACTCTGAAAGTAGGGGTGAGTTCCCTTCAGGGTCGATTCCGTGCTCAAATGAGCCTGCTCCTGAAATCCAGAAGCACAGCAAGAAACCTGATGATATTTTTGGTCTCTCTTCATAAATAGTTTTGACTTATCTTTCATTTTCAGTTTAAGTAACTACAATTTTTGCTCAAATTGAAGCTTAATGGAATTATAATTCTCAGGATGCTATTTTGTAAATAAAGATGATTTAAATATGAATTTCGTGAGTAAATTATTTCCATTTTATTTTATCCTAGATTGTATAATTATTTTAATTTGATTAACTAACCCACTATTACATAAACAATAATGGGAAATTTATTTAGGTTATCTTGCAGTTGGGGATGTTTTAAACTCCAAGGGCTGTGTCTTTATGCCAAGAACTGTATTTACTACGGTTGTAGACAAATGCGAAAGTAACTTTATGCTTAATTAAATTTTCATTGATTTAAAGACTTGCTTGGTATTGATAATAATAATAAAATCAGCGAGGTTTTTAATTAAAAAAATCACAATGTACCCCATAAATATGTACAGTTATTAGGTGTCCGTTAAAAATAATAATAATCTTTTAAAATTACCAAAAGAAATTGTGGATCTAAGACCCTTCAAGACCCTCTATTTATAAAAACTTGCTGTCGATGGATATTTTTATGCTCTTAAAACATGAAATCTAAGCCTCTGTCCATGCTGCAATGAAAAAGTCTGTGGTGAGAAGATATGATAAGAAGATGAAGCATATTATTAACCAGTGTTTATGTGTTTCATAGACCTTTACTATCTAGAAAGAAACCTGTAAGGAGGGTATAATGATGCTTCTATGGTTCTAATTTAAATTTTTTATGAATAGAAAACAGTGAGCACTGTATACAGGTAAAAAGCCATATAACATCCTGCATATATGGGTATCTGAGAACTTCAAAATGTTTGTGGAAAAATAGAATTGAAAGATAATATGAATCTTCCCTGAGCTTTGTGAAGTGCCGCCGTACATGGAGATGTGTGTATTATATAATTATGCATGTGTGTGTGTGTAATTGACAGTTAACGTTTTTCTGATGATAAAAATAATACATTACTGCTAAGTTTTGCTTGAAATATCTGAAGAATATGCACCAGTCAATCTTTAGGTTAAAATTAAGGATGATTTCCATGTGACCGCAACATTAAGAACTTTAATCCTTGGGGAAAAAAAAATCATTCAACTCTATAGCGCCTATATGGGTGGTATGCATTAACAACATAAATGAGATTTTCTTCTCAGTTTTTGCAAAAAAAAAAAATTTTTTTTTTGTAAAATAGGGGAAATTCTCTAGAAAATTCTTTGATATTTCTTATCTAGAAAATAATTTGGTAAGTCTCATATTTATGCCTTAGAAAAAAGACAGTATGCGGCATTACACTCTGGTGCTTTGTACTCTGTCAGTGCAGCTAAGCTGGGAATTAATTACATTTTCCACAGTTTCCTTCCGTCTCTTCTTCCAGATTAGAATTGGCCAAGAAAGAAACTTGCAGAATATTGGAAACTGGAAATGAGGCAGTGGCCATAACCATCTGCAGATCTTTTCTCAGGCAGATTCAGAGACAGACAGAAGAAGAGGCCGGGCCCATGTGGGTAAAAACCTCCAGCCGAGTCTGTGAAGTGACGTATCCCGAGGTTGTCCTGAGGGGAGTGCTTCCGTTTTTCTTTGTTCACGGGTGTTCTCCTCAAACCAAAGCCATTTTTCTGGAAATTTTCTTCTCTAAAGCTTCTTGGCCTTTAAAAACCTAGTATTTGTCAGTTGAGTTTTGGTGCAGCAGCAAAGACCCTCCACAGTCATCTGAAGTGGCTGCTGAAGCACTTCTTCTGCAGTTAGTGTCTCTGTGAAGCTCAACTTGCTTCACATTCTTCCACCAAAGCAACGTGTTGCCACAGATTCCTGCAGCAGCAGGTAGGAGAGTCCAGCTGCTTCTGAGGAGCGTCAACGCTGCAGCGGCCTCCTCAGCGCTCCAGCGCTCCCGCTCCGCTGCAGCCTCTGCCCCGCTAGAGCCGCTGCTCGCGTGCTCCCGATCCCACTGCAGCGTCGGCCCATTGGAGCTGCTGCCGCCAGCTCCCGCTCCCTATGCAGCCCCCCTTTCCAGCCTCTGCCCCTTTCCAGCCGCTGCCCCGCTGCAGCCGCTGCATGCACGCTCCCGCTCCTGCTCCCGCTGCAGCCTCTGCCCCGTTCGAGCTGCTGCCCGCCCACTCCCGATCTAGCTGCAGCCTCTGCCCCTCTCGAGCCTCTGCCCCTCTCCCGCCCCTTCCCCGACGCTCACGCTCCCGCTCCCGCCTCCGCCTTTGCCCAGCTCCAGCTGTTGCCTGCGCCCTCCTGCTCCCGCTCCAGCCTCTGTCCCGCTGGATCCGCTGCCTGCGCACTCCCGATCGCGCTGCAGCCTCTGCACCGCTCAGCCGCTGTCCCCGCTCTCCCGATCTGGGCTCCCCGATCCCCCTGCAGACTCTGCCCGGCTCTGGCCGCTGCCCGCCTGCTCCTGATCCCGCCACAGCCTCTCCCCAGCCAGTGCACCTAAAAGGAGGGCGGAGGTTCTGGATCCCAGGGAAAGAGAGCGAGAAAGCGGAATGACACGGGGTCTTGAGGCTGCACTTTCCTGTCCCTCAGCTCAGGTCCCGTTGCGCTGTCCGAACACCTGTGTTTAAATCTGCTCTGATATCTAGAAACCTGCAGACCTCTATTTCCATGTCAGGGTAGAGAGGACCGTCTCATTCTTTTTTAAAGCTGCATCAATTATGATTTTACCATCATGTATTTACCCCGTGCCCCACGGGTGGACACTCAGGTTGTGTCCAGGTTGTGCTGTCCTACACAATGCTGCAGTGAGCATCCTGGTGTCCTTCAGAGATTTCTCTGGGTTTGGGCCTAGAGGTGACACTGATGGGACAAAGAATATCCACATGGAAAATACTGAAAGATAGGACCAGATTATCTTCCAAAGGCTGCAGTTTTATTGCTACCAAGAGTATGTGAGGCAATTTTAAATTGAGTTGAATTGTGGATGTGTTGAGTCTAATCAAAATTCTAGTGTTGGTCTCTTCATTGTCTGAGGTATTGCGTCAGGCCTCTGGAGACAGGTGCGTGCATGAGATGACTCCTGGCTTCCAGCTGTCTACACCATGTGTAACATGGCTGTCGGATGACTCTGGCGGCCTGCGGTCCCACAGTCAACTTTGTCATTCTCTTCTCCCCATTAAAATACAGATTGAGTACCCCTTATCCAAAATGCTTGGAAAGTATTTTGGATTTAGGATGTTTTCAGATTTGGGAATATTTGGAGAATACATTTGCAGAATGCTCCAATGAGCATTTCCTTTGAGTGTCATGTTAGCACTCAAAAAGTTTAGGAGTTTGGATTTTTGGATTAGAGACTCTTAACCTGTATATAAATATCCCAGACATTCTGTTTTCTACTATTCTTGGAGTTTCAGGTCCTCAAAGGAGCACAAAAATATTTTGCCAAACCACAGTTCTAATTTGTGATGTTTAAGATGTGGCTTTTGTATTTGCAAACTCGAATTGTTGTGCCAGACGCTCCAGCCTTGCCACCCAGCAAAAGGCCCCATGGAAGATTCTGCCAAAGAAATGCCAGATGGGCCAAGGCATCCAAGGTCTCAGGTGACTGGCCAGGGCAGCTCCAGTTGGCCGAGTTGTGCTAAGAGAGGGTCGCCTGGTGGGCGAGAGCCTGCCCATGCTACCCGAAGGGACAAGCAGTGTGAGTTAACATTTATTTATCGAGCTATGAGTATCAACGGGGAAGCGTGTTATACGCTTTACAAGGATCAACCAAGAGACAGGACTTGTTGCTTATCTACCTGAGGGCTGAGAAACTAGGATGCAGAGACTGGATGTGGGCTGCATAGCAAAGGCAATACTTACCCAAAGGAGTCAACGTATGATGGTGGCATTTCAGGACATAACTGAGTTCTCTGGAGTCAGCCTGAGGCCCTGCTCTGGGTGGTGGTGGCCAGTGTCCCTCCCCACCCTCTGGGCCTCCCATCTTACCTCCTAGCACCCTGTCTCTCTGAGCCTAAATGCCAGGGACCAAACCAGGAGGCTGGCAGCCAGCCTGGTCCGCACCATGGGCCCCTCCTCCATGGTCCCAAATCCTTCCTTGCACTTTCTGGACAAGCATGGAGCAGTTAGCTTCCAACCCTCGTACAAACACTGATGATCACAGCCCCATGTGGGGAGGGAGGCCGGTGTGTGCCGTGAGATGACCCCGCCCAGCCCCTGACCCCTGCCCACATTGATGCCGCATTTAGAGAAGAGATGGCCTGACCCCTCACCCACACCAAGGGTACCAAGGAGTCAAGTGTTGAGGTTAGAGGCGGGGATATCAGGGAGGTGAGCTGAGACCAGAGGGTGAGGTGAGATGCCCTCGTTCACATCAAGCCAGAGGAAGAGGGCTTTAAAGAGAGCTTTAGGCTTTGAGGTGTCCTCCGCAGGTGGAGAAATCCAGTGGACTGATGCCTCACCCCCACCCCCACCCCAAAGTCTAGAGGGCAAGAGACAGGCTGGCTGCTTTGATGGTGGAGCTGAGGAGAGGGCCGACGGCCCAGGTGAGGGCCTCGTGTGAGAGAGTCGGCGTGGAATCTCACAGGCCCAGTCCCAGGAGGCAGCCTGGGCAGTGAACAGACGCAGGCCAAGAGAAGGTGGGGCTGCCGCTACCCGTCAGGGGCTCCTTGGTTCTCTGAGGCCCACACAAAATATTCTAGTCAGGGGGACAGTGGGGACCATGTCCGGGCTCTGAAGACCCTTGGAGATGCCGATGAGAGAAAGAGGCGTAGCTTTCAACCTCCGCCAAGCCCAGAGCACAGTTCAGCTGGAGGCTGACCACGCCTGCTGCCCGGCCGAGGCTTCCCACCCCACCAGGCCGGGGCAGCAGGAGCGGCCTCCACTTCAAAGCAGGGGACTTGACGATGACGTCAGGCCCTTTTTATTGTTGGGCCTGGACGTGAGCCGAGCGGTGCTGTGTGACGTGAAGTGGTGGAGACCACGGGTATTTCCCTACCAAGAAGCAGCCTGGGCCTGTCAGGTTTCCATCTGGCCGTGGGAGGACTGGCCAGCAGAAGAGGTTTCAAGGGCCAGAGGTGGACACAAATAAAGCTGCTTTAAGTGGTTTCCAGTTCCACAGCTGTGCTGGCTCAGTGTCCTGGTGACATCCCTGAGTTCTGTGGCATCCAGAGGAGGGCTTTGGGGGGGCAACAGGTGTTTATTGACCTTCTTTAAAGAGCGGGCACCACGTGCATGGTGAGACGCACCCCCCTCCCAGAGGGGCCTTGGTCTCAGGCAGGGGCTCTTGGTGGGGCAGGGCCCAAACCCCGAGGGGGAATTTCTCTGTCTCTGCCCCTCAGCCAGGCCCAACAGTAGAAAGGGCCTGAGGGAAAGGTACGGAAGAGCTCCACCTGCCGGCTTGGGGTCCTGGGGAGGAGGGATTGAACTTGGGCCTGGAGTGGAGGGGGTCATGAGGAAGGTCCAGGAGACCCCAAGACTTGTGGGTGGGGCTTGCCAAGCCCCTCCCCTGCCTGGGATGAGAGTAAGAGACCCTGGTCAGCTAACGCGTCTCATCACCGCCGCCTCCAGTGTGAAGTGCTCAGTAACTGCAACATAAGGAAACGCAGCCTTCATCCAGACTTGAAACGATTCCTTCCCTTTCCACTTCCAAACTGCCCTGCCCTCGGGCTCCTGCCACCGTGGGAGGAAAAGCACAGTTCCAACCCATCAGGCTCAAGCTCGTAGCTAACAGGGCAGGCACTCCTGCAGCCTTCCGCCCCTTTTCTGGGTCTGATAGCTGCCAGGGACTCTTGCAAAACTGACTCTCTCTTGGGGAGTTTGCTAATGGCCACGTGCCCACAGCACGGCCACCGCTGAGGCCCATGCAAGGAGCCGACTCAGGCGTCCTCGGTCCCCATTCCCTCCTGCCTGGGAAAGGACCCAGTGGCAGAGGGGGGTCATGGCAGGGGGCAGGAACATTCACATCTGTGTTGCATGAGGGGAACCCTCCAGGTTGGCTGCTGCAGTCGGAGGTTCCCAAGGCCCCGGGGCCTGGGGGGCCCAGTGGGCAGGGCAGTCGTCCTGACCTGTTTGGTTGCACAGCTTGTTAACTTCGAAGAAAGCACCTCTGAGCAGTGGGAGGGTGACTCACCAGAGGGCAGCACTGGTTTGGGGGTGGGCTTCTCTGGTCCTACCTTTTCAGTTCACACAGTAAGGAAGGCCAGGCCTGTCCTGGGCAGTGTGATCAGCAAGTCTCCAAGCTGACGTATGAAACATGGGTGTGTCATCGGTTGGGGTGCATCTTGACCGCCATGCTCGCTTTGGGATGAAAGGAACAGGCTTTATGTCCCGGCTTTGTCACTTTCTAGCCTGTGACTTGGGCAAACCCTTTTACTTTTCTGGGTCTCACTGTCATCACCCATAGAGTGAGATAAAGACACCTTCCTCCCAAGTCCACCGTGAAGACTCAAAACGCTCAGCGCGTCCCTGCTCCTGGAAGTGTGCTGGGAGCCAAAGGAGCAGGGCTGTCCTGGCCTTGAAAGGCCGAGGGGCTCCTGGGGAGCTGTGCCCTGACCTGAGGCTTGCCCCCCCTTTCCCCAGGGGGCAGGGTGGGCTGGGAGCTTGGGCCAGACACCTGGGCAGCTGCCTCCCCTCTGGAACAGTCCTCATTTTATTCCCCTGGGGTCCTGAAAGTTGGAACTAACTGGCTGGCTAAGAAAACAAAAAAGAACAGGCAAAGGGTGAGCAAGCGCTTTGTGCGTGCTGCAAGGCAGGGTGTGTCTCAGGGATCTGTTTCCATGGGAACCAGCGGCACAGGCTGGCTCCTATGGGCACCAAAAAGAGAAACTTGGCAGAGGTTTCAGGCACCTGAAGTGGGATTCATGCCAGGGATACAAGGCTGGTTCAACATATGAAAGTCAATAAAGGTGATACAATAAATGTAACGGTCATGTGGCCAGTATGAATCTGGCCATCACAGCTTGGGTATGAACGGTGACAATCAGCCTTGCATCCCGTGAATATTCATAACCAATAAAATTGGGGGGAAAAAAGAATAAATGGGTACAGGAGATCTTATTGGTGTGGTGAAAATGTTCTAAAACTGATTTGTGGTGATGGCTGCACAACTTGATGAACTTACTAGAACTCATTGAATTGCATACCTGAAATGGGTGGATTACAAGGTATATAAAATATTCCTCAATAAAGTGTTTTTTAAACAAAGAGCATTTCACTGACATCCAGCAGATCCCGAAATACAACACACTTCTGCCACTAAATAGCTAAACAGCCCTGGACAAGTAGTGCACTTACTGTAGACCTTTGCTTCATTACCTATAAAGAAAGCGTTGGGCCAGCTGAAGCCCAGAGTGTCTCAGGCCTCTTCCCATTGCCACATTCTACGGCTATTTTGGCAAAGTTAGTCCAAAGAAAACACTTTTGTTCCTTGGCAGATATCTAAGGAAGGATGCTCCTCTGAAAGAAATTAAAATCGCAAAATTTCCTTTAAAAAATTGCCAAAGGAAAAGTTGATCTCCTAGAAGTAGCAGAATAGTGGTCACTAGAGGCTGGGAAGGGTAGGGCGAGGAGGGGAAAGGCAGAGGTTACAGATACAAAGTTGCAGCTGGACAGGAGGAACTATTTGTACTGATCTACAGCTTTGTAAGGTGGCTAGAGTCAGCACGCATTTATTAGATAATTTCAAATAGCTAAAAGAGAGGATTTTGAATTTTCCCAGCACAAAGAAATGACAAATATTTGAGTGATGAGTATGCTGATTACCCAGATTTCATCATTATAAACATGGATTCAAATCCAGCGGTGGCCCGGCCAAAACCAAGCCGAGGTGGGGGTGGCTAGGACAGCGTGTGTCACAGGCTCGCGCGGGGCAGGCTCCGGAACCGCGTGGCGGAAGTGACGTCACAAAGGGGCCTGGTTACCATGGTGCGCGTGGGGGACGCCTGAGGCCAGTGGGCGCCAGTGCTCCCCGGCTCCCCTCAAGGCCGGCTGCGCTGTGTCTGCTGCTGTCGCCGGGGCCCGTTCGCGTTCCCGACAGAACGCAGAGCTGTCTCAGCTGCTGGTGGTGGCCCGGCCAGGCCGTGGCTACTGTGGCCACAGCCGGAGCAGCCTCGGCGCCATGGAGGTGCCCGGGGCTGCCCCTCAGCCGTACTTGGGGCTGGTCCTGGGAAAGCTGTGCAGGACTGTGGCAGCATTGCCTGAAGACCTGAGACCGGGCCCTGGTTTTCCGTGGGAACTGGTGACATGTGCGGCTCTTACTGGATTTTTGATTCTCTTGTTTTTGTGGAGAAGTGTTCGATCGGTGAGAAGCCGGCTTTATGTGAGAAGAGAGAAAAAGCTTGCTGAAAAGCTTTCTGGACTAATTGAAGAAAAATGTAAACTACTTGACAAACTTTGCGTTGTTCAAGAGGAGTATGAAGGCTTGGAGTCAGCTGTGAAGGATGCCAGCTTTGAGAAGGGGTCAACAGAAGCACAAAGCTTGGAGGCAACCTATGAAAAGCTGAGCAGCTCCAAATCTAAACTTGAGGATGAAATAGTCTTTCTAGCCAAAGAATTAAAGGAACAGAAATCTAAACATTGTGAGCAAGATGAATTGATGGCGGATATTTCAAAAAGGATACAGTCCCTAGAAGATGAATCGAAATCCATCCAGTCACAAGTAGCTGAAGCCAAACTAATCTGCAAAATATTTCAAATGAATGAAGAACGTCTGAAGGTGGCAATAAAAGACGCCTTGAATGAAAATTCCCAACTTCAGGAAAGCCAGAAACAGCTTTTACAAGAAGCGGAAGTATTGAAAGAACAAGTGAGTGAACTTAATAAACAGAAAATAATATTTGAAAACTCCAAAGTCCAGGCAGAACGAGTTCTGAGTGATAAAGAAAATCACATCAAGTCTCTGGCTGAACGCTTGCTCAAGATGACAGACTGGGCTGCTGTGCTTGGAGAAGACATGATGGCTGATGACTTGGAATTGCAGATGAAGAGTGAATCACAAAATGGTGCTCGCTTAGATGATCTGCCAAAAGGAGCTTTGAAGAAACTGATTCACACTGCTAAGTTAAATGCTTCTTTCAAAACCCTAGAAGGAGAAAGAAACCAAATTTACCCTGAGTTGTCTGAAGTAGATAAAACAAAGGAAGAGCTTATAGAGCATATTACAAATCTCCAGACTGAACAAGCATCTTTACAGTCAGAAAACACACAGTTGGAAAGTGAAAATCAGAAGCTTCGGCAGAAACTTAAAGGAATGACTGAACTGTATCAAGAAAATGGAATGAAACTCCACAGGAAGTTAATAGCAGAGGAAAAGGACCGGTTAGAGAAGGAGGAGAAACTTTCCAAAGTAGAAGAGAAGATGAGCCATGCAGCTGAGGAACTGGAGACCTACAGAAGGAGAGCCAGAGATGCAGAAGAAGAATTGGAGAGAAGCGTTCGTTCTTATCAAGGGCAGATGACTGCCTATGAGAAAGAAGCGCATGGCAGCTGGGTGGCAGCTGAGACTGCTGAAAGACACCTCAGGTATTTAAGGAAAGTAAATGTTTCCAAGAGACAAAAATTAGCTGAAAAAGAGTTTAAATTTGAACTTTTCAAAAAAGATCCATATGTAGTTGATGTTCCAAAGACAGCATTTGGCGGAGAGCATTCCCCATGTGGTGCCTCACCAGTGGGTCGACCTTCATCCGAAACGAGAGCTTTTCTCTCTCCACTCAGACTCGCACCTTTGACTCCAGGGCGAGGAGGAGGAAGAGGCTCAAGAGGCCCAGAGAATACTCTGGATCACCAGATGACCAATGAAAGAGGAGAATCGGGCTGTGATAGGTTAACCGATTCTCATGGAGCACCATCTGGGTACCTGTCACCTCCGTGGGAACAGCACCGGAGGATGAGGATCCCTCCACCAGGCCACCCATGTTCTGATCCAGCTCTTCTTCCACGAAGGCAAGACGGATTTGATTCTAATCCTGGTGGACCGTCTGGCCCAGCAGAACTCAGAAGTTTTAACCTGGCTTCTTTGGATAAAGTGGATGGGCCAAAGCCCTCACAAACGGAATCCAGCAGAAATGATACCAAAGACGACCTTGGTAATGTAAATGTGCCTCATTCATCTGTGCCTGCTGAAAGGGAAGCAAGTGGCCCTGGCTTTGCTCCTCCACCTTTTCCTGCAATCAGAGGTCCATTGTTTCCAGTGGATAGGAGGGGTCCATTCATGAGAAGAGAACCTCCTTTTCCTCCACCTCCTCCAGGAAGCATGTATGGAGCTCCTCAAAATTATTATCTCCCAAGGGATTTCCCTGTGCAGCCACCACCTCCATCTGGGTTCCTGTCACCTCCGTGGGAACAACACCGAAGGATGATGATTCCCCCACCAGGCCACCCATGTTCTGATCCAGCTCTTCTTCCACAAAGGCAAGACGGATTTGATCCTGATCCTGGTGGACCGTCTGGCCCAGCAGAGCTCAGAAGTTTTAACCTGGCTTCTTTGGATAAAGTGGATGGGCCAAAGCCCTCACAAACGGAATCCAGCAGAAATGATACCAAAGACGACCTTGGTAATGTAAATGTGCCTCATTCATCTGTGCCTGCTGAAAGGGAAGCAAGTGGCCCTGGCTTTGCTCCTCCACCTTTTCCTGCAATCAGAGGTCCATTGTTTCCAGTGGATAGGAGGGGTCCATTCATGAGAAGAGAACCTCCTTTTCCTCCACCTCCTCCAGGAAGCATGTATGGAGCTCCTCAAAATTATTTTCTACCAAGGGATTGCTCTGTCCAGCCACCACCTCCATTTGCAATGAGAAATGTCTATTCACTGAGGGGATTTCCTCCTTATGTTCCTCTAGGAGCTGGATTTTCACCTCCACCCCCACATTCTGAAAGTAGGGGTGAGTTCCCTTCAGGGTCGATTCCGTGCTCAAATGAGCCTGCTCCTGAAATCCAGAAGCACAGCAAGAAACCTGATGATATTTTTGGTCTCTCTTCATAAATAGTTTTGACTTATCTTTCATTTTCAGTTTAAGTAACTACAATTTTTGCTCAAATTGAAGCTTAATGGAATTATAATTCTCAGGATGCTATTTTGTAAATAAAGATGATTTAAATATGAATTTCGTGAGTAAATTATTTCCATTTTATTTTATCCTAGATTGTATAATTATTTTAATTTGATTAACTAACCCACTATTACATAAACAATAATGGGAAATTTATTTAGGTTATCTTGCAGTTGGGGATGTTTTAAACTCCAAGGGCTGTGTCTTTATGCCAAGAACTGTATTTACTACGGTTGTAGACAAATGCGAAAGTAACTTTATGCTTAATTAAATTTTCATTGATTTAAAGACTTGCTTGGTATTGATAATAATAATAAAATCAGCGAGGTTTTTAATTAAAAAAATCACAATGTACCCCATAAATATGTACAGTTATTAGGTGTCCGTTAAAAATAATAATAATCTTTTAAAATTACCAAAAGAAATTGTGGATCTAAGACCCTTCAAGACCCTCTATTTATAAAAATTTGCTGTCGATGGATATTTTTATGCTCTTAAAACATGAAATCTAAGCCTCTGTCCATGCTGCAATGAAAAAGTCTGTGGTGAGAAGATATGATAAGAAGATGAAGCATATTATTAACCAGTGTTTATGTGTTTCATAGACCTTTACTATCTAGAAAGAAACCTGTAAGGAGGGTATAATGATGCTTCTATGGTTCTAATTTAAATTTTTTATGAATAGAAAACAGTGAGCACTGTATACAGGTAAAAAGCCATATAACATCCTGCATATATGGGTATCTGAGAACTTCAAAATGTTTGTGGAAAAATAGAATTGAAAGATAATATGAATCTTCCCTGAGCTTTGTGAAGTGCCGCCGTACATGGAGATGTGTGTATTATATAATTATGCATGTGTGTGTGTAATTGACAGTTAACGTTTTTCTGATGATAAAAATAATACATTACTGCTAATTTTTGCTTGAAATATCTGAAGAATATGCACCAGTCAATCTTTAGGTTAAAATTAAGGATGATTTCCATGTGACCGCAACATTAAGAACTTTAATCCTTGGGGAAAAAAAAATCATTCAACTCTATAGCGCCTATATGGGTGGTATGCATTAACAACATAAATGAGATTTTCTTCTCAGTTTTTGCAAAAAAAAAAAATTTTTTTTTTGTAAAATAGGGGAAATTCTCTAGAAAATTCTTTGATATTTCTTATCTAGAAAATAATTTGGTAAGTCTCATATTTATGCCTTAGAAAAAAGACAGTATGCGGCATTACACTCTGGTGCTTTGTACTCTGTCAGTGCAGCTAAGCTGGGAATTAATTACATTTTCCACAGTTTCCTTCCGTCTCTTCTTCCAGATTAGAATTGGCCAAGAAAGAAACTTGCAGAATATTGGAAACTGGAAATGAGGCAGTGGCCATAACCATCTGCAGATCTTTTCTCAGGCAGATTCAGAGACAGACAGAAGAAGAGGCCGGGCCCATGTGGGTAAAAACCTCCAGCCGAGTCTGTGAAGTGACGTATCCCGAGGTTGTCCTGAGGGGAGTGCTTCCGTTTTTCTTTGTTCACGGGTGTTCTCCTCAAACCAAAGCCATTTTTCTGGAAATTTTCTTCTCTAAAGCTTCTTGGCCTTTAAAAACCTAGTATTTGTCAGTTGAGTTTTGGTGCAGCAGCAAAGACCCTCCACAGTCATCTGAAGTGGCTGCTGAAGCACTTCTTCTGCAGTTAGTGTCTCTGTGAAGCTCAACTTGCTTCACGTTCTTCCACCAAAGCAACGTGTTGCCACAGATTCCTGCAGCAGCAGGTAGGAGAGTCCAGCTGCTTCTGAGGAGCGTCAGCGCTGCAGCGGCCTCCTCAGCGCTCCAGCGCTCCCGCTCCGCTGCAGCCTCTGCCCCGCTAGAGCCGCTGCCCGCGTGCTCCCGATCCCACTGCAGCGTCGGCCCATTGGAGCTGCTGCCGCCAGCTCCCGCTCCCTATGCAGCCCCCCTTTCCAGCCTCTGCCCCTTTCCAGCCGCTGCCCCGCTGCAGCCGCTGCATGCACGCTCCCGCTCCTGCTCCCGCTGCAGCCTCTGCCCCGTTCGAGCTGCTGCCGTGCGCTCCCGATCGCGCTGCAGCCTCTGCCTGGCTCGAGCCGCTGCCCTGGCGCTCCCGATCCCGCTGCAGCCTCTGCCCTGTTTGAGCCGCTGCCCGCGCCCTCCCGATCCCGCTGCAGCCCGTGCCCCTCTCGAGCTTCTGCCCCTCTCGAGCAGCTTCCCCCACGCTCACGCGCCCGCTCCCGCCTCCGCCTTTGCCCAGCTCCAGCTATTGCCCGCGCCCTCCTGCTCCGGCTCCAGCCTCTGCTCCGCTACAGCTGCTGCCCGCTTGCTTCCGATCCCGCTGCAGCGTTTGCCCTGCTGGAGCCGCTGCCCGCGCTCAAGATCCCGCTGCAGCCTCTGCCTCTCTAGAGCGGCTGCCCGCGCGCTCCCGCTCAGGCTGCAGCCTCTGCCCAGCTGGAGCCACTGCCCGCGCGTTCCCGATCCCGCTGCAGCCTCTGCCCCGCTCGAGCAGCTGCCCGCACGCTCCCGATCTGGCTGCAGCCTCTGCACCGCTTGAGCCGCTGCCCCCGCGCTCCCGATCTGGCTGCAGCCTCTGCCCTGCTCGAGCCGCTGCCTGCGCGCTCCCGATCCCGCTGCAGCCTCTGCATGTCTGGAGCCGCCGCCCGTGCGCTCCCGATCCCCCTGCAGGCTCTGCCCGGCTGGAGCCGCTGCCCACCCGCTCCTGATCCCGCAGCAGCCTCTGCCCCGCTCGAGCCGCTGCCTGCGCGCTCCCGATCGCGCTGCAGCCTCTGCACCGCTCGAGCTCCTGCCCGCACGCTAGCGCTCCAGCTCCCGCTGCAGTCTTTGCCCAGCTCGAGCTGTTTCCCACCCCCTCCTGCTCCCGCCCCACCGCAGCCTTTGCCCAGCTCCAGCTGTTGCCCACGCCCTCCCGCTCCCGCTGCAGCCTCTGCCCTGCTGCAGCCGCTGCCCTGGCTCTCCCGATCACGCTGCAGCCTCTGCCCCTCTCGAGCCTCTGCCCCTCTCCCGCCGCTGCCCCCACACTCCCGCTCCCGCTCCCGCCTCCGCCTTGGCCCAGTTCCAGCTGTTGCCCGAGCCCTCCTGCTCCCGCTCCAGCCTCTGCTCCGCTAGAGCTGCTGCCCGCTTGCTCCCGATCCCGCTGCAGCTTTTGCCCTGCTGGAGCCGCTGCCCGTGCTCACGATCCCGCTGCAGCCCCTGCCTCGCTCCAGCGGCTGCCCGCACGCTCCCGATCTCGCTGCAGCCTCTGCCCGCCTGGAGCCGCTGCCCGCGCGCTCCAGAACCCGCTGCAGCCTCTGCCTCACTGGAGCCACTGCCCGCGCGCTCCCGATCTCGCTGCAGCCTCTGCCCGGCTGGAGCCGCTGCCCGTGTGCTCCCGCTCCCCCTGCAGGCTCTGCCCGGCTCGAGCCGCTCCCCACCCGTTCCTGATCCCACAGCAGCCTCTGCCCCGCTCGAGCCCGAGCCGCTGCCTGCGCGCTCCCGATCGCGCTGCAGCCTCTGCCCCGCTCGAGCCGCTGCCTGCGCGTTCCCGATCCCGCCGCAACCTCTGCCCCGCTCGAGCTTCTGCCCGCACGCTAGCGCTCCAGCTCACGCAGCAGTCTTTGCCCAGCTCGAGCTGTTTCCCACTCCCTCCTGCTCCCGCCCCACCGCAGCCTTTGCCCAGCTCCAGCTGTTGCCCAAGCCCTCCCGCTCCCGCTGCAGCCTCTGCCCCGCTAGAGCTGCTGCCCGCCCACTCCCGATCTAGCTGCAGCCTCTGCCCCTCTCGAGCCTCTGACCCTCTCCCGCCGCTGCCCCGACGCTCACGCTCCCGCTCCCGCCTCCGCCTTTGCCCAGCTCCAGCTGTTGCCTGCGCCCTCCTGCTCCCGCTCCAGCCTCTGTCCCGCTCGATCCGCTGCCTGCGCACTCCCGATCGCGCTGCAGCCTCTGCACAGCTCAGTCGCTGTCCCCGCTCTCCCGATCTGGGCTCCCCGATCCCCCTGCAGGCTCTGCCCGGCTCCGGCCGCTGCCCGCCCGCTCCTGATCCCGCTGCAGCCTCTGCCCCGCTTGAGCCGCTGCCCGCGTGCTCCCGCTCCCGCCACAGCCTCTCCCCAGCCAGTGCACCTAAAAGGAGGGCGGAGGTTCTGGATCCCAGGGAAAGAGAGCGAGAAAGCGGAATGACACGGGGTCTTGAGGCTGCACTTTCCTGTCCCTCAGCTCAGGTCCCGTTGCGCTGTCCGAACACCTGTGTTTAAATCTGCTCTGATATCTAGAAACCTGCAGACCTCTATTTCCATGTCAGGGTAGAGAGGACCGTCTCATTCTTTTTTAAAGCTGCATCAATTATGATTTTACCATCATGTATTTACCCCGTGCCCCACGGGTGGACACTCAGGTTGTGTCCAGGTTGTGCTGTCCTACACAATGCTGCAGTGAGCATCCTGGTGTCCTTCAGAGATTTCTCTGGGTTTGGGCCTAGAGGTGACACTGATGGGACAAAGAATATCCACATGGAAAATACTGAAAGATAGGACCAGATTATCTTCCAAAGGCTGCAGTTTTATTGCTACCAAGAGTATGTGAGGCAATTTTAAATTGAGTTGAATTGTGGATGTGTTGAGTCTAATCAAAATTCTAGTGTTGGTCTCTTCATTGTCTGAGGTATTGCGTCAGGCCTCTGGAGACAGGTGCGTGCATGAGATGACTCCTGGCTTCCAGCTGTCTACACCATGTGTAACATGGCTGTTGGATGACTCTGGCGGCCTGCGGTCCCACAGTCAACTTTGTCATTCTCTTCTCCCCATTAAAATACAGATTGAGTACCCCTTATCCAAAATGCTTGGAAAGTATTTTGGATTTAGGATGTTTTCAGATTTGGGAATATTTGGAGAATACATTTGCAGAATGCTCCAATGAGCATTTCCTTTGAGTGTCATGTTAGCACTCAAAAAGTTTAGGAGTTTGGATTTTTGGATTAGAGACTCTTAACCTGTATATAAATATCCCAGACATTCTGTTTTCTACTATTCTTGGAGTTTCAGGTCCTCAAAGGAGCACAAAAATATTTTGCCAAACCACAGTTCTAATTTGTGATGTTTAAGATGTGGCTTTTGTATTTGCAAACTCGAATTGTTGTGCCAGACGCTCCAGCCTTGCCACCCAGCAAAAGGCCCCATGGAAGATTCTGCCAAAGAAATGCCAGATGGGCCAAGGCATCCAAGGTCTCAGGTGACTGGCCAGGGCAGCTCCAGTTGGCCGAGTTGTGCTAAGAGAGGGTCGCCTGGTGGGCGAGAGCCTGCCCATGCTACCCGAAGGGACAAGCAGTGTGAGTTAACATTTATTTATCGAGCTATGAGTATCAACGGGGAAGCGTGTTATACGCTTTACAAGGATCAACCAAGAGACAGGACTTGTTGCTTATCTACCTGAGGGCTGAGAAACTAGGATGCAGAGACTGGATGTGGGCTGCATAGCAAAGGCAATACTTACCCAAAGGAGTCAACGTATGATGGTGGCATTTCAGGACATAACTGAGTTCTCTGGAGTCAGCCTGAGGCCCTGCTCTGGGTGGTGGTGGCCAGTGTCCCTCCCCACCCTCTGGGCCTCCCATCTTACCTCCTAGCACCCTGTCTCTCTGAGCCTAAATGCCAGGGACCAAACCAGGAGGCTGGCAGCCAGCCTGGTCCGCACCATGGGCCCCTCCTCCATGGTCCCAAATCCTTCCTTGCACTTTCTGGACAAGCATGGAGCAGTTAGCTTCCAACCCTCGTACAAACACTGATGATCACAGCCCCATGTGGGGAGGGAGGCCGGTGTGTGCCGTGAGATGACCCCGCCCAGCCCCTGACCCCTGCCCACATTGATGCCGCATTTAGAGAAGAGATGGCCTGACCCCTCACCCACACCAAGGGTACCAAGGAGTCAAGTGTTGAGGTTAGAGGCGGGGATATCAGGGAGGTGAGCTGAGACCAGAGGGTGAGGTGAGATGCCCTCGTTCACATCAAGCCAGAGGAAGAGGGCTTTAAAGAGAGCTTTAGGCTTTGAGGTGTCCTCCGCAGGTGGAGAAATCCAGTGGACTGATGCCTCACCCCCACCCCCACCCCAAAGTCTAGAGGGCAAGAGACAGGCTGGCTGCTTTGATGGCGGAGCTGAGGAGAGGGCCGACGGCCCAGGTGAGGGCCTCGTGTGAGAGAGTCGGCGTGGAATCTCACAGGCCCAGTCCCAGGAGGCAGCCTGGGCAGTGAACAGACGCAGGCCAAGAGAAGGTGGGGCTGCCGCTACCCGTCAGGGGCTCCTTGGTTCTCTGAGGCCCACACAAAATATTCTAGTCAGGGGGACAGTGGGGACCATGTCCGGGCTCTGAAGACCCTTGGAGATGCCGATGAGAGAAAGAGGCGTAGCTTTCAACCTCCGCCAAGCCCAGAGCACAGTTCAGCTGGAGGCTGACCACGCCTGCTGCCCGGCCGAGGCTTCCCACCCCACCAGGCCGGGGCAGCAGGAGCGGCCTCCACTTCAAAGCAGGGGACTTGACGATGACGTCAGGCCCTTTTTATTGTTGGGCCTGGACGTGAGCCGAGCGGTGCTGTGTGACGTGAAGTGGTGGAGACCACGGGTATTTCCCTACCAAGAAGCAGCCTGGGCCTGTCAGGTTTCCATCTGGCCGTGGGAGGACTGGCCAGCAGAAGAGGTTTCAAGGGCCAGAGGTGGACACAAATAAAGCTGCTTTAAGTGGTTTCCAGTTCCACAGCTGTGCTGGCTCAGTGTCCTGGTGACATCCCTGAGTTCTGTGGCATCCAGAGGAGGGCTTTGGGGGGGCAACAGGTGTTTATTGACCTTCTTTAAAGAGCGGGCACCACGTGCATGGTGAGACGCACCCCCCTCCCAGAGGGGCCTTGGTCTCAGGCAGGGGCTCTTGGTGGGGCAGGGCCCAAACCCCGAGGGGGAATTTCTCTGTCTCTGCCCCTCAGCCAGGCCCAACAGTAGAAAGGGCCTGAGGGAAAGGTACGGAAGAGCTCCACCTGCCGGCTTGGGGTCCTGGGGAGGAGGGATTGAACTTGGGCCTGGAGTGGAGGGGGTCATGAGGAAGGTCCAGGAGACCCCAAGACTTGTGGGTGGGGCTTGCCAAGCCCCTCCCCTGCCTGGGATGAGAGTAAGAGACCCTGGTCAGCTAACGCGTCTCATCACCGCCGCCTCCAGTGTGAAGTGCTCAGTAACTGCAACATAAGGAAACGCAGCCTTCATCCAGACTTGAAACGATTCCTTCCCTTTCCACTTCCAAACTGCCCTGCCCTCGGGCTCCTGCCACCGTGGGAGGAAAAGCACAGTTCCAACCCATCAGGCTCAAGCTCGTAGCTAACAGGGCAGGCACTCCTGCAGCCTTCCGCCCCTTTTCTGGGTCTGATAGCTGCCAGGGACTCTTGCAAAACTGACTCTCTCTTGGGGAGTTTGCTAATGGCCACGTGCCCACAGCACGGCCACCGCTGAGGCCCATGCAAGGAGCCGACTCAGGCGTCCTCGGTCCCCATTCCCTCCTGCCTGGGAAAGGACCCAGTGGCAGAGGGGGGTCATGGCAGGGGGCAGGAACATTCACATCTGTGTTGCATGAGGGGAACCCTCCAGGTTGGCTGCTGCAGTCGGAGGTTCCCAAGGCCCCGGGGCCTGGGGGGCCCAGTGGGCAGGGCAGTCGTCCTGACCTGTTTGGTTGCACAGCTTGTTAACTTCGAAGAAAGCACCTCTGAGCAGTGGGAGGGTGACTCACCAGAGGGCAGCACTGGTTTGGGGGTGGGCTTCTCTGGTCCTACCTTTTCAGTTCACACAGTAAGGAAGGCCAGGCCTGTCCTGGGCAGTGTGATCAGCAAGTCTCCAAGCTGACGTATGAAACATGGGTGTGTCATCGGTTGGGGTGCATCTTGACCGCCATGCTCGCTTTGGGATGAAAGGAACAGGCTTTATGTCCCGGCTTTGTCACTTTCTAGCCTGTGACTTGGGCAAACCCTTTTACTTTTCTGGGTCTCACTGTCATCACCCATAGAGTGAGATAAAGACACCTTCCTCCCAAGTCCACCGTGAAGACTCAAAACGCTCAGCGCGTCCCTGCTCCTGGAAGTGTGCTGGGAGCCAAAGGAGCAGGGCTGTCCTGGCCTTGAAAGGCCGAGGGGCTCCTGGGGAGCTGTGCCCTGACCTGAGGCTTGCCCCCCCTTTCCCCAGGGGGCAGGGTGGGCTGGGAGCTTGGGCCAGACACCTGGGCAGCTGCCTCCCCTCTGGAACAGTCCTCATTTTATTCCCCTGGGGTCCTGAAAGTTGGAACTAACTGGCTGGCTAAGAAAACAAAAAAGAACAGGCAAAGGGCGAGCAAGCGCTTTGTGCGTGCTGCAAGGCAGGGTGTGTCTCAGGGATCTGTTTCCATGGGAACCAGCGGCACAGGCTGGCTCCTATGGGCACCAAAAAGAGAAACTTGGCAGAGGTTTCAGGCACCTGAAGTGGGATTCATGCCAGGGATACAAGGCTGGTTCAACATATGAAAGTCAATAAAGGTGATACAATAAATGTAACGGTCATGTGGCCAGTATGAATCTGGCCATCACAGCTTGGGTATGAACGGTGACAATCAGCCTTGCATCCCGTGAATATTCATAACCAATAAAATTGGGGGGAAAAAAGAATAAATGGGTACAGGAGATCTTATTGGTGTGGTGAAAATGTTCTAAAACTGATTTGTGGTGATGGCTGCACAACTTGATGAACTTACTAGAACTCATTGAATTGCATACCTGAAATGGGTGGATTACAAGGTATATAAAATATTCCTCAATAAAGTGTTTTTTAAACAAAGAGCATTTCACTGACATCCAGCAGATCCCGAAATACAACACACTTCTGCCACTAAATAGCTAAACAGCCCTGGACAAGTAGTGCACTTACTGTAGACCTTTGCTTCATTACCTATAAAGAAAGCGTTGGGCCAGCTGAAGCCCAGAGTGTCTCAGGCCTCTTCCCATTGCCACATTCTACGGCTATTTTGGCAAAGTTAGTCCAAAGAAAACACTTTTGTTCCTTGGCAGATATCTAAGGAAGGATGCTCCTCTGAAAGAAATTAAAATCGCAAAATTTCCTTTAAAAAATTGCCAAAGGAAAAGTTGATCTCCTAGAAGTAGCAGAATAGTGGTCACTAGAGGCTGGGAAGGGTAGGGCGAGGAGGGGAAAGGCAGAGGTTACAGATACAAAGTTGCAGCTGGACAGGAGGAACTATTTGTACTGATCTACAGCTTTGTAAGGTGGCTAGAGTCAGCACGCATTTATTAGATAATTTCAAATAGCTAAAAGAGAGGATTTTGAATTTTCCCAGCACAAAGAAATGACAAATATTTGAGTGATGAGTATGCTGATTACCCAGATTTCATCATTATAAACATGGATTCAAATCCAGCGGTGGCCCGGCCAAAACCAAGCCGAGGTGGGGGTGGCTAGGACAGCGTGTGTCACAGGCTCGCGCGGGGCAGGCTCCGGAACCGCGTGGCGGAAGTGACGTCACAAAGGGGCCTGGTTACCATGGTGCGCGTGGGGGACGCCTGAGGCCGGTGGGCGCCAGTGCTCCCCGGCTCCCCTCAAGGCCGGCTGCGCTGTGTCTGCTGCTGTCGCCGGGGCCCGTTCGCGTTCCCGACAGAACGCAGAGCTGTCTCAGCTGCTGGTGGTGGCCCGGCCAGGCCGTGGCTACTGTGGCCACAGCCGGAGCAGCCTCGGCGCCATGGAGGTGCCCGGGGCTGCCCCTCAGCCGTACTTGGGGCTGGTCCTGGGAAAGCTGTGCAGGACTGTGGCAGCATTGCCTGAAGACCTGAGACCGGGCCCTGGTTTTCCGTGGGAACTGGTGACATGTGCGGCTCTTACTGGATTTTTGATTCTCTTGTTTTTGTGGAGAAGTGTTCGATCGGTGAGAAGCCGGCTTTATGTGAGAAGAGAGAAAAAGCTTGCTGAAAAGCTTTCTGGACTAATTGAAGAAAAATGTAAACTACTTGACAAACTTTGCGTTGTTCAAGAGGAGTATGAAGGCTTGGAGTCAGCTGTGAAGGATGCCAGCTTTGAGAAGGGGTCAACAGAAGCACAAAGCTTGGAGGCAACCTATGAAAAGCTGAGCAGCTCCAAATCTAAACTTGAGGATGAAATAGTCTTTCTAGCCAAAGAATTAAAGGAACAGAAATCTAAACATTGTGAGCAAGATGAATTGATGGCGGATATTTCAAAAAGGATACAGTCCCTAGAAGATGAATCGAAATCCATCCAGTCACAAGTAGCTGAAGCCAAACTAATCTGCAAAATATTTCAAATGAATGAAGAACGTCTGAAGGTGGCAATAAAAGACGCCTTGAATGAAAATTCCCAACTTCAGGAAAGCCAGAAACAGCTTTTACAAGAAGCGGAAGTATTGAAAGAACAAGTGAGTGAACTTAATAAACAGAAAATACTATTTGAAAACTCCAAAGTCCAGGCAGAACGAGTTCTGAGTGATAAAGAAAATCACATCAAGTCTCTGGCTGAACGCTTGCTCAAGATGACAGACTGGGCTGCTGTGCTTGGAGAAGACATGATGGCTGATGACTTGGAATTGCAGATGAAGAGTGAATCACAAAATGGTGCTCGCTTAGATGATCTGCCAAAAGGAGCTTTGAAGAAACTGATTCACACTGCTAAGTTAAATGCTTCTTTCAAAACCCTAGAAGGAGAAAGAAACCAAATTTACCCTGAGTTGTCTGAAGTAGATAAAACAAAGGAAGAGCTTATAGAGCATATTACAAATCTCCAGACTGAACAAGCATCTTTACAGTCAGAAAACACACAGTTGGAAAGTGAAAATCAGAAGCTTCGGCAGAAACTTAAAGGAATGACTGAACTGTATCAAGAAAATGGAATGAAACTCCACAGGAAGTTAATAGCAGAGGAAAAGGACCGGTTAGAGAAGGAGGAGAAACTTTCCAAAGTAGAAGAGAAGATGAGCCATGCAGCTGAGGAACTGGAGACCTACAGAAGGAGAGCCAGAGATGCAGAAGAAGAATTGGAGAGAAGCGTTCGTTCTTATCAAGGGCAGATGACTGCCTATGAGAAAGAAGCGCATGGCAGCTGGGTGGCAGCTGAGACTGCTGAAAGACACCTCAGGTATTTAAGGAAAGTAAATGTTTCCAAGAGACAAAAATTAGCTGAAAAAGAGTTTAAATTTGAACTTTTCAAAAAAGATCCATATGTAGTTGATGTTCCAAAGACAGCATTTGGCGGAGAGCATTCCCCATGTGGTGCCTCACCAGTGGGTCGACCTTCATCCGAAACGAGAGCTTTTCTCTCTCCACTCAGACTCGCACCTTTGACTCCAGGGCGAGGAGGAGGAAGAGGCTCAAGAGGCCCAGAGAATACTCTGGATCACCAGATGACCAATGAAAGAGGAGAATCGGGCTGTGATAGGTTAACCGATTCTCATGGAGCACCATCTGGGTACCTGTCACCTCCGTGGGAACAGCACCGGAGGATGAGGATCCCTCCACCAGGCCACCCATGTTCTGATCCAGCTCTTCTTCCACGAAGGCAAGACGGATTTGATTCTAATCCTGGTGGACCGTCTGGCCCAGCAGAACTCAGAAGTTTTAACCTGGCTTCTTTGGATAAAGTGGATGGGCCAAAGCCCTCACAAACGGAATCCAGGAGAAATGATACCAAAGGCGACCTTGGTAATGTAAATGTGCCTCATTCATCTGTGCCTGCTGAAAGGGAAGCAAGTGGCCCTGGCTTTGCTCCTCCACCTTTTCCTGCAATCAGAGGTCCATTGTTTCCAGTGGGTAGGAGGGGTCCATTCATGAGAAGAGAACCTCCTTTTCCTCCACCTCCTCCAGGAAGCATGTATGGAGCTCCTCAAAATTATTATCTCCCAAGGGATTTCCCTGTGCAGCCACCACCTCCATCTGGGTTCCTGTCACCTCCGTGGGAACAACACCGAAGGATGATGATTCCCCCACCAGGCCACCCATGTTCTGATCCAGCTCTTCTTCCACAAAGGCAAGACGGATTTGATCCTGATCCTGGTGGACCGTCTGGCCCAGCAGAGCTCAGAAGTTTTAACCTGGCTTCTTTGG
The DNA here is from genome assembly GCF_027409185.1 of Cynocephalus volans. Lineage (NCBI taxonomy): Eukaryota > Metazoa > Chordata > Mammalia > Dermoptera > Cynocephalidae > Cynocephalus > Cynocephalus volans. The sequence continues at coordinate 89,831,272 of NC_084473.1, read as the reverse complement.
ATAAAGTGGATGGGCCAAAGCCCTCACAAACGGAATCCAGCAGAAATGATACCAAAGACGACCTTGGTAATGTAAATGTGCCTCATTCATCTGTGCCTGCTGAAAGGGAAGCAAGTGGCCCTGGCTTTGCTCCTCCACCTTTTCCTGCAATCAGAGGTCCATTGTTTCCAGTAGATAGGAGGGGTCCATTCCTGAGAAGAGAACCTCCTTTTCCTCCACCTCCTCCAGGAAGCATGTATGGAGCTCCTCAAAATTATTATCTCCCAAGGGATTTCCCTGTGCAGCCACCACCTCCATCTGGGTTCCTGTCACCTCCGTGGGAACAACACCGAAGGATGATGATTCCTCCACCAGGCCACCCATGTTCTGATCCAGCTCTTCTTCCACAAAGGCAAGACGGATTTGATCCTGATCCTGGTGGACCGTCTGGCCCAGCAGAACTGAGAAGTTTTAACCTGGCTTCTTTGGATAAAGTGGATGGGCCAAAGCCCTCACAAACGGAATCCAGCAGAAATGATACCAAAGACGACCTTGGTAATGTAAATGTGCCTCATTCATCTGTGCCTGCTGAAAGGGAAGCAAGTGGCCCTGGCTTTGCTCCTCCACCTTTTCCTGCAATCAGAGGTCCATTGTTTCCAGTGGATAGGAGGGGTCCATTCATGAGAAGAGAACCTCCTTTTCCTCCACCTCCTCCAGGAAGCATGTATGGAGCTCCTCAAAATTATTTTCTACCAAGGGATTGCTCTGTCCAGCCACCACCTCCATTTGCAATGAGAAATGTCTATTCACTGAGGGGATTTCCTCCTTATGTTCCTCTAGGAGCTGGATTTTCACCTCCACCCCCACATTCTGAAAGTAGGGGTGAGTTCCCTTCAGGGTCGATTCCGTGCTCAAATGAGCCTGCTCCTGAAATCCAGAAGCACAGCAAGAAACCTGATGATATTTTTGGTCTCTCTTCATAAATAGTTTTGACTTATCTTTCATTTTCAGTTTAAGTAACTACAATTTTTGCTCAAATTGAAGCTTAATGGAATTATAATTCTCAGGATGCTATTTTGTAAATAAAGATGATTTAAATATGAATTTCGTGAGTAAATTATTTCCATTTTATTTTATCCTAGATTGTATAATTATTTTAATTTGATTAACTAACCCACTATTACATAAACAATAATGGGAAATTTATTTAGGTTATCTTGCAGTTGGGGATGTTTTAAACTCCAAGGGCTGTGTCTTTATGCCAAGAACTGTATTTACTACGGTTGTAGACAAATGTGAAAGTAACTTTATGCTTAATTAAATTTTCATTGATTTAAAGACTTGCTTGGTATTGATAATAATAATAAAATCAGCGAGGTTTTTAATTAAAAAAATCACAATGTACCCCATAAATATGTACAGTTATTAGGTGTCCGTTAAAAATAATAATAATCTTTTAAAATTACCAAAAGAAATTGTGGATCTAAGACCCTTCAAGACCCTCTATTTATAAAAACTTGCTGTCGATGGATATTTTTATGCTCTTAAAACATGAAATCTAAGCCTCTGTCCATGCTGCAATGAAAAAGTCTGTGGTGAGAAGATATGATAAGAAGATGAAGCATATTATTAACCAGTGTTTATGTGTTTCATAGACCTTTACTATCTAGAAAGAAACCTGTAAGGAGGGTATAATGATGCTTCTATGGTTCTAATTTAAATTTTTTATGAATAGAAAACAGTGAGCACTGTATACAGGTAAAAAGCCATATAACATCCTGCATATATGGGTATCTGAGAACTTCAAAATGTTTGTGGAAAAATAGAATTGAAAGATAATATGAATCTTCCCTGAGCTTTGTGAAGTGCCGCCGTACATGGAGATGTGTGTATTATATAATTACGCATGTGTGTGTGTGTAATTGACAGTTAACGTTTTTCTGATGATAAAAATAATACATTACTGCTAAGTTTTGCTTGAAATATCTGAAGAATATGCACCAGTCAATCTTTAGGTTAAAATTAAGGATGATTTCCATGTGACCGCAACATTAAGAACTTTAATCCTTGGGGAAAAAAAAATCATTCAACTCTATAGCGCCTATATGGGTGGTATGCATTAACAACATAAATGAGATTTTCTTCTCAGTTTTTGCAAAAAAAAAAAATTTTTTTTTGTAAAATAGGGGAAATTCTCTAGAAAATTCTTTGATATTTCTTATCTAGAAAATAATTTGGTAAGTCTCATATTTATGCCTTAGAAAAAAGACAGTATGTGGCATTACACTCTGGTGCTTTGTACTCTGTCAGTGCAGCTAAGCTGGGAATTAATTACATTTTCCACAGTTTCCTTCCGTCTCTTCTTCCAGATTAGAATTGGCCAAGAAAGAAACTTGCAGAATATTGGAAACTGGAAATGAGGCAGTGGCCATAACCATCTGCAGATCTTTTCTCAGGCAGATTCAGAGACAGACAGAAGAAGAGGCCGGGCCCATGTGGGTAAAAACCTCCAGCCGAGTCTGTGAAGTGACGTATCCCGAGGTTGTCCTGAGGGGAGTGCTTCCGTTTTTCTTTGTTCACGGGTGTTCTCCTCAAACCAAAGCCATTTTTCTGGAAATGTTCTTCTCTAAAGCTTCTTGGCCTTTAAAAACCTAGTATTTGTCAGTTGAGTTTTGGTGCAGCAGCAAAGACCCTCCACAGTCATCTGAAGTGGCTGCTGAAGCACTTCTTCTGCAGTTAGTGTCTCTGTGAAGCTCAACTTGCTTCACATTCTTCCACCAAAGCAACGTGTTGCCACAGATTCCTGCAGCAGCAGGTAGGAGAGTCCAGCTGCTTCTGAGGAGCGTCAGCGCTGCAGCGGCCTCCTCAGCGCTCCAGCGCTCCCGCTCCGCTGCAGCCTCTGCCCCGCTAGAGCCGCTGCCCGCGTGCTCCCGATCCCACTGCAGCGTCGGCCCATTGGAGCTGCTGCCGCCAGCTCCCGCTCCCTATGCAGCCCCCCTTTCCAGCCTCTGCCCCTTTCCAGCCGCTGCCCCGCTGCAGCCGCTGCATGCACGCTCCCGCTCCTGCTCCCGCTGCAGCCTCTGCCCCGTTCGAGCTGCTGCCGTGCGCTCCCGATCGCGCTGCAGCCTCTGCCTGGCTCGAGCCGCTGCCCTGGCGCTCCCGATCCCGCTGCAGCCTCTGCCCTGTTTGAGCCGCTGCCCGCGCCCTCCCGATCCCGCTGCAGCCCGTGCCCCTCTCGAGCTTCTGCCCCTCTCGAGCAGCTTCCCCCACGCTCACGCGCCCGCTCCCGCCTCCGCCTTTGCCCAGCTCCAGCTATTGCCCGCGCCCTCATGCTCCGGCTCCAGCCTCTGCTCCGCTACAGCTGCTGCCCGCTTGCTTCCGATCCCGCTGCAGCGTTTGCCCTGCTGGAGCCGCTGCCCGCGCTCACGATCCCGCTGCAGCCTCTGCTTCTCTAGAGCGGCTGCCCGCGCGCTCCCGCTCAGGCTGCAGCCTCTGCCCAGCTGGAGCCACTGCCCACGCGTTCCCGATCCCGCTGCAGCCTCTGCCCCGCTCGAGCAGCTGCCCGCACGCTCCCGATCTGGCTGCAGCCTCTGCACCGCTTGAGCCGCTGCCCCCGCGCTCCCGATCGGGCTGCAGCCTCTGCCCTGCTCGAGCCGCTGCCTGGGCGCTCCCGATCCCGCTGCAGCCTCTGCCTGGCTGGAGCCGCCGCCCGTGCGCTCCCGATCCCCCTGCAGGCTCTGCCCGGCTGGAGCCGCTGCCCACCCGCTCCTGATCCCGCAGCAGCCTCTGCCCCGCTCGAGCCGCTGCCTGCGCGCTCCCGATCGCGCTGCAGCCTCTGCACCGCTCGAGCTCCTGCCCGCACGCTAGCGCTCCAGCTCCCGCTGCAGTCTTTGCCCAGCTCGAGCTGTTTCCCACCCCCTCCTGCTCCCGCCCCACCGCAGCCTTTGCCCAGCTCCAGCTGTTGCCCACGCCCTCCCGCTCCCGCTGCAGCCTCTGCCCTGCTGCAGCCGCTGCCCTGGCTCTCCCGATCACGCTGCAGCCTCTGCCCCTCTCGAGCCTCTGCCCCTCTCCCGCCGCTGCCCCCACACTCACGCTCCCGCTCCCGCCTCCGCCTTGGCCCAGTTCCAGCTGTTGCCCGAGCCCTCCTGCTCCCGCTCCAGCCTCTGCTCCGCTAGAGCTGCTGCCCGCTTGCTCCCGATCCCGCTGCAGCTTTTGCCCTGCTGGAGCCGCTGCCCGTGCTCACGATCCCGCTGCAGCCCCTGCCTCGCTCCAGCGGCTGCCCGCACGCTCCCGATCTCGCTGCAGCCTCTGCCCGCCTGGAGCCGCTGCCCGCGCGCTCCAGAACCCGCTGCAGCCTCTGCCTCACTGGAGCCACTGCCCGCGCGCTCCCGATCTCGCTGCAGCCTCTGCCCGGCTGGAGCCGCTGCCCGTGTGCTCCCGCTCCCCCTGCAGGCTCTGCCCGGCTCGAGCCGCTCCCCACCCGTTCCTGATCCCACAGCAGCCTCTGCCCCGCTCGAGCCCGAGCCGCTGCCTGCGCGCTCCCGATCGCGCTGCAGCCTCTGCCCCGCTCGAGCCGCTGCCTGCGCGTTCCCGATCCCGCCGCAACCTCTGCCCCGCTCGAGCTTCTGCCCGCACGCTAGCGCTCCAGCTCCCGCTGCAGTCTTTGCCCAGCTCGAGCTGTTTCCCACCCCCTCCTGCTCCCGCCCCACCGCAGCCTTTGCCCAGCTCCAGCTGTTGCCCACGCCCTCCCGCTCCCGCTGCAGCCTCTGCCCTGCTGCAGCCGCTGCCCTGGCTCTCCCGATCACGCTGCAGCCTCTGCCCCTCTCGAGCCTCTGACCCTCTCCCGCCGCTGCCCCCACACTCACGCTCTCGCTCCCGCCTCCGCCTTGGCCCAGTTCCAGCTGTTGCCCGAGCCCTCCTGCTCCCGCTCCAGCCTCTGCTCCGCTAGAGCTGCTGCCCGCTTGCTCCCGATCCCGCTGCAGCTTTTGCCCTGCTGGAGCCGCTGCCCGTGCTCACGATCCCGCTGCAGCCCCTGCCTCGCTCCAGCGGCTGCCCGCACGCTCCCGATCTCGCTGCAGCCTCTGCCCGCCTGGAGCCGCTGCCCGCGCGCTCCAGAACCCGCTGCAGCCTCTGCCTCACTGGAGCCACTGCCCGCGCGCTCCCGATCTCGCTGCAGCCTCTGCCCGGCTGGAGCCGCTGCCCGTGTGCTCCCGCTCCCCCTGCAGGCTCTGCCCGGCTCGAGCCGCTCCCCACCCGTTCCTGATCCCACAGCAGCCTCTGCCCCGCTCGAGCCCGAGCCGCTGCCTGCGCGCTCCCGATCGCGCTGCAGCCTCTGCACCGCTCGAGCCGCTGCCTGCGCGTTCCCGATCCCGCCGCAACCTCTGCCCCGCTCGAGCTTCTGCCCGCACGCTAGCGCTCCAGCTCACGCAGCAGTCTTTGCCCAGCTCGAGCTGTTTCCCACTCCCTCCTGCTCCCGCCCCACCGCAGCCTTTGCCCAGCTCCAGCTGTTGCCCAAGCCCTCCCGCTCCCGCTGCAGCCTCTGCCCCGCTAGAGCTGCTGCCCGCCCACTCCCGATCTAGCTGCAGCCTCTGCCCCTCTCGAGCCTCTGACCCTCTCCCGCCGCTGCCCCGACGCTCACGCTCCCGCTCCCGCCTCCGCCATTGCCCAGCTCCAGCTGTTGCCCACGCCCTCCCGCTCCCGCTGCAGCCTCTGCCCAGCTAGAGCCGCTGCCCGCCCACTCCCGATCTAGCTGCAGCCTCTGCCCCTCTCGAGCCTCTGCCCCTCTCCCGCCCCTTCCCCGACGCTCACGCTCCCGCTCCCGCCTCCGCCTTTGCCCAGCTCCAGCTGTTGCCTGCGCCCTCCTGCTCCCGCTCCAGCCTCTGTCCCGCTCGATCCGCTGCCTGCGCACTCCCGATCGCGCTGCAGCCTCTGCACCGCTCAGCCGCTGTCCCCGCTCTCCCGATCTGGGCTCCCCGATCCCCCTGCAGGCTCTGCCCGGCTCCGGCCGCTGCCCGCCCGCTCCTGATCCCGCTGCAGCCTCTGCCCCGCTTGAGCCGCTGCCCGCGTGCTCCCGCTCCCGCCACAGCCTCTCCCCAGCCAGTGCACCTAAAAGGAGGGCGGAGGTTCTGGATCCCAGGGAAAGAGAGCGAGAAAGCGGAATGACACGGGGTCTTGAGGCTGCACTTTCCTGTCCCTCAGCTCAGGTCCCGTTGCGCTGTCCGAACACCTGTGTTTAAATCTGCTCTGATATCTAGAAACCTGCAGACCTCTATTTCCATGTCAGGGTAGAGAGGACCGTCTCATTCTTTTTTTAAAGCTGCATCAATTATGATTTTACCATCATGTATTTACCCTGTGCCCCACGGGTGGACACTCAGGTTGTGTCCAGGTTGTGCTGTCCTACACAATGCTGCAGTGAGCATCCTGGTGTCCTTCAGAGATTTCTCTGGGTTTGGGCCTAGAGGTGACACTGATGGGACAAAGAATATCCACATGGAAAATACTGAAAGATAGGACCAGATTATCTTCCAAAGGCTGCAGTTTTATTGCTACCAAGAGTATGTGAGGCAATTTTAAATTGAGTTGAATTGTGGATGTGTTGAGTCTAATCAAAATTCTAGTGTTGGTCTCTTCATTGTCTGAGGTATTGCGTCAGGCCTCTGGAGACAGGTGCGTGCATGAGATGACTCCTGGCTTCCAGCTGTCTACACCATGTGTAACATGGCTGTCGGATGACTCTGGCGGCCTGCGGTCCCACAGTCAACTTTGTCATTCTCTTCTCCCCATTAAAATACAGATTGAGTACCCCTTATCCAAAATGCTTGGAAAGTATTTTGGATTTAGGATGTTTTCAGATTTGGGAATATTTGGAGAATACATTTGCAGAATGCTCCAATGAGCATTTCCTTTGAGTGTCATGTTAGCACTCAAAAAGTTTAGGAGTTTGGATTTTTGGATTAGAGACTCTTAACCTGTATATAAATATCCCAGACATTCTGTTTTCTACTATTCTTGGAGTTTCAGGTCCTCAAAGGAGCACAAAAATATTTTGCCAAACCACAGTTCTAATTTGTGATGTTTAAGATGTGGCTTTTGTATTTGCAAACTCGAATTGTTGTGCCAGACGCTCCAGCCTTGCCACCCAGCAAAAGGCCCCATGGAAGATTCTGCCAAAGAAATGCCAGATGGGCCAAGGCATCCAAGGTCTCAGGTGACTGGCCAGGGCAGCTCCAGTTGGCCGAGTTGTGCTAAGAGAGGGTCGCCTGGTGGGCGAGAGCCTGCCCATGCTACCCGAAGGGACAAGCAGTGTGAGTTAACATTTATTTATCGAGCTATGAGTATCAACGGGGAAGCGTGTTATACGCTTTACAAGGATCAACCAAGAGACAGGACTTGTTGCTTATCTACCTGAGGGCTGAGAAACTAGGATGCAGAGACTGGATGTGGGCTGCATAGCAAAGGCAATACTTACCCAAAGGAGTCAACGTATGATGGTGGCATTTCAGGACATAACTGAGTTCTCTGGAGTCAGCCTGAGGCCCTGCTCTGGGTGGTGGTGGCCAGTGTCCCTCCCCACCCTCTGGGCCTCCCATCTTACCTCCTAGCACCCTGTCTCTCTGAGCCTAAATGCCAGGGACCAAACCAGGAGGCTGGCAGCCAGCCTGGTCCACACCATGGGCCCCTCCTCCATGGTCCCAAATCCTTCCTTGCACTTTCTGGACAAGCATGGAGCAGTTAGCTTCCAACCCTCGTACAAACACTGATGATCACAGCCCCATGTGGGGAGGGAGGCCGGTGTGTGCCGTGAGATGACCCCGCCCAGCCCCTGACCCCTGCCCACATTGATGCCGCATTTAGAGAAGAGATGGCCTGACCCCTCACCCACACCAAGGGTACCAAGGAGTCAAGTGTTGAGGTTAGAGGCGGGGATATCAGGGAGGTGAGCTGAGACCAGAGGGTGAGGTGAGATGCCCTCGTTCACATCAAGCCAGAGGAAGAGGGCTTTAAAGAGAGCTTTAGGCTTTGAGGTGTCCTCCGCAGGTGGAGAAATCCAGTGGACTGATGCCTCACCCCCACCCCCACCCCAAAGTCTAGAGGGCAAGAGACAGGCTGGCTGCTTTGATGGCGGAGCTGAGGAGAGGGCCGACGGCCCAGGTGAGGGCCTCGTGTGAGAGAGTCGGCGTGGAATCTCACAGGCCCAGTCCCAGGAGGCAGCCTGGGCAGTGAACAGACGCAGGCCAAGAGAAGGTGGGGCTGCCGCTACCCGTCAGGGGCTCCTTGGTTCTCTGAGGCCCACACAAAATATTCTAGTCAGGGGGACAGTGGGGACCATGTCCGGGCTCTGAAGACCCTTGGAGATGCCGATGAGAGAAAGAGGCGTAGCTTTCAACCTCCGCCAAGCCCAGAGCACAGTTCAGCTGGAGGCTGACCACGCCTGCTGCCCGGCCGAGGCTTCCCACCCCACCAGGCCGGGGCAGCAGGAGCGGCCTCCACTTCAAAGCAGGGGACTTGACGATGACGTCAGGCCCTTTTTATTGTTGGGCCTGGACGTGAGCCGAGCGGTGCTGTGTGACGTGAAGTGGTGGAGACCACGGGTATTTCCCTACCAAGAAGCAGCCTGGGCCTGTCAGGTTTCCATCTGGCCGTGGGAGGACTGGCCAGCAGAAGAGGTTTCAAGGGCCAGAGGTGGACACAAATAAAGCTGCTTTAAGTGGTTTCCAGTTCCACAGCTGTGCTGGCTCAGTGTCCTGGTGACATCCCTGAGTTCTGTGGCATCCAGAGGAGGGCTTTGGGGGGGCAACAGGTGTTTATTGACCTTCTTTAAAGAGCGGGCACCACGTGCATGGTGAGACGCACCCCCCTCCCAGAGGGGCCTTGGTCTCAGGCAGGGGCTCTTGGTGGGGCAGGGCCCAAACCCCGAGGGGGAATTTCTCTGTCTCTGCCCCTCAGCCAGGCCCAACAGTAGAAAGGGCCTGAGGGAAAGGTACGGAAGAGCTCCACCTGCCGGCTTGGGGTCCTGGGGAGGAGGGATTGAACTTGGGCCTGGAGTGGAGGGGGTCATGACGAAGGTCCAGGAGACCCCAAGACTTGTGGGTGGGGCTTGCCAAGCCCCTCCCCTGCCTGGGATGAGAGTAAGAGACCCTGGTCAGCTAACGCGTCTCATCACCGCCGCCTCCAGTGTGAAGTGCTCAGTAACTGCAACATAAGGAAACGCAGCCTTCATCCAGACTTGAAACGATTCCTTCCCTTTCCACTTCCAAACTGCCCTGCCCTCGGGCTCCTGCCACCGTGGGAGGAAAAGCACAGTTCTAACCCATCAGGCTCAAGCTCGTAGCTAACAGGGCAGGCACTCCTGCAGCCTTCCGCCCCTTTTCTGGGTCTGATAGCTGCCAGGGACTCTTGCAAAACTGACTCTCTCTTGGGGAGTTTGCTAATGGCCACGTGCCCACAGCACGGCCACCGCTGAGGCCCATGCAAGGAGCCGACTCAGGCGTCCTCGGTCCCCATTCCCTCCTGCCTGGGAAAGGACCCAGTGGCAGAGGGGGGTCATGGCAGGGGGCAGGAACATTCACATCTGTGTTGCATGAGGGGAACCCTCCAGGTTGGCTGCTGCAGTCGGAGGTTCCCAAGGCCCCGGGGCCTGGGGGGCCCAGTGGGCAGGGCAGTCGTCCTGACCTGTTTGGTTGCACAGCTTGTTAACTTCGAAGAAAGCACCTCTGAGCAGTGGGAGGGTGACTCACCAGAGGGCAGCACTGGTTTGGGGGTGGGCTTCTCTGGTCCTACCTTTTCAGTTCACACAGTAAGGAAGGCCAGGCCTGTCCTGGGCAGTGTGATCAGCAAGTCTCCAAGCTGACGTATGAAACATGGGTGTGTCATCGGTTGGGGTGCATCTTGACCGCCATGCTCGCTTTGGGATGAAAGGAACAGGCTTTATGTCCCGGCTTTGTCACTTTCTAGCCTGTGACTTGGGCAAACCCTTTTACTTTTCTGGGTCTCACTGTCATCACCCATAGAGTGAGATAAAGACACCTTCCTCCCAAGTCCACCGTGAAGACTCAAAACGCTCAGCGCGTCCCTGCTCCTGGAAGTGTGCTGGGAGCCAAAGGAGCAGGGCTGTCCTGGCCTTGAAAGGCCGAGGGGCTCCTGGGGAGCTGTGCCCTGACCTGAGGCTTGCCCCCCCTTTCCCCAGGGGGCAGGGTGGGCTGGGAGCTTGGGCCAGACACCTGGGCAGCTGCCTCCCCTCTGGAACAGTCCTCATTTTATTCCCCTGGGGTCCTGAAAGTTGGAACTAACTGGCTGGCTAAGAAAACAAAAAAGAACAGGCAAAGGGCGAGCAAGCGCTTTGTGCGTGCTGCAAGGCAGGGTGTGTCTCAGGGATCTGTTTCCATGGGAACCAGCGGCACAGGCTGGCTCCTATGGGCACCAAAAAGAGAAACTTGGCAGAGGTTTCAGGCACCTGAAGTGGGATTCATGCCAGGGATACAAGGCTGGTTCAACATATGAAAGTCAATAAAGGTGATACAATAAATGTAACGGTCATGTGGCCAGTATGAATCTGGCCATCACAGCTTGGGTATGAACGGTGACAATCAGCCTTGCATCCCGTGAATATTCATAACCAATAAAATTGGGGGGAAAAAAGAATAAATGGGTACAGGAGATCTTATTGGTGTGGTGAAAATGTTCTAAAACTGATTTGTGGTGATGGCTGCACAACTTGATGAACTTACTAGAACTCATTGAATTGCATACCTGAAATGGGTGGATTACAAGGTATATAAAATATTCCTCAATAAAGTGTTTTTTAAACAAAGAGCATTTCACTGACATCCAGCAGATCCCGAAATACAACACACTTCTGCCACTAAATAGCTAAACAGCCCTGGACAAGTAGTGCACTTACTGTAGACCTTTGCTTCATTACCTATAAAGAAAGCGTTGGGCCAGCTGAAGCCCAGAGTGTCTCAGGCCTCTTCCCATTGCCACATTCTACGGCTATTTTGGCAAAGTTAGTCCAAAGAAAACACTTTTGTTCCTTGGCAGATATCTAAGGAAGGATGCTCCTCTGAAAGAAATTAAAATCGCAAAATTTCCTTTAAAAAATTGCCAAAGGAAAAGTTGATCTCCTAGAAGTAGCAGAATAGTGGTCACTAGAGGCTGGGAAGGGTAGGGCGAGGAGGGGAAAGGCAGAGGTTACAGATACAAAGTTGCAGCTGGACAGGAGGAACTATTTGTACTGATCTACAGCTTTGTAAGGTGGCTAGAGTCAGCACGCATTTATTAGATAATTTCAAATAGCTAAAAGAGAGGATTTTGAATTTTCCCAGCACAAAGAAATGACAAATATTTGAGTGATGAGTATGCTGATTACCCAGATTTCATCATTATAAACATGGATTCAAATCCAGCGGTGGCCCGGCCAAAACCAAGCCGAGGTGGGGGTGGCTAGGACAGCGTGTGTCACAGGCTCGCGCGGGGCAGGCTCCGGAACCGCGTGGCGGAAGTGACGTCACAAAGGGGCCTGGTTACCATGGTGCGCGTGGGGGACGCCTGAGGCCGGTGGGCGCCAGTGCTCCCCGGCTCCCCTCAAGGCCGGCTGCGCTGTGTCTGCTGCTGTCGCCGGGGCCCGTTCGCGTTCCCGACAGAACGCAGAGCTGTCTCAGCTGCTGGTGGTGGCCCGGCCAGGCCGTGGCTACTGTGGCCACAGCCGGAGCAGCCTCGGCGCCATGGAGGTGCCCGGGGCTGCCCCTCAGCCGTACTTGGGGCTGGTCCTGGGAAAGCTGTGCAGGACTGTGGCAGCATTGCCTGAAGACCTGAGACCGGGCCCTGGTTTTCCGTGGGAACTGGTGACATGTGCGGCTCTTACTGGATTTTTGATTCTCTTGTTTTTGTGGAGAAGTGTTCGATCGGTGAGAAGCCGGCTTTATGTGAGAAGAGAGAAAAAGCTTGCTGAAAAGCTTTCTGGACTAATTGAAGAAAAATGTAAACTACTTGACAAACTTTGCGTTGTTCAAGAGGAGTATGAAGGCTTGGAGTCAGCTGTGAAGGATGCCAGCTTTGAGAAGGGGTCAACAGAAGCACAAAGCTTGGAGGCAACCTATGAAAAGCTGAGCAGCTCCAAATCTAAACTTGAGGATGAAATAGTCTTTCTAGCCAAAGAATTAAAGGAACAGAAATCTAAACATTGTGAGCAAGATGAATTGATGGCGGATATTTCAAAAAGGATACAGTCCCTAGAAGATGAATCGAAATCCATCCAGTCACAAGTAGCTGAAGCCAAACTAATCTGCAAAATATTTCAAATGAATGAAGAACGTCTGAAGGTGGCAATAAAAGACGCCTTGAATGAAAATTCCCAACTTCAGGAAAGCCAGAAACAGCTTTTACAAGAAGCGGAAGTATTGAAAGAACAAGTGAGTGAACTTAATAAACAGAAAATAATATTTGAAAACTCCAAAGTCCAGGCAGAACGAGTTCTGAGTGATAAAGAAAATCACATCAAGTCTCTGGCTGAACGCTTGCTCAAGATGACAGACTGGGCTGCTGTGCTTGGAGAAGACATGATGGCTGATGACTTGGAATTGCAGATGAAGAGTGAATCACAAAAGGGTGCTCGCTTAGATGATCTGCCAAAAGGAGCTTTGAAGAAACTGATTCACACTGCTAAGTTAAATGCTTCTTTCAAAACCCTAGAAGGAGAAAGAAACCAAATTTACCCTGAGTTGTCTGACGTAGATAAAACAAAGGAAGAGCTTATAGAGCATATTACAAATCTCCAGACTGAACAAGCATCTTTACAGTCAGAAAACACACAGTTGGAAAGTGAAAATCAGAAGCTTCGGCAGAAACTTAAAGGAATGACTGAACTGTATCAAGAAAATGGAATGAAACTCCACAGGAAGTTAATAGCAGAGGAAAAGGACCGGTTAGAGAAGGAGGAGAAACTTTCCAAAGTAGAAGAGAAGATGAGCCATGCAGCTGAGGAACTGGAGACCTACAGAAGGAGAGCCAGAGATGCAGAAGAAGAATTGGAGAGAAGCGTTCGTTCTTATCAAGGGCAGATGACTGCCTATGAGAAAGAAGCGCATGGCAGCTGGGTGGCAGCTGAGACTGCTGAAAGACACCTCAGGTATTTAAGGAAAGTAAATGTTTCCAAGAGACAAAAATTAGCTGAAAAAGAGTTTAAATTTGAACTTTTCAAAAAAGATCCATATGTAGTTGATGTTCCAAAGACAGCATTTGGCGGAGAGCATTCCCCATGTGGTGCCTCACCAGTGGGTCGACCTTCATCCGAAACGAGAGCTTTTCTCTCTCCACTCAGACTCGCACCTTTGACTCCAGGGCGAGGAGGAGGAAGAGGCTCAAGAGGCCCAGAGAATACTCTGGATCACCAGATGACCAATGAAAGAGGAGAATCGGGCTGTGATAGGTTAACCGATTCTCATGGAGCACCATCTGGGTACCTGTCACCTCCGTGGGAACAGCACCGGAGGATGAGGATCCCTCCACCAGGCCACCCATGTTCTGATCCAGCTCTTCTTCCACGAAGGCAAGACGGATTTGATTCTGATCCTGGTGGACCGTCTGGCCCAGCAGAACTCAGAAGTTTTAACCTGGCTTCTTTGGATAAAGTGGATGGGCCAAAGCCCTCACAAATGGAATCCAGGAGAAATGATACCAAAGGCGACCTTGGTAATGTAAATGTGCCTCATTCATCTGTGCCTGCTGAAAGGGAAGCAAGTGGCCCTGGCTTTGCTCCTCCACCTTTTCCTGCAATCAGAGGTCCATTGTTTCCAGTGGGTAGGAGGGGTCCATTCATGAGAAGAGAACCTCCTTTTCCTCCACCTCCTCCAGGAAGCATGTATGGAGCTCCTCAAAATTATTATCTCCCAAGGGATTTCCCTGTGCAGCCACCACCTCCATCTGGGTTCCTGTCACCTCCGTGGGAACAACACCGAAGGATGATGATTCCTCCACCAGGCCACCCATGTTCTGATCCAGCTCTTCTTCCACAAAGGCAAGACGGATTTGATCCTGATCCTGGTGGACCGTCTGGCCCAGCAGAACTGAGAAGTTTTAACCTGGCTTCTTTGGATAAAGTGGATGGGCCAAAGCCCTCAAAAACGGAATCCAGCAGAAATGATACCAAAGACGACCTTGGTAATGTAAATGTGCCTCATTCATCTGTGCCTGCTGAAAGGGAAGCAAGTGGCCCTGGCTTTGCTCCTCCACCTTTTCCTGCAATCAGAGGTCCATTGTTTCCAGTGGATAGGAGGGGTCCATTCATGAGAAGAGAACCTCCTTTTCCTCCACCTCCTCCAGGAAGCATGTATGGAGCTCCTCAAAATTATTTTCTACCAAGGGATTTCTCTGTCCAGCCACCACCTCCATTTGCAATGAGAAATGTCTATTCACTGAGGGGATTTCCTCCTTATGTTCCTCTAGGAGCTGGATTGTCACCTCCACCCCCACACTCTGAAAGTAGGGGTGAGTTCCCTTCAGGGTCGATTCCGTGCTCAAATGAGCCTGCTCCTGAAATCCAGAAGCACAGCAAGAAACCTGATGATATTTTTGGTCTCTCTTCATAAATAGTTTTGACTTATCTTTCATTTTCAGTTTAAGTAACTACAATTTTTGCTCAAATTGAAGCTTAATGGAATTATAATTCTCAGGATGCTATTTTGTAAATAAAGATGATTTAAATATGAATTTCGTGAGTAAATTATTTCCATTTTATTTTATCCTAGATTGTATAATTATTTTAATTTGATTAACTAACCCACTATTACATAAACAATAATGGGAAATTTATTTAGGTTATCTTGCAGTTGGGGATGTTTTAAACTCCAAGGGCTGTGTCTTTATGCCAAGAACTGTATTTACTACGGTTGTAGACAAATGCGAAAGTAACTTTATGCTTAATTAAATTTTCATTGATTTAAAGACTTGCTTGGTATTGATAATAATAATAAAATCAGCGAGGTTTTTAATTAAAAAAATCACAATGTACCCCATAAATATGTACAGTTATTAGGTGTCCGTTAAAAATAATAATAATCTTTTAAAATTACCAAAAGAAATTGTGGATCTAAGACCCTTCAAGACCCTCTATTTATAAAAACTTGCTGTCGATGGATATTTTTATGCTCTTAAAACATGAAATCTAAGCCTCTGTCCATGCTGCAATGAAAAAGTCTGTGGTGAGAAGATATGATAAGAAGATGAAGCATATTATTAACCAGTGTTTATGTGTTTCATAGACCTTTACTATCTAGAAAGAAACCTGTAAGGAGGGTATAATGATGCTTCTATGGTTCTAATTTAAATTTTTTATGAATAGAAAACAGTGAGCACTGTATACAGGTAAAAAGCCATATAACATCCTGCATATATGGGTATCTGAGAACTTCAAAATGTTTGTGGAAAAATAGAATTGAAAGATAATATGAATCTTCCCTGAGCTTTGTGAAGTGCCGCCGTACATGGAGATGTGTGTATTATATAATTATGCATGTGTGTGTGTGTAATTGACAGTTAACGTTTTTCTGATGATAAAAATAATACATTACTGCTAAGTTTTGCTTGAAATATCTGAAGAATATGCACCAGTCAATCTTTAGGTTAAAATTAAGGATGATTTCCATGTGACCGCAACATTAAGAACTTTAATCCTTGGGGAAAAAAAAATCATTCAACTCTATAGCGCCTATATGGGTGGTATGCATTAACAACATAAATGAGATTTTCTTCTCAGTTTTTGCAAAAAAAAAAAATTTTTTTTTTGTAAAATAGGGGAAATTCTCTAGAAAATTCTTTGATATTTCTTATCTAGAAAATAATTTGGTAAGTCTCATATTTATGCCTTAGAAAAAAGACAGTATGCGGCATTACACTCTGGTGCTTTGTACTCTGTCAGTGCAGCTAAGCTGGGAATTAATTACATTTTCCACAGTTTCCTTCCGTCTCTTCTTCCAGATTAGAATTGGCCAAGAAAGAAACTTGCAGAATATTGGAAACTGGAAATGAGGCAGTGGCCATAACCATCTGCAGATCTTTTCTCAGGCAGATTCAGAGACAGACAGAAGAAGAGGCCGGGCCCATGTGGGTAAAAACCTCCAGCCGAGTCTGTGAAGTGACGTATCCCGAGGTTGTCCTGAGGGGAGTGCTTCCGTTTTTCTTTGTTCACGGGTGTTCTCCTCAAACCAAAGCCATTTTTCTGGAAATTTTCTTCTCTAAAGCTTCTTGGCCTTTAAAAACCTAGTATTTGTCAGTTGAGTTTTGGTGCAGCAGCAAAGACCCTCCACAGTCATCTGAAGTGGCTGCTGAAGCACTTCTTCTGCAGTTAGTGTCTCTGTGAAGCTCAACTTGCTTCACATTCTTCCACCAAAGCAACGTGTTGCCACAGATTCCTGCAGCAGCAGGTAGGAGAGTCCAGCTGCTTCTGAGGAGCGTCAACGCTGCAGCGGCCTCCTCAGCGCTCCAGCGCTCCCGCTCCGCTGCAGCCTCTGCCCCGCTAGAGCCGCTGCTCGCGTGCTCCCGATCCCACTGCAGCGTCGGCCCATTGGAGCTGCTGCCGCCAGCTCCCGCTCCCTATGCAGCCCCCCTTTCCAGCCTCTGCCCCTTTCCAGCCGCTGCCCCGCTGCAGCCGCTGCATGCACGCTCCCGCTCCTGCTCCCGCTGCAGCCTCTGCCCCGTTCGAGCTGCTGCCCGCCCACTCCCGATCTAGCTGCAGCCTCTGCCCCTCTCGAGCCTCTGCCCCTCTCCCGCCCCTTCCCCGACGCTCACGCTCCCGCTCCCGCCTCCGCCTTTGCCCAGCTCCAGCTGTTGCCTGCGCCCTCCTGCTCCCGCTCCAGCCTCTGTCCCGCTGGATCCGCTGCCTGCGCACTCCCGATCGCGCTGCAGCCTCTGCACCGCTCAGCCGCTGTCCCCGCTCTCCCGATCTGGGCTCCCCGATCCCCCTGCAGACTCTGCCCGGCTCTGGCCGCTGCCCGCCTGCTCCTGATCCCGCCACAGCCTCTCCCCAGCCAGTGCACCTAAAAGGAGGGCGGAGGTTCTGGATCCCAGGGAAAGAGAGCGAGAAAGCGGAATGACACGGGGTCTTGAGGCTGCACTTTCCTGTCCCTCAGCTCAGGTCCCGTTGCGCTGTCCGAACACCTGTGTTTAAATCTGCTCTGATATCTAGAAACCTGCAGACCTCTATTTCCATGTCAGGGTAGAGAGGACCGTCTCATTCTTTTTTAAAGCTGCATCAATTATGATTTTACCATCATGTATTTACCCCGTGCCCCACGGGTGGACACTCAGGTTGTGTCCAGGTTGTGCTGTCCTACACAATGCTGCAGTGAGCATCCTGGTGTCCTTCAGAGATTTCTCTGGGTTTGGGCCTAGAGGTGACACTGATGGGACAAAGAATATCCACATGGAAAATACTGAAAGATAGGACCAGATTATCTTCCAAAGGCTGCAGTTTTATTGCTACCAAGAGTATGTGAGGCAATTTTAAATTGAGTTGAATTGTGGATGTGTTGAGTCTAATCAAAATTCTAGTGTTGGTCTCTTCATTGTCTGAGGTATTGCGTCAGGCCTCTGGAGACAGGTGCGTGCATGAGATGACTCCTGGCTTCCAGCTGTCTACACCATGTGTAACATGGCTGTCGGATGACTCTGGCGGCCTGCGGTCCCACAGTCAACTTTGTCATTCTCTTCTCCCCATTAAAATACAGATTGAGTACCCCTTATCCAAAATGCTTGGAAAGTATTTTGGATTTAGGATGTTTTCAGATTTGGGAATATTTGGAGAATACATTTGCAGAATGCTCCAATGAGCATTTCCTTTGAGTGTCATGTTAGCACTCAAAAAGTTTAGGAGTTTGGATTTTTGGATTAGAGACTCTTAACCTGTATATAAATATCCCAGACATTCTGTTTTCTACTATTCTTGGAGTTTCAGGTCCTCAAAGGAGCACAAAAATATTTTGCCAAACCACAGTTCTAATTTGTGATGTTTAAGATGTGGCTTTTGTATTTGCAAACTCGAATTGTTGTGCCAGACGCTCCAGCCTTGCCACCCAGCAAAAGGCCCCATGGAAGATTCTGCCAAAGAAATGCCAGATGGGCCAAGGCATCCAAGGTCTCAGGTGACTGGCCAGGGCAGCTCCAGTTGGCCGAGTTGTGCTAAGAGAGGGTCGCCTGGTGGGCGAGAGCCTGCCCATGCTACCCGAAGGGACAAGCAGTGTGAGTTAACATTTATTTATCGAGCTATGAGTATCAACGGGGAAGCGTGTTATACGCTTTACAAGGATCAACCAAGAGACAGGACTTGTTGCTTATCTACCTGAGGGCTGAGAAACTAGGATGCAGAGACTGGATGTGGGCTGCATAGCAAAGGCAATACTTACCCAAAGGAGTCAACGTATGATGGTGGCATTTCAGGACATAACTGAGTTCTCTGGAGTCAGCCTGAGGCCCTGCTCTGGGTGGTGGTGGCCAGTGTCCCTCCCCACCCTCTGGGCCTCCCATCTTACCTCCTAGCACCCTGTCTCTCTGAGCCTAAATGCCAGGGACCAAACCAGGAGGCTGGCAGCCAGCCTGGTCCGCACCATGGGCCCCTCCTCCATGGTCCCAAATCCTTCCTTGCACTTTCTGGACAAGCATGGAGCAGTTAGCTTCCAACCCTCGTACAAACACTGATGATCACAGCCCCATGTGGGGAGGGAGGCCGGTGTGTGCCGTGAGATGACCCCGCCCAGCCCCTGACCCCTGCCCACATTGATGCCGCATTTAGAGAAGAGATGGCCTGACCCCTCACCCACACCAAGGGTACCAAGGAGTCAAGTGTTGAGGTTAGAGGCGGGGATATCAGGGAGGTGAGCTGAGACCAGAGGGTGAGGTGAGATGCCCTCGTTCACATCAAGCCAGAGGAAGAGGGCTTTAAAGAGAGCTTTAGGCTTTGAGGTGTCCTCCGCAGGTGGAGAAATCCAGTGGACTGATGCCTCACCCCCACCCCCACCCCAAAGTCTAGAGGGCAAGAGACAGGCTGGCTGCTTTGATGGCGGAGCTGAGGAGAGGGCCGACGGCCCAGGTGAGGGCCTCGTGTGAGAGAGTCGGCGTGGAATCTCACAGGCCCAGTCCCAGGAGGCAGCCTGGGCAGTGAACAGACGCAGGCCAAGAGAAGGTGGGGCTGCCGCTACCCGTCAGGGGCTCCTTGGTTCTCTGAGGCCCACACAAAATATTCTAGTCAGGGGGACAGTGGGGACCATGTCCGGGCTCTGAAGACCCTTGGAGATGCCGATGAGAGAAAGAGGCGTAGCTTTCAACCTCCGCCAAGCCCAGAGCACAGTTCAGCTGGAGGCTGACCACGCCTGCTGCCCGGCCGAGGCTTCCCACCCCACCAGGCCGGGGCAGCAGGAGCGGCCTCCACTTCAAAGCAGGGGACTTGACGATGACGTCAGGCCCTTTTTATTGTTGGGCCTGGACGTGAGCCGAGCGGTGCTGTGTGACGTGAAGTGGTGGAGACCACGGGTATTTCCCTACCAAGAAGCAGCCTGGGCCTGTCAGGTTTCCATCTGGCCGTGGGAGGACTGGCCAGCAGAAGAGGTTTCAAGGGCCAGAGGTGGACACAAATAAAGCTGCTTTAAGTGGTTTCCAGTTCCACAGCTGTGCTGGCTCAGTGTCCTGGTGACATCCCTGAGTTCTGTGGCATCCAGAGGAGGGCTTTGGGGGGGCAACAGGTGTTTATTGACCTTCTTTAAAGAGCGGGCACCACGTGCATGGTGAGACGCACCCCCCTCCCAGAGGGGCCTTGGTCTCAGGCAGGGGCTCTTGGTGGGGCAGGGCCCAAACCCCGAGGGGGAATTTCTCTGTCTCTGCCCCTCAGCCAGGCCCAACAGTAGAAAGGGCCTGAGGGAAAGGTACGGAAGAGCTCCACCTGCCGGCTTGGGGTCCTGGGGAGGAGGGATTGAACTTGGGCCTGGAGTGGAGGGGGTCATGAGGAAGGTCCAGGAGACCCCAAGACTTGTGGGTGGGGCTTGCCAAGCCCCTCCCCTGCCTGGGATGAGAGTAAGAGACCCTGGTCAGCTAACGCGTCTCATCACCGCCGCCTCCAGTGTGAAGTGCTCAGTAACTGCAACATAAGGAAACGCAGCCTTCATCCAGACTTGAAACGATTCCTTCCCTTTCCACTTCCAAACTGCCCTGCCCTCGGGCTCCTGCCACCGTGGGAGGAAAAGCACAGTTCCAACCCATCAGGCTCAAGCTCGTAGCTAACAGGGCAGGCACTCCTGCAGCCTTCCGCCCCTTTTCTGGGTCTGATAGCTGCCAGGGACTCTTGCAAAACTGACTCTCTCTTGGGGAGTTTGCTAATGGCCACGTGCCCACAGCACGGCCACCGCTGAGGCCCATGCAAGGAGCCGACTCAGGCGTCCTCGGTCCCCATTCCCTCCTGCCTGGGAAAGGACCCAGTGGCAGAGGGGGGTCATGGCAGGGGGCAGGAACATTCACATCTGTGTTGCATGAGGGGAACCCTCCAGGTTGGCTGCTGCAGTCGGAGGTTCCCAAGGCCCCGGGGCCTGGGGGGCCCAGTGGGCAGGGCAGTCGTCCTGACCTGTTTGGTTGCACAGCTTGTTAACTTCGAAGAAAGCACCTCTGAGCAGTGGGAGGGTGACTCACCAGAGGGCAGCACTGGTTTGGGGGTGGGCTTCTCTGGTCCTACCTTTTCAGTTCACACAGTAAGGAAGGCCAGGCCTGTCCTGGGCAGTGTGATCAGCAAGTCTCCAAGCTGACGTATGAAACATGGGTGTGTCATCGGTTGGGGTGCATCTTGACCGCCATGCTCGCTTTGGGATGAAAGGAACAGGCTTTATGTCCCGGCTTTGTCACTTTCTAGCCTGTGACTTGGGCAAACCCTTTTACTTTTCTGGGTCTCACTGTCATCACCCATAGAGTGAGATAAAGACACCTTCCTCCCAAGTCCACCGTGAAGACTCAAAACGCTCAGCGCGTCCCTGCTCCTGGAAGTGTGCTGGGAGCCAAAGGAGCAGGGCTGTCCTGGCCTTGAAAGGCCGAGGGGCTCCTGGGGAGCTGTGCCCTGACCTGAGGCTTGCCCCCCCTTTCCCCAGGGGGCAGGGTGGGCTGGGAGCTTGGGCCAGACACCTGGGCAGCTGCCTCCCCTCTGGAACAGTCCTCATTTTATTCCCCTGGGGTCCTGAAAGTTGGAACTAACTGGCTGGCTAAGAAAACAAAAAAGAACAGGCAAAGGGTGAGCAAGCGCTTTGTGCGTGCTGCAAGGCAGGGTGTGTCTCAGGGATCTGTTTCCATGGGAACCAGCGGCACAGGCTGGCTCCTATGGGCACCAAAAAGAGAAACTTGGCAGAGGTTTCAGGCACCTGAAGTGGGATTCATGCCAGGGATACAAGGCTGGTTCAACATATGAAAGTCAATAAAGGTGATACAATAAATGTAACGGTCATGTGGCCAGTATGAATCTGGCCATCACAGCTTGGGTATGAACGGTGACAATCAGCCTTGCATCCCGTGAATATTCATAACCAATAAAATTGGGGGGAAAAAAGAATAAATGGGTACAGGAGATCTTATTGGTGTGGTGAAAATGTTCTAAAACTGATTTGTGGTGATGGCTGCACAACTTGATGAACTTACTAGAACTCATTGAATTGCATACCTGAAATGGGTGGATTACAAGGTATATAAAATATTCCTCAATAAAGTGTTTTTTAAACAAAGAGCATTTCACTGACATCCAGCAGATCCCGAAATACAACACACTTCTGCCACTAAATAGCTAAACAGCCCTGGACAAGTAGTGCACTTACTGTAGACCTTTGCTTCATTACCTATAAAGAAAGCGTTGGGCCAGCTGAAGCCCAGAGTGTCTCAGGCCTCTTCCCATTGCCACATTCTACGGCTATTTTGGCAAAGTTAGTCCAAAGAAAACACTTTTGTTCCTTGGCAGATATCTAAGGAAGGATGCTCCTCTGAAAGAAATTAAAATCGCAAAATTTCCTTTAAAAAATTGCCAAAGGAAAAGTTGATCTCCTAGAAGTAGCAGAATAGTGGTCACTAGAGGCTGGGAAGGGTAGGGCGAGGAGGGGAAAGGCAGAGGTTACAGATACAAAGTTGCAGCTGGACAGGAGGAACTATTTGTACTGATCTACAGCTTTGTAAGGTGGCTAGAGTCAGCACGCATTTATTAGATAATTTCAAATAGCTAAAAGAGAGGATTTTGAATTTTCCCAGCACAAAGAAATGACAAATATTTGAGTGATGAGTATGCTGATTACCCAGATTTCATCATTATAAACATGGATTCAAATCCAGCGGTGGCCCGGCCAAAACCAAGCCGAGGTGGGGGTGGCTAGGACAGCGTGTGTCACAGGCTCGCGCGGGGCAGGCTCCGGAACCGCGTGGCGGAAGTGACGTCACAAAGGGGCCTGGTTACCATGGTGCGCGTGGGGGACGCCTGAGGCCAGTGGGCGCCAGTGCTCCCCGGCTCCCCTCAAGGCCGGCTGCGCTGTGTCTGCTGCTGTCGCCGGGGCCCGTTCGCGTTCCCGACAGAACGCAGAGCTGTCTCAGCTGCTGGTGGTGGCCCGGCCAGGCCGTGGCTACTGTGGCCACAGCCGGAGCAGCCTCGGCGCCATGGAGGTGCCCGGGGCTGCCCCTCAGCCGTACTTGGGGCTGGTCCTGGGAAAGCTGTGCAGGACTGTGGCAGCATTGCCTGAAGACCTGAGACCGGGCCCTGGTTTTCCGTGGGAACTGGTGACATGTGCGGCTCTTACTGGATTTTTGATTCTCTTGTTTTTGTGGAGAAGTGTTCGATCGGTGAGAAGCCGGCTTTATGTGAGAAGAGAGAAAAAGCTTGCTGAAAAGCTTTCTGGACTAATTGAAGAAAAATGTAAACTACTTGACAAACTTTGCGTTGTTCAAGAGGAGTATGAAGGCTTGGAGTCAGCTGTGAAGGATGCCAGCTTTGAGAAGGGGTCAACAGAAGCACAAAGCTTGGAGGCAACCTATGAAAAGCTGAGCAGCTCCAAATCTAAACTTGAGGATGAAATAGTCTTTCTAGCCAAAGAATTAAAGGAACAGAAATCTAAACATTGTGAGCAAGATGAATTGATGGCGGATATTTCAAAAAGGATACAGTCCCTAGAAGATGAATCGAAATCCATCCAGTCACAAGTAGCTGAAGCCAAACTAATCTGCAAAATATTTCAAATGAATGAAGAACGTCTGAAGGTGGCAATAAAAGACGCCTTGAATGAAAATTCCCAACTTCAGGAAAGCCAGAAACAGCTTTTACAAGAAGCGGAAGTATTGAAAGAACAAGTGAGTGAACTTAATAAACAGAAAATAATATTTGAAAACTCCAAAGTCCAGGCAGAACGAGTTCTGAGTGATAAAGAAAATCACATCAAGTCTCTGGCTGAACGCTTGCTCAAGATGACAGACTGGGCTGCTGTGCTTGGAGAAGACATGATGGCTGATGACTTGGAATTGCAGATGAAGAGTGAATCACAAAATGGTGCTCGCTTAGATGATCTGCCAAAAGGAGCTTTGAAGAAACTGATTCACACTGCTAAGTTAAATGCTTCTTTCAAAACCCTAGAAGGAGAAAGAAACCAAATTTACCCTGAGTTGTCTGAAGTAGATAAAACAAAGGAAGAGCTTATAGAGCATATTACAAATCTCCAGACTGAACAAGCATCTTTACAGTCAGAAAACACACAGTTGGAAAGTGAAAATCAGAAGCTTCGGCAGAAACTTAAAGGAATGACTGAACTGTATCAAGAAAATGGAATGAAACTCCACAGGAAGTTAATAGCAGAGGAAAAGGACCGGTTAGAGAAGGAGGAGAAACTTTCCAAAGTAGAAGAGAAGATGAGCCATGCAGCTGAGGAACTGGAGACCTACAGAAGGAGAGCCAGAGATGCAGAAGAAGAATTGGAGAGAAGCGTTCGTTCTTATCAAGGGCAGATGACTGCCTATGAGAAAGAAGCGCATGGCAGCTGGGTGGCAGCTGAGACTGCTGAAAGACACCTCAGGTATTTAAGGAAAGTAAATGTTTCCAAGAGACAAAAATTAGCTGAAAAAGAGTTTAAATTTGAACTTTTCAAAAAAGATCCATATGTAGTTGATGTTCCAAAGACAGCATTTGGCGGAGAGCATTCCCCATGTGGTGCCTCACCAGTGGGTCGACCTTCATCCGAAACGAGAGCTTTTCTCTCTCCACTCAGACTCGCACCTTTGACTCCAGGGCGAGGAGGAGGAAGAGGCTCAAGAGGCCCAGAGAATACTCTGGATCACCAGATGACCAATGAAAGAGGAGAATCGGGCTGTGATAGGTTAACCGATTCTCATGGAGCACCATCTGGGTACCTGTCACCTCCGTGGGAACAGCACCGGAGGATGAGGATCCCTCCACCAGGCCACCCATGTTCTGATCCAGCTCTTCTTCCACGAAGGCAAGACGGATTTGATTCTAATCCTGGTGGACCGTCTGGCCCAGCAGAACTCAGAAGTTTTAACCTGGCTTCTTTGGATAAAGTGGATGGGCCAAAGCCCTCACAAACGGAATCCAGCAGAAATGATACCAAAGACGACCTTGGTAATGTAAATGTGCCTCATTCATCTGTGCCTGCTGAAAGGGAAGCAAGTGGCCCTGGCTTTGCTCCTCCACCTTTTCCTGCAATCAGAGGTCCATTGTTTCCAGTGGATAGGAGGGGTCCATTCATGAGAAGAGAACCTCCTTTTCCTCCACCTCCTCCAGGAAGCATGTATGGAGCTCCTCAAAATTATTATCTCCCAAGGGATTTCCCTGTGCAGCCACCACCTCCATCTGGGTTCCTGTCACCTCCGTGGGAACAACACCGAAGGATGATGATTCCCCCACCAGGCCACCCATGTTCTGATCCAGCTCTTCTTCCACAAAGGCAAGACGGATTTGATCCTGATCCTGGTGGACCGTCTGGCCCAGCAGAGCTCAGAAGTTTTAACCTGGCTTCTTTGGATAAAGTGGATGGGCCAAAGCCCTCACAAACGGAATCCAGCAGAAATGATACCAAAGACGACCTTGGTAATGTAAATGTGCCTCATTCATCTGTGCCTGCTGAAAGGGAAGCAAGTGGCCCTGGCTTTGCTCCTCCACCTTTTCCTGCAATCAGAGGTCCATTGTTTCCAGTGGATAGGAGGGGTCCATTCATGAGAAGAGAACCTCCTTTTCCTCCACCTCCTCCAGGAAGCATGTATGGAGCTCCTCAAAATTATTTTCTACCAAGGGATTGCTCTGTCCAGCCACCACCTCCATTTGCAATGAGAAATGTCTATTCACTGAGGGGATTTCCTCCTTATGTTCCTCTAGGAGCTGGATTTTCACCTCCACCCCCACATTCTGAAAGTAGGGGTGAGTTCCCTTCAGGGTCGATTCCGTGCTCAAATGAGCCTGCTCCTGAAATCCAGAAGCACAGCAAGAAACCTGATGATATTTTTGGTCTCTCTTCATAAATAGTTTTGACTTATCTTTCATTTTCAGTTTAAGTAACTACAATTTTTGCTCAAATTGAAGCTTAATGGAATTATAATTCTCAGGATGCTATTTTGTAAATAAAGATGATTTAAATATGAATTTCGTGAGTAAATTATTTCCATTTTATTTTATCCTAGATTGTATAATTATTTTAATTTGATTAACTAACCCACTATTACATAAACAATAATGGGAAATTTATTTAGGTTATCTTGCAGTTGGGGATGTTTTAAACTCCAAGGGCTGTGTCTTTATGCCAAGAACTGTATTTACTACGGTTGTAGACAAATGCGAAAGTAACTTTATGCTTAATTAAATTTTCATTGATTTAAAGACTTGCTTGGTATTGATAATAATAATAAAATCAGCGAGGTTTTTAATTAAAAAAATCACAATGTACCCCATAAATATGTACAGTTATTAGGTGTCCGTTAAAAATAATAATAATCTTTTAAAATTACCAAAAGAAATTGTGGATCTAAGACCCTTCAAGACCCTCTATTTATAAAAATTTGCTGTCGATGGATATTTTTATGCTCTTAAAACATGAAATCTAAGCCTCTGTCCATGCTGCAATGAAAAAGTCTGTGGTGAGAAGATATGATAAGAAGATGAAGCATATTATTAACCAGTGTTTATGTGTTTCATAGACCTTTACTATCTAGAAAGAAACCTGTAAGGAGGGTATAATGATGCTTCTATGGTTCTAATTTAAATTTTTTATGAATAGAAAACAGTGAGCACTGTATACAGGTAAAAAGCCATATAACATCCTGCATATATGGGTATCTGAGAACTTCAAAATGTTTGTGGAAAAATAGAATTGAAAGATAATATGAATCTTCCCTGAGCTTTGTGAAGTGCCGCCGTACATGGAGATGTGTGTATTATATAATTATGCATGTGTGTGTGTAATTGACAGTTAACGTTTTTCTGATGATAAAAATAATACATTACTGCTAATTTTTGCTTGAAATATCTGAAGAATATGCACCAGTCAATCTTTAGGTTAAAATTAAGGATGATTTCCATGTGACCGCAACATTAAGAACTTTAATCCTTGGGGAAAAAAAAATCATTCAACTCTATAGCGCCTATATGGGTGGTATGCATTAACAACATAAATGAGATTTTCTTCTCAGTTTTTGCAAAAAAAAAAAATTTTTTTTTTGTAAAATAGGGGAAATTCTCTAGAAAATTCTTTGATATTTCTTATCTAGAAAATAATTTGGTAAGTCTCATATTTATGCCTTAGAAAAAAGACAGTATGCGGCATTACACTCTGGTGCTTTGTACTCTGTCAGTGCAGCTAAGCTGGGAATTAATTACATTTTCCACAGTTTCCTTCCGTCTCTTCTTCCAGATTAGAATTGGCCAAGAAAGAAACTTGCAGAATATTGGAAACTGGAAATGAGGCAGTGGCCATAACCATCTGCAGATCTTTTCTCAGGCAGATTCAGAGACAGACAGAAGAAGAGGCCGGGCCCATGTGGGTAAAAACCTCCAGCCGAGTCTGTGAAGTGACGTATCCCGAGGTTGTCCTGAGGGGAGTGCTTCCGTTTTTCTTTGTTCACGGGTGTTCTCCTCAAACCAAAGCCATTTTTCTGGAAATTTTCTTCTCTAAAGCTTCTTGGCCTTTAAAAACCTAGTATTTGTCAGTTGAGTTTTGGTGCAGCAGCAAAGACCCTCCACAGTCATCTGAAGTGGCTGCTGAAGCACTTCTTCTGCAGTTAGTGTCTCTGTGAAGCTCAACTTGCTTCACGTTCTTCCACCAAAGCAACGTGTTGCCACAGATTCCTGCAGCAGCAGGTAGGAGAGTCCAGCTGCTTCTGAGGAGCGTCAGCGCTGCAGCGGCCTCCTCAGCGCTCCAGCGCTCCCGCTCCGCTGCAGCCTCTGCCCCGCTAGAGCCGCTGCCCGCGTGCTCCCGATCCCACTGCAGCGTCGGCCCATTGGAGCTGCTGCCGCCAGCTCCCGCTCCCTATGCAGCCCCCCTTTCCAGCCTCTGCCCCTTTCCAGGCGCTGCCCCGCTGCAGCCGCTGCATGCACGCTCCCGCTCCTGCTCCCGCTGCAGCCTCTGCCCCGTTCGAGCTGCTGCCGTGCGCTCCCGATCGCGCTGCAGCCTCTGCCTGGCTCGAGCCGCTGCCCTGGCGCTCCCGATCCCGCTGCAGCCTCTGCCCTGTTTGAGCCGCTGCCCGCGCCCTCCCGATCCCGCTGCAGCCCGTGCCCCTCTCGAGCTTCTGCCCCTCTCGAGCAGCTTCCCCCACGCTCACGCGCCCGCTCCCGCCTCCGCCTTTGCCCAGCTCCAGCTATTGCCCGCGCCCTCCTGCTCCGGCTCCAGCCTCTGCTCCGCTACAGCTGCTGCCCGCTTGCTTCCGATCCCGCTGCAGCGTTTGCCCTGCTGGAGCCGCTGCCCGCGCTCAAGATCCCGCTGCAGCCTCTGCCTCTCTAGAGCGGCTGCCCGCGCGCTCCCGCTCAGGCTGCAGCCTCTGCCCAGCTGGAGCCACTGCCCGCGCGTTCCCGATCCCGCTGCAGCCTCTGCCCCGCTCGAGCAGCTGCCCGCACGCTCCCGATCTGGCTGCAGCCTCTGCACCGCTTGAGCCGCTGCCCCCGCGCTCCCGATCTGGCTGCAGCCTCTGCCCTGCTCGAGCCGCTGCCTGCGCGCTCCCGATCCCGCTGCAGCCTCTGCATGTCTGGAGCCGCCGCCCGTGCGCTCCCGATCCCCCTGCAGGCTCTGCCCGGCTGGAGCCGCTGCCCACCCGCTCCTGATCCCGCAGCAGCCTCTGCCCCGCTCGAGCCGCTGCCTGCGCGCTCCCGATCGCGCTGCAGCCTCTGCACCGCTCGAGCTCCTGCCCGCACGCTAGCGCTCCAGCTCCCGCTGCAGTCTTTGCCCAGCTCGAGCTGTTTCCCACCCCCTCCTGCTCCCGCCCCACCGCAGCCTTTGCCCAGCTCCAGCTGTTGCCCACGCCCTCCCGCTCCCGCTGCAGCCTCTGCCCTGCTGCAGCCGCTGCCCTGGCTCTCCCGATCACGCTGCAGCCTCTGCCCCTCTCGAGCCTCTGCCCCTCTCCCGCCGCTGCCCCCACACTCCCGCTCCCGCTCCCGCCTCCGCCTTGGCCCAGTTCCAGCTGTTGCCCGAGCCCTCCTGCTCCCGCTCCAGCCTCTGCTCCGCTAGAGCTGCTGCCCGCTTGCTCCCGATCCCGCTGCAGCTTTTGCCCTGCTGGAGCCGCTGCCCGTGCTCACGATCCCGCTGCAGCCCCTGCCTCGCTCCAGCGGCTGCCCGCACGCTCCCGATCTCGCTGCAGCCTCTGCCCGCCTGGAGCCGCTGCCCGCGCGCTCCAGAACCCGCTGCAGCCTCTGCCTCACTGGAGCCACTGCCCGCGCGCTCCCGATCTCGCTGCAGCCTCTGCCCGGCTGGAGCCGCTGCCCGTGTGCTCCCGCTCCCCCTGCAGGCTCTGCCCGGCTCGAGCCGCTCCCCACCCGTTCCTGATCCCACAGCAGCCTCTGCCCCGCTCGAGCCCGAGCCGCTGCCTGCGCGCTCCCGATCGCGCTGCAGCCTCTGCCCCGCTCGAGCCGCTGCCTGCGCGTTCCCGATCCCGCCGCAACCTCTGCCCCGCTCGAGCTTCTGCCCGCACGCTAGCGCTCCAGCTCACGCAGCAGTCTTTGCCCAGCTCGAGCTGTTTCCCACTCCCTCCTGCTCCCGCCCCACCGCAGCCTTTGCCCAGCTCCAGCTGTTGCCCAAGCCCTCCCGCTCCCGCTGCAGCCTCTGCCCCGCTAGAGCTGCTGCCCGCCCACTCCCGATCTAGCTGCAGCCTCTGCCCCTCTCGAGCCTCTGACCCTCTCCCGCCGCTGCCCCGACGCTCACGCTCCCGCTCCCGCCTCCGCCTTTGCCCAGCTCCAGCTGTTGCCTGCGCCCTCCTGCTCCCGCTCCAGCCTCTGTCCCGCTCGATCCGCTGCCTGCGCACTCCCGATCGCGCTGCAGCCTCTGCACAGCTCAGTCGCTGTCCCCGCTCTCCCGATCTGGGCTCCCCGATCCCCCTGCAGGCTCTGCCCGGCTCCGGCCGCTGCCCGCCCGCTCCTGATCCCGCTGCAGCCTCTGCCCCGCTTGAGCCGCTGCCCGCGTGCTCCCGCTCCCGCCACAGCCTCTCCCCAGCCAGTGCACCTAAAAGGAGGGCGGAGGTTCTGGATCCCAGGGAAAGAGAGCGAGAAAGCGGAATGACACGGGGTCTTGAGGCTGCACTTTCCTGTCCCTCAGCTCAGGTCCCGTTGCGCTGTCCGAACACCTGTGTTTAAATCTGCTCTGATATCTAGAAACCTGCAGACCTCTATTTCCATGTCAGGGTAGAGAGGACCGTCTCATTCTTTTTTAAAGCTGCATCAATTATGATTTTACCATCATGTATTTACCCCGTGCCCCACGGGTGGACACTCAGGTTGTGTCCAGGTTGTGCTGTCCTACACAATGCTGCAGTGAGCATCCTGGTGTCCTTCAGAGATTTCTCTGGGTTTGGGCCTAGAGGTGACACTGATGGGACAAAGAATATCCACATGGAAAATACTGAAAGATAGGACCAGATTATCTTCCAAAGGCTGCAGTTTTATTGCTACCAAGAGTATGTGAGGCAATTTTAAATTGAGTTGAATTGTGGATGTGTTGAGTCTAATCAAAATTCTAGTGTTGGTCTCTTCATTGTCTGAGGTATTGCGTCAGGCCTCTGGAGACAGGTGCGTGCATGAGATGACTCCTGGCTTCCAGCTGTCTACACCATGTGTAACATGGCTGTCGGATGACTCTGGCGGCCTGCGGTCCCACAGTCAACTTTGTCATTCTCTTCTCCCCATTAAAATACAGATTGAGTACCCCTTATCCAAAATGCTTGGAAAGTATTTTGGATTTAGGATGTTTTCAGATTTGGGAATATTTGGAGAATACATTTGCAGAATGCTCCAATGAGCATTTCCTTTGAGTGTCATGTTAGCACTCAAAAAGTTTAGGAGTTTGGATTTTTGGATTAGAGACTCTTAACCTGTATATAAATATCCCAGACATTCTGTTTTCTACTATTCTTGGAGTTTCAGGTCCTCAAAGGAGCACAAAAATATTTTGCCAAACCACAGTTCTAATTTGTGATGTTTAAGATGTGGCTTTTGTATTTGCAAACTCGAATTGTTGTGCCAGACGCTCCAGCCTTGCCACCCAGCAAAAGGCCCCATGGAAGATTCTGCCAAAGAAATGCCAGATGGGCCAAGGCATCCAAGGTCTCAGGTGACTGGCCAGGGCAGCTCCAGTTGGCCGAGTTGTGCTAAGAGAGGGTCGCCTGGTGGGCGAGAGCCTGCCCATGCTACCCGAAGGGACAAGCAGTGTGAGTTAACATTTATTTATCGAGCTATGAGTATCAACGGGGAAGCGTGTTATACGCTTTACAAGGATCAACCAAGAGACAGGACTTGTTGCTTATCTACCTGAGGGCTGAGAAACTAGGATGCAGAGACTGGATGTGGGCTGCATAGCAAAGGCAATACTTACCCAAAGGAGTCAACGTATGATGGTGGCATTTCAGGACATAACTGAGTTCTCTGGAGTCAGCCTGAGGCCCTGCTCTGGGTGGTGGTGGCCAGTGTCCCTCCCCACCCTCTGGGCCTCCCATCTTACCTCCTAGCACCCTGTCTCTCTGAGCCTAAATGCCAGGGACCAAACCAGGAGGCTGGCAGCCAGCCTGGTCCGCACCATGGGCCCCTCCTCCATGGTCCCAAATCCTTCCTTGCACTTTCTGGACAAGCATGGAGCAGTTAGCTTCCAACCCTCGTACAAACACTGATGATCACAGCCCCATGTGGGGAGGGAGGCCGGTGTGTGCCGTGAGATGACCCCGCCCAGCCCCTGACCCCTGCCCACATTGATGCCGCATTTAGAGAAGAGATGGCCTGACCCCTCACCCACACCAAGGGTACCAAGGAGTCAAGTGTTGAGGTTAGAGGCGGGGATATCAGGGAGGTGAGCTGAGACCAGAGGGTGAGGTGAGATGCCCTCGTTCACATCAAGCCAGAGGAAGAGGGCTTTAAAGAGAGCTTTAGGCTTTGAGGTGTCCTCCGCAGGTGGAGAAATCCAGTGGACTGATGCCTCACCCCCACCCCCACCCCAAAGTCTAGAGGGCAAGAGACAGGCTGGCTGCTTTGATGGCGGAGCTGAGGAGAGGGCCGACGGCCCAGGTGAGGGCCTCGTGTGAGAGAGTCGGCGTGGAATCTCACAGGCCCAGTCCCAGGAGGCAGCCTGGGCAGTGAACAGACGCAGGCCAAGAGAAGGTGGGGCTGCCGCTACCCGTCAGGGGCTCCTTGGTTCTCTGAGGCCCACACAAAATATTCTAGTCAGGGGGACAGTGGGGACCATGTCCGGGCTCTGAAGACCCTTGGAGATGCCGATGAGAGAAAGAGGCGTAGCTTTCAACCTCCGCCAAGCCCAGAGCACAGTTCAGCTGGAGGCTGACCACGCCTGCTGCCCGGCCGAGGCTTCCCACCCCACCAGGCCGGGGCAGCAGGAGCGGCCTCCACTTCAAAGCAGGGGACTTGACGATGACGTCAGGCCCTTTTTATTGTTGGGCCTGGACGTGAGCCGAGCGGTGCTGTGTGACGTGAAGTGGTGGAGACCACGGGTATTTCCCTACCAAGAAGCAGCCTGGGCCTGTCAGGTTTCCATCTGGCCGTGGGAGGACTGGCCAGCAGAAGAGGTTTCAAGGGCCAGAGGTGGACACAAATAAAGCTGCTTTAAGTGGTTTCCAGTTCCACAGCTGTGCTGGCTCAGTGTCCTGGTGACATCCCTGAGTTCTGTGGCATCCAGAGGAGGGCTTTGGGGGGGCAACAGGTGTTTATTGACCTTCTTTAAAGAGCGGGCACCACGTGCATGGTGAGACGCACCCCCCTCCCAGAGGGGCCTTGGTCTCAGGCAGGGGCTCTTGGTGGGGCAGGGCCCAAACCCCGAGGGGGAATTTCTCTGTCTCTGCCCCTCAGCCAGGCCCAACAGTAGAAAGGGCCTGAGGGAAAGGTACGGAAGAGCTCCACCTGCCGGCTTGGGGTCCTGGGGAGGAGGGATTGAACTTGGGCCTGGAGTGGAGGGGGTCATGAGGAAGGTCCAGGAGACCCCAAGACTTGTGGGTGGGGCTTGCCAAGCCCCTCCCCTGCCTGGGATGAGAGTAAGAGACCCTGGTCAGCTAACGCGTCTCATCACCGCCGCCTCCAGTGTGAAGTGCTCAGTAACTGCAACATAAGGAAACGCAGCCTTCATCCAGACTTGAAACGATTCCTTCCCTTTCCACTTCCAAACTGCCCTGCCCTCGGGCTCCTGCCACCGTGGGAGGAAAAGCACAGTTCCAACCCATCAGGCTCAAGCTCGTAGCTAACAGGGCAGGCACTCCTGCAGCCTTCCGCCCCTTTTCTGGGTCTGATAGCTGCCAGGGACTCTTGCAAAACTGACTCTCTCTTGGGGAGTTTGCTAATGGCCACGTGCCCACAGCACGGCCACCGCTGAGGCCCATGCAAGGAGCCGACTCAGGCGTCCTCGGTCCCCATTCCCTCCTGCCTGGGAAAGGACCCAGTGGCAGAGGGGGGTCATGGCAGGGGGCAGGAACATTCACATCTGTGTTGCATGAGGGGAACCCTCCAGGTTGGCTGCTGCAGTCGGAGGTTCCCAAGGCCCCGGGGCCTGGGGGGCCCAGTGGGCAGGGCAGTCGTCCTGACCTGTTTGGTTGCACAGCTTGTTAACTTCGAAGAAAGCACCTCTGAGCAGTGGGAGGGTGACTCACCAGAGGGCAGCACTGGTTTGGGGGTGGGCTTCTCTGGTCCTACCTTTTCAGTTCACACAGTAAGGAAGGCCAGGCCTGTCCTGGGCAGTGTGATCAGCAAGTCTCCAAGCTGACGTATGAAACATGGGTGTGTCATCGGTTGGGGTGCATCTTGACCGCCATGCTCGCTTTGGGATGAAAGGAACAGGCTTTATGTCCCGGCTTTGTCACTTTCTAGCCTGTGACTTGGGCAAACCCTTTTACTTTTCTGGGTCTCACTGTCATCACCCATAGAGTGAGATAAAGACACCTTCCTCCCAAGTCCACCGTGAAGACTCAAAACGCTCAGCGCGTCCCTGCTCCTGGAAGTGTGCTGGGAGCCAAAGGAGCAGGGCTGTCCTGGCCTTGAAAGGCCGAGGGGCTCCTGGGGAGCTGTGCCCTGACCTGAGGCTTGCCCCCCCTTTCCCCAGGGGGCAGGGTGGGCTGGGAGCTTGGGCCAGACACCTGGGCAGCTGCCTCCCCTCTGGAACAGTCCTCATTTTATTCCCCTGGGGTCCTGAAAGTTGGAACTAACTGGCTGGCTAAGAAAACAAAAAAGAACAGGCAAAGGGCGAGCAAGCGCTTTGTGCGTGCTGCAAGGCAGGGTGTGTCTCAGGGATCTGTTTCCATGGGAACCAGCGGCACAGGCTGGCTCCTATGGGCACCAAAAAGAGAAACTTGGCAGAGGTTTCAGGCACCTGAAGTGGGATTCATGCCAGGGATACAAGGCTGGTTCAACATATGAAAGTCAATAAAGGTGATACAATAAATGTA
The DNA here is from genome assembly GCF_027409185.1 of Cynocephalus volans. NCBI lineage: Eukaryota > Metazoa > Chordata > Mammalia > Dermoptera > Cynocephalidae > Cynocephalus > Cynocephalus volans. The sequence continues at coordinate 89,797,174 of NC_084473.1, read as the reverse complement.
ACGGTCATGTGGCCAGTATGAATCTGGCCATCACAGCTTGGGTATGAACGGTGACAATCAGCCTTGCATCCCGTGAATATTCATAACCAATAAAATTGGGGGGAAAAAAGAATAAATGGGTACAGGAGATCTTATTGGTGTGGTGAAAATGTTCTAAAACTGATTTGTGGTGATGGCTGCACAACTTGATGAACTTACTAGAACTCATTGAATTGCATACCTGAAATGGGTGGATTACAAGGTATATAAAATATTCCTCAATAAAGTGTTTTTTAAACAAAGAGCATTTCACTGACATCCAGCAGATCCCGAAATACAACACACTTCTGCCACTAAATAGCTAAACAGCCCTGGACAAGTAGTGCACTTACTGTAGACCTTTGCTTCATTACCTATAAAGAAAGCGTTGGGCCAGCTGAAGCCCAGAGTGTCTCAGGCCTCTTCCCATTGCCACATTCTACGGCTATTTTGGCAAAGTTAGTCCAAAGAAAACACTTTTGTTCCTTGGCAGATATCTAAGGAAGGATGCTCCTCTGAAAGAAATTAAAATCGCAAAATTTCCTTTAAAAAATTGCCAAAGGAAAAGTTGATCTCCTAGAAGTAGCAGAATAGTGGTCACTAGAGGCTGGGAAGGGTAGGGCGAGGAGGGGAAAGGCAGAGGTTACAGATACAAAGTTGCAGCTGGACAGGAGGAACTATTTGTACTGATCTACAGCTTTGTAAGGTGGCTAGAGTCAGCACGCATTTATTAGATAATTTCAAATAGCTAAAAGAGAGGATTTTGAATTTTCCCAGCACAAAGAAATGACAAATATTTGAGTGATGAGTATGCTGATTACCCAGATTTCATCATTATAAACATGGATTCAAATCCAGCGGTGGCCCGGCCAAAACCAAGCCGAGGTGGGGGTGGCTAGGACAGCGTGTGTCACAGGCTCGCGCGGGGCAGGCTCCGGAACCGCGTGGCGGAAGTGACGTCACAAAGGGGCCTGGTTACCATGGTGCGCGTGGGGGACGCCTGAGGCCGGTGGGCGCCAGTGCTCCCCGGCTCCCCTCAAGGCCGGCTGCGCTGTGTCTGCTGCTGTCGCCGGGGCCCGTTCGCGTTCCCGACAGAACGCAGAGCTGTCTCAGCTGCTGGTGGTGGCCCGGCCAGGCCGTGGCTACTGTGGCCACAGCCGGAGCAGCCTCGGCGCCATGGAGGTGCCCGGGGCTGCCCCTCAGCCGTACTTGGGGCTGGTCCTGGGAAAGCTGTGCAGGACTGTGGCAGCATTGCCTGAAGACCTGAGACCGGGCCCTGGTTTTCCGTGGGAACTGGTGACATGTGCGGCTCTTACTGGATTTTTGATTCTCTTGTTTTTGTGGAGAAGTGTTCGATCGGTGAGAAGCCGGCTTTATGTGAGAAGAGAGAAAAAGCTTGCTGAAAAGCTTTCTGGACTAATTGAAGAAAAATGTAAACTACTTGACAAACTTTGCGTTGTTCAAGAGGAGTATGAAGGCTTGGAGTCAGCTGTGAAGGATGCCAGCTTTGAGAAGGGGTCAACAGAAGCACAAAGCTTGGAGGCAACCTATGAAAAGCTGAGCAGCTCCAAATCTAAACTTGAGGATGAAATAGTCTTTCTAGCCAAAGAATTAAAGGAACAGAAATCTAAACATTGTGAGCAAGATGAATTGATGGCGGATATTTCAAAAAGGATACAGTCCCTAGAAGATGAATCGAAATCCATCCAGTCACAAGTAGCTGAAGCCAAACTAATCTGCAAAATATTTCAAATGAATGAAGAACGTCTGAAGGTGGCAATAAAAGACGCCTTGAATGAAAATTCCCAACTTCAGGAAAGCCAGAAACAGCTTTTACAAGAAGCGGAAGTATTGAAAGAACAAGTGAGTGAACTTAATAAACAGAAAATACTATTTGAAAACTCCAAAGTCCAGGCAGAACGAGTTCTGAGTGATAAAGAAAATCACATCAAGTCTCTGGCTGAACGCTTGCTCAAGATGACAGACTGGGCTGCTGTGCTTGGAGAAGACATGATGGCTGATGACTTGGAATTGCAGATGAAGAGTGAATCACAAAATGGTGCTCGCTTAGATGATCTGCCAAAAGGAGCTTTGAAGAAACTGATTCACACTGCTAAGTTAAATGCTTCTTTCAAAACCCTAGAAGGAGAAAGAAACCAAATTTACCCTGAGTTGTCTGAAGTAGATAAAACAAAGGAAGAGCTTATAGAGCATATTACAAATCTCCAGACTGAACAAGCATCTTTACAGTCAGAAAACACACAGTTGGAAAGTGAAAATCAGAAGCTTCGGCAGAAACTTAAAGGAATGACTGAACTGTATCAAGAAAATGGAATGAAACTCCACAGGAAGTTAATAGCAGAGGAAAAGGACCGGTTAGAGAAGGAGGAGAAACTTTCCAAAGTAGAAGAGAAGATGAGCCATGCAGCTGAGGAACTGGAGACCTACAGAAGGAGAGCCAGAGATGCAGAAGAAGAATTGGAGAGAAGCGTTCGTTCTTATCAAGGGCAGATGACTGCCTATGAGAAAGAAGCGCATGGCAGCTGGGTGGCAGCTGAGACTGCTGAAAGACACCTCAGGTATTTAAGGAAAGTAAATGTTTCCAAGAGACAAAAATTAGCTGAAAAAGAGTTTAAATTTGAACTTTTCAAAAAAGATCCATATGTAGTTGATGTTCCAAAGACAGCATTTGGCGGAGAGCATTCCCCATGTGGTGCCTCACCAGTGGGTCGACCTTCATCCGAAACGAGAGCTTTTCTCTCTCCACTCAGACTCGCACCTTTGACTCCAGGGCGAGGAGGAGGAAGAGGCTCAAGAGGCCCAGAGAATACTCTGGATCACCAGATGACCAATGAAAGAGGAGAATCGGGCTGTGATAGGTTAACCGATTCTCATGGAGCACCATCTGGGTACCTGTCACCTCCGTGGGAACAGCACCGGAGGATGAGGATCCCTCCACCAGGCCACCCATGTTCTGATCCAGCTCTTCTTCCACGAAGGCAAGACGGATTTGATTCTAATCCTGGTGGACCGTCTGGCCCAGCAGAACTCAGAAGTTTTAACCTGGCTTCTTTGGATAAAGTGGATGGGCCAAAGCCCTCACAAACGGAATCCAGGAGAAATGATACCAAAGGCGACCTTGGTAATGTAAATGTGCCTCATTCATCTGTGCCTGCTGAAAGGGAAGCAAGTGGCCCTGGCTTTGCTCCTCCACCTTTTCCTGCAATCAGAGGTCCATTGTTTCCAGTGGGTAGGAGGGGTCCATTCATGAGAAGAGAACCTCCTTTTCCTCCACCTCCTCCAGGAAGCATGTATGGAGCTCCTCAAAATTATTATCTCCCAAGGGATTTCCCTGTGCAGCCACCACCTCCATCTGGGTTCCTGTCACCTCCGTGGGAACAACACCGAAGGATGATGATTCCCCCACCAGGCCACCCATGTTCTGATCCAGCTCTTCTTCCACAAAGGCAAGACGGATTTGATCCTGATCCTGGTGGACCGTCTGGCCCAGCAGAGCTCAGAAGTTTTAACCTGGCTTCTTTGGATAAAGTGGATGGGCCAAAGCCCTCACAAACGGAATCCAGCAGAAATGATACCAAAGACGACCTTGGTAATGTAAATGTGCCTCATTCATCTGTGCCTGCTGAAAGGGAAGCAAGTGGCCCTGGCTTTGCTCCTCCACCTTTTCCTGCAATCAGAGGTCCATTGTTTCCAGTAGATAGGAGGGGTCCATTCCTGAGAAGAGAACCTCCTTTTCCTCCACCTCCTCCAGGAAGCATGTATGGAGCTCCTCAAAATTATTATCTCCCAAGGGATTTCCCTGTGCAGCCACCACCTCCATCTGGGTTCCTGTCACCTCCGTGGGAACAACACCGAAGGATGATGATTCCTCCACCAGGCCACCCATGTTCTGATCCAGCTCTTCTTCCACAAAGGCAAGACGGATTTGATCCTGATCCTGGTGGACCGTCTGGCCCAGCAGAACTGAGAAGTTTTAACCTGGCTTCTTTGGATAAAGTGGATGGGCCAAAGCCCTCACAAACGGAATCCAGCAGAAATGATACCAAAGACGACCTTGGTAATGTAAATGTGCCTCATTCATCTGTGCCTGCTGAAAGGGAAGCAAGTGGCCCTGGCTTTGCTCCTCCACCTTTTCCTGCAATCAGAGGTCCATTGTTTCCAGTGGATAGGAGGGGTCCATTCATGAGAAGAGAACCTCCTTTTCCTCCACCTCCTCCAGGAAGCATGTATGGAGCTCCTCAAAATTATTTTCTACCAAGGGATTGCTCTGTCCAGCCACCACCTCCATTTGCAATGAGAAATGTCTATTCACTGAGGGGATTTCCTCCTTATGTTCCTCTAGGAGCTGGATTTTCACCTCCACCCCCACATTCTGAAAGTAGGGGTGAGTTCCCTTCAGGGTCGATTCCGTGCTCAAATGAGCCTGCTCCTGAAATCCAGAAGCACAGCAAGAAACCTGATGATATTTTTGGTCTCTCTTCATAAATAGTTTTGACTTATCTTTCATTTTCAGTTTAAGTAACTACAATTTTTGCTCAAATTGAAGCTTAATGGAATTATAATTCTCAGGATGCTATTTTGTAAATAAAGATGATTTAAATATGAATTTCGTGAGTAAATTATTTCCATTTTATTTTATCCTAGATTGTATAATTATTTTAATTTGATTAACTAACCCACTATTACATAAACAATAATGGGAAATTTATTTAGGTTATCTTGCAGTTGGGGATGTTTTAAACTCCAAGGGCTGTGTCTTTATGCCAAGAACTGTATTTACTACGGTTGTAGACAAATGTGAAAGTAACTTTATGCTTAATTAAATTTTCATTGATTTAAAGACTTGCTTGGTATTGATAATAATAATAAAATCAGCGAGGTTTTTAATTAAAAAAATCACAATGTACCCCATAAATATGTACAGTTATTAGGTGTCCGTTAAAAATAATAATAATCTTTTAAAATTACCAAAAGAAATTGTGGATCTAAGACCCTTCAAGACCCTCTATTTATAAAAACTTGCTGTCGATGGATATTTTTATGCTCTTAAAACATGAAATCTAAGCCTCTGTCCATGCTGCAATGAAAAAGTCTGTGGTGAGAAGATATGATAAGAAGATGAAGCATATTATTAACCAGTGTTTATGTGTTTCATAGACCTTTACTATCTAGAAAGAAACCTGTAAGGAGGGTATAATGATGCTTCTATGGTTCTAATTTAAATTTTTTATGAATAGAAAACAGTGAGCACTGTATACAGGTAAAAAGCCATATAACATCCTGCATATATGGGTATCTGAGAACTTCAAAATGTTTGTGGAAAAATAGAATTGAAAGATAATATGAATCTTCCCTGAGCTTTGTGAAGTGCCGCCGTACATGGAGATGTGTGTATTATATAATTACGCATGTGTGTGTGTGTAATTGACAGTTAACGTTTTTCTGATGATAAAAATAATACATTACTGCTAAGTTTTGCTTGAAATATCTGAAGAATATGCACCAGTCAATCTTTAGGTTAAAATTAAGGATGATTTCCATGTGACCGCAACATTAAGAACTTTAATCCTTGGGGAAAAAAAAATCATTCAACTCTATAGCGCCTATATGGGTGGTATGCATTAACAACATAAATGAGATTTTCTTCTCAGTTTTTGCAAAAAAAAAAAATTTTTTTTTGTAAAATAGGGGAAATTCTCTAGAAAATTCTTTGATATTTCTTATCTAGAAAATAATTTGGTAAGTCTCATATTTATGCCTTAGAAAAAAGACAGTATGTGGCATTACACTCTGGTGCTTTGTACTCTGTCAGTGCAGCTAAGCTGGGAATTAATTACATTTTCCACAGTTTCCTTCCGTCTCTTCTTCCAGATTAGAATTGGCCAAGAAAGAAACTTGCAGAATATTGGAAACTGGAAATGAGGCAGTGGCCATAACCATCTGCAGATCTTTTCTCAGGCAGATTCAGAGACAGACAGAAGAAGAGGCCGGGCCCATGTGGGTAAAAACCTCCAGCCGAGTCTGTGAAGTGACGTATCCCGAGGTTGTCCTGAGGGGAGTGCTTCCGTTTTTCTTTGTTCACGGGTGTTCTCCTCAAACCAAAGCCATTTTTCTGGAAATGTTCTTCTCTAAAGCTTCTTGGCCTTTAAAAACCTAGTATTTGTCAGTTGAGTTTTGGTGCAGCAGCAAAGACCCTCCACAGTCATCTGAAGTGGCTGCTGAAGCACTTCTTCTGCAGTTAGTGTCTCTGTGAAGCTCAACTTGCTTCACATTCTTCCACCAAAGCAACGTGTTGCCACAGATTCCTGCAGCAGCAGGTAGGAGAGTCCAGCTGCTTCTGAGGAGCGTCAGCGCTGCAGCGGCCTCCTCAGCGCTCCAGCGCTCCCGCTCCGCTGCAGCCTCTGCCCCGCTAGAGCCGCTGCCCGCGTGCTCCCGATCCCACTGCAGCGTCGGCCCATTGGAGCTGCTGCCGCCAGCTCCCGCTCCCTATGCAGCCCCCCTTTCCAGCCTCTGCCCCTTTCCAGCCGCTGCCCCGCTGCAGCCGCTGCATGCACGCTCCCGCTCCTGCTCCCGCTGCAGCCTCTGCCCCGTTCGAGCTGCTGCCGTGCGCTCCCGATCGCGCTGCAGCCTCTGCCTGGCTCGAGCCGCTGCCCTGGCGCTCCCGATCCCGCTGCAGCCTCTGCCCTGTTTGAGCCGCTGCCCGCGCCCTCCCGATCCCGCTGCAGCCCGTGCCCCTCTCGAGCTTCTGCCCCTCTCGAGCAGCTTCCCCCACGCTCACGCGCCCGCTCCCGCCTCCGCCTTTGCCCAGCTCCAGCTATTGCCCGCGCCCTCATGCTCCGGCTCCAGCCTCTGCTCCGCTACAGCTGCTGCCCGCTTGCTTCCGATCCCGCTGCAGCGTTTGCCCTGCTGGAGCCGCTGCCCGCGCTCACGATCCCGCTGCAGCCTCTGCTTCTCTAGAGCGGCTGCCCGCGCGCTCCCGCTCAGGCTGCAGCCTCTGCCCAGCTGGAGCCACTGCCCACGCGTTCCCGATCCCGCTGCAGCCTCTGCCCCGCTCGAGCAGCTGCCCGCACGCTCCCGATCTGGCTGCAGCCTCTGCACCGCTTGAGCCGCTGCCCCCGCGCTCCCGATCGGGCTGCAGCCTCTGCCCTGCTCGAGCCGCTGCCTGGGCGCTCCCGATCCCGCTGCAGCCTCTGCCTGGCTGGAGCCGCCGCCCGTGCGCTCCCGATCCCCCTGCAGGCTCTGCCCGGCTGGAGCCGCTGCCCACCCGCTCCTGATCCCGCAGCAGCCTCTGCCCCGCTCGAGCCGCTGCCTGCGCGCTCCCGATCGCGCTGCAGCCTCTGCACCGCTCGAGCTCCTGCCCGCACGCTAGCGCTCCAGCTCCCGCTGCAGTCTTTGCCCAGCTCGAGCTGTTTCCCACCCCCTCCTGCTCCCGCCCCACCGCAGCCTTTGCCCAGCTCCAGCTGTTGCCCACGCCCTCCCGCTCCCGCTGCAGCCTCTGCCCTGCTGCAGCCGCTGCCCTGGCTCTCCCGATCACGCTGCAGCCTCTGCCCCTCTCGAGCCTCTGCCCCTCTCCCGCCGCTGCCCCCACACTCACGCTCCCGCTCCCGCCTCCGCCTTGGCCCAGTTCCAGCTGTTGCCCGAGCCCTCCTGCTCCCGCTCCAGCCTCTGCTCCGCTAGAGCTGCTGCCCGCTTGCTCCCGATCCCGCTGCAGCTTTTGCCCTGCTGGAGCCGCTGCCCGTGCTCACGATCCCGCTGCAGCCCCTGCCTCGCTCCAGCGGCTGCCCGCACGCTCCCGATCTCGCTGCAGCCTCTGCCCGCCTGGAGCCGCTGCCCGCGCGCTCCAGAACCCGCTGCAGCCTCTGCCTCACTGGAGCCACTGCCCGCGCGCTCCCGATCTCGCTGCAGCCTCTGCCCGGCTGGAGCCGCTGCCCGTGTGCTCCCGCTCCCCCTGCAGGCTCTGCCCGGCTCGAGCCGCTCCCCACCCGTTCCTGATCCCACAGCAGCCTCTGCCCCGCTCGAGCCCGAGCCGCTGCCTGCGCGCTCCCGATCGCGCTGCAGCCTCTGCCCCGCTCGAGCCGCTGCCCCCGCGCTCCCGATCTGGCTGCAGCCTCTGCCCTGCTCGAGCCGCTGCCTGGGCGCTCCCGATCCCGCTGCAGCCTCTGCCCCGCTCGAGCCGCTGCCTGCGCGTTCCCGATCCCGCCGCAACCTCTGCCCCGCTCGAGCTTCTGCCCGCACGCTAGCGCTCCAGCTCACGCAGCAGTCTTTGCCCAGCTCGAGCTGTTTCCCACTCCCTCCTGCTCCCGCCCCACCGCAGCCTTTGCCCAGCTCCAGCTGTTGCCCAAGCCCTCCCGCTCCCGCTGCAGCCTCTGCCCCGCTAGAGCTGCTGCCCGCCCACTCCCGATCTAGCTGCAGCCTCTGCCCCTCTCGAGCCTCTGACCCTCTCCCGCCGCTGCCCCGACGCTCACGCTCCCGCTCCCGCCTCCGCCATTGCCCAGCTCCAGCTGTTGCCCACGCCCTCCCGCTCCCGCTGCAGCCTCTGCCCAGCTAGAGCCGCTGCCCGCCCACTCCCGATCTAGCTGCAGCCTCTGCCCCTCTCGAGCCTCTGCCCCTCTCCCGCCCCTTCCCCGACGCTCACGCTCCCGCTCCCGCCTCCGCCTTTGCCCAGCTCCAGCTGTTGCCTGCGCCCTCCTGCTCCCGCTCCAGCCTCTGTCCCGCTCGATCCGCTGCCTGCGCACTCCCGATCGCGCTGCAGCCTCTGCACCGCTCAGCCGCTGTCCCCGCTCTCCCGATCTGGGCTCCCCGATCCCCCTGCAGGCTCTGCCCGGCTCCGGCCGCTGCCCGCCCGCTCCTGATCCCGCTGCAGCCTCTGCCCCGCTTGAGCCGCTGCCCGCGTGCTCCCGCTCCCGCCACAGCCTCTCCCCAGCCAGTGCACCTAAAAGGAGGGCGGAGGTTCTGGATCCCAGGGAAAGAGAGCGAGAAAGCGGAATGACACGGGGTCTTGAGGCTGCACTTTCCTGTCCCTCAGCTCAGGTCCCGTTGCGCTGTCCGAACACCTGTGTTTAAATCTGCTCTGATATCTAGAAACCTGCAGACCTCTATTTCCATGTCAGGGTAGAGAGGACCGTCTCATTCTTTTTTTAAAGCTGCATCAATTATGATTTTACCATCATGTATTTACCCTGTGCCCCACGGGTGGACACTCAGGTTGTGTCCAGGTTGTGCTGTCCTACACAATGCTGCAGTGAGCATCCTGGTGTCCTTCAGAGATTTCTCTGGGTTTGGGCCTAGAGGTGACACTGATGGGACAAAGAATATCCACATGGAAAATACTGAAAGATAGGACCAGATTATCTTCCAAAGGCTGCAGTTTTATTGCTACCAAGAGTATGTGAGGCAATTTTAAATTGAGTTGAATTGTGGATGTGTTGAGTCTAATCAAAATTCTAGTGTTGGTCTCTTCATTGTCTGAGGTATTGCGTCAGGCCTCTGGAGACAGGTGCGTGCATGAGATGACTCCTGGCTTCCAGCTGTCTACACCATGTGTAACATGGCTGTCGGATGACTCTGGCGGCCTGCGGTCCCACAGTCAACTTTGTCATTCTCTTCTCCCCATTAAAATACAGATTGAGTACCCCTTATCCAAAATGCTTGGAAAGTATTTTGGATTTAGGATGTTTTCAGATTTGGGAATATTTGGAGAATACATTTGCAGAATGCTCCAATGAGCATTTCCTTTGAGTGTCATGTTAGCACTCAAAAAGTTTAGGAGTTTGGATTTTTGGATTAGAGACTCTTAACCTGTATATAAATATCCCAGACATTCTGTTTTCTACTATTCTTGGAGTTTCAGGTCCTCAAAGGAGCACAAAAATATTTTGCCAAACCACAGTTCTAATTTGTGATGTTTAAGATGTGGCTTTTGTATTTGCAAACTCGAATTGTTGTGCCAGACGCTCCAGCCTTGCCACCCAGCAAAAGGCCCCATGGAAGATTCTGCCAAAGAAATGCCAGATGGGCCAAGGCATCCAAGGTCTCAGGTGACTGGCCAGGGCAGCTCCAGTTGGCCGAGTTGTGCTAAGAGAGGGTCGCCTGGTGGGCGAGAGCCTGCCCATGCTACCCGAAGGGACAAGCAGTGTGAGTTAACATTTATTTATCGAGCTATGAGTATCAACGGGGAAGCGTGTTATACGCTTTACAAGGATCAACCAAGAGACAGGACTTGTTGCTTATCTACCTGAGGGCTGAGAAACTAGGATGCAGAGACTGGATGTGGGCTGCATAGCAAAGGCAATACTTACCCAAAGGAGTCAACGTATGATGGTGGCATTTCAGGACATAACTGAGTTCTCTGGAGTCAGCCTGAGGCCCTGCTCTGGGTGGTGGTGGCCAGTGTCCCTCCCCACCCTCTGGGCCTCCCATCTTACCTCCTAGCACCCTGTCTCTCTGAGCCTAAATGCCAGGGACCAAACCAGGAGGCTGGCAGCCAGCCTGGTCCACACCATGGGCCCCTCCTCCATGGTCCCAAATCCTTCCTTGCACTTTCTGGACAAGCATGGAGCAGTTAGCTTCCAACCCTCGTACAAACACTGATGATCACAGCCCCATGTGGGGAGGGAGGCCGGTGTGTGCCGTGAGATGACCCCGCCCAGCCCCTGACCCCTGCCCACATTGATGCCGCATTTAGAGAAGAGATGGCCTGACCCCTCACCCACACCAAGGGTACCAAGGAGTCAAGTGTTGAGGTTAGAGGCGGGGATATCAGGGAGGTGAGCTGAGACCAGAGGGTGAGGTGAGATGCCCTCGTTCACATCAAGCCAGAGGAAGAGGGCTTTAAAGAGAGCTTTAGGCTTTGAGGTGTCCTCCGCAGGTGGAGAAATCCAGTGGACTGATGCCTCACCCCCACCCCCACCCCAAAGTCTAGAGGGCAAGAGACAGGCTGGCTGCTTTGATGGCGGAGCTGAGGAGAGGGCCGACGGCCCAGGTGAGGGCCTCGTGTGAGAGAGTCGGCGTGGAATCTCACAGGCCCAGTCCCAGGAGGCAGCCTGGGCAGTGAACAGACGCAGGCCAAGAGAAGGTGGGGCTGCCGCTACCCGTCAGGGGCTCCTTGGTTCTCTGAGGCCCACACAAAATATTCTAGTCAGGGGGACAGTGGGGACCATGTCCGGGCTCTGAAGACCCTTGGAGATGCCGATGAGAGAAAGAGGCGTAGCTTTCAACCTCCGCCAAGCCCAGAGCACAGTTCAGCTGGAGGCTGACCACGCCTGCTGCCCGGCCGAGGCTTCCCACCCCACCAGGCCGGGGCAGCAGGAGCGGCCTCCACTTCAAAGCAGGGGACTTGACGATGACGTCAGGCCCTTTTTATTGTTGGGCCTGGACGTGAGCCGAGCGGTGCTGTGTGACGTGAAGTGGTGGAGACCACGGGTATTTCCCTACCAAGAAGCAGCCTGGGCCTGTCAGGTTTCCATCTGGCCGTGGGAGGACTGGCCAGCAGAAGAGGTTTCAAGGGCCAGAGGTGGACACAAATAAAGCTGCTTTAAGTGGTTTCCAGTTCCACAGCTGTGCTGGCTCAGTGTCCTGGTGACATCCCTGAGTTCTGTGGCATCCAGAGGAGGGCTTTGGGGGGGCAACAGGTGTTTATTGACCTTCTTTAAAGAGCGGGCACCACGTGCATGGTGAGACGCACCCCCCTCCCAGAGGGGCCTTGGTCTCAGGCAGGGGCTCTTGGTGGGGCAGGGCCCAAACCCCGAGGGGGAATTTCTCTGTCTCTGCCCCTCAGCCAGGCCCAACAGTAGAAAGGGCCTGAGGGAAAGGTACGGAAGAGCTCCACCTGCCGGCTTGGGGTCCTGGGGAGGAGGGATTGAACTTGGGCCTGGAGTGGAGGGGGTCATGAGGAAGGTCCAGGAGACCCCAAGACTTGTGGGTGGGGCTTGCCAAGCCCCTCCCCTGCCTGGGATGAGAGTAAGAGACCCTGGTCAGCTAACGCGTCTCATCACCGCCGCCTCCAGTGTGAAGTGCTCAGTAACTGCAACATAAGGAAACGCAGCCTTCATCCAGACTTGAAACGATTCCTTCCCTTTCCACTTCCAAACTGCCCTGCCCTCGGGCTCCTGCCACCGTGGGAGGAAAAGCACAGTTCCAACCCATCAGGCTCAAGCTCGTAGCTAACAGGGCAGGCACTCCTGCAGCCTTCCGCCCCTTTTCTGGGTCTGATAGCTGCCAGGGACTCTTGCAAAACTGACTCTCTCTTGGGGAGTTTGCTAATGGCCACGTGCCCACAGCACGGCCACCGCTGAGGCCCATGCAAGGAGCCGACTCAGGCGTCCTCGGTCCCCATTCCCTCCTGCCTGGGAAAGGACCCAGTGGCAGAGGGGGGTCATGGCAGGGGGCAGGAACATTCACATCTGTGTTGCATGAGGGGAACCCTCCAGGTTGGCTGCTGCAGTCGGAGGTTCCCAAGGCCCCGGGGCCTGGGGGGCCCAGTGGGCAGGGCAGTCGTCCTGACCTGTTTGGTTGCACAGCTTGTTAACTTCGAAGAAAGCACCTCTGAGCAGTGGGAGGGTGACTCACCAGAGGGCAGCACTGGTTTGGGGGTGGGCTTCTCTGGTCCTACCTTTTCAGTTCACACAGTAAGGAAGGCCAGGCCTGTCCTGGGCAGTGTGATCAGCAAGTCTCCAAGCTGACGTATGAAACATGGGTGTGTCATCGGTTGGGGTGCATCTTGACCGCCATGCTCGCTTTGGGATGAAAGGAACAGGCTTTATGTCCCGGCTTTGTCACTTTCTAGCCTGTGACTTGGGCAAACCCTTTTACTTTTCTGGGTCTCACTGTCATCACCCATAGAGTGAGATAAAGACACCTTCCTCCCAAGTCCACCGTGAAGACTCAAAACGCTCAGCGCGTCCCTGCTCCTGGAAGTGTGCTGGGAGCCAAAGGAGCAGGGCTGTCCTGGCCTTGAAAGGCCGAGGGGCTCCTGGGGAGCTGTGCCCTGACCTGAGGCTTGCCCCCCCTTTCCCCAGGGGGCAGGGTGGGCTGGGAGCTTGGGCCAGACACCTGGGCAGCTGCCTCCCCTCTGGAACAGTCCTCATTTTATTCCCCTGGGGTCCTGAAAGTTGGAACTAACTGGCTGGCTAAGAAAACAAAAAAGAACAGGCAAAGGGCGAGCAAGCGCTTTGTGCGTGCTGCAAGGCAGGGTGTGTCTCAGGGATCTGTTTCCATGGGAACCAGCGGCACAGGCTGGCTCCTATGGGCACCAAAAAGAGAAACTTGGCAGAGGTTTCAGGCACCTGAAGTGGGATTCATGCCAGGGATACAAGGCTGGTTCAACATATGAAAGTCAATAAAGGTGATACAATAAATGTAACGGTCATGTGGCCAGTATGAATCTGGCCATCACAGCTTGGGTATGAACGGTGACAATCAGCCTTGCATCCCGTGAATATTCATAACCAATAAAATTGGGGGGAAAAAAGAATAAATGGGTACAGGAGATCTTATTGGTGTGGTGAAAATGTTCTAAAACTGATTTGTGGTGATGGCTGCACAACTTGATGAACTTACTAGAACTCATTGAATTGCATACCTGAAATGGGTGGATTACAAGGTATATAAAATATTCCTCAATAAAGTGTTTTTTAAACAAAGAGCATTTCACTGACATCCAGCAGATCCCGAAATACAACACACTTCTGCCACTAAATAGCTAAACAGCCCTGGACAAGTAGTGCACTTACTGTAGACCTTTGCTTCATTACCTATAAAGAAAGCGTTGGGCCAGCTGAAGCCCAGAGTGTCTCAGGCCTCTTCCCATTGCCACATTCTACGGCTATTTTGGCAAAGTTAGTCCAAAGAAAACACTTTTGTTCCTTGGCAGATATCTAAGGAAGGATGCTCCTCTGAAAGAAATTAAAATCGCAAAATTTCCTTTAAAAAATTGCCAAAGGAAAAGTTGATCTCCTAGAAGTAGCAGAATAGTGGTCACTAGAGGCTGGGAAGGGTAGGGCGAGGAGGGGAAAGGCAGAGGTTACAGATACAAAGTTGCAGCTGGACAGGAGGAACTATTTGTACTGATCTACAGCTTTGTAAGGTGGCTAGAGTCAGCACGCATTTATTAGATAATTTCAAATAGCTAAAAGAGAGGATTTTGAATTTTCCCAGCACAAAGAAATGACAAATATTTGAGTGATGAGTATGCTGATTACCCAGATTTCATCATTATAAACATGGATTCAAATCCAGCGGTGGCCCGGCCAAAACCAAGCTGAGGTGGGGGTGGCTAGGACAGCGTGTGTCACAGGCTCGCGCGGGGCAGGCTCCGGAACCGCGTGGCGGAAGTGACGTCACAAAGGGGCCTGGTTACCATGGTGCGCGTGGGGGACGCCTGAGGCCGGTGGGCGCCAGTGCTCCCCGGCTCCCCTCAAGGCCGGCTGCGCTGTGTCTGCTGCTGTCGCCGGGGCCCGTTCACGTTCCCGACAGAACGCAGAGCTGTCTCAGCTGCTGGTGGTGGCCCGGCCAGGCCGTGGCTACTGTGGCCACAGCCGGAGCAGCCTCGGCGCCATGGAGGTGCCCGGGGCTGCCCCTCAGCCGTACTTGGGGCTGGTCCTGGGAAAGCTGTGCAGGACTGTGGCAGCATTGCCTGAAGACCTGAGACCGGGCCCTGGTTTTCCGTGGGAACTGGTGACATGTGCGGCTCTTACTGGATTTTTGATTCTCTTGTTTTTGTGGAGAAGTGTTCGATCGGTGAGAAGCCGGCTTTATGTGAGAAGAGAGAAAAAGCTTGCTGAAAAGCTTTCTGGACTAATTGAAGAAAAATGTAAACTACTTGACAAACTTTGCGTTGTTCAAGAGGAGTATGAAGGCTTGGAGTCAGCTGTGAAGGATGCCAGCTTTGAGAAGGGGTCAACAGAAGCACAAAGCTTGGAGGCAACCTATGAAAAGCTGAGCAGCTCCAAATCTAAACTTGAGGATGAAATAGTCTTTCTAGCCAAAGAATTAAAGGAACAGAAATCTAAACATTGTGAGCAAGATGAATTGATGGCGGATATTTCAAAAAGGATACAGTCCCTAGAAGATGAATCGAAATCCATCCAGTCACAAGTAGCTGAAGCCAAACTAATCTGCAAAATATTTCAAATGAATGAAGAACGTCTGAAGGTGGCAATAAAAGACGCCTTGAATGAAAATTCCCAACTTCAGGAAAGCCAGAAACAGCTTTTACAAGAAGCGGAAGTATTGAAAGAACAAGTGAGTGAACTTAATAAACAGAAAATAATATTTGAAAACTCCAAAGTCCAGGCAGAACGAGTTCTGAGTGATAAAGAAAATCACATCAAGTCTCTGGCTGAACGCTTGCTCAAGATGACAGACTGGGCTGCTGTGCTTGGAGAAGACATGATGGCTGATGACTTGGAATTGCAGATGAAGAGTGAATCACAAAATGGTGCTCGCTTAGATGATCTGCCAAAAGGAGCTTTGAAGAAACTGATTCACACTGCTAAGTTAAATGCTTCTTTCAAAACCCTAGAAGGAGAAAGAAACCAAATTTACCCTGAGTTGTCTGAAGTAGATAAAACAAAGGAAGAGCTTATAGAGCATATTACAAATCTCCAGACTGAACAAGCATCTTTACAGTCAGAAAACACACAGTTGGAAAGTGAAAATCAGAAGCTTCGGCAGAAACTTAAAGGAATGACTGAACTGTATCAAGAAAATGGAATGAAACTCCACAGGAAGTTAATAGCAGAGGAAAAGGACCGGTTAGAGAAGGAGGAGAAACTTTCCAAAGAAGAAGAGAAGATGAGCCATGCAGCTGAGGAACTGGAGACCTACAGAAGGAGAGCCAGAGATGCAGAAGAAGAATTGGAGAGAAGCGTTCGTTCTTATCAAGGGCAGATGACTGCCTATGAGAAAGAAGCGCATGGCAGCTGGGTGGCAGCTGAGACTGCTGAAAGACACCTCAGGTATTTAAGGAAAGTAAATGTTTCCAAGAGACAAAAATTAGCTGAAAAAGAGTTTAAATTTGAACTTTTCAAAAAAGATCCATATGTAGTTGATGTTCCAAAGACAGCATTTGGCGGAGAGCATTCCCCATGTGGTGCCTCACCAGTGGGTCGACCTTCATCCGAAACGAGAGCTTTTCTCTCTCCACTCAGACTCGCACCTTTGACTCCAGGGCGAGGAGGAGGAAGAGGCTCAAGAGGCCCAGAGAATACTCTGGATCACCAGATGACCAATGAAAGAGGAGAATCGGGCTGTGATAGGTTAACCGATTCTCATGGAGCACCATCTGGGTACCTGTCACCTCCGTGGGAACAGCACCGGAGGATGAGGATCCCTCCACCAGGCCACCCATGTTCTGATCCAGCTCTTCTTCCACGAAGGCAAGACGGATTTGATTCTAATCCTGGTGGACCGTCTGGCCCAGCAGAACTCAGAAGTTTTAACCTGGCTTCTTTGGATAAAGTGGATGGGCCAAAGCCCTCACAAACGGAATCCAGGAGAAATGATACCAAAGGCGACCTTGGTAATGTAAATGTGCCTCATTCATCTGTGCCTGCTGAAAGGGAAGCAAGTGGCCCTGGCTTTGCTCCTCCACCTTTTCCTGCAATCAGAGGTCCATTGTTTCCAGTGGATAGGAGGGGTCCATTCATGAGAAGAGAACCTCCTTTTCCTCCACCTCCTCCAGGAAGCATGTATGGAGCTCCTCAAAATTATTATCTCCCAAGGGATTTCCCTGTGCAGCCACCACCTCCATCTGGGTTCCTGTCACCTCCGTGGGAACAACACCGAAGGATGATGATTCCCCCACCAGGCCACCCATGTTCTGATCCAGCTCTTCTTCCACAAAGGCAAGACGGATTTGATCCTGATCCTGGTGGACCGTCTGGCCCAGCAGAACTGAGAAGTTTTAACCTGGCTTCTTTGGATAAAGTGGATGGGCCAAAGCCCTCACAAACGGAATCCAGCAGAAATGATACCAAAGACGACCTTGGTAATGTAAATGTGCCTCATTCATCTGTGCCTGCTGAAAGGGAAGCAAGTGGCCCTGGCTTTGCTCCTCCACCTTTTCCTGCAATCAGAGGTCCATTGTTTCCAGTGGATAGGAGGGGTCCATTCATGAGAAGAGAACCTCCTTTTCCTCCACCTCCTCCAGGAAGCATGTATGGAGCTCCTCAAAATTATTTTCTACCAAGGGATTGCTCTGTCCAGCCACCACCTCCATTTGCAATGAGAAATGTCTATTCACTGAGGGGATTTCCTCCTTATGTTCCTCTAGGAGCTGGATTTTCACCTCCACCCCCACATTCTGAAAGTAGGGGTGAGTTCCCTTCAGGGTCGATTCCGTGCTCAAATGAGCCTGCTCCTGAAATCCAGAAGCACAGCAAGAAACCTGATGATATTTTTGGTCTCTCTTCATAAATAGTTTTGACTTATCTTTCATTTTCAGTTTAAGTAACTACAATTTTTGCTCAAATTGAAGCTTAATGGAATTATAATTCTCAGGATGCTATTTTGTAAATAAAGATGATTTAAATATGAATTTCGTGAGTAAATTATTTCCATTTTATTTTATCCTAGATTGTATAATTATTTTAATTTGATTAACTAACCCACTATTACATAAACAATAATGGGAAATTTATTTAGGTTATCTTGCAGTTGGGGATGTTTTAAACTCCAAGGGCTGTGTCTTTATGCCAAGAACTGTATTTACTACGGTTGTAGACAAATGCGAAAGTAACTTTATGCTTAATTAAATTTTCATTGATTTAAAGACTTGCTTGGTATTGATAATAATAATAAAATCAGCGAGGTTTTTAATTAAAAACATCACAATGTACCCCATAAATATGTACAGTTATTAGGTGTCCGTTAAAAATAATAATAATCTTTTAAAATTACCAAAAGAAATTGTGGATCTAAGACCCTTCAAGACCCTCTATTTATAAAAATTTGCTGTCGATGGATATTTTTATGCTCTTAAAACATGAAATCTAAGCCTCTGTCCATGCTGCAATGAAAAAGTCTGTGGTGAGAAGATATGATAAGAAGATGAAGCATATTATTAACCAGTGTTTATGTGTTTCATAGACCTTTACTATCTAGAAAGAAACCTGTAAGGAGGGTATAATGATGCTTCTATGGTTCTAATTTAAATTTTTTATGAATAGAAAACAGTGAGCACTGTATACAGGTAAAAAGCCATATAACATCCTGCATATATGGGTATCTGAGAACTTCAAAATGTTTGTGGAAAAATAGAATTGAAAGATAATATGAATCTTCCCTGAGCTTTGTGAAGTGCCGCCGTACATGGAGATGAGTGTATTATATAATTATGCATGTGTGTGTCTGTAATTGACAGTTAACGTTTTTCTGATGATAAAAATAATACATTACTGCTAAGTTTTGCTTGAAATATCTGAAGAATATGCACCAGTCAATCTTTAGGTTAAAATTAAGGATGATTTCCATGTGACCGCAACATTAAGAACTTTAATCCTTGGGGAAAAAAAAATCATTCAACTCTATAGCGCCTATATGGGTGGTATGCATTAACAACATAAATGAGATTTTCTTCTCAGTTTTTGCAAAAAAAAAAATTTTTTTTTTGTAAAATAGGGGAAATTCTCTAGAAAATTCTTTGATATTTCTTATCTAGAAAATAATTTGGTAAGTCTCATATTTATGCCTTAGAAAAAAGACAGTATGTGGCATTACACTCTGGTGCTTTGTACTCTGTCAGTGCAGCTAAGCTGGGAATTAATTACATTTTCCACAGTTTCCTTCCGTCTCTTCTTCCAGATTAGAATTGGCCAAGAAAGAAACTTGCAGAATATTGGAAACTGGAAATGAGGCAGTGGCCATAACCATCTGCAGATCTTTTCTCAGGCAGATTCAGAGACAGACAGAAGAAGAGGCCGGGCCCATGTGGGTAAAAACCTCCAGCCGAGTCTGTGAAGTGACGTATCCCGAGGTTGTCCTGAGGGGAGTGCTTCCGTTTTTCTTTGTTCACGGGTGTTCTCCTCAAACCAAAGCCATTTTTCTGGAAATTTTCTTCTCTAAAGCTTCTTGGCCTTTAAAAACCTAGTATTTGTCAGTTGAGTTTTGGTGCAGCAGCAAAGACCCTCCACAGTCATCTGAAGTGGCTGCTGAAGCACTTCTTCTGCAGTTAGTGTCTCTGTGAAGCTCAACTTGCTTCACGTTCTTCCACCAAAGCAACGTGTTGCCACAGATTCCTGCAGCAGCAGGTAGGAGAGTCCAGCTGCTTCTGAGGAGCGTCAGCGCTGCAGCGGCCTCCTCAGCGCTCCAGCGCTCCCGCTCCGCTGCAGCCTCTGCCCCGCTAGAGCCGCTGCCCGCGTGCTCCCGATCCCACTGCAGCGTCGGCCCATTGGAGCTGCTGCCGCCAGCTCCCGCTCCCTATGCAGCCCCCCTTTCCAGCCTCTGCCCCTTTCCAGCCGCTGCCCCGCTGCAGCCGCTGCATGCACGCTCCCGCTCCTGCTCCCGCTGCAGCCTCTGCCCCGTTCGAGCTGCTGCCGTGTGCTCCCGATCGCGCTGCAGCCTCTGCCTGGCTCGAGCCGCTGCCCTGGCGCTCCCGATCCCGCTGCAGCCTCTGCCCTGTTTGAGCCGCTGCCCGCGCCCTCCCGATCCCGCTGCAGCCCGTGCCCCTCTCGAGCTTCTGCCCCTCTCGAGCAGCTTCCCCCACGCTCACGCGCCCGCTCCCGCCTCCGCCTTTGCCCAGCTCCAGCTATTGCCCGCGCCCTCCTGCTCCGGCTCCAGCCTCTGCTCCGCTACAGCTGCTGCCCGCTTGCTTCCGATCCCGCTGCAGCGTTTGCCCTGCTGGAGCCGCTGCCGGCGCTCACGATCCCGCTGCAGCCTCTGCGTCTCTAGAGCGGCTGCCCGCGCGCTCCCGCTCAGGGTGCAGCCTCTGCCCAGCTGGAGCCACTGCCCGCGCGTTCCCGATCCCGCTGCAGCCTCTGCCCCGCTCGAGCAGCTGCCCGCACGCTCCCGATCTGGCTGCAGCCTCTGCACCGCTTGAGCCGCTGCCCCCGCGCTCCCGATCTGGCTGCAGCCTCTGCCCTGCTCGAGCCGCTGCCTGCGCGCTCCCGATCCCGCTGCAGCCTCTGCATGTCTGGAGCCGCCGCCCGTGCGCTCCCGATCCCCCTGCAGGCTCTGCCCGGCTGGAGCCGCTGCCCACCCGCTCCTGATCCCGCAGCAGCCTCTGCCCCGCTCGAGCCGCTGCCTGCGCGCTCCCGATCGCGCTGCAGCCTCTGCACCGCTCGAGCTCCTGCCCGCACGCTAGCGCTCCAGCTCCCGCTGCAGTCTTTGCCCAGCTCGAGCTGTTTCCCACCCCCTCCTGCTCCCGCCCCACCGCAGCCTTTGCCCAGCTCCAGCTGTTGCCCACGCCCTCCCGCTCCCGCTGCAGCCTCTGCCCTGCTGCAGCCGCTGCCCTGGCTCTCCCGATCACGCTGCAGCCTCTGCCCCTCTCGAGCCTCTGCCCCTCTCCCGCCGCTGCCCCCACACTCACGCTCCCGCTCCCGCCTCCGCCTTGGCCCAGTTCCAGCTGTTGCCCGAGCCCTCCTGCTCCCGCTCCAGCCTCTGCTCCGCTAGAGCTGCTGCCCGCTTGCTCCCGATCCCGCTGCAGCTTTTGCCCTGCTGGAGCCGCTGCCCGTGCTCACGATCCCGCTGCAGCCCCTGCCTCGCTCCAGCGGCTGCCCGCACGCTCCCGATCTCGCTGCAGCCTCTGCCCGCCTGGAGCCGCTGCCCGCGCGCTCCAGAACCCGCTGCAGCCTCTGCCTCACTGGAGCCACTGCCCGCGCGCTCCCGATCTCGCTGCAGCCTCTGCCCGGCTGGAGCCGCTGCCCGTGTGCTCCCGCTCCCCCTGCAGGCTCTGCCCGGCTCGAGCCGCTCCCCACCCGTTCCTGATCCCACAGCAGCCTCTGCCCCGCTCGAGCCCGAGCCGCTGCCTGCGCGCTCCCGATCGCGCTGCAGCCTCTGCCCCGCTCGAGCCGCTGCCTGCGCGTTCCCGATCCCGCCGCAACCTCTGCCCCGCTCGAGCTTCTGCCCGCACGCTAGCGCTCCAGCTCACGCAGCAGTCTTTGCCCAGCTCGAGCTGTTTCCCACTCCCTCCTGCTCCCGCCCCACCGCAGCCTTTGCCCAGCTCCAGCTGTTGCCCAAGCCCTCCCGCTCCCGCTGCAGCCTCTGCCCCGCTAGAGCTGCTGCCCGCCCACTCCCGATCTAGCTGCAGCCTCTGCCCCTCTCGAGCCTCTGACCCTCTCCCGCCGCTGCCCCGACGCTCACGCTCCCGCTCCCGCCTCCGCCATTGCCCAGCTCCAGCTGTTGCCCACGCCCTCCCGCTCCCGCTGCAGCCTCTGCCCAGCTAGAGCCGCTGCCCGCCCACTCCCGATCTAGCTGCAGCCTCTGCCCCTCTCGAGCCTCTGCCCCTCTCCCGCCCCTTCCCCGACGCTCACGCTCCCGCTCCCGCCTCCGCCTTTGCCCAGCTCCAGCTGTTGCCTGCGCCCTCCTGCTCCCGCTCCAGCCTCTGTCCCGCTCGATCCGCTGCCTGCGCACTCCCGATCGCGCTGCAGCCTCTGCACCGCTCAGCCGCTGTCCCCGCTCTCCCGATCTGGGCTCCCCGATCCCCCTGCAGGCTCTGCCCGGCTCCGGCCGCTGCCCGCCCGCTCCTGATCCCGCTGCAGCCTCTGCCCCGCTTGAGCCGCTGCCCGCGTGCTCCCGCTCCCGCCACAGCCTCTCCCCAGCCAGTGCACCTAAAAGGAGGGCGGAGGTTCTGGATCCCAGGGAAAGAGAGCGAGAAAGCGGAATGACACGGGGTCTTGAGGCTGCACTTTCCTGTCCCTCAGCTCAGGTCCCGTTGCGCTGTCCGAACACCTGTGTTTAAATCTGCTCTGATATCTAGAAACCTGCAGACCTCTATTTCCATGTCAGGGTAGAGAGGACCGTCTCATTCTTTTTTAAAGCTGCATCAATTATGATTTTACCATCATGTATTTACCCCGTGCCCCACGGGTGGACACTCAGGTTGTGTCCAGGTTGTGCTGTCCTACACAATGCTGCAGTGAGCATCCTGGTGTCCTTCAGAGATTTCTCTGGGTTTGGGCCTAGAGGTGACACTGATGGGACAAAGAATATCCACATGGAAAATACTGAAAGATAGGACCAGATTATCTTCCAAAGGCTGCAGTTTTATTGCTACCAAGAGTATGTGAGGCAATTTTAAATTGAGTTGAATTGTGGATGTGTTGAGTCTAATCAAAATTCTAGTGTTGGTCTCTTCATTGTCTGAGGTATTGCGTCAGGCCTCTGGAGACAGGTGCGTGCATGAGATGACTCCTGGCTTCCAGCTGTCTACACCATGTGTAACATGGCTGTCGGATGACTCTGGCGGCCTGCGGTCCCACAGTCAACTTTGTCATTCTCTTCTCCCCATTAAAATACAGATTGAGTACCCCTTATCCAAAATGCTTGGAAAGTATTTTGGATTTAGGATGTTTTCAGATTTGGGAATATTTGGAGAATACATTTGCAGAATGCTCCAATGAGCATTTCCTTTGAGTGTCATGTTAGCACTCAAAAAGTTTAGGAGTTTGGATTTTTGGATTAGAGACTCTTAACCTGTATATAAATATCCCAGACATTCTGTTTTCTACTATTCTTGGAGTTTCAGGTCCTCAAAGGAGCACAAAAATATTTTGCCAAACCACAGTTCTAATTTGTGATGTTTAAGATGTGGCTTTTGTATTTGCAAACTCGAATTGTTGTGCCAGACGCTCCAGCCTTGCCACCCAGCAAAAGGCCCCATGGAAGATTCTGCCAAAGAAATGCCAGATGGGCCAAGGCATCCAAGGTCTCAGGTGACTGGCCAGGGCAGCTCCAGTTGGCCGAGTTGTGCTAAGAGAGGGTCGCCTGGTGGGCGAGAGCCTGCCCATGCTACCCGAAGGGACAAGCAGTGTGAGTTAACATTTATTTATCGAGCTATGAGTATCAACGGGGAAGCGTGTTATACGCTTTACAAGGATCAACCAAGAGACAGGACTTGTTGCTTATCTACCTGAGGGCTGAGAAACTAGGATGCAGAGACTGGATGTGGGCTGCATAGCAAAGGCAATACTTACCCAAAGGAGTCAACGTATGATGGTGGCATTTCAGGACATAACTGAGTTCTCTGGAGTCAGCCTGAGGCCCTGCTCTGGGTGGTGGTGGCCAGTGTCCCTCCCCACCCTCTGGGCCTCCCATCTTACCTCCTAGCACCCTGTCTCTCTGAGCCTAAATGCCAGGGACCAAACCAGGAGGCTGGCAGCCAGCCTGGTCCGCACCATGGGCCCCTCCTCCATGGTCCCAAATCCTTCCTTGCACTTTCTGGACAAGCATGGAGCAGTTAGCTTCCAACCCTCGTACAAACACTGATGATCACAGCCCCATGTGGGGAGGGAGGCCGGTGTGTGCCGTGAGATGACCCCGCCCAGCCCCTGACCCCTGCCCACATTGATGCCGCATTTAGAGAAGAGATGGCCTGACCCCTCACCCACACCAAGGGTACCAAGGAGTCAAGTGTTGAGGTTAGAGGCGGGGATATCAGGGAGGTGAGCTGAGACCAGAGGGTGAGGTGAGATGCCCTCGTTCACATCAAGCCAGAGGAAGAGGGCTTTAAAGAGAGCTTTAGGCTTTGAGGTGTCCTCCGCAGGTGGAGAAATCCAGTGGACTGATGCCTCACCCCCACCCCCACCCCAAAGTCTAGAGGGCAAGAGACAGGCTGGCTGCTTTGATGGCGGAGCTGAGGAGAGGGCCGACGGCCCAGGTGAGGGCCTCGTGTGAGAGAGTCGGCGTGGAATCTCACAGGCCCAGTCCCAGGAGGCAGCCTGGGCAGTGAACAGACGCAGGCCAAGAGAAGGTGGGGCTGCCGCTACCCGTCAGGGGCTCCTTGGTTCTCTGAGGCCCACACAAAATATTCTAGTCAGGGGGACAGTGGGGACCATGTCCGGGCTCTGAAGACCCTTGGAGATGCCGATGAGAGAAAGAGGCGTAGCTTTCAACCTCCGCCAAGCCCAGAGCACAGTTCAGCTGGAGGCTGACCACGCCTGCTGCCCGGCCGAGGCTTCCCACCCCACCAGGCCGGGGCAGCAGGAGCGGCCTCCACTTCAAAGCAGGGGACTTGACGATGACGTCAGGCCCTTTTTATTGTTGGGCCTGGACGTGAGCCGAGCGGTGCTGTGTGACGTGAAGTGGTGGAGACCACGGGTATTTCCCTACCAAGAAGCAGCCTGGGCCTGTCAGGTTTCCATCTGGCCGTGGGAGGACTGGCCAGCAGAAGAGGTTTCAAGGGCCAGAGGTGGACACAAATAAAGCTGCTTTAAGTGGTTTCCAGTTCCACAGCTGTGCTGGCTCAGTGTCCTGGTGACATCCCTGAGTTCTGTGGCATCCAGAGGAGGGCTTTGGGGGGGCAACAGGTGTTTATTGACCTTCTTTAAAGAGCGGGCACCACGTGCATGGTGAGACGCACCCCCCTCCCAGAGGGGCCTTGGTCTCAGGCAGGGGCTCTTGGTGGGGCAGGGCCCAAACCCCGAGGGGGAATTTCTCTGTCTCTGCCCCTCAGCCAGGCCCAACAGTAGAAAGGGCCTGAGGGAAAGGTACGGAAGAGCTCCACCTGCCGGCTTGGGGTCCTGGGGAGGAGGGATTGAACTTGGGCCTGGAGTGGAGGGGGTCATGAGGAAGGTCCAGGAGACCCCAAGACTTGTGGGTGGGGCTTGCCAAGCCCCTCCCCTGCCTGGGATGAGAGTAAGAGACCCTGGTCAGCTAACGCGTCTCATCACCGCCGCCTCCAGTGTGAAGTGCTCAGTAACTGCAACATAAGGAAACGCAGCCTTCATCCAGACTTGAAACGATTCCTTCCCTTTCCACTTCCAAACTGCCCTGCCCTCGGGCTCCTGCCACCGTGGGAGGAAAAGCACAGTTCCAACCCATCAGGCTCAAGCTCGTAGCTAACAGGGCAGGCACTCCTGCAGCCTTCCGCCCCTTTTCTGGGTCTGATAGCTGCCAGAGACTCTTGCAAAACTGACTCTCTCTTGGGGAGTTTGCTAATGGCCACGTGCCCACAGCACGGCCACCGCTGAGGCCCATGCAAGGAGCCTACTCAGGCGTCCTCGGTCCCCATTCCCTCCTGCCTGGGAAAGGACCCAGTGGCAGAGGGGGGTCATGGCAGGGGGCAGGAACATTCACATCTGTGTTGCATGAGGGGAACCCTCCAGGTTGGCTGCTGCAGTCGGAGGTTCCCAAGGCCCCGGGGCCTGGGGGGCCCAGTGGGCAGGGCAGTCGTCCTGTCCTGTTTGGTTGCACAGCTTGTTAACTTCGAAGAAAGCACCTCTGAGCAGTGGGAGGGTGACTCACCAGAGGGCAGCACTGGTTTGGGGGTGGGCTTCTCTGGTCCTACCTTTTCAGTTCACACAGTAAGGAAGGCCAGGCCTGTCCTGGGCAGTGTGATCAGCAAGTCTCCAAGCTGACGTATGAAACATGGGTGTGTCATCGGTTGGGGTGCATCTTGACCGCCATGCTCGCTTTGGGATGAAAGGAACAGGCTTTATGTCCCGGCTTTGTCACTTTCTAGCCTGTGACTTGGGCAAACCCTTTTACTTTTCTGGGTCTCACTGTCATCACCCATAGAGTGAGATAAAGACACCTTCCTCCCAAGTCCACCGTGAAGACTCAAAACGCTCAGCGCGTCCCTGCTCCTGGAAGTGTGCTGGGAGCCAAAGGAGCAGGGCTGTCCTGGCCTTGAAAGGCCGAGGGGCTCCTGGGGAGCTGTGCCCTGACCTGAGGCTTGCCCCCCCTTTCCCCAGGGGGCAGGGTGGGCTGGGAGCTTGGGCCAGACACCTGGGCAGCTGCCTCCCCTCTGGAACAGTCCTCATTTTATTCCCCTGGGGTCCTGAAAGTTGGAACTAACTGGCTGGCTAAGAAAACAAAAAAGAACAGGCAAAGGGCGAGCAAGCGCTTTGTGCGTGCTGCAAGGCAGGGTGTGTCTCAGGGATCTGTTTCCATGGGAACCAGCGGCACAGGCTGGCTCCTATGGGCACCAAAAAGAGAAACTTGGCAGAGGTTTCAGGCACCTGAAGTGGGATTCATGCCAGGGATACAAGGCTGGTTCAACATATGAAAGTCAATAAAGGTGATACAATAAATGTAACGGTCATGTGGCCAGTATGAATCTGGCCATCACAGCTTGGGTATGAACGGTGACAATCAGCCTTGCATCCCGTGAATATTCATAACCAATAAAATTGGGGGGAAAAAAGAATAAATGGGTACAGGAGATCTTATTGGTGTGGTGAAAATGTTCTAAAACTGATTTGTGGTGATGGCTGCACAACTTGATGAACTTACTAGAACTCATTGAATTGCATACCTGAAATGGGTGGATTACAAGGTATATAAAATATTCCTCAATAAAGTGTTTTTTAAACAAAGAGCATTTCACTGACATCCAGCAGATCCCGAAATACAACACACTTCTGCCACTAAATAGCTAAACAGCCCTGGACAAGTAGTGCACTTACTGTAGACCTTTGCTTCATTACCTATAAAGAAAGCGTTGGGCCAGCTGAAGCCCAGAGTGTCTCAGGCCTCTTCCCATTGCCACATTCTACGGCTATTTTGGCAAAGTTAGTCCAAAGAAAACACTTTTGTTCCTTGGCAGATATCTAAGGAAGGATGCTCCTCTGAAAGAAATTAAAATCGCAAAATTTCCTTTAAAAAATTGCCAAAGGAAAAGTTGATCTCCTAGAAGTAGCAGAATAGTGGTCACTAGAGGCTGGGAAGGGTAGGGCGAGGAGGGGAAAGGCAGAGGTTACAGATACAAAGTTGCAGCTGGACAGGAGGAACTATTTGTACTGATCTACAGCTTTGTAAGGTGGCTAGAGTCAGCACGCATTTATTAGATAATTTCAAATAGCTAAAAGAGAGGATTTTGAATTTTCCCAGCACAAAGAAATGACAAATATTTGAGTGATGAGTATGCTGATTACCCAGATTTCATCATTATAAACATGGATTCAAATCCAGCGGTGGCCCGGCCAAAACCAAGCCGAGGTGGGGGTGGCTAGGACAGCGTGTGTCACAGGCTCGTGGGGGGGGGCAGGCTCCGGAACCGCGTGGCGGAAGTGACGTCACAAAGGGGCCTGGTTACCATGGTGCGCGTGGGGGACGCCTGAGGCCGGTGGGCGCCAGTGCTCCCCGGCTCCCCTCAAGGCCGGCTGCGCTGTGTCTGCTGCTGTCGCCGGGGCCCGTTCGCGTTCCCGACAGAACGCAGAGCTGTCTCAGCTGCTGGTGGTGGCCCGGCCAGGCCGTGGCTACTGTGGCCACAGCCGGAGCAGCCTCGGCGCCATGGAGGTGCCCGGGGCTGCCCCTCAGCCGTACTTGGGGCTGGTCCTGGGAAAGCTGTGCAGGACTGTGGCAGCATTGCCTGAAGACCTGAGACCGGGCCCTGGTTTTCCGTGGGAACTGGTGACATGTGCGGCTCTTACTGGATTTTTGATTCTCTTGTTTTTGTGGAGAAGTGTTCGATCGGTGAGAAGCCGGCTTTATGTGAGAAGAGAGAAAAAGCTTGCTGAAAAGCTTTCTGGACTAATTGAAGAAAAATGTAAACTACTTGACAAACTTTGCGTTGTTCAAGAGGAGTATGAAGGCTTGGAGTCAGCTGTGAAGGATGCCAGCTTTGAGAAGGGGTCAACAGAAGCACAAAGCTTGGAGGCAACCTATGAAAAGCTGAGCAGCTCCAAATCTAAACTTGAGGATGAAATAGTCTTTCTAGCCAAAGAATTAAAGGAACAGAAATCTAAACATTGTGAGCAAGATGAATTGATGGCGGATATTTCAAAAAGGATACAGTCCCTAGAAGATGAATCGAAATCCATCCAGTCACAAGTAGCTGAAGCCAAACTAATCTGCAAAATATTTCAAATGAATGAAGAACGTCTGAAGGTGGCAATAAAAGACGCCTTGAATGAAAATTCCCAACTTCAGGAAAGCCAGAAACAGCTTTTACAAGAAGCGGAAGTATTGAAAGAACAAGTGAGTGAACTTAATAAACAGAAAATAATATTTGAAAACTCCAAAGTCCAGGCAGAACGAGTTCTGAGTGATAAAGAAAATCACATCAAGTCTCTGGCTGAACGCTTGCTCAAGATGACAGACTGGGCTGCTGTGCTTGGAGAAGACATGATGGCTGATGACTTGGAATTGCAGATGAAGAGTGAATCACAAAAGGGTGCTCGCTTAGATGATCTGCCAAAAGGAGCTTTGAAGAAACTGATTCACACTGCTAAGTTAAATGCTTCTTTCAAAACCCTAGAAGGAGAAAGAAACCAAATTTACCCTGAGTTGTCTGACGTAGATAAAACAAAGGAAGAGCTTATAGAGCATATTACAAATCTCCAGACTGAACAAGCATCTTTACAGTCAGAAAACACACAGTTGGAAAGTGAAAATCAGAAGCTTCGGCAGAAACTTAAAGGAATGACTGAACTGTATCAAGAAAATGGAATGAAACTCCACAGGAAGTTAATAGCAGAGGAAAAGGACCGGTTAGAGAAGGAGGAGAAACTTTCCAAAGTAGAAGAGAAGATGAGCCATGCAGCTGAGGAACTGGAGACCTACAGAAGGAGAGCCAGAGATGCAGAAGAAGAATTGGAGAGAAGCGTTCGTTCTTATCAAGGGCAGATGACTGCCTATGAGAAAGAAGCGCATGGCAGCTGGGTGGCAGCTGAGACTGCTGAAAGACACCTCAGCTATTTAAGGAAAGTAAATGTTTCCAAGAGACAAAAATTAGCTGAAAAAGAGTTTAAATTTGAACTTTTCAAAAAAGATCCATATGTAGTTGATGTTCCAAAGACAGCATTTGGCGGAGAGCATTCCCCATGTGGTGCCTCACCAGTGGGTCGACCTTCATCCGAAACGAGAGCTTTTCTCTCTCCACTCAGACTCGCACCTTTGACTCCAGGGCGAGGAGGAGGAAGAGGCTCAAGAGGCCCAGAGAATACTCTGGATCACCAGATGACCAATGAAAGAGGAGAATCGGGCTGTGATAGGTTAACCGATTCTCATGGAGCACCATCTGGGTACCTGTCACCTCCGTGGGAACAGCACCGGAGGATGAGGATCCCTCCACCAGGCCACCCATGTTCTGATCCAGCTCTTCTTCCACGAAGGCAAGACGGATTTGATCCTGATCCTGGTGGACCGTCTGGCCCAGCAGAGCTCAGAAGTTTTAACCTGGCTTCTTTGGATAAAGTGGATGGGCCAAAGCCCTCACAAATGGAATCCAGGAGAAATGATACCAAAGGCGACCTTGGTAATGTAAATGTGCCTCATTCATCTGTGCCTGCTGAAAGGGAAGCAAGTGGCCCTGGCTTTGCTCCTCCACCTTTTCCTGCAATCAGAGGTCCATTGTTTCCAGTGGATAGGAGGGGTCCATTCATGAGAAGAGAACCTCCTTTTCCTCCACCTCCTCCAGGAAGCATGTATGGAGCTCCTCAAAATTATTATCTCCCAAGGGATTTCCCTGTGCAGCCACCACCTCCATCTGGGTTCCTGTCACCTCCGTGGGAACAACACCGAAGGATGATGATTCCCCCACCAGGCCACCCATGTTCTGATCCAGCTCTTCTTCCACAAAGGCAAGACGGATTTGATCCTGATCCTGGTGGACCGTCTGGCCCAGCAGAACTGAGAAGTTTTAACCTGGCTTCTTTGGATAAAGTGGATGGGCCAAAGCCCTCACAAACGGAATCCAGCAGAAATGATACCAAAGACGACCTTGGTAATGTAAATGTGCCTCATTCATCTGTGCCTGCTGAAAGGGAAGCAAGTGGCCCTGGCTTTGCTCCTCCACCTTTTCCTGCAATCAGAGGTCCATTGTTTCCAGTGGATAGGAGGGGTCCATTCATGAGAAGAGAACCTCCTTTTCCTCCACCTCCTCCAGGAAGCATGTATGGAGCTCCTCAAAATTATTTTCTACCAAGGGATTGCTCTGTCCAGCCACCACCTCCATTTGCAATGAGAAATGTCTATTCACTGAGGGGATTTCCTCCTTATGTTCCTCTAGGAGCTGGATTTTCACCTCCACCCCCACATTCTGAAAGTAGGGGTGAGTTCCCTTCAGGGTCGATTCCGTGCTCAAATGAGCCTGCTCCTGAAATCCAGAAGCACAGCAAGAAACCTGATGATATTTTTGGTCTCTCTTCATAAATAGTTTTGACTTATCTTTCATTTTCAGTTTAAGTAACTACAATTTTTGCTCAAATTGAAGCTTAATGGAATTATAATTCTCAGGATGCTATTTTGTAAATAAAGATGATTTAAATATGAATTTCGTGAGTAAATTATTTCCATTTTATTTTATCCTAGATTGTATAATTATTTTAATTTGATTAACTAACCCACTATTACATAAACAATAATGGGAAATTTATTTAGGTTATCTTGCAGTTGGGGATGTTTTAAACTCCAAGGGCTGTGTCTTTATGCCAAGAACTGTATTTACTACGGTTGTAGACAAATGTGAAAGTAACTTTATGCTTAATTAAATTTTTATTGATTTAAAGACTTGCTTGGTATCGATAATAATAATAAAATCAGCGAGGTTTTTAATTAAAAAAATCACAATGTACCCCATAAATATGTACAGTTATTAGGTGTCCGTTAAAAATAATAATAATCTTTTAAAATTACCAAAAGAAATTGTGGATCTAAGACCCTTCAAGACCCTCTATTTATAAAAACTTGCTGTCGATGGATATTTTTATGCTCTTAAAACATGAAATCTAAGCCTCTGTCCATGCTGCAATGAAAAAGTCTGTGGTGAGAAGATATGATAAGAAGATGAAGCATATTATTAACCAGTGTTTATGTGTTTCATAGACCTTTACTATCTAGAAAGAAACCTGTAAGGAGGGTATAATGATGCTTCTATGGTTCTAATTTAAATTTTTTATGAATAGAAAACAGTGAGCACTGTATACAGGTAAAAAGCCATATAACATCCTGCATATATGGGTATCTGAGAACTTCAAAATGTTTGTGGAAAAATAGAATTGAAAGATAATATGAATCTTCCCTGAGCTTTGTGAAGTGCCGCCGTACATGGAGATGTGTGTATTATATAATTATGCATGTGTGTGTGTGTAATTGACAGTTAACGTTTTTCTGATGATAAAAATAATACATTACTGCTAAGTTTTGCTTGAAATATCTGAAGAATATGCACCAGTCAATCTTTAGGTTAAAATTAAGGATGATTTCCATGTGACCGCAACATTAAGAACTTTAATCCTTGGGGAAAAAAAAAATCATTCAACTCTATAGCGCCTATATGGGTGGTATGCATTAACAACATAAATGAGATTTTCTTCTCAGTTTTTGCAAAAAAAAAAATTTTTTTTTTGTAAAATAGGGGAAATTCTCTAGAAAATTCTTTGATATTTCTTATCTAGAAAATAATTTGGTAAGTCTCATATTTATGCCTTAGAAAAAAGACAGTATGTGGCATTACACTCTGGTGCTTTGTACTCTGTCAGTGCAGCTAAGCTGGGAATTAATTACATTTTCCACAGTTTCCTTCCGTCTCTTCTTCCAGATTAGAATTGGCCAAGAAAGAAACTTGCAGAATATTGGAAACTGGAAATGAGGCAGTGGCCATAACCATCTGCAGATCTTTTCTCAGGCAGATTCAGAGACAGACAGAAGAAGAGGCCGGGCCCATGTGGGTAAAAACCTCCAGCCGAGTCTGTGAAGTGACGTATCCCGAGGTTGTCCTGAGGGGAGTGCTTCCGTTTTTCTTTGTTCACGGGTGTTCTCCTCAAACCAAAGCCATTTTTCTGGAAATTTTCTTCTCTAAAGCTTCTTGGCCTTTAAAAACCTAGTATTTGTCAGTTGAGTTTTGGTGCAGCAGCAAAGACCCTCCACAGTCATCTGAAGTGGCTGCTGAAGCACTTCTTCTGCAGTTAGTGTCTCTGTGAAGCTCAACTTGCTTCACATTCTTCCACCAAAGCAACGTGTTGCCACAGATCTCTGCAGCAGCAGGTAGGAGAGTCCAGCTGCTTCTGAGGAGCGTCAGCGCTGCAGCGGCCTCCTCAGCGCTCCAGCGCTCCCGCTCCGCTGCAGCCTCTGCCCCGCTAGAGCCGCTGCCCGCGTGCTCCCGATCCCACTGCAGCGTCGGCCCATTGGAGCTGCTGCCGCCAGCTCCCGCTCCCTATGCAGCCCCCCTTTCCAGCCTCTGCCCCTTTCCAGCCGCTGCCCCGCTGCAGCCGCTGCATGCACGCTCCCGCTCCTGCTCCCGCTGCAGCCTCTGCCCCGTTCGAGCTGCTGCCGTGCGCTCCCGATCGCGCTGCAGCCTCTGCCTGGCTCGAGCCGCTGCCCGCGCCCTCCCGATCCCGCTGCAGCCCGTGCCCCTCTCGAGCTTCTGCCCCTCTCGAGCAGCTTCCCCCACGCTCACGCGCCCGCTCCCGCCTACGCCTTTGCCCAGCTCCAGCTATTGCCCGCGCCCTCCTGCTCCGGCTCCAGCCTCTGCTCCGCTACAGCTGCTGCCCGCTTGCTTCCGATCCCGCTGCAGCGTTTGCCCTGCTGGAGCCGCTGCCCGCGCTCACGATCCCGCTGCAGCCTCTGCCTCTCTAGAGCGGCTGCCCGCGCGCTCCCGCTCAGGCTGCAGCCTCTGCCCAGCTGGAGCCACTGCCCGCGCGTTCCCGATCCCGCTGCAGCCTCTGCCCCGCTCGAGCAGCTGCCCGCACGCTCCCGATCTGGCTGCAGCCTCTGCACCGCTTGAGCCGCTGCCCCCGCGCTCCCGATCTGGCTGCAGCCTCTGCCCTGCTCGAGCCGCTGCCTGCGCGCTCCCGATCCCGCTGCAGCCTCTGCATGTCTGGAGCCGCCGCCCGTGCGCTCCCGATCCCCCTGCAGGCTCTGCCTGGCTCGAGCCGCTGCCCACCCGCTCCTGATCCCGCAGCAGCCTCTGCCCCGCTCGAGCCGCTGCCTGCGCGCTCCCGATCGCGCTGCAGCCTCTGCACCGCTCGAGCTTCTGCCCGCACGCTAGCGCTCCAGCTCCCGCTGCAGTCTTTGCCCAGCTCGAGCTGTTTCCCACCCCCTCCTGCTCCCGCCCCACCGCAGCCTTTGCCCAGCTCCAGCTGTTGCCCACGCCCTCCCGCTCCCGCTGCAGCCTCTGCCCTGCTGCAGCCGCTGCCCTGGCTCTCCCGATCACGCTGCAGCCTCTGCCCCTCTCGAGCCTCTGCCCCTCTCCCGCCGCTGCCCCCACACTCACGCTCCCGCTCCCGCCTCTGCCTTGGCCCAGTTCCAGCTGTTGCCCGAGCCCTCCTGCTCCCGCTCCAGCCTCTGCTCCGCTAGAGCTGCTGCCCGCTTGCTCCCGATCCCGCTGCAGCTTTTGCCCTGCTGGAGCCGCTGCCCGTGCTCACGATCCCGCTGCAGCCCCTGCCTCGCTCCAGCGGCTGCCCGCACGCTCCCGATCTCGCTGCAGCCTCTGCCCGCCTGGAGCCGCTGCCCGCGCGCTCCAGAACCCGCTGCAGCCTCTGCCTCACTGGAGCCACTGCCCGCGCGCTCCCGATCTCGCTGCAGCCTCTGCCCGGATGGAGCCGCTGCCCGTGTGCTCCCGCTCCCCCTGCAGGCTCTGCCCGGCTCGAGCCGCTCCCCACCCGTTCCTGATCCCGCAGCAGCCTCTGCACCGCTCGAGGCGCTGCCTGCGCGTTCCCGATCCCGCCGCAACCTTTGCCCCGCTCGAGATTCTGCCCGCACGCTAGCGCTCCAGCTCACGCAGCAGTCTTTGCCCAGCTCGAGCTGTTTCCCACACCCTCCTGGTCCAGCCCCACCGCAGCCTTTGCCCAGCTCCAGCTGTTGCCCACGCCCTCCCGCTCCCGCTGCAGCCTCTGCCCCGCTAGAGCTGCTGCCCGCCCACTCCCGATCTAGCTGCAGCCTCTGCCCCTCTCGAGCCTCTGCCCCTCTCCCGCCCCTTCCCCGACGCTCACGCTCCCGCTCCGGCCTCCGCCTTTGCCCAGCTCCAGCTGTTGCCTGCGCCCTCCTGCTCCTGCTCCAGCCTCTGTCCCGCTCGATCCGCTGCCTGCGCACTCCCGATCGCGCTGCAGCCTCTGCACCGCTCAGCTGCTGTCCCCGCTCTCCCGATCTGGGCTCCCCGATCCCCCTGCAGGCTCTGCCCGGCTCCGGCCGCTGCCCGCCCGCTCCTGATCCCGCTGCAGCCTCTGCCCCGCTTGAGCCGCTGCCCGCGTGCTCCCGCTCCCGCCACAGCCTCTCCCCAGCCAGTGCACCTAAAAGGAGGGCGGAGGTTCTGGATCCCAGGGAAAGAGAGCGAGAAAGCGGAATGACACGGGGTCTTGAGGCTGCACTTTCCTGTCCCTCAGCTCAGGTCCCCTTGCGCTGTCCGAACACCTGTGTTTAAATCTGCTCTGATATCTAGAAACCTGCAGACCTCTATTTCCATGTCAGGGTAGAGAGGACCGTCTCATTCTTTTTTAAAGCTGCATCAATTATGATTTTACCATCATGTATTTACCCCGTGCCCCACGGGTGGACACTCAGGTTGTGTCCAGGTTGTGCTGTCCTACACAATGCTGCAGTGAGCATCCTGGTGTCCTTCAGAGATTTCTCTGGGTTTGGGCCTAGAGGTGACACTGATGGGACAAAGAATATCCACATGGAAAATACTGAAAGATAGGACCAGATTATCTTCCAAAGGCTGCAGTTTTATTGCTACCAAGAGTATGTGAGGCAATTTTAAATTGAGTTGAATTGTGGATGTGTTGAGTCTAATCAAAATTCTAGTGTTGGTCTCTTCATTGTCTGAGGTATTGCGTCAGGCCTCTGGAGACAGGTGCGTGCATGAGATGACTCCTGGCTTCCAGCTGTCTACACCATGTGTAACATGGCTGTCGGATGACTCTGGCGGCCTGCGGTCCCACAGTCAACTTTGTCATTCTCTTCTCCCCATTAAAATACAGATTGAGTACCCCTTATCCAAAATGCTTGGAAAGTATTTTGGATTTAGGATGTTTTCAGATTTGGGAATATTTGGAGAATACATTTGCAGAATGCTCCAATGAGCATTTCCTTTGAGTGTCATGTTAGCACTCAAAAAGTTTAGGAGTTTGGATTTTTGGATTAGAGACTCTTAACCTGTATATAAATATCCCAGACATTCTGTTTTCTACTATTCTTGGAGTTTCAGGTCCTCAAAGGAGCACAAAAATATTTTGCCAAACCACAGTTCTAATTTGTGATGTTTAAGATGTGGCTTTTGTATTTGCAAACTCGAATTGTTGTGCCAGACGCTCCAGCCTTGCCACCCAGCAAAAGGCCCCATGGAAGATTCTGCCAAAGAAATGCCAGATGGGCCAAGGCATCCAAGGTCTCAGGTGACTGGCCAGGGCAGCTCCAGTTGGCCGAGTTGTGCTAAGAGAGGGTCGCCTGGTGGGCGAGAGCCTGCCCATGCTACCCGAAGGGACAAGCAGTGTGAGTTAACATTTATTTATCGAGCTATGAGTATCAACGGGGAAGCGTGTTATACGCTTTACAAGGATCAACCAAGAGACAGGACTTGTTGCTTATCTACCTGAGGGCTGAGAAACTAGGATGCAGAGACTGGATGTGGGCTGCATAGCAAAGGCAATACTTACCCAAAGGAGTCAACGTATGATGGTGGCATTTCAGGACATAACTGAGTTCTCTGGAGTCAGCCTGAGGCCCTGCTCTGGGTGGTGGTGGCCAGTGTCCCTCCCCACCCTCTGGGCCTCCCATCTTACCTCCTAGCACCCTGCCTCTCTGAGCCTAAATGCCAGGGACCAAACCAGGAGGCTGGCAGCCAGCCTGGTCCACACCATGGGCCCCTCCTCCATGGTCCCAAATCCTTCCTTGCACTTTCTGGACAAGCATGGAGCAGTTAGCTTCCAACCCTCGTACAAACACTGATGATCACAGCCCCATGTGGGGAGGGAGGCCGGTGTGTGCCGTGAGATGACCCCGCCCAGCCCCTGACCCCTGCCCACATTGATGCCGCATTTAGAGAAGAGATGGCCTGACCCCTCACCCACACCAAGGGTACCAAGGAGTCAAGTGTTGAGGTTAGAGGCGGGGATATCAGGGAGGTGAGCTGAGACCAGAGGGTGAGGTGAGATGCCCTCGTTCACATCAAGCCAGAGGAAGAGGGCTTTAAAGAGAGCTTTAGGCTTTGAGGTGTCCTCCGCAGGTGGAGAAATCCAGTGGACTGATGCCTCACCCCCACCCCCACCCCAAAGTCTAGAGGGCAAGAGACAGGCTGGCTGCTTTGATGGCGGAGCTGAGGAGAGGGCCGACGGCCCAGGTGAGGGCCTCGTGTGAGAGAGTCGGCGTGGAATCTCACAGGCCCAGTCCCAGGAGGCAGCCTGGGCAGTGAACAGACGCAGGCCAAGAGAAGGTGGGGCTGCCGCTACCCGTCAGGGGCTCCTTGGTTCTCTGAGGCCCACACAAAATATTCTAGTCAGGGGGACAGTGGGGACCATGTCCGGGCTCTGAAGACCCTTGGAGATGCCGATGAGAGAAAGAGGCGTAGCTTTCAACCTCCGCCAAGCCCAGAGCACAGTTCAGCTGGAGGCTGACCACGCCTGCTGCCCGGCCGAGGCTTCCCACCCCACCAGGCCGGGGCAGCAGGAGCGGCCTCCACTTCAAAGCAGGGGACTTGACGATGACGTCAGGCCCTTTTTATTGTTGGGCCTGGACGTGAGCCGAGCGGTGCTGTGTGACGTGAAGTGGTGGAGACCACGGGTATTTCCCTACCAAGAAGCAGCCTGGGCCTGTCAGGTTTCCATCTGGCCGTGGGAGGACTGGCCAGCAGAAGAGGTTTCAAGGGCCAGAGGTGGACACAAATAAAGCTGCTTTAAGTGGTTTCCAGTTCCACAGCTGTGCTGGCTCAGTGTCCTGGTGACATCCCTGAGTTCTGTGGCATCCAGAGGAGGGCTTTGGGGGGGCAACAGGTGTTTATTGACCTTCTTTAAAGAGCGGGCACCACGTGCATGGTGAGACGCACCCCCCTCCCAGAGGGGCCTTGGTCTCAGGCAGGGGCTCTTGGTGGGGCAGGGCCCAAACCCCGAGGGGGAATTTCTCTGTCTCTGCCCCTCAGCCAGGCCCAACAGTAGAAAGGGCCTGAGGGAAAGGTACGGAAGAGCTCCACCTGCCGGCTTGGGGTCCTGGGGAGGAGGGATTGAACTTGGGCCTGGAGTGGAGGGGGTCATGACGAAGGTCCAGGAGACCCCAAGACTTGTGGGTGGGGCTTGCCAAGCCCCTCCCCTGCCTGGGATGAGAGTAAGAGACCCTGGTCAGCTAACTGCGTCTCATCACCGCCGCCTCCAGTGTGAAATGCTCAGTAACTGCAACATAAGGAAACGCAGCCTTCATCCAGACTTGAAACGATTCCTTCCCTTTCCACTTCCAAACTGCCCTGCCCTCGGGCTCCTGCCACCGTGGGAGGAAAAGCACAGTTCCAACCCATCAGGCTCAAGCTCGTAGCTAACAGGGCAGGCACTCCTGCAGCCTTCCGCCCCTTTTCTGGGTCTGATAGCTGCCAGAGACTCTTGCAAAACTGACTCTCTCTTGGGGAGTTTGCTAATGGCCACGTGCCCACAGCACGGCCACCGCTGAGGCCCATGCAAGGAGCCTACTCAGGCGTCCTCGGTCCCCATTCCCTCCTGCCTGGGAAAGGACCCAGTGGCAGAGGGGGGTCATGGCAGGGGGCAGGAACATTCACATCTGTGTTGCATGAGGGGAACCCTCCAGGTTGGCTGCTGCAGTCGGAGGTTCCCAAGGCCCCGGGGCCTGGGGGGCCCAGTGGGCAGGGCAGTCGTCCTGTCCTGTTTGGTTGCACAGCTTGTTAACTTCGAAGAAAGCACCTCTGAGCAGTGGGAGGGTGACTCACCAGAGGGCAGCACTGGTTTGGGGGTGGGCTTCTCTGGTCCTACCTTTTCAGTTCACACAGTAAGGAAGGCCAGGCCTGTCCTGGGCAGTGTGATCAGCAAGTCTCCAAGCTGACGTATGAAACATGGGTGTGTCATCGGTTGGGGTGCATCTTGACCGCCATGCTCGCTTTGGGATGAAAGGAACAGGCTTTATGTCCCGGCTTTGTCACTTTCTAGCCTGTGACTTGGGCAAACCCTTTTACTTTTCTGGGTCTCACTGTCATCACCCATAGAGTGAGATAAAGACACCTTCCTCCCAAGTCCACCGTGAAGACTCAAAACGCTCAGCGCGTCCCTGCTCCTGGAAGTGTGCTGGGAGCCAAAGGAGCAGGGCTGTCCTGGCCTTGAAAGGCCGAGGGGCTCCTGGGGAGCTGTGCCCTGACCTGAGGCTTGCCCCCCCTTTCCCCAGGGGGCAGGGTGGGCTGGGAGCTTGGGCCAGACACCTGGGCAGCTGCCTCCCCTCTGGAACAGTCCTCATTTTATTCCCCTGGGGTCCTGAAAGTTGGAACTAACTGGCTGGCTAAGAAAACAAAAAAGAACAGGCAAAGGGCGAGCAAGCGCTTTGTGCGTGCTGCAAGGCAGGGTGTGTCTCAGGGATCTGTTTCCATGGGAACCAGCGGCACAGGCTGGCTCCTATGGGCACCAAAAAGAGAAACTTGGCAGAGGTTTCAGGCACCTGAAGTGGGATTCATGCCAGGGATACAAGGCTGGTTCAACATATGAAAGTCAATAAAGGTGATACAATAAATGTAACGGTCATGTGGCCAGTATGAATCTGGCCATCACAGCTTGGGTATGAACGGTGACAATCAGCCTTGCATCCCGTGAATATTCATAACCAATAAAATTGGGGGGAAAAAAGAATAAATGGGTACAGGAGATCTTATTGGTGTGGTGAAAATGTTCTAAAACTGATTTGTGGTGATGGCTGCACAACTTGATGAACTTACTAGAACTCATTGAATTGCATACCTGAAATGGGTGGATTACAAGGTATATAAAATATTCCTCAATAAAGTGTTTTTTAAACAAAGAGCATTTCACTGACATCCAGCAGATCCCGAAATACAACACACTTCTGCCACTAAATAGCTAAACAGCCCTGGACAAGTAGTGCACTTACTGTAGACCTTTGCTTCATTACCTATAAAGAAAGCGTTGGGCCAGCTGAAGCCCAGAGTGTCTCAGGCCTCTTCCCATTGCCACATTCTACGGCTATTTTGGCAAAGTTAGTCCAAAGAAAACACTTTTGTTCCTTGGCAGATATCTAAGGAAGGATGCTCCTCTGAAAGAAATTAAAATCGCAAAATTTCCTTTAAAAAATTGCCAAAGGAAAAGTTGATCTCCTAGAAGTAGCAGAATAGTGGTCACTAGAGGCTGGGAAGGGTAGGGCGAGGAGGGGAAAGGCAGAGGTTACAGATACAAAGTTGCAGCTGGACAGGAGGAACTATTTGTACTGATCTACAGCTTTGTAAGGTGGCTAGAGTCAGCACGCATTTATTAGATAATTTCAAATAGCTAAAAGAGAGGATTTTGAATTTTCCCAGCACAAAGAAATGACAAATATTTGAGTGATGAGTATGCTGATTACCCAGATTTCATCATTATAAACATGGATTCAAATCCAGCGGTGGCCCGGCCAAAACCAAGCCGAGGTGGGGGTGGCTAGGACAGCGTGTGTCACAGGCTCGTGGGGGGGGGCAGGCTCCGGAACCGCGTGGCGGAAGTGACGTCACAAAGGGGCCTGGTTACCATGGTGCGCGTGGGGGACGCCTGAGGCCGGTGGGCGCCAGTGCTCCCCGGCTCCCCTCAAGGCCGGCTGCGCTGTGTCTGCTGCTGTCGCCGGGGCCCGTTCGCGTTCCCGACAGAACGCAGAGCTGTCTCAGCTGCTGGTGGTGGCCCGGCCAGGCCGTGGCTACTGTGGCCACAGCCGGAGCAGCCTCGGCGCCATGGAGGTGCCCGGGGCTGCCCCTCAGCCGTACTTGGGGCTGGTCCTGGGAAAGCTGTGCAGGACTGTGGCAGCATTGCCTGAAGACCTGAGACCGGGCCCTGGTTTTCCGTGGGAACTGGTGACATGTGCGGCTCTTACTGGATTTTTGATTCTCTTGTTTTTGTGGAGAAGTGTTCGATCGGTGAGAAGCCGGCTTTATGTGAGAAGAGAGAAAAAGCTTGCTGAAAAGCTTTCTGGACTAATTGAAGAAAAATGTAAACTACTTGACAAACTTTGCGTTGTTCAAGAGGAGTATGAAGGCTTGGAGTCAGCTGTGAAGGATGCCAGCTTTGAGAAGGGGTCAACAGAAGCACAAAGCTTGGAGGCAACCTATGAAAAGCTGAGCAGCTCCAAATCTAAACTTGAGGATGAAATAGTCTTTCTAGCCAAAGAATTAAAGGAACAGAAATCTAAACATTGTGAGCAAGATGAATTGATGGCGGATATTTCAAAAAGGATACAGTCCCTAGAAGATGAATCGAAATCCATCCAGTCACAAGTAGCTGAAGCCAAACTAATCTGCAAAATATTTCAAATGAATGAAGAACGTCTGAAGGTGGCAATAAAAGACGCCTTGAATGAAAATTCCCAACTTCAGGAAAGCCAGAAACAGCTTTTACAAGAAGCGGAAGTATTGAAAGAACAAGTGAGTGAACTTAATAAACAGAAAATAATATTTGAAAACTCCAAAGTCCAGGCAGAACGAGTTCTGAGTGATAAAGAAAATCACATCAAGTCTCTGGCTGAACGCTTGCTCAAGATGACAGACTGGGCTGCTGTGCTTGGAGAAGACATGATGGCTGATGACTTGGAATTGCAGATGAAGAGTGAATCACAAAATGGTGCTCGCTTAGATGATCTGCCAAAAGGAGCTTTGAAGAAACTGATTCACACTGCTAAGTTAAATGCTTCTTTCAAAACCCTAGAAGGAGAAAGAAACCAAATTTACCCTGAGTTGTCTGAAGTAGATAAAACAAAGGAAGAGCTTATAGAGCATATTACAAATCTCCAGACTGAACAAGCATGTTTACAGTCAGAAAACACACAGTTGGAAAGTGAAAATCAGAAGCTTCGGCAGAAACTTAAAGGAATGACTGAACTGTATCAAGAAAATGGAATGAAACTCCACAGGAAGTTAATAGCAGAGGAAAAGGACCGGTTAGAGAAGGAGGAGAAACTTTCCAAAGTAGAAGAGAAGATGAGCCATGCAGCTGAGGAACTGGAGACCTACAGAAGGAGAGCCAGAGATGCAGAAGAAGAATTGGAGAGAAGCGTTCGTTCTTATCAAGGGCAGATGACTGCCTATGAGAAAGAAGCGCATGGCAGCTGGGTGGCAGCTGAGACTGCTGAAAGACACCTCAGGTATTTAAGGAAAGTAAATGTTTCCAAGAGACAAAAATTAGCTGAAAAAGAGTTTAATTTTGAACTTTTCAAAAAAGATCCATATGTAGTTGATGTTCCAAAGACAGCATTTGGCGGAGAGCATTCCCCATGTGGTGCCTCACCAGTGGGTCGACCTTCATCCGAAACGAGAGCTTTTCTCTCTCCACTCAGACTCGCACCTTTGACTCCAGGGCGAGGAGGAGGAAGAGGCTCAAGAGGCCCAGAGAATACTCTGGATCACCAGATGACCAATGAAAGAGGAGAATCGGGCTGTGATAGGTTAACCGATTCTCATGGAGCACCATCTGGGTACCTGTCACCTCCGTGGGAACAGCACCGGAGGATGAGGATCCCTCCACCAGGCCACCCATGTTCTGATCCAGCTCTTCTTCCACGAAGGCAAGACGGATTTGATCCTGATCCTGGTGGACCGTCTGGCCCAGCAGAGCTCAGAAGTTTTAACCTGGCTTCTTTGGATAAAGTGGATGGGCCAAAGCCCTCACAAATGGAATCCAGGAGAAATGATACCAAAGGCGACCTTGGTAATGTAAATGTGCCTCATTCATCTGTGCCTGCTGAAAGGGAAGCAAGTGGCCCTGGCTTTGCTCCTCCACCTTTTCCTGCAATCAGAGGTCCATTGTTTCCAGTGGATAGGAGGGGTCCATTCATGAGAAGAGAACCTCCTTTTCCTCCACCTCCTCCAGGAAGCATGTATGGAGCTCCTCAAAATTATTATCTCCCAAGGGATTTCCCTGTGCAGCCACCACCTCCATCTGGGTTCCTGTCACCTCCGTGGGAACAACACCGAAGGATGATGATTCCCCCACCAGGCCACCCATGTTCTGATCCAGCTCTTCTTCCACAAAGGCAAGACGGATTTGATCCTGATCCTGGTGGACCGTCTGGCCCAGCAGAGCTCAGAAGTTTTAACCTGGCTTCTTTGGATAAAGTGGATGGGCCAAAGCCCTCACAAACGGAATCCAGCAGAAATGAAACCAAAGACGACCTTGGTAATGTAAATGTGCCTCATTCATCTGTGCCTGCTGAAAGGGAAGCAAGTGGCCCTGGCTTTGCTCCTCCACCTTTTCCTGCAATCAGAGGTCCATTGTTTCCAGTGGATAGGAGGGGTCCATTCATGAGAAGAGAACCTCCTTTTCCTCCACCTCCTCCTGGAAGCATGTATGGAGCTCCTCAAAATTATTTTCTACCAAGGGATTTCCCTGTGCAGCCACCACCTCCATTTGCAATGAGAAATGTCTATTCACTGAGGGGATTTCCGCCTTATGTTCCTCTAGGAGCTGGATTGTCACCTCCACCCCCACACTCTGAAAGTAGGGGTGAGTTCCCTTCAGGGTCGATTCCGTGCTCAAATGAGCCTGCTCCTGAAATCCAGAAGCACAGCAAGAAACCTGATGATATTTTTGGTCTCTCTTCATAAATAGTTTTGACTTATCTTTCATTTTCAGTTTAAGTAACTACAATTTTTGCTCAAATTGAAGCTTAATGGAATTTTAATTCTCAGGATAGTATTTTGTAAATAAAGATGATTTAAATATGAATTTCGTGAGTAAATTATTTCCATTTTATTTTATCCTATATTGTATAATTATTTTAATTTGATTAACTAACCCACTATTACATAAACAATAATGGGAAATTTATTTAGGTTATCTTGCAGTTGGGGATGTTTTAAACTCCAAGGGCTGTGTCTTTATGCCAAGAACTGTATTTACTACGGTTGTAGACAAATGTGAAAGTAACTTTATGCTTAATTAAATTTTCATTGATTTAAAGACTTGCTTGGTATTGATAATAATAATAAAATCAGCTAGGTTTTTAATTAAAAAAATCACAATGTACCCCATAAATATGTACAGTTATTAGGTGTCCGTTAAAAATAATAATAATCTTTTAAAATTACCGAAAGAAATTGTGGATCTAAGACCCTTCAAGACCCTCTATTTATAAAAACTTGCTGTCGATGGATATTTTTATGCTCTTAAAACATGAAATCTAAGCCTCTGTCCATGCTGCAATGAAAAAGTCTGTGGTGAGAAGATATGATAAGAAGATGAAGCATATTATTAACCAGTGTTTATGTGTTTCATAGACCTTTACTATCTAGAAAGAAACCTGTAAGGAGGGTATAATGATGCTTCTATGGTTCTAATTTAAATTTTTTATGAATAGAAAACAGTGAGCACTGTATACAGGTAAAAAGCCATATAACATCCTGCATATATGGGTATCTGAGAACTTCAAAATGTTTGTGGAAAAATAGAATTGAAAGATAATATGAATCTTCCCTGAGCTTTGTGAAGTGCCGCCGTACATGGAGATGTGTGTATTATATAATTATGCATGTGTGTGTGTGTAATTGACAGTTAACGTTTTTCTGATGATAAAAATAATACATTACTGCTAAGTTTTGCTTGAAATATCTGAAGAATATGCACCAGTCAATCTTTAGGTTAAAATTAAGGATGATTTCCATGTGACCGCAACATTAAGAACTTTAATCCTTGGGGAAAAAAAAATCATTCAACTCTATAGCGCCTATATGGGTGGTATGCATTAACAACATAAATGAGATTTTCTTCTCAGTTTTTGCAAAAAAAAAAATTTTTTTTTTGTAAAATAGGGGAAATTCTCTAGAAAATTCTTTGATATTTCTTATCTAGAAAATAATTTGGTAAGTCTCATATTTATGCCTTAGAAAAAAGACAGTATGTGGCATTACACTCTGGTGCTTTGTACTCTGTCAGTGCAGCTAAGCTGGGAATTAATTACATTTTCCACAGTTTC
Organism: Cynocephalus volans; assembly: GCF_027409185.1. Classification (NCBI taxonomy): domain Eukaryota; kingdom Metazoa; phylum Chordata; class Mammalia; order Dermoptera; family Cynocephalidae; genus Cynocephalus; species Cynocephalus volans. The sequence goes on along the minus strand of NC_084473.1, from coordinate 89,752,957 downwards.
CTTCCGTCTCTTCTTCCAGATTAGAATTGGCCAAGAAAGAAACTTGCAGAATATTGGAAACTGGAAATGAGGCAGTGGCCATAACCATCTGCAGATCTTTTCTCAGGCAGATTCAGAGACAGACAGAAGAAGAGGCCGGGCCCATGTGGGTAAAAACCTCCAGCCGAGTCTGTGAAGTGACGTATCCCGAGGTTGTCCTGAGGGGAGTGCTTCCGTTTTTCTTTGTTCACGGGTGTTCTCCTCAAACCAAAGCCATTTTTCTGGAAATTTTCTTCTCTAAAGCTTCTTGGCCTTTAAAAACCTAGTATTTGTCAGTTGAGTTTTGGTGCAGCAGCAAAGACCCTCCACAGTCATCTGAAGTGGCTGCTGAAGCACTTCTTCTGCAGTTAGTGTCTCTGTGAAGCTCAACTTGCTTCACGTTCTTCCACCAAAGCAACGTGTTGCCACAGATTCCTGCAGCAGCAGGTAGGAGAGTCCAGCTGCTTCTGAGGAGCGTCAGCGCTGCAGCGGCCTCCTCAGCGCTCCAGCGCTCCCGCTCCGCTGCAGCCTCTGCCCCGCTAGAGCCGCTGCCCGCGTGCTCCCGATCCCACTGCAGCGTCGGCCCATTGGAGCTGCTGCCGCCAGCTCCCGCTCCCTATGCAGCCCCCCTTTCCAGCCTCTGCCCCTTTCCAGCCGCTGCCCCGCTGCAGCCGCTGCATGCACGCTCCCGCTCCTGCTCCCGCTGCAGCCTCTGCCCCGTTCGAGCTGCTGCCGTGCGCTCCCGATCGCGCTGCAGCCTCTGCCTGGCTCGAGCCGCTGCCCTGGCGCTCCCGATCCCGCTGCAGCCTCTGCCCTGTTTGAGCCGCTGCCCGCGCCCTCCCGATCCCGCTGCAGCCCGTGCCCCTCTCGAGCTTCTGCCCCTCTCGAGCAGCTTCCCCCACGCTCACGCGCCCGCTCCCGCCTACGCCTTTGCCCAGCTCCAGCTATTGCCCGCGCCCTCCTGCTCCGGCTCCAGCCTCTGCTCCGCTACAGCTGCTGCCCGCTTGCTTCCGATCCCGCTGCAGCGTTTGCCCTGCTGGAGCCGCTGCCCGCGCTCACGATCCCGCTGCAGCCTCTGCCTCTCTAGAGCGGCTGCCCGCGCGCTCCCGCTCAGGCTGCAGCCTCTGCCCAGCTGGAGCCACTGCCCGCGCGTTCCCGATCCCGCTGCAGCCTCTGCCCCGCTCGAGCAGCTGCCCGCACGCTCCCGATCTGGCTGCAGCCTCTGCACCGCTTGAGCCGCTGCCCCCGCGCTCCCGATCTGGCTGCAGCCTCTGCCCTGCTCGAGCCGCTGCCTGCGCGCTCCCGATCCCGCTGCAGCCTCTGCATGTCTGGAGCCGCCGCCCGTGCGCTCCCGATCCCCCTGCAGGCTCTGCCCGGCTGGAGCCGCTGCCCACCCGCTCCTGATCCCGCAGCAGCCTCTGCCCCGCTCGAGCTCCTGCCCGCACGCTAGCGCTCCAGCTCCCGCTGCAGTCTTTGCCCAGCTCGAGCTGTTTCCCACCCCCTCCTGCTCCCGCCCCACCGCAGCCTTTGCCCAGCTCCAGCTGTTGCCCACGCCCTCCCGCTCCCGCTGCAGCCTCTGCCCTGCTGCAGCCGCTGCCCTGGCTCTCCCGATCACGCTGCAGCCTCTGCCCCTCTCGAGCCTCTGCCCCTCTCCCGCCGCTGCCCCCACACTCACGCTCCCGCTCCCGCCTCCGCCTTGGCCCAGTTCCAGCTGTTGCCCGAGCCCTCCTGCTCCCGCTCCAGCCTCTGCTCCGCTAGAGCTGCTGCCCGCTTGCTCCCGATCCCGCTGCAGCTTTTGCCCTGCTGGAGCCGCTGCCCGTGCTCACGATCCCGCTGCAGCCCCTGCCTCGCTCCAGCGGCTGCCCGCACGCTCCCGATCTCGCTGCAGCCTCTGCCCGCCTGGAGCCGCTGCCCGCGCGCTCCAGAACCCGCTGCAGCCTCTGCCTCACTGGAGCCACTGCCCGCGCGCTCCCGATCTCGCTGCAGCCTCTGCCCGGCTGGAGCCGCTGCCCGTGTGCTCCCGCTCCCCCTGCAGGCTCTGCCCGGCTCGAGCCGCTCCCCACCCGTTCCCGATCCCACAGCAGCCTCTGCCCCGCTCAAGCCACTGCCTGCGCGCTCCCGATCGCGCTGCAGCCTCTGCACCGCTCGAGGCGCTGCCTGCGCGTTCCCGATCCCGCCGCAACCTCTGCCCCGCTCGAGCTTCTGCCCGCACGCTAGCGCTCCAGCTCACGCAGCAGTCTTTGCCCAGCTCGAGCTGTTTCCCACTCCCTCCTGCTCCCGCCCCACCGCAACCTTTGCCCAGCTCCAGCTGTTGCCCACGCCCTCCCGCTCCCGCTGCAGCCTCTGCCCCGCTAGAGCTGCTGCCCGCCCACTCCCGATCTAGCTGCAGCCTCTGCCCCTCTCGAGCCTCTGCCCCTCTCCCGCAGCTGCCCCGACGCTCAGGCTCCTGCTCCCGCCTCCGCCGTTGCCCAGCTCCAGCTGTTGCCCACGCCCTCCCGCTCCCGCTGCAGCCTCTGCCCAGCTAGAGCCGCTGCCCGCCCACTCCCAATCTAGCTGCAGCCTCTGCCCCTCTCGAGCCTCTGCCCCTCTCCCGCCGCTGCCCCGACGCTCACGCTCCCGCTCCCGCCTCCGCCTTTGCCCAGCTCCAGCTGTTGCCTGCGCCCTCCTGCTCCCGCTCCAGCCTCTGTCCCGCTCAGCCGCTGTCCCCGCTCTCCCGATCTGGGCTCCCCGATCCCCCTGCAGGCTCTGCCCGGCTCCGGCCGCTGCCCGCCCGCTCCTGATCCCGCTGCAGCCTCTGCCCCGCTTGAGCCGCTGCCCGCGTGCTCCCGCTCCCGCCACAGCCTCTCCCCAGCCAGTGCACCTAAAAGGAGGGCGGAGGTTCTGGATCCCAGGGAAAGAGAGCGAGAAAGCGGAATGACACGCGGTTTTGAGGCTGCACTTTCCTGTCCCTCAGCTCAGGTCCCGTTGCGCTGTCCGAACACCTGTGTTTAAATCTGCTCTGATATCTAGAAACCTGCAGACCTCTATTTCCATGTCAGGGTAGAGAGGACCGTCTCATTCTTTTTTTAAAGCTGCATCAATTATGATTTTACCATCATGTATTTACCCCGTGCCCCACGGGTGGACACTCAGGTTGTGTCCAGGTTGTGCTGTCCTACACAATGCTGCAGTGAGCATCCTGGTGTCCTTCAGAGATTTCTCTGGGTTTGGGCCTAGAGGTGACACTGATGGGACAAAGAATATCCACATGGAAAATACTGAAAGATAGGACCAGATTATCTTCCAAAGGCTGCAGTTTTATTGCTACCAAGAGTATGTGAGGCAATTTTAAATTGAGTTGAATTGTGGATGTGTTGAGTCTAATCAAAATTCTAGTGTTGGTCTCTTCATTGTCTGAGGTATTGCGTCAGGCCTCTGGAGACAGGTGCGTGCATGAGATGACTCCTGGCTTCCAGCTGTCTACACCATGTGTAACATGGCTGTCGGATGACTCTGGCGGCCTGCGGTCCCACAGTCAACTTTGTCATTCTCTTCTCCCCATTAAAATACAGATTGAGTACCCCTTATCCAAAATGCTTGGAAAGTATTTTGGATTTAGGATGTTTTCAGATTTGGGAATATTTGGAGAATACATTTGCAGAATGCTCCAATGAGCATTTCCTTTGAGTGTCATGTTAGCACTCAAAAAGTTTAGGAGTTTGGATTTTTGGATTAGAGACTCTTAACCTGTATATAAATATCCCAGACATTCTGTTTTCTACTATTCTTGGAGTTTCAGGTCCTCAAAGGAGCACAAAAATATTTTGCCAAACCACAGTTCTAATTTGTGATGTTTAAGATGTGGCTTTTGTATTTGCAAACTCGAATTGTTGTGCCAGACGCTCCAGCCTTGCCACCCAGCAAAAGGCCCCATGGAAGATTCTGCCAAAGAAATGCCAGATGGGCCAAGGCATCCAAGGTCTCAGGTGACTGGCCAGGGCAGCTCCAGTTGGCCGAGTTGTGCTAAGAGAGGGTCGCCTGGTGGGCGAGAGCCTGCCCATGCTACCCGAAGGGACAAGCAGTGTGAGTTAACATTTATTTATCGAGCTATGAGTATCAACGGGGAAGCGTGTTATACGCTTTACAAGGATCAACCAAGAGACAGGACTTGTTGCTTATCTACCTGAGGGCTGAGAAACTAGGATGCAGAGACTGGATGTGGGCTGCATAGCAAAGGCAATACTTACCCAAAGGAGTCAACGTATGATGGTGGCATTTCAGGACATAACTGAGTTCTCTGGAGTCAGCCTGAGGCCCTGCTCTGGGTGGTGGTGGCCAGTGTCCCTCCCCACCCTCTGGGCCTCCCATCTTACCTCCTAGCACCCTGTCTCTCTGAGCCTAAATGCCAGGGACCAAACCAGGAGGCTGGCAGCCAGCCTGGTCCACACCATGGGCCCCTCCTCCATGGTCCCAAATCCTTCCTTGCACTTTCTGGACAAGCATGGAGCAGTTAGCTTCCAACCCTCGTACAAACACTGATGATCACAGCCCCATGTGGGGAGGGAGGCCGGTGTGTGCCGTGAGATGACCCCGCCCAGCCCCTGACCCCTGCCCACATTGATGCCGCATTTAGAGAAGAGATGGCCTGACCCCTCACCCACACCAAGGGTACCAAGGAGTCAAGTGTTGAGGTTAGAGGCGGGGATATCAGGGAGGTGAGCTGAGACCAGAGGGTGAGGTGAGATGCCCTCGTTCACATCAAGCCAGAGGAAGAGGGCTTTAAAGAGAGCTTTAGGCTTTGAGGTGTCCTCCGCAGGTGGAGAAATCCAGTGGACTGATGCCTCACCCCCACCCCCACCCCAAAGTCTAGAGGGCAAGAGACAGGCTGGCTGCTTTGATGGCGGAGCTGAGGAGAGGGCCGACGGCCCAGGTGAGGGCCTCGTGTGAGAGAGTCGGCGTGGAATCTCACAGGCCCAGTCCCAGGAGGCAGCCTGGGCAGTGAACAGACGCAGGCCAAGAGAAGGTGGGGCTGCCGCTACCCGTCAGGGGCTCCTTGGTTCTCTGAGGCCCACACAAAATATTCTAGTCAGGGGGACAGTGGGGACCATGTCCGGGCTCTGAAGACCCTTGGAGATGCCGATGAGAGAAAGAGGCGTAGCTTTCAACCTCCGCCAAGCCCAGAGCACAGTTCAGCTGGAGGCTGACCACGCCTGCTGCCCGGCCGAGGCTTCCCACCCCACCAGGCCGGGGCAGCAGGAGCGGCCTCCACTTCAAAGCAGGGGACTTGACGATGACGTCAGGCCCTTTTTATTGTTGGGCCTGGACGTGAGCCGAGCGGTGCTGTGTGACGTGAAGTGGTGGAGACCACGGGTATTTCCCTACCAAGAAGCAGCCTGGGCCTGTCAGGTTTCCATCTGGCCGTGGGAGGACTGGCCAGCAGAAGAGGTTTCAAGGGCCAGAGGTGGACACAAATAAAGCTGCTTTAAGTGGTTTCCAGTTCCACAGCTGTGCTGGCTCAGTGTCCTGGTGACATCCCTGAGTTCTGTGGCATCCAGAGGAGGGCTTTGGGGGGGCAACAGGTGTTTATTGACCTTCTTTAAAGAGCGGGCACCACGTGCATGGTGAGACGCACCCCCCTCCCAGAGGGGCCTTGGTCTCAGGCAGGGGCTCTTGGTGGGGCAGGGCCCAAACCCCGAGGGGGAATTTCTCTGTCTCTGCCCCTCAGCCAGGCCCAACAGTAGAAAGGGCCTGAGGGAAAGGTACGGAAGAGCTCCACCTGCCGGCTTGGGGTCCTGGGGAGGAGGGATTGAACTTGGGCCTGGAGTGGAGGGGGTCATGAGGAAGGTCCAGGAGACCCCAAGACTTGTGGGTGGGGCTTGCCAAGCCCCTCCCCTGCCTGGGATGAGAGTAAGAGACCCTGGTCAGCTAACGCGTCTCATCACCGCCGCCTCCAGTGTGAAGTGCTCAGTAACTGCAACATAAGGAAACGCAGCCTTCATCCAGACTTGAAACGATTCCTTCCCTTTCCACTTCCAAACTGCCCTGCCCTCGGGCTCCTGCCACCGTGGGAGGAAAAGCACAGTTCCAACCCATCAGGCTCAAGCTCGTAGCTAACAGGGCAGGCACTCCTGCAGCCTTCCGCCCCTTTTCTGGGTCTGATAGCTGCCAGAGACTCTTGCAAAACTGACTCTCTCTTGGGGAGTTTGCTAATGGCCACGTGCCCACAGCACGGCCACCGCTGAGGCCCATGCAAGGAGCCTACTCAGGCGTCCTCGGTCCCCATTCCCTCCTGCCTGGGAAAGGACCCAGTGGCAGAGGGGGGTCATGGCAGGGGGCAGGAACATTCACATCTGTGTTGCATGAGGGGAACCCTCCAGGTTGGCTGCTGCAGTCGGAGGTTCCCAAGGCCCCGGGGCCTGGGGGGCCCAGTGGGCAGGGCAGTCGTCCTGACCTGTTTGGTTGCACAGCTTGTTAACTTCGAAGAAAGCACCTCTGAGCAGTGGGAGGGTGACTCACCAGAGGGCAGCACTGGTTTGGGGGTGGGCTTCTCTGGTCCTACCTTTTCAGTTCACACAGTAAGGAAGGCCAGGCCTGTCCTGGGCAGTGTGATCAGCAAGTCTCCAAGCTGACGTATGAAACATGGGTGTGTCATCGGTTGGGGTGCATCTTGACCGCCATGCTCGCTTTGGGATGAAAGGAACAGGCTTTATGTCCCGGCTTTGTCACTTTCTAGCCTGTGACTTGGGCAAACCCTTTTACTTTTCTGGGTCTCACTCTCATCATCCATAGAGTGAGATAAAGACACCTTGCTCCCAAGTCCACCGTGAAGACTCAAAACGCTCAGCGCGTCCCTGCTCCTGGAAGTGTGCTGGGAGCCAAAGGAGCAGGGCTGTCCTGGCCTTGAAAGGCCGAGGGGCTCCTGGGGAGCTGTGCCCTGACCTGAGGCTTGCCCCCCCTTTCCCCAGGGGGCAGGCTGGGCTGGGAGCTTGGGCCAGACACCTGGGCAGCTGCCTCCCCTCTGGAACAGTCCTCATTTTATTCCCCTGGGGTCCTGAAAGTTGGAACTAACTGGCTGGCTAAAAAAACAAAAAAGAAAAGGCAAAGGGCGAGCAAACGCTTTGTGCCTGCTGCAAGGCAGGGTGTGTCTCAGGGATCTGTTTCCATGGGAACCAGCGGCACAGGCTGGCTCCTATGGGCACCAAAAAGAGAAACTTGGCAGAGGTTTCAGGCACCTGAAGTGGGATTCATGCCAGGGATACAAGGCTGGTTCAACATATGAAAGTCAATAAAGGTGATACAATAAATGTAACGGTCATGTGGCCAGTATGAATCTGGCCATCACAGCTTGGGTATGAACGGTGACAATCAGCCTTGCATCCCGTGAATATTCATAACCAATAAAATTGGGGGGAAAAAAGAATAAATGGGTACAGGAGATCTTATTGGTGTGGTGAAAATGTTCTAAAACTGATTTGTGGTGATGGCTGCACAACTTGATGAACTTACTAGAACTCATTGAATTGCATACCTGAAATGGGTGGATTACAAGGTATATAAAATATTCCTCAATAAAGTGTTTTTTAAACAAAGAGCATTTCACTGACATCCAGCAGATCCCGAAATACAACACACTTCTGCCACTAAATAGCTAAACAGCCCTGGACAAGTAGTGCACTTACTGTAGACCTTTGCTTCATTACCTATAAAGAAAGCGTTGGGCCAGCTGAAGCCCAGAGTGTCTCAGGCCTCTTCCCATTGCCACATTCTACGGCTATTTTGGCAAAGTTAGTCCAAAGAAAACACTTTTGTTCCTTGGCAGATATCTAAGGAAGGATGCTCCTCTGAAAGAAATTAAAATCGCAAAATTTCCTTTAAAAAATTGCCAAAGGAAAAGTTGATCTCCTAGAAGTAGCAGAATAGTGGTCACTAGAGGCTGGGAAGGGTAGGGCGAGGAGGGGAAAGGCAGAGGTTACAGATACAAAGTTGCAGCTGGACAGGAGGAACTATTTGTACTGATCTACAGCTTTGTAAGGTGGCTAGAGTCAGCACGCATTTATTAGATAATTTCAAATAGCTAAAAGAGAGGATTTTGAATTTTCCCAGCACAAAGAAATGACAAATATTTGAGTGATGAGTATGCTGATTACCCAGATTTCATCATTATAAACATGGATTCAAATCCAGCGGTGGCCCGGCCAAAACCAAGCCGAGGTGGGGGTGGCTAGGACAGCGTGTGTCACAGGCTCGTGGGGGGGGGCAGGCTCCGGAACCGCGTGGCGGAAGTGACGTCACAAAGGGGCCTGGTTACCATGGTGCGCGTGGGGGACGCCTGAGGCCGGTGGGCGCCAGTGCTCCCCGGCTCCCCTCAAGGCCGGCTGCGCTGTGTCTGCTGCTGTCGCCGGGGCCCGTTCGCGTTCCCGACAGAACGCAGAGCTGTCTCAGCTGCTGGTGGTGGCCCGGCCAGGCCGTGGCTACTGTGGCCACAGCCGGAGCAGCCTCGGCGCCATGGAGGTGCCCGGGGCTGCCCCTCAGCCGTACTTGGGGCTGGTCCTGGGAAAGCTGTGCAGGACTGTGGCAGCATTGCCTGAAGACCTGAGACCGGGCCCTGGTTTTCCGTGGGAACTGGTGACATGTGCGGCTCTTACTGGATTTTTGATTCTCTTGTTTTTGTGGAGAAGTGTTCGATCGGTGAGAAGCCGGCTTTATGTGAGAAGAGAGAAAAAGCTTGCTGAAAAGCTTTCTGGACTAATTGAAGAAAAATGTAAACTACTTGACAAACTTTGCGTTGTTCAAGAGGAGTATGAAGGCTTGGAGTCAGCTGTGAAGGATGCCAGCTTTGAGAAGGGGTCAACAGAAGCACAAACCTTGGAGGCAACCTATGAAAAGCTGAGCAGCTCCAAATCTAAACTTGAGGATGAAATAGTCTTTCTAGCAAAAGAATTAAAGGAACAGAAATCTAAACATTGTGAGCAAGATGAATTGATGGCGGATATTTCAAAAAGGATACAGTCCCTAGAAGATGAATCGAAATCCATCCAGTCACAAGTAGCTGAAGCCAAACTAATCTGCAAAATATTTCAAATGAATGAAGAACGTCTGAAGGTGGCAATAAAAGACGCCTTGAATGAAAATTCCCAACTTCAGGAAAGCCAGAAACAGCTTTTACAAGAAGCGGAAGTATTGAAAGAACAAGTGAGTGAACTTAATAAACAGAAAATACTATTTGAAAACTCCAAAGTCCAGGCAGAACGAGTTCTGAGTGATAAAGAAAATCACATCAAGTCTCTGGCTGAACGCTTGCTCAAGATGACAGACTGGGCTGCTGTGCTTGGAGAAGACATGATGGCTGATGACTTGGAATTGCAGATGAAGAGTGAATCACAAAAGGGTGCTCGCTTAGATGATCTGCCAAAAGGAGCTTTGAAGAAACTGATTCACACTGCTAAGTTAAATGCTTCTTTCAAAACCCTAGAAGGAGAAAGAAACCAAATTTACACTGAGTTGTCTGAAGTAGATAAAACAAAGGAAGAGCTTATAGAGCATATTACAAATCTCCAGACTGAACAAGCATCTTTACAGTCAGAAAACACACAGTTGGAAAGTGAAAATCAGAAGCTTCGGCAGAAACTTAAAGGAATGACTGAACTGTATCAAGAAAATGGAATGAAACTCCACAGGAAGTTAATAGCAGAGGAAAAGGACCGGTTAGAGAAGGAGGAGAAACTTTCCAAAGTAGAAGAGAAGATGAGCCATGCAGCTGAGGAACTGGAGACCTACAGAAGGAGAGCCAGAGATGCAGAAGAAGAATTGGAGAGAAGCGTTCGTTCTTATCAAGGGCAGATGACTTCCTATGAGAAAGAAGCGCATGGCAGCTGGGTGGCAGCTGAGACTGCTGAAAGACACCTCAGGTATTTAAGGAAAGTAAATGTTTCCAAGAGACAAAAATTAGCTGAAAAAGAGTTTAAATTTGAACTTTTCAAAAAAGATCCATATGTAGTTGATGTTCCAAAGACAGCATTTGGCGGAGAGCATTCCCCATGTGGTGCCTCACCAGTGGGTCGACCTTCATCCGAAACGAGAGCTTTTCTCTCTCCACTCAGACTCGCACCTTTGACTCCAGGGCGAGGAGGAGGAAGAGGCTCAAGAGGCCCAGAGAATACTCTGGATCACCAGATGACCAATGAAAGAGGAGAATCGGGCTGTGATAGGTTAACCGATTCTCATGGAGCACCATCTGGGTACCTGTCACCTCCGTGCGAACAGCACCGGAGGATGAGGATCCCTCCACCAGGCCACCCATGTTCTGATCCAGCTCTTCTTCCACGAAGGCAAGACGGATTTGATTCTGATCCTGGTGGACCGTCTGGCCCAGCAGAACTCAGAAGTTTTAACCTGGCTTCTTTGGATAAAGTGGATGGGCCAAAGCCCTCACAAATGGAATCCAGGAGAAATGATACCAAAGACGACCTTGGTAATGTAAATGTGCCTCATTCATCTGTGCCTGCTGAAAGGGAAGCAAGTGGCCCTGGCTTTGCTCCTCCACCTTTTCCTGCAATCAGAGGTCCATTGTTTCCAGTGGATAGGAGGGGTCCATTCATGAGAAGAGAACCTCCTTTTCCTCCACCTCCTCCAGGAAGCATGTATGGAGCTCCTCAAAATTATTATCTCCCAAGGGATTTCCCTGTGCAGCCACCACCTCCATCTGGGTTCCTGTCACCTCCGTGGGAACAACACCGAAGGATGATGATTCCCCCACCAGGCCACCCATGTTCTGATCCAGCTCTTCTTCCACAAAGGCAAGACGGATTTGATCCTGATCCTGGTGGACCGTCTGGCCCAGCAGAGCTCAGAAGTTTTAACCTGGCTTCTTTGGATAAAGTGGATGGGCCAAAGCCCTCACAAACGGAATCCAGCAGAAATGATACCAAAGACGACCTTGGTAATGTAAATGTGCCTCATTCATCTGTGCCTGCTGAAAGGGAAGCAAGTGGCCCTGGCTTTGCTCCTCCACCTTTTCCTGCAATCAGAGGTCCATTGTTTCCAGTGGATAGGAGGGGTCCATTCATGAGAAGAGAACCTCTTTTTCCTCCACCTCCTCCAGGAAGCATGTATGGAGCTCCTCAAAATTATTTTCTACCAAGGGATTTCTCTGTCCAGCCACCACCTCCATTTGCAATGAGAAATGTCTATTCACTGAGGGGATTTCCTCCTTATGTTCCTCTAGGAGCTGGATTGTCACCTCCACCCCCACATTCTGAAAGTAGGGGTGAGTTCCCTTCAGGGTCGATTCCGTGCTCAAATGAGCCTGCTCCTGAAATCCAGAAGCACAGCAAGAAACCTGATGATATTTTTGGTCTCTCTTCATAAATAGTTTTGACTTATCTTTCATTTTCAGTTTAAGTAACTACAATTTTTGCTCAAATTGAAGCTTAATGGAATTATAATTCTCAGGATACTATTTTGTAAATAAAGATGATTTAAATATGAATTTCGTGAGTAAATTATTTCCATTTTATTTTATCCTAGATTGTATAATTATTTTAATTTGATTAACTAACCCACTATTACATAAACAATAATGGGAAATTTATTTAGGTTATCTTGCAGTTGGGGATGTTTTAAACTCCAAGGGCTGTGTCTTTATGCCAAGAACTGTATTTACTACGGTTGTAGACAAATGTGAAAGTAACTTTATGCTTAATTAAATTTTCATTGATTTAAAGACTTGCTTGGTATTGATAATAATAATAAAATCAGCTAGGTTTTTAATTAAAAAAATCACAATGTACCCCATAAATATGTACAGTTATTAGGTGTCCGTTAAAAATAATAATAATCTTTTAAAATTACCAAAAGAAATTGTGGATCTAAGACCCTTCAAGACCCTCTATTTATAAAAACTTGCTGTCGATGGATATTTTTATGCTCTTAAAACATGAAATCTAAGCCTCTGTCCATGCTGCAATGAAAAAGTCTGTGGTGAGAAGATATGATAAGAAGATGAAGCATATTATTAACCAGTGTTTATGTGTTTCATAGACCTTTACTATCTAGAAAGAAACCTGTAAGGAGGGTATAATGATGCTTCTATGGTTCTAATTTAAATTTTTTATGAATAGAAAACAGTGAGCACTGTATACAGGTAAAAAGCCATATAACATCCTGCATATATGGGTATCTGAGAACTTCAAAATGTTTGTGGAAAAATAGAATTGAAAGATAATATGAATCTTCCCTGAGCTTTGTGAAGTGCCGCCGTACATGGAGATGTGTGTATTATATAATTATGCATGTGTGTGTGTAATTGACAGTTAACGTTTTTCTGATGATAAAAATAATACATTACTGCTAATTTTTGCTTGAAATATCTGAAGAATATGCACCAGTCAATCTTTAGGTTAAAATTAAGGATGATTTCCATGTGACCGCAACGTTAAGAACTTTAATCCTTGGGGGAAAAAAAAATCATTCAACTCTATAGCGCCTATATGGGTGGTATGCATTAACAACATAAATGAGATTTTCTTCTCAGTTTTTGCAAAAAAAAAAAATTTTTTTTTTTTGTAAAATAGGGGAAATTCTCTAGAAAATTCTTTGATATTTCTTATCTAGAAAATAATTTGGTAAGTCTCATATTTATGCCTTAGAAAAAAGACAGTATGTGGCATTACACTCTGGTGCTTTGTACTCTGTCAGTGCAGCTAAGCTGGGAATTAATTACATTTTCCACAGTTTCCTTCCGTCTCTTCTTCCAGATTAGAATTGGCCAAGAAAGAAACTTGCAGAATATTGGAAACTGGAAATGAGGCAGTGGCCATAACCATCTGCAGATCTTTTCTCAGGCAGATTCAGAGACAGACAGAAGAAGAGGCCGGGCCCATGTGGGTAAAAACCTCCAGCCGAGTCTGTGAAGTGACCTATCCCGAGGTTGTCCTGAGGGGAGTGCTTCCGTTTTACTTTGTTCACGGATGTTCTCCTCAAACCAAAGCCATTTTTCTGGAAATGTTCTTCTCTAAAGCTTCTTGGCCTTTAAAAACCTAGTATTTGTCCTTGAGTTTTGGTGCAGCATCAAAGACCCTCCACAATCATCTGAAGTGGCTGCTGAAGCACTTCTTCTGCAGTTAGTGTCTCTGTGAAGCTCAACTTGCTTCACGTTCTTCCACCAAAGCAACGTGTTGCCACAGATTCCTGCAGCAGCAGGTAGGAGAGTCCAGCTGCTTCTGAGGAGCGTCAGCGCTGCAGCGGCCTCCTCAGCGCTCCAGCGCTCCCGCTCCGCTGCAGCCTCTGCCCCGCTAGAGCCGCTGCCCGCGTGCTCCCGATCCCACTGCAGCGTCGGCCCATTGGAGCTGCTGCCGCCAGCTCCCGCTCCCTATGCAGCCCCCATTTCCAGCCTCTGCCCCTTTCCAGCCGCTGCCCCGCTGCAGCCGCTGCATGCACGCTCCCGCTCCTGCTCCCGCTGCAGCCTCTGCCCCTCTCCCGCCGCTGCCCCCACACTCACGCTCCCGCTCCCGCCTCCGCCTTGGCCCAGCTCCAGCTGTTGCCCGAGCCCTCCTGCTCCCGCTCCAGCCTCTGCTCCGCTAGAGCTGCTGCCCGCTTGCTCCCGATCCCGCTGCAGCTTTTGCCCTGCTGGAGCCGCTGCCCGTGCTCACGATCCCGCTGCAGCCCCTGCCTCGCTCCAGCGGCTGCCCGCAGGCTCCCGATCTCGCTGCAGCCTCTGCCCGCCTGGAGCCGCTGCCCGCGCCCTCCAGAACCCGCTGCAGCCTCTGCCTCACTGGAGCCACTGCCCGCGCGCTCCCGATCTCGCTGCAGCCTCTGCCCTCCTCGAGCCGCTGCCTGCGCGCTCCCGATCCCGCTGCAGCCTCTGCCCGGCTGGAGCCGCTGCCCGTGTGCTCCCGCTCCCCCTGCAGGATCTGCCCGGCTCGAGCCCCTCCACACCCGCTCCTGATCCCACAGCAGCCTCTGCCCCGCTTGAGCCGCTGCCCCCGCGCTCCGGATCTGTCTGCAGCCTCTGCCCTGCTCGAGCTGCTGCCTGCGCGCTCCTGATCCCGCTGCAGCCTCTGCCCCGCTCGAGCAGCTGCCCGCACGCTCCCGATCTGGCTGCATCCTCTGCACCGCTTGAGCCGCTGCCCCCGCGCTCCCGATCCCGCTGCAGCCTCTGCCTGGCTGGAGCCGCCGCCCGTGCGCTTCCGCTCCCCCTGCAGGCTCTGCCAGGCTCGAGCCGCTGCCCGCCCGCTCCTGATCCCGCAGCAGCCTCTGCCCCGCTCGAGCCGCTGCCTGCGCGCTCCCGATCGCGCTGCAGCCTCTGCACCGCTCGATCTTCTGCCCGCACGCTAGCGCTCCAGCTCCCGCTGCAGTCTTTGCCCAGCTCGAGCTGTTTCCCACCCCCTCCTGCTCCCGCCCCACCGCAGCCTTTGCCCAGCTCCAGCTGTTGCCCACGCCCTCCCGCTCCCGCTGCAGCCTCTGCCCTGCTGCAGCCGCTGCCCTGGCTCTCCAGATCACGCTGCAGCCTCTGCCGCTCTCGAGCCTCTGCCCCTCTCCCGCCGCTGCCCCCACACTCACGCTCCGGCTCCCGCCTCCGCCTTGGCCCAGCTCCAGCTGTTGCCCGAGCCCTCCTGCTCCCGCTCCAGCCTCTGCTCCGCTAGAGCTGCTGCCCGCTTGCTCCCGATCCCGCTGCAGCTTTTGCACTGCTGGAGCCGCTGCCGGTGCTCACGATCCCGCTGCAGCCCCTGCCTCGCTCCAGCGGCTGCCCGCACGCTCCCGATCTCGCTGCAGCCTCTGCCCGCCTGGAGCCGCTGCCCGCGCGCTCCAGAACCCGCTGCAGCCTCTGCCTCACTGGAGCCACTGCCCGTGCGCTCCCGATCTCGCTGCAGCCTCTGCCCTGCTCGAGACGCTGCCTGCGCGCTCCCGATCCTGCTGCAGCCTCTGCCCGGCTGGAGCCGCTGCCCGTGTGCTCCCGCTCCCCCTGCAGGCTCTGCCCGGCTCGAGCCGCTGCCTACGCGCTCCTGATCCCACAGCAGCCTCTGCCCCGCTCGAGCTTCTGCCCGCACGCTAGCGCTCCAGCTCACGCAGCAGTCTTTGCCCAGCTCGAGCTGTTTCCCACCCCCTCCTGCTCCCGCCCCACCGCAGCCTTTGCCCAGCTCCAGCTGTTGCCCACGCCCTCCCGCTTCCGCTGCAGCCTCTGCCCCGTTAGAGCCGCTGCCCGCCCACTCCCGATCTAGCTGCAGCCTCTGCCCCTCTCGAGCCTCTGCCCCTATCCCGCCGCTGCCCCGACGCTCATGCTCCCGCTCCCGCCTCCGCCTTTGCCCAGCTCCAGCTGTTGCCTGCGCCCTCCTGCTCCCGCTCCAGCCTCTGTCCCGCTCGATCCGCTGCCTGCGCACTCCCGATCGCGCTGCAGCCTCTGCACCGCTCAGCCGCTGTCCCCGCTCTCCCGATATGGCTGCAGCCTCTGGCCTGCTCGAGCCGCTGCCCGCGCACTCCCGATCCCGCTGCAGCCTCTGCCCCGTTCCAGCTGCTGCCCGCCCGCTCCCTATCCCACAGCTGCCTCTGCCCTACTCAAACTGCTGCCCGCACGCTTCCGCTCCCGCTCCTGCCGCAGCCACTGCCCGTTGCGCTCCCGGTCCCGCTGCCGCGGCAGCCTCTGCCCAGCTCCATGCGCTGCCCGCGCGTTCCCGCACCCTCTCCCGCCGCAGCCTCTGCCCCGTTTGAGCCGCTGTTCGAGCGCTCCCGATCCCGCTGCAGCCTCTGCCCGGCTGGAGCCTCTGTCCACGCCCTCACTCTCCCGCTGCAGCCTCTGCCTGACTCAAGCCGCTGTCCGCGAGCTCCCGCTCTCGCCGCAGCCTTTGCCCAGCTCCAGGTGTTGCCTGCGCCCTCGCGCTCCCACTCCCTCCGCAGCCTCTGCCCCGCTGGAGCCGGTGCCAGCGCGCTCCCGCTCCCGATGCAGCCGCTGCCCCGTTCCAGTCGCTGCCCGGGCGGTCTGGATCCCGCTGCAGCCTATGTCCCGCTCGAGCCGCTGCCCCCACGCTCGTGCTCCGGCTCCTGCCTCCGCCTTTGCCCAGCTCCAGCTGTTGCCTGCGCCCTCCCGCTCCCGCTCTAGCCTCTGTCCCGCTAGAGCTGCTACCCGCTTGCTCCCGATCCCGCTGCAGCCTCTGCCCTGCTCCAGTCGCTGCCCGCGCGCTCCTGATTCCGCTGCAGCCTCTGCCTCACTGGAGCGGCTGCCCGAGTGCTAGCGCTCCAGCCACAGCTTCTCCCCAGCCAGTGCGCCTAAAAGGAGGGCGGAGGTTCTGGATCCCAGGGAAAGAGAGCGAGAAAGCGGAATGACACGGGGTCTTGAGGCTGCACTTTCCTGTCCCTCAGCTCAGGTCCCGTCACGCTGTCCGAACACCTGTGTTTAAATCTGCTCTGATATCCAGAAACCTGCAGACCTCTATTTCCATGTCAGGGTAGAGAGGACCGTCTCATTCTTTTTTAAAGCTGCATCCATTATGATTTTACCATCATGTATTTACCCCGTGCCCCACGGGTGGACACTCAGGTTGTGTCCAGGTTGTGCTGTCCTACACAATGCTGCAGTGAGCATCCTGGTGTCCTTCAGAGATTTCTCTGGGTTTGGGCCTAGAGGTGACACTGATGGGACAAAGAATATCCACATGGAAAATACTGAAAGATAGGACCAGATTATCTTCCAAAGGCTGCGGTTTTATTGCTACCAAGACTATGTGAGGCAATTTTAAATTGAGGTGAATTGTGGATGTGTTGAGTCTAATCTAAATTCTAGTGTTGGTCTCTTCATTGTCTGAGGTATTGCGTCAGGCCTCTGGAGACAGGTGCGTGCATGAGATGACTCCTGGCTTCCAGCTGTCTACACCATGTGTAACATGGCTGTCGGATGACTCTGGCGGCCTGCGGTCCCACAGTCAACTTTGTCATTCTCTTCTCCCCATTAAAATACAGGTTGAGTACCCCTTATCCAAAATGCTTGGAAAGTATTTTGGATTTAGGATGTTTTCAGATTTGGGAATATTTGGAGAATACATTTGCAGAATGCTCCAATGAGCATTTCCTTTGAGTGTCATGTTAGCACTCAAAAAGTTTAGGAGTTTGGATTTTTGGATTAGAGACTCTTAACCTGTATATAAATATCCCAGACATTCTGTTTTCTACTATTCTTGGAGTTTCAGGTCCTTAAAGGAGCACAAAAATATTTTGCCAAACCACAGTTCTAATTTGTGATGTTTAAGATGTGGCTTTTGTATTTGCAAACTCTAATGCCAAGTTTTATGATGTTTCTTGGGTCTAGGGTCCAGACCTCTGGACAAGCAGTTGAGAGCGTTAAGAATGCTCCAAGAAGAAGCTTGTGTCAGGGCCTCTGTCAGCCGGCACTGAGGACTTGAGAGTGGGGGATCCACTGGCCCTGTTCTTTGGAAAGTCACAGTCTAATGTGGCTAGGGCCAGAGGAATACTGGGGATGTCCATTTGTTTCGATGCTGGAACTTGGGAATTTCTCAGAGTCAGAACATTGTTAGATTGTAGCTGACGTGGCAGTTAGTTCTTGGCCCAGTCCAGGGGGGCCATGGAATCATCGGTTGTTCATGTTGGAGGGGACTCTTGGGGTCAACTTGCCCATTTGTAAAGGAGGAAACAAAGGCTCAGGGAAAAGTGGCTTGCTTGGGTTCACCAGGCTTGGAGTGGTAAAGCTAAGATGAGACCTCTGGTCTTCAGATCCCCAGAGCAGTCATTTCCAATGTGTGACTTTGGAGTAAATGACGTAAATTTATTGTCTAAGAGTTCTGGAGACCAGAAGTTCAAGATCATGGTGTTGGTAGGATGAGTTTCTTCTGAGGGCTGTGAGGGAAGGATCTGTTCTGGGCTTCCCTTCTTGGCTTGTAGATGGTGTCCTGTGTCCTCACCTACTGTTCACTCTGTACCTGTTTGTCTCCAAATTCCCACTTTTTATAAGGAGGCCAAGTTGTAATGAATTAGGGCCCCCATTTTAACTAAATTATCCTTGTAAAGCCCTTATCTCCAAATCCAGTCACATTCTGAGGTACTAGGGATGGGGGTGACACAATTCACCCCAAGTGGAGAATGTTACAGAGTAAGAGTAAGAACAAGAACTTGCATGTGTGTTAAATTTAAATAGAAGTCTCTACCTCTGCCCTCAATTGGAAAGTCATTTCTCGAGAAGTGCTGGATCTCCAAGCCCAGCATGGTGGGTTGTCATCCAGTAGGATCTCAGAGAGTTTGTGCTGAATACATGGGCAGAAATGAAGAGACATGAAATCAAAACCCTTGGGACTGGAAGAGACCCCTAAGGCATTTGGTCTAACCACCTTCTTATATGTGGCTTCCTTCCACGTTGTTGCATTCAAGTGCTCAGAGAAAGTGTAAACCGAAGGAATGCAAGGGATCGGTGGGCTTGTGGTTTTTCTTGTGTATGTCACCAGCAGTGGGAAAGGAGAGGGCAGAAAGATTTTTGCACATTCTCTTGTTAATTAGTCCCACAAACCTGCAAGGGACAGCATATTTCAAGGGCCTTGTCAGACTCCGTGCCCCTGCCTGTGTAATAACCATCTAGCAGGGCTTTCACTCCTAGAAGGAAACACAGCACGGTGGGCAGAGAGTCCCAGGGCCCTCCACGACAGCTGTTCCTGTCTTCTCTTATGCGTATCCACCAGCTAAAATCATGACAGTATGTTGATTTTTTTAAAAAAAAATCACATGAGAACAAAGCATGTTTTTGATATGGGCAATTCTGTAAAGGCTCTTTAATTATTTTGAGAACATTTAAATATTTCAAGAGCATCTCTTCCCAGGTCTAGGCATTAAGACAATTATAGTACTGCTTTGTGCTATGTCCACCATGTGACATTATTAAGGGGCACTGTCAACCTCTTAGATTAGTTTCCTCAACCTTAAAAAAAATTGTATGTTGGAAAAAGGATTGTTGACTATGCATGTAGAAAGTTTCCTTCTTTCCCTCTTCCCTTGGGACGTTCTGGGGTGATGTGTTATGACCATTTGGTTTGAGGGATGGGCGGAAAGTTTTGATGCCTCTTGATGCCTTGAGTCCTGATGCCCTTGGGTGGCAGAGCTCCTGGGAGCCCTTCCTCACCCCACTTGCATGCTCCAACCACTTCTAGAACATGGGCAGTGAAAAGTAAAAGATGAAAGGTAGGTGAGTTTTGCGAATGCTCCCAGTTACTTTTGTATCACAAAGAGGTTTAGGGCTTTCCTGTACTCTCAATAATAATAATACCATCGCTAAATTTATTGAGCACATATGAAGATCAACTCACAGTGAATTGAAGACTTATACAGAAGACAGAAAACTTAAGTCTACTAGAAGAAAACATAGGGAAAAGCTTCTTGGCATTGGTTTGACCAAAGATTTTTTTGGAAATGACCCCAAAACACAGGCAACAAAAACAAAAATAGGCAAATGAGATTGCATCAAATGAAAAAGCTTCTGCAGAGCAAAGGAAATAATCAACAGAGTGAAGAGACAACCTGTGGAACAGGAGAAAATACTTGTGAACCATACATCTGACAAGGGGTTACTACTCAAAATATATAAGGAGCTCAAACAACTCAATAGTAAGAAAATAAATAACCCAATTAAAAAATAGACAAAGGGCCTGAACAGACATTTCTTAAAAGAAGACGTACATATGGCCAACAGGTATATGAAAAACTGCTCAACATCATTAATCATTTGGGAAATGCAAATTAAAACCACAATGAGATATCACCTCACACCTGTTGGAATGGCTATTATCAAAAAGACAAGAGATAGCAAGTGTTGGTGAGGATATGGAAGAAAGGGAATGCTTGTGCATTGTGGGTGGGACTCTAACTAGCACAGCCACTATAAGCAGCAGTGTGGAGATTCCTCAAAAACTTGAAATAGAACTATCGTATGATCCAGTAATTTCACTTTTGGTTGTATATCCAAAGAAAATGAAATCAGTATATTGAAGAGGTATTTGTACTTCCATGTTCATTGCAGCATTATTCACAGTAGCCAAGATATGGAAGCAACCTAAGTGTCCATTGACAGATGAATATATAGGGAAATGTGGTATATACACAAAGGATTACTAGTCAGCCTTTAAAAAGAAGGAAATCCTGTTGTTGGTGACACCGTGGATAACTATAGAGGACATTTTGTTAAATGAAATAAGCCAGGCACAAAAAGACAAATACTGCATAATCTTACTTACATGTGGAATCTGAAAAAGTTGGCCTTGTAGGAGCAGAGAGAAGAAAGTGGTCTTGGAAGGCTGGGGGTTGGGGACAGAGTAGCGAGATGTTAGTCAGAGGATACTGTTGGGAAAATAGAATAGTTTGGTCAGGGCCCTTGCCTCGGGTCCAGCTGGGTGTGGTTCAGCATCCTTTGTAAGCAAATTGTGTGTGTGTGTGTGTGTGTGTGTGTGGAGTTAGTGCGCATGTGCACCAATGAATCCTTTTAGTTTTGTTGCTATTCTTGTGTTCTTGAGACAGAGAGAGAGAGAGAGAGACAGAGAGAGTTAGTTTTGTGAAGCAGGTGGGCGGGCATCGGCCTTGGGCATCTGCCCCGCACAGCCATGCTTTCCAACCTATGGCTCCAAGGACCTTTTGGCTGGTTACCTAGCTCATAGACCTGCGTGAAGGTGTCTGGTGACCCAGCCCGGCATATGAAGGATTTGTGACCCAGTCTGGACAATGGGCTTGAGGGGTCTGTGAGCTCCAGACCCAGCCCTAGCTCAACAATCGGCCCAGTCGGCAGGATTACCGGCAGGTAAAAGAGCACGACAACTAGCGTGGTCGCCTAGCTTTACAATTGGCATCACGAACAGGATTAAGAGCTAGACAATGGATGCTGTGAGGATTCCAGGCCACAGCCGTGGCACAACAGATACCAAATTTCAGTTAGGAGAAATAAGATCAGGAACTCTATTGTACAATATGGTGACTATAGTTAACAACAATGTATGGTGTTCTTGAAAATTGCAAGTAGATTTTAAATGTTCTCGCCACACACACAAAAAGGTAAGTATGTGAGGATATGATATGTTAAGTAGCTTGATTTAGCATTTCATAATATACACATATATCAAAACATAGTGTTGTATACCATAAATATATGCAATTTTTTTATTAGCTAAAAAATGTATTGAGCATGTACTCTGTGCCAGATCTTCTTTTTAGTGTATTAACTATCTTGTTCTTAATAATATCCCCACTATTTGGCACTATTATTTTCCCACTTCTCCATATGAAGAAATGGGGGCATACAGATGTCAAGTAACTTGCCCAAAGTCACCAGAAGAGGGGTGGGAGAGATGAGATTCAAAGGGGGTGTCCTGGACCCAGAGTTTGTGCTCTGACCACTTGGCTGTCCGTCCTTTGAGGGGCCATGTTTTGATGAAGTCAGTGCTTCCTCCCAGGGCAGCAGGGAATGTGTGGGTGTGTTTGGGTTTTCATTGTGAATGAGGGTGCTGCTGGCATTTGCTGCTTCTCATGGGCATGAGGTGGTCACCCAGTGAATACTGTCCTGCCCCAAATGCCAATGGCCTGGCTGAGAAACACCGGTCGTGTCTTATCCTGTCTCAGGTGGCCTGTGTATGGGGGAGCTCCCATAATGACATCCCTGCAATACATGTTCACGCAGATAGTTTCTTTTTCTCTCTCTCTTCTTTCCCTCCCTCTCTTTCTCCGTATTTCTTTCCTTTTTCTCTCTTCTCTGAGAGAAGAGGTGAAACACACATAACATACAGTTAGCCACTTCGTACAATTCAGTGACATTTAGTGTATACACCATGTTGTGGAGCCATCACTTCTATCTAGTCCAAAACTTTTTTCATCACCCCAGAAAAACACCCTGTGCCCATGAACTAATCACTCTCTAGTCCCCTTCACTTAATCCCCTGGCAACCACTGATCTGCTTTCAGTCTCAATGGCTTTGCCTATTCTGGACATTTCATATAGAATGTTACAATAGGTGACCTTTTGTGTCTGGCTTCTTTCACTTGGGGTAATGTTTGTGAGGTTCATTCAAGTTGTAGCAATTCGACAACTACCAACTACCATGTAATATCAGTACTTTGTTTCTTTTTGTGGTTGGATGACATTACATGTATGCATATATCAGGCAGATAATTTCCTATTTTGTAAATATAGGTGTTGTCCTGCTAAATTCATGCAGTCCCATCTAGTTTGTTTTCTCCCTGGCCATGTGGGGAGGTGGCAGTGGGCCTGGGCATTTTGGCTGCAGAACCCTACTTTTTCTTCTGGAAGATGTTCCTTTTTCTTAAGCAGTCAGTCACAATGACCACTCTGATTTACTGTCCAAAACTGTGCTACTTTTCCACTAACTTCCATTATGAAGTAAGAATGCAAGTGTTGGAAAAAACCCCAAGTTCAGAGACTTGGTGAGGAAGGCTGGACGGTGGTCAGCGGGTGCTGCTGGGCCTCTAGGGGTCACAGAACCCCATTTTACCAGGACAGAAGCGTAGCGGTAGGACAGATGCGCCACTCACAGCACTTTGCCCCCTTCTTTTAAAATCACCCACAGTTTCTGTGTCCCCTCCCAAGGCTTTAGGAATTTTTCCTAGCCCTTGGGATTTCACCCACCTGCTTTCCCATGTAGTTAGTGGCTTCTGCAGCAGCTGTGTCACTCTGAGGATGACTCACGCTCTCTGAACGCATCCTCAGTGGGTACTCAGGGACCTGTTGCAGCACCTTTATCACTTCCAGGATTTGGTGAGTCCAATTCGGGGAGAACAAGTAATGCCCAGACTTTGGATTTTTTTCTTTATGTCCGTGTAGCAGCAAACTACAAATGAGCATGTGTGATTCCCCCTTGTGAAGACCTTTAATAATTTAGCAGTCGAGAATGATTATGGGGAACATTAGCTCAAAGAGAAAATAAATATATAATTGCTCTCTTAGTTTGGAGATAAAACGGTACTTCAGAAAGTTTGTGGAAAAATAGAGTTAAAAGATAATATGAATCTTTCCATGAAATTTTTGAAGTATCCTGATATAAGGACGTTTTGTTTGGGATGTATATGCTCTTTCAAACAAATGTGAAGGAGAAACATTGAAGATAGAACACTTAAACCTTCGGAAGCACTGGAAGGGTTTGAGAGAGAGGGGCGAGATTCCGGTTAATGCTGGGTAGTGCATGGCCGTCAGGTAGAAAAGAGGTCTTTACAGTCCCGTTCTTCCACGTTCCTTCGAAAAGCCAGGTCTTTGGGGAGAAGGAAGTGGGGACCTCCGATGTTGATGCATTGTGACAGTGCCCTTCCCCCTCCCACGTGGCTGTCCTACTTGGCTGGCATCAGTGACGTCCCATGTAGGGCAGCAGATGGGCACCCCCTAGCTTACTCCATGGTGTCCTCTTGGGGGTAATAGCACCCAGTAGTTTTAGGGGACTCTCCTTCCCCTGGGTATGGTTGGGTGCTGCCTCTGGGGTCCCTCAGGTGCTGACCTTGTCATGAACGTGACCCCATTCCAACCCCCATCCTGCTTCCTGCCCCTGCTCAGCCTGCAGCCCATGAACCAACTGGTACCTGCTCAGGGTACACACACACACACAGACAGAGACAGACAGACAGACACACACACACACAAAGACAGACAGACACAGAGAGAGAGAGACAGACAGACAGACACACACACACACAAATACAGACAGACACACAGATAGAGACAGACAGAAACACACACAGATCTCAAGTGAAATGAGTAAAACACTTGCTTGTAAGAAGCAGAGACCCTGTGTTCCTTGTTCACCGTCATGGGACTCTAGGTCCTAGAAATGTTATTGGTGGCATGATTTTTAATTCATTTAACAGTTAAAGATGGTAACAGTGAAGTTTAAGAAAAGAATCATTCTGGTGAAAACTGTAGAGAGGACAGGTGGTTAAGAGGTGGGATCTGCAGGTTTTGATAATGCTGAATTCTGTTTACTAATGTAATGTGAGAAGTCCACTTAGAGAAGATGGTGGAGTGGTCACACTTGCCTTGACTTCCTCATCAGGAGCAGTTGTAGTGAAGGAGGTCCTGGCCTCATATCGTGCCCCCCTCCCAGCATTACCTAGCTTTCCACTTGGACACACGCCCCTCTCTCACAGGTTGTGTGATTTGGGGAAAGCCAGCCAGTCACCTCGCCATAGGGGTTGTCTCATAACCCCTAGAGGAAGCCACTCCAGGCATGGCAGCCCTCTGGCCATGGGAGTTGGTTCAGGAATAGTCAAGGAGATGTGAGGGTTTTTTGGGTACTCCTGGGAAAGATGCTTTCGTACTTATTTGAGAGATCTGTCGGAGGGGCACACCTCTCATTTTGGACAGGGTGGAGTTTGAATGTGAAGCTAGCCCTGGTGTCACCATGAAGGAAGCCAGCCCGAGGATGAATTGACCCACAGAGGCAGAGCAGAGAGCCACTAAGCTTTGAGGACATCCTTGAGCCACAGAGTCAAACCTTTCCTGAAGCCTGCCCCAAATCTGGCCTCCCCAACTCCTTAAGGTAGTACGTCTCCTTTACCATTCAGGTAAATGGAACTTGGTTTTCTGTTGCTTGCAACCAAAAGCACCCAGTTAGCATAAGTAGCCACTCCTGTTTCAGTTGCAGAGTCAAAAATGCTCACACTGGCTTCAGGTGCAGAGGCTGGAATCCAGGTGCTGGGGTGACGCTGTCAGGAATCCCCAGCTCTGCTCTCCTCATGCTCAGACAGCTCCAGTCCCTCTCATGGCCTTCAGAGCTCCAGGTGCATGTCCAACAGCTCAGAAACCATGTAGGAGGAGTGTGACCCTCTTTGCTTTCCAGCCTGGCCCAGGCCACCCTCACTGACCCAGCTGGCCATTGCCCTTCCTTGAAGTGGTCACTGGGGCCAGGGACAAGGATTGGCCCTGTCCAGTTGGTGTCTTCTGGGGCAGGGTCACCAACCAGAACCACGTGGTTTGGGGTGAGGGAGTGGGTGACTGCTGAAGAATAACTGGGGTGATGTAGCTCAGAGAAGGGACAACAGAGGCTGGGCAGACAAAAGCTTTGCCTAATGTTCTGGATCAGTGCAGTGACTGAAGGGGAGGAGAACCCAGGAAGCACAGGTCGGGCATTTCTGCCTTAAGTGGGAAGTTGGGTGAGTTCCTTCCCTTGCTGTGAGTTTGATCGGAAGATTGGCAATACCTTTGCATTTCTGCGTAGAGACTTGCTGCCTGATTCCAAAAGAAAATGTTACCTATGTAAGGGACCAATGTCTGGGTAAAGAGATTAGGGGTCATTGACGCCTATTCCTCACTGCTTCTGGAGATGGCTGCAAGTCTGAGAAATCTGGGCCTGTTTTCTAACTAAGGCTAGTCTCAGAAAATTGAGCAACTGTTGGGCATCTGCCTCGCAGTTGGAGCCGTGCAGTCACCTCTGCCCCCTTCTCTCTCCTCAGGGGTCAAGAGTCTCCTGCAACCTCCTGTTAGTGCGCATAATTTTTATTTACCTTTTTGCACTGAGTTTTGATAGTACCTCTTCTTACAAGTTACTTCTCTGCATACTCTACCTTACAACATCAAGGCTGACCACATTTGCACCCCATTCTCTCTCTCGAGTTGAGAAAGGTTCCTGACAAGATTGTGACTGTGGCCGTAAACAAATAGTGCAGGAGACTCTGATGGCCACCCTTTGCTTCATAATCATGCCCGTGTGTAACACATGCAAACCTCTCTCTTTCTTCTGACACTGTCTGTGGACTTACTGTGAGTGTTCGGACATCATGGGAGACCCAGGCCCTCAGTTTCTCTCCCCACCCACTCTTGGCAGCCGTGGGAGGGTACTTGACTCAAGCTTTTCTTGGCCCTTCAGTGATCTCAGGCCCCATAGTCCAGATTGTAATTGGCCCCTGAGGAATTCACCATATCCATCTTCCCATTTACTTGGAAATGGAGAAGTAAGTGGACAAGTGGATCTCAGGACCCACTGTGGGACCCTGGTTCCTGACACACTGCCTGACTCACAGAGGGGGCTTCCTCTACATACAGTACCTGTCAAATGGCTCTCTTCTAAAAGATGACGATCTGGCACCGTAGACCCCTGCAGAATTTGTGCACCCTAATCTTCCACCAAGGACATCCTTTGGGTGACTGACCATGTCACACTTATACTACAGTGGGAAGCAAGGAGTCCCACAAGCCAGCAGACTCAGCCATCCCATGGGCAGAGCACAGGCATAGGGGGAGTCAAGGCCTGGTTACATCCATTGCCACAGGACTGGGCGACCCGCCCACACATTTAACTGTTGGAGCTACACCCCCATTTCTGCTTTCTCAGCTAACTTCTTGTGTGCCATTCCAGCTGCAGCACCTCCTAAATGCACCCCACAAGAGATAACCTTCCTTGTTTTGAGCACTGTCTCATTTCTTAGCTAATCACTGTCCTGGAGGTTGGACCACTGTGATGGCCTGAGTTCATCAGGAGTCGCCCCTGGGGTGGCAGTGGAGCAACTCAGAATCCTGGCAGAGGAGGAGCAGCCACTAGAAGTCTCTGCCCTGCACACCTTTACCTAGGAAGAAACATTTTTGCACTTGCTTACAGTTTGTATTTTTGTCTTAGGAGATTGTCTGTGTTCATATCCTCTGCTCATTTGGCCCTATTCCTCCCTTCATTTCCTGCCTTCTCCCTTCCAACCTTTTCCACCTTACATTCCCCCGCCCCTCATCCCTCCCATCCTGGGACATCTTCTCTGCCCACAGACACCTGCTTCTTAGCATGTCCTTGTGCAGAGCAATTAGGTTCTCACTCTGCCTTCTTGCCACCCTGCAGCTCATCCTGAGAGAACCAAGTAAAGGTAGTTGGTAAGCCAAAGGCTTTCCATTGCAGAAAACCACCATGTCATTCCCCGGGGAAGCGACAACAGCCCTGGCCCCTTGAGCTTTAATGGTGATGTGTAACATTTTTCCATGTGCCACTATGCACTGGGACCCTCCTGCCCTTCTGTCTTCTATGGCACACTCTGAGCTCTTTGAGAACAGGAATGGCCCAGCTTATGTTGAATTCTTAGTGCTTAGCCACGGGGTCGGCCCCTTTTGACCCTATTTTAACATGTGGTTGAAAAGCAGAATCTGGGTGCATCACAGGAATTCCTATTCCATCTAGCTTTGGGGCATCGAAGGTTCCTGGGATGGGGACAGCAGGTGACAACTCGCTTCCTCCCGCCCTGCGCTGAGCTGACTCCTGGAACCCCGCGCTCGGGTCCTGACCCCGCGTGTTGAGAGGGGCGGGGCGGGGGGCGGACGGGGAGGCGCCCGGGGCCGCAGCCGACGTGGGGCCGCAGCCGACGTGGGGTCGCGCGCGCGCGCGGACGGACGGGCAGAGGCAGCGGCGGCTCCCGGAGGTGGTGGCTTCACTTTCCAGGACTCAGGAGCGGCCAGGGCGGTAGCCGCGGGCAGCGGGCTCGGGAGTCGGAGCTACAAGGCCGGGCGCGGCAGCGGCGGCTCTGAGGGTGAGTCCGGGCGGGCGTGGCGGGGCGCTCGGGTGCGGTGTGCGTGGGTCCGGCTTTCGGTGACGAGACGGTCGGCGGGGACGTTCTGTTTCGGGGCCCCTCGCGCTTCAGCCGCCGTCTCTGCCCTGGCGACGTGTGGAGCCCGCGACATGCGCGGACACCCGTCCCTCCCTCAGGAGCGCGCTCGGCCGCACCCGCGCCCCGGCCGCGGGCGTCCTCCTCGCAGGCGTCCCTCGCACCCCGACCCGCTCTCCCCGCCGCCGGCTCTGCCGACACC
The DNA here is from genome assembly GCF_027409185.1 of Cynocephalus volans. Taxonomy (NCBI): domain Eukaryota; kingdom Metazoa; phylum Chordata; class Mammalia; order Dermoptera; family Cynocephalidae; genus Cynocephalus; species Cynocephalus volans. Next base: position 89,725,212 of record NC_084473.1, on the reverse strand, counting down.
GCAGGCGCCGGCTTCTCCCCTTGCAGGCCCCTCGGCGCCGGCTTCCCCGCGCCGCCTCCCGCGAGCCTCCCGCCCCCGGTTCTCGCCCTTTCTACCCCTCCCCCTCCCGTCCCCTGCTGCCTGCTCCCTCCCGGCCTCCTTCCCTCTCCTACCCCTTCCGCTCTCAGTTCCCCATCCTTCTCTTCCCTCCAGCCCCTTCCCTCTCCCAGCCGCATCCTGGAACTCAGTCTCTGCAAAAGTGCGGGATAAATGGCGCCGTGGAAAGTGCCCGGCTGGCTCTGTCGCTGCTCTCCCGACGGCGTGGTTGCTGCACATGGAGTCTCTCCTGGAGAGCGCCGGGTCCGGCTGCGCCGCGTCCCAGTGGCCGGCCCGGGGAAGACCTTGCGGGGTCTATTTATATATGTCCTGGTGTGTGTGTGTGGCGGGGGGGGGGGGTTGTGTTGGTCTTTTGTGATGCCTGGCGCTTGTGACAGTTGGGAACCGAAGCCCATTTCTCTCTGGTCTCTTCCCTGCAGCCCCCACCGGCCTGGTTTGAAACTGGATTCTGTCTGTTCTCTGCCTCCCCCGCCCCCCTCCTCTCCTAACGTTTTGATCCCTTTGACCGTTACTATTTCTAACGAAGATAAAGCGCGGCTTCGCGTGTGGGTGTGGGTGTGGGTGTGGGTGTTCGTGTTCTCCCCACGACCAGCCACAAATGTCCGATTCATCTTCTCTCGATGAAGCTAAGCCCGCCTTAGAAAGACCATCCCGTGGTCGCTGGCTGTTGTTCCTAGTTGCGTGTTTTCAGGATTCTTCGTTTTGTGCTGTGTTTCCTGGAGAGTTTACTGAGATGTTTTTAGACAAAAGGAAGTGCTAGGAGTTACCCCCACATGATCTCGCGGTTCGGAAAGATTTTTTAGCTCTTCTTAGTTTTAATCCCTGACCCTTTAAAACGTATGTTTCTGAGTATGTGATGATTCAGCCTGGACCTTGGGAATCTAAATATTTGTCTTTCCTCAGACGGTTTGGATACTCCGTGGCTCTGGAGCTTTGTATGCGGGAGGATGCAGAAGATGAAGGCTTTCATATGTAATGCCTATCCCATGCTGTCTCCCCCAGGACACAGCGCCCTTTCCTCCCAAATCTGGTGTTTCACTGTTATTTCCCGCATAAATAGCTTTACAGTTAAAAGCTGAATATTGCTGGATGTTGTGCACATAAGTTGTTTTGCTTTACGTTTTAGAGATTAGAAAAGTGAGGAGGAAGACAGCAAGATACAGATGACAGAGTCAAACGTTTTCCTGTTATAAAAGCCCAAACGAGCACTTCCTTTTGCAGTTTTATACGATCTAAGGCTTATCTGCATCGTAATCTGGATTTATGGAGTGACTATATTTGCTTTTATGTCATCAGTGATATTTATGGCCAGGGCATTTCATTTTCATGGAACATGTGAGTTTCATTCATTCTGTGTGGCTGATTTCTGGGACTGTAATTACAACATAGAGTACATAGCTAATACAACTTAGACAATTCGTGTTGAAGGAACAGTATTTGAACTCATACCTTACTATTTTATGTTTAGAAACTAGGTTTTACTTTGAATATGAAGTAAAAACATTAATTTATATATCTCAGTATCTTTCAAACTATCATTGGAGAGTGGCCCTGTGTTTATAATCCTGAGATTTGTTTATCTTCCCTCTATATTAGATAATTACTGTTTAGAAATTAATTTTAAAATGTTAATTTAGAAGATAATGTTTAAAGAGTTTTAATTCAGGAACTTTTCTTCATTTATATTTTCGAGAAAACACCAGTTTGTACTTATAACTAATTAAAATTATTTATAGGCTACTTTTTCTTCATAATAATCTGTCGCTCTGGAGTGGTACAATCATTTTTTTTCACACTTTTTCTGTAATTGGGCATTCAAAAAACAAAACCAGCACAAATTCCCTTTGTTTTTGATATTTGAAAAATACATATGAAAACTTAATTTCTAAAAGCTTCTATAGTGGTTATCAGCGGCCTCAGATGAATTTATCATTTGTAGTTGAAGATTTGGATTAGATAAGTCATCTTAGGTTAAGAGTGGTAATACGTTTTTCTTGATTTTGAAACTATCGAAATTATGCTTCCATGTGGGCATTTTTAATAGTATTTTTAGTAGTTCTGTAGTGAGACTAATTTTTACTTTATTCTTCCTCTGGTGCTCTGGAGTAGTTTATGAAATTGGGTTTCAGATTATGGTTCACATTACATCAATCGGTAGTCTTTTAAGTAATTGTGTCATCACAGCGTTTTTAGATTGTATGAGGATGTAAGTGCACATTTATAATGAGAAGAATGTGTAACTTTATAACTAATGGGACACAAAGCTGAAACTCTAGGCATAGTTTATTAAATTATGGAGTATTAAACTGAAGCTGCAACCTCAGTATAAAAAAACTTTATTTCATTTAAGCTCCTATATATTTGTCATGTAATGGATTGCTTCTGGTTTAAGATGTACACAATGATTCCTCAGTCATTTCACATTTCTTAAACTATTGCTGGCAGCATTTTGCTGTATATGAGAACCTTTCCCTGAGAATTGTTCTTTCTCACTCTCACGCACATGTGCTTTAACACATTTTGAGGTACATACCTACATGGTTTTAAACCTCTGATAAATTTTAACTGAAAGGAGTAAGGTGAGAAAAGCCAATGTTGAATCCTGGAATGAGAATTTAAAGTGAAATAGAAATGAAAAAAAAGCAAAAAATATGTTAGGACTTTTAGAGCTAAATGTGAAACATACCGATATTAAATTTCAGTATTCTATGAAGTGACTTTCGTGCTCATAAAAGATGTCGCAGCTGTGGAGACTGATGCTGTCCATTCGCAGCATAGGTAGAAACGTCTTCAGATTTCCCATCAGTGTGTTTCAGAGCTGTTTGGGGCCGACCTATTTTTGTCTGGCATGGGGGAAGGGAGCCGTAGGGGTTTAGAGGGTGTTGGTATGCGTGGTGTCTCGGTGAAGGCATTCAGTATTTGCTGTTGACTCTTCACCTCTCTTCACCTCTCTTCACTGCCTTGTGTCTGAAACTCTTTCGTATGTTTTGTCTAGTTTTATTTGTTTAGGTGGGAGGGTAAATCATCTGGCTGTTGATACTTTATCTTGGCTGGAAGCAGACGTTTCCTTCATCCTTTTTTACTGAAGACTTTTTTCAAAGCCTGCGCTTTATCTGCCTTGCCATGTCAGATGTGTCAGCAGGCGCTCCGGTGCGTGTGCAGATGGAGCCAGTACAGAATGTGGAAACATGTATGACTTACCACGCCTTTGTTCAGAGCTGTGCTCCTTGTTGCCATTGCCAACTTGAACCTGTTTTTAGGGTTTTAAGTAATGCTCTGTTTGGGGTACGTAGTATTCTTTTCCTGCTTGTACTATGGGAAGCTTCACACTGGCTTAGGGAAGGGTGTGAGTGGACTGAAGCAAGATTCTCCTTAAGGGACCCTCTGGCAAGTCAGAAAATGAAGACAGAGCGTGATGCCTGCCCTACTTACCTTCTCCCTTTGCTCCAGGAATGACTTAAGCTTGGAAAGAGCCAATCTTAGAAAGTCATGGGTCTGGATTGGTATGTAGCAAACAGGAGGAAACGACCATGATGCCAAGGTCAGTGCCTTGTGGTGCCTCTGACCCAGGAGAAGGCAGTTGAACCAGGAAGGCTTTAGTTCTTCAGGCACTCACTCGTAGGCCTTCCTGCACAACTTCCATTGGTGGAAGCAGCCTGAGCAGGAGATTGGCAGTGACCGTAGAGCAGCAAGGAGGGGAGCCGCAAGCAGGGACAGAGGGAGGTGGAGCATGTGTGTTTCCAGGAAGGTCATTTTGAATTCTTTTTTTCCCCCAAATTAATTTATTATTATTATTACATTCTAAGATGTTGTGGAGCAGTTGGGGGAGATTGGGAGAGGGGAAAGGGAAAGGGATAGGATGGGAGGAGGAGGAGGGAGGGAGGGGGCGTGGTCAAGGCCCATGGCACCCACCTCATTCTAGCAGGGGAGCTCAGGCGGCCTCTGGTGGCAGCATGGTCCTGGCTGGACTGGATGTGGACTTTGGGGGGAACATGGTGTGGCTGAGGCCCCCCCACCCCAGCTTGGGAGCCTGGGCACATCCGGTGTTGCTGGGCTGGATGAGGGCTTGAGGGGACAGTGCTCAGGCCCTGGGCCCTCCCCTTCCTGGCTTGGGAACCCTTGGGAGTTGGGGGTTTCTGGTCCTTCTAGGTTTTCTAGGTGTTCTTTGGTGGTGGTAGACTGTTACTGGTTAATATCAGAACTTTGGTGTGTGGGTTTTTTGTGTTTTCTTTCAGTTCTGTGTTGGATTATTAGCTGCCCCCACCACTTAAACTCTGAACTGGAAATTTTGGTTGTCCTTTAGTTACTTCTAAAATGGGGGAACTTCCTGTGAGAACCAGCACTTGAGCCCTGTGGTTGAGCTAAATTGCTGCTTTGCTGCTGGTTCTCTGGGGAAGGCTTTCTGTGCAGCTCACCTTTTATTTTTTTTTTTTTTAAACTTTTATTTTGTCGATATACATTGTGGTTGATTATTGTTGCCCCTTACCAAAACCTGCCTCCCTCCTCCCTCTCCTCCCTCCCCCCAACAATGTCCTTTCTGTTTACTTGTCATATCAACTTCAAGTAATTGTGGTTGTTATATCCCCCCCCCGGGTTTTTTTTGTGTGTGTATGTGTGTGAATTTATGTATTAATTTTTAGCTCCCACCAATAAGTGAGAACATGTGGTATTTCTCTTTCTGTGCCTGACTCATTTCACTTAATATAATTCTCTCCAGGTCCATCCATGTTGTTGCAAACGGCAGTATTTCATTCGTTTTTATAGCTGAGTAGTATTCCATTGTGTAGATGTACCACATTTTCCGTATCCACTCATCCGATGATGGACGTTTGGGTTGGTTCCAACTCTTGGCTATTGTAAAGAGTGCTGCAGTGAACATTGGGGAACAGGTATACCTTTGACTTGATGATTTCCATTTCTCTGGGTATATTCCCAGCAGTGGGATAGCTGAGTCATATGGTAGATCTATCTGCAATTGTTTGAGGAACCTCCATACCATTTTCCATAGAGGCTGCACCATTTTGCAGTCCCACCAACAATGTATGAGAGTTCCTTTTTCTCCACAACCTCGCCAGCATTTATCGTTCAGAGTCTTTTGGATTTTAGCCATCCTAACTGGGGTGAGATGGTATCTCAGTGTGGTTTTGATTTGCATTTCCCGGATGCTGAGTGATGTTGAGCATTTTTTCATATGTCTGTTGGCCATTTGTATGTCTTCCTTAGAGAAATGCCTACTTAGCTCTTTTGCCCATTTTTTAATTGGGTTGCTTGTTTTTTTCTTGTAAAGTTGCTTGAGTTCCTTATATATTCTGGATATTAATCCTTTGTCAGATGTATATTTTGCAAATATTTTCTCCCACTCTGTTGGTTGTCTTTTAACTCTGTTAATTGTTTTTTTTGCTGTGCAGACGCTCTTTAGTTTGATATAATCCCATTTGTTTATTTTTCCTTTGGTTGCCCATGCTTTTGCGGTCATATTCATGAAGTCTGTGTCCAGTTCTATTTCCTGAAGTGTTTCTCCTATGTTTTCTTTAAGAAGTTTTATTGTTTCAGGGTGTATATTTAAATCCTTAATCCATTTTGAGTTGATTTTAGTATATGGTGAGAGGTATGGATCTAGTTTCATTCTCCTGCATATGGATATCCAGTTATCCCAGCACCATTTGCTGAAGAGGCAGTCTCTTCCCCAGTGAATAGGCTTGGTGCCTTTGTCAAAGATTAGATGGCTGTAGGTGTGTGGGTTGATTTCTGGATTCTCTATTCTATTCCATTGATCAGTGTGTCTGTTTTTATGCCAGTACCATACTGTTTTGGTTATTATAGCTTTGTAGTATAGCTTAAAGTCGGGTAATGTTATGCCTCCAGCTTTATTTTTTTTGCTCAGCATTGCTTTGGCTACGCGTGGTCTTTTATTATTCCATATAAATGTCTGGATAGTTCTTTCCATTTCTGAGAAAAATGTCTTTGGAATTTTGATGGGGATTGCATTGAATTTGTATATCACTTTGGGTAGTATGGACATTTTCACTATGTTGATTCTTCCAATCCAAGAGCATGGGATATCTTTCCATCTTCTTGTAGCCTCTCTAATTTCTCTCAGCAGTGGTTTGTAGTTCTCATTATAGAGATTTTTCACATCCTTGGTTAACTCAATTCCTAAGTATTTCATTGTTTTGGTGGCTATTGTAAATGGGCAGGCTTTCTTGATTTCTCGTTCGTGCAGCTCAACTTTTAATGGTTGACCTTGTATGTACTTTCAGGTCTTGTGAGGTATCCAGTACACTTGGGTTGTGTGGAAACTCTGGTCTGGGCCTGAGACTGTTCAGCACCCCCTGCAGTTCTGTATTCCTGACCAGTCTCCACTGGGTAGTCTTGCAGTGATTGGAGGGTAGATCAGCTGTCCTTGTTTTCTCCCAGTGTTCCCGAAGTGGGCCTGTCTCCCCCACTGTCCGCACTCCAAACACTTCCCATGGGGCGGGCCACGCATTGGTCCCTCTGGCGTGGCGGTAACTCACCAGCCTCTGAGTGGCTCCTTTTTTCAGTTGTTTGTGGCCCCTCACTCCTATATGGGTCCAAGGGAACCCTGTCAGTGGTCTTGCTGTCCTGGGGGCCACCAAAGCCCTCTTCTCCCTTGCTGCCTCCAAGCAACTTCATCCAAAGGGCATAGCTGCAGCTTTGTGTGGTCCCCAGGGCCTGCCTCATAATGTTCGGCGCAGTCCTTTCTTTCTCTCATCGTGGCTTCTGCCACCTTCGTGGTCTCTCCTCCTCTTCCCCTGAGCTCTCACGGTCCCAGGTTGGCAGTCATTGCTTCTTAATAGTTGTAAATTGGTGGACTGTGAGAGGGTGATGCTGGGGACCATCTATTCTGCCATCTTGATCAGAAGTCTCATTTTGAATTCTTATAGGGCTAACTCCTCTATTCTAAACTTTTGTCTTGCTCCCTCTGGGGTTGTGGGCCCAGGGCCAGTTTGAGAGGTGTGACCTGTGCTACTTCAGTGAGAACCTCCCTGTTGCACAAAGCATGGGTCTCACACACCCGGTGATGTAGGCATTCAGGCAGCATCTGAGTCATCAGATTTTTCTCAGAGATCTTACACTTTGCTTTTCTAACCAATGTTGATTTTCTCTTTTCCTGGACATCCTCTCTTCTTTCTCAGTTTAATCCTGCTTTCCTCTCATTCTCATGCTACCTGGAAATCTTCTTTAACCAGACTCTTTGCAGGCAGTTTGTCATGCGTGTGCCACAAGGAATGGAATGCCGTTGCTGGCTGGTGGTTTCTTTCCTGGGTGTGTGTGAAAGAAAGGTGGAGACTGGTCAGCCCTCGTCATTTCAGCAGACCTGTGTCACCATCTCCTTCCTTAACTGACCCCCCATCCGCCCCTCACACAAACTGTGTTTCTTCCTCTGCTCGTCTTATTTTAATAAAGGAAATGGCTAGGGGAGGAGCTGAGTCTGAAATAACCTGCTGAGTGATGTTTTGTTACTGGGGTCTGTTGGACTCCCCTTAACCTCTTTGGGTTAGTGGATTCTCACTAAGTGCCATCTCAGAGCAGCACTGCTGGCCTGTATTCCTGTATTTAGTAATGTGTCCATGGCCGCGCAGAGCTGTGGGGTTGTTCGACGTAAACCTTTTCTGGCCTTCAGTGGGCCAGATAATTTGTATTTGCAAATGTTTTCTAGAAAGGAAACAGCCTTTCCTAGTAATTAGTTGAAATGTGAGTATCAGTCAATTCCATTTTTTTGTCCCACTTTTACAGATGAGCACATTGAGGCTGAAGGAAGTGGAGTGAATTGCCCAAGGTCACAGTGGGGGAGTGGAGCTGGGCTGCGCCCTCTGCTTGCTGCACTCTCTGTGCTGCCTCCCACATTCATCTTCACCTTTTATATTTCATGTAGTTCTTGCATAGCCATGAGTCCCCTTAAAGTCCCCAGATCTTGGCACGAGGATAAAGTGACCATGTATATCCTCCTGCTCCTGGAGGGACTGGGGACTTGTATTCCTCGTGTTATTGTGTGTGTGTGTGTGTGTGGAAAGTGAATTCATGCATGTCATTCAAAAGCCACACATTTTATTTTTATTTTTTCTTAAGGATGAAGAGTGAGGAAGAAATCAAACTGGAGATAAATATGCTGAAGAAATATTCTCATCATAGGAATATTGCAACATCTTATGGTGCTTTCATTAAAAAGAGCCCCCCAGAACATGATGACCAACTCTGGGTAGGTGGGTATTTTCTGAGCATTTTTTGGGCTTTCCTCTGGGGTTGCACTATAAGGACTTTCTAAGGGGTGGGAGAGAAAAGCAAAGAGGGGTCAGTAACTGGTAGATTCTAAAGGCTTCCTTGGCCTTTATCTCTCAGTTGAAAATACATCAAATGTTTATTTTAATGTTGATTTTGCGTTGCATGGATAAAAGGTTAACTTAATGTTTCAGGAATAAAATGGCATCTTGTAGAAGGAATATGACCTAACTGTAAGGTAATTAGGAACTGGAAAGCAATACAATAAAAACATTATTTATGGGAACTAATTAATATGAAAGCTCAGTAAATTTAATTTTTCTTTACTACCTGGAAGTGAGAGATAGATGTTATTAAGAAAACAGACTTCTGTCAGTAATTTGTTAATAATATTAATAATACTAGTTAATTAAAAATAGTATATTCCGGGGAAATTTCTGGAATTGACATGTTCAACCTTATGGTTTTTGAACATATTTATATTCGAGGTGATGACACTTAGATACTGTCAGATCTGTGGTTATCACATTAGTTATGCTCAATGTATTGGATTTATAAAGCAGGAAGATAGATACTTTTCTAATGGTTTTCTTTTAAAGGCCCTTCCAGAAAATGTTTGCAAAATTGAGAAAGTAGAAGGGAAAAAAAATTACCCTTATTTCTATTGCCCAAATCCAATCATAGTTAAAATTTTAGAATAGTTCAATTCGGTTCATTTTCTAGGTAATTTATAAATACAAGGATGCTTCAAAAAGTTCGTGGAAAGATTCATATTATTTTTTAAGTCTGTTTTTCCATGAAGTTTTGAAGTACCCTCACTGAGTCGTGATCATATTGTTCAAACATTTAGATATTGTCAATATTGCATTTTAAAAAATGCGTAACTGCTTACAAATAGCGTTCTTTCTTTTGCGTTAAACCCAGTCAATGTATAATAGTTTGAGGATCATAATATGTGAAAAATAGAACATCCCTGAGGCAAAGTCAGAAAGAATGGTAGGGTGTATTTGAGTCAGATTTCTCATTATCGGGCAGTGACGAGGTACACATGGTCCTCCCTTGCCCGTCTGCTTGTGAAAGAGCGCGAGCACTCAGGAACCGCCGCACTGGGAGCTTCTGCAGAACTTCAGACACTCTGAATCTCCTGGGCCAAATGTGCACTGTGAATACAATGGACTGGGAAATGAGCTTCAGTAATTTGGATGCCTCCCAAATGATCACATGCCCAGGCCTTTAGGAAAGGGGAAGGTGGGGGATTAGACTGTTTTTTCCTAACTTTTCTTGGATGTACACTGAAATCTGGGATGTGTTAGTCACAGCGTGTCTTGTCTCCCTGTAGCTTGTTATGGAGTTCTGTGGAATGGGATCCACCACAGACTTTGTGAAGAACACCAGGGGGCACACGTTCAGAGAAGACTGGATCGCACCCATCTCCAGGGAGATCCTGAGGGTAAGGAGAGTGCACAGCTGCACTGTGCCTGCCTGTGTTTTGTGCTTCCGTTTTCATTTTCCTACCCCCAGTATTTCTGTGCATCAGTTACACCTGTACAGATATTTTCTTTTTGACAGTTGTGGGCTCTGTGTAGCTAGGCAAGTTGTTAAGCTACATCATGGTTTGACTCTGGTGGATATCTAAAGGTAGATTTGAACAAGAATACTTTTTCTGTGTTTCCATGAATTTATCTTCCAGGTCATCATGACATACCTAATGACAACTTTTCTTTGGAATTAAAAAGTGTAAAAGAGTAGAGGGGAAGAGAAATAATCTCTAACTACTGTTTTAATAGGAATCCTGTGTATAAGCTTATAAATCAATACTAATGGTGCCAAATACTGATTTTCAAAATTAACTTCTGGACTTTCGCATTAGGTGTTAGAATCTGTTGCAGTGTTTATGAAGAAAAGTTTTAATGTTTAATGTTGTTGACAGCCAATTGAAAAGCTAGCTAACTATCCTAGAGTAAGTTTCTGAACTGCTGTTTTAGCGCCTTTCTAATAAATAGTTCCTTTCAGTAGTGAAGCCATCCTGACAGTTCAGGCGGAACGTTTTTCGGGTTTCGTATTTCAAAGGTGCATGTGAGTTTCCGGTTGGTCTGTTTCTTTTGTTCTGCCATCACAGTTTTTCTTTCTACTTCAGCCCGAAATTACACACTTAAATTGCTTGATTGCATTTTATTTACCCAGCACATTTTATAAATAAAGACTATGGAATTAAACTGAAGTCCAATTCTTATGCTTCTCTCACTAATATAAAAAATCTTGTGAGTCATTTTATTTTTTATTTATAGGTAAAGTTACCCCACTTTTTATATTTAAAACTCATAGAGGGCTGCGGGTTTTAAAATTGCCATCTAGAATTCCTAGAGAAATGTTTAATTTCTTTTTATTTAGATATTTTAAAGAGACACTTCCCTTTAAAAGACTAGTTGTGGGGCGGGGTATAGGGTGGTGGGAGAACATCTTTTTATAATCACACGCAAGCATCATTATTAAAATATCAGGTTCTCATCTTTTATGCTTATTATTGGAAGCAGAGCCTGAAAGTGGGAAACTAAGCATCCTTCCCTGTATTACTACAAAGGAAGAATTCAGTAAATGGGCACATGTATTTATCATGTTAGTAACTAAAACAGCCTGGCAGGCAGGATAGAACAGTGGTTAAGAGGTTCCGCACTTTATTAAGCCAGACTTAGGTGTGAGTCCTGCCTCTGCCACTTATCTGCTGCCCACCCTGTAGTGTTTACCTTTTTCTTAGGACTTATTTTTCTCATCACATTTTAGATACTACTCCTGTGAAATTACTGTTGTCAGAAGAGTTAAGTGAGCTTAGTGTACACGAATCATTTAATGTAATGAGGGTACAGAGCTAGCTCTCAGTAACTATTAGTTGTCATTATTCTGTTTTAACACACACAGACACACACACACACACACATGCTTTTCTTGTATATAATTTCAGTATCTGATTTTTCATAAAGAGAACTAGCTTTTTAACATAATGTCCTAGATTTTAAATGGATTTCGGCTTTCAAAGGCATTAAAGATAATTTCCATGTTTTTGTATACCCAGGCAAGGATTATTAACTTATTATTAATATCATATGCAATATGTATATTTAAACCTTTTGCTATCATTGATGTTGGGCAAGATTTATAAGAAGCCTGGGTGGTTGAGGCCCTGAGTCAACTTGAGTATGGTAGGTGAATGGACATCTTTTTGAGATGTAGCAAATCTTTTTGAGATGCAGCAAATCTTTTCCACCTCAGTAGCATCTGGATCAAGAGCTTCCTTCACCTACGTTTCATGTAAAATGGGACTTTTTCCTATAACTAAAGATTAAATTAACTAGAAACAAACAGATGCCTCAGAGAGAGTTAAGTATTTTTCACTAGTGTGTGTTTATTATTGGAGTTACTAAGAGTTGGTTTTGGTAAAGGGAAAGCAAGATGGTAAGATGGAAGTGAGGTCTCACAGGAAGGGAAGGCAGCCGCCCCCACGAGGATTACCTGGGGCATCAAAAACAGTTGTGCGTGGCTCTTTCGGTAGCAGCAAAACCTTTGCTCATTTCTCAGTAGATGTTAGATTTAGACACTATGTTAAGATCCTCAAAAGGGTGAGGGTTGTGAGCACGTAAGCCTCAGATCAGTAGAAATGCTGTCTTGGGCCAGGACACTGAAATCCTCTGGACCAAAAGGTTTACCAGCAAAGCCAGCCTGTTCCTTCCGGCGCACTTCCCTGTTCACATTCTACAGAGCAGTTTTCTCGTTGTGGTAGAAGCCAACATTTCATATTGAGTACGGGAACTTAGAGCTTGCCACAACCAATAGTGGGAGACAGTCTTGACTGCTCCTTTGCTCTGTCTACAAATGAAAGAGTTCCAGGAAACAATTCTTGAGCTTTTCAGCATTGACTCTTTTGTCCTAGGATGAGGTATTTACTGAGTATTTGGACTTGACATTCCTGCTAAGGAGGCATAATTGTGGCCTAACTTCTGGCATGGGAGTAGTGGAGCACACACACACTACCAGGCACTTCTTACAGGAAAACGTATGCACCTTTTAGAATAATCATAACTCGAGCTAACATTGTTGTAGAGCTGTTAGACACACTTAAGAGGGTTTCTGTAGTGATCCTTTAGAAGTATGGACAGGGAAATTGACATCGTTTCATACATTTACTGCTGGTAATGAGCAACACTGCATGTGGGCCACATTTGTTTGAGAAGATGTGGGTGCTCATGTTTGTTGCTAAGATAATCCTGTAAAAGTGTAAGAAGGTTTGTGCAAGTTAGAGAACAAAAATGAAATGAAGTAATAGAAGTAGGAATGACAAAAGAATTAGGGAAGGTCCATTTTTTTGTCTTTTCTTTTGCTGTTTGAACTTATGCCATGCTGAAAGGAAGGACCTTCTTCTCAACTGTAGCACTTCCTAACTACAGCACCGTGTGTTTTTAGTGCTTTTCCCCCTAGTTAGTGCTTTGTGGTATAACACTGCATGTCCTGTGTTGTGAAAAATAGCCATCCAATAAGCTCTACTCTTTTACAGGCAGACTAGTAAATGAATATCAGAAACCTCCTGTGTTAGAAAAATTAGTGTTGTAGAGCAGCTACTGTATTTAACTCATATCCTACAAAGTAATGATAACAACAGTAAAACTCCACAAGAAAAGTTAAGCAGGAAAATCAAATAAACCCTTCCTTCTAATCTGCCCTTTTTGGATTGAGACATTTCAGAGTAAGCAGGTTGCTGTGTCTTAAGGAGGCACGCTATAGATTTGGCTTCTCTAGCTAAGAATAGAACAAGTAAATGAGTTGTGAAAATGAGGAATTGCTGTCTTTTGGACCATATTTGGATGCAACATGTGTTTTTCTTCTTCCACCACCTCTCAGGAGAGACAGGCTCTTGGGCCTCATTCCAGATAGAAGGTCATCACAACGTGCTATATGCCCAGTAGGGTTTGTTTCCTTGGGAAAGAAAGATAGTTTATTTGAACACAAGGCTCTTTTGACAGCAGAATCCTTTTACGCTTTGGTGGAGGCGGGATTGATCAGCACTTAGCAGTTTGTCGCTATGCAGTGGGAAGACTAGCCAGTGTTGCAGAGGCAGATTTTAAACCCCTCTCTAGCCCTTTGCTTTCCCCCTGAGATGTGTCTAATTCAAATATGCCCACGGGGTCACCCACTGAAAGATAGATGTTTAGCGTGGGAAAGGAACCACCCTGTGTAGAAATAGCACAAATTATAGCAGAGGAACTGCAGGTGGTAATCTAAAGTGTCATAAGGCACAGCTAGAAAGTGGTAATGTTGCTCACACGGGGAACCTAACCCTGTTGGAATTGTGGGGAGTTGGGGTGGGGGGGCTTCTTTCATTGTGCGTGGTTAATATTGGTGATGTCTCGCTGGGAATGTACTAAGAATAAATTTTATGTTCTAAATGTGAATTCACAGAAACTTTTGGCCCATGTATGCACTCTGTTATAAAAGGTGTGTTCCTGGCTGTTTACCCTTACAGCAACAAAGAACTAAAGTTTAGATCTGTCTTTCCTATTCAGGGACTGACACATCCTCACATTCATCATGTGATTCTCCGGGATATCAAGGGCCAGAATGTACTGCTGACCGAGAATGCAGAGGTGAAACTTGGTATGTGACAGACTTGCAGCATGATCTCATACTTGCCCTGGCACAAACCATTGACACTCAGTGCACCCACGTTTTCTGTTTCTACTCCACGCAGGAATGTGGGAAGTGGGCTAATTGCTTAGCCTGGCTCCAACTTCCCTTCTCCCGTGCTTCTGTCTGTTGCTCTGTTCTCTGTATAGCCGCCAGACTGATTTTAAAAATCAGACGATATCACTTTCCTGCTTAACAACACTTACTGGCTTTTTATTTTACTTTGGATAAAATCCACAGTTCATACCCTGGCCCATAAAAAGCCAGATAGGATCTGGCCCCTGTTGACTTTCCTACCTCATTGTGTCCCTCTTCCTGTCTTTGTCATGTCTTTTTTTTTTTTTTTTAACTTCTTGGAACTTGCTTCAGGGCCTTTGTATGTACTGTTCCCCATTGGGGAACACTTGGCCTGTTTTGAAGTTCCAGTTTTTTCGTCATTTTCGGGGGCCTTCTCTGACCCTCTGATCTGTCTTGGAACCCCTGCTTGTTTCTTACGTAGAATCGTTCACAACTTACCATTATATGGTTATTTATTGACTTGTATTTCTGTCTCCTTTAACAGAATATAACTTCTAGAAGTGCACTGACCAGAATTCTTATCCAGCACTACACTACTAGTGTAGTGCCTTGAGTTCAGTAGGTGCTCGATAAATTTCTGCGTGGGTAGGTCATTGCAGCCCATTGTGTCTTCCCAAAGATGATTTTATGATGGTTCTTTTGTATTTCCCATTTCCCTTAGCTGAGTTTTGTTCCCATTTCACTTTCATGTAATGATTCTGTCAAAATTTTAAACAGAATTATGGTCAAAGGGGGTCATGAATTTGAACTACAATGTATATTGAGAAGTTAAAATAAAAAAACAAAATTTTAAACAGAATTAGCGTTTATTTTTTTTCCAGTAAGCCATCACACACAAAATATTTCTTTATACTTGTTCTTAAAAGGATCTGGTCCATCTTTCTTTCAAAAACCTTAGGTATAGTAATTGTACTTTAAACATAAAATCTTCATCATTTCCTTCTTACATACTGTCTGCATTGATTGGTCATTTGTGGAGGAATAGTCTGCCCAGTTGGAAACTTCCAAAGCACTAAAGTTGTTCTCATACCTAACGACTCAGTGTGTTCCCTGCACTGACCTCACGGTGCTGGTCCTGTGATAGTCCCTGTCATCACTTAGCGATTGGTTGCTGTTGTCATCCATGTTGCTGGTAAGCTTGCTTAGGTTTTATCGGCTGACTGCATGGCCTGTGCATCTCTGTCTCAAGAGGACCATTCAATGAGCTCACCCCCAGCAGGTTGTGTGCTGCGCATGTTCTATGCACAGAAACAGAGTCTGTGACCCCTGTGAATCATCTCAGCAGTTCAAGAGTCCTTTTGCCTGACCTCTTCCACCTTTGTAATTTTCTGCTGGGGTAATGCCAGTGTGTGCAGTGCTGATGTTGGCAGGTACTGAACTGGCAAACATTCCGTTAGAGATCGTGGGTTTCCTGACAACTCTGCTGCCCATCCTTGAACTTTCCTCAAGACCACCACCACCATTAAATTTGGTTGGGTGTAGAAGTTCTGAAAAATCGGCAGAAGTTCCAATTGCTTCTGGGGTACTCTTTGTGTATTTGCAATTTAGCATGATTCTGTTTATTTAACGTAGTACCATGTTCTCTCCCAGAAAACCTTTGTGGGTTTCTTTGTATGGTTAATAGGCTGCTTAAGTACCCAAGTCCAGCGGGTCTCAGTCAGTTCTCCTGAACTACAGGCTTTTTAGGACTTGATCTTGTTTGTGGCAGGTGTGTTCTCTGAGAGCACTGAAGATCTCCATTCATTGAAAAGGCCTTCTGCTGCTGGTCACTGTTTGGGGAGCTCAGGGAGGCAGCTGGGTCCAGGCCTCCCAGGAGCTTCCAGACTGGTAGAGGGTTTTGCAGTCTTGGTGGCTCTGCTCTGGAAGGGGCACTCCTTTCCTGTGTTGCCTGCCTTGAGGAGAATCACATATTCATGAAGCACTGCTGTTTCCGTTTACTATGAAGACACCTCCTCCTCACATTTTTTTCTTTTATATCTGGTTTGTTAATTAATTGCATTCCACTTTTCTTTCTCTTTCTCCTGCAGTTGATTTTGGTGTGAGCGCTCAGCTAGACAGGACAGTTGGGCAGAGAAATACATTCAGAAGCACCCCCTTCTGGATGGCTCCTGAGGTCATTGCCTGTGATGAGAACCCAGATGCCACCTATGACTACAGAGTAAGAGGGACCTGCCGGTGGGCCTTTGCTGAGACACTGACTTCCGAGGGACGCGGGCTTTGTTTACAAATCGCACACTTTTTATCCATACTTACTTTCTCAGTGAGGAAGACATGGGCACCCTATTGTGGGTGCAAATTATGCAGGACAGTGTTTAGATGCCGTCTTTTTTGTCTGTTTGCATCAGCTTTGTTCTCATCTCTAAAGAATACTCTGGTTTCAGGGCAGTCTGGGCCACTTTGTTGTGCTTAGATTTTTTCATCATGAGTAAAATGCTTCTGCATATGTTTGCTGTCCTTTTTAACTTGAAGAATATATTAGAATCAATTATTTGTTCTTTTAAAAATATTGTCAGAACGTATAGTAGTAGCTCCATCTATGTGGAATTTTTGAGTATTCTTGTTAAAGGGCTTTATAGCTTTGATTCTGTACACGAATATGTTTAAATTATTAGAGTGACCTCTAGGGACTTGAATCAGTAATGCACTTTTTTGATCCAGATGTAAAAACCATGTTTGATAATCGGACTCAGGTTGACTATGCTTACAAAAAACTGTTTAAAAAATAATTAAACCCTTACTTGTAATTAAATGAGCCAGAGTGGTTAGTGTACCTGTTAATGATTTTCACAATTGAGTTCATGTCTCAACAGTCTCCCAGTGTATTTATTAGAAGTATGTGATTAATGAGGCTTAATTTAAGGCTATAGTGCAGAGGAATTTTTATTTTTTGTTTTTATATGCTGAAGTGTTTAAAAATAGATTATAGACTTTGTGACTTTCCATTCTTTAATATAACATTACATATCTCTAAAATTTGAAAACATTTTCCAACACACTCAAAATATTATCATACCTCAATAAATAAGAATATTTCCTTAATACAACGTCCGTAATGAGACCTTGCTGTTTTGTTTAAGCTAATATCCAGTACAGGAAAAAGCAACGTATTTGGTTGTTTGGCCAATCAGTCTCTTTTAATCTAGAACCTCCCACTCACAACACCCCCCCCCCCCCCCCGTTTGTTTTCATGAGGCTGACTTGCTGAAGAGGCTGGGCCTGTTGTAAAATGTTCTACCCTCTACATTTGTCTGAGTACTTCTCTGTAGTGTCATTTAGCTTGTTTCCTGTGAACTGGGAAGGCTCAGTTAGTATTAAGGGAAACCTTCTCAGCAAGATCCCCTCACAGGAAATGGGGGTGTCTCGTGTTGCCTTACACCCCAGGGTATGTGCAGCCCTGATTATGCCACCACTGCCACTGCCACTTTGGGTTGCTGGGTTAAGGTGGTAAACACCTTTGCACTTGTATAGCATAGAAAATTTCAGAAAAATAAGGGAGAAATTTGTAGGCCTGTTCTTATTCTTGTATTCAAACATGTGTCTGAACTTTGTAACCTAATTATAGGTTATTTAGAAAATACTTACACTGAGCAACTTTAAGTCTTAGCAGTTGGAACTTCTAAAATTAAAAGAGAAAAATATCTACATAGCCTGCTTTTTAAAAAGCCATTAGTTTTAAATTTGGACTTTTATATGAAAATGTGGAGTATAAGTAATAGTCACTCTTGAAAATTATGTTCTGTGAATTGACTGAGTCTTAAAGTATCTCAGTATCGAAGAGTAAAGGGAAATGGAACCTTTTAACGTAAATTCTGCTGTGGATTCTTTTCTGTCTGATGTTGACGTTCATTGGCACTGGTGTGGAGACGTGGATAAGGCTCAAAGGGAGCAGTAGGGAAGCCCACCTTGCCTTCTGCCCGCAGTGTACACGGGGTCACCACTTTCTTTATATGTCATGAACTTTTTTTATGCATATGGCAGGTTGTATACAGTTGGTGAGGCTCACTTCACTGTTCTTTCTCTTTTCTGTAGGTTTGAAATTTCTAATGAAAGTTTGAGAAAAAATAAATACTTTAAATTAGGCATATTTAGCTAGAAGCTTGCTTTCTACATAGTTCCCTTAAAAGAAGACTTTGTCATATAGACAGGTGTCTTTCCAACAAAGCCCAAGCATCTGTCTCTATAGAATTGTTGTTCTAGAATTTTACCTTACATTTGAAAAAATGCTCATCATAAGCAGACTGTTTTTTACTGTTGTGGGATTTGATCTATATACAACATTTTTGACTTTTTTGGTCTTTTCTATCAAAAACTGACCTTCCTATGAAACTTGAAAGTACTCTACCAAACCGTTTTATAAAACTGATATTGTGGCTATTTGTTGATAGTTAAAATAAAGAACTCGTCATTCTTTCCTGTTTCCTTCCCATCTTCCTTTTTTCCTTTTTTGCCTTACTCTCTTTTCTCTATTCATGCACTAGGATTTGACTGCACTGGCCAAAGAGCTTCGAGCAGTGGAAGATGTGCGGCCACCTCAGAGCATGACGGATTACTCCTCGTCCAGTGAGGAGTCGGGGATGACAGACGAGGAGGACGAAGCTGTGGAACAGGAAGGGGCTGGTGAGTCCACCTCTGGACCCGAGGACACCAGAGCAACGTCAGTCCAGGGCGTATCTTAGAGAGGGTGTAACCCACTGAGCCTTCTTTCCACTGGGAGCCAGAACGTTTTCTCTAAGCCTGTCACTTGACTCCACAAGCATTTACGATTTAGTTGTCACATATTCAGCAGCAGACAGTCCTTGTGTTGTCCCCTTCTCTTCATTTGTGTGTGTGCATATCAGTGTCTTCCTCAGCAGCCCACTGCTTGCTTTACTTTTTCCCTTTGCTTTGAGAATATGCTAAAAGGATATTTCACTTTGGTATAACTACTTGAATTAACCATAAACATTTATTCTTTTTGCTCAAAAACAGACTGCACTGGAAGGCAATTATTTGTTGAAGGGAAAAAGCTGAGCACTTGCTTTCCTTGAGAAATCTTTATACCTGTAGCCTCATCTCATGACTTTGTTAAGGTGAAAAGTCTAAACGATATTCTCAGCTCATGGATTAGGGTCCTTTACTTCTGGATTTTGTCTCCATAGGTCATCTCTGAATTGGAGCAATGGTGAAACGGAGCCTGTGAAAACCATGATCGTCCATGACAATGTAGAGAGTGAACTGGCCATGACCCCATCCAAGGAGGGCACTCTGATCGTCCGCCAGGTACCTTTGTCTTCTCTCTGTTGTCAGAGGCTGAGCTTCTCCTGTAGTCATTAACCCACTTGCTCATTCACTCACTCATGCTGTGTCTACATCACCGTCTGTTTTCGTGTTAACAGGAGCCGAGGGGCGAGTGCCCAGGGACAGGGAGGCAGGTGTGTGCTGCATGCCCAGAAGGTAGCGCCAAGTCTTCCACCCCACATTGCTGCTCCTCTGCATGTCTGCTGCAGCCCTCACGCAAGCACCACGCTGAGTCTCACGGTCTCTGTCTGAGTGGTAGACGAGCCACAGGGCATCCTTAAACAGCCATGTGAGGGTGGAAGCAGGCATGAAGGCTGTGGCAGAGTGGCCACAGTGGCCCTGCTGGGAGTGCTCAGCTGTGAGCATCTGCAGTGCTACATCAGGAGTAGATGGGCAGACAGGACAAGACTCGTCACAGCCCCGCAGACTCGGAGAGCATTAGTCTCTCTTCTGTGTTCCAAAATGCTAGTCTCCTCACTTGTTGAATAATTAAATGTATGCCACCCAGATGTGCTTAGTCTGGATTGCTAAGTTTTATGACTGTCTGTTCATTTCTTATCTTACGCTTCATTAAAAGATACGGTTCTTATTTCAGTAGAACAGGGCACCAGCTAGTGTTTTGGCCTTTGCCCGGAGTGTATTTCATGCCATGGCAATGCATTCAGATGGAAAGTAAGAACATGGAAAAGACTGGGATTCAAAGAAGCCACAGGGTACTTTCCAGAGCTCTAGACAGAAAGAAAAGAAAAAGAGTAGTGGTTTTGGTCACAGAAGTTAGTGTGATAGATAAACCGATTAAACTCTCAGTGCTTCAGTCATGCAGCTACCAAACTTTGAATTCTGTTGGCTCAACTTAGATGTTTGGCAAGGAAGCATGAGCAATTCAGGCTATTTTTTTTGGTTTTTCCTTGGTAATTTAACAGAGTTTGAAAAGTCACACAGCGCCTTAAACAAAAGCAGTTATCAGCAGATCGTAGGCAATTTCAGCAGTCTTGAGCGAGGCAAGTGTGCCTGTTTTTTCTGCAGAGTACAGTTGACCAAAAGCGTTCCAGCCATCATGACAGCAATGGCTTTGCTGGTCGCATTCACCTCTTGCCATATCTGTTACAGCAAAACCATTCCTCCTCCACTTCCTCCACTTCCTCCTCCTCATTCTCCAGCCAGCTGACACCCCCCATGTCCCCACAGACACCCCAGGACAAGCTCACTGCTAATGAGGTATGTCTCGCACCACAGCTGGCTGCTTTCCTGGGGTTAGACCAGCACTGCCTAGGAGCTAGTTTGCAAAAGAGACCTTTCCAACACCCTCACCCCTTTCCTACCCACCCTGCTGTCTTCTGTCACTTCCCCTTCTCCCCAATCCCCAAGTAACATGTTTCAGATTTGCATACAAATCCCCTAACCCTAGGTCAATTTCCCTCCAACTAGCCAGTTCATTGTTTACTTTTCTGTAGATGAGTGTAGTTGCACGGCTTTCTTCAGTTTATTTTTTAAAATCCTAAGTAAAATGATTGCTCTGTTCTCAGACCCATTTGGCATGAAATCCTTGAAATCATTTGTGGAATTTGCCTTTTTCATTCTTTTTATGCAATAAATAAAATGTAGGAAAATTTATTTAAGCAGACTTTGCCTTTGTGGGCATACTTGTTATCCTGTACAGGAATCTCTTTCAAACAGGGCTGGATTTTTATTTCCCTTCTTTTTGGGGGGGCGGTTGTTGGTTGGTTGGTTACTCTTACTTGTTTTTCACCAAGGCTGTCAAAATAATTTCTTTCCTTGAAATTTGCAATCACTCAGAGTTAGAGGAGCAGCCAAATGCTTTTTGGGGAGACCTAGAAAATCAGGATGTTGAGCAAGAAGGACAAAGGTCTGAGCCTGCTTTTAATTTAAAATTTCCTGTGGGAAATTCTATGTGCTTGTTCAAAGGCTTGGCTGTGGTGCTCTGTCAGGGCCTGGCTGGGTGATTGTTTGCTCAAGTTCGGTGACAGAGCACACCATGAACACCCTGTACTTAATTAAACAGGGGTTTGACTTCACAGGAAGCTTGGTTTAAATGCCTCTAACAGTTGAGGGAGGTTGACATGCAGCTTCAGCCAATCTTGTTAATATAAGTACTTAGTTGACTGCGCACTCCTACTTTAGTTCTCTTGTTAGGAAGAATCAGAAAAATCCTCTCCTGAGGAGCAGGAGCAAGTCAGCTGCATCCTGGGTAGGCTTGGCATAGGATTGCCAGCGGCTAGGTTGGCCACTGGCTCATAGGACAGGGAGGGGATCCTGCCAAGTGGCAGATGTGTCAGGCAGGGAGCTGAGGAGGGTGTGGGCTTTACGGCATGGTGACTTTCAGGTGTGTATGGAGGGAGTGAAATGGTACAGGACAAAAGCACTTGATTGGACTTGTTCTTTTTTTCTTCTGAGATTTATATATCTGCCTACACTCACATTCCTCTTTAAATTCATAATTTAAATTTTGCTCCATTTTGCTGTAATGTACGGTATTTTACTATAACCTGTTACTCACTAAAATGGAAATTTTATTTACTTTTCTGTTTGTTTTGTTTTTATTTTTTTTATTTTTCATGTTTACAACAAAACATTTATTTTATATAACTGAATCATCAGATATGCAACATCCTGCAATAAAAACTTAATGGACCCAACTCTGCCTTCTGAATGGACCAATTTTATGATCCTCCTGGAAAGCTTTGTGTTGGGTTTAGTTTTTTTTTCTTTTCACACTGATTTTATTTTATTTATTTTAATTTTTTTAAACTTTTATTGTTTTGTTTTTAATTGTCATTACATTTCCACTTAACAATTTGTTTCACTTCCTTCATGTTTTTTTGTCTTAAGTTACATTAGTAACCAAACACTAGTGATCCTAAAAGATCAAAAGGGTACACCTTAGTTTGTCATTTGCACCTTTCACTAATGAACCCCTGTGTGGTACGGGATTAATGGTGATGCACCTAAAACAATGGCAGCCAAAGCTTCTGTAGCTTTCTGGCAAGAGGCTTAATTTAAAATAAATAAAATTAAATTAAGATTTCCCAATATCCAACATAGATTAATTGGGCTATTTTGGGTAGGACATCAAATTCAGAAATTGGTGAATTGGGACCAAGACATTTGAGACCTCCTTTAGGAGTTTTTATTCTGATTATTTATTTCATTAAATCTAAGAGCTTGAAGTGTAGATTTTATTGGGAGCTCGCAGCATCGCTGTCCTAGGTGAGCGACATCTCTGAAGGAGGTGTGGCTCCTGCAGTGTTCCAAGTGGGGCAACCTGCCAGGGGAGTGCTGGGCCCATGTGGAGGCCCCCTGCAGGGCATTTTTAGGGAGTGATGCAGGAGGGCTTTGTACTGGGAAGTAGTGCAGTATAGAAGTGGATTGAAATGTTTTTTTATGTTCATGTTTAAAATGTCATTTGTATTAATGAAATTGAAATTTACGTTGCAGACTCAGTCCGCTAGTAGCACACTCCAGAAACACAAATCTTCCTCCTCCTTTGATCTTGTGTAGACCCCAGATTCCTGTAGATTTCTCCATCTAGTGGGAAAACAGTGACTTCTGTGGGTAAGTACAGTAGCAACAGGAAATCAGGGGCCGTCCCCTGGTTTACTTGGGAGAGTATGGTGTTGGTAACACCAAGGCCGTGGGTTCGGATCCCATATAGAGATGGCCGGTTCCCTCACTTCAGAGAGCGTGGTGCCGACAACACCAAGTCAAGGGTCAAGATCCCCTTACTGGTCATCTTTTTAAAAAAAAAAAAAAAGAAAGAAAGCAGCTGACAAACAGGACTCAGTCACGTTGCATTGCTCTTTCAACGGCTTAGGCACTGCATGATGGTTGTTCACAGGTGCAGGCCTTGGCTAGAGAAACCTTACATCCCACTGGCATTGCCTAACTTGCAATGAACTGCATCGTCAATGACCTATTTCCATATACATCGCTTACAGATTTCTTCTCCTTGACAAAGTGTCAGTTACGGCATATGAGTATTTACCTGAGGAATAGTGGGGAGGGGGACAGGCATGGTATGTGTGTGTACAGAAAATAATTTCAAGTGTACTGTGTTTCAATAGGATTTTCCTGTGTTGGAATTAGACTGGAAGCCATAAAGCAAGAACCTACCCAGAAGGGCTCAGTGGTCAGTGTGAATCCAACCAACACAAGGCCACAGAGTGACACCGCAGAGATTCATAAATAGAAGAAGAGGTTTAACTCTGAGATTCTGTGTGCTGCCTTTTGGGGTAGGTGTCTTGCTGCTACTCTGACTCTTTTCATTTTTATTCTGAAGTGTGGGTTAGTCTTTTAGAGAAGTACTACCTTGAATAGTTGGGGGATTTTGTGAAGGGTTGGTGAGAGACAGGATGGGAGACTTCTGTGATGCCCACCCTCATGCCTCTTGCTGTCGGCTCAGCGGTGCATGAATAGAATGGTGTGGTACGTGTGTGTGCTTGCACCTGTGTCTGTAGTCAGATGTTGGAGGAGGAGAGTAAAAAGATGGGTCAGAGAGTTGGTCCATACAGGGAGAATGAAGAAGTACACTGAGATGCTTTTCTTTAAATGTTTCCATTTCACTTTTTCTTGCCTTTTGTGACTTTGGCATAACATCTAAATTAAAAGCTGTCTGCAGTTGACCAAAGAATCGGCAGAAAGGGACAGTTGAGCTGACTTTGCCTGTTGAAGACCTGTGGTTTTTGTGTAGCATCTTCCAAACTTAAGACACCATGGGAGGGTGTTGATAGAATTCTGCCTTCTTGCATCCTGAAGCTTGCCTTTCTGTCTTCCCTGCCCTTTGCCTTCCTCGCTCCCAGACAGACCCTGCTCCTTTCTTCGTATATTTTGGATACAAGGCTTTGATCAGATACATGTTTTGCAAATATTTTCTCCCAATCTGTGGCTTATCTGTTTATTTTCTTTAACAGTGAGTGTCTCTTGCAGAACAGAAGTTTAAAATTTTAAAGAAGTCCAACTTACCAGTTTTTTATTTCATGGATTGTGCTTTTGGTGTAGTATCTAAAATGTCATTGCCAAATCTGAGGTCGCATAGATTTTCTCCCGTGTTGTATCCCAGAAGCTTTATAGATTTGCATTCTACATTTAGGTCTACAGTCTGTTTGAGTTGATTTTTGTGAGTTTAGAAGTCTGTATATAAATTCATTTTCTTTTGCATGTGGATATCTAATTGTTCTAGCAGCATTTCTTGAAAAGATTGTCCTTTCTCCATTGAATTGCCTTTGCTCCCTTGTCAAAGATTAGTTCACTGCATTTGTGTGGGTCTCTCTCTGGTCTCTCTGTTTTGATACATTGATCTGTTTGTCTGTTCTTTTGAAGTCAGGTCCTATCAATCTTCCAACTTTTTTTTTTTTTTTCAATATTGTATTGTCTATGTTGAGTCTTTGGCCTCTTTACATAAACTTTAGAGTCAGTTTATTGATATGAAAGAAAATAACTTGCTGCAATTTTGATTGGAAGTGCATTGATCACGTTGGGAAGAAATGATAATCTTGAGTCTTCCTCTCTGCGAACATGGAATATCTTTCTGTTTATTTAATTCTTTGTTTTCTTTCATCAGAGTTTTGTAGTTTTCAAGTAGATCTTGAAAGGGCTTTTTTGTTAAACTTATACTGATTTTGGCTTTTTTAGTGCTAATGTAAATAGCATTGTGTTTTTAATTTCAAATTCTAACTGTTTGTTCCTGGTATATAGGAAAGGGATTGACTTTTATATATTAGGCTTGCGTCCGGCAGCTTCATTATAATTGCTTATTAGTTCCAGGAGTTTTATTGCTCATTCTTTGAGATTTTCTGCCAAGGCAATCATGTCTTCTGCGAGCAGAGATAGTTTTATTTTTTTCCTCTCAGTCCTTCTACCTTTTATTTATTTGTTTATTTTCTTGTCTTATGCATTAGCTTAGGAGACCCAGTATGATCTTTCATAGGAGTTGTGAGAGGGGACATCTTTCCCTTATTTCCAATCTTAGGGGAAAATCATTTTGATTCTCACCATTAGGTATGGTGTTAGCTAGCTGTAAGTTTTTTGTAGATGTTCTTTATCACATTGGGGCAATTCCTCTCTATTCCTATTTTCCTGGGAGTTTTTATCATGACTGGGTGTTGGGTTTTGTCAGACACTTTTTCTGCATCTGTTGATATGATTGTAGGATTTTTCTTCTCTGTCTTGTTGATGTGAGTGTCTGGCTGCTTTTGCTCAGTATCATTTTGTTGTTGCTTGTAGCCATAGTTTGCTCTTCATTCCTATTAATGAGGACAGCACAGTTATTCATTCATTCTACTGTTGACATAGACATTTATGTTGTTTCCCTTTTGGGGCTGTTATGAATAATGCTGCTGTGAACATTCCCATTCATGGATTTGGGGGCTCATACACATTCATTTGTATTAGGAGAGAAATTGCAGGATCATATGTAGGGTACGCACGTGTCCTAGAAATGTTCTAACAGTTTATCACACTAGCTTACAAAGTTTCTAGTTGCTCCACATCTTGCCTACCTTTGATATGGTCAGTATTCTAGGTATTCTAACAGGTGCATGAAATTGTATCTCTTTATGGTTTTAGTATGCATTCACTGTTCAGTATGCAAAGCAAGCACTTTTTAAAAATGTATCTGTGAGATCACTTCTTTTGTGAAGTGCCTGTTCCAGTGACTTGCCACTTTTTCTATTGGGTTATCTCTCTATTTGATTTATAGGCATTATTTCATATTCTAGATGTGAATCCTTTGTCAGCTTTTTAAGTGCCACACATCTCCAGTTTGTGACTGGCCTTTCTCTAGATTCCTGCATTGGGTGATTAATGTAACCCTTCTGTGCTTATCTTTCTAATGGGATATAGCAGCTACTCTAGAGGGTTTTGAGAAGGTGGCATGATACATGTGAAAGCATCTTATAAGCTCTCTTGCTTGTATTGTTGTGCAGGTTTTTGTATTTCTTTCTGGATTATCGATCCTATCCATCTACATAAGTGTGAGTTCATTATTCTTTTAAAACCTTTCCTTCTAGCCTGGGCCAGCACTCAGTGATAATTTTGTAGGGGTTTCAATAGTCCACATGAATAGCCTGAATTGATTTTCCATTAAAACTTTGATACTAAATGGTTGCCTCAGGGGAAATAATATTTACCATTGTAGAAGTTTCTTTTGGTTACTGTTGTTATGAATGATGATATCTGCTTTTGAATCTGCATGTAACATATATGTATTTATTTGATAGGCGTAAAGGATAAGTTATGTGTCTACTATTTGTCCTGGTTAAGAAATAAAATACTTCACCATGATCCAGAAGTTGAGAAGAAGCAGGGATGGACAACTGTAGGGGATTTGGAAGGATGTGTACACTATAAAGTTGGTAAGTTCAAGGAGGGTCCTAAGTGTTTGTTTTTCCAGTGTCTAATTAGGGTAGTTTAAAATCCATGTGTTCTTTGACGCTTATATTAGTAAACTTGTTTCTGAAACATGTGACTCTTTTCTGGTATTCTGTTTCTAAGGCATCTTCTATTCTTAAGGTCTCATCTAGACATTGCCTGTGTGCACGTATAAGCATAACATCGTTGTTCCTGCAGCTTCCTCTGTCTTCAGTCTCCCTGACACCATTCATCTTGCAAAAGAGTCTTTTCACCCTTCTCTTTTGACAGTCCACTCTCTTCTCCTCTGTAAAATGTGGTGCAAAGTAATCTCTCTTTAAGGAAGCCTTGTCAAATGAAAGCCAGCTGACCTGAACTCCTTGTTTACACACCAGGCTTATTCTCCATTTAGAGGACTGTGGGTCCTTGGCAATCACTGATAGAACATTTGAGAGTTCGACCCAAAGCATTACATAGCTTGTCATTTTGAATTAGGTGCACTCTGCAAAGCTACTGTGCTCTTACTAGTAAATGACTGCAGCTGGCCAGTCAGTGTTTCCTGGCAACTATCTATCTATCTATCTATCTATCTATCTATCTATCTATCTATCTATCATCTATCTATTTTTTCTTTTGGCATGCATGCAGTGATTCTCATGAACAATCTTACAGAAACAAAATCAAAACAAATTTCCTATTGAAAAAATCAAAATACTGGTTCTAATGTTGGAAATAAAGGGGAAATAATGGACCTTAGCCAAATAAAAGCTTTATGGGAAAGATGTTGTATCGTAGTTGAATTTGTAAGAGCTACTGAATGTTGATTTCTGCATGCATGTTTTCCTTTTTCTGTGTTTATGAAGTATGTACTATAGTTAGTTCCTCTGCTCCCAGGATATTATAATCCTTGACATTGTCTTGTTTATGACGTCTGTCTTCAATCCTCAGCTCACTGACTAATAATAATTATGGGAGCAACCTCAGTATTTGGAATGATTCTGAGTGATACTGGAAAGTAGTACTATCTCCTTGGGATTTGGGGGTTAGGATTTTCTGTGTTGTGTTTCTGTGAAGTATTTGTATTTGTTGAGGTATAGCTAAAATTATCTAAGGCTAAATTTAATGGACCATCTCATAACAGCTGAAATGTACATGATTAGAGGATTCCACAGAGGAAGCTAGAGGTGAGTGTGTTAGATTGTGTGTACTGGGCTTTTCATCAGCACAAAACTGTCATTCTTACAGAATGAATCCCAAGTATTTCCTGGAGGTAAGCATGGGTAATAGCGTCTATTCATTATCTTTGTGGTTACCACCAAGAACCGGGTGCTATTTAAATGTATATTTTGATTAATAAAATTAAGTAAACCTTAGAATTTAGTTCCTCAGTGGCACTAGGACATTCTAAGTGCCCAGCAGCCACATTTGTATATTGGCAATTATATCAGTAGTGCAGACATAAAGCATTTCCATTATCATGGAAAATTCACTTAAACAGCACTGGTTTGGACAACCTCTTATAATCCTTTATTTCTTAATATTAATGCCAGTGATTTATTTGAATGACAATATGTGGAATTTAACAAGGAGAGTTTTCAAGTTTACGAGTCATCTCACACACAAAGAATCAAGTAGCAGTGTGAAGTTAGAGAGCTTACGAAGGAACCAGTGGATTTGCATGTAAGCCACGTGTGGTCAGGGATCCTCAGAGTGGCTGTTTTGATTAGCAGAGTTGCCTGGCTGTGAAGGAACTGAAACAGCTGTGGAAAGGAAACAGTTTTTGTTGTTGTTTTTTTAAGTGGTTGAAATGAGATTTATTTTATTACTGCACGTCTGGTGCAGAACGTTTTGTAGCATCCTAGAAATGACTGACTTTGTATGTCAGGAAGAGGTCTGGAGTGATACTTAGACTTGTGCACCGACATTTCTTTCTCCTGATAGAATTTCCTGACTATTTTGTTGTCACCTTCTGTGTTCCTCTGTCTTTGTGAGGCCCGTGCAGGACTTGGGGAAAGCTGCACAGAAGACCTTGACCTCTTTTCTGTGGTTCAGGAGCCTCTTGGCTGATTGGTTCTGCCATTGTTCTTTTGAAGTAATGTTGAGCCCTTGAGACATTAGGATGATATGCCTGGTGTTGTCCTTGACTATCAACACTTGGCATGTATGAGGGCTATGAACATTAATGACAGTACTCATTGATGGTGTCCAGCATGTTTGAGTTGAGCCCAGTACAACATCAAAAGAGATGGGAACAGCATGGAGCATACATTAAAGAATTGGGAACGGAAACTGTGTGACTTGATCTCTCTCTGCATTTTTTCCACTGCTAGTTTAGATGAATCAATAGAAGGCATATTTATATAGTTTACAGAAGACAACTTAAACAATTTAGAATTCCTGTTGGTAGTGACCTGTGCTTCTTGCTTTTTATGTTTTTTTCCCCCAGTAAAATATGAAAGAATCAAATTTCTGGTAATTGCTTTGAAGAGTTCTGTGGAAATCTATGCGTGAGCACCCAAGCCATGTCACAAATTTATGACTTTAAGGTAAGAACATCAAGTGCATTTAAAAGTAGTATCAGCCATGCAACTGTGACCAAGAGCCAGGGAGTAAGTTTAAAGAGTCTATATAGTTCAAATCCATAATATGAAAGCTAATGATAATATAAGAGCTAGTGTAGCATCTAACTTTATCATAAGAGGTCATTTTTAGTGTAATAAGCTTAGTTAACTGCTTTCCAAGCCCTCAGAGTGTCAAAGGGAGTGAGCTGGATGTTGGGCAGACACTTTGATTGATGTGCCAATATGGTAACACAGGAAAAGACAAAACAACAACACTTCCACTCTCCATTTAAAAAGCAGACCTTCACAGTAAGTCGTGGATTTGTATCAAGATTTAGATGTGTTTTTGATAACAAAAAAGTGTCCAACAACAGGCAGTTTTAAGGTGTACCTATTCAGTAGAGTACTAGTTAAAAATTAAATTACAGAAATTCTTAATGATATACATTAAATGGAAAAAGCAAGTTAAAAGTATGTGTAATATGATACCATGTTTGTTTAAATTAAGAAACTGTACATAACATCCAAACTAACGTATAAACTCAGATGGTTTTGCCATTTTGCCTGTACACAGTTTTAGGAAAGGAAGTGAATGGACACTTTGTTTTAAAATTAGGATTGTTTCCATTTGTGACTTTACACATACACGTGTAATTGTGGTTGTAAACCTACCTCACTTTGATTGGTGGTTAGGTTTCTAAAGAGTTGCAAATAAAACAATTTTTTAAGTAAAATTAGTGGTCTTTAATGTGTTTAAGTAAAGTTCTTTAGCAGATCTCCCCGCAAACCTATAGAAAATAGCAGTCATTTTCTGTGGGTATTTTAAATGTCTTTTTGATAATTTTAAATGTGTACTAAATACAACTTTATGAAATTCTTAAGTAAAATTGACATTACTCTGACATCGAATATTACAAATAACTTAATTACATCATTTCTAATACTAAAGATAAAACCTTAGTCATAGCTCCTAGGGCCATTTTAGTGCAGGGCAAAAAATTAAGAATTTTTCATCCAAAATTCTTATTTTTTTAATTTAAATTCTTGTTTGGTTATTTTTAGAAATAGTTTGAGTATGTCTTATTGAAAGGATAAGTTTGAGTTACTCAGAAAATTTACATTTTTGTATTGCTTATTGCTTGATTCACCAGTAAAGCAGGATAAATGGGCTTACTGTACTTATTTTTAAAAATAAACCTAAGTATATTGAAGAAAGGTAATTGGTTCTCAAATTACATTAACCTCTGAGATCTGGACTTAATATTGTTTATGTCCCGGGTAGCATAGTAATTACTTTTACAAATATTACCTTATTTAAAGCTACAGTCAGCCTTCTATATTTGTGGATTTACTCAACCAACCATGGATAGAAAATATTTGAAAAAAATTACATCTGTACCAAACACATACAGACTTTTTTTCTTGTCATTATTGCCTAAGCAATATAGTATACAACTATTTACATGGTATTTACATTGTGTTAGGTATTATAAGTAATCTAGAGGTGATTTAAAGTGTACGGGAGGATGCTACACCATTTTATATCAGGGACTCGGGCATCCTTGTATTTTGGTAACTGGGAGGTCCTGGAAGCCGTCCCTTATGGATACCAAGGGACAACTATATTCTGTTTCATCATCATCCCAGTCTTGTGAGCTGTGGATGTTGATATTAATGAAAACCTGCGGCTGTCCAGTATAGTGCAGGACAGCTATCACAGTATGTTACCGCCTTTCATCACCTGTCTGTATGGTCAAAAATTAATTCGGAAGCCTTTGTAGCTCAAGTAGTTACTAGGACGGTAACACTGATAGAATTCTCAGTGTGCGACTCCTCCTCTTGCTCTGATGCCTGCATGTGCGAAGTTGAATGGTATGCTGTAGAAAGTCCAGTTGTTTTATTTTATATGTTTTTCTGATCAAGACATACAATAAGATAATAAGTGACAGAGCAGAATTCTTAGGCTGGATAGGGGAGATATGGGACATAACTTCTGGGAGGAGTGTCTTCCTGATGCTAATTAACAGTCAAAAGCATAGTAAAGACTAATTTTATAACATATCTTTTGCCTTATGGTTGTTGGCAGTGTGGTTCAGTAATCGAATAGCTAAGTCTAGCTTGATCCAGCTTGTCTAGTGTGATCTGTGAGAAATAAGTTCAGCTTCATCATACTGCTTTTTTCTTGGTGACTTCTTTGTAGTCATTTGGAGAATTGGTACATAAGCCATTACTGGTGGATCTCACTGTGGAGGAAGGTCAGAGGTTGAAAGTGATCTATGGATCCTGTGCTGGACTTCATGCTGTTCATGTGGATTTAGGATCACACATAAGAAAGAACCCACACCCTGTGGTTGATTGACTGGCTTCATTTTGTTTGGACTTTTTTCTTTACTCTGCTTAGTGAGGCAACATAAGCAGGGATTCTTCATTTCCCCTTGGTGTGGGGGTGAGTATTTAAATGATGTGTCATTTCCAATAGCTCCATGCTGTGAGACCAGTGGAAATCCACTCTCCCCACTCTGTGAAGCCCTCCTGAGAACCTCTTAGCCCCTGCTTTGACTAACATGGGATGGATTTGGGGCAGGTGCTGGCAGGCCAGAACACCCGTGGGGTGGGAGTGATTCTCAAATGGAGCCCACTGTCCAGATATGTTTCAGGGGCCTCAGAAAATGAGTCAGAGTATAAAGGTAGACTGGGGATGTATGTCGTATGGCTGTTCCAAAACATTATCTAATTGCTGTATTTATCGTCAGGGATATGGTACGGGTGCATTCACCAAGACAGTCTTACTGAGCACTTTCACAGGGCTGGACATAGCCACAAACCTGCTTTTCTGCACTTTGTTCCTCTTTTCTAGATCCAATGTAGCATCAAACCCCATGCGGACATCATCCTCCCCAACACGGATGAGATGGAGCTTCTGGTGTGCTATGAAGATGAGGGGGTTTATGTGAATATATGTGGAAGGATCACCAAGGATGTGGTTCTGCAGTGGGGAGAGGTGCCCACATCTGTAGGTATGTAGAACTCAGGCAGTGTTTGTGAAAGTGGAGCCTTCTCTAAGACTGCATATATTTATCATACTAATTTTACCTGTGGTTTAACTCTTCTGGTCATTTAGCAGAGTGGTTGGCAATAGATAGTGGAAAGTTCAGTTGCAGACCATGGAAATAGTTATTGGTCTATTTTAGAACAAAATCCAATTATTTTATATTTTTTAAAACTCAGCAGTCTCTCATTTAATTTAACTTAAGATATCTGGAGAAAACAGGACAGGTGTTTTTGCTGACCAATCTGTGGAAAGGAAAGGGAGACAGAAAGGGAAGCGATTTGCTCTTGGGAGTGGCAGGGCCACAGCCAGGCACACAGCCTCATACACAGTCTTCTGCTATGCATTTGAGAATAAGGGCTGATGTTTGAAATTTTCATAGGTTTACATTCATATCCCAAAACTATTTTTGTTTTATTACACTTAAGTCACGTCTGTCCACTCATCATTTCTTTTTTTTTTTAGCTTATAAATTTTATTGTATTTATAAACCTAGCAAACATAAATCACTTTTTTTTTCTTTTCTTTTTTTTTTTTTTAATTTTATTTTATCGACATACATTGTGGCTGATTATTGCTCCCCATCACCAAAACCTCCCTCCCTTCTCCCTCCCCCCCCCGCCCCCAACAATGTCCTTTCTGTTTGCTTGTCGTATCAACTTCAAGTAATTGTGGTTGTTATATCTTCTCCCCTCCCCCCGGTTTTGTGTGTGTGTATGTGTGTGTGTGTGAATTTATATATTAATTTTTAGCTCCCACCAATAAGTGAGAACATGTGGTATTTCTCTTTCTGTGCCTGACTTGTTTCACTTAATATAATTCTCTCGAGGTCCATCCATGTTGTTGCAAATGGCAGTATTTCATTCGTTTTTATAGCTGAGTAGTATTCCATTGTGTAGATGTACCACATTTTCCGTATCCACTCATCTGATGATGGACATTTGGGCTGGTTCCAGCTCTTGGCTATTGTAAAGAGTGCTGCGATGAACATTGGGGAACAGGTATACCTTCGACTTGATGATTTCCATTCCTCTGGGTATATTCCCAACAGTGGGATAGCTGGGTCGTATGGTAGATCTATCTGCAATTGTTTGAGGAACCTCCATACCATTTTCCATAGAGGCTGCACCATTTTGCAGTCCCACCAACAATGTATGAGAGTTCCTTTTTCTCCGCAACCTCGCCAGCATTTATCGTTCAGAGTCTTTTGGATTTTAGCCATCCTAACTGGGGTTAGATGGTATCTCAGTGTGGTTTTGATTTGCATCTCCCGGATGCTGAGTGATGTTGAGCATTTTTTCATATGTCCGTTGGCCATTTGTATATCTTCCTTAGAGAAATGCCTACTTAGCTCTTTTGCCCATTTTTTAATTGGGTTGCTTGTTTTCTTCTTGTAGAGTTGTTTGAGTTCCTTATATATTCTGGATATTAATCCTTTGTCAGATGTATATTTTGCAAATATTTTCTCCCACTCTGTTGGTTGTCTTTTAACTCTGTTAATTGTTTCTTTTGCTGTGCAGAAGCTTTTTAGTTTGATATAATCCCATTTGTTTATTTTTCCTTTGGTTGCCCGTTCTTTTGGGGTCGTATTCATGAAGTCTGTGCCCAGTCCTATTTCCTGAAGTGTTTCTCCTATGTTTTCTTTAAGAAGTTTTACTGTTTCAGGGTGTATATTTAAATCCTTAATCCATTTTGAGTTGATTTTAGTATACGGTGAGAGGTATGGATCTAGTTTCATTCTCCTGCATATGGATATCCAGTTATCCCAGCACCATTTGCTGAAGAGGCAGTCCCTTCCCCTGTGAATAGGCTTGGTGCCTTTGTCAAAGATCAGATGGCAGTAAGTGTGTGGGTTGATTTCTGGATTCTCTATTCTATTCCATTGGTCAGTGTGTCTGTTTTTATGCCAGTACCATACTGTTTTGGTTATTATAGCTTTGTAGTATAGCTTAAAGTCAGGTAGTGTTATGCCTCCAGCTTTATTTTTTTTGCTGAGCATTGCTTTGGCTATGCGTGGTCTTTTATTGTTCCATATAAATGACTGGATAGTTCTTTCCATTTCTGAGAAAAATGTCTTTGGAATTTTGATGGGGATTGCATTGAATTTGTATATCACTTTGGGTAGTATGGACATTTTCACTATGTTGATTCTTCCAATCCAAGAGCATGGGATATCTTTCCATCTTCTTGTATCCTCTCTCGTTTCTCTCAGCAGTGGTTTGTAGTTCTTATTATAGAGATTTTTCACCTCCTTGGTTAACTCAATTCCTAAGTATTTTATTTTTTTGGTGGCTATTGTAAATGGGCAGGCTTTCTTGATTTCTCGTTCTGCATGTTCACTATTGGAGAAAAGAAATGCAGATTTTTGTGTGTTGATTTTGTATCCTGCTACTGTGCTGAAATCATTTATCAATTCCAACAGTTTTTTTGTAGAGGTTTTGGGCTGTTCGATATATAGGATCATGTCATCTGCAGACAAGGACAGTTTGACTTCATCTTTTCCAATCTGGATGCCCTTTATTTCCTTCTCTTCTCTGATTGCTCTGGCTAGTATTTCCAACACTATGTTGAATAGGAGTGGTGAGAGTGGGCATCCTTGTCTAGTTCCTGTTCTTAAAGGAAAAGCTTTCAGCTTTTCCCCATTCAGGATGATATTGGCAGTGGGTTTGGCATATATGGCTTTAATTATGTTGAGATACTTTCCCTCTATACCTAACTTATAGAGGGTCTTTGTCATGAATGAGTGCTGAACTTTATCAAATGCTTTTTCAGCATCTATAGAGATGATCATATGGTCCTTGTGTTTGAGTTTATTAATATGGTGTATCACATTTATTGATTTGTGTATGTTGAACCAACCTTGCATCTCTGGGATGAATCCCACTTGATCGTGATGAATAATTTTTCGTATGTGTTGCTGTATTCTGTTTGCTAATATTTTAGTGAGGATTTTTGCATCTATATTCATCAAGGATATTGGCCTGTAGTTTTCTTTTTCGGTTGTATCTTTACCTGGTTTTGGTATCAGGATGATGTTTGCTTCATAGAATGAGTTTGGGAGATTTGTGTCTGTTTCAATCTTTTGGAATAGTTTGTAAAGAATCGGTGTCAATTCCTCTTTGAATGTTTGGTAAAATTCTGCTGTGAATCCATCTGGTCCTGGGCTTTTCTTTGTTGGGAGCCTTCTGATAACAGCTTCAATCTCCTTTATTGTTATTGGTCTGTTCAAATTTTCTACGTCTTCATGGTTCAGTTTTGGGAGCTTGTGTGTGTCCAGAAATTTATCCATTTCCTCCAGATTTTCAAATTTGTTGGCATATAGTTGTTTATAGTAGTCTCGAATGATTCCTTGTATTTCAGATGAATCAGTTGTAATATCGCCTTTTTCATTTCTAATTTTTGTTATTTGAGTCTTCTCTAATGGTTTGTCAAATGCTAATGGTTTGTCAATTTTATTTATCTTTTCAAAAAACCAACTTTTTGATTCGTTGATCTTTTGAATTGTTTTTTGGTTTTGAATTTCATTCAGTTCTGCTCTGATCTTAATGATTTCTTTCCGTCTGCTAACTTTAGGTTTGGATTGTTCTTGTTTTTCTAGTTCTTTAAGGTGAAGTGTTAGGTTGTTCACTTGCCATCTTTCCATTCTTCTGAAGTGAGCGTTTAATGCAATAAATTTCCCCCTCAATACTGCTTTTGCAGTATCCCACAGGTTTTGGTATGATGTATCATTGTTTTCATTAGTTTCAAGAAATTTTTTGATTTCCTGCTTGATTTCTTCTTGGACCCATATGTCATTAAGTAGAATGCTGTTTAATTTCCATGTGTTTGTATAGTTTCCAGAGTTTCGTTTGTTATTAATTTCTAGTTTTAATCCATTGTGGTCTGAGAAGATACATGGGATAATTCCAGTTTTTTTGAATTTATTGAGACTTGATTTGTGACCTAATATGTGATCTATCCTGGAGAATGATCCATGTGCTGATGAGAAGAATGAATATTCTGAAGTTGTTGGGTGGAATGTTCTATAGATATCTGCCAATTCCAATTGGTCTAGAGTCTTGTTTAGATCTTGTGTTTCTCTACTGATTCTTTGCCTAGATGATCTGTCTAATATTGACAGTGGGGTGTTCAGGTCCCCTGCTATTATGGTATTAGTGTCTATTTCCTTCTTTAGGTCTAATAGAGTTTGTTTTATAAATCTGGCTGCTCCAACATTGGGTGCATACATATTTATGATTGTTATGTCTTCTTGATGGATCAGTCCTTTTATCATTAAGTAGTGTCCCTCATTGTCTCTTTTTATGGTTTTTAGTTTAAAGTCTATTTTGTCAGATATAAGAATACTCCAGCTCGTTTTTCTTTTCTGTTTGCATGGTAAATCTTTTTCCATCCTTTCACTCTTAGTCTGTGTGAATCTTTATGGGTGAGGTGGGTCTCTTGTAGGCAGCATATAGTTGGGTCCTCCTTTTTGATCCAGTCAGCCAGTCTGTGTCTTTTGACTGGGGAATTTAAGCCTTTTACATTAAGAGTTGTTATTGAAAGGTGTTGATTTATTCCTAGCATTTTATTGGTTGTTTGGTTGTCTTAGGTGTCTTTTGTTCCTTGCTTTCTGATTTACTGTTTGTTTTCTGTGTTTCTTGGTTCCTTAGGTTGTAGATAGTGTTTTTGTTTGCTTGTTTTCTCTTTATGAAGGCCATTTTTATTATACTAGTGGGTATTGATTTTTCTTGGGTTTTTATGGCAGTGGTAGTTATTTTTCAGGAACCAAACCCAGTACTCCCTTGAGGATTTCTTGTAAGGGTGGTCGTGTGGTAGTGAACTCCCGCAGTTTTTGTTTGTCTGAGAAATCTACTATTTGCCCTTGATTTCGGAAGGATAGCCTTGCAGGGTAGAGTATTCTTGGCTGGCAATCTTTGTCTTTTAGTATTTTGAAAATATCATCCCATTCCTTTCTAGCTTTTAGGGTTTGTGATGAAAAGTCTGATGTTAGCCTGATTGGCGCTCCCTTATAGGTGATTTGATGCTTCTCTCTTGCAGCTTTTAAGATTCTCTCTTTGTCTCAGAGTTTTGCCAGTTTGACTATGACATGTCTTGGAGAAGGCCTTTTTGGGTTGAATACGTT
This sequence comes from Cynocephalus volans, assembly GCF_027409185.1. Taxonomy (NCBI): domain Eukaryota; kingdom Metazoa; phylum Chordata; class Mammalia; order Dermoptera; family Cynocephalidae; genus Cynocephalus; species Cynocephalus volans. Next base: position 89,687,750 of record NC_084473.1, on the reverse strand, counting down.
TGGAGATCGTTGAGCTTCTCGGATCTGAAGATCTGTGACTTTTCCTATACCTGGGAAGTTTTCTGCCACTATTTTTTTGAATATGTTTTCAATGGAATCTCCATTTTCCTCCCCTTCTGGAATACCCATGACTCAGATATTTGAGCGCTTAAGGTTATCTGATATCTCTCTCAGATTTTCTTCAATGTCCTTGATTCTTTTTTCTTTCTTTTTGTCTGCTTGTGTTATTTCAAACAGCCCATCTTCAAGTTCAGAGGTTCTCTCTTCAACTTCGACAAGCCTGCTGGTTAAACTCTCCGTTGTGTTTTTTATTTCGCTGAATAACTTCTTCAGTTCAGCAAGTTCTGCTACATTTTTTTTCAGGACATTGATTTCTTTGTACATTTCCTCTTTCAGATCCTGTATACTTTTCCTCATTTCATCATGATGTCTAGCTGTGTTTTCTTGTATCTCATTCAGTTTTCTTAGAATTATCACTCGAAATTCCTTGTCAGTCATTTCAAGGGCTTCTTGTTCTATAGGATCTAGAGTTTGAGATTTATTAACTTTTGGTGGTGTACTTTCTTGATTTTTTGTATTTCTGCTGTCTTTGTTTTTGATGTTTATTCATTGTGGCAGGGGGTTTCACAGTCCACCAGTTTGAGACTAATGACTAACTAGGATGTTGCTGTGGTTGCCAATTTCATATGGCTACCTCCGTGGCTGCTCAGTTGACCTCTAGTGCCTTGTGTGTGTGGTTGCCTCGGGTCTTGGGCTTCTCCAGGGAGCCACCTTTCTGGTCAGCTTGGACTCTGCTGGGCTGGTGGATCACGTACCACAGGGTGTGTGATCGCTGTTGAACTTTCACTTCCTGTGCAGGACTTCTCCCTGTTCCTGTGCTCTGGCCGAGGCTGTTGGGTCGTGCAGTGGCGACCCCACAGGGTGTGTGGTTTCTGTCGAGTCTCCGCCTCCCTGGCCGCACGTTTCCCCACTCTGTGCACACTGTGCTGGGCTGGGGCGTGTCTTCTGCAATCCTCGTCTATCAGCTGGGCCTTCCAGACCCTGCTTGGCACCGCCTTGCCCAGGAAGTCTACCAGGTTTCTGCTAGGCACAGACCACCGGTCGCTCTGGGTGCCTTTGTAGCACTGTGTAGATCTTTCTCAGGACTTGTTCACCTTTGTATCCCCCCGGTATAAACCGAGTCTAGCGTCCGCCTGCAGCCAGCTCTCCAGCAGGTTCAAGCGGACCTGGGAACTCTCCTACCACACTATTCCCAACCAGAAATTGGTTAGGCTTTTTTTCCGAACTGGTGGCTGCAGAGATGGTATCTGCCTCCCAGTAACAGGAAGTTTACTGGGGACCGGAGTCCAGGGTGTGGTGGAGTGACAGTCGGCCCGCCCGTACTTCCTTGCCCTCCCGACACTGGCCAGGGATGCCCCACGCCACCAACCCGCCAGAGAACCGCAGAGGGAGTGGGAGGGGAGGCCGGCCCGCAGGCTCCGGAAAGCCCCCCAAACAGAGCTGGGCCAGGGGTCACTCACAGGACTGTGCCAGGTCGGGTGCTCACTCTCTCTCTCTGGTTTGCCACTTTCCCTGTTCTCGGCCGCTGCTGCCTCAGGCTGTTTAGTCGCGGCGCGGCTCGGGCGCTCCCAGGAATCTTCTTTAATGCCAGCCTGAAACCTCGAATCCTGAATAGGGCAGCTGGCCGCCTTCAGCGCGGCCCCGGCCTCTGGGATCCTGTCTGCATCCACAGCAGCCCTGGCGCCGTGTTCCCTGTTTCGAGACTCGCTTTTGCAGCTACGAAACAGTTCTTTTCCTGCTCCACACTTCAAAGCTGTTGCCTGTAAATGGGGCAGCCTCTCCTGCCGGGGGCAAAGTGGCGTTCAGCCCCCACGACCGGCCACCAGCAGCGGTCCTCCCTTAAGAGATGGCAAGAGGAAGGTCCACAAGTTTCCCGGCTGCCTGAGGCCCAGTGGCCGCCTTTTCCACCTCAGCTACTCCGCGCCAACCGCCGCAGCCACCGCCATCTTGAAAACCCACTCATCATTTCTTCTTAGTGCCTTCTCTCATGACTGGATTGATGAAAATACGTGCACTAATAAACTAAACTCAGTGGGTCATTTTTCAAGACAAGTATGTAAGGCCTGAGGGAAATTAATAGATTCAACCGTTGATTAAGATTACCACTTGCCAGGATAGACTAGGCAATTAGGAAGGCAAAGTTTCTTCAAAACAAAAATCCTCAAATGCTAGCCATTTAGGTGTGTGTGTTTGTGGGTGGGTGGGTGGGAGTGCGGGTGTGACATAAGTACATCTTTTCAAGGCTGTTTCCTTGTCTTGAATGATTTGCTTTTTTTTTTCTCCCGAAAGCATGTACTCAATCCAATCAGACAATGGTCTGGGGTGAAAAGGCTATAGAGATCCACTCTGTGGAAAGTGGCCACTTGGATGTGTGTTTATGCACAAAAGAGCTCAAAGACTAAAATTCCTAAGTGAACGCAATGACAAGGTAATGGTTACCTTCTGGCTTCTTTTTAGTTCTGCTATCTTTTAGCAGTGGTTTATTTTCCATGGAGTTTGGTGATGAATTTCCTTGGAGTTTGGATAGATTCTGAAATAAATTCATCCAGGAACTTTTAGACATCACTTTTATGCATGTTTGTTGGGATTGGAGTGCATTTTAGTTTGTTTTTTATTGTGAGGGGATGGAAGTATTTGTGTCTATAGAAATCATCATATGTTTGCTTTCATGGATTATTTTTTAACCCTATTAGGTGACCTGTCTAGGCTGTATTTGGTTTGGGGATAGTGAAGTTTAAAGCTGCCGATTTAGCTGGATGGGATTCTTTTATGAGTGGAAGGAACCACTCATGCAGTTGGGTGAGTTAAAGATTCTTCTGTGATGTGTATCACAAAGATAACACTTGTTAGACTGCTTTTTGAGCAGTGAAATAGCTTCCTGGTTTGCACATCAGAAATGTTAAACAGTACAATTCATTTTGTGCAGAAGCACCACAGCTTCTGCACCTCGCTAGGGTGTCAAAGCCCCTTTCCTTTTCAGAACTGGCCACAACATCCCTATCTGCTCTGGTGGTGACTCTCTCTTGGAGAGTCCCTCTCAAACCAGCCTGGTTGTGGAGCAGATCGATAGCCCAGGGTACTGGCCCATCCCGGCCTGCTGTGGGAAGGACATTGAGGGTGGAACTGACCTTTTCCAAATCCAGCCTTCCCCCGTTTTGTCTAGTAGGATGAAGGCATGTCTCACCACCTAAGGCAATGCACTGCGGCCCTAGAAACTTGCCTCTTAAGGATATTTCCACCTCTTGCCTCATATTGAGATATAGCAAACATTTTAGCACCCAACCTGCAGGCTGACTTCTCAGATTAAACTCACAAACTCAATGTGAGAAAGAAGAGAGCCTCACATCTCCTTGACAGCCAGCCGGTCCTGCTGCTGCACAACCACACACTAAACGCAAACGGCACATCACCACCAGCCCACTGTCTCCTGCAGTCCTGTGCCTTATTTGTGAATGGGGTTTACGGTTTTTTCCTATATAGTATCTCCCAAATCTGTTAACTTGAAAATCTGTTCAACTCAGGCCTAATCCAGGGTTTTGTCAGCTTTTTGGCTTATGCTTTTTTCTGAGTATATTTAATGTAGCCTTAACTATAACATTCTTTGAACTTCAGGCTTTTCAGTATTTTTATCATGTACGACATCATGTCCCTTAACATCATTACTAAAAGGCACACAATAAAGCATATTGCTTTACCTATAGAGTCACATGAAGAAATTAATACATTTTTTACCTAATATTTTAAAAAGAGAGAAATGAGTTGCTGAGGAGTCTTCCCTGTTGCTCATTGCATTTTTCAAATATGTTTCTTTTAGAGGGTGTTAACAGTGGAAGTGGAAAGAAATTACCCAATTTCAGAGACATCATATTTTTTTTCCTTTGAGTTTTCTCAATATGGCAATGTATGAGGAATTACCCAGTTAATAATCTTTAGTTATTATAAAACATGCTCCTGATTGTCACTTCTTACAAATAATAAATTATCATCCTAGAGTTTCTTTCAAAAAGGTTCTTTGGGGTCTACATTTCTGGCACGTGGCAGTGTAGAGTGTGGTGGTGGCTTAAGTTTTCTGGCTGGGGACCACAGGAAGCCCTGCTCCCATGGAAGGTACCCTGTGGCTGTAGTAACTGCATTCTGTTCTCTTGTTTTGGCAGGTGTTCTTTGTCTCTGTTCGGTCTGGTGGCAGCAGCCATGTTTATTTCATGACTTTAGGCAGGACTTCTCTTCTGAGCTGGTAGAAGCAGTGTGATCCAGGATTGCTGGCCTCCAGGGTCTTCAAGGTCCTGAGAACTTGGAATTCCTTGCAACTGGAACTCAGCTGCACTGGTACAGCCAGGACAGCTGTGTGTGCAGACATCACGTGCTGGGTTCTCTCTCTCCCTTCCTTCCTGCTCTTCTTTTACCAGTTTATGCCTGTTCTCTTCTTTTCTTTACTCAAAAATAAATCAAGGCTACAGCGCAGCTGATGCTGTTCAGATTCTACCATCAGGTGCTATAAGTCTTTGGGATTGAGCTTCAGACTGGGAAGCAGACACTTTCCTGCAGCTCCAGAATTCCTCATCTCTGAATGACTGTCTTATGGGTGTCTGAAGGTGGCGACAGTGAACATGCTGTTGGTTTTACTGGCAGTGGGCACAAGGAGGTGAAAAGTCGTGGTATAAGGAGCAGTTTGATGAAGCACAGGGCAGATTTAATATAGTAACATTAACAATGTATTTAACTGACATTCCTTTCTTTGTAATGTGACAATATGTGGACAAAAGAAGGTGCAGGTTTAAGAAGTTAATATTTATCAAATGTGAAAGACAGTTACTAGGATAACTTTTGTGGGTGGGGCTAGGGAGGTGGAGTGGGATAGGTTAAAGGGTCTCATTTTGTTTCTCTGGATTTTGGGGGGTGGGGGGGTGGATCGTTGCCTAGAACCCAGTCATTTTTCTGTGTACCCGGTTTTGCCTAAATCATGAGCAAATCATTCTAAAAAAAGAAAAAGAAAATATGTGCATTTTGAATAATGGCCAGAACTTTGTCGTGTGACAGAATTAGCACTGCATCAGTTAAAGGTTTAATTTTTGTTTAAACCTTGAAGTGCAACAACATTTTTAGCATAGTCTGCACTTGCAGAAGAAAAAAAACCCTCAATCCACATGTTTATTTTTTTGGCCTACCTCATTGTCTTTAATGCATTGAGAGGTGATTTAGTTTATGTGTTTTTGGAGGAAACCATTAACATTTAATTTAATCTTAATACCAAAACTATCAGATTGAAGTTTGACTATTATTTTGTCAGAAGCCTCAGCAGGCCCAAGAAAACTGTCCGTGAAAGTGGGAAATAGTCCTACAGCTAATGCAGTCTGCTTTCTAAGGATAGAAAGCAGAACACTTCAGTATCACCAGATGCAGCATTAGTGGTTGATGGGGCCATTTCAGCCTACGACACAAGAGATCTCATTGTTCTTAACTGGGGTTTGGTTGCAGACAGGTGGTCACGTTAGAATAGTCACACAAACTGTTCAGTGTTGCAGGAACCTTTTCTTGGGGGTGGGGGTATTTCCCTTTTCTAAAAATGCAATGCACTAAACTTATAAGAATGTAGTTAATTCTGCTTATTCATAAAAATGGCATCTTTCTGTGTTTTAGGTGTAATATCAAAGCCCTGGCTTTTCTTGTTTTCTCACTTGCTCTCTTGTTCTCTGTTTTTTAAACTGGTTTTACTTTATGGATATGTTCGTGACATTTGTAATAAATGTCATGAGTAATAACTTGGTTCACGGCTTTGTGGTCATTTCCTCTAAGGGTATAGATGTCTTGGTGAGGAGATGTCTTTGTGAGGAGTGGTGCTTGCTTCTGCTGTCTTACTTTCCTCTTGCTGACTTCTCAGTGGGAATGTTGTGCAGCAGCTGCCTTAGGCTTTGTTCACCAAACAGAAGCTGGGTGTTTCGTGGGCTTAGTCTTCTCCCACTGTGGTTAATTTTCTTTTATAGCATGAAAATGGGAATTTTCCTCTATTTTCCCCCCTAAAATATGACATTCATTAGTACCTATTTGCCAAGGCTTTGCCAGCTTCTGCATCCCATTTGGCTTCCATTCTGACCATGTCATTCTCTTACTCTTGGTTCAGCATTTTCACTAAAGGCTTTCCTTTGAACTTCAAAAATCTAGAAAGAAATACAGACACTCAACAAATGCCGGAAGAACAGCTGGTCGTACGCTCCCATACAGACAAAATCAGCTAAGAAAGCCTTACTTTCTTTTGGAGGGACAAAGAGATGGAAAAGGATTTTCCGTTTGTGTGACTTTGGAGTAATGCTAATGGCCAAAGCAGAAAGAACTGGTTCTTTTTTGCTAGTTTGTAGTTACCCTAGAGAAGGTTGAGAGTTGATCGCACCTTTGGAAAGGATTTGAGATAGACTGGGTTTCCTCACCCCTGGACTGTAGTCAGAACCAAGTTCCTGCTGGCCATTTCCTATCCATGTTTAGGCTTTTCATAAGATGAAATGCACCACAGTGAACACACAGGTGCACATATCAAAAGAATAAAGAACAGCTTGGCTAATTGCAGCTCCTCCTTGGCTTTGGAGAGCAGCAAAAGGTGGGTAGGTGTCTTTGAAGAAATTCCAAATGTCCAATGCCAATAAGGGAGAAGTGACAGAAGATGTGGTGTTGTGGTCCTAGATTATGCACAGACTGAAAGCCGATGTCTATAAGTCAAGCAGCAAATAATACAAATGGTGTTTCATTGGAATTACTGAGTATTTAAGAACTTGACAAAAAATGGCTTTCCCTTAAGAGGGTGTGGTAATGGGACCTTGGGCGCAGGTCAGATCGTGGCTGTTCTGCTTGCACTGTGCCAGGCACCCAGTGCGTCTTCTCTTGATGACTGCATTGCTGGGCTTAATCCACTGAAGCTGGACAGCTGTTTGTCCTTCTGGGTGGGCCCCTGGTGTGTCCTTTCCTTGACTGTCCTATCCTCTTTCCCTTCTTGACTTCAATATCTTGTAAACCAAGACTGTTGCTACAGCTTGATGCAGGTACCCAGTGAGGTTTCTCCATAAAAGGCTATAAGCTGTTGAAATTTTAGGTTCTTCTAGGGAAGGAATGATTTTTTTCCCTTCTACAGGGTAGTGACTTCACAGTAGTGCCAATATGGCAAAATTACAACAGAAAGCAGTGTTAAGATGATGCCATTAAATGTGGAACATTGGACTGTTGCAGGAGTGCTGTACACAGCAACACAAATATGTCTCTAGGTTTAGTCAAGGCTTTAATGATTAATACCTTTCTGTATTTAAATGAGAGTAGCCCTTTTGTCTATTGAGTTCTGTGTTTTGACTTTTTTCTCACGCACGTAGTGTTGGAGAAAATGTTTATGAAAACAGTTTCCTTACACTCATGTGCATCACATATTTATGGTTTATTTTAGTGATTTTTTTTTTATGGGTTATTTAGGTTTTTGTCTTAGTTGTAGCACAGTTATGGTGATTCATAATCCCTAATTTTCCAATTATAAATGCTAAATAGTAATATAATGACAAACTGCATCAGATATACCAATTATAAAGCTGCAAAGCAGACTAGTGGCAAGTACACCCCCCCTTTTTTTTCAGTGCTAACTTGTCTACTGTGTGAAAACCACTGTTGTCATCCTCCCCCACCCCCTTTTCTTTTCTTAAATAAAAGTTAAAAATGACACCTGTTTTATGTGGCATGAGTTTCAGTGTTTTCTTCCTGTGAGGATCCATATTTTAGACACACCTCCTGCCCTGAGCCACCCGAGCCTGAGTGGGCTCCCACAGCCCGCTGTCTCAGACAACAGGAGCTTGCCCAAGGGATACCCAGGCATAGGTTATGAAAGTAGCCAGCGTTTGTCCAAAGGTCTCAGAGATGAAATGGGTGATGAGCTCTTTATTGCCATGTTCCTGAAGCCAAAATGGAGTAAAGCTCATCCTTCAGGAAGAGTTAAGGTTGGATTTTCTCAAGTCTAAATTGGATCAAAAAGCAAAATAGCATGATATCTGTACCTAATAGGACAACTAAAGTGGCTCTTTCTCAATTTGGCACAGAAATACTAACTTGGCCTAGTTACTGGAGCTCCTTCAGTGTAAAGTCATTGTGCCTAAGTGCTGGGGTGCCCCATGTATCCCCCATATGTCTAGTTAGTGTGATCCCCATTTGACAGATCTGGGGCCACCTTGCCAAAGCCTCCAGGGCTGCCCGTGCTCCATCATCATCAGTTAAACGTAAGTCCACTAACTCGTTTGTGCTTCGTATTAGATGCATGTCCTTTATTTCTCCTAAGTGAAAATGAAATTGTAAATTCCTAGGCCACCTGATGGGTAAGTTTTTTCCTTTTCCTACTTGCTGTTTATTGTAGCTGGTGGGCGATTAGGAATAAAAGTCTGGTGGAGTTTTCTTCAGACTGTCATTTATGTCTTCTACTCCAACTTTCTCCTTCACTGGCTGAGATTTCACTTAATGGAAGTGAGGATCACATCAGCCCCTCTAGCCAACACCAGCGCTGTGTTTGGGCATCACATTCAAAGAAGCAGTAAAACTGCTTCTTTCTCAACCATCTGTCACTTAAAAAAAATGCCCATGCTTCACCTTAGAAGTAGTTGGAGTATTTTAAAGAGTAAAATCGTTAAGGAACTGAAAGTTGGGAATAGGATAGAAGAAGAAATGTGTGCTCACATATTAGGTTCTCATACCTGACCTACCTCTGTCTTCATCTCAGGGTTAATCATATTTTATCCGTGATTCAAAACCTTCCCAAAAATGTCGCATCTTTGCCTGTGCCCTGCCTAACTTCTCTGTGCATATCGAACTCTATTCCCTAATGGCTTTGCATAGTATTATCTTGTTCACTATTTTCTGTCAGGTACAGGGGCTGCATATGAGCTGAGATTGTTCTTAGATTTAATAACCATTTATTAAATTTGACTTCTGCTCTGCTCTTCTTCTCCAAAAAACTACCAAACATTGTGCTGTACAGAGCAGGCCCTCAGATTCTCTGGTCGTTTGCTTAAGTAGCATGAGAGAAAAACTCTGGTGTTAATCCAAGGGAAAACGAGCCCTCCTATGCTGTGTGGGACCAGGGAGGAAGGGCTGTGGTCTAGCCAGGCCCCAGGAGGGGTGCGGAGCTCTACCACGCTGGGCATGAGGCCACCTTGTCCTATGACAGGCCCATGATACTCACCAGTCCCCAGCTGTGGCTTGGTTGCTGTAGCAACACTGCAGGACCCTTGATTCCTAAGTCCAATCCTAGTTTGCTTGGTTCTAGGCAATTTGAACTAGATGTTGCAGCACAAAGTGATAAAAAAAAAAAATCTTCATTTCTATTTTGGTCTAAGGCGTGAAGTTCTGGTAGCGTATTGCCAGAAGCTCTGTGGAGGGATGTGTATGAACCTTGAGCGAAGCAGTCCTGCTGCTTCCTTACATTTGTTTAGACATATGATATAACTACAGCCATTAGAAATGAGTGTTAAACAACTCCCCAATAAGTGATCCTGAATACATCCTTTATTCAGTTTTAACAGCTTTATTTATATACTCACATACCATGCAATTAACTCTTTTAAAGTACACAGTGCAAGGGGCCTCCCCTGGCTCACTTGGATGAGTGTGGTGCTGATAACACCAAGGCCATGGGTTCGGATCCCTATATAGGGATGGCCGGTGTGCTCAGTGGCTGTGCGTGGTGTGGACACCGTGCTGAGGGTTCCGATCCCCTTACCGGTCCAAAAAATAAAATAAAATAAAAAATAGAGTACACAGTTCAGTGGCCCTTAGGGTTCTGCATTCCTCACTAACACAAGTTTTAAACATTTTTATTACTCTGAGAGGACATCACACACCCCTTTGATGTTACCCTCCAATTACCCCCTCACCCCCAAAGCTTTACTCTGGTCCTTTGTGACTGGCTTCTGTCACTTAGCATAATGTTTTTTGTTCACTCATATTATAGCATTTATCAGTACATCATTTCTTTTCATTGGCACCCTAGGCTCTTAATGTGTGTCACTGGTGCCTTCCTTCAGCTTTAGGGCCAACTACCTCACCAACAGCCAGCTAGGTCTGCAGCCTCAGACAAAAGCCACAGAGTTAACCTTTCACAATTCAGGGGAAACAGCCCAAAGAGCCACCCCAGAAATGGATTCCTATTGAGGTGTGTTTTGGGTTTGAGCTCTTAGAAACCCAATGATCCCCTTCCCCTGATGGAATGGAGGCCCATTCTGGAAGCACAGCTGCCGTTCCTGCAGACTGTGTGCTGCCTGCGTGAGAGTGAGCCTCCAGCCCATAGCTGCAATCCGGCTACTCAGGTTGTCCCTCCAGCAAGTGTGCTGTCCCTCAAGAAGGGACATAGAACTGGCCGTGCTGAGATGGGGTCCTCTTCTCATCCTGGCAATTACATGGAACTATCTTGTTTCAAAAAGGCTGTGTCTTGTCAGCCCCTCATGTGTTTCTTACTGGCATCAAGGATATTTCCTCAGTGCTGCCTCCTGGAAGGCCTAGTTGTCCCCTGACCTTCCTTTGCAGGGTACATCATTGAGTAAGTGTGGGCACTAGTAAACTTCTGGGAACTTGGTGACATTCTGATCAGTCTAACAAGTTGAGCAAACGCTGTGTGCTTAGCACAGTCTGAAGGTATGGTGCGCCTCTGGGGAAATGCGGAGGAGTTGACTAAAATGTAACTTGGAACAGTGCTTAGTGCATTCCAGATGTTAAAGCAGAGCCTTTAGTAACAGTGCATATGAAAGAAATTTACACTCTTTAGCTACAACAACATGTAGCTACCAGAAAAGCTGGTGTGAGTTTGGACTGTGGATATAGTTTTGAAATGAGAGAACTTGATGCCCCCACTGTGGTCACATCACACGTGGATGCACTCCTAGTGGGGTCTGCAACAGCCTTGTCAAGAGGAGCCCAGCTGGAAAGGGCCCAAAAGCTAGGTCCAATAAAGATTGGTTGAAAGAAACGGTAACAAAAATAATTGTTAGAAGTAATGTGAGCCTCAGATCTTTCAACTGAGCAATGCGTCCTGCTTTGGGGTTAGTAACGATGCTGATGGCAGTAGGGTTTTGTGTCTGTTTTTTGTGCACCGGGCGCTGTGCTCAGAGCTTTTGTGCATGTCCCCTCAGACTGTAGAAGAGGAGACTTGGGGTCCCATTTGTTGTCTTAAATTTATTTGGAGAGACATTAAAATGCAGGTAGAGTTAGGAAAAGTAGGTTGTGTGTACAGGGGACAGAATGCCTGCAGTATGAACAGGACAATCAGAATTGTCCAAGGGGATGAAATGGGCAACTTCAGAGTTTGGCCAGGCCCGTGCCTGTCAAGGTGGCCTTTGTTGGGATATAGAGGACCTCAGGTCCCTTCGGTGCCCTCCAGCATCTGCCTGCCTTGGGGTGGGTGGGGCTAGGTATGTACCAGGGTGGCAAATAGTCCATGAGCCACTAGGAACACTTTTGAAACCATGTAAAGAATGGCTCTGCTATCCTTAGTAACAATGTACTTTTGAGCAAACAGGTGTTCAGGTACCAGTCTGCAGAATTTCTGTGGGTGCAGCAGAAGTGCAGTTGGCAGTGGCAGAGGATGGAACTTTCTGCAGGACCCGTAGGTGTGTCTCACCACTCCATTCCCTCCTTCTCTGGGGCCTCTCCGTGGAATGATCACCACTCTTGATTCCTCCTTCCCAGTAATGCGGCCGGCTCCCTCGTGAACCTACAGCAACCAAGTTAGGAATTCTGCAGACCTTCCCACCACAGGAAATGGGCAAGCCCTGCTGGATCTGAGATCAGACAAAGTTGTTCCATCTGTCTGGCCCTAGAGAGCTTTCTACATTTAGTCGACCCTTGAGGTTGCTAAAGAGAAATGACTGCCTGTTCCCAGACCCAGGTCTGTCTCAGATTTTCAGTCTTACTTAAACATGGCATGCCAATATATAAAGCTTATTAAAGAAACATTGATATGGATTTTAGGTCCAAAGTCATAACGTTCTTCAAAGGTCAAGTACTGAGAACAGATACTGCATTGCTATTGGAGTGTATGGATATCGTCAGTCAAATGTCATTGTCAAATTTCTTATTTTTTGTTTTTAGTTCTTTGATGCCCATAGGCATATGATCACAATTTTAAAACAGTTACCCTTGCAAGATAACTTAAAATGTATATGAAGGCAGCAATCTTGGAATTATTTTTTAGTGATTCAGAGTTATCTCAAGAAGTCAACATGCAACACAAGCTGTCATTTTTTGTTGGTCTGTAATGTAGATCTATACATTTAATTGTGCAATTTAGAGTTTTTAAATATATTTCACAATATTATTTCAGCATGTAATCAATATTTTTTTGAAAAATGGGATAGTTTACATTCTTTTTTTCATACTAAGATTTTGAAATGTGTATATTTCACACAGCGCATCTCAGTCACCGCGAGCCACATTTTCAGCACTAGATAGCCACGTGTGGCTAGTGGCTTTATATACAAAGTATTTTTAAAAGTTCATGGAAAGGTTTGTATTATCTTTTTTTTTTTTTTTTGACAGCTGGCTGCTATGGGGATCCAAACCCTTGATCTTAGTGTCATCAGCACTGAGTTCTACCAACTGAGATAACTGGCCATCCCCCACATTATCTTTCTATTTTATTTTTCCATGAACTTTTTGAAGTATCCTTGTACATTATCGTGATTAATCTCCACGTAGTGTCTTTTGAGATAAGCATTTTTGTCTACCTCTTCCCAAGCTCACAAAAGTTAAGTAACCTGCAGGAGTCATTCTACAATTTATTAATGAGGAGCCAGAATTATGACCTTGTTTGCTAATCTCCAAAGGCTATTTTTTTCATACCTCAGTGCATATAATTTTGATTGGTTTAAGGGAGTTTTAAAAACACTCATTTTTCTGAGTTAAAGGCTTACAGAATAACTGAGACACAGTTCCACTCCAATCTCAGCTGGGATACGAGCCTGGGGTGGGGTGGGATTCTGATCCATCTCATTCATTCACATTTTCATCAAGAAACCTTGATTTTAGAAAATGGGTTTTTCCTCCCATTTACAAAGATTTGTCCCTTGGCTTTATTAAAACAAACATGAGAGAGACAAAGATAGGCAGAGGACATAATTTGCAAATCACAGGGGGTTTAATCTGGTGGTCCTGGAGCCTAAGGAGACCTCACTCTTCCCTGTGGGACTGACGTGGCATGTTTTAACACTGAAAGTCTCCCTGCCACATTATTAGTTTACTAAAGGCCATGAGGAAGGATATCAACTGGGATTTTTTTCACATATCCCACAAGGAGTCAAGTGCTGTAGGATCTGTGCAGCTGGGTGTTTTCCTGAGGCACGTAGGTGTTTTAGACAGAATGCCCTGTCCTGTGTGGGGGACAGTGCTCAGTAAGGAACCTCTGAGTCTCTGGATGGGAGCGAACTAGGGCCCATCCTGCTGGGAAATGAAGTTGTCGGGGACTTCTTGTAGTTTGAGGAAAACCCGTTCCACCATTACGTCCAGACACAGGTTTCTGCTGTTGTGTAAGCTGTAAAAGAAGGAATGGAACAAAGACCCATGTGGTAGAAACTGAGAAGTGGAGCGGTAGCCAGTAGCTGTGTAACCTGGAGTGCTCATGGTGTGTTCACATATGATGTGGTCACTGAGCAACAAAATTTTGAGTGTCACGTTCTCAAATCACTCTACTGTTTCCATAATTCAGGTTCTCTCCTTAGAGTCCAAGTGAGAATCTTCCTGGTGTTGAAATACAATTCTGTTGTCTTAATTTATAATCTTAATTCTAGAAAGCTAGTTGCAGGTGTTTTTACCACATCATTTACGTGGAAGCCATCGTTTTGAGTTGGGAGTAACATAAGAGAGTGCTTAGCCTAGAATCTGCCAGAAGTAATGGCTTTTTATCATGTGGGATTGAACCTTACACAACATTCCTCCAACATAGGAAATCAAGTTCAGTTTTCTGAGAGCCTACTTTTTAACCTACATAAAGTAAGCGCAAAACGTCTGCATCAAATTGAGTGTATATGATTTTATGCACTGAAGCGTTTATCCATTCAATAAATATCTGTGAAGTACCATACTTTGTACAATCCCCTGTGTTACATGCTGAGGTTATTGTACAGAGTGAGGGAAGACGATCGGATTTTAGTTCAGATTTTAAAAGGAAGTTCCCAAGATGTGGTGCATCAAGAACCCTGTGGACCACCGAGAAGAGTCCAGCACAGGCTCAGGTGAGGAGGGGCTGTGCAGCCTTTCCAGGTGTCACCAAGCCTTGAGAATTCATCAGATCCCCTCAATGGTTGGTGAAAACAGGGGGCTGGGCCTCACCCTCCGAGTGAGCTCCTGATTCTAAAGATCTGAGGTGAGACCGGGCAATTTGCCCTTCTAACAAATTTCCAGGTGGTGCAGATGCTGCTGGTCAGGGGACCACATTGTTCCATAGAAATCATTAGCAAAATACGACAATTAAGGACATTGGAAAATGTGTTAAGATAAGACAAGTTCAAAATCATAGAATCAACACCCAGCAAAGAGAGTTCAGGCCAGAGTGGAGAGAGGCTGTCACTTGCTCACACTTCCTAAACCTCATTGGAAAATTCCTTAGCGAGAAGGAATCAGAGACTGACGCCCAGATCTGTTGTCTGTCATTATTGATATAATGTATGTTTCACATTTTCAGCTGTGAGAAATACTAGAACAGCTTGTATTGATTCTTCTCACCCGAGCCAGCCCTCCCAGGGGCAGTGACGGATTTTGCATTTCAGAGTCAAAACAAGGCACCTGGAAGACAACTTCACTGCCAAGACTTCTGTTTAAGAGTCCAGGTCCTCTGGGGAAGTTTGGTGGGGAGAGAAAAAGAGGCATCTGTTATGGACCTGTTATGCTCCCTGCCTCCCCACCCCAACCAAATTCATATGTTGAAGCCTTGACCCCCAGTGTGACTGTATCTACAGATAGGACCTTCAAAGTGGTAATTAGGTTAAATGAGGTCATAAGGGTTGGGCCCTAATCCAATAGGACTGGTGTCATAAGTAGAGGAAGAGACAATAGGATGTGTATGTACAGAAGAAAGACCACATGAAGACACAGTGAGAAGGCGGCTGTCTGCAAGCCAAGGAGAGGCTTTAGAGAAACCAACCCTGCTGGCACCTTGGTCTCGGATGTCCAGTTTCCTGAACAGTTACAAAAAGAGTTTTTGTTGCTTAAGCCACCCAGTCTATGGTAGTTTGTTATGGCAGCCAGAGCAGAATGACACAGGGTCCAACCAAGGTGAGAGGGTGGGCCTCCTGAAGCTGGTGAAGGGGATGGGTTCAGAAGAGGAGTTCTGCAGGTGCAGACTCATCTAGCCCCCACCAGGTGGCAGGACCTCTGAAGAGGTGAGGTGTCATGAAAATGTGTGGTCACAGGAGGCAGAGCCCCAGGTGACAGATCCCATAGGCTAGAATAGTGAATGTTCCTGTGGACTGAAGAGTGCAGACCTGCCTCCTGCTTTCAGTTGACTCATAAGCCACAAAGGTTCTGGGACAGTCCTACAGAGAAGCAGCCATCCCCAAACATGATGGAGGTTGAATTTGTCAACATTTTAACCAGAGGGGGCTTGGATCAGATTGGATCTGATTGCTTAAAATAATGTGCCACTCTTGCCCTAATGGAGCAAATTCACGTCTACTACAGAATGTGTAAGAAAATAGTGGCTAAGCTTATACTTTTTAAAAACATTTCATTATGGAAAAACTTAAATATATACAGAATTAACAAAAAGAATGGACCCTTATGTATCCATCACCCTGCTTCAACTATTATCAATTTATGGCCATCTTTTAAATCTGTTTTCCCATTCACTTTCCTCATGGATTATTTTGAAGCAATTCCCAGACATTACATCATTTTATCAATAAATGTTTCAGTATCCATCTCCAAATCTACCAAACCATTATCCCACCATAAAAAACTAACAAAAATTCCTTAATTTCATCAAGTATTCATTCGGTATTCAGATGTCCCTGTTCAGCTCACAGTGTTTCTTTCTTTTTTTTTTTTTTTAACGGTGTGTTTGGACCAAGATCTAAATAAGTTTAGCACATTGTAATTGGTTGATACATCCCTCTTTTTTAAAGTATTGTCAGGATTATTGATGCCCAAATGGCCCCAGCTTTGGCCAGTGGTCTCTTCAAGTTGGCTCTTGGGTATTTTAGTTGGCTCTTGGATAGTGGTCTTTGCTTGTTTTCTTGCGTTCAGGCGTGACACATTCCAGTTCATTTTGTGCATTGCC
Organism: Cynocephalus volans; assembly: GCF_027409185.1. Lineage (NCBI taxonomy): Eukaryota > Metazoa > Chordata > Mammalia > Dermoptera > Cynocephalidae > Cynocephalus > Cynocephalus volans. Next base: position 89,671,417 of record NC_084473.1, on the reverse strand, counting down.
TCCCGGGCCTGGAATCAGCCGTTTCTTCAGGACTTGGGATTCTTTTCATGGGAAATCATATTTGGGGACCACAGTCTGGTGGTGGTTTTGCTCACTGCTACAAAGTTGGCCATTTTTCTGGGTCTTTTCAATGTAAAGAGGATTTTTTTAAGTGATAGAAAATGCATCGTGGATTTATACTGAAATTCAGAATGATAGGGTATTTCTTTAACCTCTTTAGTATCATCATCTGCCTCTCTTTCTCTTACCTCAACAGTCCCATTGCCAATAACACCAACAGTATCATTCATTTGCCAGGATACCCATACCACAGGTTCAGAATAATATCACAATGATCACTAGTAATGTGATTACTGAAAACAATTTAAGGTTTGTTTGGGAGTAGGTTTTGTTTTGTTTTTTTGTCCTTAGAGTGGTTATGCTACCAGCTTGGTATTTCATTTTGCTTTACATTTTTAGGGATTGCTTTTAGTTTTATAATTGTATAAAATATCACCTTGTTCTAAAGTCAAATCTACAAAACAAAATCTAGTCAAAGAATTTAAGCTTCCTTCCCTCCATCAGTGTCTTCCTTATCACTGTAACTATTTTTATGAGTTTTTCATTTATTCTTCCATTTTAGAAAAATATATAAGCAAATGTGTTTGTATATTTGTATTCACTCTTTGCCGACCTCACTTTCCCCGCATGCTTTATTTAATTATATATTCCAGAGATAACTCCATAGCCACACAGAAAGATACTTTGCATTTTTTTCACAACTTTTTTGAGGTACAATTTTCATACCCTAAAATTCGTCCATCCGAAAGGTCCGGTGAGTGAGTGTCAGTCTGTTTATGCAGTAATGCAGCTGTTGCCCCAATCCATTTTAGAGCATTCAGTACCCTGGAGAGCCCCTCCTGCCTCTTTGCAGCTGGTCCTTGCTTCCACCCTGGTCCCACTGCTGCTGACAGCCGCATAGGTCCCACTGGGTGGCCCTCCTGACAGGTGTTTGTCTGGTCTTTCCAGTCATTCTAGTCTTTTGATACTTACATGATCCTCCAATTAATAACCTTGTGCACATGTCTTGATTGAATTTTTGCCACCATATCTTTGGAATAGACTCTTGAAAGCATTTCTGGGTCAAATGGTAAATGAATATGTAATTTCTCTAAATGATGCCCAGTCTCCCTCTGACGAAGTCATACTATTTCTCATTCCCAGCAAAAGTGTAGGAGAGTTTCCCCACAGCCTCGCCAACAGAATGTATTAAACTTACAAATTGTATCTCAATATTGTTTTTATTTGCATTTCTCTTATTGTCAAGGATGTTGAGCATTTTTCCACACACTTAAGAGCCATTTGTATTTCTTTTCCTGTAAGGTATCTGCTCCTATCTCTTGCCCACTTCTGTATTCTTTTCTTTACTATTCTCAGGAACTCTATATGTTAGTGATAGTTTTTTGTGTGTCATAAGGTACAAATATTTCCCCCAGTTTATTTTCCATTTTACTTTTCTAAAATTACTTTTTACACTGGGTAAAACAAATTTTATTTGTATGTAGTCAACAATCATGCTTTCCCTTATTTCATCTAGATTTTGAGTCCAAAAAAGTGTTCCAATCCTGATTTTAGAGGAATTTGCTCATATTTGCTTCTAGTATTTAGTTTCTTTTCTCCTGCTCCTTTTTTAAATGTTTCATTTTCTGATGTGTCTGGATTGATTCTCATATACAGTGTGAGCAATAAATCTGATGTTATCTTTTCCATATGATTATCTTGATATCCCTTAACACATTAAAAAGCTCATCTTATCCCTGCTGATTTGAGGTGACATCTTTATCATATAATAAATTTGTATGTGTAATTTGGGACTATTTATGGATCCTCTGTTTTGTTCCATTTGTCTGTCAGTCATGCACAAATACCTCATTAATTTAATAGGGACTTTAAAATATGTTAAAATGCTTTTTTTGTTTATCAATTTAAGTACTTGTTAACTCCCTGTTAAGAAAAACAAGGCTTTGGCTAATTTACTTCTCATTTCTTATTCTTTTCTCCAACTTTTCAGAATTATATATTTTCACTCTTCTGTTGGTTAAATTTCAATTAAAGGTTAGTTCTTCAGCAACTTTTAAAAATCAACTTTATTGAAGAATAATTTACATAGAATAAAACGTAACCGGGCAAGCGAGTATGTGAGCTCTGACCCGGCTGGCTCTTTCCGTGGGCGCTGGAGGCCGCCTCTTCCGAGATGGCCACACAGTCCGTCGTGCTGGCGGGGTGTGCATATCGAGCCCCGATACAGACAGTTTCCCCAGCTGACTAGATCACAGGTGATTCGGGCTGAGGTCTGCTGTGCAGCCATGTGGTTCTGGATTCTCTGGCGCTTTGGGCATGACTCAGATGCTGTGCTGGGTCACTTTCCATATCCAGATCCTTCCCAGTGGACAGGTGAAGAATTAGGTATCCTTCCTGATGATGAAGACCGAAATTGTAGACTCAACTCTTTATAAGAGCAAGGTGAGAATTTCAAGAAATTACAGACTTCATGTTGTAAATTAAACTTGTAAATTTAAGAATGAGGAAAAAAAAGAATAAAATGTAACCATTTAAAATGTACATTTTGATGAGTTTTGACAAAATTACCTCTGTAAATACCAGGACTATCAAAATAAACAACACATGAACTTTTTTTTAGTAGTACCACTGTAGCTTCCTGCTCTAGCCTGAACTGGTTGCTGTCTAGGTCTACTGGTCAGATCTCATTCTGGGACTTCCCTTCCATAATCACTGTTCCATAGGATTAGATTTCAGATGCTTTCTGGATTTCATTTCCTTCTCTTTTTTGTTTTCCTTCCTTATTTTCTTGAAGCACATCCTTGAGTAACTTCCTCAGAAAGCACATATGGGAAGAAAACGTTAGGTCCTCTGTCTCTGGAAATGTTTATATTCATCCCATGTCTCATAATTGATTGATAATTTGCCAGGGAATAAAATTCCATAGTAACATAAATTTCGGTCAGAATTGTGAAGATATTGTTCCATTATCTCTGTCACTTTGTTGTTGCTGATGTGAGGACTTAGTACTTGAAAGTTTCCCTTTCTGGAAGCATCTTGGATTTTTCTTTTATCTTTGGTGTTTGGAATACTTTGAGTTTATTTCAGATTCATTTATTCAATATTTTTTTTCAATTATTCTAGTTGACATTTAGTAGTCCCTCTCAATCTGAAGTCTGATGATCTATTATTTTGTTCCCTAATTTCACTAACTCTGGCATGGCAGGAATTCATTTGTTGGATGTTCTACCTAGAGGATTCACTCTGTCTCATTTTTTCTCTTTATCTTTTTGATTAAAGTTTTTGACTTTCTGTTTCTGCTTGTTTACTGAAAAATCTTGACTTTGACTTTCAGCCCCTTTACTGATTAGTTTTTTCATTTTGGCAATCATTTCTTAATTTTCTTAAGTTCAGGCAAGGGCATCAGAATAGTATGTTCCAGACCACTGAGAACAATTAGAAACATATGACTTTCTCCCGGATTTATATTTTGTGAATGATTTTCACTCAGTTCCTGCTTCAGTGATAGAAACAGCAATCAACGAAACCCCATCTTCTTCTATATCTGAAACATAACGTTGCTTCTAAATTGTCTGAATATTTTGATTTTAATAATAATTATACACTACCAAATGAACATAGTCAGTCCAAAGGGATATACGCACACATAAAACTCAGGGACCTCTGGGTTTTTCTTTTTCCTTAAACAAACAAGCAATCAAAGCAACAGAAAAACTTTATGCCCCATGAGAGGAAGGCAGTGAGTCATTATCCTAAAACTGTAGATGTGGATACAGAGGCAGAGAGGAGTCATCAGAATTTGCCTTTCCAAGGCCATAAGTAAAACCAATTCTTGAGAGCTAAATAGTGCCTACATCTCTTATTGGACTCTGTCCACATAACAACAGAAATCCAAATTGTGAAGGGTCTTTCCCAGAGTAGCCAGTAGGTCTAAGATTTTGTGGAATTGCTGTAGCTCTCCTGTTTTTCTCTGAGACACTGGTGCTGTTTTGTTTTGGGTGGTTTTTTTTTTTTTTTTTTTTTTTTGGTAGCTGTCTGGTAAGGGGATCTAAACCCTTGACCTTGGTGTTGTCAGCAAGAGACACTGGTGCTGTTAAGGTGAGAGGTGGTGGGATTTAGAGAGTAGACTGGAACTTGCCCTTTCAGATAGTAGAAGCCATAATGGAGTTGTTTTCCCCAAGGCTATTTGTTCATCTAGACACAGGCTGTCCACAGCTTCCCAAGCCTGTGATGTTCCTGAAGCTCCTGCCTGAAATGTGTGGCTGTTAAGGCCCCCAGTGGTCCTGGTGGCTCTGTCAGACTTGAGAGAGACTTTTCACCACTGAAATGGCCTCTTTGAGTGCTCATCCAGTATTGTTCAAAATTCAGTGTGGTCTGATCTCCCCCACTCTCTTGAGTGACAGCCTGCTTTGGAGATTGGTGGAGTGTAGAACTGGCATCCCAGGAATGTCTTGGGTATTCCATGAGGGGTTTTCCCAACAGGCCCCAGGCAGGCAGAGCAGCAGATGGAGTGTCCTCCTGAGTGTTGAGAAAGACCTGGTTCCTTTTCTCTACTCACCCCTGGGAGTGAGTGAGCTGCACAGGGCTCCCTTCCTTCTCCTGGCTCTGGTCCACTGACCAGCCAATGTCCTCTACCAGAAGCCCCAAAGAACTTGTCCTTTTTATCTTCAGTTTCACAAAGCTGACACGATGCCGTGAGCACCTCTCCTGACCTTAAGCCACCTGCTGAAAGAGACATCAGCCCTAGGAGGGACTCTGCTACAACGAAGTGGAGGATGAGATTCTGGACACTTTCCTATGCTTCCCTCATGCGTTTCTTGCTCTCATGAAGGCTGTACTTTGCACTTCTCTTCTTGGAAACAGCAGGAGGTAGAGCTAGAACTGCCAACTGAATTCCATGTTAGAATTACCATTCCTATACAAGAGGCCACCACTAAGGCAGGTATGTGGAAAACTTAAGTCTTCAGCCTGGAGTGTCAGCTTCAGCCTGCAGGGAAGCCCCCTGAGTACTTCCTCACCTCTTTGGATGCCTGGCACTCTGATCATTTCGATTTTAAAGCAATGTGGGTAGTTAAGCACTCAGGCTCTGAAGTCAAAGCACTTTTAGCTGTGAGATCTTGGGCAAATTAATTATCATTCCTAAGCTGAAATTTACCAATCGATAAGATTGGGTAATTTATCTATCTCATAGAATGTTCATGAGGATTAAATGAGATAATATATGGAAAATTCTTAGCTTAGTGCTTGTTTTATAATAAGAGCTTGATCTCTATGAGCCATAATTATTTAGGCTGAACTATATGCACTGATAAAAGAGAACGTACATTGATTAAATTATATGAAGAGTTGTAAGTAGCTGATATCCGAGACTTTTCTGAGAGGTTGTTTGATAGAGGATACTTGGAGGGACTAGGGATAGCACGTGACAGAAACAGAGAACACTGAAAAGCGTGATCACAACTCTACCCGGACATGTTTCTTTCCAGAATCCCTCAATCAAAAGCAAAACTAGAGATAAGGTCTAGATCTAGATTCACATTTTTCCATCGGAGCACAACCGCATCTTGCTTATTTTTGTGTTATTTTCTCAAAATTATTTCACTTTCCTTCTTTGGGGAAAGTTACCCTGGTGTGTAATTCTAATTTTGACTTATTCCCAAAGAGACATGAATTTACAGGTTCTGCCTCTGTGTGTATCATGATGGGCAGCCAGTGAAGAAAAAGGACATTTGCTGGGGAAAACTCAATGGTGTTTCATTCCTCAGCTTGGAATTTATTTCCTGTAAGAGATCTTCCCTTCAATAAAGTGATTTTCTTAACTTATGGATATTAACTAGAGAAATAAGTGTTTCAGCATTTTCAGTATGGAAAAAAATAGTTTCCAGTATGTTTCACAGCATTCCAAAACTAGGCAAAGTAATCTTTTTTTAATAAAGTTAATGACTGTGTTAGTGTTATATAAGGCTTTCACAAGTATATCTCATGCACAAATAAAGCAAGTGGTTTCTCACAGTTTTTGATTTTTTTTTCCCTACTAAACTCTGTCAAATATCTTATTTCTTTTTTTTTTTTTTAAGTCTTTTTTGTGCCTGGTACTCAGCCAGTGAGTGCACCGGCCATTCCTATATAGGATCCGAACCCGCGGCGGGAGCGTTGCTGCGCTCCCAGCGCTGCACTCTCCCGAGTGCGCCACGGGGTCGGCCCAAGTATCTTATTTCTAACTCCTCCTGAGAAAACCCAGCAGTGCAGACAGAGGCTTCATTTTAGGACATCAGTCACTGTTCATTGTTAATGGGCCCATAAGGCAGTCACTCCCACAATTAGCAAATGGCATGTCCTTTTATCTGTGTACAATAATTGACTTAATAAATTCTTTTTCTTTCTGTGACTCTAATAAGCTTCCAAGCCAGGGATACTCAAGTAAGTATGGCAGTTAGAAATCAGATGCCCAGCTTTCTTCAAGATAGGGTTTACTCAACAAAGAGACTAAAACCATGTTGTAGATGGAACCAAGACAGTCGCGACTGTCGGTTTCCAGACATGGTAATGCAGACCTCAAATCAAACTAAGTGGTCCTAAAATCAAGCTATTTATTCTGTGTTCTAAGAAATCAGTCTTGGATAGAACAGTAATAGCCAGCATTTATAGAGTGCTTATTACATGCAAAAAGCATGATTCAAAATGCTTCACCTACATAAATGCCAGTATCACCCCATCTTAAATGAATGGAAACAGGTTGAGAGAGATTGAGTAACAAGTCCATGGTTTCCCTTCTTCCAGGGAAGACATTAGAAGCCAGATTTGTCTTCGTTCATTAACACTTTCTGGTAAAAATATTTGAGCAAATATTACAACAATGAAAATGAAAATTTGAAAAGTAAACTACATCTGTGGTGAATTTGGGTAATTAAAATTTTCCAGGCAGAAAGAAAAGAAAATATTTGGGGGGTACCTCAAAAGAGGGTTAGTTAGTTTCTTAATGACTTGAGGTAGGATGAATTTGCTGGAGGAGAAAATGGACTACTGTCATTAAATCACAATGCTAAGCCTCTCCTCATATTTAGGGTGGACTCAGGAAACTTTCATACATAGGAAGACAATTTTACACTGGGGAAATTATTTGAAAGGCTTAGTGTACTGTTCAGAGTTCTCTTCTAGCCTTTAAGCTCTCAGAATGCCAGACATAAGAAAAGCCCTGGAAAAATGTCACTCCATCACTGTGCCCTAGTAAGTCCTAAGATGTTTGTGTCTTAGAGCAGTGATTAAATCTTGGTTTAGCACTACAGGCTCAGTTCTTATGGCTTCTGAACCATCTCCAGGATTGCAGTGAGTGTAGTTTACCTTGCAGCAAATGCCTTCTCAGTCGGCACTGGCCACCTGTCTGGGGATGACCCTACAGTGTCCTCCTTCAGCAGAGCAACATATAAGAATTCAGAATCAGAAGGTGTGGGTTGGATTACTAGCTCCATGAATTAGTAGTTTTATGATATTGACCAAGCCCTTTGACCTCTCAAGTCAGTTCCATATCATTAAATTGGAGATAAGGACATGTACTCCACCTACATCATGAAGTGGTTGTAAGACTTGATAGGTCATGAGTTTAGTAAACTCTTCAGTATTGAGTCCTGTGTCCATTTTGAGTGAACAGAGCATTTTTGTGCCAATGAAAGAACTTGACGAGGAAATACAAGTGGTTGAGAGCTGAAATACAAGCGTAAAATAGAGCTGAATTTTAATCCTATTCCTTAGCTCTGTAAGACCTTATTTAGAAAATTTGTTTAGCCCTTCTAAGCATCAGCAGAAGGTTTGGCATATACTCCAGTGCACAATATACTTTAGCTCTTACCCTAGTGATGGTTTTAGATAGTTTTGTAGTTAACGGTTGAGAAAAGAAGAGGCTTAAAGCCATCTAGGCCCTGTGAAGTCTGCAAAACTTGTCAGGCCCAGAGAGACATGAGCATGGGGGCTTCAGTCACATGCCCTTGCCCATGTCTGGGATAACTGCTAAAAGGCATGTTTCTAGTTGACAGGCTGCCATTACCACCAGGTATAGATCATCCCAGTGTTGTAGCAAGTTGTACAATGTGACCCTCATTCATTATTACAAATTCCCTGGAATTTATGACCCAACGAGAAATGTATAACCAATTAGCAGTTTGTTTCTTTAGTGAACCAGTGTAAATTCTTGCTGAACCACTTTGGAACCTGCCCTCAACTGCTCCCTTTCTTCTTTTAAAAATCAGCTCGTAACTGCTGCCAAAAAGAGTATGTACTAGGGGGAAACTGGGCAGGCGTCTTCTAGGCTGCAGTCCTAAAATCTGGCCCAAGTAAACTCTTTGTTTTATAGTTTTGCCTCAGTTTTCTTAGGTTGACAAAGTGTGTTAAAGAAACAGTTATTCAATGACACCTGTTAAAGCACTGTAAGGCAGACTTTATGCAGGACCATCGTGATAGGTAAAGAGACCACAGCAATGTGATTTTGCAGTGTGCGTGTGTTGGGGAGGGAGGGAGATTGGGTTCAACTCCGAATACAGCATGGGCAAGTGAGAATTCATAGCCAAGGAGCAGGGTGAGGGTCAGTGGATAGAAAATTACCAAGAGGAAACATTAGGGGTAAGGGAAATTCTGGCTAAACCAACCTAACAAGATTTTTACTAAATATAGGCCAGGGTGGAGGGTGAGGAACCTGATCAGATATTGAGGGTGAGAGGTCCTTGCCAAACTGACTTGACAGGATTCTTTACTAAAACAGATTTTACAAGGGAGTGCACAGATGGGCCCAGGAGAAGGTTTAGGAGCCTGGTGAGTGTTTGGTCAAGCATGGAGTATTTGTCAGGTGTGGACTGTGGAGTCGGACTGCTTAGATCCTGTGAAAAGATATTTTTAAAAAGTTAAAATCACGACTCTCGAATATAAAATGAACACTTGTTGATGATTATATTCAGCTTATTAATTAATCAGGGAACCAATATGATGTTTCAGCCAGTTTAAAGGAAAATTTAAAAATCATTTATAGGCAGTCAGGAATGCTAAAGTGAACTTAGAAATAGATGAGGGGAAAAGCTTTCTGCATGATGGAAGAGGAAATAAACTGTCTCTCCACCTTACAGAATCCAGTTGCATGACTACAGACAATAATTATTTGCAACACTCAGTTTTCTACAATTTACAGAGTTGTAATTAGCTAAAAGACGTCAAAGCAATTGAAAGACAATAAAAGCCTAAAACAGCAGTGGTTGGATGGAGCAGATTGTTAATCTAGAAGTTAGAGAAAGTGAAATTATTTTGCACCATAATATTGTGAAATTTCACATTTGCTAAAATTGATGGGAAATACTACCACCTCAGAAAGTTCCTCTTCCTCTGGCAAAGGAAATAATCCTCATCTAGATTATTGCCTAGTGTTCAAATTTGTATCTCATTCAAATTTGATTACTTCATGCTTTCAATAGATTTGACACTTTAAAAATCCGCATAGTATATGACCCAACTAATTCCCTTTAATCTAAAATCAAGAGTTGCCTTCATTTAATTATTACCAACTTTGTCAACAAATTCCTTGGGATGCGGTTTGTTTTAGTTGTCTGTTTAAATATCCTTTTTACCCCATGAATAATCTCCCGAGTGACCCCGTGCTGCGGCCACCCCTCCCTCACAGGCAACCCAGAACCCCTAAGCATGCCCTCCATGTTCATTTTAGGCTGGTTCCATCCAGGTGACAATTTTTCCAAGTACTGAGGGAAAACCAGTCTAAATTATACTTCCTATGCCATAATGACCTCCAAAATGGACAACCCCAGTGGAGGGTTTAGCCCTGGGTTTCATTTAAGCCAACCAAGTGTTAGAAAGCACAACCCTGTTCCAAGCCTCCACAAGGCCCCTGGTGGCGGCTCCTCCCCACCTCAGATCTGCTGGGATGGGAGCCAGACCATCACCAGCCCCTCAGTCAAAAACATCTGTGAGGGCAGGGGGCCAGGTCAGCTGGTTAGCACCACAGTCCAGAGTTCATCCCGGTACCAACAGCCTCCAAAAAACAGAAACAAAACAAAAAAACAAACAACTGGGGTGCAGCGGCCTCTTCATTTAGGGAGGTCACATTCGGGTTAGCCACATCCCCTAGTGACTGCTGTTTCATTTTCAAGGAAAATGTGGTTATTTACACAATGGAATACTACTCAGTCATAAAAAGGAATGAAATTCTGCCATTTGCAGCAACAGGGATGGAGTTAGAGAAAGTTATGTTAAGTGAAATAAGCCAGACACAGAAAAATACTGCATGTCCTCACTCATAAGTGGGAGCTGAAAAAATAAACAAATAAAATATACGACAATCACAATAATACATCGAACTTTCAAAAGAAGAGAACAGAACTGAGGCTTTCAGAGTGGGAAAGGGAGAAGGGAAGGAGGTAAGAGAGGACCTGGTAAAGGGCCACTAAAGTTGATTACATTGTATAATGTTAAATATACCGATTATCCTGATTCGAGCACATATATTGTACACAGGTATTGATAGTCAATGCTGTATCCCAGAGATATGTACAATCAACCATGTTCCAGTTTTTAAAAATGAAATAGAGAGAGAGACAGTCTCCCATCACATTGTATCCTCTTTTGTGGTTTTCTTTTTTCCTCTCTCTCTCTGCCCCGCATCTCCAGTTCTTCCTCGTGCTCTCGTCCATCCACTAGAACATGCACTTTATCAGGGCACAGACCATGAGGCTTTGCCTGCTTTGCATCCAATTTAGGGTGCCCACTTGTTCAATGAGTGGTAGAAGATGACAATAAAATCAGAAAGGCCAGTCTGGGGTGTTTGTCACAGCATCGCTAAATGGCCACGTGGCGCCACCTGCTGAGTGTCTGCAGCTGGGACCCATGCCTTCTGCTGCTTTGGCTTCTGTGCTCCCCTGATGGCCTCAGTCAGCAGAGCTCTGCAGAGGCCCTATCAGGTGCTGGCACTGTGCCAGGCCCTCCACTCCAGAGAGGGCCACGGCGGCACCTTCTGGGACATGGCTATTGTAAGAGTTGCAAGATGCAGACCTTTTATTTTCACACAGAATGAGATAGACAGGGCCTACCTGTTATTCAGTCAGGAAGCTTTGTGGGCATTTTGACAGCTGTGAAACAGAAAAGTTGGAAAACTGGAAAGGGAACTGGTTTTCAAGCATGGAGAATGAGAGGAAATTTCCTGCTATTGTACACCCATCTGCCCCCAATAAAGTGTTTGGTTTTGTGGATTTATTTCAATGAACATATACTGAACACCTAGTAGGAAGACCCATAGTCTTCTCAAAATCCCAAGCATCTCTTTTAGAAATGTCTCAGGAACATCTGTGCCCTTGTACTGTGATACATGAAATAAAATCAGAGAGGATAACATCAAAGCAGGCCCGGTATATCCTAACGTCACAAGCTTTCTCTTAGTTTTAGGGGATCCAACTTCCTTAGGGGAGAAGGTTTAGTGGTTGCTGTTGTTGAAGTAACTTACTCTATCAGGTGGTTACTGGGAAAGGCTGCATGATTCTCCCCTTGTTTGGAGCCCTGGCTTTTCCTCACCCCTGTATTGTGGCCAGTCAAGTTTCTAGGATGCAGCCAACTAGACGGAAGAGCAATAGAGCATGACCCTGCAGGAATGGCCTTGCCACCATGAGGAAGCCCAGCTAGAGAATGTGCCCTGCTATGAGTCACCAGCAGCAGGGCACATGCAACTGACAAGTGCAGGGGACAAGGAATTACATACCTACACCCTGGAATGGAGACATGTATTACCAGGCCCTTCAAGACCAAAAACATCCCATCCCAACTTGTTGACCATTTTTTTGAAATGCACAAAACATATATGTAAGACAAGAAATTTCCTGTTGTCATTACCAAAGTAAAAACTCAAATTCAAGCCTATAATTCTTCACTGGCACCCCTTGGAATACTTCATGTGTGGCATCTGTAGCCAGTGTTGGCGGGAGTCATGACTGGTATGACCTTTCTGGAGGGGCATTTAGAAGGATGCCTCAGACATCTTAGCCTGGAAATTTTTTTCCAGTAATTTATTCAAGGCAAATTATCAAACGAATGCACTTTGTTTGCGAAGTAACCAACTGGAAACAACCTAAACATCCACGTGATGGTTCACTTTATGTGTCACCTTGACTGGGCTGAAGGATGCCCAGATTAAGCATTATTTCTGGGTGTGTCTGTGAGGGCGCTTCTGGGTGCCATTGCATTTGAATGGGTGGACTGAGTAAGCAGATGGCCTCCCACAGTGTGAGGGGTACCATGCATCCAATCTGCTGAGGGCCCGAACGGAACGAAAAAGCAGAGGAAGGAGGAGTGTGCTCCTTTTTTTTTTCTTTTTTACCCGCCTGCCTCACAAACTGCTTCAGCTGAGATGTCTCGTCTCATCCTCCACCTTCAGACTGGGACTGACGTCACTAGCTCCTCTGGTCCTCAGGGCCTTGGACTCCGGCTGAAGAAATACACCACTGGCCTTCCCGGGTCTCCAGCATGCAGACAGCAGACTGGGGGGCTTCTCAGCCTCCAGAGTCATGTGAGACAATTCTCTATTTTATATATATATGTGCCACATAAAAAAATATATAATCTTCTATTGGTTCTGTTTCTCTGGAAAACTCTAACACAATCCATAAATGTAGGATGGATTAAATACATTAGATATGTATTGCAAGATCCAATCTATGTGAATATACACCAAAAGGATAATGTTTTTAATAATTTTTTAATAGTTTCCTGTTTTTATGGATTTTCCCAATAAGCAAATAATTGGGGGTGGTGGGGACTCATTCTTATTTTGAAAACAAAACAAAATACCTCCTTCCCTGGCTTTATCCTGCTCTTCAGAATACCCACTATTCCTTTTTTCACAGGCAAACTTGTTCAAATGTCTGAGGGTTGGGTTTTTTTTTTTTTTTTCTCTTTTAATCTTAACTAGTTTATTTTTCAACCTTTTTCTGGAGAAAACTTCAAACATTTGCAAAAGTAGAAAAAATAGTAATATAAATGCCCATGAGCCTTATTCATGGCCAGTCTTGTTTCACCAGCTCCCCTGCCTTCCACCTCTCCCTGCACAGGACCGTTTTGAAGAAAACCTCAGACATCCATCCACAAATGTTTCAGTATATCACCTCTAAAACATAAATATGCTTTTGGAAATATAACAATGCTATCATTATAATACCTAGAAATTTAACAGTAATGCTACAATATCATGAAATATCCAGTCAGTGATAAATTTCCCTAGGGCCATGTCTTACAAATGCCTTACCCCTGGGTGGGTTATCTAATCTCTTACGTACTTAATGTCTTCATTTTTAAAATGGAGAGAGCTTGTTGGTTAACCAACTCAGTTGGGTAGAGCACCACCTTGTTTGACCAAGGTCAAGGTTCAGAACCCCATACTGGCCAACCACCAAAAAACCAAACATGTAAAATGGAGAAAACATAGGATAATCAAGAGTATTAATGAATATATTTAAAGAGCTTGGCATAGAGCCTGGCATGTTGTAAATGCCCTTAACCAGCAGAATCGGATCATTTGTGACGTTACACACTTTTTCATTCATTAGGCATTTGCATGAAGTAGCCTTTAATTTGTCAAAGGCCTGTTCATATTCTTTGACCCTTTTTCTAGTGGGTAATAAAGACAGCAGCCTTTGTCTTTCATGTTGATTCTCTGCATTTTCCCAGTTCGTTCTATGCTTTTTCATTTTACTTGTGATTATATTAAAATGTGTCATTCCTCCTTTCTCTTTGTTCTGATCCAATATAATACACATCTATGTTTTCTACATTTCTGTGGTTTCATTTTTAAAATTTAGTTCATATAAACTTTGAGTTACTCTTTACATGAGCCCTATCTCTATTCTTTCACTAAAAAAGCAAAAATATAATCATTCCCTAAATTCATGAGCTTATTATATATTTTATAGGATCAGGTTTGTTTGTTTTTGAGGTAGAACCATTTGATAAATTAACTTGGTTACATAAAGTAGCCTAGGACTTACCATATTCACAGTAGTGACAATAACTGGTTTTTGTGTAGGGCTCAAACTACTTTTCACACATGCATTTAATCCTTACAAAAATGTTGTCAAGGAAGTATTATCCCACTTGGCTTCTGGACATGAAACATTGTGGCCCACAGAGGTCAGACACCTTGAACCCAGGTTCTCCGACTGCAAAACCTCCCCTGACTCTGCCATGCTTCCCTTTCCTCACCTGCAAAGTGGAAATTCTCAGAGCACCTGCCTCACGGAGCTGATAACGCATTCATGTGCACAAAGCATGGAGAAGAATATCAAATGTTGTAAGTGCCACTAAATGTTGTCTGTCACCCTCATTACCATTAATGCACTAAGAAGTGCAAAATAATTATAGTAAAAATAGTGGTATAGGAAATGCAATAATAATTATCATTACAATATGTTCATTGAGGTATTGCTAGGTGCAAATAAGCATTTTGTGTGCAAGTTATCCTCCAGTGTAGGTACTTTTATTATCCTCTTTTTATGGGTGAAGAAACTGAGGCACAGCATTTGTGACTTGCCTGCGGGGTTGAGAAGCGAACCGGTTAGCTAGCGTACTCTATGAGCAAGTGGTGGAGTTGTGATTGGAGTCCAGGCAGTCTGACTCCTGGGCCACCTTTCTGGGGTCACTATGACTAGAGTGTGCTCGTGTGTGTACGTAGTGAGTAGGGCCTGCTGGTCCCATGCGTGACTGTTGGACAGACTGCTGCAGTCTCAGAAGCCCAAGAGTTAGGAACACAGTGACAGAAACTGGCACTGTCTCAGCCTCCTCCACAAGCTAAGAAAAAGAAAGATACTCTTGGCCTGAAGTTGGAGACCCCGAGAAGCTGGTGAGTGTCCCCCTGCATGCCCGCCCACCTGCCATATGTCGGGCTGCCTGGCTCTGTGAGTGCGGGACGGGCAGCATTTCCTCAGTTGCCACTTGGGGGCACCACGGCGCCGCGGGAGGCTGGAGTCACTGCTTTTTGCCAAGCTAAGATGGGAACTGCAGTTTCTGTGGTGTCTCAAGGGAGGAAATGCTTTTCTCTTTCTCCAGGCTCTTCTCCCACAAGGCTGCTTTCTTCTTCTCTTGATGTCATCCTTTGACACAGGCAGGAAGCTGTGTTCATGTAAATCTTTGCTGTTGGGAAGGTTTCTACTACCCTGTGGTCACTTAAAACACAAACAAAGCTAATTGACATGGAAGTTAGATAATTAAAAGAACAGCCTAGTAAGTTCTTGATAAGCCTTGTTGATTAGAGAAAGGAAAATAACGGGACTGACTGAGTGACCAGGCTTCCTGGGAAGCCTGGTTTTCCAAACTGCATTGAAACACATAAGTTGATCATTAAAACAAGTTGTTGTGCTGTGACTGGCATTTGAAAAGTTGAACTTTTTCATTCTGTGGATGTGCGCATGTATACTGAGTTGCAAAGTAAAATCTATTTCTTCCTGTACCTTGCAGTCAAAGAATTATGAAAGCCATTGGTAGCGGGTGTCAGCATTTCAGCTAACACCTGGGAGTCCAACTTCTCCACTCCTGCCTCTGTCCATGCGTGGTGTGGTCTGGTACATGAGAGAGAACGAAAACCTGCACACACTGGGCGATGTGTTGAAAAGTCATCTACCCTCTGCCAAGCCTCCCCACTTAGACATGTTTCTGTTTTCCAGAAAGATGCTCACTAGAGTGGTGGTGGTGGCTGGGGGTGGGAAGTAAATCTTGACAACAACAAAGAGAAGAGAGAATTAGGGGGACAGAAGGGGGTTGGAAAGGCTGTGGGGACTACAACACTCACCAGGTCGTGAAGCTCTGGTCTCCAGGTCTTGCAGGTAAGGAACAACAATAAATCCAGCAAAATGGTACATGTCAGTGACTCAGACAGAGAAAAATACATCCAATGAGTTAGTAAAAAAGCTATGACACTTTACCCCCACGTTTTTCTATAACTACAGCCACAATTTGGGTTTTGCCCAAATTTTCAGTTGACAACCCTGCCAGAAAAGTATAATTAAGTTGAAAAATATCTGAATGACAAGCTGATCATTTGAATGTAGTAGAAGTAGGTTTTTATTTTCGGGATCTGAGAAAAATGTTTGTGATTTTCACATGGGTGCTAACAAGTAATTTTGTGATTTATGTTTCTCAGCTGAGAAGAAAATTTATGTCATGGACTTGTGATATTTACAAGAGTTACAGTTTCATTTTTCATTGTAGAAAGACAGGGGAAAGGGCATGAGCCATCAGGCACAGGCTTCCACACGAGGCTCAGCCCACCAGGACCACGGTGATGCACGCGGCTCTCACCCACAGGCCCCACAGCAATGTCTCAGCTGTCACCCACTGTGACCCATGAGCATAGCCCACAGTTGTCACCCACCTCAGCCCACAGTGATACCCCCTACCAGCTCTTCTCTAAACTGAGCTCAACTGGGTGTCCAGAATTCCAATTGCAGCCTCACAGTACCCTGGAAATAGACGGTGTGTGTGGAAGAGGAGACACAGAGCAAAACAAGGCATTTTCAACCAAATGTTTCAGTGCAGCAGGTCTTAACCATGCATGAAAGGACAATTCTTTCTGGAGCCCAGTTCTGGGCCTGAAATCAGAAAAGATGCACTGTCTCCCTTACTGCAGGTTCTGATTCTCTTTTGTTATTGTTTCTAGGTGGCTAGGCCAGGGCATGAAATGTGATCAGCAACTGCCTCCTTTCATAGAGAGCCTCCAAGGACAGGTGGATTTGGAGGACAGCAGCCAGGGCTCTGAAGTCCTCCCCAAGTGGAGAGTCTCTCTCCTCGGACAGCCTGAGCCTGGGGTGTCCTTGTGTTAAGGCAGCGGCAGCATTCCTCAGCTGTTCCCTGGGTACAGGAGCGGAGGGGATGTTGCACAGAGTTCTTATCCCTCAAGGGCCCCAGAGTAATTCCACTTGAGATGTGAGGCCTCTGGCAATTCAGACCCGATGTTCCACAGCTCTGAGAGCCAGGGTCAGCCCCAGGAGCTCATTCCAGGCGTGGTAGATTTGTCACCTGTAGGACAGGCTCTGTTCTAAGAAGGAAACCAGGGAGGAATTTTCTACTTTCTTCATTTTCCAGACAGCCGTGGATTAATCAACCATCAAACCAACGAAACCAACCCAAGCAAACATGTGCTGAAAGAAAGTTTATAAATACACAGCGGAATCAAGAGCTGAGGAAAGGTTGACTGGGACACAGCAGGAAGCTGTTGGAGTTGCTGAGGGGTCCCCATGGAGCAAGAGGCATCCAAGCCATGGCCCCCCACTCCCCAGTCCTCACTTGGTCGGACTACGTTGGCCTCACTACATCACGGGGTCTGACAAGCACTTTCTTGTGTATCTTCATCTCAGTTGGTCTTCTGGAAAAAGACCGTATCCTCCAGACCCTTTATTTGATGTGACTCAGTCTCCCCTCAGGCTTTTCCCATGGACAGACTCAGAGTGGTTGAGGGTAGTGACCAAGGGAAGCAGGACTTGTGACTAACTCAGTCACTGTAGGAAGGTGAACTGGAAAGTCACCAAGGGTCCCAGCACCTGTCTTTCCCCTTTTCTGTCACCCCCACCTCCAGGTCAGCCCCCACCCCATCAAGTTTCCCATCAGCTCTGGGTCCACCTCCAAGGACTGGAACCAAGACCCCAGGACATGAGGCTCAGCTAGTGAAACAGGAGATAATTAATGGCAGCCTTCAGTTTTCACATAAACTGCCTCTTTGTCCATTCGCCATTGAACACCTAAACCTTCTTTCTTAGGCAAATTTGGCCAGGGATGGACAAAGTATGGTGACCCTTCCCAGTCCTCCCACAGCCACAGACCACCCTCCTGTTGTCCCAATTGCCCAAGCCCCACGGGTGCCACACCATGGGCCACACTTTCTGACATGTAAACCGTCCTCCGTAGAACCCTGTGTCTCACTCCCAAGGGGCCCAAATGCTCTCTCTACCCCAAGCTCAGCGAGTGTTCATGAGTGTTCGGGAGCCAGTAGGTTAGTGAGGGCCTTCTAGAGAGGCATTCTTCCCTGAAGAAGTAGCTCTGGTCAAACAGACAAATGCAAGCTCTCTCATAAGTGCATAACTGCAAGTTTCAGGGGTGCACAGCCTGCAGGCGCCACTGCATGTTGCAGAGCCGTCAGTGGGTGACGCGCCCCTAGCCAGCCTCCTGCCTGCCTGCTGTGCAGTTGGAGGGTGCGCGCTTCTGCAGCTGGACTGCAGAGGGTGGATACCTTTGGGGTGGCATGTGGTATCTCACTTTTTTCCAAAACCTGGTCTTTATGCACTGTGACTGCTCTGTGAAGTCCCCACTCCACTGGATGGCCCCGTGCTTCTGTCTGATGTACTGGATTGACTCTGGCATGGTCATATAGTCTTCAGTTTTCCCCAGTTCAATCAGAATGACTTTCATCCCGTCCTGGATGAGGGCGTTGTAGACTGCGATTTGTTCTTCTGGCATGTTCTTCAATAGGCCAAAGCTCACCCCCCATGCGGGGTCTATGATGACCATCAGCCTCCTGCACAGCTTAGTGTTTTCATCGATGACATTGGCCACAGCTAGAAAGAAAGAAAACAGATTCAGAAGATCTCATGAGTAACACAGCCCAGGTCACAATGCTACTGAGAATATTAGAAATGGCACTGAGAAGAAAAAATAGACTTTAAGATGAACAGGACTTAGGGATGGATTAACAAAAGTGTGGAGGGGGTTTGTTTTCGTTTTTGTTTGTTTAATTAATCACCTCCTCTGTGAAGCCTTTCTGCTTTTCCCTAAAGAATCAGTTCTTTATGGTCATGAGTCACTTTTTTTTTTTTTTGTAGTTTATTGGTATGTCACCTTCCCCAGCAAACAAGTGTCTTATCGTGCCTAACTTTGTATTTCCAGACTAGCTGAACGTCTGGTATATGGTAGATGATCAACATGTTTTTTTTTTTTTAAAGTAGGTTTTAAAAGGCTAGAGAAAATGTAATTAGCTCAGATATTGTGTTAATCTTGTATTTGTGTTTTCCTCTTGTTCTTTATAGCTATTTAAATGACCAGGATCTATGCAACTGACTTGGAAACCTACTGATTGCTTGGGAAGGGAGGGGAGGGTTCTTTAAACACCCATCGCTGCAAACATTCTTTGGCCTGCAATTGCCTCCTGTAGAATATAAGAATAGACTGCAACCTCTAAGGACAGAGTCTTCTTGTTTGGCTTATTTTTGTATCCCTAGTGCCTAGAATAGTAGCCAGCACATAGAGTACTCAATAAATATTTGCTGAAGAAGTGAGTGAGTAACATTTCCTAGTGACTAAAAAAGGATGTTTATTTCAGATTTCAGCCATTTTACTGTACTTTTCCGTTTTACGGGGAGAGAACAGAGGACAGGAGGGAACTTCTGGGTTGGGCGTCCAATGTGTGCTAAGCTCCATACTTTCCCTTCTCAGATTTTCTCATCCAGGTCGCTCAGCTGAGTCAGGGAAGTTTTCTTATTCCCATTTTACAGACGAGACAACTGAGGTTCAGAGATGTCCATTGAATTGCCCAAAGCTATGATCCTGTTAAATGGGAGAAGTAAATTTAAAAATCTCCCATTTTATTTAGGTGGGGAAGGAGCGAGGGGGGTTGAGGTTTATAAAATCACCTTTAAACATGACCTGATTTAAATATTCAAACTGATAGAGAACACTCTGCAGTTAGTCTCAGTGACATGAGGGCAAATGACCACTTGTCTCTTTTTGGTCTTTTGGCCAAGACCACGTCACGGGCCACTGTTCATGTGCATGGATTAAGTACATCCTTACTCTAAAGTGAGACTCACACGACTGCCCCCGCGAATGCCAGTCACGGTGGTGCAGGAATGAGCTGCGTGGAGAAGGGAGCCTGCAGGCTCTGGTCACAGCCTGCCTGAGGTTCCACGGGGAAGGCGAGCAGAGTTGCCGCTCTTTGTAGAGTGAAGGAAGAGAGAGGGTCTTTTTTATTATTATTATTTTTATACCTCACTTAGTACACAACTTGTCCGGGGAACTCATCCCTGCCAAATATGAATAACTTATATCTGCACTGCTGCTCCAGCACCTCGGGCAGGATCTTCAACACCAGCGTGTCCACATCGTGACTCTGGCTTTCACTTTGAGGCTTTGGGTAAAAGATGTATGCATCATACAGCTTCCCATCTGAAAAGGAAGTGGGGCAAGCTCAAGGAATCATTCCCACCAAATTCTCTCACGTGAGCAAGGGGAGAACCCGAGGTGCTGCCATGATGTGCTTTTGGCTTGGGTTTAGTGACTTCAGAGTGCCCTGCTGGCTGGTGCCAGGCACTGCCACGCTATGACATCTCACTCTCACAAATCATATTGCAAGGTTTCATCCACACTACACAAGAATGGAGGTGAGACTGGGAAGGTTGCACCATTTCCACCATTCTTAATTCCATCCCAAGTCTTGATTCTAAGCCCACTGCTCCTGTGATGTGGCTGGTAATGAGAATTAAGAGCAGCAGACGCCACCCATGTTACCCTTGGTGGGGCCTGTGCACAGAGTTCTACCCTAACTGCACCAGGAAAAACAGGCCTAATCCCTCCTAATTTAGACCCACCAGTGAATTCCATCACTGCAATTGTGCAGAATTGTGTCATACAGAGAACGAGCATCTGAGCAGACCCTAAGGATCTGCCATGCCATTCTGAGAAGTCAAGCATGACAGCACGTCACCACTGTCACAATGAGCAGTATTTACTGAGCAACCACTAAAAACAATCTCTGTGCTCACCAGTGCAAGGATGCACAAGACCCGGGATCTAACTGGGCAGACTGTTCACATGCACAGAGCAAAAACAGCATAAGGCACCACAAGACTGCAACAGCTAAGTGAACAGCAGAGACAGGAAGAAAGGAAACTCCCTACTGTCTGGAGTTCCTGAAAAAACTTCAAAATGGTGTGCAACAGCTCCTGGATTTTAAAGGGTGAGGAGGGTTTAGAAGGAAGTGTGGGTCTGAGAGTGAAGGGTGAGCAGGCACAAAGAGGGCCTTCCCAGGAGTTCTGTGAATGACACACTTCAGCAGGGCAAGAGGGCTTGCATGGGAGGACAGGGACTGTGGGTGTCGCATTGGAAAATGTGATTTCAAGGTCCGGGCCACTTGGAAAGTCACAGCCAACCTAATGGGGAACCCGAGAGGGGAGCTTTCTTTTCTATCCCTTTTCATGGGAGTTTGTTTGATGAACGGGCTTGGAGATGGGGTGCTTCGAAGATTAACAAGAGAAGGCAAAATCTTGCTTTTCTCTAGTTGTCTAAGTGACAATAGTTAACACATATACTGAACTTTACAGTTTACATGTTGCCTTTTCTCATTCCATCAGTTCTCACACCAACCTCTGCCAACCTTCAGGTTTCTGCTCTTGGCCATCCTGTGAAGAATGATAATGCACAAGCATATGCACATACGTGCACACCTGTGCACACACGTGTACACATGCGGTCGTGTGCACACGTGTCCCCGTGTGCACAGTCCTACACACGCAGTCATGCATATGCATGCACGTGTACATGTGATTGCACACACACATGCACACATATACACTCTTTCTCTGCCTTCCCACCCTCTGTGATGAAAGGAAGCCATGTGAGAGTGGGGACTTGGGCTCCCTGCTCTGCTCTCAGCACCTAGAGCAGGAGCTGGTGCAGAAGAGGTCTCAGTCAGCACTTGCCAAATGTCTGCATAAAGCTTGATTTTACAGAGGCCCAAAGAGGTTATAACAATGTTGGGGACAGGTCAATTTCAGCTTTAAAAGTGGAATCATAGGGCAGGTACAAAAGGAATGATTAACTCTGTGTCTAGAGTTGGCAAAAACCCAACACAACTAAAAATCCTTGTGGAATCTTGTAGGTCACTGGTCTGGACCACCACTCAAACAAGTGGATATTTTTCTGTATTAAATTTAAAGTCATACATTTGACTTTCCAAAGCCAGAGGATTGTAGAATAGAAAAAATTTTTGAAAAGAAACATTTCATAGAGTTCTTATGTTTCTGAACTTTTAGGGAATCAAATTTTTCTGTTTAAACATTTGGTCGTATTTCTCCCTTTGCTTCTGATCAGGGTTTGGTCGTGCTGGTGCTCCGTTCACCACAGAGAGAAGCCTCCCCAGCAAAGCGGTATTTCCTGGCCTCGTAACTACAGTGAACATCCAGGTTCATTGCCACTTCTGTCTCAAGCCCTGCCACTGGTAACTCTTTTCTCTCAATCTGTTTCTCTTTTTTCCCCACTGCCTCTGATTATGAAACAAACACACCACTTTTACTAGGTTATTCTCTCTTTTGCTAGTGTCCCATGTTCCCTGTCTGTAAGCAGGGTGTCTAGGACACAGGCACTTTTGGGCATCCAAACTCAGGAGAAGGGATCTGGGTAGCGAGAAAGTCTCACACCTTTCAAAAACTCAAAATATAAAAATATCCCCAATTTTGGGGTCATCTTTTCCCCCCCTTTCTTTCTGACTAAGCATTTGAATAGAGATATGACTTGCTGACTTGTCCTCAAAATGCAGAGTTTTCCCTCACCTTCACCATGACCGGGGTGTCATTTCCTGAAATACAGCAAAAGAGCAGTGGGAGCTTTTGCCTTTCGCAGGCAACAGCAGCCGGCACTTCCCGGCTTTGCCTGTCACGATCACTTGTGAGGAGCACGGCTGCATCCTAGGAGTGTGATAAGCAACCCGAGGCCAGCAAGGCTGCAGGAGCTCTCTGAAGTCTCCCAGCTGGTAAATGCACAGCCTTGATCTCAGCCCAGGGCCAGGGTCCCTCTGGTGTGGCTAAAATAGGAATTAGGAGCAGGAACGTCTCAGAGCTTGTCCCTCATGGGTCCTGTGCAACTGCGTCAGACTGTATTTTCCAAAAACAGCTCCAGCAATGTTTCTAGTCCCACACATTCTTTCAGAACTTTACCACACCCCCACAAAGAGGCAGGATCTGTTTCTTCTCCTTGAAATTGGGTAGGCCTCTGCAGCTGCCCAGACAAATAGAATGTGGAGGAGTTGACCTAGAAATTAAGATGTTAGGTTATAAAAAACCCATGGCTTTTGCCTGGCTCTCTTGCTCTTGAGACACATGTTCTTGGAAGCCGGCCACTGTGCTGCAAGGAAGCCTGAAGCAGGCCACACAGAGAGGTCGCTTCAGGAGGCCCCTGTGGAGAGGGGCTGAGGCCACCAAAGACAGCCAAAATCAACTGCCGCTCCTCCAGCTGAGACCCCAGACATCCCGGAGCTGAGACAGGCCGTCCCCGCTGTGCCTGTCCACACTCCTGGCCCACACACCCCATTAGCAGTGCTTGTTTTGTGCCACCGAGTTTTGAGGTAATTTGCTTCCCAGCTGTAGTAACTAGAACAGTAACTGAGGAGATAACAATGAACAGCAACAAGTAACAATGTGCTGGACACCTCCCACTGTCTTTCACCAAGAAGATTCCAGAAGTGCAGACCTACTAGCGAGCGTTCTGAGGAAACTGGGCCCTGCGGCAGACGCTTGCACGGCACGTCTCTGTAATGCTGAGGTGACAGTTACCCAGGTCCTGGCCAAGTCCCTTTATTTTCTGAGCATACCACCAACCCTCCTTCAGTGTCTAAGCATGTGCGTATGCCTTTACTGGCTGTTGGCTTAAGATACAAAGGCTCATTTGAATAAGTCAATATTTATGAAAGACTACCTAAAGATCATTCAATTCTCTGCTTTCTCTTGATATGATATTGTTAAATTTTAGACCTGACCAAACCAGACTGGTGGGAAAATCAAACAGATTCAATCTGGCCTTCCTGTAAATGTTTTTACTGAATTGCATAAGGTTTGGCTTTTAGCCTCAACATGCATTAGAGACAGTAGAAGAAAAGCCACATTAAACATGTTATTACATTTGCCATGGGAATGTTGAGGCAGACAGGGTTTCTTACATCATCCTGTTTTAAAATAACTCCCTACAAAAAATCTCCCTTGAAACTAGCCCCGGAAAATCCATGTTCTTTCATGAGCAACTGGAAGGTTTCTGTGAACAGCACACGATGGATCTTGTAATCACCTTTCTTTTAGCTTTGAAAGCAAATTCACCTCTAAACCCATCCAAGATTTGTCGTTAACTCCCCCTGATTTATTTCACCATTTTACCTTTTTTCCCCTTTGTTCACTGTACCTATTTTGTTTTTATTTTATTTTAACACTCACTTGTACATATTTGTGGGGTGCAGTGTTTTGCTTCAACTGTGCTGTTTTTAATCTGTCTGTTCTACAGGTGCATTCTCCATAAGCCTATTTGGAATAAGGTGAGGCACATGCAGATCTCTCCAGTGCATTTTTAAGCTGAGCTTTCCGTTCTTGTGCACACCTGCACACCTGGCAGGACAATCATAAAAGTGCCTCGGATTTGAATGAGTATATACAGAATCTGCCAACTTCAGCCAGGCCTGTCAATGGCTCTGACTGAAATTGTGTCACACACACCTAACTATTTATTAGTGGTCTTATCAAGCTTAATCCAGCTGGTGGCATAAATGACTTATCACAAGAGGGACATAATGTCTCTCTCCCCCTCATTTGTATCTGCCGTCCATTACTCGGAGTGCTCCCAGATAACTCAGGAAACATCCTCCAGGGAAACAAAGCTGTAAACAGGATCTGAGACTTATCTCGGAGTCTCATCACCAGCTCATTGTCAAAGCCAACACTCAGCGGGAAGGGATGTGATTACAGGGTAGTTCTCATGGAGTGAACTGTAGAGAATTAAATCACAAAGTGCACACATTTCTGAGTTTAAACAAACAAGGAGGACCACTGGCTGCATGTCAGCTCCGATCTCCAAATGCTCAGCCCTGGGTTCAGAATTCGAGCTGCAGCCTAGTCTCAGCAGAGAGTGAGGCTCCCTGAGCAGCTCACATGCCCAGCTCCTCCCGCTCAGGGTGAGTCACTATTTTTTCTCTTCCTGCTGGGCCGACCACGCACTCTGCACATCATGGCTGCAGTCACACTCCTGGGAGGGGTGTGAGTCACTGAGGGAGACACACCGTGGGGCCAGAACACCATGCAAAGTGACACAGTCCTCCAATAGTCGAAGAACAGAAAACAACAGAACCATTCACATGTGTGTCAGGAAAAATAAGTGCGGGTGGACTGAATTGTCTTCTCAAATGGATGCAGGCAGGAGGACAGTCATGGGTGGGCTCAGACAGGGCAGCCTCTGCAGTGACCACAGCCAAAAATTGAAAGCCCTCATCCAGTCAGGCCATCTGCAGTGCTTGCAAGACTTCAGTTGTGCTGCATATGCAAGGCTCGATTGAATTTTGCCATCAAAATGGAGTTTGGTGCTCTCTACATGGCTCAAGGGTTGCTAATTTTGAATTCTGAAATTTAACTTAGAATCAAGTCTGAGTTAGGACATCCGTGTTTTATAAAACATGTGGACAACTTATGCTGTGTATTTAGTGTGCAAAGCAGGCCCTCAGTGTAAATGGTGCTCTTCTGTGTGTCAGTTACTCATAAAACTCGCCTGAACACCCAGTTCTGCCCTTTTCCTCCTCTTGTCACTGCATGTCTCTGGACTTGAAAGGTATAAATTTGTGCATCTCCATGCTTGTCAGCTGCACAGATTTCTTTTGACCTTATGCTAATATTTCCATCCAAATAGCACAAAGATTTACAACTACAATGGTGGAAAATGCCTGTCCCCCAGAGTGTCAGAGTCACAAAGAAGATTTCTGTGTCAAATAGCGCTGGCAGGACACAGACACCACAGACTAAAACCCCAGAGTAGAGTGGTGGGGGGGCAGCTTGCTTTGACCTCCAGGCAAGCAGCGGAGCCCCCGTGCCCCGGCCCCTGCTGAGTGCTTTCCGGCACAGAGCTCAGCTCAGTCACTTGCCAGCTCTCGGCGAGGTGGGATTCGCTTGATTTCTTCTTCGGTTTTTCCTTTTTCTTTACTTCCTTCCTTCCCTTTTCTTTTGTTCCTTCCTCCCTCTGTCTCTCCTTTCATCCCTCCTTCCCTCCCTCCCTTCCTTCCTCCCTGCCTTTATTCCTGTCTTCTTTTCTATAGCTGAGAATTAGAAGAAAATTAAATATCTTTCTAAGTTCATACGGGGAGAAGCGGAAAACTCACACTCAGACTTAGGTTCATCTCTCTCTCTACCGAGGACAGGGCCTAGAGATCCGCACCCACAGGGTGCCACAGGGTGCATCACTCCCCATAACACAAAGCGCCGCTGTGCTGAGCACACATCATGATGCAGAGACCTGGCTCTATGAGGAATTTTCCTCTTTTGCAAACACTGACGGATGTGAGGGCCTTTCTAACACGGTTGCAGTGGGACCCTGAGGATGACCTGCTCCTGCTACTTGTCACTAGGACCTGGAAGCCTTATTTGATGGAAGGACACTGATGAGCACAGACAGATCTTTTCTCTGAAGCATAAGCAGTTCCACGGGATTCCTTCCTTTAAATTTGCAACAACATGAAAGGCCAGCTAGTAAAATACGACAAAGTGTGTTAAAGTGGTTATACGGGTGAGCAGGTAACAAATTTGAGGCGTTTTTTAGTGATTACACACACTTACCTTCTATGGTCCCAGTAGAACGGAAGGCACTGCGGTACCAAAGAACAATGTCGATCTTGAAAATGTTGTAGACGCACACAGCAGACACAGCCACAAGTGCCAAGGCACCAAGCCCTCCTACCAAGTAAGCTCGAAAATCTGGAGCTACAAATGACAGCAAAATAATAAGAATACAGAGTCAAGTATATCCTCTACTAATACAGATCACATTCTAAATGCCAAATGGAAATATATAAACGTCAATAAGGGCACTGCTTAAATGTTTCTTTAAAGTTAAGTAATAGGCTTGGGAGTAGAGTAATCTGATCTGGACTGTGAATTTTAGGAAAGAGATGGGTTCTTGGGAACCCAGGAGAGGAAAATTCCTCAGCGCGCTGGATACTGATAGCTGGTCCCAGCTGCATGAGGACCGCTTTGCAAACCCACATATCTGGGTTCTGCTACCTGCAAGCCTTATGTGACAACACTAGACTCTCCAGGGGCCCAGCCCAAATAAGTTTACTGGGAGGTTCCCTAGGTGGTTCTGTTGCATGTTGGCGATTGCAACACTGTTACTGTTCCGACTGGTTCCCGGCCACTCAACACTGAGCAGCAAGGCTCCCATCACAAATAAAGGGCCATCAGCTGTCTTTCCTGGAAGCCACTGCTGCTGGCTCCACAAGACTGGCCGAGAGCCAGAGCGTCACCCAACCCTCCCCGTGACAGAGGAGCCTGAGAGACATGGCCTCGGGCAGGGCGTGTGCAGCCCTCTGTGCCCGAGAATCGTGGTGCCGGGCGATGATGAGCACAGCACGAGTGGCGGGCAGAGCCCAAGGAGCAGAACCAGTTCCTCTGGCACTGCAAGTCCGCAAAACACGCTTCTACGTGTCCAAGAAGAGGAACCGCCCAACCGCCTGCGTGCCACAGCCCAGACCCTGCCCCGATGCAGGAGCCTCCAGGGTGGAGAGAGCTGGAAAAGAGGAAGGAGGAGGGAGGAAGAGAGAAACCCCCATCCTCGGAACCCACCTCGCACACCGCTTCCTCCATCGGCCCTTCCTGAGCCTCCCTCCTCACCAGAGGTGGGCGAGGAGGGGAAGGACAAGGGTCCTTTCTTCTCACCCCCCAGAACACTTTTATTTTTAAAATGCTCATTAAGAGCTTATCACAACAGGCCCTAAGCCACACCATGCTGTAGGCATCTCGAGGCCCAACACTTCCTATTTGTTATCGTGTGTCTCTAAATACTTCACACAATAAAGCCAACAACTGAAACCACATTCGGTACCCCCCCCAAACTAAGTCCTGCTGCAGCCAGGTGAACTGCTCTCTACGTGGGTGCCTGATCGAATCCTGACCACTTTTTAGAACTTCTGGCTCCCAACCATGAGAGACCCCCCACCCCCTTGCTCTTTCCCAGCTTGTGATTCCTTCTTGGAGCAAAAATGCCACTTCTTCCTCTGGGAGGATCCAGGTCAGGCAAGTTTTAGTGTATATTTTAGAGATCTTGGTAGTGAAAACTGTCATGATAGGAAGATCATGCCCACAACATTTATGGGATTCTAAAAGCCCCTGGCAATAGACAGGAGAGATGGTCTGAAATTTCTGGGTTGATCATTCCTTGCATTCAGGAGTGTTGATACCTTCTGCTCTGTAAATGAGTTTAAAGATGATTAAATCAAATCAGGACATTGATGAATAAATTCAAAGGGAATAGGGGCTTTGAAATAGAAATAAATAGAAAATTCACTGTTGACATATATACCAGATGCCCTGGCATATATATAAAGGAGGTATTTGCCAGCTGAGTCCATATGGCTACCCCCAGCCTCCAACTGAGACAGTAGGTGAGAACAAGTAATCAAAGGAAATTCACAGAGGGGTACATCTGATCTAAACAACTTTCTAGTGATCCATTTCAGACAAACCAAATAAAATTCAAATCTGGATGTGTCTTCAACAAAAACAAGGAGGTCAAATGGAGAAGCTGGAACCATAACTCTGCCCCCAAGAAAACCAACAAGAGGCTTGAGTTTAGAGGATGATGTTCCTGAGAACTCAGGGCAAATAAAACAAAGCGCACAGGACCAAACACACTGCATGTGAGATTGGAAGTGAGTGTTGGTAGGAACAGAGATGAATTTAGTAAGCACAGCTTCTTAATCAGCCTAAAACAAAGCGAACAAAGGACCCCTCCCTCCTTGCACATGATTGACAGGTATTAGCTGGTGACAGCATAGTGCCTCGGAGCCAGGACGTGGTCTCAGAATCCTTCTGAACACAGATACCAGTAAGTCTGTACTGGCATGGAAATCTGCATTGGCCAACTTCAGTCTAGGTTAACAAACCAAGAGCTCCAACTTCTAGGTTGAGGCAGATTTCAGTTGTAACCACTTCAGGTCTTGTGGAATCTCCAAGGCTTTACACAATCAGCTTCCCCTCCTTTCCCTGGGGTGGACCCAGAATCACTCCCTCTCGGCTGAGCCAGGTTGCATTTCTGATGGAAGCTACTGCGGAGCGAGAGGGGAGGAGAGGCCAGCCGATCCTGCCCTGCTCCCTGGGTGAAAAATGATCCTGTCCTCACCGGCCTACCACACACTGCTGCAAAGGCCTCAAAGTCACTTCCTTCATCAAAACACGGGGCCCACAGAGACCTGCCTTTGTCTCTGCTCCGATCCTCTGGTCTGCAGGGAAAATGAGAGAGAGAACTAAGAAATGAGTGGGATCAGGTAGACCAGGGAGACCCCGAAAGCCAAGCCAGGGCTTCCAGTTCATCCCAGGGATAAGCATGTGTCACTAATGTCCAGGCAGGGGTGGCAGGGTGATAGCCACCCTGGGAGAAGATGACTCTACAATGGTCACCAGAATATATTGGACTAGAAAAAATCCTCAAGGCAAAGAAACCACTAAAAAAATTGATATAATCCTCCAAATGGCACCTAATAATGTTAAGAACCAGGATAATACTAATAAAAATAAGCACTTTTTAAAGAATTCACGAAATGTCAGGCTGTGTGCTTGGTTTATAAAAGTATCTCATCAGAGTCTCTCACACACTGCTAGCCCTAGCAGTAAATATTGGTAAATCACACTGGAGAACAGTATGGCATTATTTAGAAAAGCTAATGACAGGCTCTCATCTGGAAATTCTACTCCGAATGATGTATCACAGAGGGACGCACATACTTGGATACCAGGACACACATACAGAAATTTTCATAGCAGCATTATTTGTTAAAAGTCCCAAACTGGGAACAATGCCAATGACCACATATTTATAGTAGAATGGATACATCGTGACCTAGTCATTCAACAGAACAGGACTCAGCAATGGAGATGAATGGACTATAGTTACCTGCAGCATCATCGATGTGCCAACATACCCCACACACCTGAGCAAAGAAGCAGAGATAAAAGGAAACATCCTGTATAAGCTCTTAACGCTCAAAAACAGGCCAAACTAAACTATTCTTAGGGATATCAGTGCAGATGGAAAAGCAAAGAAATGACTTTTTATTAGTTGTTATGTGATCCATATATTCTGTGTGTCCTTTACTATATGTATGTTATATTCCACAATTAAAAAAAAAGAAAATCCCAGTTGTTTCTCAGAACAATGCTTGAAGGAAGGTAGTGTTATGATCCTCATTTACAGACGAGGAAAAGCAGGCACAGAGAGGCTGCGTAACAGTTCTGAGTTCACACGGCTCACACATGGCAAAGCCAGGATCTGATCCTAAAAACCTGGACCCTAAAGGCCTGGGTTGGAACCACTCTGCCACCTCGCTTGCTAGGGGGAGCAGGCAGGCGGGGATGGCTGCAGCAGGCAGGCCCTGCATAGGAAGGCTGTGCAGACCTCGGCAACTGCAACTGGGTGGAGGCACGAGGGAAGCAGAAGAGGGCATCAGAGCAACCCCAGATTCTGAGCCTGGATAATGTGGAAGATATGGGGGTACCAGGAACAAACATGAAAAAAAACAGGAAGAGAACCCAGAGGTTTGAGAGGATAATATGCTTCCAATCTTTAGCCCAATGTGCCCGCAGTCCAGTACACAGCTGCGAATGCAGGCTGCCACGTGGGAAGAGAGAAGAGAGCTGGAGATCTGGAATTTGCACCTGCACAGGGTTGACAGTGATACCATAAAAGGAGGGGAGATTAGTGGGGACGAGGATGCAGAAAGAAAACAGCACCGATGCTGGGACTTCAAGAATCACTGTGAGGTGCCATAGAGAAAGATGGGATGCACGCAATTGACTGGGGGAAAGTGATGGAAAGTGACTCTCCATGACAAGGAGAAGCCAGGGAGAAGAGCAAAAGTGGACAGTGGTGGCAGATGAGCCCAAGGCTCCTTCCACATGACACAACACAAGAGGATTCCCCACGGGTCCGGGGTGAGGAGAGGAGGGGCTGTGCTCACTCACAGTCCGGGCAGCTGGAGACAGAGTGACCTTGGCCCCCAGATCACAGAAGCAAGGTGAGAATGTGCACACCTGGAAATGCTGGCTGCCATGGACATCTCCTTAATAGCCCCTGTTCTAAGGGAGGTGACGGACACTTATATGTGGTTATGAGCTGAGCATGAGCAAAAACACGTGCTGGCTCCTGTGGCAACCACTATATTTTGTATTAAGTTCTAGAAAAACATTTCTGATGGGACTTTAGCTAGATGCATGTGAACATGGGTTTAAATGATCTTTAAGGGACACTAGCAAATACAGGCCCTCTCTCGCACATAATTAGCCACACACACAAAAATGATATTAATAGAATCAAGAAAAAAAACTGTCTTGGTCAACCACATGGCATTTTACAAGGTAGTTCATACACTTCCCCTGGAATGTTATGAATTTAAAGTTGTTCTGAAGATTCTGATTTTACCCTTAACTGTCTATTCTCCAGCTTTATTACCTCTAATGGATAAGCTCTGAACAGGGTTAGGAGAGTAGTCTGTGTACACACAGTGAGTTTGAAGCTCTCTTGCTCAAATGTTGGAATTCAGCCTCATAGATAATTTTACAAAGTTACATGGTAAAAGTCTACATAAGCATTTATTTGTACATCCAACTAGCTATAATAAATCATCTAAAAGGTGAAAATCACAAGCAAATGGTTGTAAAAGTTGAGCAATCAGGCTTAATAGCTTCTTAGAATTTTGATGTTTAAAATTTCCATGTACATTTATATGGCATTTTCTAAGTATACTGCAATAAAATCATAGCCTTACTCTGAGAACATTATCAGACACCACATCAGCTTTTCCCCAGATTTCATATTTAGTGTCTCTATTCAATACCACCCTGCTGCCTCACAAGGAGCGTTTAATACCATTTCTTTCCTGTGTTTCCTGGCCATCGTTTTGAACACACTGTATCCCACTGGAACCTCACCTGGGAGTTCTAACATGATGTATGCTGCAGACACTCCAGCACAGCACGTGAAAGGAAGGCCGTAATCCTCCATTCTTACTTCTAAGAAGGTTATGTTTACTGTGCACGAAGTGTGTTCCTGAAAAGCAGCACAGCTTCTATAAAAGAAAAGAGCTGATCATTAACCCATGAGTATTCACCCACATAAAATATTTACCCAACACATTTCATAATCCTTTTTCTGGAGATCGAGTTTTTTCCTAGAGTACACTTTGGACCATCATTTTATGCTGCAAATATTTCACTGAGTGGCCCTTTGATGTGTGTAGATTGTGAGGTTGCAAATTTGCACTTTCTTCCAGACAGTGACAAGGAAGGGGGGCTCTGTTACTACAGACGCCCTCCACGGCCCTGAGAGACTTCCCTGTCCAATCTCCACATACAGTAACTCTTCTACACTGGAAGGGCCAGCACAAGTTCTTCAGCCTTCTGACTTTGTTAACCTTCTTTCTAGACCACTAACGATTATGCACTATCTCCCCCAGAAGTCCCGTGTGGGTGATTGTTTTGCTGTCTAAGCCTTGAAGGCCCAGGCTCATGATATATCTGGATGTCTATGGGACTAGTTTTCAGCAATAGCTGAAAAAAATGAATCTTACTGCTCTGAGGCATACTTTGTGTTTTGTTCCCTAACTAGGTTTTAGGAAGACTGATAACACGAACATGTCACACTGCTTTCAACCAGACGCCTGGCCATGCACAGGCCTGAGAAGTTCTTTGAAAGATGAAGCCAGTGGGACGGATAAGGAGGCAGTGAGAAGTGTCTAAAAAAGGCAGTAGTAACACCAAATTATTTTAGATGGAGAAATTCTTGCTAGTTTTTAGAGAATCCAGAAAAGCAGAACACCTACTCCAATCCCTCTCTGATTCGTTTGGATTCATTGTAGTAAGTATCCGCCAAAGTGTCATTGACTGTCCAGCACTGTCGATTTGTGTTGTCCCTTGTGTCCGTTATGTTGCAGTCCATGACAAGGGTGGAGCCTGTAAAACCCAAATTCATAAATATTAAATGAAAGTTCTACAAATTTTCAAATTTGTTATCACTTTGCTTTTGAGGCTTGATTATCTTTTGATTACCAGCAATACCCCCCTGGGTCAATGTTAATCTCTTTTCTTCTCTCCCTGGACAGAGATCATGAGGGACAAGTGGCCTTCCGGGGAATCTGCTGTAAAGGGATTCGCATATGCCGACAAATATCACCAGCTTCTGATGAGTGTTTTCCTCAACATCTGGCAACAAATACTACTTCTACTCCTAGCAACATTGGCAAAGAACTTGACAGTTTACAAAGTATTTTCTGCACATTTTCTCCTTCAGTTTTCACATCTTCAATACAATCCTACAATGCAGGAAAAGGGGAGGAGTATTACCCTCATGTTATAGATGAGAAAATTGAAGTTCAGATACATTGAGGGACTTGCCCAAGATCACGCATTAATTAGAGGAAGAAGTGAGATGTGGACTCTAGGTTCCTAATCCCAAGCGCAGTGGTATTTCTACTTCATCAGGTATGACCCTTCCACCCTTATCCTGCCTCCACACATATTCACAAATTATATTTAATAAATCTAGATTTTCACAATTTTTCCCCATGAGCCTAGTAAATCCTAAGTTTCAAGGAGTGTTATTTATTCAAGGTGATTTTTTAAAAAACTTCTTGTGAAATATAAGAGGTATAGTGAAAAGTATAGAATATAAGTGTAAAGTTAATGGATTATTATAAAGCAAACATCTACACCACCTTGGCTCCATCAAGACGATGGACATCGCCAGAACCCGGGAGCCTCTGCACACTCCTTTCCTACTTCCACTGCTCAGCAGTTCGTGAGAGTCATCCACGCTGCTGCACGTAGTTACACTTCATTCAGATAATGGAACGTACTGCTATTTATCTCTTCTGCTGCTATATACACACTTGAATTGTTTCTGGTATTTGCCTAGAATGCATAAGGCTCCTGTGAATGCTCTCATGCACTCTGCACATGTGCACACATTTAATGTATACATACCTGTATACTTGATGGGTAGACAAACCTATCCACCAGTAACACTGGTAGACGACAGATTATGCATATTTTCAACTTCAAACTGGTTCCTAAAGAGGTTGTACCAATTTACACTTCCACCGGCCATGTACAAGTGCTCCTGTTACTTTACACACTCAACAGTACTTGGTACTGCCAGTCTGTTTTGTTTTACCCACCCTGATGTGTACGGTGGTATCACACTATAAATTTAATTTTCATTTCCTCAGATTGCACTTGGGCAAGCACCTTTTCATATTTTTCCTGGCCATGGGGACAGCCTTTGTTGTAAACTGTCTGTCCAAGTCATCTGTCTGTCCTTCTAGTAGGTTGTCTTTTCCTTATTACTTTGAAGGAGTTTTTCATAGATTC
The DNA here is from genome assembly GCF_027409185.1 of Cynocephalus volans. Taxonomy (NCBI): domain Eukaryota; kingdom Metazoa; phylum Chordata; class Mammalia; order Dermoptera; family Cynocephalidae; genus Cynocephalus; species Cynocephalus volans. The sequence goes on along the minus strand of NC_084473.1, from coordinate 89,636,975 downwards.
TGGATATGATACCTTTGTTTGCTTTTTTCACATATTTTCTTCCACTCTATGGCTTGTCTTTTCATTCCTTTAATGTTGTCTTTTAATAAACAGAAATTCTTATTTTGAATGAAGACCTACTTAGCAAGTTTTTCCCTCTCCATTAGTGCTTTGTATGTCTGGATTTATATATATATATATCTTTTCTTACCTTAAAATTGTGGAAGTGTTTTTCTAGAAATGTACTGTTTTGACTTTCCTATTTAGGGCTGCAATCCACTGGAAGTTACAGTTGTCCCTCAATATTCATCTTCCACAGATACCAAAATCCATGGATGCTCAGGTCTCTGATATAAAATGGTGTAGTGTTTGTATATAACCTACGCACATCCTCCCGTATACTTGAAATCATCTCTGGATTACTTGCAATAACTGACACAGTGTAAATGTGATGTAAATACTTGTCATCCTGTATTGTTTAGGGTATAATGAGAAGGAAAAAAGTATGTACATTTTCAGTGCAGTCACAACCATCCATTTATTTTTCAAACATTTTTGATCTGTAGTTGGTTGAATCTGCAGATGTGAGACCCGCATACACCAAGGGCCGACTGTATTTTTACAAACGGTGTGAAAAAGGGGTCAGGTTTCATTTCACTCAAGATTACATCCAATTGTCCAGGACCCTTTATTGAAAAGATCACACTTCCCCTACTTCTCTGTGCTGTCTTGGCCAAAATCAAGTCTGTATGTGGGTCCAGGTCTAGACCTGCAGTTCTGTTTCGTTATCTATCCTTGAACCAGCAGTAGACTATTTAAATTATCGTAACTTTGGGCCGACCCCGTGGCTCCCTCAGGAGAGTGTGGCGCTGGGAGCACAGCGTTGCTCTCGCCGCGGGTTCAGATCCTATATAGGGATGGCCAGTGCGCTCACTGGCTGAGCGTGGTGCGGGCGACACCAAGCCCGGGGTTGCGATCCCCTTACCAGTCACAGAAAAGAAATAAAAATAAAAATAAATTATCATAACTTTCTGATGGATCTTTAAATCTGGTAGTACAAGTCCTTCCATCTAATTCTTCCTCATTAAAAGCATCGTGACTATATTCAGTCTTTGCATTTGCTTATCAGTGTTATGATCAGCTTATCAAATCTGCAGTAACTACAATCTGTTGAGGTCCCCACTATCGTCGTCTTCAACACAAAGGGAAAATGTTCAACAGTTCAGTACCAGACGTGATGTTTCTGTAGGTGTAAAAAAAAAAAAAGACATTTAAAAAATCAGATTACAGATTCCTAGTCTTAGAAGAGTTTAAGAATTTCTTCCATTACTAGTTTTATGAGTTTATTTTTTGAAAAATAATACATTCCTGAATCAATTTTTCTAAATAACTTTTCAGTGTCTGTTGAGAGGTAGATGTATTATTTTTCTCCTTTAGTTTGTTGATGTGGAATAAAAGAATGAACTTTCTAACATGAAACAGCTTCACGTTCCTGGAATTAATCTGATTAAGTCACAATGTATTATCCTTTATGTATGTTGTTGAAATCAATTTGCTAATAATTAGCTTAGAATTTCTTCGGTAATGGGCCACAATAATCAACCACATTGTATATCGACAAAATAAAATTAAGAAAAAAAAAAAAAAAAGAATTTCTCATCTGTTTATGAGATTGGCCTGAAATTTTCTTTGTGATAATGTCCTTGTTGGGCATCGATGTCAAGGTTTTTCTGACCTAATAAAATGAGTTAAAAACCCTTTCCTCTTTTGCTACTCTTGGAAATAATTTGTTTAAAATTGATATTTGTTCACTACATATTTTGTAGAAATTACCAGTAAAGTCAATTGGATCTGGGATTTTGTTTGGGAGAAGATTTTAAATTTATTTAATAGCTGTATGACTATGCGGAATTTTATATCTTCCTGTGTTAAGAGTCTATATGCTGATTTTTAGAAATCTGTTCATTTCTTCTAAATTTTCAAATTGTTGAGAACTAAGTTTTCCAGAATGTTCTTTTATGAGCTTTTTTCAAATAAAATTATTTCTTTTTTTTCATAATCTTTTTAATGCCTGCATGCTCTGCGTTGATGGCTCCTTCTAACTTCAGTATGTGCCTTCTCTCTCAATCAGTCATGCAAAGATTTTTAAATATTGTTCCATTTTTCAAATAACCAACTTCTGGCTTCATGAATCATGTGATTGTATGTTCATTTTCTATTTCATTATTTTCTGTTATTACTTTTTTTAAAACCTTATTTCTTCTGTTTTCTTTGGATTTATTTTGTTTCTCATTTTTTATCTTCTAGAAGTAAGCTCTTAGTTCACAGATATTCAACCACTTTTCTTTTCTAATTTAGGCTATAAACTTTGCTCTAAGCAAATCTTTGCCTATCCCATCGATTTTGATGTAATCCTTTCATTAATATTCACTTTCAAAATGCTTTCTAATTTTATTGTGATTTCTATTTTAATCTATGGGCTACTGAGTTTTTTATTTAGTTGGTTTTTAAACCTATGTGGTTATTCAAGTTATCTTTTTAATATTTAACTGTATTTTGGTCTGAGAATATATATTCTATATGATTTCAATCTGTTGGATTTTGTCGAGACTAGCTTCATATGCGTATGGTCAATTTTATTAAGCATTTCATTTGTGGTTGGAGAGACTGTACAATCTGTAGTAGTTGGGCATTAGGCTCTATATATGAACATCAGGTTATTTATTAGGCATATTTTGTTAGTCATGACAGGGCATTTTGTTTGCTTGTTCTATAAGTTACTGTGAAAACTATGTCAACAAATTTCATTATTACTGTGGATTTATCAATTTCTCCCTGTAATTCTAAATTCTCTCTGTATGTGTTTTAAGGCCATGTTATGTATCTACAAGTTCAAAATTGAACTTTTCATCATAATGAAATATCTCTGTTTAATGATGCTTTTGCTTTAAAATGCACATTAATATTAGTATAATTATACTGACATTATTTTGGTTATTGTTTATTCTGTATTATTTCCTACCCTATCATCTTCAAGCATCTTGTAAATAGTACAGAGATTTTTTTTTTAATTTAATATGACAATCTTTTTATTTGGATCATTTAGTCCATTTTGTTACTAGTGATATATGTATGTTTAAATCAACTCATGTATTTTTGATGTGTTGCATTGGTCCTATATTTATCTTTTCCTTCATGCCTTTTTTGTTTGTTTTTTGGATTCCTTCTCACCTAGTTTTTGATTTTTTTATTCCTTTAACTCTGTATTTTTAAAATTACTATTCTTTTATGGTTACCCTAAGCATTATAAATATATATCCTTGGACTTCTCAAAGTCTGATATTATTGATATTTTTACCCTTTTCTCAGATAATGCACAGTCCTTAGAACTCAATTACATTTACCCTTTTCCCAGCCTATGGTCAAATGCTGTTGTGTACCTTAATTTCATATATATTTTAAATCCATAAACAATCATTATTATTGCTTCATGTAGTCAAGATTCATTTAGTTTTACTCACATATTTACAGCAATATTTGCTTTTCCCTTCCTTCCTGCATAGATGATTAATCATCTGGAAGCATCTCCCTTCTGCCTGAAGAATATTCTAGTATTTTCTTTAGTGTATGACTATAATTGGCAAATATTGTCATTTTCACTGGTTATAAAATTAGGAGGGCTTTTCCTCTCAATATGTAACCTTTATTGTTTCTGTTAAAAATTCAACCAGCAATTTTATTTTTGCACACAGAAGGCATTTTTCTTTTTTTCTCTACTTTTAAGATTATTTTCGGTTTTGGTTTTTTACAGTTTCACTGTGGTGTATCTAGGTATAGTTTTATATTTATTTATCCTGCTTGGGTTTCTTTGGCTTTCAGAGTGTTTGGATTAACGTCTTCTGTCAGTTTGGAACATTCTCAGCGTTATCTCAAATAATCTTTCCTCTACCCCCATTTACTCTTGTCTCTTATATGTGATTATACACGTTAGGTCTCTGTATCCTCTTTCTTTTAATCTCATCTCTATATTTCCTATTCTTTGTATCTCTGTGCTTAATCCCAGGTATTATCTCCTATATTTTACTTCATTAATTCTCTTTTCAAATATGTCATATGCTACTAAAACTTCATTGAGTTTTTGGTTTTGGTTATTGTATTTATTAGTTCTGGACATTTTATTCGTTCCTTTTCAAATCTGGTATGCTGCTATTTATAGTTTCCAGTTCTTTTTTGAAAATATCAATCAGGTCTTTTCCTTCCTTGAACACAGTAGGCACAATTTCTTTGAAAATACATTATCTGATATTTCTATATCTGGAGTCCTGTGGACCCGTTTCTGCTGTATATGGTTTACCATCTAGAATTTACTGAGTCAAAAGTCAGACATATTTTTTAAGGTCCTGAATACATATTTGCATTGTCCTCCATACCAATCTAGTTATTTATTTATCTATTTAACAACTATTTACTGAAATTTACTGTGGTCTAGGCACTGCTCTCAGCGCTGGTGATAGAGCAGGGAACCAAACAGACAAAAAGCCTGTTCTTAAGGAGCATAGATTCAAACAGAATTAGAGATACAAAAAAACGTTTAAAATATGTGAGATAGTGATAAGTGCTTTCATGAATAATGAGAAAGTTAAGCAAATGAGGCATGATGGGGAGAGCGAGGCGTGTATTTTAATGCAGTGGTCGGGGCCCTGACGGAAGTGAGGGAACAAACCATGTGGCAGCTGGGGAAGAGCATTCCGAGCAGAGGGATCAGCCAGTCCCCAGACCCTGAGGTGGAGCTGTCCCCGAGGCATTCAAGGAATGGCAAGCAGTCCAATGCAGTCAAAGCAGAAAGGCTGAAGGGAGAGGGATAAAAATTAACTGGTAGGAGAAGCAAACCATGGAGGGTCATGCTGGGCATGGGGAGGACTCAGAATTCTATTCTGAGTGATATGGGAAACCTTTGGAGAGTCTTAAGCACACATTTTAAAGGAATTGCTCATATTCATTACCAGTAATGTATTAGAACACTATATCACCCTTGCTAATATTTGGTATTTTATATATATTTTTTAATCCTTACCAATTTCATAGACGAATATTTTTTAATGTCTTTCTTTTATTGCAAATGAACATTTTTTTTCTTATTTTGTTGGGGTTTTTTCCTTCTGTAAATTATTTGCCTCATTTAAGTTGTTCATTTTTCTTGATTTGTTTATATGTTTACATATAAGTGGTATTACCCATTTTCTGTCATCTCTGTTTCAAACATTCTCTGCTAGCTTATCATTTACATTTTAACTTTACCATTTTTCATACATACAAACATTTATATTTTTTATGCTGGTCTAATTTTCCTATCTTTTCATTTTGATTCCTTCCACTGATTTTATGCTTAGAAAGTACAGCATTCTGGTATTTAATAATTTTATAATTCTTACAGTTGCATAAGTAAATCCATTTCAATTTAGTAATTACATGAAATAAATACATCAGTGTATGTGAAAAGAACAAAGTCCTCATTAAGTTAATTACTTCAATAATGGTGTCTTAAGTGCATTTCTGAAAAGGGAGTTTGGTGCTTTAGAGCAAGCATGATGCTGAGGCTGCCCAATGGAAGGGCAGATATTTGCCCACACACATGAGCTATAGTAATTGTGTCCCATGTGAAAACAGGCTTTATGCCGCCTAGAGGAATAATTATCAAAGCCAAAGAAAGCTTGTTGACATCAAGACACTGGCTCAGAGTAATTCAGAGGCAGCACCAGACACCAGCCTGTCTGGGAGTCTTTTGTGTTTCACTCAAGTTGGTTGCAAGACATTCCATGGATATTTTCAAAATGAACATGTGCCTAAAACCAAAACATTTTATGGGCTATGTTGAATTTTACACTGCATGATTCTTAATAACACGTGTGGATATCTGTACTAGTTTTAAATTTTTAAATGGATGTTATAGTTTTTATTTTTTTAATTTTGAATTGTTATTTTTAAATTTTTTCTGTGGTTTATGCAAAGATTTATTTATTTATTTGTTGAATCACAATTGATTATACATATATATATATATTTTTTTTTCTGTCCTTTTTTGTGACCGGTAAGGGGATCACAACCCTTGGCTTGGTGTCATCCACACTGTGCTCAGCCAGTGAGCGCACCGGCCATCCCTATACAGGATCCGAACCCACGGTGAGAGCGCCAATGCGCTCCCAGTGCTGCACTCTCCCGAGTGAGCCATGGGGTCAGCCCGATTATACATATTTTGGGGGTGCAAAGTTGACATATGTTGATCAAATCGATATTATTAGCATTTATATTATTACAAATCATATTTATTCTTTTAAATAATTAATTAATTAATTAATTTTTAATTTTAATTTATCAATATACAATGTAGATGATTTTTGTGTCCCTTTACAGATTCCTTTTTCCCCCGTCCCTCTCCCCCTCCCACCCATCAACATCATATCTGTTCATTTGTCTTAACTAGCTCAAGGAATTGTTGTGATTGTTGTGTCTTCTTCCCCACCCCCCATTTGTTTGCATATTTATTTATTTTTAGCTCCAACAAATAAGTGAGAACATGGTATTTCTTTTTCTGTGCCTGACTTATTTCACTTAATATAATTTTTTCTAAGTCCATCCATGTTCTGAGCAAAAAAAATTAAGCTAGAGGCATAATACTACGAGTTTAAACTATACTACAAAGCTATAATAACCAAAACAGCATGGTACCAGCATAAAAATAGACACATGGATCAATGGAATAGAATAGAGCAGCCAGAAATCAACCCATACACCTACAGCCATCTGATCTTTGACAAAGGCACCAAGTCTACACACTGGGGAAGCGACTGCCTCTTCAGCAAATGGTGTGGGGAAAACTGGATATCCATATACAGGAGAATGAAACTAGACCTGTACCTCTCACTGTATACCAAATCAACTCAAAATGGATTAAAGAATTAAATACACACCCTGAAACAATAAAACTCCTTAAAGAAAACATAGGGGAGACACTCAGGGAGGAGGGTTGGGTACAGACCTCATGAATATAACCTCAAAAGCACAGGCAACCAAAAGAAAAATAAACAAATGGGATTATATCAAACTAAAAAGCTTCTGCACATCAAAAGAAACATTAACAGAGTGAAAAGACAACCAACAGAGTGAGAGAAAATATTTGCAAAATATACTTCTGACAAAGGATTAATATCCTGAATATACAAGGAACTCAAACAACTTTACAGCAAAAAAGAAAGAAACCTAATTTAAAAAATGGGCAAAGGAGCTGAACAGACATTTCTCAAAGGAAGATATATGAATGGCCAACAGACACATGAAAAAATGCTCAACATCACTCAGCATTTGGTAAATGCAAATCAAAACCACACTGAGATACCATCCCACTCCAGTTAGGATGGCTAAAATCCAAAAGACTGAGAATGATAAATGCTAGCAAAGTTGCAGAGAAAAAAGGAACCCTCATACGCTGTTGGTGGGACTGCAAAATGGTGCAGCCTTTATGGAAAATGGTATGGAGGTTCCTCAGACAATTACAGATAGATCTACCATATGACCCAGCTTTCCCCCACAGAGGAATGGAAATCATCATGTTGAAGGGATACCAGTACTCCAATGTTTACTGCAGCACTATTTACAACAGCCAAGAGTTGGAACCAGCCAAATGTCTATCATCAGATGAGTGGATAAGGAAACTGTGGTATATTTAGACAATGGAATACTACTCTGCTATAAAAAAAGACTATAGATTTTAAAGCATAGTACTGACAAACGATTAAACAATGAAGATTGAATTCTGATGCTCCTTCCAAAAGAAAGTGCATTCTGAGTTTAGAAAACATAAAAATGTTTTCATGGCACTCTTGTGCTTTTGTTTTTATATATACTTCTTTAGCTCATCAAAATTTAATTTCATTTCTGATGTGATCTAAGGAAGAAACTACATTTTCTCCAAATTTAATGAGTTATACTAACATATTTATTATATCTCCCTTTCCCTATACATCTTTAAATGCCACAAATCTTTTTTACTAAATTCTTGTAAGTTTTAGGAATTATGCTAATTTGTTTATTTGATTTCTGTTGTTCTTTTACTTTCAGTCCTCTATTCATATGCAAACACCAGTATTTACTTGTTCTAGCCTACATTATACTTTAATATTTACAAGAAAAGGTATTTTTTCTATTCAATTTTTTTTGGCCATTTCTAGCATTTTTGAGATAAATTTTAGAAATTCTTTGACAAGGTCCAGGACATTCAATGAAATTTAATTGGTATTATATTAAACTTATGTATTAATCAAAGAGAAATAACATTTTTAATATTTTGCTCCCATTTAAGAACATTATATGGAATTTCATTAAAACATGTCTTTTTTCATGTCCTACCCTTAAAATGTTGTAATTTTTAAAAAATGTAGGCAAGACTTTCAAATTTCTTATTCAGTTTATTTCTTAATATTTTGTTATTTTTATTGCAGTTATTAACACCATTCCCCAATTACATAATATATGATTATTTCGGGCATGTAAAAATGCTATTAGGTTTGAAAGTTTATTCTGTATTGAAATAACCTTATTAAACAATTGCTAGTAGTGGTGATTTTCTAGATAATTTTCTTAAAATTTCTAAGTAAATATGCATAGATCATTTAAAATAATTTTATGTTTATCTGTCTCCTTCCAAGATTTACATCTCTTGCCTTTTAATTATCTAAATACATTGACTAAAATTTCCAAAGACAGGAGCAAGGAACAAAGTCAAGAGAAATATAACAGGTAAACTTGTCTTTCTAGGTATTTACAAAATCCACAAGCGTATTCACAAATGAGTGATAAGTAGACAATTATCCTTTATTACAGGCATTATTATTTCCTTGAAAATTTAGAAGAACTCTCCTTGAAACATATAGGCCTAGTTCTCCTTACCAGTTTTTTTTTTTTTTTTAATAAGCTTTCACATTTTTAAGTCTTTTTTATCTGGATTGCTCTGCATTTAGGGGATTAGATTTTGTGGAAGTTTATTTATCTTCTCCTCCCTCCACCTCCACCCCCACCTCAGCTTAAATATCTGGCAACTTATTATTCAGAAGCAACTCTGGCACTTATTATTCATTTTGGTTTTCTCTTTTAATAAATTTATCATTTTCTACTTTTATTTTTGTTGTTTAGCTACTCTTCTAAAATAACTAAATGGTTAATTTATGTATTTTAATTATATCTACACTTATTAATAATAACGATGAGATTTAAAGATATAAACATGTCTAGAGTGCAGCGTTAGTCACATGCCATAAAGTTTGATATGAAGAATCCTCACTATCGTTATTTTGTAAGTATACTATAACTGTAGCTTTGGTTTAATCTCTAACCAAAAAATCAAATAACTACAATATGGGTTTGTTGTTTAATCTTTCTTTTTAAAAAATTGTTGATGGAGTCTGGATGTGTTGTCCCCACCAAAGCACATGTGGAAATCTGCTCTCCAGTGTGGCAGTGCTGGAAAATTATTGGGTCATGGGCACAGATCCCTCATGGATGGATTCATGCTCTCCCTGGGGGACGGGGGGTTAATGAGTGAGTTCTCGCTCTATTAGTTCCCACGAGAGCTGGTTGCTTAAAGGACCCTGGCACATCTCTCTCTCTCTCTCTCTCTCCCCCTCCCTCCCTCTCTCTCTCCCCCTCCCTCCCTCTCTTTCTCTCTCTCTCTCTCTCTCTCTCTCTTCCTCTCTCTATGTGATCTGTTTGTACCCGCTGGCTGCCTGCCACCTTCTACATAGAAACAGCCTGAGGCACGTGACAGATGCAACTGTCCCAGAATCATAAGCCAAATACATCTCTTTTCCTTTTAAGTTACCCAGTCTCAGGTATTTCTGTTATAGCAACACAAACAGACTAAAACAATTGTTAAAACTAAATAAAACTCATATATACTTATGGGTACCATGTGATGTTTTGATATGTTTACATTGTGGAATGATTAAATCAACCTCATTAACAAATCCGTCACCCACATACTTAATGAGTAAAATTCTTTGTTTTGACTTTAATTATAAATTTCTAGATATACTGCATTATGATTATACCATGTGGTCTATATAATTTCCTCTTTGGGGATTCTGTTTTTCACAGATGTTTATGACACTGATCTTTTAAGTACATTATTCTTATCATATTGCTCAAATCTTGTAGATTCTTATTTGCCTAGTAAATCCTGTCAAAGCCAGAGTGTGTTAGTTTCCCACTGCAACTGAAACCATTGTGTTGTCTTACTGTTCTGTCAATGTATGTCTGAGCCTTTAGCTTGACATATTTTGATGCACTGCTATTTGACACATAAAAATTTCTATTTGGGGAGGTGTTGTAATTTGTATTAATATAAATGATCTAATTTGTCATTTAACCTTTTTGTCCTTGAAAAATATATTATGAGATCGAAAGTTTAGTATCACCAACCTGACTGTTTGCATTAAGTTTTGCAAGTGATATCTTGCTTATGCATTAATTTTTAACTTCTAGGTCATGCTTTTTAAGATATATGCCTTTTAAGGAGAACATATGATTGGGTTTTAGTATTCAACTCAATCTGAGCATCTTTTAATGGAGACTTTGTTTAATTTCCTTTTCTTGTCTTCAAAAGGTACTCTACATGTCTTTAGTTTACTGGTGATTACCTCTAAATTTTAAAAAATAATTTGAGCCCTTTTTCTCTTCTTAGGCCACAAACTGAAGCAATGTTTGTTGATCCTTTCCGATGTAAATTAAGAAACATAACATGATAATTTCTCCTCCTCTAAAACACTTTTCAGTGTAAGATAATATAATCCAACCTTCCTGATCAACAGTATTTATTAGTAGTTTTATATTATGTATTGTCTTTTTCAGGAATTATTTTCACACTGCTATTGCCTTTGCATGAACGGATTTACAATAACCATTTACACCCACAGTGCCCATTGCCAGACCTCTGATGCCACAACTTCCCCAAGAGTTCTCTTGCTTTTTAAATTTTGTTGTCTCTCCTGACGAGCATGGGTATATCCAAAGCTAGAAACTGGATGTGTATGGGATTTGTCTTCAACCATGAAATTCAAAATACTCACTAGAATATGTGGACATAATGAACTCTGCCCTTGGTAGTTTCAATGACTTTACTCACCAAGTGGTACTTCAGTTGATTTATCTTTTGGATAAGTGATTGTAGGGATTCTCCTTCCATCTCCAGATCTTTTTGCTCATAAATCATTCCAATAGAAAGTTGCATTAGAATCACATAGGATACATTCCCAAGTTCTTTAATGCAATAGCATGAAGAAAGCACAACACAGAGCAGACCCTTCAAAAACACTGGTCAAGAAAAAACAAAACCCATGGCGTGACAAAATACCACTCCATATATGCACATTTTTCAACAAGAAATAATTGAATTGCTAAAGAGAAAAGAACTAGAAGCTGAGCTAGCAGGAGAGTTCACTTTGGCCATTATATATTTGACATAAATATAAACTAATGAGATGTATAACAAAATCTCATTACTTAAAAATCTGAATACATGTTTCAAGAGGTGTCTACAAGGAAAGCTGTGGCCTAGGTCCTAGGTAGAGAGAACTACTGACCCTAACGCTCTGTCTTCAGTCCACCCTTCCCTCCTCCAACCCTGCTTCTCACATTCTTTTACGTCCTTCCCCTTCTGTTATTCTTCAACTCTTTCATTCCATCACCCACTTTATGACTGTCACTTTGTACTGGCTCTCTGGACTCCTTGCCATTAGTCTTTCTCCACTTCTTTCCTTTTCTGTTTGCCCACCAAAATTTATCAATTACCTACTTAATCCCATATTCTCCTATACATTTGCAGTGGGATGTGGAAAAGTTATAAAATGGAAGCCAGGAAAAATGCAAGAACACATGTCCTATATGATGGCAATAACATTTGTGCCTTCCACAAACTATTTAAATTCAGCATGTCCCAAACAGAAGTTACTTAATGTACCACCACACACTAGATCACACACATGTAAAATCTGGAAGTCATTTTAGGAAACAGCTTTTTCTCTCACCCTCTTCAGCTTCTCAATTCCCAAGTCCAGCTAATTTTACCTCCTAACATTTCTCGGTCTATGCCTCTTGCTTCACTCCTAAGCCTTCTATTTTCTAGTCTCTACTCCTCCTAAGCAATCTCGTTCACACTCACCTCTTCAATTACCATATACAGGCCAATGACTTTGAAAGTCGTACCTCCAGGCCTTCCTCTAAGCTCCGGACCCATATAGGCCATGGTCAGCTTGACATTTCCACATGGGCATCTCAAAGTCACTTCATACTCAGCATAGGAATGACCAAGCTCATGATCTCACTCCGAGATCTGGTTTTTCTCCAGAGCTATCTTATTTCATTGGATAGCATCATCATCTGGTCAGTCGCGTATGCCAAGAGGCCTAGTTTCCTTGACCCACCATATTCCTTACTCTCCATATTAAATCCAATACTAAGACCTGTGGGGCTTACCTCCTAAGATGCCTTGAACCCATCCATATCTCTCCATCTTCAGTGTCAGCATGTTCCCTGAGCCTACCTGATGTCTCACCTGCACTTCTGCACCTGCCTCCTAATCACTACTCCCGTTCGTGTATGGATCATTCTGTGCACAGCAGCCAGACAGCTGCTTCAGAAATGAAAATCATGCCATGCTACTCTCTTGCTCTCAACCTCTCTGGCTGATTGTCATTGTTCTTAGAACAAACCCACACCTTCCCACTTTGGATTTCAGGATTCCGTCTGATCTTGGCCCTTGAGTACTTCTCCAACCTCATCGCCTACTGTGACCTCCCTCACTCAGCATCCATCCAGCCCAACTTGCCTGCTTTCCATCCTTCAGACACACCATGGTCCTTCTTGTTCTAGAGCCTTCACTTCTGCCACTTCCACAGTCTGGAAAAACCACGCCCATTCCATCAAACAGTTAATGCTTCCTGACTGTCAGCATCACTGTTATCAGGGACGTTTACCTGAGCCACTGCCTTCTCAATGGTCCTGGTCTGTTTGAGCTCATATTTTCCTTTCCTTCACTGCCTTAGTCTTCTTGGTAATTACACATCTCATTAGTGGATTATCTGATTAATTGCTGCCTCCCCTCCCTCTCAGGCTTAAACTTCATCGGAACAATAGCGATGGCTGTTTTCCTCACTGTCATGTTCTCTCTGCCTGGCACAGGAACCGGCCTTGCTCGGCACTCAGTAAAATGTCACTAAATGACCATCTGAAGATGAAATGCCCCAGCCTCCACCCCAGCTCAGACTAGCAGCACTCTTCTGGATACTGCGGCAGCCTCCTGTGTGGTCTCCAGGCCTTGAGACCTTCTTCAACATTGGCTTCAACCATTGTCAAGACTGATCGCTCCCATCCCAATGCAGCCTTGTCACTGTGCACTTGCACCCGGCCAAGGGCCCTTCAGCAGCCATGTGGTAAGGCTCAAGTATAAGTGGCCTCCTTGACCTTGCCGCTGTTTAACTCTACAGCCTCAGCTCCCACTGCTCCTCATCTTGTTCTTACTTGTGCGCTAATGAAATTGGCTTTAGATCCAACATAAACCATGACGTCTTCTGACACTTCTACACTTTGACTTATGCTGTCCTCTCTGCCTAGAACCCCCCCACACACACTTTCTTGACTTCTACAAACCCTACTCATCCTTGAAAATTCATCTGAGAATTCATTTCCTCTCGGAATCCTTCAGTCACTTGCCTCCGTTGTGACTCCTGATTTTTTTTCTCACTCCCCAGACACTGTCTATAACTCTGTCCTTAGCACTGGTGTTAAAATGGTCCATTTATATCTCTCCATTCACTACTACCAGGCTGAGAGTTTCTCAATAGAAGGAACAAGTATTTCATCTTTGAATTATCATTTTTACATTGGCAGGTGTCATTATCTAACATAACCTTTGGCATATAACTCATCATAAATAAATGCTTATTGAACTGGCATAAAATATAGACTATTGTACCTAGTGACTTCTTGAGGTATTTTTTATTTTACCTTAGAAATTTCACCTTTCAAAAAGTTCCCTCATCTACCAATGTAAGCTGAAAGTGTTATGATAGTCAATCACTTGGTTAATAAGTAGATCTGTGCCTAGTCTAGGCCAGGCACTGGGCTAGGTGCCAGGGATTCAACAGTGAACAAGATGAGGAACATGCTTATTTTCAGAAAGAGAACAGTCAGCAGAAAACCCAAGAGCATAAAAATCATAATACCTAATGCAATTAATTTTCTTGATTAAGGGCTCTTAGCAAACAAAATTAAAATCAAAGACCACCGAAAAACATTTAAATCAAATGAGCAATTGCAGCAAAGAACACTGGAGGATGAGAGGAAGAGGACCCAAGTGGGTAGCACAGGGCTGGAGCAGGGAGTCGTTGGGCCCTACGGGTGAAGGGCCCTGGCCTGGATCTGCCTGCAGCCTGTCTCAGGGGCGGCAGGGATCCACCCATGCTGAGCAGATCCCCGAAGGAGGCCACACCATCAAGAGACAGCTCGAGTGGGTCTGACAGAAGTTGGAGACAAACGGGCCGAGCCCGTGGCGCACTCGGGAGAGTGCGGCGCTGGGAGCGCGGCGAGGCTCCTGCCGCGGGTTCGGATCCTATATAGGAATGGCCGGTGCACTCACTGGCTGAGTGCCGGTCACGAAAACGACAAAAAAAAAAAAAAAAGAAGTTGGAGACAAACGTGAAGGTGTAAGTCGAAGAAATATCCAGCCTTTAGTCCTTTCGATCTAGATGAATAAATGTAGAAAACAACTCTCTACTGAAGAAAATGCAGAAACGACATAGCAGGGGTTCCTTGTCCGGTGTGTATAAAAGGCAAAATGCTTGTCTGGTCACTGAAGGCCCGAGTTCTGGCCCTGTTTCTGAAACTAGCCAGCTTTGTGAACTTCAGTAAGTTGCTCCCCTCCTGGGCCTCTGTAAAATAATGGCTTGAGCTGAACTATTTTTAGGGTTTCTTCCATCCCTAAGATTCTGCTTTCAAACCTCGAGGGCATATGTTCAAGAGAACTGGCTACTCTGGGTCAAGAACTAAAGTCCCACGAGCAGTTGCTTATGCTGGCACCAGTCCAGAGCCCCTGACGTCTGCAGAGCCAGAGGCAGGGAGAGCAATGCTGAGAATGTCTGCCATTCACCGAACGCCTGCACCTTGTCAGGCACCTACCTACTCTCAAGACATGCTCTCATTGAATTTTCACAAGTAAACCAAGAGCTCTGAGAATTCTGTTTTTGCAGAGAGAAAACTGAGCTCTTCACGCCCTTCTGCCTCACTCTGTGTACCTGATTCTAACAGTGGCGGGGTGGAGAGCCTGCTAACATTCAGGAAAATCAAGATCAGGATCGCTTCTGCGCAAAGCCAGCCAGCTCACACAAAGCACAAGGAAGGCCCGGTGACAGACACGAGCACACTTACTGATGTTCACAGTGATGCCGTTTAAAACCACGTACTGTTTCCCCATGTGCGTCAGTCTGGCTCGACATGCATAGTTGCCTCCGTCCTCGGCTGACACATTCTGCACCAAAAGCTTTTTTTCCCGAGAAGTAAACCGCTCCCCTTCAATCTCTTTACAGTCCTAAAGAGAAAAAAATTTTTTAAAAACACCAAAATTCAATCCAATGGATATTTGGGGGTACTAGTTACACCCCTAGTCAGCACCATCCCATGAACTGTGGGAGACACAATAGGCCTGTGTGGCCCTAGACCTTAGGTAATTTACAGTCTAGCTGTAAGATAATAGGTAGGTAGGTAGGTAGAGCTACGGACTGTCCCCCCAAACTCGCTGAAGCTTAACTCCCACTGTAACTGCTGAGGGTGGAAAATCCTGTTATGAATCGGTGGTTAGATCGTGAGGACCATGCCGTGGTGAGTGGATTAATCCATTTGATGGCTTAATGGTGGTCATGGGCATGGTTCTGACGGCTTTAAAAGGTGAGCACATGAGAAGTTCTGTCTCTTGCTCCTGCCTTTCTCACAATGTGATACCCTGTGTCATTGAAGCCACCACCAAAGAAGGCCCTCACCAGATGTGTTCCCCGGATTTGGACTCCCAGCCTCTGACACTATAAGCAATAAATATTTTCTTTACAAATTACCCAGTTTCAGGTATTTATGTTATAAACAACAGAAATGGACTAATACAGATAGACAGACAGACAGACAGATAGACAGATATACATAGCAGGAATTCCTTGCCCAGTCTCTCTGTGTGTATCCACATGATTTGACAAAGAATATTTTACAGGCTAAAATGAGTGACACAAACATTAAGTCTAATAGGAACTGAGAGGACAGAGGCCTATGCAGGCTGGAAGTAAGACTTCCTGCAGGAATACTGCGCCTGGGTCATGAAGGATTTTGGCAAGAGGCCATGAACAGGCAGGAATGTCCTCCACCTACAGGGGCCTGTCTCTCCCAGTGGACCCCCATCTAGTGGCACCAAGCCCCTTTGCCAAGGCTGCAAGTCCAGGTGAATAGTGACTGCTCCTCTGTGTTATAGGCTGTTACATCTTCTCCACCAATCAGGGGTTGGACTTTACCAAAATCCAAAGTAACTCTTCACCAACATCCTATTTGGAGGCCTGAACAATAGTCAAAGAATGCCAGCCAGGCTTAGGGAGAGCAGATGTCACAGAACTTCTCACGTCACCCATGCCTCCACTGCAACAGGGAACAACCTCACACCCAGCCAACTGAAGAACAGCTAGTCTGAGGAAGGCCTTTCTCTCTTGTCATCCTCAGCAGCCACCCAGAGGACAAGCCTCACCATCCTGCAGCCCTGTGAGAGACCCTGGCCATTTAATGTAATAGATAAAACAAACATGTAAACTCCTAATTAAATAAAGATGTAATTGCCCAGGTACTGAGCTCTCTCATCACCTGGTCAATCACGGTACAGAGCCATACTTCATTCTCCACCATGGAACAGTGTGAATGGATCCACCTTGCAGGGTGAAACTCAACAAATAAAGCCAGAATGAACCTTTGTTTATTTACAATGTGAAATATGGCTTCCTAGAAGTCTTACATTATTTCCCTATAAATACCTTATATGGGAAACCACATCATAATCAGACAATTGTTTACCAAATAGAATGGGAGTTGCTAGTGAGTCAGAGCGGTGAAGGCATCAGACTAATAAAACATGGTGTCTCCTTCTTTAGAGAACAGGCAAACACGAATTGGGCCTCTTGTTCTATGTCCTGCTGCTGAGCAGTCTTCTTTCTGGTCAACTCATTGTTTCTTTCAAGATATGCAAATATTTAATCATATTAACATTAATCTGGACTGCCTCTATTCTGATCCACCTGGAGCATTATTTTACATTTTAAATTCTCAGCAAGCCTTGATTTTTATTTTAGAATTTTAAGGTGACATTATACTAACAAGATTTAAAATTAAAATATTAATAATAATAGCTGCTAACATGTGAATATGTCTTTATATTTTAGACACCAAGAAGAACAACCCCGACTCAGCATGTACAATGTTTCAGAGACACAAAACAGCAACATGCATTCTGCTAAGATGCAGTGGGTATAGGAGAGTGACGGAGATAAAACTGCTGAGCAGTCAGAGGCCATCACAGAAAACCAGGAAAAGAGAATGAACATCTGAAGCTCTCAGAGCGAGGGAAAATGATGATCAGATTTGCAAAGCAAGACCAGAAGATGACCAGAGCTGAAAGCATGGCGAACCACAAGTTCTAAGACCCAAATATAGAGGATGAAAATCCAGTGACGATTATGAAGGAAAAGACAGAAAAAATTAAATAAGATAAACAGAGACAAACAATGAGTGAGTCTCAGAAGGAAACAAGGAGGGAGTTCCAGCTGACGGGAGCGTCCCGCAGGGTCGGAGGCCACCAGGGATCACCATCAGGATTGAAAGTGAATGTTGGTTTGGCAACTGGAGAGCCGGAAGTAACCCCATCAAGTGCGGAGGCAACACAATGGCAGGGACAGGAAACCATTGCATTGAGCAGGAACTTAGGATTGTTGCTTTTCCAGGTGTGGATACTTCATCACCTACATGAATGGATGTTCTGATACCGAACCTTTTCCTCCATAACCCCCTCAATCTCAAGGACCACCTCTACCCTCAGTTTCAATTCTCCCTGGACTTTGTTATTATCCAGAATTACTATGTCTCAAAATTCCTAAAATCAAATATACTACTTTCTGATCATAATTCCCTATTATTCCAGCTCTTTGATTCCTTTATTTAAACTAAATAGCATATAGTTTTTATTTATTTAAGTCCTTATTATGTACCTATGATGAGCTTATTACTAAGTCCTTATTATGTATCTATTTAGTGAATAAATGATCTATTACTGAATAGATTATATTATTTAATACTCAAAACAATGCTATGAGGCCATATCTCTCAGTCTGGATTTAGTTGCAGGAAACAAAACCATTCTAGCTATTTTATGCAGGAAAGGATTCGGGACAGGATATTAGGTGCTTCACAAAGGCCATGGATGTACTCGAGGAGTAGCATCTAGGCCAGAACCCCGCAGCACAACCAGCTGGCTGTGAGAGCTGCTGCCTCTACCACAGCCACGAAAGTGGGGAATCCAGGCTGAATGCACCACCTGCAATTCAGAGATGAGGAGTTGCACTTAAGCACTAGAGTGTGTCAAGTCATTCCCTCCAGTAGAGCCACATCAACAAATACATCAGCTCCCACCAAGCTTAAAACTGAACCCTGGAACACCACGGCCGAAATTCCCATGTCTCCAGCCCATGCTTTCCAGTAGAAAAAGCAGGAAGATCCACCATCCTCACCTTCACCTTTTAGCAATGCCAGCTGGAGAACCTGATCCACATCTAGAACCTTAGCTGCAGGCGACTCTGGAAAGTGTAGGGTGCTTTTGATAGTTTGCTCTTGCATTCTAGCTTGACAGCCTCTATAGGATGAAGACGCTCACCACGGACAGTGAGTATCTGCCCACTGTGTCTATCACAGCTTTCTATCTGAACTTTCTCTCCATGCAGCCCACTTCTCTGTCTTAGCTTGAATCAGCCCACTTAACTCCTCTATTTCCTCCTAATTACCAGTTTCCTTCAGACGTCATTTCCTTTCCTATCCTTCCTGGCCTCGTGTGTCCATTACTTTAACCACTTCAACTCTATAACCCTTTGTCCTTCCAGCATATGCACCCTGGAAAACTCCCATCCTATGTCAGTCCGTCTTCCCGCCCCTACACTCCTACCACCAGGTGAGCACTACATGAATATGTGTCCTGGCACCACTGCCATTGTATGGCTTTCACCTTGGACATTCCTTGCATGTCCTTCACCTCTCTCTCCAGCCTATGTTACTCTTTCAACTTTTCCCCATAACATCTTACAGTTAACGGAGGAAATAGGGGCCACCAGGCATGAGTTCCCCCTTCCTCTTCTCCTTTTCTGTCATTTTATCAGTTCTGTCCATACACTCTCTTAAATGAGCCCGACTTCTTAACCAAATTCCTAAAGTAGCCTAAATGGCCGACATGCCACTGTTCCTAAGCCCTTCCAGTTTATTTACCACGGTGCCTACAGAAAAATTTTCCTAAAATGTAAATTTGATCATGTCACTATCCTGATGGTGTGATTAGATGTTGAAATACTTAAAGGGGAAAGGGCTGTGTTTAGGTTAGCATACAAGGTCTCTGTTTTCTAGCATCACCTTGCCCCACTCATACATGTACCCTAAACTCCAAGCAGTGTCCCCAAGCACCATTCTCTCTCTCACTAATGCTTCTGCACATGCTACAAGGACTCTCTTTCATTATTAAATCCCCAGAGCCTTGCACAGCACCAGGCAGATAAAAGGCTCCAAATACTTGAAGAATTGATTCTAACCCTCTTGTTTTTCAGGTGAAAACACTGAAGCCCAAAGAGTGAACCAAGGTCTGAGAACTAGTGAGTGGCAAAAACACAGCCTAACTGGTCACTGAATATGAGCAGGCGTGAGAACTTCAGGATGGTCCCTCCCTCTTATACTGTTTGCCGGCTAGCCTCCTCCTACCTTCTCAAGCCTAGTGATTGTGTTTTATTTATTTTTCAAATATTGGTGCCTGAGCCCCATGCACGGATGATCTCAGTTAATAGAGGGTGAGGCCAAGCACCTAATTTTTAAAAAGTACGTAGGATAAAATTTGATGCCCACAGATGACGTGATCCTATATATCGAACAGCCTAAAGACTCTACAAAAAAACACTTGGAGTTGATAAATGATTTCAGCACAGTAGCAGGATACAAAATCAACACACAAAAATTTGTAGCATTTCTATTCTTCAATAGTGAACATGCAGAAAGGGAAATCAGGAAAGTCTGCCCATTTACAATAGCCACCAAAAAAATAAAATACTTAAGAATTGAGTTAACCGAGGATGTGAAAAAATCTCTATAACGAGAACTACAAACCACTGCTGAGAGAAATTAGAGAGGATACAAGAAGATGGAAAGATATCCCATGCTCTTGGATTGGAAGAATCAACATAGTGAAAATGTCCATACTACCCAAAGTGATATACAAATTCAATGCAATCCCCATCAAAATTCCAATGACATTGTTCTCAGAAATGGAAAGAACTATCCAGACATTTATATGGAATAATAAAAGACCACGCATAGCCAAAGCAATGCTGAGCAAAAAAAATAAAGCTGGAGGCATAACACTACCTGACTTTAAGCTATACTACAAAGCTATAATAACCAAAGCAGTATGGTACTGGCATAAAAACAGACACACTGATCAATGGAATAGAATAGAGAATCCAGAAATCAACCCACAGCCATCTGATATTTGACAAAGGCATCAAGCCTATACACTGGGGAAGAGACTGCCTCTGTAGCAAATGGTGCTGGGAGAACTAGTGATCAATATGCAGGAGAATGAAACTAGACCCATACCTTTCACCATACGCTAAAGTCAACTCAAAATGGATTAAAGAATTAAATATACACCCTGAAACAATAAAACTTCTTAAAGAAAACATAGGAGAAACATTTCAGGAAATAGGACTGGACACAGACTTCATGAATATGACCCCAAAAGCACAGGCAACCAAAGGAAAAATAAACAAATGGGATTATATCAAACTAAAGAGCTTCTGCACAGCAAAAGAAACAATTAGCAGAGTTAAAAGACAACCAACAGAGTGGGAGAAAATATTTGCAAAATATACATCTGACAAAGGATTAATATCCAGAATATACAAGGAACTCAAACAACTTTACAAGAAAAAAACAAGCAACCCAATTAAAAAATGGGCAAAAGAGCTAAGTAGGCATTTCTCTAAGGAAGATATACAAACGGCCAACAGACATATGAAAAAATGCTCAACATCACTCAGCATCCGGGAAATGCAAATCAAAACTACACTGAGATACCATCTCACCCCAGTGAGGATGGCTAAGATCCAAAAGACTCTGAACGATAAATGCTGGCGAGGTTGCGGAGAAAAAGGAACTCTCATACATTGTTGGTGGGACTGCAAAATGGTGCAGCCTCTATGGAAAATGGTATGGAGGTTCCTCAAACAATTGCAGATAGATCTGCCATATGACCCAGCTATCCCACTGCTGGGAATATACCCAGAGGAATGGAAATCATCAAGTCGAAGGTCTACCTTTTCCCCAGTGTTCATCGCAGCACTCTTTACAATAGCCAAGAGTTGGAACCAGCCCAAATGTTCATCATCGGATGAGTGGATACAGAAAATGTGGTATATCTACACAATGGAATACTACTCAGCTATAAAAAAGAATGAAATACTGCCATTTGCAACAACATGGATGGACCGTGAGAGAATTATATTAAGTGAAACAAGTCAGGCACAGAAAGAGAAATATCACATGTTCTCACTTATTGGTGGGAGCTAAAAATAAATAAATAAATTCACACACACACACATACAAACACACACACACACACACACACACAAAGAAACCGGGGGTGGGGGGAAGAAGACATAACAACTACAATTCCTTGAAGTTGATACAACAAGCAAACAGAAAGGACATTGTTGGGTGGGAGGGGGGAGAGGGAGGAAGGAGGGAGGTTTCGGTAATGGGCCACAATAATCAACCACATTGTATATTGACAAAATAAAATTTTTTAAAAAAAGAAGTACAAAGTATTGTTATTATAATGAAAAAAAAATTTGATGCCCACTTAGGATTGTTAATCACAGCTGGGAGTTCAGCTTCAAGTCCTACAGAAATAGAAATTTACACTGGATAATAATAAATGATTAAAACACTTCCTATGTTGCTAATGATCACCTGGTTCTCAAAGTCTGGTAATACTGGAATAGAAGAGAATATTTTTTTGTCCTTAGGCTAGTAATCCTAAGGCTTGACAAGCCTTCTGAAGTCATGTAAACTAAATCCTCATTTTATAAGTGAGCAAATGAAGACAACACATCTGGGATTTGACACTGATTAGAGGCTGAGTAGACTCTGAAAATCTGCCTTTCTATGAATGTCAAGTGCTTTTGTACCTATGACAATGGGTCCAGGTCAGGAGGAAAAAACTGTCAGAAATGTCCTACTGTCAAGACTGTAAAGAGTCATAATACTGGTGCAAGAAGGTGATGGTTTTGAGGCTGTGAGGTGGAAGATGCCTGAGGTGTGGAGTCTGAAGAACATACACAGAGGAGTGTGTGACAGCATGTCCAGAGAAGTCCAAAGCTGGGCTTGAAAAGTGAGTGATGCCAAAGTCAAAGCCAACAGAGACTGCGGAAACTGAGGCCTGGCAATCAATACCCTCTGAAGGGAACAAGAGTCTTTTTAATAGTTAAATTGTAATCAGAGCCAATGCTAACAAGAGGAAAATGAGGTAGGGCATGTGAGGTGCATGTCACACATCCTGACACAGCAGGTGTTGAAAGAATGCTTGTCACTGTAATTTTTTTCATTGGCCCAATAGTTGAAAGAAATATGGAAAATATTGGAAAGTAGAAGGAACTTGGTGGGTATTCATCTATTCAGTACATATTCACTAGACATCTGTGCAGTGGTTTTAATGTACCCCTAAGAAACATGTATTGGAAGCTTAATCCCCAGGGCAACAATGTTGAAAGGTGGAACCTTTAAGAGGTGATTAGGCTACAAGGGCTCCACCCTCATGAATAGATTAAGGTCATTATTGTGAGAGTGGGTTTGTTATAAAAAGATGAGTTTGGTGTCCTCTTGCTCTCTCGCTTGCTTTCTCTTTGCCCTTCTGCCATGGGAAGATGCAGCAAGAAGGCCCTTGCCAGATGATGGCCCCTTGATCTTGAGCTTCCCAGCCTCCAGAACTGTGAGAAATAAATTTCTGCTCATTATAAATTACCCAGTATGTGGTATTCTATGTTAGCAACACAAAATGGACTAATACAACTTCCTCAGTGCCAGGTATTATACTCACAGGTGCAGAAGGCAGTGGTGGTAGCTATAAAATCTATAAAGATGCCTTTGAAAAGTTCATCAAGATGAGCTTTTCATTAATGGCAAACTAGATGTTTAGAACTAAGTATTGTACTTAGAACAACCAGAAAAGGTGAACTAATAAAAACAAACAAACAAACAAAAACAAGCAAAAAAAAAAAACAACCCACCTTCTGGTTGAAGACACTGGAAAATTATTACAATAGTGAGACATTGTGAGGCCAAAATCCAGCAGAAGAGGGACTCAGTCATGTGAACCTGGCATGAGAATCTGCTTTCCTTCTATAATCATCTGCTGATTCTGAAGGTGATGCCTGACAGACTGATAATACAGTGCTTTCAACAGAGTTATCGGCTTAGGGGACAAAAAATTAGAAAGCCACAGAGTCTGTTTGAACCACTGAAGTAACAGCCCTAAGAAAGATTGAATCAGTCCTAGCTTCACTGAATGAATTAAAGTAATCCAGTACACCTAGCCTGTCAGAAGCAAAAGCAAATCTCTTCCTGAGTATTACGATGCACAGAGCCTCAAATGAATGCTACTCAAGCAAAAACAACCAGCTATATGAGGAGATAAGGCAATGTGATGTCAACCTAAAAGAAATGACAGACAAGCAAAGAAACCAAGTAATGGAATTATCAACATGGACTCTAAAATAATTGTATTTAATTTGGTCAAGAAATTAAAATATGAGATTAAGAAATTCAACAATGTACATCAACTATAAAAAAGGACAAATAAGAATTCTAGACTTGAAAACTACAATAACTAAAATTAAGGAATGACGATGAGTTTAATGAAATGTCTGACAGATCTGAAGATAAAAGTAGTAAATTGGAAAACGGTTCAGAAGAAAGTATCCCATTAAACATATGCACATGTGCTGAAAAATAACTCATAATAAAGAGAATGCATATGAAATATAGGAAATACATATTTTTAAAAAGATCAAGCATGCATTAAATTGAAGTACCAGAAGGAGATGAAAAATAGAATAACATAAAAGCAATATTGAAAGAACTAGTGACTGAGAAAATAATGATGAGGGAAGAAAGACATCAAGCCATAATTTTTAAAAGCACAGGTGGAATATATACTAAGAAATCTGTATCTCAACTCACCATAGCAAAACCAACTAGAATCCATAGACAAGGAAAAAACTTTAAAAGTATTCAGAGATAAAGGCTATTACCTTCAAAAGAGCAAAAATAAGAGAGATGGTTTGATTTACTGCTCATATGGAATACCGGAAGCCATAAGACAATACGATATGTTCATAGTGCTGAAAGAAAGTACATGCCAACCCATAAAAGATATCTTACAAAAATTAAGGTAAATAAAAACTTTTCAGACAAGCAAAATGAAATAATCCATAAGAAAATTCACACTAAGGAAATTTTGGAGGGATATAAGGCAGAAAAAAAATTATTCAAGAAAGATGCTCAGAGATACAGTGCAGAATGCAGGGCAAGGCAAAGGTTAAATATGTGAATAAATGTAAAAGAGGGTAGACTGAGGACAGCAACAATAAGGTCTCATCATGCCTACAGTATCGGAGAATTAAAATCATTAACCACAATAGCATGTAAGCCAGACGATTGATATACAGAGTTAAAAAAATTCTAAGAATCATTCTTTATTTAGGAAGTGTTAAAGGTACTAATTTATATTAGACTTTGACAAGTCAAGAATAAATGTTTTTCTTTCTATAGTAACCAGTAAAATAATGGTTTGAAATGCATACTATCAAGTTAACAGCAAAATAATAATAATGAATACTTAGTTAATTCAAAAGGTAAGAAAAAAGGAGGAAAAGAATATAGAGAAGTTATGATAAACAGAAAATAAATATTAAAATGATAAGTTTAAACCTAAGCACATCAGTAATCCCATTAAATATATTGACCAATATTCCTAGTGGAGTAAAAATTGCCAGCTTACGATTTTAAAAAATGCAAATATATGCTACTTATAACAGAATCACCCTAAAATATAAAAATGTAAAAAGTTGATGAAAGTAAAAGATAGTAAAAAAGGATGGAGCATGTAAGCTCCTACCACAAGAAGACTAATGTAGCTATATTAGTACCAAAGAAAAGTAAATTTTAAGGCATAAAGCCTTAAGAAAAAGAGAGGTATTCTTTATTATACTAAAAAGTTGCATAAAATAATTTTAAATATTTCTGTAAGTAATAATATAATTTCAAAAATATAACACAAACATTGATGAAATCAAAAGAAGAAATAGAAAAATCACACTGGGTTACTTTAATGTCTCTAAGTGACTAAAAGAAAAAGGAAAAAAAGTAAATAGGTAGTGTTGAATAATACAGCTAACAAACCCAAACTGTAGTATTTGCATTCTTTTGAGGACACATGGAGCATTTATAAAAGTTGACCATATGCTGGGCATGAAGCCATTCTCACCAAATTTCAAAACATTAAAATTTGTTGTCATAGAGTTGTTTATAATAGTCTCTAATGATTCTTAGTATTTCTGTGGTATCAGTTGTAATATCTCCCTTTTCATTTATAGTTTTTATTATTTGGGTCTTCTCTCTTCTCTTTTTAGTTAACATAGCTAATGGTTTGTCTATTTTATTTATCTTCTCAAAAAACCAACTTTTTGTTTTGTTGATCTTTTCTATTGTTTTTTTGGTCTCTATTTCATTTAGTTCTGCTCTGATCTTAATTATTTCTTTCCATCTACTATCTTTAGATTTGGATTATTGTTGTTTTTCAAGTTCTTTGAGGCATAGTGTTAGGTTGTCTGGAAGATATGGATGTTTCTAGACATAGACAAACTATCAAGACTGAACCAAGAAGAGATAAAAAAACCTGAAAAGACAAATAACAAGCAAGGAGATGGAAGTGGTAATTAGCAATCGTCCAACAAAGAAAAGTCCAGGTCTGGATGGCTTTACAGCTGAATTCTACCAAACTTTTAAAGAGGAGTTAATACCATTTCCCCTCAAACTATTCTAAACAATTGACACAGAAGCTACTCTCCCAAACTCATTCTATGAGGCCATAACTCTGACACCAAAACCAGATAAAGATACAACAAAAAAAGAAAATTACAGGCCAGTATCCTTGATGAACCTAGACACAAAAATCCTCAACAAAATATTAGAAATCAGTATACAGCAACATATTAAAAAAATTATACACCATGATCAAGTGGGATTCATCCCAGGGATGAAAGGATGGCTCAACATACGAAAGTCAATAAATGTGATACATCATATCAACAAACTCAAGAATAAAGATCATATGATTATCTCAATAGATGCTGATAAAGCATTTGACAAAATTCAACATCCCTTCATGATAAAGACTCTCAACAAATTAGGTATAGAAGGAAAATATCTCAACACAATAAAAACGATTTATGACAAGCCCACCACCAGTATTATTCTGAATGGGAAAAAACTGAGGTCCTTTCCCTTAAGAACAGGAATAAGAGAAGGATGCCCACTCTCACCACTTCTATTTAACATAGTACTGGAGGTACTAGCCAGAGCAATCAGGTAAGAGAAAGAAATAAAGCGAATCCAGATGGGAAAAGATGAAGTAAAACTTTCTCCATTTGCAGATGACATGATAGTATATACAGAAAAACCTAAAGACTCTATCAAAAAACTCCTAGAGCTGGTTAATAACTTCAGTAATGTTGCAGGATACAAAATAAATGCCCCCAAATCCATTGCATTTACATACTCAAATAATGAACTAACACAAAGAGAAATAAAAAATGAATCCCATTTACAATTTTCATGAAAAAAATACCTAGGGATCAATTTAACCAAGAAGGTGAAAGACCTCTACAATGAGAACTACAAACCATTTCTGAAAGAAATTAAAGAAGACACAAAAAGTTGGAAAGATATTCCATGCTCTTGGATTGGAAGAATTAACATTGTTAAAACATCCATACTAACCAAAGCGACCTACAGATTCAATGCAATCCTCATCAAAATACCAATGACATTCTTAACAGAAATGCAAAAAAATCTTATCTTTCATATGGAATAACAAAAAACTCTGAATAGCCAAAGCAATTCTGAGCAAATAAAATAAAGCCAGAATCATAACACTACCTGACTTCAAAATATACTACAAAGCTATTGTAACCAAAACAACATGGTACTGGTATAAAAATAGACATTCAGACCAGTGGAGTAGAATTGAGAACCTAGAAATCACTCCTCAGGCTTACAGCCATCTGATATTGGACAAAGGCAACAAAAATCTACATTGGAGAAGAGACTGCCTCATCAATAAGTGGTGCTGGGAATACTGGATATCCATATGCGGAAAAATGAAACTAGATATGCATCTCTCACCATACACTAAAGTCAACTCAAAGTGGATTCAAGACTTAAGTATAAGACCCAAAATTGTAAAATTATTAAGGGAAAATATAGGTGAAACACTTCAGCAACTAGGTCTGGACACAGCCTTTATGAACATGAGCCTGAAGGCACAGGCAACAAAAGAAAAAATAAACAAATGGGACTATATCAAACTAAAAAGGTTCTGCACAGCAAAGGAAACAATCAACAGAGTGAAACGACAACTACAGAGTGGGAGAAAAATTTTGCTAACTATGCATCCAACAAAGGATTAATATCTATAATATACAAGGAATGCAAGCAATTATGCATTAAAAAAACAAATAACCCAATTAAAAAATAGGCAAAGGATCTGAATAGACATTTTTCAAAGGAAGACATACAAATGGCCAACAGGTACATGAAAAAATGCTCAACATCACTAGTCATCAGGGAAATGCAAATTAAAGCTACATTGAGATACCACCTCTCCCCAGTTAGACTGGCTATAATGAAGAAGATGGTGAATAACAAATGCTGGCAAGGGTGTGGAGAGAAGGAAACACTCCTACACTGTTGGTTGGACTGTAAATTAGTACAACCAATATGGAATACAGTATGGAGTTTTCACAAACAACTACAGATAGATCTTCCATACAATCCAGCAATCCCACTTCTGGGTATCTAACTGGAGGAATGGAAATCATGTTGTAGGGATACCTGCACTCCTGTTGCTTTGACCCCCACAGATTTGTCATCCCACTTCCCCTGGGTGATGGAGATGCAAAGGATTACTCAAAGCCCATCTCTTCTGAGCAGTGAAAAGTCCTGAAGTGGTTAGCTTCCCCAGAACCCTCAAGTGAGAGGCATCCCTTCCTTGGGAAATTAACCCCAAATTGGGGTTCTCTTCCTGCATTTATCTTCCAGACCAGGAAGTTACAGGAAGAGAACATAGGTAGGGCTATAGTTTAACAATATAGGCTGGTAACTTTCAGTGAAACAAGTCAGATGACATTCCATTAGACAATTAAGTGATCCACCAAAAAAAGCTTGATCTAGCAAATATTTCTTCTCCCTCCAGCAATTTTCCAGTATCTTTACATATCAATCAGTAACTAGTCTGTCTTCGAGCCAGCAACCTTGCTGTGTTAGAATTCTTTATCTTACACCAGAGACGTATAGCCTGAGGAAAATTTCCTGTCCTTTGCAAGGTCAATATTTGAAACTGCAAGGCTTTGGAAAACCAGGCCCTGTGAAGTACATTCGCTTTAAGAATCCTCTACACACTCCCATGTTCATTGCAGCTGTTTATGATAGCCAAGACATGGAACCAACCTAAATGTAAATCAGTGGATGATTGGAATAGGAATCTGTGGTGTATATGCACCATGGAATACTACTCTGCCATATAAAAGAATGAAATTCTCCCATTTGCAACAACATGGATGAGCTTGGAGAAACTTATGTTGAGTGAAATAAGCAAAGCTCGGAGGGATAAATACCACATGTATTCACTCATATGTGGGAGCTAAGAGAGAAAGAAGGAAGGAAAGAAAGACCACAGTAGTGCATTTGTCTTGCAGAGGGAGAGAACATTCCTTGTGCTACAAAGTGGGGGAGGGGAGAGAGAAGGGGTGGGAGGTTGGGGATAACTGGGTGGGGAACACAGGGTACAAATGTGATTTGTGGTAATGGGTTTGCTGCCAGTATGAATCTGGCCCTCACATCATGGGCACGAGGGGTGACAATCAGCTTCGTATCTCAGAAATATTCATAAAAAACCCCACAAATACACATTTTTCATAATCCCACCACAAGTTTTGTTCATTATGCTCTTTTGTGATTAAAGATAAAATTATCATGTTCAATTTTATGGAATAAAAAAGAAAAATGCGGATTTAAAAACAAACATTAAAATTCAATAGAGTATGTTCTCTGTCAAAGTGCAATTAAGCTTCATACCACAAACAGCAAAGTAACTTAAAACAAAACAAAACTACATTTGCAAATTAAGCAACCTTTCAAAATCAAGAAGAAATCAAATTGACCATTAGGAAATATTTTGAATTGAATGGTGGTGAGAATATATCAAAAACCTGTAGAAAGCAGCTACAACTGAGCTTAAAGGAAAATTGCAACTTTAAATGCATATATTATAAAAGAAGAATGGCTCATAATTAATGATCAAAGAATCAATCTCATAAAGTTAAAAAAATAAGAGCAAATTAAAACCAAAGAACATGTAGAGAAAAAAAAAAACTAGATGATATCAGAAAGTAATGAAACAGAGAACAAGCTAATTACAAAACGAGATTAACAAAGCCAAAACTTAGCATTTTGAAAAGACTAATAATGCTGATAAATCCCTGGAAAGAGTAATCAACAAAACACAAGAGAAAATGGAAGTATATGACAGGGAAAGTGAAAAAAGAGACACCACTAAAAATGCTACAAATATTAAAAAGACGATAAGAGTATATTTTGAATAATATCACCTCAATAATTTGAAAATTAGTAGATGAAGCAGAAATTTTAAAACAAGTACAGCATGCTAAATCTGCTCCAAGAATCGAAAATCTGAATAGTCCTACAGCTATGAAAGACACTGACTCTGTAATTAAAAACCCTCCCTCAGAAAGAATTCCAGTCCCAGCTGGCTTCACTACTAAACTCTTAAAGCATATAAAAGAAGAAATAAAACTAATCTTAAACATTTCTAGAAAAAAGAAAAGTAAGACTTTTTCCCCAACTTATATTATAAGGCCAGCATATCCTTCATACCCAAATCTGACAGGATATAAGAAACAAAAATTGCAAACCAATATTACTTATGATATAGATGCAAAAATCTTAAACGATATATTAGCAAACCAAATCTGGCAATGTATAAAAAGGGTTACTCACCAAATTGGGTTATTCCAGGAATGCAATATTTATGTAACATTTAAAAGTAATCCTTTTTATTCAGCACATTAACAGAATAAAAAGAAAAATTATATGAAAATTCAAAAGGCATTTTGCAAAACCTAAGATCAATGCATAATAAAAGTCCAAGCAAGCTAGAAAAATTTTCTAATTGGATAAAGGAAACTTATTAAAATCTTAAATCAAACATCACATTTAATGGAAAAATGTTAAAAGCATTTTCTTTGGTGAAATGACACAAAGATGATGTTATCACCACTCCTGAAATGGCAATAACATTGGAGTAGAGTAATAACACTGGAGTGGTGGTAACTTCTGGAGTGTTCTGGAGTTCCTAGCTAGTGTAATAAGGAAGTAAAAAAACATAAAAGTCATAACAATAAGAAAGCAAAAAACTAAAACTGTCATTAATCTGCAAACAACACGACTATATGTGGAAAATCCAAAAGAATCTACAAATCAATCATTAGGATAAACAAACAAATTTACCAAGATTCCTAGATACGAGGACAATGTACAAAAATAAATTGTGTTTCTTTAAACCAGCAACAAAAAGAATATAAAAATAAAAAAACATACTATTGCAAAAGTATCTAAAAATATCAGTTTCCCAGGAATAAGTTTAATAGTGTATAAGTGAGATAACCACTCAGCAAAGTATAAAACGTAGTGGGTTAGAAATCTTGATTCTCCTTTGATCTTAGAATAGGATTTTTAGGTAATGCATGAATGAGCCAAAAGGCTCTTGATTAGGGGACGAAAGTCCACAGATAAGTTTAGCAAAAGCCATCTAATCAATTTTAATCACTGTTTAGAGGTGGCATTGTGTACTTTGACTGTTTCAGGTTGCTGGTTTCATTCTGGCTTGAATGACTATTGACTAACCTACCGATTGTTCTTTAGATATGTCAAGAAAACTGCTTGAATGATGTTTAAATATGCTATAGAAATCACTGTAGGAAGTATGCAGAAAAGAAAATGTTTGCTAAGATCAAGCTTTTATTGGTGAATCACTTAAATTGCCTTATGAAATGTCATCTGGCTTGTTTTACTGAATGTTACCAGCCTATATTGTTAAACTATAACCCCACCTATTTTCTGTTCCTGTAACTTCCTGGTCAGGAAAAAAAATGCAGGAAGAGAACCCCAATTTGTGGTTAATTTGCCAAATGAAAGGAATGCCTCTATCTTGAGGGTTCTGGGAGATTAACCACTTCGGGGCTTCTCACTTCTCAGAAGAGATGGGCTTTGAGTAATCTTTTGTGGCTCCATCACCCAGGGGAAGAGGGGTGACAAGTCCATGGTAGGCAAAGCAACAATAAAACATTGTTGTGAGAAATTTTAAAAAATAAAGTGGTGGGATATATCATGTTTGATTTGAAAGACTCCAAATTGCAAAGATATCAATCTTTGCTAAATTTATTAATAGTTATACTGCAATCACAATTAAAATATAAAATACTGGTTTTTTGAAAATTGACATGCTGATTCTTTTTTTTTTTTTTAATATGACTGGTAAGAGGATCTCATCCCTTGGCTTGGTGTTGTCAGCACCAGGCTCTCCAAAGTGAGCTAACCAACCATCCCTATATAGGGATCCAAACCTGTGACCTTGTTGTTATCAGCACCACACTCTCCCAAGGGAGCCACGGACCGGTCCTCTGATTCTAAAATTTATGAAAATTAGAGGGCTATATAAAAATAAGATAACCTCAAAGGAGAGGGACAACATGGGAAAAGTAATTGCACCATGTATAAAGACTGACCTATAAATTTCAGTTCAAATCCAATGAAGGTTCTGGTGGTCTTTTTGTGAAAACTGACAAGTTAATTGTAAAGTTATATGTAAAATGCAATGGATTAGAATAGTCAAGGCAATAATTAGGAAAAAGCAAAAGCTAATGGGCTTATATGAACTTCTAAGACTTATTTAATGCCATAATAATTAACAAGGAAAAACAAATAGAATGATAAAACACTACAGAGTTCAGAAACAAATCCACACACAAAAAGCAATTGACTTAAATCAGTGGTGGCATGAAAAGCAATGTGGAAAGAATATGTGAACTATAAATCCACATGGCAAACATTAAATTTGACCCTATCTAATACCACACACATAATCAATGGAAAAGGAAAAAACAATGAAACTTCTAGAATATAATATAGGAAAATATCTTGTTATCTTGGGGTAGGAAAATATTCTTGAGCAAGTCACAGAAAGCACTAACCACAGAGGAAAAAATTAATAAATTAGACTACATTATAATGAAGTTTGAGACCTCATCATAGGAGTAAAAAGGCAAGCCACTGCCCAGAAAAACATATTCACAACACATGTAACCAACAATTACTAATATCTAGATACAGAAAGAACTACTGTAAATCAATAAGAAATAGATAAGACAAGAGGCCATGGACCAAATTTGGCTCACTGCCTGTTTTTGTAAATAAAATGTTAGTGGAACACACCCACACTCATTCGTATCCATATTGTCTGCAACTGCTTTTGCACTACCAAAACAGAGCTGAGTGGTTGAACCAGAGATCATCTGGCCTACAATGCCTAAAATATTTACTATTTGGCTCTTTACAGAAAAAGTTTGAAAACCTCTGGACAAGACAACCAGATAGAAAAGTAGACAAATACTTTCACATGTACTCCGCAGAAAAAATTACACAAAGACACACATCCAATGACCAATAAGCAAGCATAAAGGAGATAGATATTATCATTAACAGGAATATGTTAATTGAAGCCAAAATGAGACAATTACTCAGTCATCTGAATGCCAAAAATTAAAAAGATTAAAAATACCATGTGTTATCAGATACAGGAGCAAAAACAACTCTTGAACACTGCTGCTGGAACTGTAAATTGGCACACCAATTTGAAAAATGTTTTGGCATATTATACTTACTTCAAACTGTTAAGACATACCCCAACAGATAAACAAAAATGGACTCTCTGTGGCTGCAAAGAGACACTTTAAAACTACCAAACAGAACCAAACAGCCATCCAGAATAGGGGTTAGACATATATTCCCATTCTTACAAAATATGTATTTGTTGTTAATCATCATGAGATTTTTCTTTCCTGTAACCAAGCAGGGACCGACTCCTAGAAGATAATGTCAGATCAGCTGCAGCTGGAAAATTTCCTTGCTGGCCTTCAGACAGCCCACTTGGTGCCAATCATCAACCCCTCCCTCTCATTCTCAGGGCCCAGTGCAGCTCCAACTGGACAGAAGGTTGGCTTCAGGGACATCTTCTCTTGATTAGCCCTCCAAACCCCAACCAGCTTTGGTCAGTTTGTTGAGTCTGTGCACAGACCAACTTTGATGTCTTCTAGTTACCTCTTGCCATTAAGAGTCGAATTTCACCTCATTTTAATACTAAATCTCCACCCCAAAATGAAGATAGGACATATGTTACATCTATGTTTACTCATTGCACATGTTCATGACCTCCCTCATCAATTCGTAGAATTTCCCTGAACCTGCTGAATATATATACATGCATACGTAAAGCTGACTCTGCAAGGCGTAAAAATTGGTTCTTGCAGCCCCAGGCCTACCCATGTCTAAGCCCCATAAGGGCCCATCCACTGACCAAGTGGGCATCCAGGTGAGTGCCAGTCCAGCACACTGATACTGACACAGCCACAGGCCTGCCCACACCTGAGCCCTGGAGGGGCCTGCCCACTGACCAAGTGGGCACCCAGGTGAGTGCCAGTTCCATGCACTGACACAGACACAGCAGCAGGTCCATACCTGAGCCCCAGAGGGGTCTACCCACTGAACAAGTGGGCACCCAGGTGAGCTCCATCCCATGCACTAACCCCAGTGCAGCCATCAGCTGATGCTGAGCCCCAGAGAAGCCAGCCCACTGACCAAACAGGAGCCGAGGCAGCCCATTTCACACTCACCTGTATTGATACAAGAGTCACATAAAGAGTCTACAAATAGAGGAGGAAGTCTTTCTCCTCATAGCCCACTCCAGAGTAACAGAAGAAACAAGCGTCCTACCAGATGACCAAATAGCAACAAATAATATTAGAATTACAAATAAACAAGAAGATAAGATGTCACTGAATGAATATGGTAATTCTCAACTACCAGACCCCATAGACCAGGAGACACTTGAGTTGTCTGAAAAGGAATCCTGAGCTACGATCTTAAGAAAACTCAAAGAGATAAGAGAAGAATCAACTAGAGAATACAATGAAACAAGAAAAACTCCATATCATGAAGGAAGAAATTTACAGAGATACATACCTTAAAAAGAAATGAACAGAACTCCTAAAAAGGAAGGATTCACTCAATGAAAGAAAGAACAGAAAGCTTGAGCAGCATGCTACAGCAAGCAGAAGAAAGAATTTCAGACCTTTTTGAAATAATCTAGGCAGGCAAAAAAAAAAAAAAAAAAGGAAAAAAAGAATTTTAAAAAATGAAGAAAGTTTAAGAGAGCTAGAGGACAACATCAATTGCACAAACATCCAAATCATGGGTGTTTCAGAAGGGGAGGAGAAAAGAAAAAGCACTGAAAACCTATCCAAAGAAATAATAACAGAAAACTTCCCAGGTGTAGGGAGATATGTAAACCCTTTAGATCTAGGAAGCCCACAGATCCCCAGACAGATGACAACCAAAAAGATCCTCTCCAAGACATATTATAGTCAAACTGGCAAAACTCAAAGACAAAGAGAGAATTCTAAAAGAAGCAAGAGAAAAGCATCATCACCTATAAGGGAGCCCCATCAGATTAACAGCAGACTTCTCAACTGAAACCTTACAGGCCAGAAGAAAATGAGATAATATATTCAAAATACTAAAAGAAAAAAATTGCCAGCCAAGAATTCCATATCCAGCAAGGTTACCCTTCGGAAATGAGAGAGAAATAGCATATTTCCCAGACAAATAAAAATTATGGGAGTTCACTACCATGTGACCAGCTTTGCAAGAATTCTCAAAGGAGGCCTGCATCTGGAATCTGGAAAACAATAATCACTATCACAGATTTACAAGAGAGAGCAAAACTCACCATTAGAACCAAAATGCAAACGAGAAAGAGAAGCGAAATCATGTTACCTCAAAAACCCAAGTAGCACTGAAGATGAAAAATAAAAGGGGAAGAAAAGCACAAATGTCATTCCAAATGGGGGAATTTCATTCTTTTTTATGGCAGAGTAGTTTTCCATGGTGTATATATACCACATTTTCCTTACCCAATTGTCCATCAATGGATATTTAGGTTGGTTCCATATCTTGGCTATTGTGAACAGATAAGGGATGAACATGGGAGTGCAGGTATCACTTTGACATGATGATTTCCATTCCTCTGGGTATATACCCAGAAGTGGGATTGCTGTATTGTATGGAAGATCTATCTGTAGTTGTTTGAGAAACCTCCATACTGTTTTCCATAGTGATTGTACTAATTTACAGTACCACCAGCAGTGTAGGAGTGTTCCCTTCTCTCCACACCCTCACCAGCATTTGTTTACTCTCCATCATTTTGATTATGGCCAGTCTAATTATGGCCAGTGATATCTCAGTGTGGTTTTAATTTGCATGAGCTTGGAGAAACTTATGTTGAGTGAAATAAGCAAAGCACAGAGAGATACCACATGGATTCACTCATAAGTGGGAGCTAAAAGAGAAAGAAGGAAGGAAAGAAAAATCACAGTGGTGCATTGGACTTGCAGAGGGAGAGAGCATACCTGGGGATTTAAAGTAGAGTGGGGGAAAAGGGGATGCAGAGTGATGTCAGGAATAATTGGGTGCAGGAGACAAGGTATAATCGCAATTTGAGGTAATGGACATGCTGTCAGTATGGATTTGGCCATCACATCTTGGGCATGAGTGGTGACAATCAGCTTTGTATTCCATGAATATTCATAACCTATAACAAATAAATAAAGAAAAAGAAAAAAAGGAAAAAAAGAAAACAACAAATGATATTTAAATCATCTAAACAAAAAGCAATATAATGACAGGAGTAAAGCAATACTTGTCAATAACAACCCTAAATGTAAACGGATTAAACTCCCCATTGAAATGACACAGACTGACTGATTGGATTAAAAAGCTGGGCCCAATGATATGCTGTCTTCAAGAGACCCACCTCACCTGTAAAGTCACACACAGACTAAAAGTGACTAAAAGTGAAGGGATGGAAAAAGACATACCATGCAAATGGAAACCAAAAACGAGCAGGAGTAGCTATTCTCATATTGGATAAAACAGACTTCACACCAAAAACCATAAAAAGAGACAAAGAAGACCATTATGTAATCAAAAAGGGATCTGTCCAGTTAGAAGACATAACAATCATAAATACATATGCACCCAACCCTGGAGCATCCAGATATGTAAAGCAAACACTCTTAGACCTAAAAATAAAAGATAGACTCTAATATGATCATAGTTGGTGACCTGAACATCCCTCTCTTAGCATTGGACAGATCTCCCAGGCAACAAATCAACAAAGAAACATAGGATTTAAACTAAATCTAAGACCAATTGGACCTGGCAGACATCTATAGAACATTTCATTGAACAACTAGAGAATACATATTCTGCTTATTGGCACATGGAAGATTCTCCAGGATAGACCACATATTAGGTAACAAATCAAGTCTCAGAAAATTTTAAAAAACTGAAATCACTCCAAGTATCTTTTTAGACCGCAATGGATTAAAACTGGAAATCAATAACAAGAAAAATTCTGGAAACCACTCAAGTGCACAGAAACTAAACAACAGACTCCTGAATGACCTATGGGCCAAGAAGAAATTAAACAGGAAATTGAAAAATTTCTTGAAACTAAAGAAAATAAAAATATATCATACCAAAACCGGTGGGATACTGCAAAAGCAGTAATAAGAGGGAAGTTTATTGCAATAAACGTTTACATCAAAAGAATGGAAAAACTTCAAATAAATGACCTAACACCATGCCACAAGGAACTAGAAAAACAACAGCAATCCAATCCTAAAAGTAGTAGATAGAAAGAAATAATTAAGATCATGGCAAAACTAAATGAAATAGAGACCAAAAAGTAGTACAAAAGATCATTGACACAAAAAGTTGGTTTTTTGAGAAGATAAACAAAATATAGAAAGAAATAATTAAGATCAGGGAAGAACTAAATGAAATAGAGACCAAAAAAATTGTATAAGAGATCATTGAAACAAAAAGTTGGTTTTTTGAGAAGATAAATAAAATAGGCGAACCATTAGCTAGGTTAACAACAACAACAAAGACCCAAATAATAAAAATCAGAAATGAAAAGGGAGACATTACAACCGATACCACAGAAATATGAAGGATCATTAGAGATTATTAAAAACAACTGTACACCAACAAATATGAAAACCTGTAGAAAATGGATAAATTTCTGAACACATAAAAACTACCAAGACTGAACCAAGAAGAAATAGAGGACCTGAACAGATCAACAACAAGCAATGAGACTGAAACAGTAACCAGCAATCTTCCAACAAAGAAAAGCCCAGGACTGGATGGCTTTATAGCTGAATTCTATCACACCTTTAAAGAAGAATTAATACCACTTCTCTTCAAACTTTTCAAAAAATTAAAACAGAAGACATTCTCCCAAACTCATTTGAGGCCAGCATCACCCTGATACCAAAACCAGATAAAGAAACAACAAAAAAGAAAATTACAGGCCAATATACTTGGTCAACATAGATGCAAAACTCTACAAAATATCAGCAATCAGAATACAGCAACATATAAAAAAAATTATACACCATGATCAAGTGAGATTCATCCCAGGGATGCAGGGTTGTTTCAACATATGCAAGTCAATAAATGTGATATACCACATCAACAAATCCAAGGATAAAAATCATATAAGTATCTCAATAGATGCAGAAAAAGGATTAGACAAAATTCAATGTCGCTTCATGATAGAAACTCTCAGCAAATTAGGTATAGAAGGAAATTATCTCAACACAATAAAAGCCATTTACGACAAACCAATCACCAATATCATCCTGAATGGGAAAAAACTGAAAGCTTTTCCTTTAAGAACATAAACAAGACAAGGATGCCCACTCTGACCACTCCTATTTATCATAGTAGTGCAAGTACTAGCCAGAGCAATCAGGCAAGAGAAAGAAATAAAGGGCATCCAGATTGGAAATAATGAAGTCACACTGTTCTTGTTTGCAGACAACATGGTTTTAATTTAGAAAAACCTACAGACTCCACCAAAAAACTCTTAAAGCTGATTAACAATCTCAGTAATGTTGCAGGATACAAAATCAATACCCCAAAATCAGCAGCATTTTTATATGCCAGTAACAAACCAGCAGAAAACGAAATCAAGAAAGCAAGCTCATTTACAATAGTCACCAAAAAAATAAAATACCTAAGAATCAATTTAACCAAGGAGGTGAAAGATGTTTACATGAGAATTACGAATCATTACTGAAAGAAATTAAATAGTATACAAAAAGGTGGAAAGACATACCATGCTCTTGGATGGAAAGAACTGACATTCTGAAAATGTACATTCTACAATGCAATCCCCATAAAAATACTAATGACATTCTTCACAGAAATAGAAAAACAATCCTAACATTCATATGGAACAACAAAAGACCGCAAGCAGCCAAAGCAATCCTGAGCAAAAAAAATAAAGCCAGAGATGTAACACTATCTTACTTCAAATTATATTACAAAGCTATTGTAACCAAAACAACATGGTACTGGCATAAAAACAGACACTCTTATCAATGGAGCAGAACAGAAATCCCAGGAATCAACCCACATACTTACAGCCAGCTGGTCTTTG
Source organism: Cynocephalus volans (assembly GCF_027409185.1). Taxonomy (NCBI): domain Eukaryota; kingdom Metazoa; phylum Chordata; class Mammalia; order Dermoptera; family Cynocephalidae; genus Cynocephalus; species Cynocephalus volans. The sequence goes on along the minus strand of NC_084473.1, from coordinate 89,597,425 downwards.
ACAAAGGCAATAAGAACATACATTCGGGAAAAGACTACCTCTTCAATAAATGGTCCTGACAAAGTTGGACATCCATATGCACAAAAATGAAACTAGACCTTTGCCTCTCACCATATACCAAAATCAATTCAAAACTGATTAAAGACTTAAATATAAGACCCAAAACCATAAAATTACTAAAGGAAAAATAGGGGAAACACTCCAGGAAGTAGGACTGGGCAAAGACTTTATGATTAAGACCCCAAAAGCACAAACAACAAAATAAAAAATAAAGAAATGTGATTATATCAAATTAAAAAGCTTCTGCACAGCAAAGGAAACAATCAACAGAGCAGAAAGATAACCTATGGAATGGGAGAAAATATCTGCAAACTATAAATCTGACAAGGGATGATTAATATCCAAAATATACAAAGAACTCAAATGACTCTACAGTAAAAACACAAATAATCCAATTAAAAAATGGGCAAAGGAGGTGAATAGACATTTTTCAAAGGAAGAATGGACAGCAGGTGCATGAAAAAAATGCTCAGCATCACTAGTCATCAGAGAAATGACAATCAAAACCACGACGAGATATCATCTCACCCCGGTTAGACTGGCCATTATTAAAAAGACTGAGGATAACAAACGCTGGTGAGGATGTGGGGAAAGGGAAACTCTTCTGTACTGTGGGTGGGACCGTAAACTAGCACAGCCATTATGGAAAACAGTATAGAGATTCCTCAAACAACTACAAATAGAACTACCATATATGATCCAGCAATCCCACTACTCGGTATATATCCACAGGAATGGAAATCATCATGTCAAAGGGACACCTGCACTCCCATGTTCATTGCAGCTCTATTTACAATAGCCAAGATATGGGACCAACCTAAGTATGCATTGACAGACCACTGGATAAGGAAAATGGGTATATAGACACAATGGAATACTACTCAGCCATAAAAATGAATGAAATTCTGTCATTTGCAGCAACCTGGATGTGTCTGGAGAAAATTATGTTGAATGAAATAAGCCAGGCAAGGAAAGAGAAATACTGCATGTTCTCACTTATAACTGGGTGTTAGAAGGAAGGAAGGAAAGAAGGGAAAGAAAAGAAGGAAGGAAGAAAGAAAGAGAGATCATAACAATACATTGAACTTTCAGAAGGAGAGACCAAACCTAAGGATGCTACAGATGGGGAGCAGAGAAGGAGAGGGTTTGGAGAGTGATGGGTCAGGTAAAGGGAATAAAGAAAAATCATGATTTGTAATAATGAATATGCTTATAATAAATAATAAAAATTTTTTAAAAATTGCTTCTTTCTCCGTTCCTCAGAGGCTGTGTTCCCGATCTACAGATTGTCTTTTCTCTGGAAATAAAGTGTTCCTTTCTTTCCTCTCAGATCTAATGGTCATTTGTTAAAAGAAGGTATTCCCTATGATCCAGCCATTTCACTCTTACATAAAATGCCCCACAAAATTGCATGCACCAAAAGATACATGTAATAATGTTCAGACCAGCTTTACTTCTAATACCCTCAAATTAGGAACAACTAAAAAATCTGAAGATAATAATGAAATACTGCACAGCAATGAAAATGAATGAATTAGAGCTACATGCAAAAACACTGATGCTTCTCACAGTTTAGTTACTATTGAGCCAAGGAAGTAGACACAAAATACTACACACAATATGATTCAAATTTTTAAAGTTTCAAAAAATGGCAAATATAATCTATGTTAGTGTAAGTCAGGTGAATGGTTATCTTTGGGAATCAGGGTTATCTTTGAGAATTGCAGTTTTTGCCAAATGGCAGAGATGGGCCTTCAGAGGTGCTGGTAACGTTTTCATTCTTGACCTTGATGGGAAGGGGTAATTAAAAGGTGTGTTCGCTTTCTGATAATCCAACAAGCTCATGCATTTATGATTTGTGCATTTTCATGTATATGTCATACTTCATTAAAAATATTTTCTTAATGCATGCCCAGCATTGGTACCCAGGATATATAGATACATAAAATCAACTATATGTCAGCAAGAAAATGGTAAGAAAAATGAGAAAAAGAAGTATAGCAAAAAGAATGAGTGGGCAGTCCAGAAGGGATTCAGAAATGGCCAATAAACATATGGAAAAAAGATGGGAAAAGGTGGTCAATCTCATTAATAATTAAGGAAAAGCAAACTAAAACAATGATACAGTAACATTTTATACCCACCAAATTGTTAAAAATAATTAATTAATTAATTAATTAATTAATTAATTAAAGTCTTCCAGTACAAAAAGGCCTACACAAGGCTATAGGGAATTTAGAATATTACTGGCGAGAGAATAAACTGACATAAAATTTTGTATAGCAATTTGGCAACATCAATAAAGTTGAATACTTCAGTCGTACGCATACCCTAAATCTAGCTGTCCTCAGGCTAGTAGTCATGTACACTAGAAAACATCACACTCTGGTAAACGTACATCAACAGCCATGTATAGGAACATTCACTTCCACATTCCTTGTGGAAGAGGAAAACAAAAACAAATGAACATGAAACATATCACTGAAAGGAACAAAAAAGGTAAAAGTTGGCTTTTTGAAAAACCAACAGAACTGAGAAATTTCTGATATAACTAATTAAAAGAAGGAGAGAGAACCAATATATTGGAATAAGGACTAAAGATGGATCTTACTGCAGAAGCAGATATTAAAAAAGAAGAGATAATCTGTAATTATTGAACCATGAACATGTAGTACCCACTCAAACAAACAAATTAATGTGAAAAAAACAGAGATAGGCTAAAAAGTAAGATAATGAGGGGAAGGTGGAGGTTTTATCCAAATGATAAAACATGAGAAAGCCATAATAACCAAAAATTTTAAAATAAATAATTGGCAGGGTAACATCACGGGCTGTTAGCTAACAAATCTATCATAGGCACACAAATCTCTTTATCAATTCTGCCTTAAAAGGTACAACTTAAGGTAGAAAAAGACAAGGGGGTTTTAAAGAAGAGGAGGAAAAATATCAATAGGAAGACTTTTTAAAAATTTTACCTTATACCACTTTACTGAATCCAAAACACAACTCTTCGGGAAGTTCAGATGGCACATAAGAAAGCCATCTTGTCCAACATGTAATATTTGTTCATACACGTCTGATAAATCTGATAGACTGCTTCTTGAAATGTCACACCAGTATTCTTTTAAAACAGGTTTACATGTATTCTGTAACAGCCGTCTGTATTCCTGCAAGAAAATGGCAGATGGGAACCTCATAAACCCTTCAGCAATCACAAAATCAAACGATTCAGCTTATCTTCACATCTTTTCAAATCATATTCAAGGCCCTGTGCAAACCCTCTGCTTCAAACAAAACAATATGCATCTGACAAATCATTCATTACAAAAGGACAAATGGGATTTATGCAGTGGAGAAACTGGACGACAGCTTAACCAAGTGGTTAAACTGAATATCGCCAGTTCGGGGCAAGTGGGCGCCATGTGCCTCTGAGCGTCACTCTGGAGAGAACGCAAAGCACTTACGCAGCGTTCTAGCCAACAAGGTACAGCCTGCACCTGACCACGAGGACATGCCTGACAAACCTAAGTGAAGGGTGTAATATAAACCAATTGCCTGTGTTCCTTGAAAACGTCAGTGTCATGAAAAACGAAGACGGAGGAACTATTCCAGATTAAAAGAGATGGAAGATTCATGGCAACCAAATGCAATGTGTGATCCTGGATTGGATTCTCTACCGGAAAGGAAAGAAAAGGGTTTAAAATGTCATTAATGAAACCATTGATAAGATTAGAATATAAACTATAGGTTAGATAAAAGTATTATGCGACGGCTAAATTTTCTGAATTTGATAACTATACTGTGTTTATGTAAGAAATGTATAAATATCCACTGAAAAGATGCAGGAAATATACATTGAAATATGAAGAGGTAAAGGGGTGTGATGCACACAACTGTAATGACTTAGAAAAGGTGGTTAGAAAATATTGTGTGTAATATACACACACACAGAGAGAGAGAGAGAAAATCATAAAGTAAATATGGGGAAATGGTCTTTAAAATGAGGAATCTAGATAAAGGTTAGACAAGAGTTCTTTACGCTATTCTCGCAAATTTTATTTACATTTGAAATTTCTTCAAAGTAAAAAGTAAAATGATACCGTTTACTAAATTCGTATCATATCTGGATGTTAAAGATTTGGGAGGATTCATGTTCATTTTCTTGCATGACAGACAGTCTCAAAGCTCAAAGGTGACATCTGGGGCCGAGCATCGGAGCACTAGGGCCCGACACTTGCTGTTCCCCGTCCCGCGAGCTTCCCTCGGGCCATCCCGGCGGAGTCGTCAGCGACGCGCGGGTGTCCGGCGGCCCGCGGGACGTCGCACGGGGCTGGCAGAGCGGGGCGGGGAGGCCCGCGGACGCACCCACGTACCTGCTCCGACCCAGAGGGGAAGAGCGAGGGACGCCCCGCACAGCAGCCAGGACGGCGCCCCCATCTCGGCTGCACGGAGGGCGGCGGGAGGGCGCGGCGGGGCGGCCTCCGCGTTCCCTTCCTTGGAGCCGTCTGTCCTCCCGCCCCTGTGACTCGGCGCCCGGCCTGCGGCTTCCAGGACGGGGAGCTCAGACCCACCCGGCCGCGAGGCGGAGGCGGCGTCCGGCGCCCGCAGCGCCCCCGTCTGGCCTCCCTGCGCGTCTCCGGCCTCGGGGCCGCCGGGCCTGGCCGTGGAAAGGGAGGCCCCCAGCGGCTCCGCGGAGAAGCCGGCTCAGGCCCGCCGGGCGAGGACGGCGGGGACCACGGAGGGGACCGAGCGCCTCCACCCGAAGGTAGAGGTCGCCCAGCCGGTCCGGGGGCCGCCCGCGAGTCTCGGGCCTCCCGGTGGCGCACGTCTTTGTCACCGGCTTTCGTCAGCGCCCCGCCCGCGCTTGGCTCAGCCCAGACCCGGCATCCACCGACGGGCGAGGCTGGAGCGGGCAGAGCCGGTGCAGAGCGGACATTCCGGCAGGACCCGAGCGTGCCCGGCCACCGCATCGCCTGCCTGACACTTCCTCGCCACCGTGGGCGGGACAGACCTGGCTCCACCAGGGGACCGTAGCAAGGAACGTGGCATCCCTCTAGGAAGTGGGTTGAAAGTCTTTTTGCCTGATTGGCAGCTAACGAGTCCCTCATCACCAGGATTTTCTGATTAGTTCTATTCCGAGTTGTCCCTACAAATAAACTGTTCATTCGTTTCCAAATCCCTTTTGAGCAGCTTTTACACGCCTTGCATTGGCCTATATGGAACCCCCCCAAAATGGAAGCCGTCCCAAATGGCTTCTAAGAAACATTATTAATCCGCCTGAGTCACGTGCATTCACTTCTGTGGGTCAAACAGCCCACGGTGATGGTGTTAGTCTGTTTCTGTTATGACAAACTACTGGGAACTGGGTAATTTACAAAAACAAAATTTATTGCTTACGTTTCAGAGGCTGGGAGTCCAAAGTCCGGGGAACACATTTGGGGAAGGCCTTGGTGGTGGCCACCGTGACCCAGGAGTCTCACATGTCAGAAAATGGCGAAGCAGAGGGAGCGACTAACCTCTCATGTGCTCTTCTTTTAAAGCCCTCAGAACCACGCCCTGACCACCATTATCAGTCCACTCACTACTGCACGGTCCTGCAATCTAATCACCTCTTCGAGGCCCCACCTTTCGATTACGGTAATAGGATTCCCGCCCTCCACAGTTACAAGAGAGATTAAGTTTGGGGGGACGTTCAGCCCAAGGCAGTGATCTTCAACTACCGAAGACTATTTCTGCCTAAGAGTTCCCGATAGCACCATAGCAACGGGGACCTGTCACTCTGGCCATCAGGAGACACCCCAGAGATATCCCACAGGGCACTGAGACGTAGGAAAGGATATAAAATGTAATCTCCATTCAACAGATGTTTGGCCAAACTATTCCTGGCTGCCTTTGTGGGATTAGAGACAGGGAGGTCAAAGGAGCAGAGAGAAATGCAGGAACGGCAGTGGCAGCAAAGCTTCCTCCGACCGGTGGTGTGCCTGTCGACATCACTGCCTTAGAAGTTAAAAAGAAGAATTTTTAAACATTTACCCTCTTAATTATTTTAAACAACAATAAACCCAGTATATGTTAACAAAAATGTCATACATTTTATGAAAAATAACTATACTTTCTAAAACAGACTTATTGACAAAAGTGGTGTGGTTCTTCATGTTTGCAAATCTCTTTAATGTCTAGCGTAATAGGAGGTGGCTGGATTCGTGTATCTGCTTTTGCATTCAATATCTTACCATGTAATGTATCACATAGTCTCCAAAAAAGTTCACCATACACTAGTGGGAGAATGAGAATAAAAAATCCAGTAAGGTCTTAATGTTATCAAGAAAATAGTTTTGATTTCACAGATCTCTTTGAAGGGTCTGTCAGGGATGCTTAGGGCTCCCACACCTTAAAGACCTCTTTGTAATGCTATAGATGGAGATCTTCACTACTTTACTGCTTTCCTCTAACATCAGCACGTGAGGTTCCTCTGTACATGTACACTTTTCAGGGTTTATGTCCCCAGCCAAAACACAACAGAGGCATTACTATAGAAAATGTCATGTGATTCACATACAGAACTATTGCTGTGAGCAGTGTTGAATGTGATTTCTAAATCTTTTTCTTTATGGTATCTTTATTCACTTCCACCTCATGAATAGATCTGCATTTATGTCCTATCTTATTTCTATAGTTTGAGGACTGACGTGTGCACCAAGTCCATTTGATACAGCTGCACCAAAGCTTATGGAGTTAAGACGGGCCATCACAGACCCCTTGCAGTGCCTTACTCTTATGAAACATTTCTGACACTGCAGTTTGCTAGTGATTCTGTGGACCTGACTGACACACACTTCCAGGGGTGGTCTCTATGTCAAATGTGTTTCCTCATACATGGAGAACAAACCATCTGGCTTTGAAGGCAGAACTGACTTGGAGATTGTAAAATCTGCGATTAAAAACAACATAACATTACTGCAGATTCTCAATTACCTTGAAAAGTTGGAGAAACTGGATTGCATTGTTTGCTAAGGAGAAAGAGGAAAGAAGAAATTCAAACTAAACTTATTTGCAGAGGTCCCAGGTAGACAAGTTCAGGTTTGCTGTTATGGCCATGAAATGCTGCGTTATGCTGATACTTCCTGAATTTAATCACTTCATTTTTCCTCTCTGCTTTTCACTTTTGAAATTTTCTTCTAAAATGTGCATCATGCAATATTTAAGAACTAAATAATTCATAACAAGTCATAATTCATGTAAGCAAGACCCAACCTCAGAAATAGTAAGTACCAAGCTTCCTGTACGTATCCCTCCTACACCCCAAACTCACTATCCTAAATTTGGTGCTTATCATTTGCTGTGTATGTGTGTGTGTATTCCTTAAGCAATTTAAGGTATTCTTGTGTAGGTTTTTTTTAGTGTTCATATAAATAGTACTGTACTGTATACTTAAGTAATTTGCCCTTTTTTCACTCAATGTTATATTCATGACATTAAAACGTTTTGAGAAGTGTTCTATTTAATTCAAGGTCACTACTGTATAGTACTCTATTGCATGAATATACTCCAATTTATGTGTCCATCTCCTTTGGACATTGTGGTTGTTCTAAATTTGTATTTTCCTCTTCAAAGCAGTGTGGCTGTGAAGATTCTTGTAATGTCCTCTTGTGTGTATTTGACAGATTGTGCAGTGAGTGGGACTGCAGGATCATTGGGTAGGTGCACCTTCAACTGTATCAGAAAATCCCTGATTTTTTTCCCCACAGTAATATCCTTCAGAGGATAAGGATTTTGTTGCTTCACACTCTTGGCAATATTTTGTCATTTCAGACTTTTAAATTTTGCCTGTTTTGAAGTTGGATGGTGTAAAAGCTATCTTGTGATTTTATTTCAGATTCCCCTAATTACTAGTGAAGTGGACTGTTTGCCTAGGCTCACTGGCCACTTGTGTGTATTCCATGTGAAGTTCCTTGTCCTGTGTTTCTCCCTTTTAACCACTCAATTCCTTGCCTTCCTCTCATCGATTTATAGAGAACTCATTAAATTCTACCTCTGCCGTCTCATGTGGTTATCTTCAAAGGGAAGCACAAATGTATTTCACCATCTTCTCCCTGCCGCAGTGTTCAAATCCCAGCAGCATCCCTTATCTATAAGACAGGGAGGTTACACCCACTTCTCAGAGGTAACAGCTATGAAATTTGCATAGCAGAGTCTGTGACATGTAACACATGCTCAATAAGCAAAAGGTCTTTATCATCATCTTCCCACCAGCCACTCCTTGTCTCATTCTTTCCCATTTGCAGGTTATTTTTTGCAATGGAACTATTCTTAGTCATTTATACCGTTAGTCACTAGCCTTGGGTAATTGACTCTTCCAATGGTTTATGCTTTTTATGAAGTAAATCAACTTCCTTTAGAGATTCATTACCTCCTTCTGACAGCAGGCAAAAAGCCACATATCTGTGTGTAATGGAGAATTGTGGAATTCTGATGGAATGAATTTTACCTTCAATCCTTTTGATCCTCAGACTAGGATGTGATGCATATTCAGAAGAGCAGCAGGGCAATAATTTTTATTAAAGATTTTGTGTACAAATGTACATTTTACATAATACGTAGTGCTTGTTATTTGTTTTAACTAAATATGTGATGACTTCCCGTTGGACATAACCTAAAGATAAAGTTTCCCAGAGACAGTGATGCGGAAATGAGTTCACTTGGGATGGGCCCAAAATCTAGTATTATTAGGCTGGGGTGGGGGCTGGGTGTTCTACTAGGATCTTTATACCCTTAAAGCCCTTCAGTTCTCATGTTTCCTCCCCACGAGGCTTGAGAATGTATAGCAGGTAGACTTCTACTGTCAGAATGAAGTGAATTTCTGGAATTGGAAGAAGCAGCAGGGGAGACTGGAAGGTGGTACTAAAAGCACGTGGTTTCCTGCAGTCCCAGGCCTGATCTCTCCCTCAAGTGCCACACGTTAGTTCATTCACTCACTCATCAGCTATTTATACAGGTCCCACCATGTGCCAGGTGAGGTTCTGAGTGCTGGAAACACCACTGGAGAGAAGACAGACCCTCTTAGAGATGACAGTCCTTCTAGTGTCTGGTAAATAAGAACATTTAAAAGGATGATTTCAGGTTGATGAGAGTCATGGAAGATATCACATAGGGTGAAGTGATAGAGAGGGTGCTGGGGAAGGCCTCACTACACGAGTGACAGTACAGCTGAGGGCCGAGTGATGGCAAGGAGCCCAGCAAGTGACATCTGGGGGATGAGCTCTCTCTGTGGAGGGAACAGCTAGTGCAAAATCTCTGAAGGAGGAAAGCGTTTGGAATTTCAAAATAACAGAAATGAAGCCCGTATGACCAGAATACAGCAAAGAAGGGAGAGATAAAGGGTAAATGAGGTCACAGAGGTAGGCAGGGACCAGACCATAAAGGAGCCTGCAGGCAAACATAAGAAGGTTGGCTTTTATTCTAGGTGAAATTAGAAACAATTAGAAGATTTAAAGCAGGTAAGATACAATCTTATTTACATTTTTAAAATGTCACTGATCACTAAAATGGCTAAAATTATAAAGACTGTCAATACCAAGTATTGATAAGGATGTGGAGTGACTGGAACTCTCGCATACTGCAGGTGGGAGTATAAATTGTTACAGCTACTTAGTAAAAATGTTTGGTAGTATCTGATAAAGCTAACTTAGAAAACTCACTTCAAGGGATACCCCAAATAGAAATGCATACATGTGTTCACCAAAAGAGACGTTTGCTAGAATTTTCCTAGCAGCAGTATTCATAATAGCCAAAACCTCAAAATAGCCAAAACATCCATCAACGATAGAATGGATAAAACAGGTGTGGTAGAGTCACACAGTGGAATCCTAGGCAGCCATGAGAAAGAACTATGTGCAAACACAGGCAACAATATTGATGAATCTCATAGATGAATCTCACAAATATAGAAAAAAATATAAAAAAATAGAAAGAAAGGAGAGCATACTACATGATTCTATTAACCCAAAGTTCAAAAACAGGCAAAATGAATCTATGCTGCTGAATGTCAGCGTCGTGGTTTCCCTTGAGGCTGGGGCAGTGGGTGACTGGGAGGTGGGTTTTGGTGGGGGATGGAGGGGCAGGGGGCAGATGCTCCGGGCTGGGCATCTTCCTCTCCTGATCTGGGTGCTGGCAGCATGGGTATGTTCTATCTGTGAAACTTCATAGAGCTGCTCACTAATAATATGTGCTCTTTTCTAAATGTAGGTCACACTTCAATAAAAAGTCAAAGAAAATTCACTCTGGATGTCGTGTGAAGAATTGGCTATGAGGGGTGGGTGGGATGGCAAGAGGAGAAATGTGGTCCCAATTAGGAGGCTGCTGGGTAGAAGAGGAAGAGGTGATCTGGCGGTCTAGGCCAAGGACAGTGGAGACAAGATCATGGAGGCCCATTTGAGGTCCTTTTGAACATCTCACTGTTCTTTCTAAGTTTCAATCTAGGTAAAATCAAATTCAGAGAATCACGCCATCACAGGGTTGGAATAGACCCTAAGGCCTGGCCATCTCTTGGGTAGAGTAATAAGCACTCTTCTATACACGGCGCACTGCCTGGTGCAGTAATCAACACTTTTAATTCCTCACAATGACTTTTAATGGCTTTTACGTTAACACACACACGCGCACACACACATGTTCATTCAGCTTATGCCTAAGGGAACTTTTTCCCTCCAAGGCAGCCTATTCCAAACTCTAGCAAATCAGTCCTTAAGGAAATCTCATCCTTATGGCTTCACTTAGAGATTCTTGTTATACGCTTTGGGTCTGTAGGAAGAAGAATCTGGTTTTCCACACTGCCGTGCAACTCATGTTGCTGAAGTTCCTCAGACAATGCTTCTCTCCAGACCACGTACGCAGAGTCAGAGGCTCCAACAGGCCTCAAGGCCACTCACCTGCCAACTAGTGTCGCCTGGCCTCCGAAGCCTGGGAAACAGGGACCCTCATCCTGCTGTTCTACAGGTGAGACTTGTGCGAACATAACCTGCGGTCTGGTTGGGTTTGCACACATTGGTTTTGGTTTGGTTTTGCTCTCACACTGCACACTCACTTGTTCTGGGGTTACGTCGTGAGGCTCCCTCCCACAAGAGTGTCCTTACTTGCCACTCGTGCAGAAAAGGGCAGTTTACTCACTCCAGCTGGCCAGCGACCATCTCTCAAGGAGCAGAACGGCCCTGGACTTTGGTCTTCTGTGGTTTTAAAAGCAAAAACCACATCCCGTTAGTACACAGGTTTGTTCAGGTGCACAAAGCAAGCTAGGGAGCTAGGTCACAGAGGCCGAGAATGAGCCGTTCGAGCAATCAAGCATACAAGTCTTCATTGTGTGTGGTTCCTGTTCCCATGTCATAGTTCACTGTGTGTGGCTCTTGTTTCTATGCAATTGTTTTTGTTTCTATGAGAAGGTCAATGGTTTCTCATGCAGAAGGGAGGGGGTAGTCTGCAGGTCAGACAGGGGGTAAAATGGAGTTACTTAGGTTAAGCAAGCAATTCTACAGAAGCAGATAGCGGACGTTATGAGGGTGTAGGGAGCTCTATTTCATGAGTTCTTGTCTCTCCTAAAACCCGACCCCATGTCCTCCCTCAAATTCCAAAACATGGGGGAAATATTTTTGCTCTCCATGTGACTTTTAGATTGTTTTAAAAGTGCTAACCATGAGCCTAACATTACAAAGAAAATTGGAAAGTAAGGAAAAACGTAAATCTGTTTCAGAGGGAAGAGTGTGAAAAGAAAGTTGTTCGGGAAAGAAACTCACATGATAGAGGGTTTTACATCCCTGGCTGAAATGTTTGGACTTATCATTGGGAGTAGGTGGCTATTGTAGTCTCTTGGTTCGGTGAACATTAGGCATAAAGAAACAGGCTGACTGGGCACTGTTGGGCAGCAGAATTAGGAAGAGGTAAAAGTTAGACAGGGAGGCCATGAGGAAGCTGGCGTAGTGATCCCCCTGTGAGTTGACTGTGTTAGAAATGTTTTTGAAAACTAAACTAGAAAAAAAACCCTTTGTGTTATTGAAGCAATCTTGATTTGAGCGAATGTAGAAATTTCTGAAACATGTAAGGAAGAAAAAAGTCACCCATAATCTCACAACCTAAAGATAATTAATATTGTATTGTCTTTTTATGGGTGTAACTGAGATTATATAATAAATGTAGCTTAATATGCTAACATTTTTAAACAGCACAGATATTTGCCTACATTACTATTATTTGAAATATGATCTATAAGTGCTTATTAAGTCTATTAAATGGATGGTCCATAATTTAGCTTTTCTAGTTTGGTTGGATATCTAGATTATTTCCATTTTTTAGCAATCAGTAGTCAAAATGAAATAGTCATCCTCACCCAAATATCTTTGTCTGCCTCCCTGATCATTTGCTTGGCATAGATTCAGAAGAGACATTTGCTCTTCTCTTGCACAAGCACTGTGTGGCACTGAGAATGCTCACTTTTAAATCATTGCCAAGTAGACAGACAAAAGGGACATCCTTTGCAATGAGCATTTGTTTGCCAATTAAATATTAATGCGGTTGAAAGTTTTGCATAACAGTGACTGCTCCTGGGGGGCAGCCCTTGCCCCCAGATTCATCACAACCCTCTTTAGTTAGCAAGTGGGTGGAGATTTGAGCCCAGGTGTTCCAACTCGCAGATGCTTTTTAATGAACTACTGTTACCAGATAAACATTGTTTAGGGATAAATGTGAGACCCTGCATTTGTGATAAGGAAAGTGTAAGCGCAGGTGAGAAAATGTAGCTTAGTGGCAACAAAAGTGAAAAAGTATTTAGGGTGTTATTGTGTAGTAACTGAAATAGAGCTCCGTACACTCTCATAACGTCCGCTCTCTGCTTCTGTAGAATTGCTTGCTTAACGTCAGTAACTCCGTTTTACCCCGTCTGACCTGCAGACTACCCCCCCCACCCCGCATGAGAAACTGTTGACCTCATAGAAACAAAAAACGTTGCATAGAAACAGGAGCCACACACAGTGAACTATGACATGGGAACAGGAACCACACACAATGAAGACTTGTATGCTTGATTGCTCCAACGGCACATTCTCGGCCTCTGTGACCTAGCTCCCTAGCTTGCTTTGTGCACCTGAACAAACCCGTGTGCCAACGGGATGTGGTTTTTGCCTTTAAAAACCCCAGAAGACCAAGGCGCGGGGCCGTTCTCCTTTGGTTGCTCCTTGAGAGATGGTCGCTGGCCAGCTGAAGTGAGTAAACTGCCCTTTTCTGCACGAGTGGCGTGTGAGTGCGTTCTTGTGCGAGGGAGCCTCACAGCACTCAGAAGCGATCGAGTACAGTGTGGACGGCAGTATCACGGAATATCATCTAACCATAAGACGTGTTCAAGCCCATGGCTGCTGTCCACAGCCTCCAAGGCCAACGAGAAGCTGGAGTGAGTCTCAGGCAAAGCAGGACAAGTGATGCACGATGGCTGAGGAGAGACCACGGAGTGGCAGCCACAGCAGGGTTCACCGCACGGGCAAAAGCAGAAGTGGGTTTGCACATGGGCCGCGCCACACGCAATGCGCTCGCACTGCAGACGCCCGAGGAACCTCAACCTCAGGACTTGCTGAATAGAAAGGAAAAGCAGCGCAGCCCGCGGCACGGCCTTAGTGCAGCCCTCCCAGACGCAGAAGCGTAAACCAAAGGACGCTCGGGATCACCTCCAGGTCAAGGTCCCAAGAAAGACAAGCTTCGGCGCAGCTCTAGAGAACTCAGCAGGATCCTATGAGTCCAGAGTCAAGCGGTTGGACCAGGCTCAACTGGTCTGACCACTGCAAATTTTACAGACGGCTGTGTTAATGTTTGTGGTTCAGATTTAAGGTGAACGTATCAGATTTACGTGGTTTAATCAGCCAAGCCTTCTTCAGGAGAAACCTGAGCAACATGTGGTAAGACGAGCATGTTTTTGTTTTGAAAGATTAATACTCATTTTAAATAGTATCATGTATTTCCTGTAACTCTTCCTTCCCCCAAATCTCACACAATCTCTCTCTCTCTCACACACACACACACACACTTTGGTTGTAAAATAAATGTTATTACACCAAAAAAAATCCTCACTTGTCCTCTCTTGAGCATTTTTTCATGTGTACTCTACTTTATGAATTCTTGCCACCGTAGTGATTCATTCGTGCATTTTGTTTTAGTAGAAGAGGAACAATTTTCCCCTTTCCAACCCCAGGTCATTCTCTCCCCACCTGCTAGCCTGTCTGTGGCCTCCACATGAAGCCAACCTCTCCACACTCCCAGAATCTCCGCTCAAAGGTGAGAAGATTTTCTTGTGATAAATTAGCCTGAGGAAATCACTGATTTTATAATTGTATAAATATTTGGGAAAGCTACTGTATCAAAGATAGCAAATCAGTTCCTGACTTGCTAAAATTGGATTCAGTAGCAGATACTATAGTATTTAAAAGTTAACATCAAAATTATATTCCCTCCTCTCCCTCTGCACCTAAAACCCCAGAGCTTGAAAAAAATACATTTTAGATAAACGATTTTTTTGTTTTATCTGTACTGATCAAGTGGTAAAATTAAGAAAATATATTTCTTACATTTTATATTTTGGGATTCTAGCCCACGTACTGGACAGAGGCTTTCCACATATAAACACCTTGTAACACAGGAAGTCCTATTTTATGGATGTGGAAACTGGGATTCAAAATAACCAGGTGCTTTGCTCTAATTTGAAAACAGTGCAGGAATTTATACCTAGGTCTTTTTCCCAGATGGCATTCCTATTAAGAAATGATTTCAGAGACCACTCAAATTAAAAAGCTATTTTACATTTACTCAGGAGAAGTTATCTGATAAAAAGAGGGAAAAAATACGACTTTTAAATGGCAGTTAGCACTGGTTATTATAATGGTTTGCTTAAAAACACATTCACTGGTAAAATAACCAAAGCAGGGTGAAAAGCTGTTTGAATTCTTCTGGTAAGAAATTATGGACAGACAAGTTTTCTGCATAGCCGATTCCTACATTTTTCTAAGTTTGTGTGTTTTGAATTTTTATTGAAGGATTTATTGACCCCCCTCCCCGAATATGTTACACAAATCTGTCTTGATTGAGACCACCAGCCATCCTTCCAGGTCTGGGGCTGGTGGAGAGACTGCAGCTGAGCAGGGCTCCTGGCCTCTGCACTGCATAACTTTATCTCGACCTTGTCTAATGTTGTTTTTAGGATCCCTTGGTGTCAGTTGCGGCTTCTTGTCTTTACAGCTCCTCTCTACACATTCTATTTGAAGATTCTAATAGGTCTTGAGAGAACCAAGTTTATTCATAGAATTGCTACTATGAAGCTACCATTTTCTGAGGACCTGCTATATGCTAGGCACTATGCTTGTCATAATAATCTTTCCAGTCTTTACACAACTCTGAGTTAGGTATCATACCTGTTTTACAATCGAGTATGCCGGAGCTCAGTCAGTCTAGGGTTTCACACCAGGTAGATGGTGAAGGCAGCGTTTATAGTGGCCTCTCTCAGACTCCAAACTGATCTGCCACCTCCCTGCCCCCTCCCTGTCTCCCCAGGTACTGACAGAGCAGCCTGCCCACTGGAATTGCTGTGAGGTCAGAACAAGGAGACACTGACCAGCTGTGGAGGGCTCTCTGACCTTCAGAGTTTACCAGCTTTAGAGCTTGCATTTGGGACACCCAGTTCTTCAATTCTGCCCACCTCCTGGGTCAAAGGAGAAAATAAATGGAAGCCTTTTGTAAAATGTAAAGGTCTATATAAATATTGCCCTTATCATTTTTTGGACAGGTAAAGGGTTAATAATAATAAGATATTTGAATCCATTTTCGAATCAAGCGAACAGTTGGATAGAGCTGAGGCCACATGCTGGGAGTCAGGGCTCAGTGTTCGACCAGTGGCTTCTAAGCTCCACTCCGCTCCTCCTCCCCCTGCCCCCAAAGAACTTTCTGCAGTAAAGGTCCTCACCCTACATCAGGCCTGGGAGTCTGCAGGTAAGCTGTGGGGAGGGCAGGCAAAGAAAGAGATTTTCAGTGATAATACTCAATACAAGGCTTGACAACTTTATTGGAAAACAAGTATAGTCCGTTGATCAATGATGCATGCTGTATGTAAATTTGGTGTTTTAATATATAAAAATATTTGGTGTCTGCTGCAGAATTTTACAAACAAGTTAAAAACAACAACCCTTCATCATCAACCAGTACAAATATAATTCATAAAAAAATCATTAAAAAATGGCTCAATACCTTTTCTTTTATCACAAATAAAAAAGGCAGAAGAAAGAAAATATAAATTCTGCTAAACCAGTTTTAACAACTGATAATCAAATACTTTGTTGCATTTGCAAAATCTTCTTCAGCACTTAGGCTAACTTAAAAAATACCATCAGAAAGTGCAATAAAATCTAATTAATGGGGAAGGCATAAAAGAAAGAGCTTAAAAAAAGATTTGGGGGGAGGGACAATAAGTCAAAGGAAGTTCACCGGGGTGGGGGGGACACACTAGGAATGCAGCTTCTTCCTCTGTAATCCTCCCCTTGAGACATGGGGAATGACCTTGCACTTTCCTGTGGGGGATCCTCTCCACCCAGCCTTATCCCTTGAGTCTGGCCTCTCCCTAAATTCCAGGTGCCATGCTACTTATAATTCTTAGTCGATCCCCCCACCTTCTCCCAAGTGTTGTTTCAGAATTGGCTTGCCTTCTTGGCACTATGAATTTAGAGGCTGCTATGAAAGTTGAACTCTCAAGAGAACTGAGGCAATGTTGCACATGAGACATGGTTGAAACCTGGGCCAAGGTGAATCTCCAAGTACCTGCCTGGGACCTCTGGGAGTTGCTGATCTTGGAGGTACTCAGCTGGAATATATTCTGTACATTGACATTTTTCATTTCAAATTGCTTGTCAGGTTAGAAATATTCTGATAGCCCTTCCCCCGGTGTTACAGTATGTATTTTACTTTTCTAAACCCAAAGCTATTAGTTGAAAGGTACGTAGAGTGAAGCCTTGCTTCCTTCTCCCTTGCCATTTCTTCTCCCTGAAGTCTAGCCATGTTTTATAAGCTTCAGAAGTTCTTGGAAACTTTATCTTGGGGCTTTCCTTCCTTAAAGTTGATATTTTATACAAAGAAAGTCCTCCTGGATTTGACCTCTGTTCATTTTCTGTCTCATGTTTGCATAGACACCAGCTGTTACTAGGTGGCGAAGAAGATGGGACAATGAGCTTTTGCTGGAGATAATTCAAAGCATCACTTCTGCACCCTGCTTTTTAATTTTGAACTGTGCTGATGTTCTCGGTGGCCATTGAGGGGAGCCACATACCCGCATTCTCTCAGCCTTGACAGAATCCGTTTTTAGAAAGCAGAGATCATATTCAGCTTGTGGCCAATATGGAAAGTAAATTGCTAAATACTTTTGGAAAGAAAACAGCAATTTAAACTGGCAAATTACTGGGCTTACGTTTGAAGCAATAATTTGATTTGACTTTCCTCACTTCTTCACAGGATGTGGAAACTAATGCAATAGGCACTGCATCTTTAAGGAGAAATGCATACTTTCAAAGCATGCTCTCCTTTCTTTTGCATGTACCTCTGAGGGAGGTAGCTGTGAGGTGGTTAAAACTGCAAACATACTTGTCTTGCTTTGGTCACGAGTTGTGGATTAAGAGCTTCCGTATTCTCCAGGAAGATTAGAAAAACATTATTAAAGAGCATATTTTTAATTTCATTCTTTGTTTTACACTCATCTGCCTTCAAATTGAATTTATTTTTGCTTCATAATGTAAAAGCAAGTCACAGAGTCAAAAGATTATCAGAAGAATGGGAAGCAGAAAGACGAGTAGTGAAAAGAAATAACCAGTCGCTGCTACCGACGTCAATTTATAACATTGGTTGTTCTGTCTATTGTTTGAACACAGAGATTAAAAAAAAAGAAACTGAGAAAGAGTGATGAAATAGGATAAAGAGTGGCATATCCCCTCAGCAACTGGAATTTATGTTGAGTCCTCTTTTGAGGAATGGAGTCAGATCTATATTGAGAAATATTGGATGTGGGACTTAAGGATGTTGTAAACCCAGTGACCTGAGACCTTGGTTAATGTGATGCAAGCAGCAGGACCAGGGCCTCTGAGACCCTTCGGCTGGACTTACTTGTAAGGAGGAACCCTCATTTGATTAGACTGTCACAGTGGTCTCTTCTTTTTCCCACAATGCACTTTACTGACTCTCCTTATCTTGTTTCCGATTCATTTAATTGGGTTATAATCAGCTATCTCTTTGGGGGAATAATAATAAAAAATCCTAGAATTTTAATCAGAATAATTCTGCACCAAATTTATGTCAACTTTGCATTAATGTGCATTATACTGAAGAAGTAAAATCTTCTTTAGAAAAAAATTATTAAATAGGATTAGAATTCTATGACCTAAAAGATCATCTCAAACACTTTTTTTTTCTTGACTAAAAAAAGTCATACCCATAATGTTTGTGACCAGACATAATTTGGGAAGTCAAATTTAATTATAGAAGTAATTGGCAAATTGATTGTTTATCACAATCATTAAGATATTATTTTTGTAAAGAAAGATAAAATGTTAATCATTTTGGGGAAGTAGTTTGGTTTAAAACTAGCATTTGTTAGGATTTGCTCTATACTAAGCACTTTATATACATTTATTTATTTACTCTTCACAATAACACAAAATGATACACATTTAACAGATTAGAAAACTCAAGTGCACATGTTAAATAATGTACAAAAGCTTGTAGAGTTAGTGTCAAAGACATAGTCATAGCAAGTCTCTATAATATCAACATCTATGCTCCTTAAAAATTTTTCTACTTTTAATTCTGTACCATTTCGTTTAAACTTTTATATATATTAATTTATATAATTTATGTTTTTATGTTAATTTTAGAGTGCTATGTTAAAGTAGTCTAAAAACAAATCCATACTTTCTACATGAGTCAACTTTCATAGAGAAGCTTCCTTGCTATTCTCTGGAGGCTGTGCTGGTTAACTGTTCAACTATTTCCCTTTTCCCAGAACCCAGATTTTAGATTTATTAAAATTCTCATGGTGAAGACATAAGTGCAGGCATCTCACTCAAGTATCTGATACTTTCTTACCGAGCTTCACATGTGTTATTAAATTTGATTCTACTGAGCCCCTTCTTCCAGTTTCAATGTTGAGTCCTAGCTCGTGATCTAGAGGTAGACAGGAAGCACAAATGAATATCAGAGAAAGAATGAGGGGAGAATGTGGTTTTTATTTCTTAGCAGCTCAAATATTCAGTTGAAGCAGGTGTTTATCAGATAATAGGGAGAAGAAGGTAATGGTGGAGAATTAGGCAGAACAATAAAATCTGGTTTAATCACAGACACTGAAGGAATATTTATAGAAAGCCAGAGCACTAAAACAAGTGAAGGAAGCATTCTTCTTTTATCTCCTTAATTTGTTTTATAGACCAGTATCTAATGACGTTTAACAAAAAAAGGTTTAGTTTAATAGATGATGACTTAGCAATAAGTTGAAAGTAAGGGATGCTTTAGTAAGGAATAAATGTTATTATGGTTAATAGGAGTACTTTTTTTTTTAAATTTTATTTTGTCGATATACATTTTGGCTGATTATTGCTCCCCATCACCAAAACCTCCCTCCCTTCTCCCTCCCCCCTCCCCCCCAACAATGTCCTTTCTGTTTGCTTGTCATATCAACTTCAAGTAATTGTGGTTGTTATATCTTCTCCCCCCCCCGTTTTGTGTGTGTGTGTGTGTGTGTGTGTGTGTGTACTTTTGAATGACAATGGATTTTGTTTCAAATTTTGCTGGATCAATGTTACGGCCTAGGCAAAAAGATAGCCAATATGCCAACTATGTGGAATAGGTAAATTTTAAACCAGACACAACAGCAGATTCAAAATGACGTACATAAAATTTTCCCATGAGAATATTATTTTCCATGTTCTCATTTCAGTGTCTTATTTAGAGTGCTTGGAATAATTCCTGGCATGGAAAAAAACATGATTTGTGTATGTATGTATATATGATTATGGTTATGATTATGAATATGATTGTTAAATCTGTCAGGCTGCGTTGGGTAAGATAGTGTAAAATATTATTTAAATACTAAAGTAATGCTCATCTGTGATTTTCTGCTATGGATAAGAAGAGAACTAAAAAACTAATTAGTGCTTCAGCAGGCAATTAGAAAACTATGTAAACTTTCAAAATAATAACAACAACAAAAAATGTCTTGAGAGATTTTTTTCTCAAGTTGTGAAGCCCTAATTTGCTGTTGCCATTACAGCTGACAGTAAGTCAGGAATTCTGGAAGCACCATGCAGACCTTGCAGCCCAAGACAGGACACATAGGAACATTCTATTTGGGGCAGGTCTGTTGCTCATTTAATTTTCATGTTGCAGTGGCCTGTGAATCTGTGGCTCTTAAAAAAAATCAGTAAAAGTTGGAGAACAGACCACAAGACTGCCCTCACTTCTGACACCAAATGCAGTTCAGGGCTTCTTCCACTTTCAGGTTTGAGAGTTCACTAGAAAGACTCAGAACTCACTGAAAACTATTTTAACTCACATTGACAGTTTATCTCAGGGAAAGGAAGCAGATAAAAATCAGGCAAGGGGAGAGATATATGGGCCAGAATCCAGGAAAGTTCCAAACAAGGAGCTCCCAGTTATCCTGTCCTCATGGAGTCATGGACAACGTTACTTTCCTGGCAGTGATGTATGACAATACATATTGAGTATTGCCAACCAGGGAGGTTCACCCGTGCTTGTGTCCATACTTTTTATTGGGCCCAGGCATTTAGTTGACTGTCTGAGTGTCTGACCTTAAGTCTCCAGCTCCTGCTGAGGTCAAGCTGATACTTTTAGTCTCCAGCCCCTCTGGAGGTAGAGTGGATACTGCATGACCCAAAGCCCCCATCATAAGTCACATTGTTAGAATGTCTGCTGTGGCAACAAAGACACTCTTCCTAGGGATCACCTCCTAGAAGACAGGGGCAAAGGCCAGACCTCTCTTTGGGTAAGGTTAATTCTTTTCTACACACTCTGTAATTTAACTAGCTTAAGTGACTGAATACCTGATCCAGTTTTTTCCCTTGCTGTCCCATGGGAAGGAGGGGAGTTGGTCCTGATCACCCAGGGAGAGTCACAAAATGGGTGTTTATTGCCTCTTCTTAAACAGTTACACGTTTCGATGATAACTTCCAGTGTTTTATCATTAGGGGAATGATGGAAGTGTGTGGCAGTTTGCTTCTAAGCACATGTGCAAAGGTAAGTGTTCTGGCTCTCCTGCAGGAGTCTGTGTCCAACATGGCATTGAACCACAGAGTTTCCCTTTGTCTTCTATATGTTCCACTAGCTTTGCCTTTATGTGCAGATACTGCTTCTTTTTTTCCCTCCAAACATCTTCCATCATCTTCTCTACTCTCTCCACCACTAATTCAGAGGGTACAAATATTAATTAGAAAATAGTACATTGAAATAAATTTTTTTTCCAAAGCAGAGTTGGTAAAAACTTGACTTGAAATTATTGGTGCTGACTTATTTGAATGGAGACTTTTTGCTTTACCTTGTTCCACTCATTTATTTAATTTAGTTACCTCCTGTGATGTGCCAGGTCCTGATATGCACACAAAGATGCATGCAATATATCCCCTCCTTCCAGTGGGGAACTTTGTAAAAAATGCAGCTGACCTCTCTTCTTTGTTTTCTGCTCTCCACCTTCCTGTGTTCTCTTAGTCTTCTGGATGGGGCAGGAAGGGCTGGGAAGGTGAACATGTACGTACAAAGAGGTCCCTCAACAATCCACTCACCTCCTTGCCAACTAAAGAACTGCCGTTAGAAGGTTACAACATAAAGGAGACAGAGATAAATAAATAATGACAACCCTCCAGGTGAAACCAGGTGAAACACTAGCAGAAGTGTGTGCAAAATGTTACTAAATATGCGAAAATATTTGGTTAACATGGTTGGAGTGGAGAAGCAAGGTACAAGGACAGATTCTCTATTAGATTTCCCCAGTAGATAACAAATTTGGAGGAAAACTATTTTAAAAGAGAATTGAAAGGAGAAAAAGATGTACTGTTACTTTTAAAGCTTACCTTTTTTCCCTATGCTATTAGTTGATGTTTGTCAGGCACCTGTTATGGGTCATTTTCATGATTAAATTGAAAGTTGAGTTATTAATAGGGATGAGTGTTCTAATAATGAACTGACATACAGTTTCAGAGGAGAATAAAATTAGGTAGCTTTATAATAGTAGAATTTTTTTTTTTTTTTTTTTGCGCAGCTGGCCAGTATGTACAATAGTAGAAATTTTAAAAATATATAATTGTTAACTTTATAATACCATAACTCAGCAGAAAAATAAGTCTTTTCTTTTTCATTAAAAAGAAACCTATATAGATGTAGCCTGGAGAGGATGAAAGTGTCAGTTTTTACATTTAAGGATTTGTGCTTTATGAGCCTTGATATGTTAATGCTTCCTTTGGGGCTCTTCTGGATGAGCACATTGCCCAGGTGGCCCCTGAATTTATAGACGCAATAACTGAATGAGGGATATAAGAGGCCAGAGCACTTGCGGCACATGGGCTGCAGCTGGCTTGGCCATTTAACAGCCGACATGAGTTTTATGTGACAGAGCCACTTACTGAAACTCAGGAGACACTTTCGTTCCGGGGACCCCGACCTGCTGCTTTTCCCACTCTCTCTTCCTCTAGCACAGACCAGGGCAGCCTCTGAGAGCTGCTTTGTCAAACTCTGAAATGAGCAAATTAACTTACCATAATTTATAATGTTCTGGAGCTCCATGAAATGAATATCCGTTAAATGGAATTTCATTTTGTAGCACTTAAAATTCGGGTGAGTTAAACATTTAAGGGGCTTGGAAACTTGAAAAAATTAAAGTGCCTGTCTCTGAAGAAAGTTTTAAAAAGGCAGAAAACTGGCTCCTGCAAATAAAGTGATTATTTTTTATCTGCTAAATTATAAACACCAATTATAAACTTGCTGTATTTGTCAGGGGGTGAGGGACAGGGAAGGCGAGGTGCTTTGACCAGAATTTCCTCTAGATCATTGCAATAGCTATTGCCAAACACTGCTGAGAACCAAAAAATGAAAAAGAAAAAAAAAAAAGACAAACGACTTTACACACGCACACAATTTCAAATTTAAAAGACATAGAATTGGTTATGGGCAAATATGAGGGTACATCAAAAAGTTCTTGGGAAAATAGAATTAAAAGATAATATGAATCTTTCCATGATTTTTTTTTCAAATATACTTGTACTTGTAAACATTCAAGGTGTTCCCCTGCCAGTTTAATCTAAGCTAATGCCCTACCCCAAATGGAGGCACTTTATAGCACCACTATTTTAAGTAAGGAATACAGATCCTGGAAAAATAGAAGAGAGATGAAAACATGAGAGGAAAGGAGAAACTTAGAGAGCGAGCGAGATATGAAGCAATAGAAATGAGAAACAAGGAATGATAGAAAAGAGGTAAAATTATTGCTTACCTTGCCTTTGCACATTATTTGTGGGCATGATAATTAAGATATTAATTTGTTTTTTGTTTAGAGAGTAAAAAGTAGAACTTAGTTGCAAACAACCTGTGTTACTGGATTTTGTTTTCTGGAAGCTTGAGCTCTTTGAGGAAAGAGAGGTTGGGAAGGAGCATGTTGCTGTTCCTGGAGGCTGGGGTGGAACTGGAAACAACACACCCCCGACTGCGAGGTGGAAAGTCCTCAGAGGGGAAGGCCTGACAGGTGGGCTCTGGCCTCGTGTTACCTGTGTCAAAAGAGCAGCAGGTTGCCAGGGCCCCTTGTGAGCATTAACTGCAACAGCTAATGAACTTGGGCGCTGAGGTCAGACATACCTGAAATTCAATCTCAGCTTCTTTTTTTATTACTAGCTGCCCAATATTGGGCAAGTTACTTTGTTTTTCCATCTGTTATCCGTGGTTGTTGTAAGGAATTAACTGTAAATGTGGGTAGAGCATTGCACAGTGCCTGGCACAGACTTGATATTTAATGTTTAATAATACTAGCTAGTTTGCTTTCTACTAAAGTGTTCTGCTTTCAAAAGTTTAGGATGTACTTACGTGAAGCAAATAATTGTTATGCTCATAGCAAATCATGATCCTTGATTCATTTAAGTTAGACTCCTAAGAATACTTAACAGAATACATTTTAGTATTATTATTGTGTGTACCCAGAGAAATAAACCTACACTTTCTTTGGGATGTTGCATAATTCAAATTATTTACTACTTCAGATTAGCATTTCTCTAACCTACGGTAGAAATAAGATATTTTTATACAATAAAAACACGATAGGTTTGGATTTCTTTGTCCAAAAGTACTAATGGATTACACTAAATTATTAGCACAGGTTTTTTAGTTTCCCCCATTAGTTTTATATGTGTATTGTGTATGTGTTTATTTGCCTGTGTGTTGTGCATATGCATTCACATGTATGTGCCTAAAGAAACCTGATGTTCTTTAACCTCAGCAGTTTAATGGATGTTGACATTATCACACTGGCCTCATAAGCTCTGTGATTCATTTAAAGAACCAACCAGACCAGAGTAAATGGAGAAAATGACAGGGATAGATAAAGTGTTTTTAAAGCATCTTATGTAATACATGGCCTATACTGATGGAAATCATTCTTCTTAAGGGGTATTCTATAAGGGGTGACAGGTGTTGCTTATTTATTCTGCAGTGTTTTTTTCTGTTTTTTTTTTAACATGGTCTCAATTTGAATAATAACATAATTTCTACCTGTTTTGAGTATTTATTAGAAAGGGATATTTTTACTGGGGAATTTAATATAGCTTATAAAAAAGATTAGCTAAGAATAACTGAACCCATGCAATGAAGTGAGAAATATACACTGTTAATTAAGAGTTAATTTAATATGATGTATAGTCCACAAAATGCATATAACCAACAGGGTGGTTATAATGGTCGTTCCTCACTAAAAATGGGTGGAACTCTTGGCCAGCTGTGGCTGGCACTATTGCTTGCTTTATTGATGGGTCTATACTGGAATGTTTTTTTCCTTACATGAGAGTTTAACACAGATTGTAAAGAATTTTCTTTCTCCTGCAAGTGATCAAAGTTGTCTTAAAGTTCTCTTTTTTACTTCCCATTAACTTCCAGATCTAGGCAAATGCTGAACAATAGAAGAGCTGCTCTGATGACATATGCTGGCTCTGAAATATCATCTGTTTTTCCCTGGGAAGAATGACTCTATTTCTTTGAGCCATAGTTTTGTTTTCTGTTTCTAGGAGTTGGCCACAGAGATTGAAGAAACTCAGCATACTATAGATCAGGTTTTTACTGAAAAATATTTTTATTTTTTTCTTGAAAAAGTTCTGGAATAAAAAAAGGGAATTCACGGTCACAAAGTAAATTGTTTCAGTTGCAAACATTGCCTCAAATATTTTCTCAAGGCTCATAGAGAATTAGTTTGTAGCAGTAGAATGACTCAAAAGTCAATATCTAGTAGATTTTTAATAGAGTTTCACTAATCTAGGTAATACATTCTTCTGTTACTGGAAATGTGTGATTACACAGTAAAAGTCATTGATTAGCCTTGTTTAAAAATGTAAGCTCATCGAGCTAATAATAGGCTTTTCTGACTTCTAAGAATTTATCCCCAAACAATTAAAAGCATATATGCACAAACTAATCATCCTAGTGTTCTGTATATTAATAGTAGAAAATTGGGAAAAAACTGTGTATCCATTAATTCAAGGCTGTTTCAATAAATTATTGTAACAAGAATAATGAAACACTTTGAAGTGATTTCAATTGATATATTATTATTGATATGGGAGGATGTTTGTGGTATAGTTTTAATTGAAAAAAACTATAGAATAGCAGTATAGTATAATTTCTATATTGAAATTTTAATAAATTTCCCTTATTAAATTGGTGACAAGCTCATGAGTGATTTTAAATTTCATCTCTTTGATTTCTGTATTTCCTAATTATCTGCAATGGATATGTATTACTTGTAATATGGTATATCAGAATGTTATGCACATACTCTAATCTTATCAATCAAATATTTCAGTTAATAGAAAGTTTCTAGATATATTAGATATTGGCTCATTGGCTTTTTCATTTAACCACACATTATGAACATCTTTTCACATTAGTACATATTTATCAACCTCATTCTTTTAAAGCTATATTCTGTTTTATTGCTTAAATGTTCAGTAATTTAGCCTATTCTGTCTTGGTGGACAATATTGTTGTTTTAATGCTATAATAAAACTACTTGTATAAATACCTTTCCATACTTGTAGGAGTATTTCATAAATTTCTCACAGTGAAATTGCTAGACCAGAAGCAATACTAATATACTGACAGAAAAAAATTAGAGTTTGCTTTTTTTTTTTTTGCCAAATATCCCTTTAAAATTCTATCAATTTTTACCCATATCATCAGGGTATGATTGTTGTCATTTCCCTAGATCCTCAAAAACACAGGTTATAATCCATAGCTGTGCTCTTCAAAATGGATAGATACCATTTGAATTTACATTAATTAAAATTCCATACAACTAAAAATTCAGTTTCTCGGTCACTGGTCATATTTCAAGTACTCAATAGCCACCTGTGGCTAGTGGCTACTATAGTGGAGACATAACACTACTAGACTTTAAACTATACTACAAAGCTATAATAACGAAAACAGCATGGTACTGCCATAAAAACAGACACACTGATCAATGGAATAGAATAGAGAATCCAGAAATCAACCCACACACCTACAGCCATCTGATCTTTGACAAAGGCACCAAGCCTATACACTGGGGAAGAGACAGCCTCTTCAGGAAATGGTGCTGGGATAACTGGATATCCATATGCAGGAGAATGAAACTAGACCCATACCTCTCACCATATACCAAAATCAACTCAAAATGGATTAAAGAATTAAATATAAACCCTGAAACAATAAAACTACTCAAAGAAAACATAGGAGAAACACTTCAGGAAGTAGGACTGGGCACAGACTTCATGAATATGACCCCAAAAGCATGGGCAACCAAAGGAAAAATAAAGAAATGGGATTATATCAAACTAAAAAGCTTTTGCACAGCAAAAGAAACAATTAACAGAGTTAAAAGACAACCAACAGAGTGCAGAAAATATTTGCAAAATATACATCTGACAAAGGATTAATATCCAGAATGTGCAAGGAACTGAAACAACTTTACAACAACAAAAAACAAGTAACCCAATTAAAAAATGTGCAAAAGAGCTAAATAGGCATTTCTCAAAGGAAGATGTACGAATGGCCAAAAGACACATGAAAAAATGCTCAACATCAATCAGCATTCAGGAAACACAAATCAAAACCACACTGAGATACCATCTCACCCCAGTTATGGCTAATATCCAAAAGACTGTGAATGATAAATGCTGGCGAGGTTGCAGAGAAAAAGGAACTCTCATACATTGTTGGTGGGACTGCAAAATGGTGCAGCCTCTATGGAAAATGGTATGGAGGTTCCTCAAACAATTGCAGATAGATCTACCATACGACCCAGCTATCCCACTGTTGGGAATATACCCAGAGGAATGGAAATCATCAAGTCGAAGGTATACCTGTTCCCCAATGTTCATCACAGCACTCTTTACAATAGCTAAGAGTTGGAGTCAGCTGAAATGTCCATCATGAGATGAGTGGATATGGAAAATATGGTACATCTACACAATGGAATACTACTCAGCTATAAAAAAGGATGAAATACTGCCATTTGCAACAACATGGATGGACCTAGAGAGAATTACATTAAGTGAAACGAGTCAGGCACAGAAAGAGAAATATCACATGTTCTCACTTATTTGTGGGAGCTAAAAATAAATAAATAGATAAGTACGCAAACAACCTGGGGGGGGGGGAAGAAGACACAACAATCACAATTCCTTGAAGTTGATATGATGAGTGAACAGATACGAGGTTGTTGGGAGGGATGGGGGAGGGAGGTTTTGGTGATGGGCCACGATAATCAACCACATTGTATATTGACAAAATAAAATAAAACTAAAAAAAATTTTTTTTAACTAATGCAAAACTAATCTATTATGTTAGAAGTAAGGATAATGGTTGTTCTTGGGAAGGGGGTTAGAACTGGAAGGGGGTCTCCAGGATGCTAGTAATATTCTGTTTCTTCATCTGGGTGTGAAAAATTATTAAGCTATATATTTACAATTGCTTGCCTTGAAATCAATAAAAATTCGAAAAATTAAGGAAACTCCTAAAAATTAGAATTTACAAGAAACGTAGAACTTCTAAACTATGGACGGAGGTGAAAATGCACGAGTGATCAGCCCAATGATAAGTGAAAAAGGAAACACCACAGAAGGAAAAGGATGGTAAATCCAGCACAAAAAGTGATGTGGCAAAAATAAGTTCACACGGCAATAATTCCAAAACATTTAATGGCTCAAATTTATCTCTTAAAAGAAATCCCAGATACAGTTCAGTTTTAAGGATTATTTATATAATTTATGAAAGACTCATTTAAACAAAATAACGTGAAAGACTTAAGATAGTAAATGAAAAATAACCTCTGAAACAGGTAAATACTAATAAAAAGAAATCTGAAATATTAATATTTCATAGCAAAAAAAGTAGATTCAAAAGGACAGAAAGGAACATTTCAGATTTATGAAGGGAATAATTTACCAAGCAGGAAAAGTCAGCTGTAGCTTCAAAATATGTAAATAGAGAAATTGAGAAATCCGTGGTCATATCAGGAAACTTCCATATTGGCTCTTTGAGACAGGAAATATACTTTCTATTCAAATACAAATGGAATATTTACAAAATATAATTACATACTACATAATTTTATCAAATCTTGTAAAAAAATGAAATTAAAAAACCCTTTACTAAAGATAAGCAGCCAAATTATCGTACAATTATAGGTATCTGTATCAGTCATGAGTGAACAATTTACTCCCATATTAATTACATGGTTTTTCTGTCATAACCACCATCTAGTTTACTAAAGGATAAAATTATACAAGACTGTGATAAAGCTCAGGGCTGCCCGTGTAAAAGAAATGAACTATGTGAGTGAAATGAATGATGACCCAGGTCTCACTAGTTTATTAATAAGTAGCCGTGTGACAGGATCTTGGACACGGCTGGTCTGCATATCAATCTTAGTAATCTCTAAATTCAATAACTTTCAACATGTACACTCTGGGGCAGAAGAGAGGAATGTCAGTATTACATTGTGAAAGCTGTTTAGGCGTGGTCGATGCTAATGTGAGCTAATCCCCACATTACCCAGTCTTGCTGCACATACTAACGGCTCAGGCAGCACGTGTGCAACTCGAAGTACCCCACCCACACTGCCTGCTTACCCCGTGTGTGCCTGTGCTGCAGTAGGGACAACGAAGGCCTTTACAACTGGTGACAACATAAGTAACAGTGTGTGGAGCAGCAGCAGGCCTTGAGGCTAACTCTACACTGGCAGAAGCACCCTACGATTCTTCTGCTTTGCCAAGAAACGTTGCCTAATATTCAAGAGAAGTCGAGTCTAAGTTAGGGTCCTTTTTTGAGGCAAGAGGAAGAATCTTATAAGAAATTTTCCCTAAAAAGAGACAGTTGTTCAGTTGCAAAAGGAGCCTTTATTTATTAAGATAATAAACCACTCATTCATGTTCACCGAACATGTTTTCAATTGAACAGAATAATCTGGAACAGTATGTTCTAAAACAAATTCATCCATTTTCTACAAGGCATGCATCTTTTGCCAGCCTTCATCTCTTTCTCCCAAGGATATAGTGCATTTGATGTACAACAACTTTACAGAAAATTTGAATAGCCAATTGGATATTAATCATTAAATTTTTTATCCCTAACCATACAAACGTCACGAGAGAGAGATTTTGTATATATAAGTAATGTTGTGCTGTTTAGTGTTTAACAGTCGGAGGGAAAAAAATGATGGTTTGTAAGTCAACTGGTTTCTGTGGTGTAAGTACTCCCTCCGTGACTGACTTCAAGCTACCAACATGATCCCTAAAAATGTAACAATCAGCTCTCATAAGTCAGTGCAAGCCAGTTTCAGCACACCCGTGAGGGGGAAATCCTCCTGAAGCATCAAAATTGAATGGATGAAAGGATCGGCATCTTGCTCATCTCATCATGCAGTTTATAGCATGTGATTTATGGTAAATGTAATCTTCCATATTCTATTCAATCATTTTTTTACTTCAGCAAAAATTTCCACAACAGAAATATCATCCATTTATACCATCAGGCCTCAGAGAGAGATAGTTGAATATAATTGCACAAGAAATAAAACAATGATACAGTAGTAGGTAACTGCAGAATAAAAACAGATCTTACGGAAATATTTTAAGGGCTCTTTTGAAAGCAGAGCCTAAGGACAATAGGTAGGTCTTTGTGTTGGTTTGTTGGTTTTTGTTGTTTTTTAAATGTGAGGTAGATAATAACTATTCTCTTTAAACTCTGTTCAGCTCTGGAAAAAGCTTTCCAAGCTGTATTCTAGAAATGCTACATTAAAGTCATGCTGAGAGCTTTTCCTTTCAAAGCTTTTATAGATGTGAGGAGATGTCATTCAGTTGCACTCCTGACCTGTGATACTCCAAAAAGCTTTGTAGGATTTTCAAATAGGAGAAATGATCTTACTAACATTTTCTCCCAACCTAGAAATGGGTTCTTTTTAATAGGGAAAATAGAGGGCATGAAGCCTCATTTTCCCCCTAACTAATTGTGCCATTTAATTGCTATTCAAATTTTTTAAATAAGGCATCATTGTTAGAAAGTTGGGAAATTTTGTTCTACTCAGTTTTACACATTATATCAAACAAAACACACACACACACACACACACACACACAGAAACGTGGAAATATACAAGGGCACTTCAAAAAGTTCATGTAAAGATTCATATTATTTTTTAATTCTATTTTTCCACAAACTCTTTGAAGTACCGTCATATTAGAAATTTTTCTATCCACAACACTAACTCTCCAAAGAAATTACAGTTTTTAAACATAAAATTTTAAGAATGAAAGAAATTCAGATGCTGCCTCAAATGTTAATTGACCCTGGCAGTTCAACAGACACTGCCATGGGATTTTGTAGTTAGGACTGGATTCCACCTACAGAAAGAACAGAGCGAGCTCAGGGATAACAACCACAGTAATGATGACTAACACATATGGAACACTTTCACATTACTTCACACCGGCAATTTTAAATTGCATTTTTTAAAGTTATTTAATTAAGGTTATATTTTACTAGTAAGAATAGCCTGCAGTATTGGTAGGGTTAATTATCTAAATAAAGTAAAATACAAGTAATGGGTGTTTATCTTTTGCTATTAATAGTGCCTTTTATTCAACTAATTTGTCATCATGTTCTAACACCTTTCCCGTCAATGTATAAAAAGACTTCACGAAAGTGATCGCTTTACTTTTAAATACTTGCTGCCGTAATTTTGGTTATGTAATACTTGAGAATCTATTCAATCGATTCAACAAACATTAATGAAGTTCTTATCATGTGTCAAATGCTATGCAAAGTCTGGAAGAAAACCTGGGCATCAAAAACACTTGGGTTAGGTGTGATGAAATATTTATATATCTTTTTTCTCATGGTATGATCTAAACCACAGTATATTGCTCCAAATCAGTAATTCCAAGGCATAACTTAAAATGACGAGCATCAACTATTCACCTGACCATGATATATTAACTAGAAATATGTTTTTAAAAAGTATGAAAGTGCTTTAGTTTTGCTGAAATATATTTAACTGAATACCAATAAAATCAATAATATCACTAAAATATCACAGCTTCCAGACAAATGATCATCACTGACCTTTTTTCCCTTATTTCTGGGCTTAATCATTCAGGGAATTCTATTTCTACCATAGTCCAAATGCTGTTCATAAATAAATAACAACAGAAAAAAATAGTTAAGTATGAGGATAATAACAACAGTTTTCAAGCTGGATATAACCAGTTCATGTCAGCAGTTTTCAAGCTGGATATAACCCCGAGGCTACCTAACACTTCCCCTGGGGTATAGGAACAAAGAGAGCTTTCAGGAAATAAGACCATTTAAAATGGTTCCCTCTCACAATTACCCTCCCTCTGCTTCTGGAAAGAAAGGAAATTGCCTTAGAGATGTAAAAACCTCTCGGGCACCAAAGACACTGTTTGAAAGTTGGTGTAGGTGTTGAGAAAGACTGGGTAACAAATCATTTCTTGCAATTGCTTGTCTTAAAAAAAATTTGAAAAGAGCTAATCTAATTGTCTAATGATAGATTATTAAAAACAGATGCTCTCTGATTTACGATGGAGTTACAAACTGATAAATCCATCATAAATTGAAAATACTGTAAGGCAAAAATGCATTTAATACAAGTAACCTACCAAACATCATAGCTCAGCCTAGACTACCTTAAACTTGCTGAGAACACTTACATTAGCCCACAGGTGGGCAAAAACATGTAACACAAAGCCTGTTTAATAATACAGTGTTGAATATCTTTTGTAATTTACTGAATACTGCACTGAAAGTGAAAAACGGAATGGTTATATAGGTACTCAAAGACGATTTCTACTGAATGCATGTCACTTTTGCACCATCCTGAAGTCAAAAAATCATAAGCCAAACCATTGTAAGTCGGGAAGCATCTGTACTATTGATAAGAGAGTGTATTAGTCAGGGTTCTCCAGAGAAATGTTATAGCAGCCTGGGGTAACTAATAGTAACTAATTTAGTTGCTGACCTTTTTCAGTTAGCAGAAAGCTAGAAACAGCAGGGGGGTGCAGGTACATTCCCTTTTAGGGGCATAATGAAGAAATGATATTCTTCACTTCCAGTCACGCCTGCTTGGGCACACCACACCACAGGCAAGGCTGGCTGGGAAATATAATCTTTACTCTGGGTGGCTCTGTGCCCAGCTAAAAATGAGGGATTTGTTAAACATAGAAGGAGCGGCTGGATTTCGGTGGATGACTATCTGCCTCTGCTGCAATATGTGAGAAAGCGTTCCCTTTGGGAATCACGCTGGAACCAGTGCTTCCCCTTGGGAATCTTGTTAAAGTGCCAATTCTGGTTCAGTAGGTCTGGGGTGGGGGCAAGGTCCTGCATTTCCCACAAGGTCCCAGGTGATGCCAGTGCTGCTGGACTGTAGGCCACACTTCAGTAGTGAGGTTGCACACAGTACTCTGCATCCTTGCTTTCTCCCCACAAGCTGTTACTTATAGATTTAACTATTTTTAACAGCTACCTGATATTCAATTATTTCCTTATTGATGGATAGAAATGCTTTTCCAATTTTCTCCCTATAAAGAATGCTGCAATAACTATTCATGATCATATATCCTTACATATTGATGCTTTTATTTCTGTAAGACAGTATCTTACAAGTGGGATTGCTGGCCAAATGGTGTGGGAGTTTAGTGTTAATAGAAACTACCAGAATTAGTTCCTAAGGGTCGACAGTCCCCCTTCCACAAGCAGTAGGTGATAGTACTTTTTTCCTCTCTCCTCAACAGCATGTAGATATAATCAATGTTTATTTTTTGTTAATTTGATGGATGGAAAATGGTATCCAATCATAGCTTTAATTTGCAATGACTCAGTTACTAGCAAGGAATAGGATATTTTTTATATCATTAGTCACTGGATTTCCTAGTTACGTCTTTTTCTCTTGAGTTATCTTTTTTCTCTCATTAACTTATGGGAGCCCTTTGCGCATTGACAGTATTAGCTCTTCTATCTAGCACATGTTCCAAATATGTTCTCTCTTTAATTTTAAATATGAAATTTTAAATATGTCATGTGAACATCTTTTTTTCTAATATAAAATTAATAATACCTTCAGTAGAAAATGTTGCAATGTGAAGAAAAGTGTGAGGAAGACAAAGGAAACTACCTATAATTGCGCTGCTTAAACAGTGACAACTACTGTTGATGCTCTGATGCCCCAGGGTGACAGGATAATGGTTAAAATCTTGGGCTATGAAGTCAGACAAACCTGGGGTTTTGCCCATGCCTGAATTTACTCTTCATTAGCTGATAGATATTCTAGAAAGTTATTTAATCTCTCTGAACAGCAATTTCCTCATCTATAAGAGGCATTAATAATGCTCCTATTTTTGGAATGAACACTGTTCGTACAGTGCCTGAAATATCGTCAACGCTCAGTGAGATCTTTTGTACATGTATTTACAAATAGTTTACAGAACATATAATTTTAAGTCCTGTTTGGTCTTAGTTGCATTAACTATAAACATTGCTACTCAACCTTAAAACTTTATAAATGTCATTGCATGAACAAACCACAATTTACTATTGTCAGACATTCAAGTTTTTCCAATTATGCATTTTCTCTTACAAATAAGGCTACAGCACAAACTTTTAAATGTCATCAGATAGAAAAGGAGAAACAAATGTATTGTATCAAAATAAATGAACATGTTCTTGATGCATGCTGCCAAACTGAAACAGAGTGAACCAAACTGACTCCATGTTCCCTGCAGAGGACACTTTGTTATTTTTCCACTACCCAGTCATGAGACCCTCCAGGGGCAAATGATTACCCCATAGGCTGCCCTGACAAAACAGGCTGAGATAAGAGAGGAAACAGATATTTACTGAGTTGCAAAACCCCTCCCCAAGGCTTGTTCACCATAATTGTAAAGGTTACAGATTAGCCTTAAAACCCCTTTAGGAATTCCCACCTGCACACAAAGCATCAAGGTGACTGCTACAATGACCCTCCTGGGGTGACAATGATGAACACTACTGACATCTTGGAACTACTGAGCATGCGCCCATGACACAGCCAGGAAGAACAGAATGGACCACCTCCAGTGCCGCTGGCCTGCACCCCTCAACTCCTTCCAGTGCCGCTGGCCTGCACCCCTCAACTCCTTTCCCTGTAAAAGACCCTGAACAGCTCCCCTGGGGGGGGGGCAGCTTTACTGTCGCTACCCTCCTTACGCATAAGCCTATCTCCTCTTGTAATGAAGTGTTGCTTGCTTTACTGTTGGGTACATTGTTCATTTCTATGACTTTGGAATCCGAGAGCCTAATTTAATCACTGGCAAAAATTGGAAAGCTTTGGGCACCAGTGAGGACTCCAGCTGCAAGAGGCAAGTGGCCACTGGGACTGTTTTGCTCCCATGTCTCTCCTGGAGTCCCTGGCCTAAATTCTGACAAGGCAATGCTTTGTTCTCTTTAGCTTTCTCTGATTTTCCCAGCCCCCTTCTGTTTGGTTGGATTGTATCCACTTCTGTACAGGTGCACCCTGGAGGGCTACTGGCTATTTGTTTTTCTGATTTGAATCTAGTCGATACTTTTCTTCTTTATGCTGAAAACAGTGGGGAGAACTGCTTTTGTCAATTACTGTTAATGGAATAGGTGGGCGCTGCCGATTGGGACCAGGCTAAACTGGACCCCACTGCTCCTCTTTTCTCTTTGTTTGCTTGGTTAGACATTTAGTTGGGTACCTGTAATCGGAATAAACCTTCCAATCCTTGCACCACCTTTTGGACTTTCAGGTCATTTGTTTATGGTGAGAGGGCAAGCCAAGCCTGACCCGTCAGTAACAACCATTTCCTAAACAGGTGTATTTTTAATATTAAAAAATGATTACTAATTTTGTTACATGTGATTATGAAATTTTGGCTAAAAAAACTCTTGTCTATTAGATATATTTCCTTTTGAAATTTTTACAGGACAGATGAGGTCTGGACTTCATTCTAAAATGCTGTAGCAAACAAACAGCGTTGGTGGGGTAGGGAACAGGTGCAGAAGTAAACAAGTAGCAGCTGAGTAATGAGTGCGTGGAAGTTCATTATCCTGTGCTTTTGTGTATGTTTGAGATTTTGCATAATAAAACATTAAAATGGAAGAGGGGAAGGAAGGAAGGAAGGAAGGAAAGGATGGAGAAAAAAATAAGAAAGGAAAGGAAGAAAGATGTATCCCTTTAGACGACTGGTAGCCATTTATAAGAGTATCTGATTCACAATGTCCTTGTCATCCCTGTTACTCTGATGAAAGAAAGAGAAAGAAAAAGAAAGGAAGGAAGGAACGTAGGAAGAGACTTAGTTTGAAGGAGTCCAGTCTCTCTGATCCCCTGTGAGGCCGAATAATTTTTCACATAAACTTTTTTTCATCCGTTGTAAAATGCTTCCTGATCAGTGCGTTCCTTTCCCTGTCCTGTTCCTGTCTTTCGTGAATCTCTTTTATCCATAACACCTCTAAGATGTTTATAAAAGAAAGTATCTATTAGAGAAATTTCACTCCTTCTCAATGCTTGTTAATAAACTGTTTTTCAGTGGTGGGCCTCGCGGATCAGCTGATGGTTTTAACACATGACTATTTCCACACAATGCTTTAGCTGAGGTAAAAGTATGAGCAATAGATCCTCTGTTACATGCCAGGCTCTGTGCTACGCACTCTGCACGCCTTCTTTCATCCTCATGTACAGATGAAGAAACAGATTCAGAGAGGTTAAGGACCCGGTTCAAGTCCACACGTGGTCAGAATCTGAATCCCAGATATATCTGACTCCAATTCCAAAGCTTCAGTCATTTTTGAAACCTTGCATGTCATTTTTACTCTAAATAAATAACGGCAAGCCCTTTAATATGACAACTGTCTTGCTCCCTAATGTCCAAGTTTCATTGATTAACTACCCATTGGTGTCAACAACTGTCTGGACAAAAAAGACTAACCGGATTCAGGGCTCCCCTTCGGTAGTTCT
Organism: Cynocephalus volans; assembly: GCF_027409185.1. Lineage (NCBI taxonomy): Eukaryota > Metazoa > Chordata > Mammalia > Dermoptera > Cynocephalidae > Cynocephalus > Cynocephalus volans. The sequence continues at coordinate 89,560,542 of NC_084473.1, read as the reverse complement.
TAACCTGAGATGTTCAGGAGGCCCCCAAATCTCAGAAACTTCTCTCCATATTCTGGGGACAGCATCGCAGTCTCACGAGGGGTGTGACTGGTGGAGCACAAGTTGAGGGGCTAAAGATACAAAATGGATCAGACACATGCCTGGACACTATCACAGAAAGATACACCTGTGCCCTGGGAGTGGACAGAGGGAGAAGGCTAGCTGTGACCTGGGTCCCCTGCAGCAGGAGAGGACGGTGGTAGGGGAGCCCAGGGAGGGATCAGGCTCAAGGGAGGAGGATGAGTTGAGACCCAGCAGGCAGCTTTGGAGGTGCTTGCCGCACCTTCCCATAGCACTGATGAAACTGGGCTGTCTAAGAAACAGCCACCTCACAAATCTCTTTTGGATTGGGCCCTCCATCCAGACCCCAGCAGGCTTCCTCTCAAGGACAGGTCTGACTATTTATCTTCTCCTCGAACAACCACCCACTGCATGGGGCCCTCATTCCTGCCCTTCCCTCCTACCCCTGCACGCACCCTCAGTACTTTCCCACCTCTGTGCCTTTGCACTTGCTGTTTCTTTTTGTCTCCTAGAAACCCCTTTCTTCTGCTTTGCCCCTGTGGGGAAGCCTGTCTGCACAAGCTCTTGTCCCCAACAGCTTGCTCCCTGTGTGCTTCCAAGCCCCTTCGTCCCCACATCTCTTAGAGGGTGCAGTGGGGCGCCCATGAGTGAATGCCTGCTGCAGAGTTCCCAATAACTGCTAGATATTTCCAATTTTATTTTTATTATCTTTAGAATCATTACTGTTTTACTGATTTCTGGGAGTGTTTTATTTATCTTTGTTGCTCCCAGAACCTGGCGTATAACAGGTGCCCAGTAAGTGCAAAAGGAATGAATTGGGGGTGGGGAGGAAGGGCTGTCCATGGGGAGGCCCAGGAATGAGCGTGAGGCTCCAGCCATCTCTGTAGTTGATCCCCAGGCTCGTGCCTGCAGCACTTCCAGCTCCAGGCAGGCTGTGTGCGGACCTTCAGCCAGGGAAGCTGCCAGTACCTGGAGATGTTGGGTAAAGCTACCCGGGCAGACGTTCCTGGGATGCCCATGACTTTGCCCACTCAGTCTACTCCCTACCAATTGGGGAAATCTGGGGAACAGGACTGTGGGGATTCAAATGTGGTGTGGGGTGGTGACCCCCTTGCCTTCCTAGTCTCAACTCTGGCCTGGTCCCATAGTTGTGTTTAATCAATAGATCTGGAAGGAGCCTGCTTTTGTCAAAAGACATTTAAATATTCTCAGCACGAGACTCTTTGCTTCTTGCCCAGTTTATTGCTGGGGCAGATGCCAGCCACCCCATCTATCTTCATTCCTCTTGTTTTCTTTTTTTGGGGGGGGCAGCAGCCAGTACAGGGAACGGAACCCTTGACCTCAGTGGTGTTATTAGCACCATTCTTTACCCAAGTGAGCTAACTGACCAGCCCCCTTCTTCCATTTTTTAGAGCCCCTTGAGGTCCCTGGACATAAGAGTGAGAGCAGAGAATCTGGAGCAGATACGGTGCAGGGGGACCCATGGTTCCCTGCAGGATGGGCCAGCCCCAGTGTCATACCCCGTCTTACTAAATACTTACCTCAGCCGTTGAGTTCATACAACACTCACCCCCACTTTGCGGCATAGGAAAGCAAGGGCTCAGGTGATCTGGCCAAATGTCACACAGGTGGTAGCTGAGCTGGGATGCAAAGCTTGGCTTCTTCCTTCCATGAAATCTCACCTCGACCTTCAGTTTTCTCATGTGTAAGATGAGGATAATTACACCTATCTCACAAGGTGCAAGCAAGAATGTATGTGAATGCACTTTAAAATTTTTAAAAGTTAAGATGTTCCTTTTGATTATTAATATAAAAGGGAATGAACTGACACCTATTTTGCTGCACTTACTTTAAATTCCTTGCTGCCAGGCACGGTGCCCCCCACCCCCCACAGTGGGTCAACCTGATGGGATTGCTTTGGTCATTCCTTGGCCTGGGGTGGGACCCTGCTGAAGAGGCTGCAGAAACTAGACTGGGGAGCTTGAAGGTAATGCTAACAGCCCTTACATGTGTATTCTTCAGTTTACAAAACACAGCCACAGATGGTATCTTGTTCATGCTCATTTCCTCTCTGTGACTGGCGAATTCTTACTCCCATTTCACAGAGGGGACAAATAATCAAGGGGCTGAGTGGGATTCATTTGCATGGTGCCCTCTTCTAGATCAAGCAGCCATGCCACTGCTGATCACTAGCTCTGAGAGTGGCCAGCAGGGGACAGCGCCTTGGTAATATGTGGATTTCTCAGCTCCACCAGGTCTGTATGAAGATTCTCTAGGTCTGGAGTGAACTCCAGAAGTCTGCATTTTTATCCAGTTCCCTGGAGGTTGAGTTGCTGTTGCTCTGTGGATCACACATTGAGAAGCAGAAGAGGGTGCAGAGCTCCTGGAAGTCTTGTACAAATGGCAGAAAAATTGCTGCTGGAGATAAACTCATAACTGCACAAGTGGTTGTGTGCGGTGGGGGCAGCAGTGAATCAGAGCATGTGCGTATTGAAATAGCTCAAGAACATTTTGGTGGAGCAACATGCCTGAGTGTTCCCATTAATTTCCAAACATTAAAATTTATATGTATTCCACTCATATGAGGTGCCTAGAGCAGTCGAATTCATAGAGACAGAAAGTAGAATGGTGGTTGCCAGGGGTTGGGGGAGGGAGAAATGGGGAGTTAGTGGCGAATGTGCACAGAGTTTCTGTTTGGGATGATGGAAAAGTTGTGCAGATGGGTGGTGGTGAAGGTTGCACAACACTGTGAATGTTTTAATGCCACTGAACCAAACACTTCAGAATGATTAAAATGGTAAATTTAATGTTATGTGTATATTTTACCACAATAGAAAATATGTATATATTTATATATATACACACACACACACACACACACACACATGAAAGAAACGTTTCTTTAAGTATGACATAAACTCCAGGAAGTATAAGTTAAAAAATTAAATTGATATATTGCCTACCTAATAATCAAAATTTCTTCATGGAAAAAAAAATACCATAAGCAAAATCAAAAGTCAAAGAACCAACTAGGAAAATATTTGCAACATAAATGACAAAAGCATCTGAGTTCCTTACACATCAAGAAGGAAAAGGACCAACAGAGCAAGGGAAACATGATTTTTTAATTCAGTATTACTCATTTAGTACTTACTTATTTAACCCTTGTATGCCAGGCACAATTCTGAGTGCTGGAAATATGCAAAAATTTTTAAAAAATAGTAAGATTCCGTTCCAGCTGGAATAGTTAAATAAGAAAAACCTACAGTATGCCGGAAGGTAATGCGTGAGAGAGAAAAAAGGAAGCAGGCGGGGAGGAAGAGAGAGCTGTGACACGGGGCACAGGTTAAACAGGCTCCTCAGAGCGGTCCTCACTGTCGGGGGCATTTGAGTAGAGCCTTGAAGAAGTGGGGAGAGACCTTCTCATGGGGATGACTGGGCAGAATGAACTGGAAGTGCAAAGGCCCTGAGGAGGGACCTGGGGAGCTGTGTCAGGAAGGTAGAGTGTCTAAGAGGTTACAGGGCTCCCTCAGGATTCTCTAGGGACAGGGGAGCCATTGCAGAGGCTTGGGCTCTTACTTCCAGTGAGATGGGAGCCACTGGAGAGTAGTGAGCAGAAGGGTGACGCCCGATTTGTTTCAGAAGAGTCCCTTTGGCCACCAGGTTGAGAAAAGACTGAGGGGCAGAGGAAGCCGGTCGGCGTAATCCAGGCAAGAGGTAGTGGTGGCCTGGACCTGAGTGGGAGCTGTGGAGGTGGAGACGGTGGGAAGTGGTTGCATTTGGGGTGTGCGTGAGGGCACAGGGCATTTGTGACAGACTGGCTGGGGGCGTGTGAGAGAAAGAGGCACTGGTGACAAGGCTGTCTTGTGGCTTCTGCAAGCTGGAAAGGTGAGCTGCTTCTTCCCAAGACGGAGAGGAAGACAGTCCAGATGGGTTCTGGGGAAGATCAGTCTGGTTTGGGGAATATTAACTTTGAAGTCGCCCTCGGGTTTGAGGAGGCCGTTGGCTACGACACGGGGCAGAGTTCAGGAGAGAGGACACGGCAGTTAACGCACGTGGATGGTGTTGAAAATCAGGAGCCGAGGGCCGGCCCGTGGCTCACCCGAGAGAGTGCGGTGCTGACAACACCGAGGCCACGGGTTCGGATCCCTGTGTAGGGCCGGCCCGCGGCTGGCTCGGGAGAGCGCGGTGCTGACAACAACAAGTCAAGGGTTAAGATCCCCTTACTGGTCATCTTTTTTTTAACAAAAAAAAGAAAAGAAAAGAAAACAGGAGACCTGATTCCATTGCCAATGGTGGAAGCAGTGCGAGGGCTGAGGTCTAAGGCAGGTCAAGGTTGAAAGGTCGGGAAGCCCAGGAGGAGCTGTGAGGCGGGAGGGAAAGCAGGGGACTGTGGTGTCCTGGAGACCACGCGGAGGGGCTGTCAGAGAGGAAAGAGCCACCCGCGGGTCGGCGGGGTCAGATGCTGTGCCAGGGCGGGGAGGGGAGGTCTGAGGCCTTGGCACCGCGCGCAGCAGCAACGCTACTGGTGCCCTGGCCAGGAGCTGGGGGTGGAAGCCCGAGTGCGGCGGGGAGACGCCAGGAAACGGTGCTGAGGACAGACGACTGTGGACAGACGACTGCGGACAGGGTCTGCAGGAGAGGGGCAGGAAATGGGCAAAGACTGGCAAGTTCACAGACAAGGAAACGCACGTGGCTCTTGTGCACATGGAAAGACGTCTTACAATCAAATGAATATAATGGAGACGACAAAAAGATGTCATTTTACACCTATCGGATCAGGAGAGATTTAAAAGTTGATACTGTGGTGTTGGAAAGAGTGGTGCCACTTAATCCTCACAATGACCCTACCGAGGGATTGTGCCCATTTTAAAGCAGAAAAACTGACGTTGTGATTTCATTGTAAGTCTCTATTTATTGAATTCTATTTACCAGAGTCTGCGCTAAATGTTATGTATTTTATTTCTTAATCTTGACAAGTGCTATTTGCAGCTGAGGAAACAGATTAGAGAGCTGAAGGAAAACTGTACACAAGTAAGAAGTAAGGTGGCAGGCTGTGATTACAGAGCCACACGCTGTCTTGTCACCTGTCACTCCACTAAAATACCCGTCTGGATTGGAGAGAATTCAGAGAAGTGGAAATTGTTATGCTAATAAGGGCGGTGGGATGATAAGTGGATTATTACAAACTTCCTGTTATGTTACAGTAGTTACTTTAATTTTTGCATTCTGTTTCCTCACATGTAAAACAGCAGTGAAAATATCTGCTTTGCAGAGGTCCTAGCAGCATTAAATGAGACCATGTTAAAGTCTTCTAAGCTGTAAAGCAGGATACAAATATGAGACCAGTTAAGATATTATAAATTCTGCTTATTGGTTGCCTTTTCATTACTTTATTAATTTAATGTTATTGATCACAGAAGTATTACATCTGTTGGAAAGAAGTCAAAACGATACTGAGATGCATATGGGAGTTAACAATTTCCTCCCACCCTCCCCCAACTCTACTCTTATAAAGTTACCTGTGTAGCCTTTGGTCTGGATCTTTCCAAACTTTCCCTATACTCATGAAAAAATTCAATTTAAACAGGCAGAGAAGCTACTTTTTTCAGTTGCAATCGTACTATTCACACTTCTCTGCAACTAGCATTTGTCACTTATCTGCTTAATAAACCATTTAATAGTTTCACTTATGCTGCTGACACGTTCGCTTTAATAGTTGCATAATATCCATAGAATGACGTGTCTTCATTTATTCAGCTTTTCTCCTCAATGTGTCTTTAAAAGAACCTTTTGGAGAGAGGACACACTTTCTCCTTCATTACTGCTCAGTATCAGACCTTCTGGGCCGATCTGTGGCCTTTCTGTGGAGTGAAACTTCTCGCGGGCTCCCCGTGGGCAACACTGGAGGAGCTCTGCGCCAGCCAGCTCTGTGCCAGCCAGCTCTGCGCCAGCCAGCTCTGCGCCAGCCAGCTCTGCGCCAGCCAGCTCTGCGCCAGCAAGCTCTGCACCTGCTCTCTCCTCCCCTTACCCGCATGCCGGCGGCCAGCAGAAGAGGAGCTGCTCCCAAAGTCGCCGTCGTCATTTATGACAATGTTCTCTGGGCTCTCTTTAAAAGGCAACATCATTTACGAAGGCAGCAGGTTTTTCCCAAACAGGGAGCCACTCACTACAACACCCCCTGAAGTTTCCACACTAAAGAGCAGTAATAGAGCAGTAAAGAGCAGTAATAGAGGATCCTCTCTGGTTGTTGGGAGCCACCACTCATTTAGTTGCTGGGCCAGGGATGTCTTTCAGCTCCCACTGACCTGGCTCAGGCCCTCTGACCATTTGTGGATAAAGGCTATGTCCTCTTGTGTGGTTTCCTGTCTCCAGCTTTCTCTCTCTGGTCAACCCTCTTTCTCACTTGTCATGATGAACTTAAACTGTCTCACGATGTCCTTCCTCAGCTCAGAAACCTTCTATGGCTTCTCGTTTTACAACAAAGCCCCCACTTGTTACCGCAGAATCTTGGGAAACTCATCATCTTCAGAAGGGGACACATCATTCCTTCTGTCCCTAAACCACGTCTTGCTACTTCTGGATTCTATGGAAGTTCCCACAGCAGAGACTCAGAAGCCACCTTCTCCAGCTATATTCAGTTAATTCCAGTGTCCTGGCCTTTCTGCCTCAAAAATACTTCTTGAATTGGGCCACTTCTCTCCGCCCCTTCACTGACAGCTCTTTCTCATGCCTCTCCTCCCACCAAGCCCAGGCTGGTCGCTGTGTTTCTTCTTCCTTCCCAACATGTTCTTAGTCCCCCAGAGCATGAAGAGCCAGAGAAGGAAGGTACTCTGCTACGCAGAAAAGGGAGGTGCTAAGTACGGGATTGGGGATACTAAAGGTTGCTGGAAGTAGAGCTGATGAAGGTAACTGGGCACCTATTGCTACAGGTGCTACTTATTGTTTTAAATCATCATCTGTGTGAGGAATTTGAAAGCAGTTCATGGCCTGTGGAATATGCTATATAGAGCATATGTACTTCACAGGGCCTGGTTTTCCAAAGCCTTGCAGTTTCAAATATTGACCTTGCAAGGACAGGAAATTTTCTTCAGGGTATAATTCTCTGTTGCAAGATAAGAATTGTGGCATAGCAGGTTGCTGGCTCAAAGACAGACTAGTTACTGATTGTTATGTAAAGATACTGAGAATTGCTATAGGAAGGAAGGTTAGCTAAGATCAGGCTTTTGTTAACTGCCTCACTGGAATGTCATCTGGCTTGTTCAACTGAAAGTTACCAGCCTATACTGTTAAACTAGAACCCCACCTGTGCTCTCTTCCTGTAACTTCCTGGTCTGGAGAATAAATGCAGGACGAGAACCCCAATTCGGCGTTAATTTCCCAAGGAAAGGATCCCTCTCTCTTGAGGGTTCCTGCGGGAGATTAACCACTTCGGGGCCTCTCACTGCTCAGTAGAGATGGGCTTTGTGTCTCCGTCACCCAGGGGAGGTGGGGTGACAAATCCGTGGGGGGCGAAGCAACACAAAGCAACAATGGCCAAGTCATTATGGGACTTTGTGTGGTTAGAATTTTCAGTGCCTGGCATGTTTAAGTCATGTGCTGACATGCCTGTGGTTCTGATGTGTTGTGTGTGTGCGGGAGGGGATGAAGCCTCTACAGGCTGAAGAATGTGCTTCATGTCAGCTCTCAACTGCGTACTTCTTGTGGGGAAAGGTGACAATGGGCCACCTGGTGGCAGTTAGTCTAGCTGCAGGGACAGAACATCCAGGGGGAAGCCTCTTAAGCTGTGCCTTGACAATCTAGTTATGGGGACGGCCAATGTCCCCAGAAGTGGGCCAAAGAACCACCCAGAGTGCCTGCTTAGCCCCTGACTTCTCCAAGAGTAAGACTGAGTGACTCTGCGGCTGGTGCGTGAATTGGAAGCTTGTTCTGTCTCCACTCCCGCAGAGAAAAATGGCACAGCAATATAATAGCTTTTGTTATAAATGAATCCAGAGACAGGTATCAGTGAGAAAAAAATATGCAAAAAACCCATCCTCGTGTCGTAAATGTCGTCTGCTTTTAGGAAGCAAAGGGCAGAATAGGCAGCTAATTTTCGGAATTCCTCATGAGCTTCCTGACCCCTGGACCCGCACTCAGTTCAGTCCTGCTGCGTCCCTGAAGGCCGAACCAGGAAGACGTGTGTGTGCCTCCTCGTGGCAGTGTCAACGGGCATGTGCGGCTTTCCTCTTGGCGTCCCTCTCAAGACAAAAAGAAGGAGTTAGACTAAAGGTAGAGCCATGTGGGTGTTAACAAGTGTCCCAGCCCATTTCTCCTCCCATTTAAAGCACAAAGTCCCCTTCCTTTAGAAAACTTCCAGGACTTGAGATTTTTCTTTTTTAGCATCAGGTTGTTAAACCACCTCTCTTCCTTCACTTTTGCCAAGTATTCGTTGCAGTGACTGGTGTACTTTTTTCTCTCCATTGGGCTATTTCCTGAGGGCTACTGCTATGCCAGAGTTACATATGTGTTTCTTGTAGTGGATTGAATTATGTCCCCCCAAAACTCACTGAAGTTTGAATTGTGTCCCCCAAGTTTTATGTATTAGAAACTTGGACTCCACTGTGACTGTTACAAGGGTGAGAAATCGGGCTGGCCCCATGGCTCACTTGGGAGAGTGTGGCGCTAGTAGTGCCAAGGTTGTGGGTTCGGATCCTATATAGGGATGGCCGGTGCGCTCACTGGCTGAGTGTGGTGCGGACCACACCGTGCCGAGGGTCGCTATCCCCTTACTGGTCAAAAAAATCAAAAAAAAAAAAAAAAAAAAAAAAACAAGGGTGAGAAATCCTAGGTGAGAGAAATCCAAGGGTGAGAAATGGTACTTGAAAGGTGGAGCCTTGAACAGGTGAAAATGGAACCCTCTTACACTGTTGGTGGGACTGCAAAATGGTGCAGGTTTTATGGAAAATGGTATGGAGGTTCCTCAAACAACTACAAGTACATCTACCATATGACCCAGCTATCCCACTGCTGGGAATATACCCAAAGGAATGGAAATCGTCATGTCAAAGGGATACCTGCACTCTCATGTTTATTGCAGCTCTATTTACAATAGCCAAGAGTTGGAAACAGCCTAAGTGCCCATCGTCAGATGAGTGTACAAGGAAAATATGGTCTATCTACACAATAGAATACTACTGTGCTATAAAACAGAATGAAATACTACCATTTGCAGCAACATGGATGGACTGAGAGGAAAGTATGTTACGTGAAATAAGTCAGGCACAGAAAGAGAAATACCACATGTTCTCACTTATATGTGGGAAATAATAAAAATAAATAAATAAATATACTAACAAATAAATGGGAGGGGAAGAAGAAGACCCAATAATCACAATAATTTCTTGAGCTTGTTAAGTGAACAGATATGATGTTGATGGGGGAGGAGGGAAAGGGAGCGGGGAAGAGGAGGAATTGGTAAATGGACATGAAAATCAACTACACTGCATATTGACAAATCAAAATAAAAAATAAATACATTAAAAAAAAAGAAAGGTGAGGCCTTGAAGAGGTGATTAGATTATAGGACCATGCAGTAGTGAAGGGGTTAAAAATGGTGGTCAGGGGTGTAGTTCTGAGGGCTTTAAAAGAAGAGGAGAGTCTGTCTTTCTCTCTCTCTCTGCTGTCTCTGCTTCCACCATCTTGCAGTGTGAGACCCCTGGGTCACTGTTGCCTCCACCAGATGGACTTTGGACTTCGCCTCAGAAACTGTAAGCAATAAACTTCGTTTTCTTTCTAAGTTACCCAGTTTCAGGTATTTTGTCATAAGCAATGGAAACGGACAAATATATTCCTCAAATTCAGTTCTGCAAATATGTTATCAAGTGTCAGGTTTTATGCTAGATATTGTGGAGGAAGAAGATGTGCTTCTACGTCTGGGACCTTAGAAATGAACAAGGGAGGCTGACCTGCATCAGTTACTGGCTCAGCTAAGGCCTGACATTGATAATTACAAAGTGCTAGCGCAGAGGCAAGTATGTGAATGTTGCGGGGCGAGGGGGAAGGCAGGGGACTTGGAAAGATGCCAGGAAGGCAGCAGTACTTGCAGGGGGAGGTGGGGTTTGGAGTCAGTAGAAAGGGCTGAGTGAGAATGCAGGCGACTCAGTTCCGGCTCCCATTGTGGACTTGCTCAATGCTGCCAGCCCAGCCCCTTAACCTCCCCATCACCAGGCCTACTTTCCTGCTAGCTGCCAGCAAAGGCATACCCAGGATTAAAATGAAAGAAAGCCTGATTACATCCTGTACGAATTTACAAATAAGACAGCTTGGTGTAAGGAAGAAGACAAAACAGAAGAGGAACAGGAATATCTGGGTTTCGGTCCCAGTCTGCTCTTGCTGGCTTTGTGATCTCGGGCAAAAACCATAGCACCTTTCTGACCTGAGTCTGACCGTAGTAAAATGGTAATAGTGCCTGCCTTGGTTAGCTCCTAGGGCTGTTGTGGGGGTCAAAGGATCTTCAAGGGACTGAATGGGGTGTGCTGGGAACAAATCAACAGGATGCCAGCTGGGGGTAAAGAGGAAGGGAGTGAAGGAGCAGAACTAAAGCAGGCTGACTAAGACAGGAAGATGGTGCTGGGCTGGCCAGGAACCAAGCACAACCCTGGGACGTAGGACGACATTCGAGCAGCACTGCTACGTGCAAGTCTGCGTACAGCCTACAGATGTCTGGGAAGTGTTCTTCCAGCTTACATATTGCTCCTAACTAACTGTGTGGAAGACATTATTTGTCATAAGGTGGAAACACTCACGCACTTTGGCCCTTAAGGTTTGTGTCTAGCCAGTCGGTGCCTAGTGAGCTCAGCATGCCACGTGCCTCCATGTGGCATGTGTTGGATACACGGCTACATCAACACATCTAGCATTACCCCTGTAAGCCCTTCTCTCTGTGAGGTCTCCCTGTCGGGTAGGATTCTCTGTATATTCCCAGTTTCTGGCAAAGAATAGGCACTAAGCAAAGGTCTCGATTATGAATCCTGAAAATTTTGAAAGTGCCTTGCCAAGTCTTTGGGAAATAATGGAAAAGACACCTGTCTGAAATAGGTTAGGCGTAAGTTTTCTTGAGGGTAGGGCTATGACCCTTCCTAGACCTATGATCACATTTTATAGATTTGGAAATCTACCATTTTGGGATTAACTCCCCCCAAAGAGCCAACCATAAATAATTTTTTAAAGTTTTATTAAATCATTTAGACTTGAAAGAAGTCACAATAGTTAACACACTTAAGTGCGTTCTGTACACCACCAACCCAAATGGATTGATTTCAGAATTTTTATAAATAAAAGTAAACATATTTACAATGAAAAATAAAAACATGTTAGCAAGATAGATGATTAAACTGTTTTCTATAATCATTTGGGGGTACCAACCTACAGGATTACATGTAAGACATTTAAGATTTCATTAGGTTTAAAAAGTCCATAATTGAAGAAGTTAGTTGTAATATATGACCCATTTCTTACTATGGCTTTTTTCCTTCCCAAACCAGAACTTTTGACCAATTTACATAAAAAGCTTCATTTTCCCTTTATTGGAGGTAAAAGTACAAAAAGCTCTTAAACTCTTCCTCGAACCATCTAAGAAATAAAGCTATTTAATGCTACAGATATGACTATAAAACTGCAGACATAACCAGTCATACGATTTGTGCTACTTGTCCTCCAAAATAGCACAGATTCCTAATTTACCCACCAGGGACAAAAAAGGAGTCAGCTTTTTTTGGAAATCAGTTTCAAAATCATATCTCTAGAAAGCGTATTTCTAGAACAATACAATTACCACATGGGGGGACTTTCATTCTTCTGTACTATAAAACATTTCCATTTTAATTCTCTCTCTGTATTTAGGGATTGCTTCTACCTCCCCAGGCAAAAGGTGGGGGCTGTAAAGCTTTGTCCGCCAGTTTCAAGAGACCAAAGAAGAACAAGACCGCATGTGATTGGGACAGCTCTCTCCTTAAGTACGGCAGAAGTCAAGAGCTGGCTCAAAATTATTCTATGCCCCCAAATCCTCTTTAGATTTGACTTAGAAAAAGTAGTCAGTCCAAAATAAAATTGAGCAAAGAACAAAATTTTCAAGTCTACAGCTTTGAAAAGTCACACTCCTAAGAGGTGGGCTCTTCTGTGACAGGGCTGTTAGCACAACTTGAGGCTAATTGCTTGGCAAAGGGCTACAGCAGTTGCTGGACTGTCTTGTTCTGTCGCTGATGAACTCATGGAGCAAGACCTCTGCCTGAGCACTGTTTTTCCAAGTCCTCAAATGTGGCATTTTCAATGGTATTTATAGCTTCAGGTCGTTCCATGGAGGATGGACAGAGCATGTCTTGAACCATCACATACTGAAATACGAAAATTGTTTTCTGAAAAAAGAGCCATGTTTAGATCACTAAACATTCCTTTAAATCAGGGGTAAGCAAAATTTTTCTGTAAATACTTTAAGTTTGTAAGCCGTATCGTTTCACTGTGCCACCCAAGCACAATAGCTGTTATAACCAGTACGTAAACTCATGGGCGCAGTTGTGTTCCAATAAACCTGTGTTACAAGAACAGGCAGCAGGCTCGACTTCTCCTGTCCGCCCGAGTTTGCCAAGCCCTGCTCCAAAGAAACAACCATTGGCTGGTAATTAGTGTTTTTCTAACATGAAGAGTTTTTAAGTCACATCCTTATTTTAAAAATAAGTTCATCTTACAGCTGCATATGCGTCTATACTTATCTCAATAAAAATGCCAATTAAAAAAACAATCATGCCAGATATCAGCACCCAACACCTCTTCTTGATTTTTAAAAAAAATCCCTTTTAATGATGTAACATAAAATATGAGCCCTTCTGGGAATAGAATTATCAACTTTGCAAAATGAACGATGACAATTTTTAGTAAAAGATTTCATTTCCGGTTCCTATATCTAAGTATGTTATTATAAATTTCATTTTTCATGCAATCCTTCATTGTGGGTTCATTGTAATTATAATTATACTGAAAGACAAACCTTGACTTTTTCTAATTTGATGGTTAACACACACTGTCTAATTTACTTCTTTTGTAAATTTTATTTTCTTTTTCAGCCTTTTTTTGAGGACGGGGGTACTTACCCTAAGTCCTTCCATCTGAGTGCTGAATGCGTACAGCAATCCAAATAGAACCAGGCCTAAAGAAAATATGTTCACTTTATGAGAGTAGTTGTCCCCATGAATCTGAAATCCCACATAAAGAAAACAATATTTAAAAAATTAACACAGAGATAGTACAATGCATGTTATAGCATTACTGAATCACTAAGTTTACTTAGTCACTTCTTGGTTTAAATGAAAGTGCACGTGTAAAAATGTTAGCAAAGAGTTAATAATCTCTCAAGCCTCTTTCCTTCAACTCACTACACCAGGAGTAATTAAACTACTCAGCATTCCAGAAGGAAGGCCAGTAATTAAACTACTCAGCATTCCAGAAGGAAGGCCCGGGTATAGCTCAACCACCCCCGAGGTGAAGTTTTTCAAAGCAAACACCCTCTAAACCAAATCTCTCATTTCTAATCTTCTTAGTCCTCACCCATTTTTATGAGAAACTCTTCGTTACTCCAAACCACTAATCAACTGTGGTTAGCCTTCATTATGGCACTTAATTATGGGCTCCTTTGCATTCATAGTTTATTTTTCATGTGCATATTTCTTATTCTTCACAACTAGATTATAAAGTCTTGGAGGGAAGGTAACTGCTTCTTTTGTTTTCCCATCATCCAGCACTGGGCTAAGTAGAGAGAAGGCCCTCAGTAAATACTCATTCATTAAGTTAAAATGAACAAATCAATTACAACTGAACTACTCCATTAAACAAAGCCTCAAAAAAAGTGACCCCCTGGTAACTCAGAAGAACCCTTTTATTTGTGAAAAAGTTTTTAGGCATGTAACAACATTTGGTAAACGTCCAAAGAAGGGCATCACTCTGGAGACGCTCCACACCAGCGTTTCTTTATTGGGGTGTTGGGTGGGGGTGGTCACAAGGCAGTTGCCAGGGTTGATGAGTCCTTCACGACCTCCCTCTAGACCTTACTTGGTATGTCTCCTTGGGTGCTTCCATGCAGCCAGCCCGCCTCTATGCTTCTCCAAGAGCAGATGGAAAGCTTCAGAGGCCACATCAGCTGCACCACCCTCCTCCCTTCTAAGTGACTGCAGCAATCTGAATCCTCCCTTACCTCTCATCCCTGCGGGTTGGGAATTATTCAAAGAAAATATGTTCAAAAACAGTGCTTACAGGGGTACAATGGAAAGGATACCCTTATGCACTATTCAGAGACTATAGATTGAAACACGTTCGTGAGAAGCAAGTTGGCAATAAACATTTATTCCCACTTAATGGTCCCATCTAATTTTGTCCAACCTAGGGTAGAGGGAAATGTGAACAGAGATTTGGATACAGGGATAGCTACCCAAGTGATATTCCTAACAGCAAAATTTACAAGTAACTAAAATGTCCAAAACAAACATTGAATAAATTGCTGAACTGAGCAAATATGATGCAGATAAAAATATTTTCTAAGAATGTTTAGTAATATGGAAAATGTTTACATTTGAATATTACATCCAATATTTTGTAGAGTAGAATCTCAATTTTGCTTCCCAAAGTATATATAAATATATGTTACAAGATGGGTTTATATATACATAGAAAGAAATAATTAACCTCCATTAATGTTTTAAAGATTTTTAGTAAGTGAATTCACTTTTTCTTTATACACTCCTATACTTTCCACATTCTCTACATAGAGGAGAGGACAGATTAATATATGATGAGGAAAAAAAGCGTTATTCATATATTTTCTTAAATGTAGCCTCATGAACACATGAAAAGTCATTTTTATAAAATATCTAAATAAAAGGGAATTAAATACAAAATCTCAAGGGAGGTGAAATATAAGATAACCTTTCAGAGTTTAATGTCACCTCTTCCCCAGGTTGATGGAGACGCAAAAAGGATTACTCAAAGCCCATTTCATCTGAGCAGTGAGAAGCCCTGAAGGAGTTAATTTCCATGAACCCTCAAGAGAGAGGCATTCCTTGGAAAATTAACATTGAACTGGGGTCTTCTCTCAGTACTTATTCTCCAGGCCAGAAAGTTACAGAAAAGGAACATAGGTGGTTACAAAAAGAACAGTAAGATAATTGTCATGGCAACACTCATTAGGTTTAGTTGCACCAACGACATCTGCCCTTGGAGCCAGCAATTTTGCTGTGTTACAATTCTTTATCTACAACAGAGACTTTAGCCTGAGGAAAGTTTTCTGTCTTTTGCAAGCTTAACATTTCTGTGTGTAATTTTTAAAAGTTAGGCTATTCCCGAAACTACAGGGCTTTGGAGGCTAGGCCCCGTGAAATACATTTGCTTTATTAATATTAGTACACTCCACAGTTTAAATTGATTGTTTTATTATTGTGCAATACTAGAACTTGGTCTATATTTCTTGGTAATTACAACCAAGAGCAAAGTAACTGTGGGCCCTGCTCATTTACTCTGCGGGTAAGAAAATTAAGAAATTTGATAAGAAATATTTTAAAACAATGTCTTAGGACAGCTTCTGAGGCTTGGGTAAGACAATTCACATAGCCAAAGTATTTTGAGAGACTTTTTTTGGTGGTTGGCTGGTACTAGGATCTGAACCCCTTGAGAGACGTTTTAAAGGGATGTTTTATAAAGTGAGTTTCTTTTTTCTTTTCTTTTTGTTTTTACTAAAATGACAGTTTCTATATTTAAAGAGGATTATTAAGAAGAGAATTAAGACTACCCATCTCTAATTACCATAATTTAACTACTGTTAAATTTCCACACACTATTAACGTTTCTATAGCCATCCTGATTTTCTAGTATCTTCAGCAACACCAAATGTAGCATTGCTTGTCATCAATCTCTTCCTTTCTCATGTGGCAGTCCCTGCCTCCAACAAACATACACACACGTGCTTGTACACACTCGTGCTGATACACACATAATCTGCAGCCACAACCAAAGCACAGTCAGGACAGCAGTGTGCACAGGTGGCCAGGGCCACCTGATGTTCATCTTTTCACTGGCATTCACGTTCACTCATCCACCAAACACTTATGAACACCTGCTGAATTCTAGGCACTGTTTTAGGTGTTAGAGTAAACAAGATAAACGAGGTTCCTCTTCTGATAGCGTATATTTTAGAGGAGAAGAAAAAACAATTTCAGAGAGTTAAAAATGGTATGAAGAGAATACAGCACAATGGGATAGACCCTAGTAGGGAATAAGGGAGAGTGGCCTATTTTAAACAGGGCTGTTGGGGCACCTTTCCATATAGAAAGTCTTTTATCAATAAGCAACCAGGTGGAATTCCTTCTATTTAGTTATTTCTAGTTTGCTTTCATAAAATGTCAAATGTTAAAGTGTTATTTTCAGCTTCTAAAATAATGATGAATTTTTAGAAATGCTTTAAAAAAATTTTGGTATCAATCCTGATATACGCCTATTTTTAAAAATTGGGAAACACAGAAAAGTCCAAAATAGATTAAAACTCACACAAAGTCCCCTAACTTGAGAGCAATGACTGGACATTTTACAGCTCTTCCAGTCTTTTTTCCTATGCATATAAATATGTATTTAGAGTATTTTGATATTCCATACAGTTTTAATTTTTCCTTTCACCAGGTCCTGGGCACATCATTCCCCCAAGACAATTCAATTACTTGGGCCAATAGATTTCTTTTTCTTCTTAAGACAGTTTGTTGAAGACTTTGGGTTGCAAATAATAGACTATGTATAATAGTCTTCTATAAATTAAAATCTCTGCTGTATCCTTTCTAATTTCTACATCTGTTTGTGGTTTTTTTCCCCCTTAAGTAGATTCACTAGAGAGGATTATCTTTTTATTTAAAGGTATTAAAATCAACCATGATGATGTTTTAGTATTTCATCAGTATCAGCTCTTACGCTTGTTTTCCATCTTCTTGCAGCTCTTCCCTGCCTCCTACTGAGCAGAATGCTAAATCACGCAGTAATGTGCTTATGCAATGAAGGCCTTTCAGATAAATTTATCTCCAAATAGAACTTTGATAACTTCCTACAGATTTCAGTGTTTTACTATTTCTTTCATTATTCTCTTAATAGATTGTACAAATGTTTTACTTCATTATTGATCTGACAGTTATTTAGGAGCATTTTTAAATTCCCAGCTACCCAAACTAGAAGCAAAAACAAAAATAAAAAGCAAACAAAAAACCAAAACAAACCACTATAACCCCTTTTTATTGCACTGTGATCATAGAAAGACATTTCCAATTTCTGTTTGGGGATATGCTGGTTTTTCTTCATGTTCTAGAAGGTTGAAATGAAAGTATATCCTATTTTAATTTATTTGTCAATAAATATTCAAATGCAATTACATATAAAGCCTAGTATGTTTTTTACCTACCTTCCTCTTTTAACCTTTCTCTTTTGAAAAAACTTCTAACCCAATCTGAAGTTCTCCTTTTCATGGAGAAATTTAAACACATTTATTTATTTACTATCACAACTAATGCTTGGCTTTAGCATCATTTTACGTTTTGGTTTTTTGTATTTTCATACCCTTTCATTTCATTGCAGTTTGCATTTATCTTCTTCAATGATACAGAAGGTAGAAATGTTGTTTTGGTTCTATTTGCCGAATTTAGGTGCATCAAATGCAAATCCCTACTCCCATCTTTATTCTCGTTCTTACCGTCTTCCATTTCCTGATCTTTGTTAATTTAGTATGGGAGTTACAGACGCAGCTTAATGTGATGACTGTGATTAAAATTATAAGCCTTTTATTAAGCACATTTTAATTCAAAATAGCCACTGGCACAGATTGTTCATTGGTTTTGATGTTTATTACCATAAAATTCTCTTCTTAAATTCACTTTTAATAGGTAATCCTTTCACATGGCTCAGAAAGAAGTAAAAGTAACCCTCCCCTTCCCCCTGCCCCTCGTCTGCCCAGGCCCACCAGCCTCATAACCGTCCAGCTCTTGCACATCCTTCCAGTTTTTTTATGTAAACATAAGCAAACATATATCTATCTTTCCCTCATTTACACAAAAGGTAGCACAGTATGCACACATTTCTACACCTTGTTTTTTTCACTTAAAAGTTCTTCAAACTTTTACTTCCCTAAAAATACCTGATTTCTTTGTACGTGAATAACTTCATAGCCAGATACAAGACTCACAGGTCATGACTATTTTTCTTCAAAACTGTTGTATGTTGCTTTATCATCTTTCAGAGTTGAGTGCTACAGAAAACAAGCTCTTTAGCTGTAACCTCTTTTTCCCTCCCTAAACACTTATAATATTTCCCTTTATCTTTGAAATGCAAGATGTCTAAGTACAGGGTTCTTTAGAGAATTTTTTAAATTAAATAAAAAATAAAAATTTAAAATGCAAAAAAGAAACATTTGAATAATGTACACAATTCAAACACTTCAACAAGATACTGCATAATAGTAAAATAAAGTCCCCCTCCTCAAAGGCAATTTCTATTACTGGTTTCTGATATAACCTCCCAAAGATAAACTAATGCAGTGGTTCTACAATGTGGCCCATGAATTCCTGGGACCTCAACACCCTTTCAATGACCTGGGATCTGTGAGGACAAGACTATTTTTATAATCATACTAAGACATAATTTGTCTTTTCACTGTGTTGACATTTGCACTGAGGAAATCTAAGCATGAGTTAGGAAATTGGCACCAAATTTTACTGGTAGTAATTATATTCTTTAGTATCACTTGCAGATTAAAAAATAAAAAACACATCTCACTTTAACGTCCTTCCTGTGAAGTAAAAATTTTTAATTTTGTTAAATCTCGACCCTTAAATACACATATTTTTAATAATTTGTGTGATAAAATGGGAACTATTCATAAAGCATTTCTGCTCCATTCCAAAGTAAAAATGGTTGTCTCGAGAAAATGCACTTGTGCAATTATTTGAGTCACAATATGCCTGAGCTGCTCTTCACAGAGCACCCTTCTGACTTGAAAGAATGATTGGTAGACAAACTATAGTTATTCGGACTTGAGCACTGGACATTCTCTTACAGATGAACAATATGAGAGTAGAAATCATATTATCAAGGAAAACTGACACTGCGAGTATTTCTTGCCAATGATAAAAGTTGAGCTTTTAAGTGAAAATTAGAATTTTGAAAACTTCACACCCACCAGTGAGAATTTGACAGCTTCCCAACACTTAAAGCCTTTTCTAACAAGACTGGTGGTGATATTAACAAAAGTGATTTTTTATACTGTATAAAAATCTGTGACAATTTTTAGAAAAGTTGCATAACTTAAGGATCCAATAATTTCAAAGTGACCAATGCACAATGTCACAAAATCATGCATTGGTAAAAAGATCCATTCAAAGTGCAAAAGGGACCAAGGGATATTAAAGTAACAGCACAAAATATTCATTGATATGGTTTTAGACTCCACAGTATAAATGACTTTTAAGAAACTATCATTTATTGAGTTTTGGTGTACTAACAAAGAAGAGTATCCATAATTCCCTGATATGAAATATTGCTCCCCTTTTCAACGACGTATCTGTGTGGGGCCAGATTTTCTTCATGCACTGCATCCAGCCAAAATAACATATTGCAATGGATTGAAATCAAAAACAGATAGGGCAATCTAGCTCTTTTGTATGTCAGATATTAGAGATTTGTAAAAATATAAATAAATGTTACTATTCTAATTTTTTTTTGTTTGGGGAAATATTTATTTTTCATAAAAATATCTTAAGATGTGATGGTTTAATACTATTTTAATCAAATTAATAAAGCTTTATTAATGTTTCAGTTTTAATTTCTAATATGGAAAATATTGACAGATAAAATTCTATAAGAAAAACTTCTGGGTTCGCAATCATTTTTACAAGTTTAAACAGGTACTGAGAACAGAAAGTGTGAGACCCGCTAATCTAAGCAGATAAGCTTGTGAGCATCAGTGGCCTGGTGGCGGCTGCTGTGCTGCTCTGAAGCTCCCGGGACGCCCTGCTCCTGCCACTCTCCAGTCCCTGCACTGTCCACAGGGCCTTTCCTTTGGAGACCAAGCATCTTACGAGGCAACATATCCCGGCCCATGCAGCTCTATGAGTATTTCCTGCCATGATACATTCTGGAAGCTGCCTGTGAATTCCCACAGAGAACAGCTCATTTTTCATGCTTTGAAAACCATTCCTACATAGTACACAAGACAAATTGGAGTTAAGTTTGGGAGGGTGGCATTCAAAGTCTCTTCCTAAATTTGTGGGTGCTGTCAGGTTCTGATTCAGAGGATGAGTGTATTTTACGTGTTTTATTTTTCTTAACCCGTCCCCAATGTAGGTTGTAGAAACTGCACCCTAGCTGTGTTGCCAGTTTTCATAATTTTCAGGCTTTATAGTACTGGGTATTTTAATGAGAACATGGGAGGAGATTCATTAGGCACATCTAGCTTGCTGCCATGCTAAATAAAAGTCTGAAAAACTCACCTGCTCGGGGCTCATATACAGTTTGGTCCCTACTTGTCCTGTGTGTCTGGCATACGCTGGCATTGGCGTCAGAACCACCTGCTCTTCCTCATCCTCATCCATTGCAGTTACTAATCCAAAGTCTCCAGCCTTGACCACATCATCCATTGCAAAGAATATGTTGGAAGTTTGCAAAAATGAAAGAAACAAAAGTACAGTGGGTGTGTATGAAGAAGGTGAAGAAATGAACTATTCAAATGACTACAGAAAAGAAATACAAGAAAAACAGATATTCTCAAACACCTTCACCTTTAAAAATGGGCTAATATGAAAATAAAAAGAATTTTTCCATGCCAGACAAGTACTGCAAGTAAAGAAAAGGGCAAGGGAGCAAAGATAACATCATTCATTGAACATCTACTTACACTTTTAGAGATCCACATTCCTTAGGGTCCAGGGTACTTAGTCCTTTTTTATTTTTATTTATTTATTTATTTTTGTTGGCCAATACAGGGATCAAACCCTGGACCTGGGTGTTATCAGCACCACACTCTGACCAACTGAGCTAAGCAGCCAGCTCAGGGTACTTAATCCTTAATCCTATGATTCTATATACCTCCCTGGGCAAACTTCTCTACATTTATGTCTTAAGACGTAATAATTAGAGTGATAATATCAATATTAGCAAGTGCATATATAGTACTTGCAACGTGCCAGGCAGTGTTCTAAGCAGTTTATTGCCATTAATTCACGTAATACAACCTTATGAGATGAGTGCTATTAGCCCGCAATTTTACAGACGTAGAAACTGAGGCCCAGAGAAGTTAAACAAGTAGCCCAAGATTACCCAGCTAGCAAGTGGTGGAGCAGATTCAAATCCTGGCATTTGGCTCTGTGAAAAAAGGACATTTTGATTCACTGCCACACACCCAGCATTCAGGACAGTTCTTGCTCTACGGTAGCTAATCGATATGTGATGAATGAATGAAACAGAGTGACCTTTTGGTTAGTTTCTGAGGGGCAGATGCCTGTCCAGGGGAATAAGAGCTCTTAACTGCTACCCACCCCATGCGGTCTCTTCTAAAACTCATATGCTCTCAAGGCTGTATCTACTCCCAGACCTCCGTCCTTGTTCTAAACGTTCATATGAAACTGTTCATAGGATGCATCTCACCAAGTGTCTCATGGACTCCTCAAACTCACAGTGCCATCCGTACAATCCGTCATCTTTCCTCCAGAGTCTACTGCAGGTACATGACCACCATTCACAGCCCTTGAAATAAGAAGAAAGGAAGCCATTTAGCTCATAAAATTGAATTTCATCATGTTTCAAATACTACCAGAAAACAGCATTGTGTTCCCAAACTCCAAAATACCATTGTACAATTCTGACTTTGAAGCAACGAGGTTATTGTGTAGAACTAAAAACCCGCAGCTCTCCCACAAACAACCTGTACCAGAGACAACCACAGACGTGCTGCCTTAAGTTTCCTCTTTGCTCCCACTCCCGTCTTCTGGTGGCATGGGTCCTTACTGAATCCTCTAACAGGCCGCTTTCTAGCTCTCCGGCACCTGCCCCGAGCTTCTACCAGAACATCCTGACTTGCATTGGGAAATTCCTTCTTCCTGACGGTCAGCACCCCGTGTTTGCGTGGAAGTTTTCCTGTCCCACAAGCTGCCAAACCCATCTACATGCCCCATTCTCTGTCCAGGAGACTGGTGCAGGGATGCGCAAGGGGCTTCGGTTTATCAAGTAGAATGAAACCCAGGACTTCTGAACAATACTGTGAGAGAGAGATATTTTTCTCCCCATCCTCTATCCCACCAACTCCAAAAGGCTTAAAAAAAAAAAAGCCCTGGAGCCCTGAGAATCCCTGACAGCCATCCCGAGACTGCTGAAAACAGAAGGAAGAAATGGGGCGGAGGTGCTGGGAGTCCACAGTGGAAGCAGCTTCTGCAGCGGGCGGGCCGCAGGCCTCCGCAGCACCTTGCACCGCGGTAAGGGTCGTGCTCCCTCCGCACCCCTCTTGGTGGCTTTGGCTGGTGGCCGCCCTGGATAAGCCACCAGCCTTTTCCGCAAAGGCTGGGCATGGCAGTTCATTTCCGAGTGACTTGGCCTCCCTTGGCCCCTCCACTCAGGTGTCGGCTGTGTTTACTGTGCTGGCATCGAGAACGGGGCTGTGGTGGACAAGTCTGTGGGCACCAAGGACAAGGACCAGCTGGAGGCCTTCCTGAAGAAGCTGACTGGCTGACAAGCAGGGCAGAGTCCTGATTGCCCCTGCCTACCGCTTCCCCCATGGTCGCAGGAAGGGACCCCAGTAGAACCCACAGCCCTTCTGTGCCAGCCCTTTCCTCCTCCTCCCTTCTGTCTGAGCCCCGTGGGCATGTGTTTTGGAGACCAGTCTCCAAATGTGGGAAACGTGAATGCTTCTGTGCTAGCTGACTACCCAGGACGGCCATCAGAGCGATGGTGCTGCTGCTGATCAGGGACAGCCGTCTTCCCACCCACTCTCCTTTTGTCTGATCCCTCTAGGGCTCATTGCAGTTCTCCCAAGACGGCTGGAGAGAGCCCAGGCTGGCCTGCAGCAACACTGCTCAGGCAGCCACGCCTTGGTCCCTTCTGGTCTGGACCCTGGTGCCTGGCTTGTCTGCCTCCTGTATTTTTCTATCCTGCTGCTGTTTTGTAAAATGAAAAAGAAGGAAAAAAGAAACCTTGAGTTAGAGTAATATATAATTCTCTCATTTCTATAGGTCTGTAACAAAGAACTTATGCGATCCCTTCTACCTCCTACTATGAAGAACAGCCCCTGGGCCCCACACTGAAATCCCCTATAGCTGTCCCCATGCCCATCCCCCAGAGAGCATCCTCTCTTCCTCTCCTCCCACCTTCCCTCCCAAGAGCAAGGGCAGAAAATAAGTTTGGGCTGGCAGAACCCTGCATATCCCTGATTCTGGAAGGTGTTCCCTCACCATTAGCTGGCCCTTTGGTTCTGTGAGGAGGCAACCTGTGAAGAAATCAGACCAATAAAACTACAGGGAGGATGGCGGGGGTGGGGGGGATGGACGAAGGGAAGGAAGGAAGGAGAGAAAGAGAGAAAGAGAGAGAAAGAAAGAGAGAGATATGAAGAGAGAGAAAGAAAGAGAAAGAAAGAAAGAAAAAGAAGGAAAAGGAAAGAAATGGGGAGAATTCAATGCAATCCCCATCAAAATTCCAATGACATTTTTCTCTGAATTGGAAAAAAATATCCTAACATTTATTTGGAACAACAAAAGACCACTAATAGCCAAAGCAATTCTGAGCCAAAAAAAAAAAATAATAATAAAGTTTGAGTCACAGCACTACCAGACTTTAAACTATACTACAAAGCTATAATAACCAAAACAGTATGGTACTGCCATAGAAACAGACACACAGATCAATGGAATAGAATAGAGAATCCAGAAATCAACCCATACCCCTACAGCCATCTGATCTTTGACAAAGGCATCCAGTCTACACACTGGGGATGAGACTGCCTCTTCAGCAAATGGTGCTGGAAAATGAAACTAGACCCATACCTCTCACCATATACCGAAATCAACCAAAATGGATTAAAGAATTAAATATACACCCTGAAACAATAAAACTCCTTAAAGAAAACATAGGGGAAATACTCCAGGAAGTAGGATTGGGCACAGACTTCATGAATATGACCCCAAAACCATGGGCAACCAAAGAAATAATCAATAAATGGGATTATATCAAACTAAAAAGCTTTGGCACAGCCAAAGAAACAATTAACAGAGTTAAAAGACAACCAACAGAGTGGGGGGAAATATCTGCAAAATATACATCTGAAAAAGGATTAATATCCAGAATATACAAGGAACTCAAAGAACTTTACAGCAAAAAAACAAGTAACCCAATTAAAAAATGGGCAAAGGAGCTAAATAGGCATTTCTCAAAGGAAGATATACAAATGGCCAATGGACACATGAAAAAATGCTCAACCTCACTCAGCATCCAGGAAACTCAAATCAAAACCACACTGAGATACCATCTCACCCCAGTTAGGATGGCTAAAATCCAAAAGACTATGAATGATAAATGCTGGCGAGGTTGCAGAGGAAAAGGAACTCTCATACACTGTTGGTGGGACTGCAAAATGGTGCAGCCTTTAAGGAAAATGGTTTGGCTGTTCCTCAAACAATTGCAGATAGATCTACCATATGACCCAGCTGTCCCACTGCTGGGAATATACCCAGAGGATGGAAATCATCAAGTCGAAGGTATACCTGCTCTCCAGTGTTCACTGCAGCAATACTTACAATAGCTGAGAGTTGGAACCAGCTCAGATGTCCATCATCAGATGAGTGGATGTGGAAAATGTGGTATATCTACACAATGGAATACTACTCTGCTATAAAAAAGGATGAAATACTACCATTTGCAACAACATGGATGGACTTAGAGAGAATTATGTTAAGTGAAACAAGTCAGGCACAGAAAGAGAAATATCACATGTTCTCACTTATTTGTGGAAGCTAAAAATAAATAAGTAAATACACAAATAAACAGGGGTGGGGAAGAAGACATAACAATTACAATTCCTTGAACTTGTTAAGACAAGTGAACAGATATGAGGTTCATGGTGGGAAGGGTGAGAGGGAGGGGGAGGGAGGACTCCGTAAAGGGACACAAAAATCAACCACATTGTATATGAATAAAATAAAATAAATAAACCACATTGTATATTAATAAAATAAAATAAGTAAATAAATAAATAAATTTTTGATATAATGACTTATAGAAGACTAGTCTTGTATTTTGGTAATTTCCTTATGTTTTATACTTAAATGCCTTGAATAAATCTGCCTTGGTCATCCAAAAAAAAAAAAAAAAAAAAAAAGAAAAGAAAAGAAAAAGAAATGGGGAGGAAAGAAACCAGGTTTCTTTCCTCGTCAAATCACTTGATGCCAGCTAAAGTTTTACCTTATTCCTCAATAGTTAAGTCACAGCTTAAACTATTAAGTTAAGTCACATGGGCAAAAGGATTTCCTTTTCTGGTCAAATCATATCAATGCTTTTGGATGCCAGCAAAAAGATATTCAGAATAAAATACTCTGAGCTGAGCATCAAGAACATGCCAGGTGTCGTGCTGAGGCTATAACAGGTGAACAAAACAGACATAGTTGTGTCCCCATGGACACCAGAGGATAAATAATGCAGGTGTCATGAGAATGATGAAGCAGAAAGACCAGGTTATGAGAGAACACTGTATTCAAAGAAATGAAACAAGCTCAGAGCGGAGGCAATAAAAGATGAGAAGTCAGTCTGGAGAGGCAGGAGCCAGAGAGTGCTGATGACAAAAACTGTGACCCAAATACAAATGGGGGACCAGGCCTAGAAGGCTTAATAGCTCCAAGACTTGGGTCAGAATGTAGGAAAAATTACAGCTTTTTCAACTGGGAATAATAATCTTGGGATTTTGGGGGTACACTTTATAAGAAATTATCTTTAGGAATAATTTTTTTTTAATTTCTAGAAAAACTAAAGGGGAAATTAACTTTCTTCTTGGAATTTTTCTGGTGCATAGACAAATATAGAAAAATCTTAAGACAATATGGTAGCATTGCACAGACATTCACCAACATCTCATTTACATTATAAAATCTGCAGAAGAATATTCATTTATAGTGAAAACATAATTATACTGTCTTTCAACTTGGATTTCTGTGTCTAGCAAGTGTTAAGCATAAGAAGGGAGGGAGGGAAGGAGGGAGTGTGGGAGGGAGGGAGGGAGGGAGGAAGGAAGGAAGGAAGGAAGGAAGGAGGGAAGGAAGGAAGGAAGGAAGGAGAGAGAGAAATGTGATATGATATGCACATATCAGCCAGCTGTTTACTACTAACTGACAAACGTCACCATATTCAGACCTACACAGCTAGCATTCTCTCAGGTTAGGGTGTCTAGTCTCCTGTAAGCTGTCTTCTCCATTGGACCCAAAACAATTCATCCTTGAACATTTCGTTCCTAATTGCTGTGCAGAACAATTAGCAATCAGTTTGGGCCCATGTCAAAAATCACTGAAGCTTAGGGATTATATATTACTAAATAACAATTATATTGGAAAATAGAAATTATTTCCAATTCTTAGTCCTGTTATCCCCAAACTGTTAAAATACACTCAATCAGTAGATTTCAAAACCTACTGCTAATTTTAGAAGAAAATAGCTTGTCCAAATTGCAAGTTGGGTGCTTGAAACAAAAGTTTGTGGTTACATGAAGTAAAACTGAAAATACTTAAAATGGATCCAAATCTGCCAAGAATTTAAGCTACTTTCATCAGAAAAATATTTATACATTCACTACACATCTACTGGTGAATGCTATGAGTATTTGAAACGTGGCAGATAAATAAAAGTTACACACACTTATTTCAGAAACAAATGCTAAGAAAATACCCCAGATTTTAGTAACAGTCTTATGTAATTTAGCATATTGTATTGCTACAATATTCAATATTGTGTATATTGAAAATAGAGTCCAAGGTTTTAGAGCTCCGACTCATCACAGGGTTACCATTTGCTAACTTTCTCCGTCTAGCTTCTTACCCCTTCCCCAAAGCCCACACGATTCAGAAACCGAAGCAAAAGTGCAGAGATTTGTTGCCATTCAGAGCTGACTGGTGAGGGAGCCCGTGTCTCTGCTCCCACGTGGGGCCCTTTCAGCGAGCTACGTCAGGGCCCAGGGGCTTGCGTCGGGGTCACTAAAAGCCAGAGAAAAAGCAGGGTAGACCTGCTCATGGTGGACGTCTGATTCCTCTTCTTTCTCTTCTTTCTCTTCCTCCCTCCCTCCCTCCCTTTCTTTTTTCCCCATCAGAACCATTGGGAATACCTTTAACAGCAAAATGAACATAAACACATCATAGGGTAGCATGCAGGATTGGCCTGAGGTTTTCAAACATGAGGCTTCTTATTCTCGCAGCGGACCCCTTCGGGCTACTTGCTCAGACCTCTGCTCCCTGATGCCTTTACTGTCCATCTGCTCTTAAGGGTCAGTCCGTCAGTTAGAAACCGACAAGTACAAGTAAGGACTACTCTGAATCACAAAACAGCAGATTGCAACCCTGTGTGATTTGCACAAATACAGACCTGGAGGTCCCTGTGCGTGTGTCCCTTGCTGTGCAGAAACTCCACGGCCTCTGCCATCTGCAGGAAGATGTGCAGACCTGTGCTCCTCTCTGTCCTCTGTGGTGCACCGACTGCTCATCCGTCTTTGAGGTTTTCCTTTCCGCATAGCTGCATCTGAATGGAAAGATGCAGCTTTGGAGAACTGGGCTGCAGTTGCTCTGCAGTGTTTTTAGTAAGATCTAAACTTAACGTGGTCGGTCTCGGAGGAGAAACAAAGGAGCTTCAGAAGAAAATTTGCTGGGCCGAGTCCGCGGCGCACTCGGGAGAGCCCAGCGGAGCTGGGGTTGCGGCGACGCTCCCGCCACGGGTTCGGATCCCATATGGGAATGGCCAGTGCGCTCACTGGCTGAGTGCCGGTCACGAAAAAGACAAAAAAAAAAAAAAAAAAGAAGATTTGCCACTGGAGTGCTTGAAAGCAGTTACTTTATTAGCGAGATGGTTGCCAACATGCAGTCGCTTAGTTTGGGGCTCTTCTTCACTGAGTGCATGATCACAGCAAGAATCTTCAAGTACTGTAGAAGAGGACGTCCCCTCCCTGGACCTTACATAAGGAGAAGCTTCAGCGGGACAAAATTCAAAGCAGTGCTCCTCCTCACTGCCGTCCACAGAGCCGTCGTCCACATCGCAGTCTGTAAGGCAACTGTCCTGGTCGCGGTGTGCTGCATCCACGGACCCACTCCTGACAATTCCAGCGGAGACAACTGGCTCTCAGATGAACTTGTCTGCTACAGAAAATCCCTACTGAAAAAGACCTGTCTCTTTGTGGGGAAGGAGCTGTGCTTTCAATATGCGCTTTTATAGAGAAAGATCCATTCTGCATATTTTAACTGATGGTGCATTCACTGGGCTTGGAGAGCTAAGTGGCCAGTCTGTGCTAAAAGTGGGAGAAATATGAAGGGATAAGGGTAAATAAATATTGATTAAATTATATAAACTGCACCCTTTGTTTAAAAAGCTTCAATTATAATAACAGCAGTTACCAAATGACAACCAACAAAACAACATACAGACTAAATAAAAACATGCTATGTTAGACAAAAAAAATCACATTCCATCCATTCCTTGTAAAAAACCTAATTTGAAAGTTTAATTTTATACTTGAAACAGTTATTTGGTTCTGCCAGGCCATCATAACCAAGGCCTTTTGTGCACAAGGCCTTTTGTGCAAAACACAAAGTACAGAAGGAACACCAAGGACAGGATTCCTCGGAGGCGTGATTCTGAAGGCCCTGTCCAAGTGAGGGCAGCAGCTCACAGGGCTTGAGACAAAGAACCACTTCACGTGGTCTTTCCGTGGTTTGGCTACTGGCTGAGTTATAACAGGGGCCATGGTAACAAGGTACCTCTCTGGATCTGACGCTGCAGAGGTACCTGTCGGCAGGAGCTGTAGTCCAGCTGTCTGGTGGATCTGACGCTGCAGAGGTACCTGTCGGCAGGAGCTGCAGTCCAGCTGTCTGGTGGATCTGACGCTGCAGAGGTACCTGTCGGCAGGAGCTGCAGTCCAGCTGTCTGGTGGATCTGACGCTGCAGAGGTACCTGTCGGCAGGAGCTGCAGTCCAGCTGTCTGGTGGATCTGACGCTGCAGAGGTACCTGTCGGCAGGAGCTGCAGTCCAGCTGTCTGGTGGATCTGACGCTGCAGAGGTACCTGTCGGCAGGAGCTGCAGTCCAGCTGTCTGGTGGATCTGACGCTGCAGAGGTACCTGTCGGCAGGAGCTGCAGTCCAGCTGTCTGGTAGCATCTCAGCACGTGCTGCCTCTCTGCCTCCTTTAGCAGTGTTTGAAGGGCCTCCCTTCCTATGGCACACCCTAGCTAATACGGGAAATGTCTTCAGGCTACCTAACTTGATGTATTTTGAACTGCAAATAGTTTAAAGCGACTTAAAAAGACCTTATAAATTGTTAACTTCAAGAGAGAAACTAAATAAAAAATTTTTTTAAAGGACGGAGATAAATAGAAGCGGACAGCACCTCACACAGAGAAAAGCTGCTGCACGTCCCTCAGCTGACAACTCACACAGCCCTATCGACTAGTAATTTTTAAAAATGATAGTCTCCACTAAACCAAGTTAAGACTAATTTAGTCTCAACTAAATCAAAATTTCACTGAATAAGTGCCTAGAGAGCTTTCCAAAACATGACATAGAACAGAATTCTTCTGATATTTTTCTTTTTTAAAAAATTCCTAAGGTAATAGGAATGATATGTTGCTCACATAAGCAAAAACCTAGTCTAAAAATAGTATCAGTTTTTAAGTCTATGTCTAACAAAGTTACCTTTCATCTTTGAGCCAACTTTCATCCATCTTTTCTTGCCACTTCTCTGGTGGTACTTCCAGCCAGGCATTGAAATATCTAACAGTCCCTGGACGTCTGCGCTTGGCTAAGGCTTTAACTTCTCGCACTACCTTTTCTCGGGTCAATTCCCTGAAGTTGAGAAAATAAGATGATAAAAGCTGTTCATATCAAAATAGAAAAATAATAAAACAGAATTCTCCCTTGAATCTAAAACTAGAAACAGATGAGTTGCCCTGGGATATAATTCTAAAAAGCCACATAAGTCCTGTATTTTAAAAAAGTACATGTATTTTAATATTTTTCTTTCCTTCTGGAAATAAATGCTCCAAGCACATCTATTGCCTTATGGAAATAAAATCTTTCTTTGACTAAGAATGAATCACAACAGACTCTTAAGGATTATTGCTTAATATCTGTTAGGCGATAGGAGGAGAATAGCTGTGAGTGAGGTCTTCAGAAAAGGGCGCTTCGTCTCCCGGCTCAGGAGGGTTGAGAAAGACCTCCCCAGCAGGGTACAAGTCACAGCCCAAGACGCTCGCATGAGCATATAGTTTGCAGAAGCCTCAATTAACCATCACAGATAATGAAGTTTAACTAGGAAAGCATCTGGATTTTATCATCAGCTTTGACAGCTTTTCTGATGGATCTTATTCCACATTTCTAGGGATGCCACCATCACCTTAAACAACATACATACATACAAATTATACCCTCTTCCCTTCCCAGGAGCATGTCAGCTGCTCCAATCTTTCTCTCTGTGCTCTGCTGTTTTTGCTAAAGTTCCCCATTCTCCCAGATCAAGAATCCTGGTGCATTTTTCAATTCTCTAACTTCTAGGTCCCCACATTCAGTTACCCCACAAGTCCTATCAGCCCCTCCTTTTCAGCTCCTTGTACTCTTTCCTTCTCTTAGATCGGAACTGCTGCAAAAACATCTCCTCACACACATCCCTGTCTCCTGTCCTTTCCTCCCTTCCGCCGTCTACACACTGCTACCAGAGTCACCTCTACTTTGATCACGTCAATTTTGTACTCAAAGACCCAACTGTCTACGGAATAAAATCTAAACTCCTTTGCTTGGCACTTAAGGCGCTGCAGCCTGTCTTTTCTATCCTCTCTTCCACACTCCCCTATTCTTACCCATTGCTCCACCCATTCCAGAACACTCACTATTCTCTGCACCACCTCCGAGTGTTTGCTGAGAGCCTTTGCTCAGGCCATTTTGTGTGCGTGGCCGTCCCTCCATTACATGTCTGTCTCCTGAGAGAAAGGCTACTCTCCAACACCCAGGGCAAGTGTCGCGACCTCCATAAAGCTTGACTTCCTTGACTGCCTTTTGGCTACCTCTATTCCTTCTTCACAAGAAGCTATTTATTAAGATAAGGCATAGGTCACAATGTTTCTTGCATCGTAATTATCTGAGTACACACCTTGCTTGATTTTATAGTATAGCCTGTGTGGTGCCTGGCACATATGAATATTCAAACTACTCAAAGGTTGTTTACCAAAATAAAAGAATTAGTCTCACAGAACCCAAGCCATCAAATTTCTAGTCCTCTTCTGTTGAAAAAAGTGTAACTACCAGATATGAGGAAAGCACAACAATTAGTGCACATTTAATCAAGAATCAACAAGTTCCTTCTACATAGATGGAAAGGAAGGTGTATTGCTGAAAGCCCATCACTGTAAGCAACACACTGTTCTGAGCCAGAAATTCTACTTCTAGGAATCCAGCCCGAGGGAACAAATGCGGTCGAAAACTTACATAGAAGAGTGAGACTACAAAGTGTTTTTTTTTTTTAGTTACAACGTTATTTTTAATTGCAACAGATTAGAAACCAAATTGCTTAACAATAAGAAATGGTTAAACAAAACATGGCACATATACTAAATGGACTATTACTAATACTTTTAATGTGTTGTATTATTTTTTTAATTGAAACATAATCACACATATTTGTGGGGTACAGTGTTGAATATCAATACCTGTGTACAATATGTGAGATCAAATCAGGATAATTAGCACATACTTCATCACAAAACATACTCATTAACCAGTTTCTCACCAACCCCTCCCACTCCCCCTTTCCCGCCTCTAGTGACCACAGTTCTGTTCTCTCCTTCTCAAAGTTCATCCTCATGTAGAGACTGTTGTCTTCCTTCCTTTCTTCCTCCCTCCCTCCTTCCCTTCCTTCTTTCCCTCCTTTCTTCCTTTCTTATTTATTTTTTAGCTCCCACTTATGAGTGAGGACACGAGGAATTCCTCTTTCTGTGTCTGGCTTATTTCACTTAATAGACTTTTCTCCAGGCTCATCCATGTTGCTGCAAATGGCAGAATTTCATTCTTTCTTATGGATGAGTGGTATTCCATTGTGTATATAAACCACATTTTCCTTACCAAGTCATCCATCGATGGACATTTAGGTTGGCTCCATATCTTGGCTATTGAAAATAGAGTTGTGATAAACATGGGAGTGCACAGATCCCTTCAAGATAATGACTTCCATTCTTTTGGGTATATACCCAGTTAGTGGGATTGCTGGGTAGTGCACCAGCACTATCTGTAGTTGTTTGAGAAACCTCCATACTGTTTTCTGCAGGGGCTGAACTAATTTACCCACCAACAGTGTAGGAGGGTCCCCCTTTCCTCGCATCCTCACCAACATTTGTTATTCTCTGTCTTTTTGATAATAGCCAGTCTAACTGGAGTGAGATGATATCTAAGTGTGGTTTTGATTTGCACTTCCTTGATTAGTGATGTTGAGCATTTTTTATACAACTGTTGGCCATTTGTATGTCTTTCTTTGAGAAGTTATATGTTCAGCTCCTTTGTCCATTTTTTAATTGAATTATTATTTTTTTTATGTTGTTTGAGTTCCTTGTATATTCTGCATATTGGCCTCTTGTTGGATGTATAGTTTGCAAATATTTTCTCCAATTCTGTAGATTACCTTCTCACTCTTGATTGTTTCCTTTGCTGTGCAGAAGCTTTTTAGTTTGATATCATTCTATCTGTTTATTTTTTCTTTTGTTACCTGTGCTTTTGGGGTCTTACTCATAAAGTCTTTGCCCAATCCTACAACCTGAACTGTTTCCCCTATGTTTTCTCCTACGAATTTTATAGTTTCAGGTTTTATGTTTAAGTCTTTAGTCCATTTTGAGTTGATTTTGGTATATGGCGAGAGGTACAGGTATAGTTTCATTATTCTACACATGAATATCCAGTTTTCCCAGCACCATTAACTGAAGAGGCTGTCCTTTCTCCAACGTATGCTGTTGGTGCCTTGGTCAAGGATCAGTTGGGTATAAGTACATGAATTGACTTCTGGGTTCTCTATTCTGTTTCATTGGTCTGTGTGCCTGTTTTTATGCCAGTACTAGGCTGTTTTGGTTACTATAACTTTGTAATACAATTTGAAGTCAGGTAGTGTTATGCCTCTGGCTTTATTATTATTATTTTTTTCCCTCAGGATTACTTTGACTATTCGGGGACGTTCCATAAGAATGTTAGGATTTTTTTTTTTTTTGATTTCTGTGAAGAATGTCATTGGTATTTTGATGGGCATCAGCACATTGAATCTGTAGATCACTTTAGGTGGTATGCACATTTTCACGTCAATTCTTCCAGTCCAAGAGTATGGAATGTCTTTCCATCTTTTTGTGTCCTCTTTAATTTCTTTCAACAATGATGTGTAGTTCTCATTGTAGAGATCTTTCACCTCCTTGGCTAAATTTATTCTTAGGATTTTTTGTTTTGTTTTGTTTTTTGTGACTATTGTAAATGCACTTGCTTTCTTGATTTCTTTTTCTACTAGTTTGTTATTGGAGTATAAAAACACTACTGATTTTTGTACATAGATTTTGTATCCTGCAACTTTACTGAATTTGTTTATCAGCTCTAAGAATTTTTTGGTAGAGTCTTCCAGTTTTCCTATGTATATATGATCATGTCATCTGCAAACGTACAGTTTGACTTTGTCTTTTCCAATTTGGATACCCTTTATTTCTTTCTCTTGCCTATTGCTCTTGCTAACACTTCCAATACTATGTTAAATAGGAGTGGTGAGAGTGGGCATCCTTTTCTTAAAGGAAAAGCTTTTGGCTTTTCCCCATTCAGGATGATATTGGCAGTGGATTTGTTGAATATGGCTTTTAATGTGTTGGAATACTTTCCTTTTATACCTAATATGCTGAGAATCTTTATCATGAAGGGATGTTGAATTTTGTAAAATGCTTTTTCTGCATCTATTGAGATAACCATTTATTTTAGTTTTTCATTTTGTTGATGTGGTATATCCCATTTATTGATTTGCATATGCCAAACCATCCCAGCACCCCTGTGATGAATCCCACTTGATCGTGGTATATAATCTTTTTGATGTGCTGTTGTGTTCTGTTTGCCAGTATTCTATTGAGGATTTTTGCATATATGTTCATCAAGAATACTGACCTATAGTGTTTTTTTGTTGTTGTTGTGTCTTTGTCTGATTTTGG
This sequence comes from Cynocephalus volans, assembly GCF_027409185.1. Classification (NCBI taxonomy): domain Eukaryota; kingdom Metazoa; phylum Chordata; class Mammalia; order Dermoptera; family Cynocephalidae; genus Cynocephalus; species Cynocephalus volans. Next base: position 89,526,008 of record NC_084473.1, on the reverse strand, counting down.
TATCACAGTAATGCAGGCCTCAAAGAACAAGTTTGGGAGAATGGCCTCTATTTTAATTTTTTGGAATACCTTGAAAAGGATTGGTATTAATTCTTCTTTAAAGGTGTGGAAGAATTCAGCAGTGAAGCCATCTGGTACTGTGCTTTTCTTTGTTGGAAAACTGCTGATTACTGCTTCAATCTCATTGTTTGTTATTGGTCTGTTCAGGTTTTCTATTTCTTCTTGGTTCAGTCTTGGTAGATGGCATATGTCCTGAAATTTACTCCTTTTTCCAGGATTTGAACTTTGTTTCTGTATAGTTGTTCATAACAGTTTCTAATGTTTCTTTGTATTTCTGTGGTATCAGTTGTAATGTCTTCTTTTTCATTTGATTTTTGTTATTTAGGTCTCGTCTTTTCTTTTTTTAGTTAGTTGGGCTGATGGTTATCTATTTTGTTTATCTTCTCAAAAAACCAACTTTTTGAGTCACTGATCTTTTGTATCTTTTTTGGACTCTACTTCATTTAGTTCTTCTCGGATCTTAATTATTTCTTTCCATCTACTAATTTTGTGGTTGGGTTGTTCTTGTTTTTCTAGTTCTTTGAGGTGTAATGTTAGGTTGATTATTTGAAGTCTTTCTATTCTTTTGATGTAAACATTTATTGCAATGAACTTCCCTCTTTGTACTGCTTTTGCGGTATCCCATAGGTTTTGGTATGATGTGTCTTTATTTTCTTTAGTTTCAAGAAAGTTTTTGATTTTCTGTTTAGTTTCTTCTTTGACTCATAGGCCATTGAAGAGCATATTGTTTAATTTCTACATATTCTAGTAGTTTCTAAAGTTTCATTTGCTGTTAATTTCTAGTTTTAATCTGTTGTGGTCTGAAAAGATACTTGAAATGATTTCAATGTTTGAAAATTTGTTGAGACATGATTTGTGACCTAATGTAGTCTTTCCTACAGAATGTTCCATATGCTCACGAGCAGCAATGTATATTCTGTAGTTGTTGGATGACATGTTCTATAGGTGTCTGCCAAGTCCAATTGGTCTAAAGTGTAACTTCAATCCTATGTTTCTCTGTTGATTTGTTTTGAAAGAGGGGTGCTGAGGTCCCCAACTATTACTCTATTGGGGTCTATCTCTCTGTTTAGGCTAATAATTTTTGCTTTATTCATCTGAGTGCTCTGATGTTTGGTGTGTATATATTTACAATTGTTATATCCTCTTGTGGGATACATCCCTTTATCACTATGTGATGACCTTCTTTGTCTCTTTTCATAGTTTTTGGTTTAAAATCTATTTTATTTGATATAAATCATCTCTGTAGAAAAAAGTGGGTGATAAAATTGTCCATCATTTTCAATACTAGGTGAAACCATTCCCATTCTCCAGTCGAACAATGTATAATAGTATGATTACATTGTTGTTGAAATTGGGAGAGCCAAATAACACCTTGTTCTAAAGTATTCTCCTAACCCATTTTTCTATTTAGAGATTTATAAATTCCTTCTTCAGTTTGGTTCAGGAGATCCTTGAGAGATTTGTCCAGGTTGGGGTCCCAGCCTCCCTGGCTCTGAGGATCTCGGCCAGGTCATGACCTGGGTCAACCTATCATATAGGATGATGGTCTCCTCCTACCCTGAGAGCCACTGTGCTGAATCCAGGGCTGCAGGGACCCAGGCCACCTCTCCTGCCAAGTGGCTGGTGCTGAGGAGCAGAGGCTGCTGGGGAGACATGAGCAGGAGCTGCAGCCATCACCACTCCGCCTGTCCATGTGGCTCATCCCTGAGCAGTCTGAGCCATCATGGACCCTTCCCCAACCTTGGAGACCCTGACCAGCCACCACTACTCTGTGGAGCAGGACCCACCTCTGTCCCTTTGAGTCTTTTGGATCTGGAAGTCCATGTCTCTTGAAATACATGGGAAGTTTTCTGCTGTTATTTAGTTGAATAGGTTTTTGATGCCTTTACTGTTCTACTCCTCTTCTGGAACACCTGTAATTTGGATGTTTGTATGCTTAAGGTTGTTAGATAGCTCTTGTAAATTTTCTTTGTTTTTTAAATTTTTTTCTTTTTCTTCTTTTGTCTGCCTGGGTTCTTTCAAAAAGACTGTCTTCCAGGATCAGAAATTCTTTCTTCCACTTTCTCTAGACTGTTGCTTAAGCTCTTGGTTGCATTTTTTTTTCCCATTGAATGAATCCTTCAGTTTCAGCTATATTCTTTTTCAGGATATCTTTCTCTTTTACAATTCTTCTTTCAGATCCTGGATTGTTTTTCTCATTTCATTTTGTTGTCTGAATCTTCTTGTACCTCACTGAGTTTCCTTAATTTTGTTGCCATGAATTCCTTTTCAGACATTTCAAAGGTTTCCTGCTGTCTGTAATCTGGTAATAGAAAACTACTGTATTCTTTTGAGGGTGTCACCTTTTCTTTTTCTTTATTTTTCTTTGTATTTCTGGAGTCCCTATGTTGATATCTGGGAATCTGGTGGAGCAGTTGCTTCTGTTACTCTGCAGTGACGTTTGAGAAGAGACTCCTTCATGTAGGTATGTTTTATATCAATCGTTGTGTACAGTGTTTTAGTTTTGGTCCTCGGTAGATGCAGTAGTGTAAACTCCATGTGGTTGTTCCAACTGTATTTCACATTGGAGTTGTCTGTGGGTTCCTCTGTGGCCTAGGAACTGGAGCACTCAGTGGTTTGTGCTGAAGTGAATGACACTATGTTGGGTTATCGAAGTCATGAGTGAGATCCTGAGCTCTTGGCAGAAGTGCCTGGGTGTCCTATCTCTCTTTGGCTGAAGTTGGTGATCCTAGGTGGACCTGCTGTCACCCTGGCTAGTGTCCTGTGACCTTAATAGGTGCACTAGTGTGTACTGAAGCTCTTCAGATAGAATGGATGACTCTAGGTGGGGTTTCTCTTTCCTCTTTCCTTCAGGCAGAGCCTTCTCCTGGGTCCATGCTTCTCCCTCCCTCCTTTGTCCCCCTGCCTGGTAAAATGTAGAAACACCTGAATCTGGGCATGGCGGAGCTGGTAGCACCAGGGCTGGGCATTGACAGGGAGTGGGACTGACTTCTGTGCAGGGAGAGGGGCAGGGATAGCAACAGTGCTCTGGGGCTTGGCAGTGTTGATGGTTGTGGCCACAAGGTTGTGCTTTCTTCTGCAGTTCAGGAGCTGAACTGCCAAGGTTGGAGCTCCTGAGCTGCTTCTCAGGAAGCAGATGAGGCCAGCAGGCGGGGCTGCAGGGAGGGGAACCGTCTAGCTGCTTTGTGTGTGGTGGGTGGGGCCACTAGGCAGACCTGCAGTGAAGTGACCCATCCAGTTGCTTCTGGGTGGTGTGTGGAGCGGCTACGGATGCTTGTGGTGAAGCGACTTGTCCAGCTGCTTCAGGTGGTGGACAGGGCCGCTAGGCAGGCCTGCAGTGAAGTGGCTCATGTGTTTTAGTATTTTAATAAAATACTCTTAATAACATGGAAAATGCTGAGGATACAATGAAGGAAGCAACAGACAAAACTGTACAGTATTGGTAACTGTGCTACCAATTAGGTACATTTATGACTAGAAATACAAATCAAAAGGAAATACTCTAAAGTGTTAATAGTGGTTGTTACTGGGTAGACTAAATATAATACAAATGGTTTTTATTTTAATACTTTTCCTTATTTACCACAATAAATACAGATTTTTTTAAATGCTGTGATTTATTAAAGTCTATAATTATTATATGTAACTATGGAAAAGTCCTGAGTTGTTAAGAATCAAAAACAAGGGCATGTTTTTTAAGTATATATAAAGCAATCTGTATAGATCACGACATTTAGATAGCCAATTACCTGGAGGCACTTAGAACTGAAGATTCAGAAGGTCAGAAAATAGGTAAGATACAGTAGTGCTGGTCCCAAGTTTACTAAAAGTATCATCCATTGCCTATCAGGGAGATGGATCCTCTTGGTAGCATAATTGCAGTCATCTACTTTGTTTTTAGCCTCAACGACAACTCCAAAGCCACCATGACACATGCATTAAACTGGTTCAAAATCTGTTAGATATCTTTTTTAAAAAGTAAGTTTTTAAAAAGTTTGCAATAGTTTTAAATTGTGTTGTACGTTAAAAATCAGTTCAATCTTATGATACATAACTCAGTAAACTCATAGAACTTATTTTAATAGAGTATAGTTTGAATTCTACTAACAGCATTCTTAGTTTTTCTTTTCCTATAAATGAAGCAAACATATTCTTACAAATTTCCTAGGGGGAAAAAAAGAGAAACTTTTAATTGGGAATTGCTTGCTAATTACTTATTCTTACAGCAACTGCATTACTGATTTGTCCTATTCAATACTTTCCATCATCTACCAAAATATCTTATTCTTTGTTTGGTTTGTTTTTGTTTTTGTTGTGGCTGGCTGGTACAGGGATCTGAACCCACAACCCTGGTGTTATGAGGCTGCCCTCTAACCAACTGAGCTAACCAGCCAGCCCTCAAAATATCTTTTTCTTAATTCTCTAAACTTTTACTTTCTATGGCATTTTGTACTCAACTGACCAATGTATTTTAATCTTTTATCATTGCCTGTAAATTCTGTGGAAGAAAATTAATCAATCCTACTATTATTTAAGTATTTTTTTTTTAGCCAGAAATCTTTCTAACTTTTCCGGAAAGCTGGCATCAAGTGAATTGACTCCCACGTCAGCATGTCTACCACTGAAGCTATTCAGACAGAATCTACCCACCATCTGTCACTTACACTTGGACCTCCACATTGCAGCCTGTTTGTCCCTTTCATGCCTGACCTTGCTGACCTGCACTGTCCATTCCAATCAGTTTTCACTATTCTCTTTCACAACTTCAGGGCTTTTGCTTTTGTTTTTTGCTCTACTGGGATGGCTTTCTTCTTTGCACTTAATGAAACCCTATTCTTCCTTCATTCTGCTCACCTCTAAAGCTTTCCCAGACCCAGTCTTAATGTCCTCATAGCACTCTGCTCATAGTATATAGAACTATTTAGACTTAATCTCAATATTTTAGTTATTTGTATGCGCCTTGCTTGTCCCATGGCCACTGTGTTGTGGGGGCTATGAATGCAGAAAAGCATTTTTGTTTCTCTTTGTATTTCCAGACTCTGGGTACTAACAAATGTCTGTTGAATAAATGCATGCATGCTTGCTGTGGAAACTATTTCAGTCCTATGGGTGTGAGTTAAATCAGATGATATTTGGTGTCCCTTTATAAGGGAAAGTTTTTTACTTTATGACTGCACACTCATATTAATTTAGTAGTTGCCTCAGCCGGTTACAGCATGGAGTTAAAGTCGAGAAGCAAGAGATTCCAACCCTCCATGGGCCAATTACCTTCACAGAGAATGAAGAGTCATAATCTGTATTCCTAAAAATAGCCAGTCAGCGTACCTCAGTACAAACCTATCTCCCCAAACACAAAAGCCCACAAAGTCCATGTCCTACTCCTGGAGGGCCAATTGAATTATCTTCCCTTATTAAGAAAAACACATATAAAAATGAACATGTCTTCTAGAAAGAGTAACATCTTATACATGATTACAGACCCTATAAATATAAGTATCATCTTGTCTAAGGTCCCAACTAATAAAAGACAAAGCTAGGTTTTGAGTTCATGACTGAATCCAGATTTCATGCTCTTAATAGTGCCTAGGAGAAAGCAGGCACCAATAAACATTAGGTATTAGAATTACTATTATTATAGAAATCCTAAATTAAAAACAATAGTCCTACTCGTCATATGGAATAAAGTTAAAGAAAACTTGATTTAAGTCTAATTCAGCTTTAGAGTACAGCACTCTAGTTCTCTTCACAACAGCCTTGCAAGTGCTTCTTCATTCCTGATACCCATACCTCTGTCCCTGTCTCTACCTCACTAACTCTCACAATTTAAGATTCAACTCAAATGTGACCTCATTTATGATCCCTCCTGAATCATCACAACCAGAAGTAGTCCCTCAGTTCATGACTTTTTCTCTTGCATGTTTATGTTTTACCTCATATTGTCTTTTCCCAGATCTTAAGCTTCTCCTGGATAGGCCCAGTCTTCTCATTTCTCCTGAAGCCTGAAATACTGGGCTGCACACAACTGCCCAGAGTAGATGCTGAGTAAACAACGAACGGCTTCGTAGTGAATTCCTGACGGAAGCTGCTGGAGCCTTGTTCTTTCCTTCTCTCTTGCTGCCTGCTGGTATTGACAGCCACTAACCTATTAGCCTGCATCTTCATTAGCAAGGATACTAAAGTAGCCCTTAGCGTTTGTTAGTCACCTAGTAAATTTTGTTTTGTTCATGAAGCTCACTGGTTTTACCCGTTCCCCACCAACCTGAAGCAGCTGTCTTGTTGACAGAATGGTGGATTGGCCCTTTGAAGACCAGGTTACCTTGCCATCTAGGTGGCAATACTTGCAGGGCTGGGGCAAGGTTCTTCAGAAGGCTGTACTCATACATGCTCTAAGTCAGCATTCACTATATGGTGCTGTTTCTCCCACAGCCAGGATTCACGGGTCCGGGAAGGAAGGGGTAAAAATGGGAGTGGCACCACTCACCATTACCCGCAATAACCCACAAGCACAATTTTTGCTTCCTATCCCACAACCTTATACTCTGCCGGACTACAGGTCTTAGTTGCAGAGGGAGAAAATAATCCTACCAGGAGACAGAACAATGATTTTGCTGAATTGTGAGTTAAGACTGACACCCAGTAACTCATACAATGTATTGGCTTTATACCCCAGTATGTAAGTAATACTAATTTTATGTCATAGTATTCAAGTTACGGGCTACCAAGGAGAAGAGAAACATCACTCAAGGACTTTACCTTCTCTTCTTGGAATCAGGACAGTGGGTTTTCAATTGTATGCAGACTAATTATGTCATGTTAGGCTGAACCATGACCTTTTTATTGTCTTTATCTGGAGCTGACGTATGGCTTAAGGAGATACATATCGGGGAGATGCATATGGGAGCGAAGTTGACAGGGGTGGACTCGTGATGGTTAATGTTATGTGTCAACTTGACTAGGCTACAGGATGTCCAGACATTTGGTTAAAAATTATTCACGGTGTGTCCTTGATGGTGTTTCTGGATGAGATTAACATTTGACTCAGTAGGCTGAGTAAAGCAGATTGTCCTCTGTCACATGGGTGGCCCTCATCCAGTCAACTGAAGGCCTGAATAGAACAAGAAGGTTGAGCCTCCTGCTAGTCAGGGAAGTTCCTCCTGCCTGACTGCCTCGAGCTGGAACGTGGGTCTCTTCCTGCCTTCAGGCTTGAACTAAAGCATCAGCTCTCCTGGGTCTCCAGCTTGCCAAGTGCAGATCTTAGTACTTCTCAACCTCCAAATCTCTAAAGCCAATTCTCTATAATAAATCTCCTGATATGTGTGTCTCTGTGTGCACGTGTGTGTGTCTTTCTTTCTTTCTTTCAATCTTTCCTTCCTTCCTTCCTTCTTTCTTTCTCCCTATCTCTCTATCTATCCATCCATCTAATCTCCTGTTGGTTCTGTTTCTCTGGAGAGCCCTAACTAATACACACATTAATCTATTATTTTCAGTTTTTTCTATCATAAAGCCACTATCCGAGATATTAAGTAGAAAAGTTCCATGTCTTTTCCTGTCCCCGTATCACTAAAATAATAAGAAGGATGCTATGAAAGCAAAGGAAAACTAACTGAAATCCATGTAATATGAAAAATGAACCATAGCACCATTTCCTATGCTAGAAAGCATCAAAGATGATATTTTATACCTGAGAGATTGCTGACAGCTTGTCTACTTTTATTTTACTTTTAAATTATTTGAACTGCCTACTTTTAGCTAACCCATCTCTCTCTTCTGTTTTTAAAAATTATCTGTTCTATTAGTGTTTTTCTCCCATCTTCCTACTTTCTGTTCCAGACAATAAAAATAAAATAACTGACAATTAAAAAACATATGAAGACTTATACTTTAATAAATATAATAATAATTATTATTAATGTGAATCCCAGTACGTATAGACCCTAAATAACAAATTTACCTAAATAAGAAGTTAATTTGGTGCTTGAAATTCTAAACTCCTATAACACTTTATTTTAACCCCCCCTTAAGGTATATACCACTTTTAATAAATTTAAGTTACTTGAGAGTTAAATCTTTATTTACCTAGATATTCACACAAAAGCAAGGTCAAGGTTTAAAGCTCCATCAGGCTTAGGGAGACCATGATAAAGGGGAGGGACTGAAAGAAGCTCAGCATGGTGGCCGAGCATGGGGGAGAGAGGAAGGCATCAGGGTGATGGTGAAAAATGGGTAACAAGCACGTAGCACACAAATCATTCAGAATCTTGCATGTTCTGAAAAGGTTGGATTTTAGCCTAACAACAGGGAGTCAGCTACTGGAGGTTTTAAACCAGGAAATGCAGCTAGAGAGCTAGGGGGTAAAGAACAGATTGGACACAGGGTGAGGTCCAGGGGCATGGAGACCAGCTAAAGCCTATCTTAGTGATGTTGGGGAGGAATGATGGTGTTTGTGGCAGGGAATCAGAAATTAGGAAGTGGAGATGACAATAAATTTAAAGACATTTAGGAAGAAGAAGTTGGCAGAAGCTGGAGACTGATGAGGGAGAGAAGAAACATCTAGCCTAGGTGACCGAGTAGGTAGCACATTTTATTGAGAGAGAAAAATTCTAGGGTGACAGGTTGGGGATGGGGATGGGGTGGAAATGAGGACAGTCTGAGATGTGACTCACTTGAGGTAACTGTGGAGCACCTATGAGAAAGTTGATTCAGAGAAATGGACTTGGGAACCATTAGTATGTGAGATGCCTGGAGCTGGGAGACCATCCAACGAGAGTCCGTGGGATGAGCAGAGAAGAGTGAGCCTGAGGGGACCAACGTCACTGGGAAAGGCTGAGGACGATAATATCCTGATGTGTCCACGTCACGCCCAAGGAGACCAGAAGCACACGGCGTCAAGGAAGCCAGCTAAGAAAGGGCAAAAAGAGGTGTTCAATCGCATCAGATACGCAGAGGTTCAGTTAGATAAGAACTGGAGAGCACCTATCACATGTCACAAAAAGATCCCTGAAAACTTTGGCAGGAGCCGCTTCAGTGGAACAGTCGGGGTGGAAGCCAGATTGCAGTGGACTGAGGAGTGAATGGGCGGTGAGAAGTGAAAACGAGAGCTTAGCAACAGTGATCTTACCGTAAAACTTAGCACATTTAATCTCCCCCCAACAAACACACAGAAAGTTTTCTATATTTCCAACACTTTGAAACACATCATATTCTAAAAAATGTCTTCTCTATGAGGATGAAGATGGAAAAGTCTGTGCACAATAAAAGCTGTTGCTATGATACAAAACATAATTGTTCCAACTATTTCTTTCTATTTTAGTCCGTTTGTGTTGCTATAACAGAACTACCTGAGACTGGGTAATTTATAAGGAAAGAGGTTTATTTGGCTCACGATTCTGGGACAGCTGCATCTGGCACAGGCCTCAGGCTGCTTCTACTCATAGCGGAAAGTGGCAGCAGCCTGCGGGTTCAGGCAGATCACATGGCGAGAGAGGAAGTGAGAGAGACAGAGAGGAGGTGCCAGGGTCCTATAAACAACCAGCTTTCGTGGGAACTAACAGAGCGAGAACTCACTCACTACTACCCCCTCCCCCAGGGAGAGCATGAATCCATTCATGAGGGATCCGCCCCCATGACTCAATCAGTTTCCAACACCGCCACACTGGGGATCAGATTCCCACATGAGTTTTGCAGGGGACGACACATCCAAACTCCATCATTTTCCACCAGTGTAAAAGGAGAACAGGATCTGTTTTGCAGATATCCTTGTTGTAATTTGAGTTGTCAAGGAATCGGACTGTGATCTGTGTGCTCCGTTTGTTCTTTCCCTCTTGTAGTATGGTAGATAATAACCATTATCTTCAAAAAGAAACATTAAAAGCATTTTAAAGATAAGCCAAAATAGGCCCACCTTTAAAATGATCTATTTTCCTATGACTTATAACATTAATTCCTTTTTAAAAAAATTTCATTTCTGTTCTTTCGCACATTTCAAACATCTTCATTTGCCTTTTTTGGCTTTAATACAGACATTTTCCTTTATTCCAAAAGCACCTTAAATTTTCTTCATATTAAATAATAAGACTGGGGAAAAAACCTTAACTATCCTATTCATTATCTTATTAATAATTCGATACTTTAAATACAAGAATTATCTTCTTTCAAGATATTTTAAGCATTCCTTTCACTTAGTATCAATAAAATACCAAAATTTTTTTTATCACTAATCATTCTTCACAAGCTGAAAAGAAAACATCCCATCATGCTCCTTGGTTCACTTCAGGCTGTCAAAATGAGTTTGTTGCAGAAACAGCCTTTCTTTTTTGTCTTCTATTTTACATTGTATGGGCACAGTCTACACAATTCCCTTGTCTTTTTTTTCTTTCTTACCTTGTTTTTTGATCAATATCAGATAAAGGCTGCTATTTCTAGTTTAGAGCCTTCTGTTTTTTACTTGATTTAAGTTATATAATAATTTTCCAGTTCTAGCATCTAAGGTAACTGATGAGGAATCTAAATTTTTGTCGATGCAGTTTTGAGGACTTATAAAATAACTAACTCTTCAAAATACTTTCACATCTGAATATATTCTAACTTCTAAAGACTGCTATTTACTACACAGGAATGTATTTCATGCTCAATATCACCAATTCTTGACTTTTGCACCAATATCCTTTGAGAACAAAATTAAAACCACCTCACTTTACAGCATTTTCATGAAGCTCTCCATGAAACACCTGTTTTCTTCATTATACAGGCTGATATTATATAATCTATATCATACAGATTGATAATTAAATGAGAATTGATAACAAGAACTAATGTTTATTGACACTATGTGCCAGGCACAGTGTTAATTGAGACTTTACATGCATTATCTCATTTAGACCTCACGACTACTCAATGAATGGATATTAGAATTTCCGTCCTCGTTTTACAGATAAGGAAACAGAGTCCCAGGGAAGTTAGGTGTGCCCAGCCTAGCATGTGGCAAAACTGGGATCTGAGCCCTGGCAACCTGACTTTGGAGCTTGTACGCTCAGCCACCATTCACAATACTGCCTCCCAAGATATTTCATTTTTTATACTCCAATCAATTTCCCTTCATTTGAATTCGATCAATTAATTTTAAATTAATAAATAAAAATTTTAAAACTCAGTACTCTTGCAATCCAAGAGTAATCACAGTTACCATACGGATATTGCAAGATTGAGAGTGGACCATTACCGTATTCTTCATGACAAAACTTGTCATTGCTAAGACATTTGTCAAATTCATCAGACCCCACCAAAACAGGAGTTCTGGAAGGAGAACGTAAAAGAAAATGATAAAATCTTAACTACTAAAACTTTGATGAAAATGCATGTGCTCATTCACTGAATAAACTGATATTCAACCACAGTGCAGTTCAAACATGTAGTTCTAACAATGGCCTGAGGTTCTTGCCCTTAAAAAGCACACAGTCTTATAGAGAAGATGAGTTAAACAAGCAATTAAAATATGATGTGACATGTGCAGTCAAAAAACATACCCAAGTTAGGGAAAGACAATTGAAGAAGTAGTGGCCCAGTACTTGAATTCAATTCATCTATGTATCTCAAAGAATACGATGTGATAACCAGATAATTTTACCTAAATATTCTTAATAAGTTAAGAGCTAAATGCTACTTTGTCATGGTCCATGAATGGTTAAGAATTTTTCTAAGATGTAAAGAGAAATATTTTATTAACATTTATTTTTTCAGAAGCAACTGTTGCTTCTAAGAAATAATGCTCTAAATAATAATTAAAATTCATTATGAACTTCTGAAATACCTGCACAGTTTATCAGCAAAATATAAAGTATACTTCATATTTCTGCAATATTCAAAACTAGGACAAAGTCAGAATTAGGTCTCTGAATACTTTAACAATATCTATAAAAGTTTATAATTCACTTAGGAATTAAGGGTTTCCATCTGATTGTTAGCAAAGGAGTAATTGCATTTTCATTATTGATAGATTACCAGGCCTTGGGACTCGTAGGAAACTTTTCTGAAATTCTGACTGATGACCGCAGATACAGCTGGCCTCTACACATTCCCGACTGAACCAGAACATTGTCAACTATGCAATGCCTTTTTAAAAAAGGTTCATTTTGATTTAATAAAATTAGATTAATTCCAGTTATTTCTTCATGTGCTCTTTGCATAAAAGAAACATTCCTGAAGCACTCAAATTTGATTCAATGTAAAGAGTGCTGCGATAAACATTGGGAAACAGGTATACCTTCGACTTGATGATTTCCATTCCTCTGGGTATATTCCCAAGAGTTGGAACCAGCCCAAATGCCCATCATCGGATGAGTGGATACGGAAAATGTGGTACATCTACACAATGGAATACTACTCAGCTATAAAAATGAATGAAATACTGCCATTTGCAACAACATGGATGGACCTTGAGAGAATTATATTAAGTGAAACAAGTCAGGCACAGAAAGAGAAATACCACATGTTCTCACTTATTGGTGGGAGCTAAAAATTAATACATAAATTCACACACACACACGCACACACAAAACGGGGGGGGGGGGCGGGGGAAGAAGATATAACAACCACAATTATTTGAAGTTGATACGACAAGCAAACAGAAAGGACATTGTTGGGGGGGAGGGGGGGAGGGAGAAGGGAGGGAGGTTTTGGAGATGGGGAGCAATAATCAGCCACAATGTATATCGACAAAATAAAATTAAAAAAAAAAAATTTGATTCAATGGTTTTTCAACAAAAGTGGAGGGTTGGGGGGAAGTTACACACAGGTCCGTACAATGCCTCCCACTGAATAACAACACATTTTTGGTATAATTTCAGAAGAACAGTCCAACAAAAATTCAAAGATGGGAAGTCACTGTATTCTCATGAAGTGAATAGCTTACATAAAGCAACTTTCTCCTCACAGAAAGTTCACCTAAACACCTATAATTACTGAACTATTGCTAACAATTCAGCCAAATACTATCACAACATATGTGTGACATGTTATTCCTTCAAATTCTTGCTTTTCATTCGGATTGAGGGGTGGGCAGCACATTAACAGAGTCTATAGAATTTTATAAGTATCTGATGATGCAAACTAGTTCAAATAATTAGATTCAGAAGTATTCATATACCTTTATTATCTAACGAATTTCATTTGCCCAGAAGCACATCAGAATTTTCTTTTTGTTTTTTTGATCAGTTGTATAAATGCATAGGAAAAAACCACAAAAGCTAATCTTTAAGGGGGGAGCAAACTGATATAGATGCAAATACAAATTCAAATACAAATATAAAAAGCTGTAGACTTTGAGGATATATAAGTAATTTTAAATCAAGCTATACAATGAGAACGTTTCTAAGCTTTTCTAATAAAGATCTCAGAGACAAAGAATATGCTATAAAAATTAAAAGTTTAGAGCTGGACAAATGAAAAAACAGCAGCGATGGAAATTGAACTATAAATCTTAAGGGCAACCTAAATCAGAGAGTGTATTTAGAGATTAAAACTACTATATGCACTCCTGAAGTAGGAAGGAACAACGTAAGAATACAATCTAGATGTCACTGTGTACTACTATCACTACATCAGAAATGTCTACTCACCCAAGTAAACACCTCTCTGTGGCTCCTCGGGCAGCTTCTACAATGTCTTCTTCATCTTCTAAAACTTCATCATTAGACATATAACTTGTATCATCAAAAAGACTGATGGGAATGACTTTGCCATCCTTAACCAACCAGGCGGATGCAATTGGAATACAAAACTAAACAAAAATTTTTAAAGATTTTAAATAGTTCAAGCAGTATTTCTGTAGTTTCAACTTATAAAATACCATTTAAAATCATGAATTTCTTAAAGCATAGAGAACAAGCTGAGAATCCACAATGACAGTTCTTTCTATCCACCCAACACGTTTGGTCAGTCTGGAAGAGGAAGAAACATGTTTATAAATGCTCAGTAGTTGCAGGTCCCTGGTATTCCCATTCCAGTTGTCCTCCTTTCTTACTAAATGCCATAACCTTCCAATCAGCAACTGAGACCTTTATCACTGTGTCTGTCATGACATCATCTTCCACACCTGAAATAACTTTAGACTCTTCTTTGTTCCCACTGGGTTTAAAGGTGCTTTCAATAAATCCAGCTCTAGTTTCCATGTCTGGAATATATTGAAGTTCAAAAAGGCCAACATTGAAATTCCACCTTAAATTTACAAGGATATGGTTTAGAAATTTACATTTAAATAAAGGGACCAAATAATACAGAATTCTTCTAGAATGAAGAAACAAATACTAAAATTTTGTGATGAGAAAAGAACACATCAACAAAATATTCCAGAAAGGAGAGCTCTGCTGATTTACGCCACAAGACGGCCCATGAGAACTTTGTCCTGAACCTTTAGACACAACAGTTCTGAGAGCTGTGGACTGACAACAGCCATGGCACAGGTTTCTTCTAAAAATTAACAGCTGTTCACATTTCTAAATCCGAGTGATTTTCTCAAAACACATCAAAGTCACCTTAAACTGAGGTATCATTTTAACAGCCTTATCTCTCAATTAAAGGCAGGACACATTTCATTCAATGCAGAGAAATTAACATATCCCACTAAATCAATATAAAAGGCAAGATGAATGCATCAATTTTAGATTCTTATGAAAACATGGCCTTGAAGAGGCAGTGTGATTGATACAATATACCAAACCTGAAGGTCATACCACCCCAGCTCCAATCTCAGATCTCTACTGACTGACATGTGGCACATCATTTACCCTTTCCTAAGTTTCAGTGTCTTGTAGTAATAATGTTTCCTCTATAACTGGTAAATAAAAGAATCACAACAGTTGACAGGATAATGTCTTATCACTTACATACAAAATGGCCTACCTAAGAATTCTGACAACTATTGAAAAAGAAAATACTTAAGCAGCGTGGATCTTAGAACCCCACACTCTTCCTATTCTGATAACTCAAAATCTGGTTAAGTTGTACTTTGCTCTTATGCTGGCTGAGCTCTCAGTGAGTGCTCAGACACTTAAGTAAACAAAAATCCATCAGGATAGAGAAGGTCAGGTTGTCAGCTGATGCCAAGCTCTATTCAGAGAGTCCAGTGAAAGCAGAAAGAATAAATACATTCTTAACCGAGTTCAAGACAACAGTTTTCAGGAAAGGAAACTGAACTGTATTGCATCAGATTGGACAAAATCGGAAAGTCTGGTTCACCTCAAAAGATAAAGATGGGATCTAAAGTTATTTTTACTACACAGGCAATTTAAAACTTAAATATTAGGTTTAAAAAAATTCTAACAAGGGCTGGCCAGTTAGCTCAGTTGGTTAGAATGTGGTGCTGATAACAGCAAAGTCCAGGGTTTGATCCCTCTACTGGCCACTGAAAAAACAGAGCAGGTGATTTAGGATCAGCACGTGTAATCTAGATTATCTCATGTTTTAATAACACATTAATTAATTAATTAATTAATTAATTAATTAATTTATTTATTTTTTTAAATTTTATTTTGTCGATATACATTGTGGCTGATTATTGCTCCCCATCACCAACACCTCCCTCCCTTCTCCCTCCCCCCTCCCCCCCAACAATGTCCTTTCTGTTTGCTTGTCGTATCAACTTCAAGTAATTGTGGTTGTTATATCTTCTCCCCTCCCCCCCCCGTTTGTGTGTGTGTGTGTGTGTGTATGTGTGTGTGTGAATTTATATATTAATTTTTAGCTCCCTCCAATAAGTGAGAACATGTGGTATTTCTCTTTCTGTGCCTGACTTGTTTCACTTAATATAATTCTCTCAAGGTCCATCCATGTTGTTGCAAATGGCAGTATTTCATTTGTTTTTATAGCTGAGTAGTATTCCATTGTGTAGATGTACCACATTTTCCGTATCCACTCATCTGATGATGGGCATTTGGGCTGGTTCCAACTCTTGGCTATTGTAAAGAGTGCTGCGATGAACATTGGGGAACAGGTATACCTTCGACTTGATGATTTCCATTCCTCTGGGTATATTCCCAACAGTGGGATGGCTGTGTCGTATGGTAGATCTATTTGCAATTGTTTAAGGAACCTCCATACCATTTTCCATAGAGGCTGCACCATTTTGCAGTCCCACCAACAATGTATGAGAGTTCCTTTTTCTCCGCAGCCTCGCCAGCATTTATCGTTCATAGTCTTTTGGATTTTAGCCATCCTAACTGGGGTTAGATGGTATCTCAATGTGGTTTTGATTTGCATTTCCTGGATGCTGAGTGATGTTGAGCATTTTTTCATATGTCTGTTGGCCATTTGTATATCTTCCTTAGAGAAATGCCTATTTAGCTCTTTTGCCCATTTTTTAATTGGGTTGCTTGTTTTCTTCTTGTAAAGTTGTTTGAGTTCCTTATATATTCTGGATATTAATCCTTTGTCATGATCCTATATATCGAACAGCCTAAAACCTCTACAAAAAAACTGTTGGAATTGATAAATGATTTCAGCACAGTAGCAGGATACAAAATCAACACACAAAAATCAGTAGCATTTCTTTTCTCCAATAGTGAACATGCAGAAGGAGAAATCAAGAAAGCCTGCCCATTTACAATAGCCACCAAAAAAATAAAATACTTAGGAATTGAGTTAACCAAGGAGGTGAAAAATCTCTATAATGAGAACTACAAACCACTGCTGAGAGAAATTAGAGAGGATACAAGAAGATGGAAAGATATTCCATGCTCTTGGATTGGAAGAATCAACATAGTGAAAATGTCCATACTACCCAAAGTGATATACAAATTCAATGCAATCCCCATCAAAATTCCAAAGACATTTTTTTCAGAAATGGAAAAAACTATTCAGACATTTATATGGAACAATAAAAGACCACGAATAGCCAAAGCAATGCTCAGCAAAAAAAATAAAGCTGGAGGCATAACACTACCTGACTTTAAGCTATACTACAAAGCTATAATAACCAAAACAGTATGGTACTGGCATAAAAACAGACACACTGACCAATGGAATAGAATAGAGAATCCAGAAATCAACCCACACACTTACTGCCATCTGATCTTTGACAAAGGCACCAAGCCTATTCACTGGGGAAGGGACTGCCTCTTCAGCAAGTGGTGCTGGGATAACTGGATATCGATATGCAGGAGAATGAAACTAGATCCATACCTCTCACCGTATACTAAAATCAACTCAAAATGGATTAAGGATTTAAATATACACCCTGAGACAATAAAACTTCTTAAAGAAAACATAGGAGAAACACTTCAGGAAATAGGACTGGGCACAGACTTCATGAATACGACCCCAAAAGCACGGGCAACCAAAGGAAAAATAAACAAATGGGATTATATCAAACTAAAAAGCTTCTGCACAGCAAAAGAAACAATTAAAAGAGTTAAAAGACAACCAACAGAGTGGGAGAAAATATTTGCAAAATTAATAACACATTTAAATGTAAAAATTACGTAAGATATTCATTACTTGAAGAAGGAACAACAAGGTATCAGATCAAATAAATATTATACATTAAGAAAACAGAGTTAAATGATTATTATTTTAAAATAGGGTAATCAAACAAACTATGAAACTACCTACTAGACTGAATTACAGAGTCAAACAGGTCCAAGCTCAAAGAAAGCACATTAACTTTGTCTTAAGAGGTTTATGCATTCAAAGAATTTTGGCCAGTGAGGTTAAATGAGGTTTTGATCATTAACCTAAGACTAAACTAATGTAGAGTCATCATATGGAAATCTTTCTCATATCCTGAACATATGGTGAGAAGTTCAGTCCAGGATTTGTTAATAACCATGAGGCTCTTTTAAATTCAGGGCTCACAATTCTCTTGAGAAAGTAATATGCTTTTTGTGAATAGTACACAAAATCTCCACAAAAAAACATCTGATGAATTTTGGTCTTAGGTGCCCTTCTGCCTAATACCAGCAGCAACATTATCTGAATACACACTTCTCCTTGGCACTGCGAGGTCCGACAGCTCTCATATTGTTCTGGGGGTTGCAGAGCAGGATGTCTTCTTGTTCCATGTCATCACTGTCCCATCGGGAACAACCCAAAGCTGAACAGGATACCTCCCCTGAAATGACAGATATAAAATCAGTAAAAGATACAAGTCACAGGAAATCAGAGACATTAAAAGAATCTCTGTAATTTTTAGAAAGTAAAAGCAAATTAAGGAAACTCCGTAAGAAGTACCCAAGTAACAA
This sequence comes from Cynocephalus volans, assembly GCF_027409185.1. Taxonomy (NCBI): domain Eukaryota; kingdom Metazoa; phylum Chordata; class Mammalia; order Dermoptera; family Cynocephalidae; genus Cynocephalus; species Cynocephalus volans. The sequence goes on along the minus strand of NC_084473.1, from coordinate 89,507,718 downwards.
GAAGCATCGGTTAGATCACTAACTTCTAAAATAAATTTTTTAGTACTATGAAAATACCAATGAATATTTATTTTAGGGAATGATTTTAAGGATTTAATTTTAGCCTTCATATGGAGATTTCCATGGGATATACAAGAAGAAATAGATAAGCAGTTGTGATATCTTAGCAATAATATCATTAATAAAATTGCAGGTGAGTTAATCAAGAGTTTTCATATACAGAAGTATTTGCCTTTTAAAAATTTGAACTATTTTTAATAGCTTTTGTATTTAAAAGTACCTCCTTCAAATCTTCATTAAAAGAAAAAAGAAGACTCAATCCGATCCAAACTAAAATCCTCACAAAAAGAAGCATGCCTACTAAAGTACCAGAAGTTTGTAGCAGCACATAAATCAGAAATCTAGATGATTGGGTTCAATCCTGTTGTTTTACAGATGAGAACACTGAAGTAAACAGACTGAGGTGCTCGCTCAAAAAACAGCCAGACAGGAAGGCACGGCCTCAACACAATGCAGAGGCAGGTGGGTGGAAAAGGCAGAAAAGCATCTGCAGGATGCAAGGAGGTGCGATGGGCCTAACACTTAGATAAGGAAGCATCAAAGTTTGAAAACTCCAGGGGAAAAAGATTATGTTCTCATTCTTCCTTATTTTGGTCTAAGTCTATATTTAAGAAGTTCACATATCAACGTGTTAAGGGGTTAAAAAATATTTTTTACCTTTTTAACAAAGAATGTTTTAAATTAGTTACTCTTAATAATGGATTTATATTACAAGACCCAATCTTAGAAGCACATGATATTATGACTATATCCCAATAGCTAATATTGGAGAAGGCTAAGCCTTTAACAACATGACTGTGTCATCAGATAGATCTAAGTCAAATCTGACCTTGGAAGTTTCTGAAACTTATAAAGTCTCGGTTTTCTCATCTGTGAAATGAATAGAAACTTTCCCCTTGGGTCATCTTATAGGATCAAACTAGATAAATGAGTAGGGGCAATTATTCTTATAACAGGATTATTAATCTTTGGAGGGTTCCTCCTGTGTCAAAATGTGAATAAAAATATGTGACCCTTAGGAATATTGTGAAGATTTCAAAATAATGTATCAAAAAGCCCCTGACACACAGCAGACCGTATTTATTAATTCTCTTCCTCGTGCTGTTCCTGGCTCTGCTGCTTATTCTGATCTTAGATAAGTTTAGTTTCCCCTTTCTACTTCACAGGTCTCTTATTAAAACAAACGATATCCTCAGGGGAAAATTATAATAAACCTCAACTAGGAATAGTATTGTTTAAGAGATTATTTCTTCTATCCCAATTTATTCTGATTTCCCCAAATAAGTTTGACATTTTCACTCACCTTTCCACTATATGCACTGAATCCCTATGTAGTGAGAGATTTTCCTCCAACCAAAACAACATCATCTCCAAGTTTATAAAAAGATTCAAGAAGTGATTCAAATGTGAAAGGAACTGTGTCCACGCTCTCCCGGTCTCGGTCCCACTGGAAGAGGTCTCCATCCAGGCAAGGAATGACCATCTTCTTCCCAAATACCTAAAACAGAAACTAACCTTTAAAAGGGTCAAAACTTTAAAAGAAGAGTAAATAAGAGCTGGAGACGTGAGCCTCATGTAGTCCAGCCTCCTTCTGAGTAGCACATGAAGCAGCACAGTCCATCAACCAAAAGTCATTTAAAAGAACTGCCAATCACTGCAGAGTACAGTTTCTCAAACCCTGTTGGCCCGAGGCCAAGAAGGTCCCATAATGATAGTGTTACCAAAAGAGAGTCTTTTGATCAAGTAAGTTCACGAAGAGGTTGCTACAGGAGTTCTTATAGCCATTAATATGTTAATGTGCAACCTAATTTTCTAGTAAATAGATAATATATGCAGCATTTTCCAGGCCTATCTCATCTAGGCCAATTATTGTCACAGACTTAGATACAAGGAACACAGGTTTGGAGATATTGATTCAAGCCGTGTCCCATTTCTTCTCTTATTTGCTTTCTCAAATCCGCTATGAGCTAGAAGCCTGGTAGCTAAACTTACTTGTTTAACGTTCTCAGTCATCCTTCCTTCTTTAACAATGTTTACTGAGGTCCTAACTATGTGCCGGGAACATTCTGGTGGTTACGATAGACAAGTGAGCAAAACAAACACAGAAATTACTACCCTTATGGAACTTAAAATCTGTTGTTTGTTGGAGACAAACAACACAATAAATAAGTGTATTAGTCCATTCCTGTTGCTTATAACAAAATACTTGGAACTGGATAATCTACAAAGAAAATGAAATTTATTGCTTACAGTTTCTGAGGCTGGGAAGTCCAAAGACTATCTGGTGGTGGCAACAGTGACCCAGGGGCCTCACATTGAAAGACGGTGGAAGCAGAGAGAGCAAGAGAGAGAGAAAGACAGAGTCTCCTCTTCTTTTAAAGCCCTCAGAACCACGCCCCTGACCATCATTTTTAATCCATTCACTACTGCACGGTCCTATAGTCCAATCACCTCTTCAAGGCTTCACCTTTCAATTATCATAATAAGATTTCCCACCCTCTCAACAGTCACAGTAGGGCTAAGTTTCTAATCCATAAAACTTGGGGGACACAATTCAAGCTTCAGTGTGTTTTGGGGGGACATAATTCCATCCACTGCAATAAGTAAATTAGATAGTATGTTAGGTGATAGATGCCATAGGGGAAAAACAGAACAAGATGAAGGACTGGAAAATATGTGTAGGGTGGGGAGGGTATTGTCAATAAAGAGCTCAGAACAGACCACTGAGAAAGTAACATTTGGGCAAAGACCCAAACATGAGAGAGTCAACCACGCTGGTATCTGGACAACAGACTTTGCAAAGGCCCTTGTATTAGACCGTTCGTGGTGCTATAACAGAAATACCTGAAACTGGATAATTTAAAAGGAAAAGAGGTTTATTTCACTTACGATTCTGGGACAGCTGCATCTGGCACTGGCCTCAGGCTGCTTCTACTCTCGGTGGAAAGTGGCAGGCAGCTGGCAGGTACAAGAAGATCACATGGCAAGAGGAGGCAAGGGGGGCAGTGCCAGGGTCTTTTTATACAACCAGCTCTCACAGGAACTAATAGAGGGAGAACTCACTCATTAATCCCCCCACCTAGGGAGAGCATGAATCCATTCATGAGGGATCCACCCCTGTGACTCACTCAGTTTCCAAAACTGCCACATTCAAGATCAAATTTCCACATTAGTTTTGGCGGCGACAACCTATCCAAATTCTATCAGCCCTTAAGTGGAAGTGTACCCATCACATTTGAGAAACCACAAGGAAAGTGAACAGGCTGAAAGCAGGAGATTCGTTGATAGCAGTGGAGATGCTGAAGGTAGTCAGGTTTGGAGCATAATTGGAAGGTAAAGCCAACAGGGTTTCATGGTAGATTCCCTGTAGAGCATGAGCAAAAGAAAGGAGTCCAGGATGATTCCAGGCTTTTTAGCCAAGAGCATCTTGTCTCTTGAGTAAGAGTTTTAGTGCACGTCTTTGTGACGTTGACCTTTGGCATTTAAAATATATATAATTCAACCTACTTCAGTTATTGACACAACTGTTTTCCTGGTCATCCAAGCTCAAAATTTTAGAAAGACAGAATATGAAAGAAGTACAAGTTAAAAAAGAAAAAAACAAAACTCCAAACAAATGTCAGTCTTAACCTTTTTAAAAACAAAATTTCTCTCTGCACTTTTTTGTTCCTTAAGAGCAGAATGCTTTTTTAAGAGGATACAACCCCCACACAGTCACTGAGCTTTCTAACCTGGTGCTCAACTCACAGACCTTCCCCTTCTCCCAACTTTGCCTTAAACCCTGGGGTTCTCAAAGATAGGTTGAAAACCACTATCCTAATTCACTTCTTTCTTTCATTTTCTAGCTCAAATCCTTACAATCTCCTGCCTGAACTATTATAATAGCCTCTTTACATTCCTTAACTGGAAATTTCCTCAATCTAAGCTTTACGTCTCTTCCAGATTAATCTGAGTCAGAGTTAAGCTTGTTAGGACATTATTCAATAATTTTCAACAGTTCTCTATTATCTTCTTAATATTAAGGGCCCCAAATCCTTTAGAGGACATTCAAAGTCCTCTAAATCTGACCTCAAACAACCTCTCATCACTGTCTTTTACTTTTTCCCACATGGGCAGAAATCAGGCACGGTTACTTAAACACAACGTTTACCGTTATTGCTATTGTTTAGTTATGTCATCGTCAGTGTCATTTCTCCTCCGTGGGTCACCTTCCTGGACCAACACTATCCACTAAATGTCTATCTGGCCTTCAGCCCAACATCACTTGTGATTTTGCTTTGAAATCCAAGAAAATTTTGGCAGTGTAAGTTTGCTGACAAAAATCTTCCCATTCCATAATTTTGCACTTTTTGCTGTAACTGTATGCTGAGAGACCAATTGTATTCTCAAAACTTATTTATTATATCTGTAAGAAATGTTTACCAGGTAAACTGATGCTTATGCATGTGTGTTTATACAGTGGCTGTTAAAGTAGCGCACTCAGATCCACAGCCCAGATTCTGTTGTCTGATTCCATTCCCCACCCAAAGCAGCCCAGGCTCCTTGCAGAAATGACTGATTCCAAGGCTGGGGCAGGGTAGGTGCAAGCTGAGCCTTTACCATCTTATTATTTCAACAAGGAAGAATGTGCTCAAAAACGATGAGGGATAAATTGTTCCAGATTTGGACCCTGGCCAAATCTGGAACAATTTAAACACCAAAATAATTAAGTACTGAATTAAAAAAAAAAAAAAAAGAAATTCATGAGTCCAAACCAAAAACAAATAGAGAAAATAGATAATATTTGGGGAAGAAGGGAGGTCTGGAGTGGGAAAAATTAGCATTTCGTAGCCATCATAATAAAGACTGAATCAACAAGAATCAGCAATGGTGCTAAATCTAGGTAAAAATTTTGATAAGGAACAGGATATCTGTTTGGTCTGAAAGTATCTCTCTAAAGACAGTAAACTTCAACACAGACAGTAAATTAAAGTATTGTATCAATATAAACTGATGAAGTTGATAACTGTTCCTTGATTATGTAAGAGAATATCTCTATTAGGAAATACACACTGATGTATTTAAGAGTAAAGGGTCACGATGTATATTTAACTTCTCCTCAAATGTTTCAAGAAAAACAAGTGTTATGGGGGGTGGGGAAGAAGAGAGAGCATATGCAAGCTCATTTAAATGATAAAGCAAAAGGGTAGGTAAATTTAGGCATATAAGGGTTTTTTGTTTTGGGGTGGGTTTTTTTATGGTACTACTTTTATTTGTGTGACTTTTTGTAGTTTGAAATTATTTCTAAATAAGAGTTTGGAAGAAAAAAAGATAGCAGCCTTACAGGAGCTCTATAATTAAACTCAGAAGACTACACCATCAAACTGAAGGTTCATCAAACTCCTAGGCACTTCAACACTTCCAACTATTACTCTTCATTGAAAAAACATTTGATTTTTAATGAACTCTCAAATGACATTGGAATGTATCCCACCTAGTATTACCTTAGAGTTTTAGCATTACTATTTTATTCTTTGCTTTCATATATTTCCTTTTTTTTAAATTTATTTTTTGTTTGTTTTTTTTTGCTTTCATATATTTCTTGATAACGGATAATAGATTTTATTTTCAAAAGATTAAAACTTTTCTTTTACCCTTCGTAGAATGCCCCACTCGAAGCTGCCATTAAGAACAAATTTAGGTCACAGTATGTACACCTCACAGCAGCAGCGTGTAGTATTTAGCCAATATGATCTCCCATTTTGAGTTACATATCAGTTAGAAAATCAAGTATTTACTGTTCTGTACCTCCCATATTATGTTACGTATTCTATATTCTATTTACTAGAACAGTAGATTGATAAAGTTAAAACATAGGTATTTCAATTGTCCAGTCACTTCAACAGTAGCATTAGGGAAAAGTACAAACAGGGAAAGGTGTGCATCACTAAAGGAAATAAGAAGAGGAGTTAGTGGGTCTGTAGTAAACAACATTTATTTTGACTTGTTTCCTCCTCCATTAATAACCTTTTCCCCTAAAGCAGTAACAGGTCCTTATGGAACACATGGCTCCTAAGTACAAAAAGCAACTGTCAAACTAATATGAACTAAAATTCACCTTTTCTTTAAGAATCATCTATGTATCTCCAGAAGTAAAAGAAAACTTCTCTTCAGCTAAAAATAGGGTTTACACAACCAAAATGATTTGATATGCTCGACCATACTGGAAAAAATTACCTTATTTTAAAAGTTAAATCTTCAACAGCATTAACTCAGTAAGTGCAAAACACAAAACAACAACAACAAAAGCATTATGACTCAATTCTGAATCATCATGTCATATTTCTGGATCATGATTTTAAGAGTTCACTTTTAAATAGCTGCTCTTCACTAATCGGCTGCTTAGGCATCATACACATAGCTCCTGCCCTTTGCACCAATCTTTGTAAGTCTTTCATGCTGCACGTGTGAAAGCAGATGGTGCTTTTCTTTGAGAGCCACCAGAAGCAACATACGCATGCAGCTCAGGTAGAGAGATGACATCACCCCTCACAATAGCATTACCTCATCCCCTAAGCATAGGAATGAGTCACCGGATAGTCAGCAGCAAAACTCCTGGTAGAAAGAGATGTTGGTTATGGTGACGCGTTTTCACATTCCACTGACTTGTCCATGCACACAGCTATTTGTTCTGATTCGCTGCTCTGCATCTCAAACAAATTGGGTGATGTGCTTCTCTCTTCAATCATTTCAAAAGTACAATTTTTTGTTATTTTGCATTTATTTCCTCTGTTTGCTTTTCCCTGTTCGTAATTTTAAAATAAAAGGTCTGTCACATGGGCCAGCAAACCAAAGATCCAGTCAGAGTCTTTATCCAGGCAAATCACACGGCAGTTGAGTAAAGTAATTCAATTTCTGTTTCTGAACCAAATCTACGTGGCATAAGGAATACCAGTAGCACATGGAATCAGGAACTATCTGAAATTAGACGTGAAAATGAGAACTCCCGTTTCCAAAAGGAAGAGGAACTTCAACTGAGAAAATAAAGGAAATACTAATACTAAAATGAATATTATCGGCAATAAAAAAATTGCTTTACCTATACAAAAAATATTTTTTCATTTGTTTCTTCCCTGTTTTTCTACAGAACCAGTCCTCTCCCCACTGACACATGGTTTTGGGGGTACATCCAAATTTACTTTAACTTACTCTGAAAAACTTCAAACATACAAAACACAAAGAGACTAATCTAATACCCCCCATGTATTTACCATCCAGTTTCAACAATTCACAGTTGTCAATTGTTTCACCTGTCACCACACACCTACCATATACTCGTTTATTAGAGCACTTTCAAGCAAATCCCAGACCTTGTGTCTGTGTCCTTTCACCTATAAATACGCCCGCACTCATTGTTGAGAAGTAACTATCATGCCACTATTACATCTAATAGAATTAACTTAAAATCATCCAATATTCAAATTTCTCAAAGATCTACTTTACAATTATGAATTCCAAGTCTGCATATTACATTTGATTTTTCCCTCTGTAAGAGCCCCTTTCACCCCCTTTTCATGCATTGATTTACTTGAGAAACCAGATTATCCTACAGACTGTCCCAGTCAGGATTTTGCATCTCATTTAACTTGTTCCTTTATCTCTATTTCCTGAGAAGTCTGATTAGACCTGCAGCTTTGATTTGATTCAGGTTAATTTTTTTTCTTTTGACAAGAATACTTCATAGTTGGTGCTATGCACTTCCTATTATATTAAGGGTTTGCAGACTATAGCCCATAGGCCAAATCTGGCCTGATGTCTGTTTTTCTAAGTTAAGTCTTATTGGAACGCAGCCACACATTCATTTGTGTGTTGTCTATGACCGCTTTCAAACTACAATTGCAGAGTTCATTAGCTGCAATTAGTTGTATGCAATTGGTTGTATGGTCCTCAAAGCCTAGGATATTTGCTATCTGGCCCTTTACAGAAAAAATTCGCTGACCCCTGTGTTACATCACATTAGGAGGTACGTAGTGTTTAGTCGCCCCATTTTTAATGATGTTACTATCCATCAGTGGGTTCAGGGGAGTCAGCCTAATCCCTCCATTTAAAGTGTCCCATCAACTTTTCAACATTTTAGTATTGATTGATCTACTATTTCATTAAGGGGAATACAAGAGTGATTTCTAATTCTATCATTGTACATTTAGTAGCTAGAATTTTTCATGAAGAACATTCCTTCATTTGGCTTTGAAAGCCAGATTTGCATACACTAGCATTTTCTCAATTAGTGACTCAGGCATTAAGCACACTCAAACCCTAATCATTGTAGGCAGAAGTAACCCATGCACAGGAAGACTGAAAATTGAAAATGGCTCAGGAGCCTTAGTGAGACCAGTGTGTTCCCCAACCAGGAAAGAGGGGTAAGAAAACACTGGCCATGACAGAAGAGCCAAGGGGCTGGCCAGTTAGCTCAGTTGGTTAGAGCATCATCTCCTAACACTCCACACAGCTCCCTTGACCTCCTAACAGCACGGTCAAGGGTTCAGCAGCCAAAAACTGAAAAAAAAAAAGCCAAGTTCCATGTACAAGCTAAAAAGCAGTGAGTTAAAAAAAAAAAAAAAAGAGGGGGTAGGAAAAAGAAGAAGAAAGGGTATGACAAGACGCAGATTTGTTGAGTGTACAGAAATAAGAATGAACACAGACCATGAAGAAAAAGGATGGAAAACAATGCTAACTATTGTAGAATATTTTCTAAAGGGACATACACGTCCCTGCCCCACCTCAAGAACTTGGAAGTACCTCCAGGATAGCACAGTAACCGATGCTTACAATGATGACCCCAAGAAATCAATAAAAGATAAAATTCACTGATATCGGGAAGATGTAAAATACATGAAAAATATTCCCTTAAAAGTGCTAACTTGCTGCTTTCCGTCAGCTGGAAGCCCCCTTTCCCCAGAGCAGCCACGTTCCTGCCCTGCTGGCTGTTTTGCACACCCAGGTGGGGGCCGCTCGCCCCGCGTGTCTGCTGCAGACGCCCACAGGGAGCAGACTGCACCCGCCCAGCACATTCCCCGGGTCCCCAACGCCGCCAACCACTCACGATGTGACCCTGGATGAAAACTAACACTTCGCTGTTTTATAACATTTCTCACATTAACTTATTTCTCTTGATTCTCATAGTCACTCTCCACAACTATCTTCAAAGGTCCGCCTGTCGGTCCAAACCGCTGATCAATGTTCCCCGCACGGTGCGAATCCCCAGGCTTTTCCCCGCTGCTTTCCAAGTTCTCCCAGTTCCTCCAAATCGAAACACAAAGGATAGTTGGACGTTTTCTTTGGCCGTGAACTTTTGATGAGACTCGAATGAACCGAGGGGTTGTCTCACTGAGGGACCTGCATTACACGCCCGTTGTCTTTCATTGTGGGAGTATTTACATTTATAAATATGCATGAGGTGCTCACGCCAAGCGGTCTCGCCGTTTCTGCTCTCGCTCCCGTCTGTGATCTGGCCACAGTGCTCCTCTCCCATTTAACACCCTTCAGCGGCTTCCCATGGCTCAGGATCAAACTCAAACGCTGCCCTCACTGGCCCCGCACAGCCCGGCCCGGCCTCCCGCACTGGGCTCGTCTCTGCTCCTTCCCCGACCCTCTTGCTGCCACCTCCCCTCCCTTCAGGTCCCCCCACACGCCTGGTAATTCTCACCGTAGCACCAGACACGGGCTTCTTCCTCTCCCGGAGCAGTCGTCCCCACCTCTCGCCATCTCTTGCCTAAGCAGCTCCTCCTCATCGTATGATCTTGTGAGAAGCCTCCTCTGGCCACAGGCCTCTTAGTGCTCCACCCTGCCTGGTGGCAGTGACCACACGCAGTTATGTTATCGACACTCCACACAGCTCCAGGTTCTATGAGGGCAGGAATCAAATCTGTCCTGGGCACTGCTGTAGCCAGCACAGAACCCTGCATAGACCCCCCAACCACACAGGGATGAACTTGGTTTCAATGTGCTAAGTTTAGGTGATGGCGACCGTCTCACAGCGATTATCTAAGAAGCAGTGACGTGTTCGCCATGTGCTCAGCAGCCCGCTAAGTATGCTATACACGTGACGTCTGTGAGTAATTAATCTTGACAAAATAAAGCACACGAAGAATTTAATTACTAGTAGAGATAATGCAAATACATTGGTAAACACCGAAGTGTCTTTAAAAACATGAAATGTTGGAAAAAGAAACAGGTATAAAGATCTAGGGTTGGGTCTCAGCTTCACTACAACAGACAAATCTCTGCACCTTTCTGAGCCCCAATTTTCTCATCTGAAAAGTGAGAGTTAATAAGAATATTTACTTCACAAAGCTATGTTAATGGTTAAATAAGAAGAGATTTAATATCACTTTGCAAACTATAAAGTACTAATCAAACAATAGTTTATGTAGACATGATGGTCCAGGGCTGCTTATTTTGAACTTCTAATGTAATCCGTGTGTGTGGATGTTTGCATATGCATGTATACATGTATACTTACTACAGAAAAAAGTTAAAAACAAAAATTATAAACTCTTAATCCAGAAACATCTGACTACCTATAATTCATCATGAATCTCATTTTGTTCTCTAGAAGAAAACTTCAGAAAAGAACTGGATTCATTAATACAAAATTTCAAAAATAATAAAAGCTTTTAGAATTCAAACAGCTGCTCCAAAAGTAAATGAAAGGGGAAAGCAGGAAAGCAGATAGAAAGTTTAATTATGCCAAGTCAGTTATTTCTTTCCCACCATGGGTTCATAACATCTATTTAAAAACAAAGACTCAAAAACAAATAAAGATTAATTCAATGTAAAATTAAATTCATCAAACTTGTACCAGTTTTTGATTTATCGGAAATCTCTATCAACCCTAAAATTATTCTTTGATTGTAACATAGAAGCCCCAAAGAACTGTAAAGTACATTATCTATCACAAAAGAAAACCAATATTAAAGAAAAGTTAACAGGTATATTTTTGTATACTTTAACTCTCCAAAAATGATATAGTAAATATAGAATATAAAAAGGTAACTCTAATCAAAATGAGCAACTGATTAGACTACTAGATGCTAGAATTGCCTGTGTGACTTAAAAAAAAAAAAAAGATGCTCCGATATTTTGTATTGTGGAAATACTTTTTAAAATTTCCCTGAAAACACTGAAATAACCATGATGGGGAGAGTAAAAGAAAGATTTTTGCTAAAAGTAAAGTGTGCCTGGGAATCATACCTCAAAGAGTAGGGAAGGGGCCATCACAGTTAACAAGTGGTGAGAAGACCTAACGGAGGGATTATGAGATTTGTTAGCAGATGCCGGTATCAGTCAGAAGGCATCCCAAATGACATGCTGGAGAGGAAACGTAGGAAAAAAACCTCAAAATGATTTGGCATATATTATCTTCAAAGATTGTGAATCAATACTCAAGAGCAGAGAAATGCCAAGAAGATAGTAATTGTTTAATTCTTTTTTTCCTTAAATTAGTCAAACTACCAAACAAAATACCTCAAGGAAAACTATGACTAGCTTTTAAAGCATACTTTTCACATTAATGATGATATTAAAGTCAAATATCTATCTCTGCCTTCACCTAGATTAATACACATTTATGAAATAGATATACAACTGTGCACAAAGCATTAATTTCCTAAAAAATAGGGTCACAGCAATTTGTCCTTTAGCAACATGCGTGTTGAAATAAATTGGTTCAGCTCACAGCACCGCTTTCAGCCATGCTAAAGGATTAATAAAACAAAATCAACTCAAAGTGCTGTTTCATTTCCATAATTAAAAGAAAAGCAATTAACCTAAGCAATTATTTAAAAATTGGCTTGCTACATGACTGTCACTCTTTAAAATAAATCGCCATCTTGGATGACATAGCCAGACTCAAGATGTGCTAGTTTATGTACAAATGAAAAACTACAAAATGACTTAGACAACTTTCAGTATAAAAGAATCTTTACTAGAGAGTACAGATCCTCTTTTAATAAAGCAATACTTAAAAGGATTTACTTATGGACTCTTGGCGAACAAATCAGTGACCATTAAAGGTGCGCTATTTTCTAAGGCACTGCCACCTTTTAAGGCCCTTGCACCAGTTGGGATGAATGCGTCTGACATAGGGTATGGGAGGAGCTGGGAGCGCAGCAGCGTCACGGTCTGTGTCACACCTGTCCGAAACAGAAAGATGGTGTCCCTTCGGGAGAAACATGCTTAAAATAAAACAAATCCCCAGACTCTAACTTTAGACTTATAATAGAGTCGTCTGTTCTTTATAAAAGGGGAAAAGGGGCATTTTAACAGAAAGTCTGAAAACAAATATGGTATTTCTTAAAAAAAAAGATGAAGGTTATTTGTACAAGTACAAACTCGTTATATATACACAATCTTAATATGTATTCAAAATAAATATAAGAAGGTCTTTGTATTCATAAATATGTCCCAAGACATAGAGAAGTAAGCAGTTCAAGGATATTATATCTACTGGTAAAGTGTGATCCAAATGCCACTCAGAGACCCCCGAGAAGAAACCATGCTAAGAAGTTACAAAGCAAAAGTTTCAGATAACCAGTGAGGAAACAGCCAAATCTCCTTCATGCTGGCTGCTCCAAGGGTGAATCTACATGTAAATTACCAGGAAAAGGAAAGTCAGATTTCACCTCAGGTGGTCTTCGGAAAATTAAAAACAAAAGTCTTAGCTACGATCAACTGTCAAAAATATTAGGTTTAGGGCCCGCCGATTGCTCACTTGGTTAGAGTGCGCTGCTGATAACACCAAGGTCAAGAGTTCGGATTCCCTTACTGGCCAGCCGCCAAAAAAGAAAAAATTAGGCTTCGAACCTAGGACACATCTGTTAAAGATAACAGAGTGAACCTGAGGTCCATCATTTGTTCTAACACACACACGCCACACACACACACACGCCACACACACGCACACACACACGGGCCACACGCATGCACGCCACACGCCACACACATGCAAGCACGCCACACACACGCACACTCACGCACGCCACACACACACACGCCATACGCACACACACACATGCCACACACACACGGACCACACGCACGCACACACACACACGCATGCACGCCACACATACACACACACGCCGCACACAGACACGCACACACACACGCCACACACACACACACACACCACAAACACACGCACGCCACACACACACATGCCACACGCCACACACATGCACGCCACACACACATGTGCACACGCGCACACACACGCACGCCACACACACGCACACACACGCACGCCACACACGCACGCTGCACACACACATGCACACCACACACACATGCACACACACGCACGCCACACACACGCACACACACACGCACGCCACACACGCACGCACACCACACACACACACACGCCACACACACACGCACGCCACACACACACACACACGCATGCCACACACACGCACACACACACACACAATCATGATTCTAGCTTGGTTTTGTATCAATATTCTTTTGACGAAGTTTGTAATAACTCATCAACAGGAAAGAGTGGTAAATGAGATCTGTGTCCCAATGCACCTCAATCTTCCTGTAGCACATGATTCATTCTAAAGATAGTGTAAAACCCTTGTTTTTAACGGAACTGTCAATCTCCTTTATCCTCCAGGAACTCTTTTCATTGACATAATCAAAATACCACTAAAACAACATAATATACTGTATTATATGCCTTTTGGAACACAAAAGTTTAAGGACAACATCAGAGTAAGCCAGGAGGCAATGAGATATGCACCTAATGGTAATTTCTAATGAATTTATGCTTTATTTTAAAAAGAATCCTTACATGTTATAAAAGAGGAAGTTAAATTCCTCCAGATAATTTACTGGGAGCTCCATGTGTTCTATTGTACCTGATTCCTGAAGTTAGAACAATCTTTAGAGATTTAGTCCAACCCCATAATTTTTCGGAGAAGGAAATTAAAGCTCTACTGTATTAAATAATTGAGTCATTGGGGCCGAGCCGTGGCGCACTCGGGAGAGTGTGGCGCTCAGAGCGCAGTGACGCTCCCGCCGCGGGTTCGGATCCTATATAGGAATGGCTGGTGCACTCACTGGCTGAGTGCTGGTCACGAAAAAGACAGATAAATAAATAAATAAATAAATAAATAAATAAAAATAAAAAAAAAATAATAATAATTGAGTCAGTTCATAAAGCAAGTTCATGAGAGAATCATGGCTTGAACTGTGGCTCCTGAAATCTAGTCCCTTCTCCACAATACTACACAGCCTAAAAAGTTCCTGTGCTGCTTTTTTATTATTCCAGCAAAAGTAGATGTGATCCATAATCAATTCTTCTACTAATAATAATTTTTTAAAATGATCATATAGTCTATCAAACTTTTTTTCTTCCGCTCTTTCATTAAAGTAACTTTAGCAATTGCATAGAGAATATATCTTCTCTGGTCTTCTGAGTTTAATCTGTTTATCTTCATACTACTCTTTTTTTCTTTTTTAAGACTAGTCATTCATACCAGTCTTGATGAAAGCTTGGAGAAACTAACATTCTAATACTGGAGTCCCCACATGGAGCTATGGATCTATTCATTGTCATATGGGAGGCTCCTGCTATAAGTCCATGCCAGTTTTTTCTGCAAGATGCAACTAGCCCTTCTCCCTACACTATCCTTTCCAATCAAACACTGGGTTTCAGACAAAGCACATTAACTATTTCTCACAAAATTAACTATTATGAAGGTTAGGAACCTTCATAAAATATTGTACCAGATGCACTTAGGTACTATTACTTGATGCATCCAACTCAGGGCATTTCAAATGACAGTTTCTGATCCTCTCTCTGTGGTATTTTGTCCAACATTTGAAGATAACTTCCAGATGCTGAGCATATACATCTTGCTGAATAACAGGTGACTCAAGCTCACTATACTTTCCCCTCTCCTTGCTAATATGTTTATAATCTCACAAATACTCCTGCAATTCTCAAAGTGTGTCTGTGGACTCTTTCAGGGTTGCAAGAAGTCAGACAGATTTCACGATAAGATGTAATTTGCCTTTTTCACTGTGTTGCTATTTGCACTGACGGTATAAAGGCAATGCTGACTAAAGCTGGTGGTGCCTTAGCACGAATCAAGCACCCAACTAATACTTACTGTGTTCTTCCCTGTCACACACCCCCAGCAAAAGAAGAAGAAAAAAGAGACAGTTGCAGTTAAGAATGCTCTTGATGAAGCAATGAAAAATGATTAATTTTATTAAATCTTCAGCCTAAGTACGTATCTTTTTATTATTCTGTGTGACTAATTAGAAAGGATGTATCAAGCACTTCTCTACATACTGAAGCATGGCTTGAGGAAAAGCACTTGTGGGACTGAGTTGTGAGCTGAATTAGCTGCTTTGCTCATGAAGCTCCATTTCTACTTAAAAATCAAGTGAGAAAAACTATGCTATAAAGTGAGAATCTGGCAGACACTTTCACAATAATAAATAAAGTGGACCTGTCATTCCAAACACCACTCAGCATTTGGGAAATGCAAATCAAAGCCACATTGAGACATCATCTAGCTCCAATTGGGGTGGCTAATATCCAAAAGACTGAGAATGACAAATGCTGGCCAGGATGTAGAGAAAAAGGAACCCTCCTACACTGTTGGTGGGACTGCAAAATGGTGCAGCCATTATGGAAAATGGTATGGAGGTTCCCCAAACAACTACAGATACAACTGCCATATGATCCAGTGATCCCAGTGCTGAGTATACACCCCAAGAATGGACATCATCACGAGGAAGGGACCCCTGCACCCTCATGTTTATTGCAGCTGTATTTATAAGAGCCTAGTGTGGGAACCACTGTGATATTGCCATCACTGGACAAACAGATGCGGAGGCTGTGGCGTATCTACACAGTGGAACACTACTCTGCTGTAGAAGGGACATCTGCACCCTCATGTTTATTGCAGCTGTATTTATAGGAGCCAAGAGTGGGAACCACTGTGATATTGCCATCACTGGACAAACAGATGCAGAGGCTGTGGCGTATCTACACAGTGGAATGCACTGCTCTGCTGTAAGAAAGGATCAAATCCTGCCATTCACGGCAACATGGATGAACTTAGAGAAAATTATGTTAAGTAAATAAGCCAGGCACAGAAAGAGACATACCACATGTTCTCACTTACATGTGGAAGATAATAAAAACACACAAACAACTAGGAAAAAAGACATAACAATAACAATAATTCCTTGAACTTGTTAAGATAAGAGAACAGATATGCTGTTGACGGGGGTGAGGAAGGGGCAGAGGGAGGGGGAGAGGGAAGGATTGGTAAAGGGCCACGAAAATCAACTACATTATATAATGATAAATAACAATAAAATAAAAATTTTAAAAATCTGATAGTATTTTGATAAAATTCAAGTTTTCGGGTGAGAATTAGATTAGTGGCAAACTTGTATCTGCCAATGTGAGCTTGACAGCTTCCTAGTACCTAGTACTTAAAGACTTTTCTGATGAGACCAGTGGCGATAGAAATAAATTTCACTTTTTTTGATATTCTATAGAGTAAAAGGCAAGACAATCCAATTGATATTAATGTAACAGAGTATAAAATGTTCATTGATATGGTTTCGGATTTCACATTGGCTCTAACCTTTAAGAAACTTTCACTTGTTTTAGTGTAGTTTCAAAAAAGAATGACAACAATTATCTGAAAAGTCTACTAAAATAGTATTCCCTTTTCTAACTGCATATGTAGGTAGCTGAATTATCTTCTTCATATAATTAAATCAATACAACAATCCAACATATTTAGTGCAGAAAAGCAGATACGAAAATCCAGTTGTCTTCTATTAAACCAGAAATTAAAGAGACTTGCAAAAATGTGAAACGATGACATTTTTCTCATTAAATTTTTTGTACTGAAAAATATAATTATTCTTCATAAAAATATGCTATTTATGTTATTATGCAATGGGTTTTCGTTTTTTCTTTAATGAATTAATAAATATGTCTTTTTAAAATTTAATTTTTAAACCTGTAAATATAGATAGATATAACCCACAGGGGAAAAATGCTCTTTGGAATCCTCAATAATTTTTAAGAGAATAAAGAGTCTTGAGACCAAAGAGTTTGAGACCCACTGTACTGGATGCACAGCCTGAGCTGTGAAGTGCAGGTACACACTGGATGGGGAAAGGGCTCTAGAGCAGGCAGGACTGAGTACAGACAGGCATGATTGGGTTCAATCCCAGCGTTATCATATAGTCCATCTGCAACTTCAAGCAAATAACTTCTCTGAGCTTCAGTTTCCTCTTCTACAAAATGGGACCAACATATCAACCTCAGGAGGATTACGACAAGGATCACACTGTATAGATTACTAAGCTGGGAATAATGTTGTCATTAGCACATCTACATACTACACACATACTCTCAAGAAATGTCCCCAAAACTTGGAGCAGCAGTAAAATCTAGTAAACCTATCATGTTATCACAGATGGCTCAATGCCTTTAGATTTTCTTTCTTCTTTCTTTCTTTCTGTAAAGTGGAAAATTAAAATCCAGGTCATGCAAAGAGGTCTCAGGATTCTTCTGCATGGAAAGTAACCAGTGTGGTTTGCATTTATTGCTGTAAAGGTGCACAGTGAAACTTTTTGAATATGCTGCAATTCAACATTTCAAAGCATTCTATCCAAAGATCTAGGATTGGGGATAGGTGGGAGGGAGGACACTTAAAACAAGAGAGCCCTAATAAACCAGAAAAAAGGGTAAGAACTAGAGACAGTAAGAAAGTTGAACTGTATTTTACCAAAAAACTAATATAATTTCCATTTGTAACAACACCTTCAAGTACAACTAGCTGCTTATAATTAAAACACAGTCAACAGCACTCAGGGTTATTACAGCTATTTTCATTCTACTTTGCCATGCCATGCAGTTTAACTTTTTGTGCATGTGTATTTCAGTTTGCAAACACACATGCTTTGCACCACTGTAACACACTGTGATATTACCCCAGATGTAAGCAGCTTACAATCTCATTTTGCTGATCATCTTTTATGTCTAGTTTAAAAATAAAGCAAAATGTGTATAGCCAAGCCTAATCCCTGCAGAACACAAATAAATAAAGGTTTAGCTGGAGCAGTAGTTCATTTGAATACCATACCCGGTTCAAAAATTTTAATGTAATTTACAATTAAATTGCTATTTGCATCAATAACTCACAATACTACAGAAGTTCACTATTCTTAAAGATATTTTCAGTATACTTCTTACAAATAGTAGGCACTCAGAAAGTCTAATTAGGCCTTAGCACACAGCAAACATGGAAATTTGGCAGTGATGCTTCCCCATGTACTTGCCTGGGTGTACCAGAAAAGAATTCGGGCTGGGTTTACCGGAGAGCACAAGGAAGTCTGTTATTACAGAAGGGTCCCTGGCAGCAGTTTTCCCATCAGAAAGTTCCATCATCACTATCCAGGACATTGTCAACCCCCTCATGTTAGGTTTTGTCTTTTCCAAACTAATACCAGCTAGGAAGCTTTTGAAAGGATCAGACTGATGATAAGAGGAACAAGGACTACCCTAAGGAACGTCCTTCGGGAACAACTTGATATGGTAGAGGCTGAGGGCATTCTGGAAAACAGAGGTGACTGCTTCAACTTTAGCAGTCACAATTCAAAAGATGGACTTATTTTTAAATAATTTAAACAACAGAATAAAGCTCCAAAAACGAAGAGAGATTTAATCCATCAGAGTCAAGACTAAAGGTGAGACAAACAAGCTTCCTCCATTAGAGACCCCCCACCCCACCTCCATCCACCTCATCGAGGTGGGCAGTGTTCTCACCTCACTGATGGGGGTGCAAAAGCTCTGAGGGTAAGTCACTTGCCCATGCCTGGAGGTCGGACGCCAGAGCAGCTTGGGAAGCACGGTCTCTGTGAAGTTACTCTAGCTCCTCTACATTCTAGAGCTCAGAACAATCAAACTTGTCTAGAATTACATGCCAAGAAAGTTTCAGATGAATTGTACTTGAGGGAAAATGTAGGGACTAATAGTTTATGGGATTTTGCACCATGGATTTCTAACTAGTAAACTCAACGAAGTTTTTTAATATTCATCTTATTATTCCTAGGGATCTTGTGATAATGACAAGAAATGATCATGTTATAGCTCAAATTTGCTATATTGATGTAGCAGATGGTATCCTCAGTTACTCACTTACATGATTAACTCATTTAATGCCCAGAACAATCCTAGGAGTAGGTGCTACTATTATCTGTCCCATTTTACAGAAGGGGAACTGAGAAATAGGTAAGTTAAGCAATCGCCCAAGGGGACACAGCTGGTAAGAGGCAGACAGGCCACAAACTTAGGCAATCGGGCCCTGAGCCTATTAATACCAGCAGCTGCTCATTGTAGCTAACTTTTCCAGTCCACATTTAATCCAAAATTCCTACCTCTGGTTTGCTAAGGCTGGATGAAACCAAGGAACCGGATCCCACGTCCAAATCCCACTGCTTTGTACCGTGATTCTCAGGATCCGAGGCAGCAATTGGGCTGTCTAACGTGCTGGTAATTGCTACTGATCTGCAACTTTAAAAATGAATAAGACACAATTGGAAAGGTATCTAAGATATTAGGCACTTATTGTATACAATTGAAAGAAAACCTGCCCCTGCCCAGGCCTCCATCAGCAGGAGAGAAAAGAGGACCTGCCTCCCTCCAACACTTAGTCTGGCCACCACTCTCTTTAGACCAGGACAAATTCAGTAAGCCCTTTTCTGTTTATGTCACTTATGAAAAGTTCCAGCCTACTAGGTCAGCCCTCATCCTACACACTAGTCCCCATAAGACTCAGCACCCTGCTCTGTCCTCTTCTCCTGCCTTTCCCCACTTGCTGAAAGCCTTTCCCCTGACACAGTCTTCCCTAAAAGTAGACTCGTCTTCTTGCTCTCACAGACGCCAGGCTTTCCCTGAGGACATTGCTTCCCTACAGAAGCAAAGAGAGTTTTCTTCTCCCATAACCCTCACCCAGTGATGGGACAGGTGCACCCCTTGTATCTCGCTGACATTTCCAGACCATTTTCTCCCTCTCCTCCCTGCAAATCCTCAGGATCAGATTGTTCCCTCTATTACCCCTCTTAGTGGCTGTCCCCTCACCTCTAGGCCGCTAGCCCCATCCCTGGAGGATTTTAGTGGCCGGTTTACTATCACTACCTGACAACCGCTGCAGTCTTTAGTTTGCGTCACCTGTCTACCTGCCTCCATCAGTCCTGCGGTCAGATTCTAGACCTTGCTGTTACCACGGCCACCCCCTGCCCACGAAAATTTCAAGTGTCCCTCCCCCAGCTACGGCCCCTCTCCTCCCACCTCACTTCCTCTACTTACCTGACTCCAGCAAATCTCTGGCCCTCCTGGAACCTACGAGAACCCATAAGCCATTGATCCTATGACCTTCACTACTGTCGTGCCCTCACTTCCTTCTTATCCAGTTTAAATTCCACAGTCTTTCATCTCAAGCACTACCTTGCTTACATCCTCAACTCCCTGTCCTCTGTCTCACATGTCACACTCGACTGACAGAATGCCAACCCTGGTTAAATCCAATTTTATCCCCTTTCTCATTCCTGCATCTGTGCAGCCGAAATGTAGTTGAAGAAAAACATAACCATGCTGACTGTTCTTCCTTTGATTCCTGGCCACCAACCTCAAAAAGGCTATTAATGCTGCTCAGCAAGCACAGCACACTTCCGCAGTGTGTCTAATGCACTTCACTGCTAACAGTTAAATAATTGCCTACCAGACTTACACTGTCTAACAAGCTTCTCAGAGTTCACATACCCAAAATCAATACCCCTAGACGGACTCTCCCAATTCTTCAAACACATCAGGTATGGTTTTCCCTCAAGGCCTTTGCAGCTGCTGTTGCTTCTGCCTGGAACCCCCAGATACACAGCGGGTTTTCCATAAATATCTGCTGAGTGACAGGATGAGTTGTACGGTTGTTCTACGAATTCGTTACGTATATTTGTCTGCTTTAAACACTATACAAATTCCAAGCGTGGATAGCTATGTTCCTGGTCGGGATTATAAGATTCAATGTTAACTCTGCCCCTATTGCCCCAGCTCAGAAGACCAGGGGGCTTCCAGCAGTGGCTTGGTCATTGCTGGGCTGGTTGCAGATGTCAGGGGTGTGTGGCTGAAGCCCTTAGCCCCCCACTGCACCAGCTCAGAAGACCAGGGGGCTTCCAGCAGTGGCTCAGTGGTCATCGCGGGGCTGGTTGTGGGTGTTGGAGGGAGGCATGGCTGAAGCCTGAGACCCCTCATGATTCCAGTTTGGGAGCCCAGGGTGCTTCCTGCAGCGGCTCAGTGGTTGTCTCTGGGCTGGTTGCAGGTGTTGGGGGCCATGGCTGAGGCCCCAGGCCCTGCCCCCTCCCTGGCTTGGGAGCCCAGGGGGCTTCTGGTCCTTCCAGGGTTCATAGGTGTTCTTTGGTGATGTGAGACCTTTACTAGTTAATATCAAACTTTGTGTCTGGTCTGTGGGTATTTTGTTTTTTCTTTCAGTTCTGTGTTGGATTACTCACTGTTCCCACCACTTAAACTCTGTACTGGAACTAATTGGTTGTCCTTTGCTTGTTTCAAAAATGGGGGAACTTGCTGTGGGGACCAGCACTTGAGCTCTGTAGTTGAACTAAATTGCCACTTTGCTGCTGATTCTCTGAGAAAGGCTTTTTGTGCAGCTCGGGGGGTTTTATTTGTTGTTGTTTTTGTTTTTGTTTTTTTTAGAAGATGACCGGTAAGGGGATCTTAACCCTTGACTTGGTGTTGTCAGCACCACACTCTCCCAAGTGAGCCACGCGCCAGCCCTTTAGGTTTTAATGGTTGACTTTATAGGTACTTCTGGATCTCGTGAGATCCAGTACACCCGGGTTGTGTACAAGCTCTGATCTGGACCTGAGTCTTTTCAGCAAACTGGACCCCCAGCCATTCTATATTCCTGACCAGTCTACACAGAGTGGGCCTGTGCTGATTGGAGGGCAGATCAGCTGCCCTTGCTGTGCCCCAGTGTTCCTCTGGTGGGCCCATCTCCCCTACCACCCATACTCCAAACACTTCCCATGGGGCAGGCTGTGTGCCAGTCCCCTGCAATGAGTCACTGGACTCTGAGTGGCTCCTTTCTCCTATGTGGGTCCACAGAAACCCTTTTACTGGACATTGCCAACTGCAAGCAACTTCATATGGAGAGCACAGCTGTGGCTTTTGCCAGCTCTTGCTCCATGTGCTCACCAGCGCCAGGCTTGAAGGGGCCAGATTTGAAACTGTGGGAGCGGTCCTTTCTTTCTCTCATCGTGGCTTCTCCTGCCTTCTTGAACTCTGTAGGACTCTCCTCCTCTTCTCCTGAGCTCTAGTGGCCCCAGCGTGGCTGTCATTGCTGTTTACTAATTGTAAATTGGTTGATTTGTGGGAGAGAGTGATGCTGGGGACCATCTATTCTGCCATCTCTACCAGAAGGCCTCAATTATGTTTCAATAAATGAAAAAAAAAAGAAAGAAAGAAAGAAGCCAGAGTTACGAGGTGGGGAAACACGGCATAGACACACAGAGGAGTGGGAGCACAGCAGTAATCAGGACAGACAGTTTCTGCAATTCAGAAGTGGATACAGACAACTAACTAGGAAAACCTAATTCAATGGGATGCTATAGGGTCCACCGGAAGGGCAGTTGACCCAGACTCATGGCACGAAGGAGGGCTTTACAAAGAAAATGACATCATTGAGTTTAAGGTGAGCAAATATGAGTTGAAGAGGCAGAGGTGGAGAAGAGGTGCATCAACATGTGCAAGAGGTGATGAAGGGCAGGACAGCTTAGAAGTTAAAGTAGTCAGACGCAGCATAGAGTTCGAGTGGTGTATGAGTCCATTTCTGCAAGGAGCAAACATTTCACAGTGACAAACAGAATGAAAAAAATCACTCTTAGAATTAAGTAGAAAATAACTAGAGAGCAAATCTACGCCATTCACGGATTTTTTTCCATTCATTCAAATGCTGGCTGAGCGTGACTATGTTCTACAATCTCTCCAAGCCCCATGACTGAGTTGTGGCATCTTCTCCATGGGAGCTGGAGTTGTGGATGGAAGGCACGCACATACGGGGATGGGACAGTAACACACAGGGGTCATGAATGGACACAGGGAGGGACTCATGGCACGTCTTGAAAGCAACTAATTAAGGGCTGCATGAAGCCATCTGCAAGGATTTTCCTCTTTATAATATTCCTCAGAATTCCTGAACTGACAAAGCTATCTCTAAGCAAACTCTATGTACCCAGAAGGAAATAGTTTCTAGAGAAAGTCCAAAGTGAATTTTTTTTAAAACAACATGAATTCTATCTCAAATTAAGTATTGGAAATTATTTGGAAATACTTGACTGAATTCAGCACTTTAGGGTATTTAAATCTTCCTCTAAACTTTTATAGTTTTTCAAATGTATATGCTTGGATTAGAGATGTTGCTATTTAATATAAATAGCACATTTTACTCAAGTGAAGATTTCTGAAAAAAATCCCATGCTGTGGCCCTTCGTAAAATCCCTTTGTGATCTCCATCTTCGGTTGACAAATGTAACCTTACAAGGCCAGCATCTTACATGCTGTTCAATAGCTTCTAGAGTCAGAAGTTTCTTCAGGCTTAAGCTACCATGTAAAAGTTATGGCAATCCATGAGAAAATGAATTTCACTAGTTAAAATACTTTATGTTGTCCAATTATGAGTGTCTACCACAAAATCTAAAAAAAGGTCAGTCGAATAATCATTTGTTGAATGAATAAATGGATGAATGTATCTCAAAAATGACTATTTTCACCTTTTCTAGCTCTTTTCTTATAAACCAAAGTATACTTTAAAATAAACAAATTCAAAAATAAATAAATCCAAATTTGGATTAAACATTCCACTCTTTAATCTTCCTTTTTTCCAGGTCACTCCTTCTACATCAATCTTTGCCTCTAACACATTCTCCACTGTTCTACTTGAAAGTACCTGAGAAAGTAACCTGCTATTTAGGGGCAACCAGCCATGGAGAGGAGGGGGAGATGACAGCAGCGCTGGCCTGGAACATGGTTCATGGTTAGTGTGGTTCATCCAGGCCTGGGCTGAATTCCTTCCAGACACTTATTTGATTTGCAAACTTAAGTATGTCTGTTTGTGCTGAGCTCTTTTATCTGCCTGTAATCCTGCCAACTGGGCCCATTGTAGAGCTAGGGCTGGGTCTAGTGCTCACAGACCCCTCAAGCCCATTCACAGACTGGGTCACAAACCCTTCACACACCAGGCTGGGTCCCCAGACCCCTCATATGCCAGGCTGGGTCACCAGGCCCCTCACACGCTTGTCTATGAGCTAGGTAACCGGCAAAGAGGTCCTTGGAAGCCATAGGTAGGAGAGCACGGCTGCAAGCAGCATGGATGCCTGAGGCAGAAGCCAGCCAAACCATGGCACCGTGCATGTGCACTAACTCCATCCCCACACCACAATTTGCTTACAAAGAACGCACCAGACCACCCCCAACCGTACCTAAGGTGAGGGGGCTGATTAAATTATTCTATTTTCCCAATAATCCACCCCTTCAGGGTCCCTTGTTGTACAATCTATGCCCAATGTTCCCTTAGCGGGGATAAATGACCCTTCCATTTTTAGCGGGGATAAATGACCCTTCCATTTTTAGCGGGGATAAATGACCCTTCCATTTACATAACCTATTGTCCATTCAATCTGCCTTAAGGCTGTAGTTCTGTCCTTTTAACTATTAGCCACATATGTCCAGTTAGTAGTCACCATTGGTGTGATCCTCCATGGGAATCCTGCAGTCATACTGATGGGAAGTTCAACGCACATTCAGTAGGCCAATGCACCAATCACACGACTCTGGTGCAGCGCCTGCAGCCAGAAAACTATGCATGAAAAGACAGAAGAGTTGTTGGTATAGAGGAAGTTCTCATCTCTCTGGTAAGATACATGTCAGTTTGCCATCCTGAGAAAGGATGGTTACAGGAATAGGTATCTTACCTGGCTTATGATACCATTCTTTATCTGCTAACACTGTTGGATCTGTAGGTTCTACATGTAACAGTATAGAGGAAATAAAATTGTCCATAAAGATAATAAAATATGCCCCTTGGAATAGAGCACTTATCTATTCCAGGCCATGTTACCATTACTTGAGGAGGCCAGGTACTTGTCACCCAAGGTGAAACTTGCAAGCCTTCCTCTAATCCTTTTCCCCAAGACCCTATTAAGCCTACCCAGCATATATGGGGGTTTATTCTCCAAGGCCGTTCCCATTGTACTGTCTGTCCCTGTTGCAAACAGGTCGGGGCCAGCAAGAGAATATCTCCATTCTTGCCATATCCTGGCTTCAAAAGCTTTATCTTTAGTAGTGATTTGCAGCTGTATAGGTGCTGCAGCCCTATGCAACAGACCTTCCACTGGAGAGGGTCCGCCCTTGCAGGGTCTCTCATTTAGAATCCTGGCTGTCAGCCATATCACCGTGTACTCCCTTTCAGGGATGGGGCTTGGGTAGATAGCCTTAGTCCCTTTTTTAAAAGACCATTGCACCGTTCAATCATTCCCGCTGCCTGGGGATGATATGGCACATGTAAGTTCCACTGAACGGACAGCTGGGAGGCCCAACTCTGAACCCCATGTCCAGTAAAGTGGGTTCCATTATCGCTCTCTATGATTACAGCTCAGCCATACATGGCCATAAGGCTGTTCAGTGCCTTCACAGTGTTCACCTGGTCTGGGGCCTTACAAGGCCATACAAACAGAAGACCAGTAGCCGTATCAACAGCTGTGAAGATGCATCTGAAATTCTCTGACCTTGGCAGTGGTCCGACAAAGTCCACTTGCCATCAAGTCAGCGGCACCCTTCCTCGAGTTATTTGCCCATCTGTATGGGGCACCTGCTGGGATGTGGATTCTCTTGAGCACACACTGGACAAGCACTACAGGCATTCAATACATCTTCCCATTTTATAGGCAAGGCCCATCTTTGAGGCACCATCCACATGGTTTTACTGCCAGCATGTTGCATGGATCGATCTAACCACTGGGCTACAGCAGTAGCTGGGGCTCTCTCCAGCCATCTTACCTTAGCCAAGGCATCAGCTTCATCATTTTCTGGGCTGGCTAAGAGGAAGTGTCCTGTGACATGGAAAAGAGTTACTTCTTTCTCACGTCCCAATTCCCATAACTCTTGCCACATGGTTTGTCCCCATAGGGTTCGGGGGCCTACCATCCACCATTGATATTTCCAAGTAGAGATCCAAAGCATTAAACCTTTGTACACAGCCCAGCTGTCAGTACAGATGGGTAATGGCCCAGGGTCATTTTTTATCACCATCCATAGTGCTCTCACTTCAGCCCATTGGCTGCTTTTTCCTGTGCCATTTTCATACCGTATGATATCTGTTCAGGGATGGACAGCAACAGCTGTCCATGATGCTGAAGGTCCCATGCTAGAACCATCTGTATACCAAGCTTGCTCTCTATGTGTCCCTGTCCCTCATGGAAAGGTATAGCCTCCACGTCTATGGGTAGGGGTTGTGTCAAAGTTTCCTCCAAAAACTCTACTGGGCCTTGCACAGTTTGCAACTCTTTGGACAGAGGACTTGTTGACACAGTGCTCCTTTGTTCTATATATGCTCCCCATTTAGAGAAAGTGGGAGGCTTAGCTACACCCATTTTAGGGTTGGTGGCCCATGTGCGCAGCCAGCCTGTTATGAGGTATGTCATCCTCACTAGGACTTTGGCAGTTCCTGTGATAGCTTCAGTGGCTATCAAGGCAGAATACACAGCTGCTAACTGCTTTTCTATTAGGGTATAATGCACTTCAGCTCCCTTCCAGAGCTGAGACCAGAATCCTACAGGTGTTTGGAATCAGTCCTGTCTCTGCCACAAACCCCATCCTAACCCCTCCTGGGTTATATGTACGTCTAACTCAAACAGCTTAGTGGGGTCGGTCACTTGTAAAGACAGTACTTGCTGTATTGCCCTTTTTGTAGCCTGATAAGCTTGTTCTACTTCCTCAGTCCAATCCCAGAGGGCTCCTTTTTTTGTTAATGCATACAGTGGGCATGCCATCTGGGCCATATGGGGTACAAAAGTTTTCCAATACCCCAAAAGTCCCAAATATGTCTGTAGCTGAGCTACAGTTGTGGGTCGAGGGTATTCCATGTCTCTTACCTATAATAGCTTCTGGGATGACTCTTGTCTTACCTGACCACACCACTCCTAGGAATTTGACTGACAGCCCAGGTCCTTGCACTTTGGCTGTGTTCATGGCCCACCCACATTGTTCCAAATGGCTTAGCAGTGTTGGAGCTGGCTGGGTTAAACCTGCAAGAGAATCAGAGCTTAGTAAGATGTCATCAATGTAGTGAAACACTGTAACCATGCTGGGTCTAGTCCACTTGGCTAGGTCCCCAGCCACCAAACCATGATAGATGGTTGGGCTATACACATAACCTTGAGGCAATACTTGAAAGGTCCACTGCCTTCCTTCCCATGTGAAGGTGAACTGATCTTGGCTATCAGCCGAGATTGGAATAGAGGAAAAAGCATTTGCAAGGTCCAAATGATAAGTTCCCAGCTGAGTTGTCAGGTGATCCATCACGTCATGAACTGAAGGCACAGCTGCACACAAAGGAGGCACTACTTTGTTTAGTTCTTGATAATCTACAGTCATTCTCCCGGTACCATCAGGGTTTTTCACTGGACATACCGGAGCATTAAATGGGCTCTGAGCCAGACGAATAATGCCAGCTTTCTCTAATTCCAATATAGTAGCACTTATCTCTGCATATCGTCCTGGTAGGCGATACTGCTTTACATTAACTACAAGTCTTTCCTTGGGTAATACCTATGGGTCGTGTTTAGCATATCCCTGTAACATGCTTTACTGTCCATATTCACAGCAGAAACTCTCCAACTGTTGTTTGCAGGTGCACACCATAAAGCACATCATACCAAAGATATATTCAGCTACAGGAGATATTTGTTGGGAAAAATAGGAAAATGTCAGGGCCCCTCAGATGTTCAGAACCTTGCTGAGCATTTGCTGTAAATATCCTCAGGTGTTCCTTGTTACTACTTAATGTAAGTTGTGTATGGGCACCCAGGTGTCCAGGGTTGTGGACTTAAGAATAAAAGACTAACAGCTCTGATCCACAGCTCTTCTCAGAACTCTCAGAGAGGCCACTGGGGTAGTTGCTCCTAGATCTGAATAAAACCCATTCATCTTTCTATACCTACAGCTCCCAGAACCTTTTTTTTTCTATTACCTAGCTCACAGACCTGCGTGTGGAGGGTTTGTAACCCAATCTGCACAACAGACTCGAGGGGTCTATAAGCCCTAGCTTTACATATATGTATACAGTATATACACAAGGAGGTAATCTTCCTGTGCCCAATGGCAATGACACAGCTTTGACCTCAATCGTATGTCCTCCATAGCCATCTATGAACTGTGGCCCCTGGAAACTTCTCTGGATTGCCACATACCAGGCTACATTCTGCACCTGTATCCACCAATGCCGAAACGCGCTGCACATTTGTGCTTGACCAATATATTGCCAATTCAACATGAGGCCTCTGGTCCTTGCCTGCCCCCAAAAGACGAATACGTTGGCCTGCTCCCTGATCGAAATGGAACAGTTCATCTGCCTCCTTGGGAGCAATGAAAAAGTTCTTTAAATCCCCTGAGTGTACCTTGCTACCTGTCCGGATGTTTGGTGAAACACTGTTCAGGGCACAATTGCTGCCACAAAGCAAACAGGACTGCATTTGGCTGCAGGTCAGGTTTCTTTTTATCAACCCCTGCTGCAAGCAAGTCAAGCCATATCTTCTTCTGGCTAGTCTTGCTTGGTCCCTTCAGGATAAAATCTCATGTATTTCTTGGGGGTTTGCTCTTCGCCACCTTTCAGACCCCTTTTGCTTGTCTTCTACTCCCTACTTCACCCAAGCTGGCTATCATGGTTGTTACCTCATGTATAGGATGACCAATATAGGGGGCTAGTATGGCCATCAGTGACCCAAAGGACGTTGATGGGACATTTTGCAGCACTATGTCTCTCATGCTGTCTGTAAAGTTTTCATCGTCTGGGCCACGAGTGTTCACATTAAACATGGACTGCCACATCCCCAGCTCTTGAATAATTTGGACCAGCTCAGCATACGTTTGCCATTTACTAACAATCTTGGGCAGTTCTCTAGCATTTGTCCACACGGTTTGGGCAGCTGCATTCACCCAGTCCACCAAGGAGTGATGACCTCGCCCTCGTGCATATCTGCAGCTATTCTGCAGCCGCTGCCTCAGCGACGGGTGCATGGTGATGGAGGCCAACTTCTCCACCTCCTCACCAGAGCACACCACACTATCCACCCCTAGGTCCCATAACTGCAGCAGCCAAGCAGCCAGGGGCTCCCCATGTTTCTGCCTGAACTGTCTTCCCAAGTCAACCAGTTCAGCCTGGGTATACGGGACATAGGTGGTGAACTGGGTCACCTGTGGACTGCCCACTGCTTGTGCATCCACTACCGTAGGCTGCTCGTGTTCCAATTTCTTGTGCACAACAGGTCATACCTGCAGACACAAGGTCTCCCTCAACTCACCACTGGGTTGGTCGTCTTCCCTGGTGTGAGGGGCAGGAGTGGCCAGTCGCTGCACGTCATCCTCCAGCACATTCATCTGTGCTTCCAATAACTCTGCTTTCTGCCACAGTTCTTGATCAGTTTGCAGCATAGTGAGGAGCAGCCAGGCTCCGGTTAGCAGAAAAGTGACCACCAGGCACCACATGCTCAAGGACAGCCACATTTCCTCCCCCTCCCAAGGGGTTTTGCGTTGTAGTACTTGGTCTATGCTGCCTTGCAGTACAGTGTGCAGCAGCCAGATCCCAGTCAACAGGAAGGAAGGTGGCCATAGGGCATGGCATATTCACAAGTAGCCACATCTCCTCCTTCTTCCAAGAACTTTTGGCTCTATACCTGCTCAGAATCCTGTCGCAGACTACACCAATTGTTGAGCTCTTTTACCTGCCCATAATCCTGCTGTGCCAATTGTCGAGCTTGGGCTGGGTCTGGAGCTCTCAGACCCCTCAAGCCCATTTTTCTGACTGGGTCACAAACCCTTCGCACACCAGGCTGGATCACCAGATCCCTCACATGCCAGGCTGGGTCACCAGACCCCTCACACACTGGTCAATGGGCTAGGTAAGTGGCAAACAGGCCCTTGGAGTTGTAGGTTCGAGACCATGGCCCAGTGTAGTGTGAACTCCGAAGGCAGACTCTAGCCAAACCACATTGCCACACATGCTCACTAACTCCACTCACACATACACAATTTGCCTACAAAGAATGCGCTGCACCACCCCCAACTGTACCTATTATTCTATTTTCCCAACCATTTGCTTATTTGCTTCTAACCATTTCTGCATCTATTTTTCTTCACTTATAAAATGGATCCAAGAATGTCTCTGTCTCTTGTTGGGTGTTGTGATGATTAACAAAATGTAAGAGTGGCACAGAGCCTGCCACGTGGGGATTCTCAACCAAGAAAAAAAGAAAGAAGGAAAAGCCATCTAGCTATCTGCTGCTCCTTTCTCACAAGGGTATGCAAGGCACATACTTTAATAAAAGTTTCCAGTGAGAAGGGAAGAGGAAGCTCCATTTTGAACGGCTCAGTGATTTTTTTTTTGATAGATTATCTTTACATTAAATCCTGTTGCACTTTTAAAAAACAGGTGCAAAAAAAATTAATCAAAGTGCTCCATCATCTCTCAAATCCTTTTCCCATTTCAGCCTGGGCTTGCCCCTGCATTCCTTTCAAGGTCCAAAGATGTTCCTGACTTGCTTCTATTCACGTGGAGGATTTTTTCCTGTATCCTCTGCTGACATCTCATGGATTCTCTCTGTTAGAACTTTGAAAAACAAATCTGCTATGAATGTTGAACTGCCTGGTGTGTTTGTTTAACAGCAGGAGGCATGTTTTGACACATTAAAACAAAACCAAACAAAAAACCAGAAGGATTTCATTTCATAAACAGGAAGGGAAATTTGTTACAGTCAACTGAATGGCAACTTGTCTACTTTTTTTCCTCCATGTCAGTTTCCGGTGATAGACGTTCTGGGAGGTAAGATTGCAACCAGTGCAGTAAACAACGGGCTTGCATGTAACAAAGCTGCAGCTGGAACAAGAGACCATTGCAGCTGGAAGATAAAGGTCTTTTACGTCCAGAAGAACTGAGCTTTCCCTTCTGCTTTCCTAACCACAGCCCGTCCTGTAGTCAGAGGAGCAAGTCAATCTGAGCCAGGCAAATCACTGGTTTTCCACGAAATAATTCTATTTCAGATGCTCTCGGAAATGTACACCTCCAAGCCTAAAAACAGAGAAAGATGTTTTACTTTTTCCTGAGCTGGGGGAGGGACAGCGTTGCCATGAGTGAAAGCAGCAGGAGGTGGAAAAGAAAAGGACTCCGTGGGGGAGTGGGAAGAGTGAGTTCTGCACAGGGGGGTTGTGTGCAGAAAGAATACTTTGTACCGACGTGTGGTCACTCTGGGAAGGGCAGCAAAACGAGGCTTTTCTAAACTTGGTGCACATCAGGGGAGCTCCCTTGCGTCTCGGCCTCAGCAGCTGCCCGGCGCGGGTGACAGCACCCTGCAGGAGCGACAGCAGCTCTGCCCTCCTGGCCTGCAACACCTCCCTGAGCGCCCAGCGGACCGGAGTGTCCCTTCGCAGGAGCCTGCAGGTAAAAGAGCGCGACGCGTGGGTCGCTCCGGTCCCTTCCCTGGATGAACGCCCGACGCTGCCTCCGGGGCGGGGACAGCTCCAGCCACAGGACACCCGGCAGCTCGGCGATTCCACGCACCGCTCGCCGGCCTGAGGGTGGCGGGTCTCAGGCGCGGTGCGGGCGAGAAGGGAGCACAGCGCCGCCCTCGCGGCCACGGGGCCTTGCGTCGCCTGCGGCTTCGGCAGGTGCGCGGTGCTCCTGCCGGGTTCTCGCGCCCGCCCCGCCCAGCGCCCGCCCGCGCCGCCCCGGGCAGGGCCTGCAGCTGCGGCCGGCGGGCCGCGGACAGGGCATGGGCCGGCGGAAGGCGGAGGAGGACGGCTGAGGGCAGTGCGCCTGCTCACAGCGGGGACCGAGCCCGCTGGCGGCAGAGAACTGGCCCCGCGGCGGTGGCGGGTGGCTCTGGCTGCATGGCTCTGCGCGGGGCCGAGCGGGCGGCGCTGTCCCAGCGCGATGCGATGAGCGCGCAGAGTGCTGAGCCCTCGGCGGGTCGGTGGCACTCGGAACCGACCCCTTGGAACCGGCTGACATCGGGCAGAGCCTGCCGGCGCGGTCGCCTCCGCTGCCGCCGCTGCTGCTGCTGCTCCTGCAGGTGGCAGGGCCGGCGGGCGCCCTGGCGGAGACGCTGCTGGACGCGCCGCGGGCCCTGGACACCAGCTCCAGCCCGCCCAGCCCTGCGAGCGTGGTGGCTCCCGGAACGACGGCGTCCGAGGACAGCCGGCTGCCCGTGTTCGTGTTCACCCTGGATTAGCCCCACGTGCAGATCCCCTTCGAGATCACCTTGTGGATCCTGCTGGCCTCGCTGGCCAAGATCGGTGTGCGGGCTGCACCTGGGGCCGGGGGAGGAGGAGTCGGTAGGGGGACGCCGGGACAGTGGACCCGTCAGAGAGTCGACCTGTGGGTCGTGGCCACCTCCCCGTGGACCAGGGCAGGGGCAACAGATAGAGCAGCTTCTTGTGGTTGAGAAAGGACCCCGGGAAGCGAGTTCTCTGTAGGGGAGAGGAAATCACTTATAACAAAGCCTTTACTTTTATGCCAGAGGAAACGTAAGGTAAAAGAAGCGTGTGTTTATTATAGTAAAGTGGTGTGCAGACATGGGCGTACTGTCATTTTAAATGACCCATGCACAATTACAGGTTATTCTGTTGCAATTACATCTCTTAAATGTAATGAATCATGGGCCAACCTCGTGGCTCACTCGGGAGAGTGCGGTGCTGGGAGCGCCGAGGCCGCAGGTTCGGATCCTCTATGGGGATGGCCGGTGCGCTCACTGGCTGAGCGCGGTGCCGAGGACACCAAGCCAAGGGTTGCGATCCCCTTACCGGACACAAAAGGGAAAAAAAAAGCTTCATTCAGGCATGTCTGTGTTCTATATTAATATCTTTTACTTTCGTCACTGCTAACTTTTTAGGAAGTGAGACAATTACAGCACAGGATTACCTTCTGTTTCTGCAGATTCTTTTTTTTTTTTTAATGTTAAACTCTTTGACCTTCTTGAAATTTTCCACAGTTGTAGAAGTAAGGGGAAAAAGAGCAACTTATGTATGTGTGTTTGTTATTTGTCTTTGTCTACCTGCTCCGGTAACACTGGTTGAATTAGGCTTGCTTTCCCCATCGTCGTACAGCTTCTTACTTTGTGCAGCGTCTTTGTACCTCTACACCCCAGTCTGTGTTCCACCCCGTGATTCATTATGGGTTTAATAAAAAGTGTGTCTGGCAGTGGTGTTGGTCGGTCTGACAGCATATCCTTCAAGAAGCAATAGCTCCTCGGTGGTGTCCTATAGAAAGTGTCTGCCACTTTTTCTAACTAAATCTCACCATCAGTTAGTTAAGCTCCTGATATGTTTCAAGTAGATTCTGCTTGGCATTTGCCATCTTGCTTTTCTCCTCTCAAATCTTTCTTCCTATTGTTCTCCATCTCAGTAAATAACCCCGCTCTCCACCTGGTTGTTTGAGTTCAGCAGTATTGATCCTGTATCTCAGTTCTGTTATTCAGTCTTTGTTCACTTGAGTTATCCTGTAGTGATAACAGTTTTATGATGTTTCTGATTACAGTGGCGTTTCTTACTATTTTCTTTATGTTTCTATCTGGCTGTCTATTGCTTATTGCAATGTGAATTTTAAGCTCGTATGATCTTGTTTATTTTTCTTACTATTTAAAAATGAGTTTAATGACTTTCATAAATATTCCCCTTTCTTCCCCAGCCAGATAGGCATGACGTACTTTACACCATCTTTACTTTAAATCCAGTGTTTCAGAGCGTGCTTTGAGAATGACCAACCCCGAACCTAGCGCTGGCTCAGACAGCCACACTGTCTGCGGGTGCTCACCAGGCACCCACGGGTACTCGTCTTGTTCTTCACATGGGCTTTCTGACACTCCAATAAATGTCATTTGTCTTCAAGTCCTTTTAAAATATTGAACTTTAGTAGATCATTTGTGTTTGTCTTCACCTTGAGACCTAGTTTTCCTTTTCTCCTCTGGTTGAGCTACTTATAAATTAGAACTTCTTTTTTTTTTTTTGGAAACTTGTTTTGTATGCTTTTGGTGGTGGTGGTAGTGTCTTTCTCTGATTCAGGTTTTTACATTGTTGCTCTCTAGGGGATCCTGCTATCTGGCAGCTTCCTGTGTTGTTTCCCTCTTCCCAGAATTTGACAAATAGATTATTTTAGGTATGAGAAAATATGGCGAATTAATTGCATCATAGTTAGTTACACACAGATCTTTAGCATTTAAAGTCCATTAATTTCAACACTTGTGTGCAGAGAGAAATTAAAATAAATTCACTCTGGGAGGGACGTCTTTACTATATATTTTTTATGAGACCTTTAGTCCTGATTCCCTTCCCACTAAGTGAATTTTTATAGCAATTAAAATAAAATAATAAATTTTGCAAGCAATTCTTCCTCATACTTTTATATGCTAGCAATAAAAGTTGAATGGCACAAGGTACAATGCCCAACACCATAAACAGAAGTTAGCAGGAAATAAATATGCAGAACAGACTAAACCAGGAGTAGGTGCACTCCTGGGGGGCCAAATACAGCCTGCAGCTAAGAATGGTTTTACATTTTTAAATGGTTAAAACAAAATTAAAAGCAATTATTTTAGAACATGTAAAATTTTATGGAATTCTAGTTTCCATGTCCATGAATAAAATTGCACTGGGACACAGCCACACTCATTCATTTGTGTGTTATCTATGGCTGCTTTTGCACTGCAATGGCAGAGAAAATGTGGCCCGCAAGCTGAAAAGGTTTACTACCCAGCCCTTTTGGAAAAAAAGCTGGCTGACCTCTGGACTACACAGTAGGTTGTACCTGCCATAAATAGTTCATGTTCAGTGTTGTAAAAATCATCAAAACATTCATTTGACTTTTTTCCTGATAACTGATATATTTGTCAATACTGATATGTTTTTTTCCCCAGTAACAGATACATTTTTCAATAATATTAGGTGGGATGATGATTCCGGTAAGCAAATTCCATCTATTCATTTCCCCTTTAAGAAATGCTCGAGGGAAAAAGAGCCATAAACGCATGCACGTTTGTAGTTCTTGATTTACTTCTTTTATTCTGTGAACAGTGAAATTTATGAAGATTTTTTGTTTGTTGTCATCAACTACTTTGCCCCGATGAGTTTTACTCTGTTAGCTCCTGAAAGCGTAGCCGCCTGCACACCAAACCCTTTGCTGCAGGGTGCAGCTTCTCTGCTTGTATTAACCAAAGGCAAAGTCAGTGACTGCTGTCCTATCTCAAGAAAGTGTCCTCTGGTTGGTTCTGAATGACCTAAGCATTGATAAAAGAAAGGAGAGGAAGTTTAAAAACATAAACGCAGGAGTCCTTCAGCAATGTTCCCGGGTTGGTTGCTGTTCTTTTCTGATTCTGCTACTACCAGATCTTCCTCCTCTCGCTCCCTCCATGCCTCCTCCACCCTCTGTCCCAGGGGCCCCTCCTTCCACCCGTGTCCTGCACGTATATGGCTGCATTCTATTTGCTGATTGATCAGTGGTCGTTTCCTGCTGCTCGGGGTCCCAGCAGGATCAGCCACACTGCCTGAGTGTGGTGGCACTGGCCTCTACCATGCATCTGAGCCATCTCTGTTCCCTCCTTTCCCCCATCCACCTGGCTTCCCACCCTCCACTTTTAGGAAGAAGCATGTCCTTTCAACATGCTGACCCACATGAGAGCACTGGTCAGTGAAAGGAAAGAAAATAGTGGGAGGAGGAAATGGGAGCCTCCAGAACAGGCCTCACCCCCCCTTTTTCAGCATGCCTCCAGTGGGTTCTAGGGCTTCTGTGCATTTCTTTAAGTCTGTCATTGGGGAGCAGAAAGCTTTTACCCCCAAATGTGGTGCTTTGACAGGCTGGAATAAAGCAGCAGCCTCAAGGTCTCTCTGACCCTCCCTCCCCCGTCCCATCCCTCAATCATCTGACCCTCTCTCTTCCCATCTGCCTAAAATTCAGACCTGCCAAGAAGAAGACAGTCACCTCTGGTCCTTTCCCTGAGTTTTTATTAACTTAACTCCTACCACAGGAATAAGAACTAGAGTCTGTCAACACACCTGAACAGACTTTTGTCACAGACCATCGTCTTCTATTTTGGTCCCATTCAGTATTTTGGAGAGAATCACTTACCAGTCATTGCTCTGCGTGCCAAGGAGACTTTGTCCCAGGCCATTGTATGTTCTCCAGCCACTGAGTCTCCTTAAGAATCATTTACTCCTACACCCCATCTCCCCTTTCCCTATGTATGGGGGGATATAAGTTTTGTACCCTGTGGGATAGTGGGAAATGACTGTTTTGTGATTCCCCAGTGCATCGCCGCCTCCCAGCGTGTTAAAATAATAAAATCTCTTACGCCTTTTCTTCATATTAACTCAGTTAATTAGTTGATTTTTCAGAGAACCATTAGGGTGTTGAAGGGCGAGTGTTCCCTTGGCCCTTACCCTGTTTTCTCTTGTTTTTTTTATGTAGAAGACAGAGTGGCAACTATAATCCCGGGGCACTTGTGACATTACAGGCACAGTGTCGTTATAGTTCTTAGCCTGGCAGGTGCATTTGGCCCTATTTCACAGGTGAGTCAGTGGGGCCTGGGCGTGTTAGTAACTTATACACACTCACAGGCAGAGAGTGGGAGGGCTGGGTTTCAAGCTGGGGGGGCAGTCCTCCGGTGGTGGCCTCAAAGTTCCTTGGCAAGAAACTTTCAGGTTGGGGCTGCATTCCAGAAAGGAGGTGGTTCCACTTGGATCCCAGGAGACCAGAGCGGCTACTGTTGGCATGTCCTCAGCATACAGGGGAAGTTGTGTGTAGAAGCAGGAGTTAGCATGAGGGGACAGAGACGTGGCTGTCAGGGGACTTTTTTACTTACCTGTTAGCGAAGTCAGCGGGCCGGCAGAGGTCGTGGGTAAAGAGCACTGGAGCTGTTGGCTGCCTTTGTTCCCTGCCGATTAGTGGAGCCTGCTGTAGTGCAGCATGAGATAATCACCGCTGGAGAGGTGATCTGAATACCCAGGATGCAGATGTTCACTTTATTATTTAGAAATTAGTTTTCTAAATCTCTTCAGGTTATGACGAGTGTATTGCTGTGGCTCACAGAGGGTTTGATTATAAAGATAAAGAAGTTATAACAAAGTGCTGTGGTGTTAGTCCTGTTTGTAGGCTCATAAGGATTTACTTATTAAAACTTCTGTGATTTTAAGTTTCTAAGGACTTACTCTTTCATTTTAGTATTACCGTCACATAACTCAGATAAACTTCTGTCTTCATTCGTGCTGCTGTAACAATACCACGGACTGGGCAGTTTACAAAGAACAGACATTTATTTCTCACAGTTCTGGAGGCTGGGAAGTCCAAGATCAGGGTGCTGGCACTTGCGGTCTGCTGAGGGCGTTCCTGCTGCGTCCTCACATGGCAGACGGCAGAGGGCCGAGTGAGAGAGGAAGAGCAAGCTCACCCAGGACGCTGCGAGACGCCTCTTCTGTAAGGGACTTAATCCCATTAATGAGCACCGAGCCCTCGTGCCTCGTCACCTCTTAAAGGCCCCACCTCTCAATCCCACCACGTTGACACACCTGGATTTTGGAGGGAACGCGTTCACACCATAGCATTCTCCTGTTCTGCCTTAATTGTAGAATGTGTTGAGTGGCTTCAGGATGACTCACTGCTGCCTTGTAAGTAAGGGCTCTGCCTACGTAAGCCCTGTCGAGTGACCTTATTGTGTGAAGTCACTTTGCACCTCGGCCCCATGTGCTGGCCCCACCCACAGTTCCCTCCTTTTCCTGCTATAGTCGTGCCCTAACAGATTCTCCTTTAAAGCCACACTGGGCACCACCATTCATTAGGAGATGGATATTTTCCTGCACTTCTTCATTTCCCAGAAGCCTCGTCCTGCCTCTGCGTGTTTCGTGCCTGTCTGTCCTTTAAGCCCTCCCCAGGTACCACCTCCTGCAAATGTCTTCCTCAGCAGATTCCTTCCTCCTCTCTGTTCCCATAACAACTGATTGGGGCTTGATCACACCTTGCCTTGTGTTAGAGTACGTTGTAAACACTTCTGTTTCTTCCCTTGATTTGGGACTCTTTGTGACTGGCAGTCATGGCTGGCATGTTTATCTCTCTCATGTTATATTTCTCATGTTGCATCTTGATGAATTGAGCTGGTTGTCTCTGAAGGAGCAAACATCTCAAAAATTAAACATATTCAGTATTCCAAATAAAAGAATCTGAAATCAAACATAAAGAAGTTATAAATGTTTCTGAATGCCAGAGCTGCCAATAGTAATCCAAAAAGTGGCTTGTGACCAACCGCCTTGGTGAGACCCCATATCTCCTTGAGCCTCAGTTTTCACTTACATTTTTTACAAAAGTGTTATTTTTTTTATGAGGATGAAATGAAGTGAGATGTTATATCTGAAAATGTTTTGGAAATCAGGAAACCACTAAGTGGTTTCAAATATAAAATTGCATTGTGTTATTCCATTTCCACAGCCCCAATATTTAAGAAAAAATTAATAGGGGTTTAGAAAAATAAACACTCTACAGATAATGTGCACCTATAGCATTCTAATTCTGGTTTAAAGTTAAATTTGTGCCTACATGTACTTTGTGCATAGTTCTACGGGAAATATCTGATCCAATTGTGTAACCAATTGTAGTGACCTGGGAGAATTTGAAATAGGACCCAGTGGTTCTGTCAAAGAGAATGAGTTCCCCCTCTCCATAATTCCAGCATCATAACCCACATTTTGTGTTTTTATTCTTTTCTTAACAGGCTTCCATCTCTATCACAAGTTGCCCACAATAGTGCCTGAGAGCTGCCTCCTTGTAATTGTTGGACTTATACTAGGAGGGATTATTTTTGGTGTTGATGAAAAGTCACCCCCTTGCCATGAAGACTGATGTGTTTTTCCTGTATCTCCTGCCACCCATTGTGCTTGATGCCGGCTATTTCATGCCCACTCGCCCGTTCTTTGAGAACATTGGCACCACTTTCTGGTATGCTGTGGTAGGGACACTTTGGAATTCCATTGGCATTGGGGTGTCTTTATTTGGTATCTGCCAGATCGAAGCATTTGGTCTCAGTGACATCACCTTGCTCCAGAATCTGCTCTTCGGCAGCTTAATCTCCGCTGTGGATCCCGTGGCTGTGCTGGCGGTCTTCGAGAACATTCATGTCAATGAGCAGCTGTACATCCTGGTCTTCGGAGAGTCCCTGCTGAATGACGCAGTGACAGTGGTGAGTAACACATGCCCACTGCATCACTCTGGCCCCCCGCCCATCTGTATCAGCTCTGACAGTGACAGCAGGGGTGGCTCCTGCAAGCAGCGTGGCTTCATGGTCAGTAGGTAGGCGTCCCCACTCAGAAGGACCCCTCACTTGGTTTAATGCTCTGATGTCCTGTCTTGAAATTCTTAATACCTTTTTTGACTTTTTATTTATTTATTTATTATTATACAACTGGCTC
Source organism: Cynocephalus volans (assembly GCF_027409185.1). Taxonomy (NCBI): domain Eukaryota; kingdom Metazoa; phylum Chordata; class Mammalia; order Dermoptera; family Cynocephalidae; genus Cynocephalus; species Cynocephalus volans. The sequence goes on along the minus strand of NC_084473.1, from coordinate 89,467,847 downwards.
CTTGTTTTCATTTTGCGCTGGCCCCGGCAATGTGTGTAGCTGGTCCCTTTTTAACAAGACCTTGTTTATACAAGAGGAGCCTAAAAGTGACTGTGGCCTTTGTGCCTCTGAGGATTTATCATGTTGGCATTTTCACAAGGGAAGGTCTTTGGTTATAATTTAAAGGACGTCATGCCCTAGGATTCCTTGTGAGAAGAAATGCTGTCAATATATGAGGGTACTTCAAAAAGTTCATGGAAAGATGTATATATGCGTATTATCTTTTTTTTTTTTTTTTAGAGGGTGGGTAGAGGGGGCAAGTGGCTGGTGCAGGGATCCAAACCCTTGACCTTGATGTTACAACTTGGGCCCCAACCAGTGTTTCATCTTTTAATTCTATTTAAAAGATCCACATATCCACAAACTTTTTGAAGTACCCTCGTGCCATGTGTGTAGTGCGTGTGAAATGCTAACACCTACTATGTGCGGTTCTCTACCTGGGGATGGTTTATTTATTGTGTCTGTGAGTTTAGGCAAATTTTTGTCACATGCTCATTTCTGCTACGGTTCAGCCAGTACTTTTCTTGTCCTCATCATTTTCACATAAGTGGGTGTTTTTTCAGAAAATGCAAATTACTTTAAATTCTTTTTTAATTGACATGGAATTAGAGTCAGAGGCTGTAATGATCTTAGCGTTAGCAGAATTTACCTCCACTCCACCTTCTGAATGCCGGCAAGGGCAGAGAAAGGAGGAGGCCTGTCCCCTCACCCACAGACCTCCAAAGGGCTCTGCCTGCACCGGTTGAAAACACTCAAGGGATCCTGGATTGCTGAACAGGTTAGTTAGGCTTGTGAAGCTGTTCGATGTTAGCTACGGTTCTGTAGCAGTAAAGGCAATAGTAATGGAAGCCGTCAACTGTCCGAGAATGCTTCCTGGTGTCAGTTCTGCATGACAACCTATTAAGTAGGTATTCTTCCCATTTTGCAGGTAAGAAAATTGAGGCAGACAAAGATTAAAGTGTGTTTAAGTAACTTCGTTTATATTATCTTCTCCATTAACTCCTATTAAATGTTATTCCTGACTCATTGAAAAGGCTACATAGGAACCAGCATTATTCTCTGTTAGCCTGTCTTCTGCTGCCAAAGCAGAATCCACAACTGAGAGAAATACCATCTCTAAGGATGCTTATGCAGGGGCCAAGGGAAGACATTGTTCCCTTCAACCTCCTGAAGGCTCTCTGAAAAATTAATTCACAAACAGATTAATAGAGAAAAAAGGCATGTCAAATTTATTTGATCATAGTTTTAAGGGACATAGAAGCCCTCAGAATGAAGACCCAAAGATGTAGGGAAAACTGTCCACTTCTGCGCTTACCTTCTATGAGACAGGGCAGCCATGTAGAAATGGGATTGATTGGACAAGAAAGGTATGATCTAGTTTTGTGCACTGAGTGGGGAAGCACAGCAAGGCCTGTTGGTTCACATTCTGTTGGCCTTTGTGTAGCATTCGTTCCTCCAGCGTAAAGGGCAGGACCCTTTCTGGAGTGGAGGTCTGTGACCTACAATCAGCAAGGTAGGCAGAGCAGTTCTTTGTGGCAGCTCCAAGACAGAAGGTGGCTGGCTTTGGGGAAGGGGCTTCTGGTTTCTGTGACCCACCTTGGGGAAGAGGGATTAAAGTTTCCATGGCTTGCCTTGGGAGAGAGTAAGGCTGGGAGCTGGAGGGCAGGAGAAGGTTAGAGGAAGACTTTGCTTTTGAGGCTGGCTTCCTAGGCCTTCTTTTAGGATATGAGTTTTCTGAGCCCAACATTCATTAACTCCATGCAGACATTATTATGTAGAAAAAAAGTATCAGTAATTTATTGCTTACAGTTATTAGAAAGGTTTCTAAGACAGTTATTTTAAGACAGCTGTTACTTTACTCAAGTAACAAAATCCACTTTATATATTCCATTATTGACCAACAGTGATTAGTCATTAACTTACCAATATTAAATTTTAACCAGGAGACTGCCATAACAGTAAAGACATTTTATTACTCATTCCAATTTCCTGAGGCATCGAGTTTTCCACGGTGACTTATGTTTGATATGTACATTTTACCCTTGTTGAGGGTGATTGCAGACATTCAAGTGTGGGATCCTTGAAGTGGATCTATTTAGTGTAAAGGAAACTTTACAGAGAAAGATAAACACCTTACTTCATTCCTTCTAGGGCAGTTCAGCAAAGTCAGGGTGGTTTCAGAATGACACATCGTGCCTTTACACTGTATTCCCACCGCTTATAAAATTTATCATTCCCACATCTCGGTGGTCTGCTCTTCGAGTTTGTCCAGGATTGTATTTCAGGAAAGGATTTGACTGCGTCACTGTCTAGAGTGTGCAGAGGAAGCGGGTGATGCAGAGGCAGTGGGTGATGCAGAGGCATATCCTGTGCTTCCTCTCAAGAGGCACAAAGTTATCAACTTTATGGACAGAGAGGGAAGGTTGACCCAGGGAGGGCAGTGGGCCAGACCGAGAGCCTGCCATTCCAATAGGGAAGGTCAAGGACAGAGAAATGACATGACTGGTAGTTAGAGGCGGAAGCCCTTGTCCATGGCCAGAGCCTTAAGTCAGAAGGACTGTAATGGTTTCATGTGAAAGAGCCTTCCTTGGTAAGTTACATACCCCAGGTGGATAGTCAACGGTCCCTCAAAGCCACAGGAGATGAGGGCATGGCTGGAGGTTTGCCTACCTAATGCAGAACAAAATACGTGATGTTTCTCTCACTGGATTGGCTGAATAGTGTACAGAATTGAGCATGTGTTAGAATAATTAGAACAATGGTGCAAAAAATGATAACTTTATTTCCTGTCAGGTACCCTCAAAGAGCAGAGGTGGAAATGTTTTATGGAAGATTCTTTGATTCATTCGTCCAGTCTTATCCCTAGGAGAGTTTTAAGTAACTCATGGAATAGGGAAAGGTATTGAAGACATGTACCATGATGCATACAGCAAAAATGACGAGTCTCTAGGAGTTGCAGATAGAAGGATTAATGTTAGAGTGCAGTCTGGAGGATGGGTAAATTGTAGGTCAGGGCAATTAATTCCTTCCTCAAATTTTGATAAATTCAATATTGAGCTAGAAAAGTTGAAGAGAAGAAAACTTAGCATAAAAATGTCTCAAAGCAAGAGAAATTGATGATATAAATTGTATATAAGCTATATAAATTGTAGATGAACTTTTTCACGGTGTTGTGTGGGGGCTAGAGTGGATTAAAATTAACTGGAAAATGGTAAACAATTGAAAAAATAACGGTGCGATTTTTAAATAGGTTTTTTGTGTTTTCCCTTATAACAAATATCTTACAAAAACTTTTCAAATCACCCTTATTAGGCAAAGATTGCTCAGGTTCTCAGTTATCTGAGAAGTCCTGCCATTTCCACAGTAGTGCATAATCAAATGACTTATATTCATATGGTAATTTCCGTATCTTTTGTAAAACATTGTAAGCAACCATTGAGTTATTCTAATGAAATTTCCAAGAAGACTTAGAGCTTCCTTGATCTTCCCGCCACTAGGCTTGGTTAAGGAGAGTTGGCTCCGTTGAGAGAAGCGAGCGATGTGCCCAGTGGCCCATCACTGTGTGCTGTGGAGTGGAATCCAACTTTAGGAATTGGAGGGTAAGCAGAGACCACTGAACCTTAATTTCACTTTTGTAAATAGCAGAATAGATCTAAAATTTTTAATGAAAAAATTGTTATCCTTTATGTTTTGCATAAGAAAAAGTGACCTAAACACTATTTTTCTGGAACAGAGCTGTTCTGATAAACTGTGTTTGCATAGTTTGCTTTCCTGCTTTACATGGTTTCACTGAATTAGTGCACATTTTAAACCAAAGTTCAAAATATGTAATTCCTAATTTTAATATATATTTATGTATTTGAAAAAGAATTATAAGAAGTCGACTTTTGATCATTTGGAAGATTTGAAAGTACTCAGCTGTCAAATTAGCTCATTATAAAATTTAGTAAATTGGCATCACTGGCATTTTAATCTCCTAGAAACACGTGTCAAGTTGAGGCTAACTTTGTGCAGACTCACTAGAGACATTCGTAGTCCACATACATTATATATGTACATATACATAATACATATACATATATAAGTTAAAACTGCACAGCACTTTCTGGATAGATTCCCTTGTGATAAAATTACAGGATTTAACTGGAATGAACTATGGGATTATGGTCAGTTGTAACTAAAATAATTTTATCATGTGCCGATCACGAGGTATCAGGTTCAGTGTAAAACAGGTGGGAGGCTGTGGAAAGCTTTCTGGTTGTCAAGGTGACGTTTCTACTGAAGACACTTGCTCTGCCTTTGCTGTGGCATCTCAGGCAGTAGATTGATCAAACTGGAGCTTCTGCTTGGTGTGCTGACAGTGAAGTGACAGTGATTCAGCTTTGCTCTTTGCAAAATCTAAAGGGATATTTAAGACAGAATGTGCCTTTGATAGATTTGATGGATGAGTTCCAGGGAAATAATAGTTTTGGGAGGATTATGAGTGTATTACCTATCTGCTGGCACCAGTTACTCTGTGAGAGTACCTGAGCTTCCCATGAAGGCCACTTCTGTGTGCTAAATGGGGTGCGGGTGGGGGATGAGAGGAGGAGAAAGAGACGAGGGCTGTACGAAAGGAGTTTCTAATTTTGTTGGGCAAATGAGGAATTCACTTGAGGCAGCACCAACAACCCAAGACAGTGCATCACAAAACGCTGGTTTAGGAGATCGTCTGTGCTGCAAGAGGTCAGAGGACAGGGTGACTCACAAGGATTGGAGGAGTCCAGAGGGCTCTTGGGAGGAACAGCAGCTTCAGCTGCACCTTGGAAGATGGACAAGTTTCCCCAGGTTTGGGGAATGAGTTTCTGCCAAGAGAAACAACAGGAAAGAAAACCAGAGGCAGCAATGAATAGATACAATGTGTTTTGTGGAGCAGACTGGTGTATTGAGACTGTTAGGCCTTCCCAAAGTCAGGCGGTCAAAGATTTTAATCTTGGGAATGGACAATGGAATGGCAGCCATTAAGGAAATAAGTCTTACATAGTCAGTGGGGGGATTAAAGCAGGGGGCAGATGACACTCCCCAGTGCAGGCTGGAGGAAGGTAGGGCAGAAGCTGTGGAGTCTGGGGACGGAACCATGGTACCACGTGGCATGCCCAAGTGGCCCAGGAGAGAGTCTGTCAATGCAGAAACAGTTGGCTGGGAAACCTACCTCTCTCCTCTGGGACGCCAGTGACTGTCACCCTTGGCTTTGGCTGTTTGGAGGCAGGGGGTGTAGACAGCCCATCTCTGATCCTGTCTCTGGAAGCATGTGTGGGATGTTGATGCTGATGGAATCCGATGCCTGCAGCAAGCCCTGGCCGCAAGTGGCAAGTGGTTGCTGCCTGGAGCCAGTTTCCTCTGTGTCTGGGAAACGATGATGCTTTCAGAACATTTAAGTCCTGGTGGGAGTGAGTCTCTTTTGTTCTCATAAGGCATTTCTTGGTGGTAGGATACCAAGTGCTCTTCCGTGTTGCACCAACAATTAGGAGAAAGGAAAACCGCACTGCTTCTAAGGAATAATCCACTATTTTTCCAAAACAAGGCACACATTTGTTGTCATTTTCTAGGCAACATAGAAGACGTAAATTGTAATAAGGTGTTGGTTGACCACAAGGAGCTTATAATCTGGCGGAAAAGAGAAAATAGATGATATAAAATCTATAATGTGGTACTATAATCAAACAATGGGCTCGCTGCCCAGTGCACACAGAAAGCCAAACTCTGTGACACTGGCTTTTGTGAGAAGAAAGAGCTTTATTGTGTGGCCGACCAGTGAGGGGACAGGAGGCAAAGCTCCAATCTGTCTCCCATCTACCTGGGGTTACGTCAACCTTTTAGGGGCAGTGGACGGATTGGTATGGGGAAGCACTGGTGGGGCAGGTTTTGATGGGGTGAGCTTTAAGCATGGCTATTTATGGAAAGGCAAGGAATGGTGAGTTTCAGAGTTTCAGCCCCAGAACTGCCTGGACAAAGGACCTCTTGCTTCTGAAAAGACTCACGAGTTTCAAGTTCTGGTCATGTCCTGGCCTCCCAGGTTCTGTTGGTTCCTGGTGTTATTTGGAGGGCAAGGCTTTTTCTAGTGTTCATGCCCAGCCTGCATGACTTGCAAATTTTGGCTCTGCTCCTGCAGGAAAGCTTATGAAGTGGTTAAATAATGGACCAGGTTGAGTTGGTCACTTGGTTACAGTAGGGTGTATAAATATCCATAAGTGAAGTAGATGTAGGGGCCAAGGGAAAACTTCCTCTTCACCCCTGATGGTTCATTAATAAAAATCAATGACAAATTTTGATTGATAAGAAAAGTCATTTATTATTTTAATGTGGTGGGAGGGGCAATGCATGGGGTAATCACAAGAGGGTAATTTCCCAATTTTCTGGTGGAGTGCAGAGGCTTATGTAACAATCGTCACAGGCGAGAGGGAAGGAGAGGAATGTAGATGATTCTCTTGAGGAACAGTAAGCAATTATTGGGGGTGAGACCGAGAGGCAGATATAATCCTGTGAAAAGCTCTGTCCAGGTGTGGGTCCCTCCAGTCTCTCCAGTCCCTTCTGGGGTTGTCCTTTCCTGGTTATCTGGGGAGGTTCCTAAGGAGACCTTAAGACAATTGCATTTCTTTTGGAAAGCTTTCTTAGATAAGTGCTTGGGGTGAGGGGAAGAAGACAAGGTTAGAGGGACTTTAATTGTGAGGCTCATTTCTGAGGCCTTTTAATTTTAAAAGCACTCAGCATGACAAAGCACCATGTTTTGGGGAGCAGTTTTCTGCACCCCAGTACAGACAAAGAGTGAGATGGGATTTGCTGGAGCACACGCTGGTTCACAGGAGTCTGACTCACTCTCCCATGGCTGAACCTTGAACAACTCAACCAGAACGTCAGGAGACCTGGATTTTAACGTTGCCTCTGACATTTTGTGTTATTTGACCTTGGACAAATGGGAAAAATTTGAATTTCTCAGAAGCCAAATGAGGATGTAGTCCAGCCTTCACTCCATATCTCCTGGAGATTCCAAATGCCCCCAGAGGTGCAATGCGACAGCGAAAAAGAAGCAGGCCACCTGCTGGACTTGTATTGGACTCACTGGTTTTGTGAAAAGTCGTAAGGCTTATGCCATCACTTCCTGTGTTGGGGTGCATTGGCGCCACAAGTGTGTTTGAAAGCATATTGCCCAGCAGATTGAAGTGCCACGCATTCCTGAAGGCTTAATTACACCAAGACAATGGAAAGAAATCAAACAACAGTGTAGTCTCCTTACTTTAAAGCACAAAATATGTATGAAGTTACAGCAGACAGACACACACGCACAGTTTGCTTACTGTTTGCTTTAAGACAATTCCTTCGTGTCTCATGCTACATCCGAGGTGGGACATATGTGGGTGAGGTGAGGAGCCTGGGATATGGAGAGAGGACCCCAGTGGCCTGGGAGGAGGACTTCCTCAGGTTGGGTACCTGTACTGATGGGTGGATCCCTTCCATGTGTTGACCTAAGAGAAAGTGAGGACGAACATATAAAGCATAGGATTTATTGAGCCAACATGACAAGTGCACCTGGGGAAATGCATAGGTCACATCACCCTGAGAAATGTGCTGTGAAGTGCACCAGCAGAGCTCAGCATTTTATAATCACACGAGTGAGAAGAATCAAAGGAGAGAAAACAGATCCTCCTTGTCATTACATCAGTGTTTTTATTGGTGTCCCTATGTAGATCTGGGATTGTTACCAGGTTATGTCTTCCCTGTGGGGATCTAGGGTTAGGATTACAAGAAACATTCTAGGTTGTTTTATGGCTTTCTGGTGCCATCATGTGTGCTTCTAAGTAAGAATGGTCTTATGATAACATTTTGCAGGACAGGTGGACGTGGCTACTGACGTATCCCAGAGCCCCCAAGGCACGACAATTTAGCTGACCTGCTCAGAGCAGATTTTTTTGTCATCACATTGCGTGACTCCACAATAGGACCTTGTGAAGTACATACATACAGTGACAGCATCACTGACAAGCTTTCTCTGTGGTGTACTACCTCCCAAGTAATGGTGATAATACGAGTGGCCTATGCTGGATGGCAAACGAGTATTTTAAAGTGATCTTTCAGATGATACCTGGGGAAAATAATGTTTTAGGAATAAGTTATGGAATAACTTTGAAATCTCCTCTCCCTTACTTTTAGAAATAGTTTCTCTGACAACACACTTTTATCAATGGTTTTTTGGTTTAAAGCTGCAATATTAAAATATAAGACGAATAAGTGCCCCATGGTTGCCACTTTTCATCCACTTGGGCACACAGAAGAAATGTACATATTAAAACGTCGGGTAGATTTTTTTTGTGCCCAGAGTGGTGATAGGGAATTTGGAACAGACTTGACAGCGTGTCTTCTTTCTCCCACAGGTCCTGTGCAACTTGGTCAAGTCCTTTTGCCAGATGAAAACCATTGAGACCATCGACGTGTTTGCGGGAATTGCTAAGTTTTTGTTGTGGGCATCGGTGGGGTGTTGATTGCATCTTCCTGGGATTCCTCGTGGCATTTACGACCCGCTTCACACACAATATCCGAGTGATCGAGCCACTCGTTGTCCTGTATAGTATTTGTCCTACATAACGGCCGAAATGTTTCACCTCTCAGGCACCATGGAGTAAGTACTTCATTGCTGAGAGCTCTTGGTAATTACATTTCACTGCATTCATGTGTTCTAAGCTAAGATATTCAGTTGAATCAGTTGTATAAAAGTCTAGGTTTTCTTATGCTTTTAAAAACAAATAAAAATAATGCTTTGTTTTTGTTATGCGGAAATGAAAATATATATCAGCCGAATTTATTCTAACATGATCTGGTGCTAAGATGTAGAACCACTTAAACGTTATTTCTTGAGTCTCATGTGAAATATAACAATACACCGTTGGGGATGATCTTGGTCAGGCCCAAGAATTTTATGAGTTTGATGCTCATTCAGCATTGTCCACGTGGCAGGCTGTGAACTTCCTCCAGCAAGGCGTCACCCAAGCTGCTCTCGAGTTCACGTTCCGGAATTGCTTATGTATATTCATTTCAATAGTCTTAATACTAAGAATATTTTATATGATAGATTCAATTGGAAATAGTAGTTCAAAGTCATTCAAAACAAAATTTAATGAATAAACGGTGCGATCAGGTAATTTTTATTTAGCTTTTCAAATAAATAGGTATGAGTATAAAGCAAGAAATTTATAAAGCAAATTGTTTATTCACTAAAGGTCGGTGAGGGTACCGTTCACTAGCTGATTCTGAAGGACATTCTCAAGAAGTTCTGTGAATGGGTGAAAGAACGGTAGTGTTTGGATCCCATGTTACCCTTTGGAGGGTCACTTTGAAAGAGGCTACTCATTAGGTGCGGGTGTCTTTGTAGCTTCCCAAAACAAGCCTATTATGTAATGATCACACCCTGTAAATGGTTAAGTGAGAAATACGTAGTAGTGGATGCCTTTACATTTTCTTTTATCTTTGGAAATATTTATTTGCAGCCCAATAGACATGAGGCTGTGTGCTAGGACCTGCTTTACCTGTTTAGAGTTTTGCTGTCCTAAACACAGGCCAAGTTCTTCCTGAAATTTTCTCTCCCGACCTGACTTAGGTTTTGCTCAGCCTTTTGGCTGACTTTGCTTCAGATCAGCACCTTTGAGAGTCGGCAGTCCCAGCAGCCCTCCTGCCTATCCCTGGCATTGCTGCAGAACAAGCCAAGCCATTCGCACTGTTCCCACTGCGATGAGACCTACACCCTCCCCCAGAACGGCACCATCAAGTTCTCCAAGGAGCTCCGGTGCCCACCCGACGGCTTTGAGCTGGTCCTGTGGTCCTCTGGCTCACAGGGCAAGAGCTACCCGCCGTGCCCCTACTGCTACAACCACCCGCCCTTCCGAGACATGAAGAACAGTGAGTGCAGCGTCCCCCTGCCCCAGCCACTCCCTCCCGAGCCTGGCCTTCCCGTCCCCGCTGGGTACCTGCAGTCTCTGTTCAGCATCAGCCCCTACTGGACTCCGGGGGACCCCTCACCCTGTCACTGAGATAAGAGACCCCAGCGCGTATCTGGGATACAGCTCAGGCATCAGCCAGCCAGTCTGCCACCCTCTGCCCGGGTCACAGGTAGGCAGGCTAATCTAGAATGGTCGGGATCTGGGCAGGGCATGTGCTGTGCACCCTCATGGGCTGGGGTGGGTGAGAGAGTTAGTGCGTGCAATTGTTCAGTGTCCATTGCTGTTCTCTCCTTGTGCTTGTTACTGGAGAAAGGCAAGTGTGTGTCTAGGCAGGGCAGAGAGCACCGAGCCAGGAGCCTGCAGGGGTCCCAGGGCCCAGTGTGCTCCCCGACGGCTGTGCCAGCTCGTTTACGCACGCTTGGGCTCACAGGGTGTCGTCATCCCATTCTGTCCATGAGGAGACAGGAGGGGTGAGGTGTTCACCTCCAGGGGGTCTGGAGAGAACCCTCAGTGGTCACAGGCTGCAGTTAGGCTGCCAGGAAGAGTGAGGTCCTGTCCCTGCCCTGTGGCAGCTTCCAGTGTACTGATGGTCCCAGGAGGCCAATTGATGTCAGGAGCACATGAAGCTGCCAGTAACTAGCTGCAGGAGCAAAGCAAAGGGGGATGGACTCAGCTGAAGGCCACGTGGAAGATGTTGGCTGGGCAGGGAGGACTTAAAGTTTGAGGACGTTTTAAATATGCAGAGAACAGGGATCATGGTAGCCTGGGGGCTTCAGGAGCCCAGGCCCACCATGAGCAGGGGCATTGCCAAGAGGAGTTCATTCTGTTGGGACAAGGGATCCAGGGGTTCCTTTCAGGAGCACACCTGCATTTGAACAAGTTCTGTTCATTAGTCATTCCATCAAAGGAGAGTATGCACCAGGAGGAACCATGGGGCGTGTGTGGAAGAGAGTGTTACAAACTGTTATTGCACTACGTTTTAGTTGTGTCATTTAGGAGACCGGGTAAGGAAGCTCTAGTTTGGATGCTTTTTAAAGGTGAGGGAAATGCTATCAATGGTTAGCTGAATATCTACAGGGAGGGTGGACAAGAGCAAGGGTCGAGCTGTCACTGATAATGAAGTAGCAGCCACTCATTTCAGACAAGAGAGAAGGCTGTTTGGCATTTTGGGGGCTGCACAGGGATCAAGAGTTGTATATTCTTCAGGTCTCAAAGTGAGTGCCTTCGTCTGCTCAGGCTGCAATAGCAAAACACCATCGACTGCATGGCTTCAACAACAGAAACTGATTTCTTACTCCTGGCCTAAAAGGGAAGCAGGGACAAGAGGGGGGATAGAAAAGGAGGTACAGGTGCTCCTGTCTGAAAGCCAAGTGGGGTCCCATGAAGAAGAAGCAACCACATGTATTGTGGAAGGCATTGGCCAGTGAACAGGTGGTACGCACATGCCTTAAAACCATGACCTAGGGAATATCTATTGGTGTAGTGACAGGTGAAGACACAGGTGTGTGCGAGTGCTCACACTAGGAGGCCAGAGGAATCAGAAAAGCATCGTGAAAGCACTGAAAGAAGAGACCCACCAGCCCAGCACACAAGACGCAGCAGAGACGTCCTTAAGGAGGGAAGGCAAAAAAAACCCAAACACACAAAAGCTCAACACACAGAAATTCACCTCCAGACAACACAGACATCCTGTAATGATGTGAAAGGAACTTTTTTCAACCCAAACAGTCAACTATCCCAGACAAAGAGAGAGTCTATTCTTAAATTCTTGAACATCGTATGAGTTTTGAATGCCAAAAATTTACCGCTGTCTCAGAGGTGGGGATTAATCAATGTGGATGGAATACATATGACAACTCTAATAAAGAGAGCAGGGGGTAAAAGAATCTATATGGATGCATGGCTTCTGCATTTTACATTTGTCAGAGCCAAAGTTGCACCAGAGAAAGTTGAACAGACAAGGAAGACGTTAGACGAGGCTATTGCAATGGGGGAACAGGCCCGAACTCACTCTGAGCGCAACTCCATTGAAACAAAAGGCGGGAGGGTTTTGAAGCACTGAAGTGAGCCCTGGGAAAGGACTGGAGGACTTTCGGGGGAGGTGGACCGGTGGGACCTGTCTAGCACGCTGAGTTAGTTATTCCTGAGTTGGCAAATGTTATCTGTGATCAACCCATATGTGTTGGCTAAATGGTGCCGACTGAAGTTTGGCTCTGACCCTCCCACAGAGACTGGGACATGGGGGCTCTGCCTTCCTGGATGGTTCCATTTCAAAGGGTGGGTCCCAGGTCTTTGAGAAAGACATTGCTGGGTTCTAAAACTGCCAAGAGGCTTTTTACAAGTTTCCATTTCAAAGAGCTGAGAAATAATGCACATTTACACGTTATCTAAAGTCAGTGCTCTAAGAGGGAGCACAGGGACCTTCAGTCAAGCTGAGGTGAACTTCAAGGCTGCCTTGGTCACTGCAATTGGGAAAATATGAACCCAGCCCAGACTGTGAAATGATGATGGTATATTGATACTACTATGCCCTGCCTCAAACAACTTAAAAACTGTGACAAAATCACTTAAGAAAAAATTGGATAATGTTAGTAGTCCTACACCTGGAAGATACAAATAAAGCAGCTACCACATTCACATACAGGATTTTGTGAAGACCTAAGTTTTTATTTTTCTTGGTTAAATACCTTGGAGGGAAAGGCGGGTCAGATGGGCCTGTTCTGCCTGTGTCATGGGCACGTGCCCCTCCTCCTCCACAATCTTCTGCACACGCCTGCTCCTGACATATGCCCTGCGTGTGCTTGTTCCTCGCACGTCCGTTACACACACACTCACATGCACATTCTGTGCATGCGCATTCTGTGCACATTCTGTGCATGTGCATAGGTCGTCCCAGCAACCGGCCAAACGTTCCGAGCTTTGCCAGTTGACTGAGTTGGTTGAGTTGGCAGCTCGAGGAGCATTGTCAGTGCTCAGTTCTCTTACTTACTCAAAGAGAGAAACTTCAACAACTGGAAGTTTCCACATGGGTAGCTACGTGGGCAGGCTTCGCCCCACACCCATGCCCCCTGCCCTGGGGGAGCAATGTCCTGCCAGAAGGGCTCACACACCCGCAGCCCACTCACACCACCGGCAGAATTCCCACGGCTGGCTGGGTCCACCCGGCAGCCCATGCCCTTGGATGAACAGTGGGCCATCTCACATGTACCCAGGAGCGTCGAACAGGCGCTGTGACAGAGCATCTGCCAGGAGATGTCCTGTGGCCCTGCAGATACTGTGTTCCCTGCTGGGGGTCCTTACTTCCATCTGCAGACATCTCCACCAGGGGATGCAGGTACTGTCTGCTCACAATCGCAAGATGTTCTTCAGGTCAACACTCAGCTGTGCACAAGACTCCTGCCCAGCGAGGAGTGTGACGAGGGCCCTTGGAGAGAGCATCAGAGAAAAGGCTGAGCAAGAGAAAGACCCCAAAGTCACAGAGAAGCAGGAGGGTGAGAGACGGGGCCCTGAAGGTGCTGGCACTGCACAGTCAGCATTTAGGCCCTTTAGGGTCAATGCAGCCTTTTCTTCCTTCCTGCCGAGGCATGGGCCTCTGCAGAGGAACCTCCAGGTGGGGTGCTGGCAGCCCACATATAAGATGCCCCACACCTGTTGTTTGAGCTCCTGCCCCCTACGAAATGCCATCACAAGCTCCTACAGCTCGACTTCAAGTATCCAACTGCCGCAGAGTAGGAAGGGTCAGGCCTCGAAAGTGAGAAGTGAGGGCCCTCAGCTTTCCATTTTAGCTACTGAGATTTGCCAGAGGAAGAGCCCAGGTGCAGCGACAGGGCAGGAACTCCCCTCTAAGATCTCCTCGCCCACAGTCCAGAGCTCCAGACCCCGCAAACGCAAGATTCCTCTGCTCCCGCGTAGGCGAGGGGGATCTTTTATGCTGCCACCATGCCCCGAGCCAGGTTTTCGAGTCACCACTGAAGACCTAGACAGGGAGAAGAAGGCAGCACTCCAGCTTATCAATGCTGCCTTAGGATGTCAGGGAGCCCACTGTGACGGCAGGGCCAGGCTGCCTTCCGAATCTTTCCGTCTGCCAGCTGCAGTGACCACCCCTCCACCTGCTGGCCCTGTGACCTCCCTCGTCTCCTCCCAAAGCTCTGCTCCCAGCGGGGATCCTAGTGCAGCCAAGGACACCAACACCCTGCCCTCAGAGAGGCTCTGGGTGTCAGCCAAGGACACCACCACCCCGCCTGCAAAGAGGCTCTGGGCATCAGCCAAGGACACTACCACCCCACCAACACAGACGTCCTATGCCTCCACCCAAACTCAGAGACTACCTGGCAACCCTGGAGCCCACGCCCAGTCTGGAGTTGGGTCCCCTCTTGGGCAGAAGCGTAAAGCCCCTGAAACTGGCTCTGAAAGGTTCACAAAGCATTGATACCAAGACAAGGAATCAGGCTAGAAGGAGTTTATTGGCACAGGTGGTACGTTAGGGACATAGGTACAGAACCTAGCCCGACCCCAGGGGTTGGGCTCATGGTTCTTCTTGTTCTGAGCTGTGTTGTTGTGATTGGCCATAGCTTCTGTTGATGAGGAGTTAAACGAAAAGTCCACTGGTAGTTGTTGAGGCCTTGTGTCAATTAGGTGATGTTTAGGTTTGCGATTATTGGTTCCCTTAGTGTGTAAAGTAGGGTTTCAGAGGGGACCAGTGGCGTGGAGATCTGTTGCTGTTAGGAGTTTTGTTGTCTTTTTACTTTACGGGGAAGTCCTGTAGGGCAGGCGCCACCATTCTGAGTATCTTTGAGTAGCACCATGTGAAGTAGTCCTCCCCAGACCTAATAGTCCTCCCTTTTGTGTTTGGTGAAAAAGAAAGGACGTGAGTCGATTGTTATTAGGGAGACCCCCAGACTTTGTATATGGATGAAGTTCCGTCTTCTGTAATGTCTTCCTGCTGACAAAGGGGTGATGAGGGGCTAATGACCTGAGGGGTTTCCTTGTCACTGAGGTCCTTGAGGCTGGAGGAGATGGTAACGGGCATCTCTCATCATCACAATTTCAGTTACCCACTCATGAGTCACTGGATGGTCATGCAGAGGAGTCAGGAGAATTGTTGTAGAAGTATAGGTGCCATGGATAGCGGAAGGGAACTTATGACAAGGGGAATTAAGTTAGGGAGCAAAATGGGTAATAGCCATGGGCCCTTAAACCATTCCGTTGGCAGAGTTTTTAGGTTTGTTGCCTTTTCTTGACTGAAAAAGAACATGGTGAGGACGATTAATTTTCCACTTCTGTCCACTTGGTTATTTGAGGGGGCAAGAAGTCCCTGAATTCTCCTTGTAGGTAGCAGCCCCAAAGAAAGGATAGAAGTGTGTTCTCACAGGCTAGGGCTCAGGTGTGTTTGGAAGGAGAAAGTAGAAGGAGGTCGTAGAAACCGCCTGCCGCTGACAGAGACACCAGTCAGGGCAGCTGACTCATCAGCTGGGTGTGGGTTGGCCGGAGCAGTTAGGCTTCTGTGTTTCTGGATTCTGACTCCTCTTGTGGATTCCTCAGGTATCCTTGTTAGCCGGACAGAGGTGAGTGTGAGAAGCTGGGAATGATATTTCTCAGGATGTCCTGAGAGTTTTCAATTGAAGTCTGCTACCTTTGTAACCTGGAATAATGAACCCACACACTTATGCCCGATAATGTTGCCACGGTTGGGGTGGTGAGAAGTGCGTGATGGGGGCCTGTCCTCTTAGGTTGAAGAGGTTTTGGGTTTAAGTCTTTTAGGACAACCCAGTCCCCTGGCCTCAATGTTGAGAGGGGGAAAGGGAGTGGAGTAGGGTTTTGGTAGGTGGGTGTTAACATACTTGTGCAAAAGTGATCAGGTGTGGTTTTGAGCAGGTAAAAAGTCTCCCATGGGGTGAGGTTCGTAAGGGAAGTTACCCAACAGAAAAGATTTTCCATATTCCCAGTGCAAATCCCTGTGTGCTGTCTCCATAGACAAGGAGACTTCGTTTGGGTTGGGGAGCGCCAATGCCAAAGAAGAGGTGAGAGCTTGTTTTCAGAGTGTGAAGGGAGTAGATCCAGGGGGATTAGGACCTAAGGGTTCATGGAGGCTCCCCTCAGTGGCCCGATACAAAGTTCTAGAAAAGAGACCAACATTTGGCACCCAAAGCCTAAAATATCCTACTAGCCCAAGGAAGGAGAGAAGTTCAGCCTTAGTTTGGGAAGGGGAATTTCTTGTATGAGGTGTTTTCTGTCTACTGGGAGAACCCTGTGACTGGGGGTGAGTCAAAGACCCAAATAGGTAACCTCTGTTTTGGTAAGTTGTGTTTTTTTAAGTGAGACTCGGTAACATTTTGTCCTAAAAAGTTTGGAAGGAGGATAGTATGAGGTTTGGAAAGTTCTTTTGAGGGGGTACATAGAAGTAAATCATCAACATATGGCAGTAAGGTTCTAGGGGTGGCGGACAGGCCCTGCAAGTCTTTCATTAAAGCTTGGCTGGACAGGTGAGGACTGTCTCTAAATCCCTGGGGTAGGACTGTCCAGGTGAGTTGTTGTGAGACCCACGAATCTGGGCCAGTCCATGTAAAAGCAAAGTCGTCTTGGGACAATGAGTCGTGAGGAATGGTGAGGAAGGCGTCTTAAGGTCTAACACCTGGTAATGTGAGGTCTTAGGGGGCACGGAGGAAAGAAGGATGTAAGGATTAGAGATGCTGGGGGACAGGGCATGAACCACTTCACTAAAAGCCCTGTGGTCCTGAGCCAGAGGATAGGACCCATCTGTCTTTTTACCTGGAAGGATTAGGGGAATTACGTGGAGAGCTGGTGGCCCTTAAACGGCGAGCCTGTCGTAATTTATTTATCATGGGTTTTAAATCCTTTAACCCTTGTGTGGGCTCTGGGTATTGAGGCTTATTTGGGAAAGTAAGTGGATCCTTTAAGGTTTCATTTGTAGGTGAGAGATGGGCAGCCACCAAAGGATGTTCAGTGTCCCACACCTGAGGGTTGATTACATCTGGAAAAGGAGTAGTAGGTGTGACAGAATTTTGGGATTCTCCCTGTGTGAGGAAAAGGAGATTATGTGTTAATGTCTTCGGTGGGTGTAGGGGTAAGGTTGTGTGTAGCTTAGTGAGTAGGTCTTGCACTGTTATAGCAGTGGGGAATGTAGACATGGCCAGGAAAGAATGAGCAAAAGCTGTGTCTTGTACGACACAGGGTAATGGTGGGCTTATTTATCGTAGGTTTGTTAATTTGGCCATTTACCTCCATAATAGAGGTTGAGGAAGGGAACAAAGGTCGTGCATGTTCAGGAAGAACCAAGAAAGTGGCCCTTGTATTGAGAAAAAAGACATCAGCTTAGCTGCCACCTCCATATTCACCCTGGGTCCAGTCTTGTTGATGGTCATAGTGGGGGACCTCTGAGCCCAGGCGGCATCAGTCTTTGGTGGCATGTCCCAGAAGTTCTGGGAGGTGCAGTCCTAGCTTGGATTTGGGTGTTGGCCTGACGGCCCCAGGCCCAGAGGCATGGAGGCAGTCAGACTTGTGATGGTGCGTTCTCTCACAGGCCATACAGGGTCTCCGCGGAGCCTTGGGATCTGGGCAGGGTGTGACCCAGTGTCCTTCCTTGTTACATTTGTAGCACAGCCCTGCAGGAGATCGGTATTGTACTGTTGGCGCTTTAGGATTCTGACTGTGCTGGAAGGTGGGGGCCCTCATTTGGAATCGAGCCTGATCCCCTTTTACCATTGGTAGTCTTTGTTTCTTACCTCTATTATGAAAGACCTTAAAGGCTGTCTTAATCAGGTCGTTTTGAGGGGGTTGAGCGCTGTCTTCTAGTTTTTGTAATTTTTTCTTGATATCTGGTGAGATAAAATGTGGATGTAGGTATAATTGGCCTGCTTCAGAGGTTGGATCTAGGTTGGTGTATTTAAGGACCGCCTCCTTGAGTCGGCTCATATAAAGAGCGTGGTTTTCATCTGACTTTTGTGTTACTTCTTGGATTTTATCATAATTTACTGCCCTGAGTGCACCTTTCTTCATGTCTTCTATTAAACAAGTAATTAGGTATGTTCTTTTAGGCCCATTCTTCAGAGTTGGCTTGGTTTTCCCAGCTAGAGTCAGTTTGAGGAACTGCCACCGTCCCTACTGGATATCTGGTGGGGTCTTGCATGCATAGAGAGTTGGCAAATGCAGTAGTAGCGGCTGACCAGACCCTGTCCCTTTCTTCTGGAATTGAGAGAAGAGGACATGATGATGTACGCATCATGTCATGTAAGATTATAGGTATGTGTTAAATATTGGAATTCTTTAACACACTGAGTAGGGTCTACTTTCCATTCTATTTGAAAAAGATGAAAGAGAGAGAGAGAGAGAGAAAGGGTGATGGACATGTGCAGTGCCTTCTGTTCTGGCAACATCCTGTAGGGGAACCTTCCAGTGGGGGAGACAGATGAAGAACCGACAACAACTTGAGGAGTGCATGCTGGAAGGAGATCTAACTAAGGCTGGGGAAGTCAAGGCTTGAGCTGAAAATGAAAGAAAGATTAGGAAGCAGCCCGGTGGTGAAAGGGGTCCTGGAACCAATCCTGCATAGAGAGCAAAGGATGAATGGACACCCTGCTAGGAACACATGCAGGGAAACCCCTATAAGCAGCAAAATCACGCTTGTCACATTTGCTGAGACCGTTCCAGATTGTCAAAGACTCAAGTGCTCACTAGGCCAAGTATTGATTCTCTCAGCCAGCAGCAACCGCAGGGAAATGCAAAAGCAGCTAGTCTCTACAGCTGCAGTCACAGCCACCGTGCAGATGGCACGCCAGACTCTCAACTGCACTGACATGAGGAGAGGCACCAGCAGAGACCAGGAGCACGACATGAAAAGAAGCACGCTAGACTGGGAGCACCCCAAGACCTGGAGCCCTCAACCAGGAGTACCCCATGACCAGGAGTGCCTCAGACTGGAAGCACCCGAGACCAGGAGTGCTCAAAACCAGAGGACGCCTGCATTTGTCAGGTCTGAGTGTAGACTGTGGTCAGGACATCACCAGAAATCTACTGCCTCTTGTCCTCTGAGCACCAGCCTCCTGGCCTGGTCCTTGTGTGTCAGCTGTGATGAGCACTTCTCAAAGCATGCCGCTTCTTGGGAGAACATGGGAGGAACGGCCAATGGAATAGGCAAGTCACCTCTTTTTTCCAGTACCTGTTAATGTTTGCATATATTTTTAAGTGTTCTTTCTTACCTAGATTCCCTAAATGGGTGAGGAGGAATTGGGGTGAAACCTGGGGAGTAGTGAGAGGATGAAGGGGAGGGGAGGGGGAGTTGTAGGGAGGTGGAACACATTTGCACCGATTGAGAAAGGTCCCTTTAAACTGCTTTTCATACACTCGAGTTCTGTGCACCTGCAACACTTTCAGTGTATGAGCCATAACTGTGGTCTGGGCTGTGCATGTCATTTTCACTTACACACTTGGGTTGCTTTTCTTTTATTCTGTATTTTGCCTCAGTTTGGTCACAGAGGAGGCTGCACAGTGTTCATCAGCAGGGGGAGGTGTCATCTGTCGTTCTGCTGTTTTACCAATGCTTATTATATTTTAGTTCTGAGCATTCTTGCTCTCATAGGATGTGTGACCTCAGTGTACACAGGGTGAGCCACGCGAACGTTCTTTGAGGATGCTGGAGAGCAGTGCTTTCCAAAGTTTATGGTGTTTCAGCTCCCTGTTTGTTTTTGTATCTTTTATTCTGAACTTCCTCTTTCTTCCAGGGTTGTAAAGTGGGTTCAAACTAATTTTATATAGAAGTGGAAAGTTTTATGCCTGAGGTTAACCCCACAGAATTGAAAACCTGGTCTGTGAATGGAAGATTTCTTAGAAGCCAGTGAAGATAAAACAGCATAGAAATCACACTTGGCCACGCAATGTTAAATGTCTCAGTTTGTGTTCACAGCGCACCAGCTTTTCTCTTAGTGAACAGTTAGTTTCTCAGCAATCTGTGTTCTTATCTGAAAGGTGCTATTATCTCATTAGTCCAATTGCATATTGGTTCATTCTTGGCTCAGGACAATGCAACTCTCATATCAACCTGCATTTTCTCATGTCCTTATTCCTATAATATCCAGCCCATTTTCTGATGATCACAGTCGACACTCTCAGGCCTTATGCCGGAAATCACTGAGCGTTAGGAAATTCCAGGGTGAAAGAGGAGGGAAGGAAAGAGGGTGATGTAGGTGGTGCACTGAGCAGGCACTTTGTTAGTGCTTTCACATGCAAGGATTCATTTCAGAAAATACCCGATTCCCACTTAGCTGAGGAGAAAAGTGGAGGCTTAGCAAGGTTAAGTCACCTGTCTGTGGTCACGTAGCTTGAAGGTGCTGAGTTGGAATTTGAGTTTGTTCCATAAAACTGCACGGAGAGTTTACAGCCTTGTCCACATTCGTCATCGTTCTCACTGCTGACCACTGTCCCATATCCAGTGGTGGAACCGTGTCAGGCTCAGGATACCTGTTCGTGTTTCTGCTGGTGCCAGGCTCTGCCTGCAGGGAGTACTGGCAGCCTTAGAGTCATGGCATTCCCCAATCAGAAGCAGACTGCAGGACAATGCCAGTTCTGTGCTTATTACAGAACAAATGAGAATAACAATAGCCGGCATTTATTGCATGTTTGATGCACTCCAGGAGTTCAGAACATGCTTGTAACAACCACACTCTCATTTAATCTTTCATAATGCCATTGGGGCAGGCATTAAGTTTTTATCTCCATTTTTTAGATGATGCATTTGAGGCGTAGAGTTGTTTGTGCAGTTTATCTGAAATAGTTTAGATCTAGGCAGTGGCAGAGCCGTGATTTGACTTCCTTGCTAAGTTTAAATGCCTTCCTAAATTTGTCTTTGATAATAATGGATAATTCACTTTCCGCAGCTCACCGTGCCCACTCCTGCCCTTCGTTTCTTCCCTCGTAACATGCTTTTTCAAAGAAAATCTTTGTTCAAAAAAAAAGTTTTTGAAATGTGCCTTTGGCATTTTGGCATTTTGGATATAAATATTCTCACTGTGCTGCTTGAAGAAGGCTATGGAAATGCATTCCCTGGATGACTTAGCACAATAGGGTTGATCTTTCTTGTTGAGGTCCTGGAGTCTGAGAATCAAGTCAGTGGTATCCTAAGGTCCCGTCTAGCTCTGATTTATGAAACAGAGTGATATGGATTTCCACAAGTGTGTGAGCCACTTCTAGCATTTTTGTGAATTATCCTTCCAGACACTTTTGTCCAGAAGTATTCTCTGAGTTTTGCTTAACCCAACGAAAACACTTGCAAGCTCCAGTCTAGGAGATAGTCTATGTATTTCAACCAACATTCTTTACAGAAATTTCCAGCACACTCAGGGATTTGGGTGGTTGCTCTGGATTTAGAAAATTACATCTCGTTTTTGTGGCTTTAAAAGTTAAACCATCTTGGTGTGAATGGATCTTCCAGGTGAGCAAGTTCACTCCTGCTGCTTGGGGCTGTGTCTGTGGGCTTTGAAGGAGCCTTGAAAGCACAGGCCCTGTCGTGCTCCCTGTCCAGAAGGATAGACAGCCAGCCCTCAGAGTCTTAATTACTAGTGGCTATTTCTGCTGAAATGAAAAGGAGGGGATGATTGACCAGGCTAGCGTGGCACTTGGCTTTCTTTCTATTAATTGGAAAGTCTCAATCAAATAATGGCATTGCTTTTGTTTTTCAGTGTTAATGAATATGCTACACTGTCTGCGTCTTCTGCATTTGTGAGTGTGAAATGCTTACAAGGCAGGAGAGCATCTGCAGGGCACCTCCCAACAGTAAGTGCGTTTTCATGTCTTCATGTTACTGACCAGATTCATGTTACTGATCAGGAGCTGGTTGCTTTCTGATTCTGTGGGAAATTGCTTTCAAGGTATGTGTTATGATGTTGTTTTATTCAAAGCATGGTGGAGGCTTTGGGTTGGGGGAAAGTATTGTTGACATAAGTTTTCATTCAGCAGAGTGAATTAAAAGAGAGCCGCATTAAAATTGCTGTGGGAGAATTAATGGTGGCATACTCGTATTGGCTGGTGCTAAAAGCACCGAGAACTTTTCAGTCCTCAACAGCTGCATGTTGGAAAGGGAAAGGCTTTTTAGCTTTATGAGTTTATGAGGGAAAGGTATGTAGATGGAAGGGAGGAGGTGTGAGGAGAAGGGGGAAAAGATCCAGAGTATTAATAATGTCCACAAAACCCAGTGAGTTGAATGCCGTGTCACGATTGTGAACTGACGTGGTGTGGTTAAATGTATTTGTTTTTATTTATATCTTGCTCCAGAAAGAATTTAAGGCAAATGTTTACTATCCAGGTTAGCCTATTGAGGTAACGAAACAGTTATGGATGTGGGCAGCTGCTGTCTTTACATTGTATTAGCTAAGAAAAGTCAGTGAGGATATCACCTTATTTGCTAGATTTGGGAACCACTAATCACTAAGAGAATAACAAGGTTTGTCAAGTGTTTTTTTAAAAAATTTAATTGGTTTTCATGCTTTTTGTTTTTTAAAGCAGAGTGAAAAATTCTCGTGTTCTGGGCTTAAATTCTTTAGTTTTCTTTTGGTCTTCCTAGTAAAGGCCCTTTGTCTGTTATGCAGACTCTGAATTCACGTGAGCAGTGCTGGGGAATAAGTAACTGCTTAAACACAGCAAAGGGAAAGCCTGGCCCATGTTCTTGCTCCTTTCATACTTGTTATTTCCCACCCCGAGGCCATGTCTCCGGTTATCCCTGACCCCAAAAGAAATTCTTCTGGAAGAAATCTTTACTGAAATTGGTGTGTGGAATGAGACAACTTTTGAAGGAACAGAAATTCCAGAAAATGATACTTTGAGTTTCATTTCTGTGTCTGATTAGAAGTTTTTGTTCTCTTTGTGTGTGCCCTACCCTCTCCACCCCCTGCTTTTTTTCCCCCTTTTTTGTGTTAATCCCAGCTGCTTCTCATGTGCCTCTTACATTTCTCCACTAAAGAGCTGTCCGTACTGTCCTTGGCATCGGTAGCTAATGTAGGTCGGCCCCGCCCTGTTGAATGCACTTGTCTTATGCGCTTTGTGCTGCTGCAGAGGGCAGTTTGTACAAACAGGTACTTGTGTTTCCTGCCTGTCTTTTCTTTCATTAAGTGACTTCAGTAAGTGCATATCTGACCGTAGTAACTTTACCACACTTTTGTGCAGGTAAGGAAAATTTATTCATAGTGTGAATTCTCGTGTGACGTGTTCTCTGAGTTAGTTTTCTTTTTTCTTGGCCAGTCTTTGCAAGTTGTACATTAGCTGCCTGTTGCTCCAGGACCACCATTCAGCTTATGCATTTTCCAGACACATTTTCTTTGCATCACCCTTCCATTTTTCCTTCTAAACAGTTTCAGATAAAGTGTTTATTTCTAATATAGTCTCTCTTATAAATCAATTTGCATTTTTGAGGGGGCCTTTAAAAATCACGTGAAGAATATGAAAGGGCTTAAAACTGACTTTTATACCTTAAATCAGATAGTAAATCTCTGAGCTTTGTCACTGATTTTTGAGAAGGATTTGTTTGCAGCATACTCTTACTTTACATCCCTTTTCTATGATGGGAAAGAGGTATTAAAATACAAGTCAGCCTTTTTATTGAAAGCAAAAATTTTTGCCATTATGAACACTGGAGCTTTCAACCATGAGCACATGCATGAAATAACTGTTCTTGGCCCTTTTCCTTAGCTTGTTGACTGAGGTAGACACAGTGATTCCAAGTAGTATTACTTTTCACGTTGCTTCACTGTAAAGTGGATTTAGTAATGTGCCATCTCAGCTTCAGTGCTAGGTACACTTTGTGGGTGGGGATTTGCCAGCTGTTGGACTTTGTTTGTCTTATAGGTTTTGTTTTGTTTTTGGTGGGAGTGGGTGAGAAGAGGCAGTTACATTGTGTTGATGAGGTTAACGTAAGCTCAATAAAGTAAATAGTTTTGAGTAGAAAGTTATATTCTCTTTCAGCCTATGGTATAAGCAGAATAACGAATACGCCTCTTTCTATTTCTGAGTTAGCTGTGTTTCAGGAAGTCACAAAGGCACCTTGATCTTAATGAACTCATGGGGTCCAAGTGTTGCTTCTCAAACCCTCCTACAAGATTTCAGTATGAATATTGATGGAAACCTTATTAAGCTAGGAGGGTGTCTGGAAGCACAGTAGGTGCCATCTAATCTAACCTGTTCCTGTTTTGCAGCTGGGAATACCAGTACCTGATCTGTGGTGGTTGAAAAATGCTCTTGAAGTAGCTTTGAAGGGCAGGATTGGAATCTGTTTCATCTTTACCACCGGTGCGTTTTATTACCAGAATGTCCTCCATCACTTAGAAAAAAATAACCCACTCAGCTATGAAAAGCTTTCAGCTAAGAATTCACCTGGGGGTTGTGTTTGGGTAAGGTCCTCAATGCCATGGTTACTGATTCTTCCATTTTACTTCATGCAGAGCACAGCGGTACTGGGTTTGTTGGACTTCTAAGGTCTCATTCAACTCTTGAGATCTCTTCCGAAGTATCTATGTGTAGCATTGAGGTTAGGGATTAGCAGGAGGGAAACATCTTTCATGTGGAAAGCTCAGGGCATAAAAGCCTTGGAACTTTGTTTTATGCAGTTACAGTTCCATTAGAAACTCATTGAAATAATGACAGTTGACCAGTGCTTTTTGGAATAATGACATGTTAACTTTATTCTTTTGGATCATCCTCTGTTGGTAACCCTGGAAGACTTGTTACAGGTTTCAAAAAAAAAAAAAAAAAACACTATACACATCTGTGCTTCTGTCTCTGTCTCTCTTTCTACAAAATTTGAGAACACCTTCCCAGCAAGTAATATAGCAAATTGATTGGATCTACCAAAAAATAATCTGTAGCTTAAAAATGGTAAAAATGAAGATTCAAACCCAGTCCAAAATTTCTTTCAGTTAATCCGACATACAGTAGTAGTGAGAAATCATTGAATACAAATTCTATGGTAAAGCAGTATTTTTAAAATAGTCTGTCTTATAGTAATGAATGTAGTCATGGAACCCTCCATTCTTGGAAGATGGTAAATCAGAGGTATCTGTGTGTCAGAAGTTGTGGTTACAATAGCTATTTTACATCCTTTATTTGAAAAGGGATGCTCCAGAGGCATTTAAGTCCACATTGAAAATTGTCAGTGACATCTTACTCTGCACTTATATGTGGCTCAGGTCAGGTCCGTGACCAAGGGCAATACGGTATACTGAAATTCTCCCAGGTTTTAGGTTTTCCAGCCACTCACCTTTGATAACCTTAACCCTGACTGATCCTATAGGGTTGCTTGTAGGAGGAAGCATGTAGTCTGAAGAAAGGAAAGAAAACACTTGAGAAGTTCGGCGGGAGTCAGGAATACAGGCATTAGCAATAATCACACTCCCAACTCAGGCGGCATGCCCTCTGGGAGTTAAAAAGAATTTTACAGTATAAACAAGGATTGTCGTTATATTTCTGGGTTCTTATTTTAGTTTTTAATAGACTGTAAAGGCTCATTAAATTAGTTTAGGCTTTTCTCTGTGTGCACAAAGTTTGCTTCCTTTGCTGTCCTTGGGCACATTTTCCCTAGAACCGGCTCTTACCTATTCTCTTGTTCTTTGAGGAGTCTTGCATGACACCATGTCCTTGGCATTTCCTCTGCATTTGCTGTTCCAAATTTCCCAGCCAAGCAGAGGGGGGGGTTGCTTGTGAAAGGGAACTGTAATATAAGCGAAAATTATCTTGCCTTTTCTTTAATTACCTTTTATTTTCTTTGTTTTTCTGAGATGTAGGCTACATTTAAATTAAGTCTTTTAAATATTTTCGTGTTTTTGTACTGTTTTGGTTCTTAAGCTGGTTCCCAGTTATACTGAGACATCTATGTATGAACATTAATAGGATGTTCTTTTGCTTAAAAAATATAAGGCAGTGGAGATGCAGAGGTCAAATATTATTTGTTAGGATAATATTAAACACTTTTAAAGGTCAGAACTGAGGGTTATAACAGTTAGATAAAAAAAGACCAAATTGAATCCAAAGAACCAATTTTTTACCTTCCGAATTGTAGGTCCTGTGGGAACAAAATGTTAGTCAATAGCAACTAGAGTTTTAAAGTGAAGCATTTGCCTTTGATGAACTTTGTGTCTAAGTTAAAGGTGTTCTCAATGGAATACTATGCTGCCATAAAAGAATGAAATTCTGCCATTTGCAGCCACATAGATGAACTTAGAGAAATGTACACTGAGTGAAATAAGCCAGGCACAGGAGGAGGAATACTACATGTCCTCACTCATAAGTGGGAGCTAATAAATAAATAGAAATGGGAAGAAAGATGCAAGCCAAAATAATTCATTCAACTTTCAAAAGGAGAGAACAGACTGAGGCCCCCAGAGGTGGCAAAGGGGGAGGGCTAAGGGGGTAGTGAGAAAGCGGTAAAGGGCCACAAAAAGTGATTGCACCGTGTAATGTCGAATGTACTAATGATATCGACATGAGCATCACATTGCACACTGCTGTGGATATTCAATGCTGTAACTCACAGATACGTACAATCAACCACGTTTCTTTCTTTTTTTAAAATTTTTATTTTGTCAATATACAGTGTGGTTGATTATTGTGGCCCATTACCGAAACCTCCCTCCCTCCTCCCTCCCACCCAACAATGTCCTTTCTGTTTGCTTGTCGTATCATCTTCAAGGAATTGTAGTTGTTATATCTTCTCCCCCCCACGTTTTGTGTGTGTGTGTGTGTCTGTGTGTGAATTTATTTATTTTTAGCTTCCACCAATAAGTGAGAACATGTGGTATTTCTCTTTCTGTGCCTGACTCATTTCACTTAATATAATTCTCTCAAGGTCCATCCATGTTGTTGCAAATGACAGTATTTCATTCGTTTTCATAGGTGAATGGTATTTCATTGTGTAGATATACCACATTTTCCGTATCCACTCATCCGATGATGGACATTTGGGCTGGTTCCAACTCTTGGCTATTGTAAAGAGTGCTGCAATGAACATTGGGGAACCAGGTATACCTTTGACTTGATGATTTCCATTCCTCTGGGTATATTCCCAACAGTGGGATAGCTGGGTCATATGGTAGATCTATCTTCAATTGTTTTATCTATCTTCAATTGTTTGAGGAACCTCCATACCATTTTCCATAGAGGCTGCACCATTTTGCAGTCCCACCAACAATATATGAGAGTTCCTTTTTCTCTGCAACCTCGCCAGCATTTATCGTTCAGAGTCTTTTGGAATTTAGCCATCCTAACTTGGGTGAGATGGTATCTCAGTGTAGTTTTGAATTGCATTTCCCAGATGCTGAGTGATGTTGAGCATTTTTTCATATGTCTGTTGGCCATTTGTATATTTTCCTTAGAGAAATGCCTACTTAGCTCTTTTGCCCATTTTTTAATTGAGTTGCTTGTTTTTTTCTTGTAAAGTTGTTTGAATTCCTTGTATGTTCTGGATATTAATCCTTTGTCAGATGTATATTTTGCAGATATTTTCTCCCACTCTGTTGGTTGTCTTTTAACTCTGTTAGTTGTTTCTTTTGCTGTGCAGAAGCTTTTTAGTTTGATATAATCCCATTTGTTTATTTTTCCTTTGGTTACCCGTGCCTTTGGGGTCGTATTCATGAAGTCTGTGTCCAGTCCTATTTCCTGAAGTTCAACCATGTTTCAATAAAAAAAAGTTAAAGCTGTTCTTGTGGCAGTGTAGTTTTTTTGGTTTTTTTTTTCCCACTTAGTTCTGGAGGTGCTTTTGTCCAAGTTGTAACTTGAGTTTCTGAGCAGCCTCTTCAGAGTAAGTGGAGAGGTATCCTAAAGTTTGACATTCTGATGTTTATTGCTCTTTTCATCATAACACCACAGAGGGACAGGCTCTTGGAAAATATGGGGATGTTCTTCCTGTTTTAAATTTGTTGCAGAAGAACCGTTTCCCACAAAGTCTGTAAGTAGATCAAGCTCAGGATGTCTGGGTGGCTCTTTGTTACTGGCCAGAGAAATGACCAGCAAGGTATTGCAAAGAGTGATTAAAGGGAAACAAGATTGACAGTCATTAAAGCTAATACTCCTCATCTGGGTGAGAGGAGAATGATAGCAAATTTTTTTG
The DNA here is from genome assembly GCF_027409185.1 of Cynocephalus volans. Taxonomy (NCBI): domain Eukaryota; kingdom Metazoa; phylum Chordata; class Mammalia; order Dermoptera; family Cynocephalidae; genus Cynocephalus; species Cynocephalus volans. The sequence continues at coordinate 89,439,740 of NC_084473.1, read as the reverse complement.
AAATGCCTAGTGATATGAATGGGCTGCAAATTTTTAGGTCCTATGTCAGGAATTAGAATATAGCTGTAATAGAGCTATCTACTCTTTCCCCCAAATCTCTTTCTGTACTCCCTTTATTCTGGATGATTCTCCAATCTCCCTCCACTGGGACTGCAAGAAAGCTCAAATAAGACTTTTAATGTGTAACTCTTGTGAAATCCAGTAATAGGTATTGGGAGCACACCAGGCAAAAATTACTGTTATCTGTGCATATCTAGAGTGTTTTCTTGTTGTTTAGTTTTTGCATGTGGAGTGTTAAGAAGGAAAGGGTGGTCAACCTGATGTGTAGAAGGAGACCTTATGTTGCTTGGAGGTAATGTCATGTAAATTAAACCTGTGAAAGAAAGAAGGAATTGTTGCTTTATCAAAACGTATTTGTTCTAATTGCTTTGTTTATTAAGTGGGGTTTATTGGTATTACAAACCATATTATTCTATTGGAAAGCACAGGACTATGTCAGGATCACTTTTGGTTAGTAAGAGAAAAGTATAAAAGAGACATGATTCGTTGGAACCTTCAACCATTCTGTTGTAATGATTGTGCAACACATTGGTGCTGATTGATCTTTTTTCCCCTCTGTTTTTCAGGGTAGACATGTTAAAACGGGTCAGCTGGCAGCTATCAAAGTTAAGGATGTCACTGAGGTAAGGTTGGATCGCACATGTCTTTAAAGAAATTGTTAAGTAAAAGACAGGGATCTTCTTCCCCAACTGCGCGCCCCCCCCCAATACAATGTGAGAGTCATTACTCTGGAGAATCTGTTCACTTGAACAAGTTGCCATCCTGTGACATCGTATGTTCAGAGGTCCAGCAGACTAGTTGGCTTAAATCGTTGCAGATGGCTCCCAAGTAACAAAGAATCATTAGCATTTTCTTGATGTCATCCTTGGCCACATAGTGGGCCATAATTTTAAACATCTTCTCTAATGGAAAAGATTTGAGAAGGGATCATGGAGGTCACACGAATAGAGACACTGAGGGGAGGGGGGTGGGGAAAGTTTTTATGCCCATTTGTGCCATTTCTTTTCTTTTTAACATGGGGGAAGAAAACAGATTCAGCCGAGTTCCCAGAGGTTGGAAATCAGAAACATTTGCTAGAATGCTGAGCAGGTTGTTGGCCAAATTTAGCAGCAAAAAAGTTCCTGAAATGGTCACATGAGGATTTACTGTGCAGCTTTAGATGGGAGAGAGGAGAATTTAACCCAAACAAAAAGTAATTGCATGTATGCTCATGTGCGTGTACGTACATATGTGCATGGGTCCATATTTAAATTTTAAAAACTAGCCATAGATTATAATGAACTAAGTCCTTTTTATTTTAATTTATTGTATTTTTATCCAAAATTTTACTTTAGGATCTGCTGATTGCTTCTGACTTGCCTAATTATGAGTAGGATTCAACATCATACTTTACAGATGCTAGAAAGTGAACCAGCAGCCTTGGGAATTTGTGATATCCTTAAGTCAAGCATAATTTCTGCAAATCAATGGTCCATCAAGGGAGATAACGGCTAAACCAATTTCATTTGTGCCAGCTAATAATCTAGTGAGAGTTCCTCCTCTGCCCTGCTCTCTGTACTTGGTCTCTAACAACACAGTCATCTCTAGTATGTATATTTTGTCAGTAAGAATGAGAAAGCATTGTTGTCTCTGGACTGCAGGACAAATGATAGAGCTTTATACAAGTATTTGCAGATGTGACATTTTATGAGGTGACCACTCTCTTTTCTCTTTCAAAGAGGATACAGGAGACTTTAAAATGAAAAAATATCATTGCTTGGTTGAATGCCCAAAAGATTCTCGTATTGTATTGTGACATGGACTCTGTTGTGTTATAGTGATCCTATATTCATGTACAGCTCAGTGGGATATTGGATGCTTTCCAGTTAAAATTGTTTAAAGATTATTTTAAAGAGTGGGGAATGAGCAGCAAATTCTAGCTTATTGTAATTTAAATACAGTAGTCTAGCTATGCATGAAGTGCTCTCTCTGTGAATGGAATGAGGAGTGGCACATTCCTTCCAAAATCAGTCTACCGTGCATCTTGCCAGGGCTGTGTCAGGAAACGCTGTTGCTGGAGCAGACTTGTTGGTACCATTTTAAATGTAATTTTTGGAATTTTTTGAACCAAGAGTTCACTTTCTTTCCTTGCGGTGCCCTTCAGCTTGTGCTTCCTCACCTGACAAAGGTGTTGTGGCCAGCCAGAGTATGCCTCCTTTCACATCTCAAATGGAATCTAAATGGGGTTCGTCTTTTCTGTAGAGGTCCTCTTCACTTAAGCCTGGCTCTGGTGATAAACGTACAGTACATGATCACTGCAAAAAATAAAGTCTAAAATACCGGAAACCATAAAGAAAAAGTGAAATCATTCTACTCCCACCACTTTACCGTGGCCATTATTGGTTCTTTGGAGTATTTCCTTTCAGTCATGTCTCTATGGGCAGAGGTATAAAAGACATACCTATGTGTGTAATCAGTGCTTTCGTATTCCACTTTTGTTGAGTTGTATACAAAAGGCATTTCTTTACCTGAAAAAATCAGACAGTGTTGGACAAATGCATGATATAAGTATTTTCAGGCCTCCTTAAATAATTAATGCAAACCCCACATATCCAGATAAAATTGAAAACTAGATGGTGGCAAGTCTTTGAAAAAATAGAAACCCAATCAGCCCTTTACCATATTGGCCTCTCAGTAATGTTTCCTGTGTGCTGTCTTCATGCAGTGACCTCTGCTGTAGCTTGGGGCACAGTCAGGACCAAGAGTAAGTGTTGATTATAGATAGAGGACTGTGTGCAGCTGGCAGCCCGGAAAACATGCCCTTGCCTACCCTCCATGTCAAGGGCCTCGGCTCTTGTGAAGTTGAAGGCATTGGCCTGGCTGGGACCTAGTGGCAGAAGGGAGTAGGTGAGTGAGAGAGATTTTGCAGCTGTTGCAACTCCAGTAGGAGGGGCTGTTGGAAAGGGTTCTCTTGAGCGCAGAATTCTGCATGGTTTCTGACTTCCACTCAGTTTTGTCCCAGCAGCAAAAAGGTACAAATGCTTATTCTTGGGAAAAATCACAGACTTGACCTGATCCTTACGTGAAATTGAGATGCAGTTATCAAGCTACTAGTCATTCCTCAGTCTGAGCAAGCAGGAACAGCAGAAGGTGTGGGCAGTTGCATGGTGTGGCTGCTCTTTGAATGAGTCAAGCTTTGGAGCTGGCTGCAGTGAGTGAGAAAATGTATTTAGAAACCAATATCTGGATACTAAGTGTGCTTATTGCTACCAAGATGTTATTGCTTCTCTATGTCCTTTTAGTAAACAGAGCATATTTTTTCAAGACTCAGAGTTTTCCTTTAATTTCTTCTATCTGTGTATCTTATATTTCTTTGTCTTTTCTCCTAGACCGAAGATGTTGTTTCCTAATAAAACAATACATTTGCTTCCTTGCCTGATCTTTTAATGAACATAAAATAATTTAACAGTTACATAATGTTATAACAGACATGGAGTGACGTTTAAGTTTTCCCTGAAGTTCTTTTTTTCCTTACAATATATCTGTTAAGGATTTATAGTCAGGGTTCTGTGTTCAGAAGTTATATGAAGTAATTATTTTCTCTGTATGGTTTATCAATTTGTTATATAGCCAGGTTCAGTTTCTATTTAGATTCAATTTTAGGGTTTGCTTTTTCTCTTGATTTAATTTAAATTTTGAATGTGTAAGCCATGTACATAGTTTAAAGTCAAAACTATATAAAATGGTATGCATTTTGAACACTACATTATATCCAAGTACTGTCGTGCAGTTTCAGTGACTGCATTTCTGTTTGTTGTTGCTTTAGGCACAGCAGAGCTAAACACGTCTTGGATTAGTGCAGAGAGAACAGAGGAAAACTTCATATGTTTTGTTTGATGTCAAATGGAGATGAAATGGTGTCTGTGGAATGGTCTGTCACTGCTGTTCATCACCTCTGAGTGAGAGACCTACATCTAATCTAATCTTTTATTCAGTCCAGTGGTCTTTCCTCCACTCGGCCCTTCTCTGCCATTCCAGTGTAAGATGATGTTAAAGCAGTTGGGTTCTTGAAGTGTGGTTGTTGGACCAGCAGCAGCAGCAGACACCTGGGAACTTGTTAGAAATGCATTCTCAGGCTGGCCCGTGGCTCACTCGGGAGAGTGTGGTGCTGATAACACCAAGGCCATGGGTTCGGATCCCATATAGGGATGGCCTATTAGCTCACTTCATAGTGTGTGGTGCCGACAACACCGAGACAAGGGTTAAGATCCCCTTACCAGTCATCTTTATATGGTAATTTTTAAAAAAAGAAAGAAAGAAATGCATTCTCAAGTTCTGTCCCAGACACTGCATCAGAAACTCTGGGTGGAGCCCTCCAGGGGATTCTGATGCACCCTCAAATTTGAAAACCATTGCTTTAATGGAACCTTAGGAAAGAGGCCACTTCCTCCTATCTACGAGTGAAGAACTCCAGCTCAGAGACACTAGTACCTCTTGCTCAGGAGTGCATTGCTAGTTAGAAATTGCAGGCCTTAGAACCCAAATCTTTGACTCCCAACTTACTGTACTTGTGTAAATATTAAGTTTCAAACATTGGGTTCTTTTATTATTATTATTTTACTTTAACTTCTTAGTATACATTGTAGTTGACTTTCATGACCCTTTACCCATTCCTCTTCCCCTCTCCCTCCCCCCCATCATATCTGTTCACTTGTCTTAACAAGTTCAAGGAATCAAACATTGGGTTCTGAGTAGGATTGTTGAGTGAGCAAATTTGAAATTTTCCTTAAAGGATAGATAGATCGTGCCCATTTTTCTCCTTTTTAGTTTATTTTTAGCAGATCACTCAGAGCATCTTGGGATGCTTGCTTTTGTACCCAACCACCATGCTGCGAGGAAGCCAAGCAGCCCACTAAAAATCCTAGTATGGAATTTTGATCCCTTCCCACAACTCCTATTGAATTCCTACCTGACAGCTCACACCAACTTGCCAGCCATCTCGAAAGCAGGTCTTCTAGCCTTCAATCAGACTGCTCCAGGTGACATTGTGTGGAGCAGAGATAAGCCATTTCCACCAGGCTCTGACTGAATTTCAGATTCAAGAGCAAAATAAATGATTGTTGTTTAAACTATCAACTTTTGGACTGGTTTATTATGAACAATATCTAAAGGTAAAGAGGTATGAAGCAGCCTGGTGGTTTTTTCTTTTTTGGTTTGGTTTGGGATTTTTTTGGCAGCTGGCCTGTATGAGGATCTGAACCCACAATCTTGGTGTTCTAAGGCTGTGCTCCAACCAACTGAGTTAACTGGCCACCCTGCCTGATGTTTGAAAATAGGACACAAATAAGGACATGTTTATGTATATCTCATTATGCATAACTCAGCTATTAGAAATAGAAACATAAAAATACGGGGCATGTTGAATTTGTGTTGTGGAAGGAAAAAAACTTAGTGTACATGTTATGAAGTTGTACTGTGTGGTCAACCCTGCCTGGGTTAATTATTATTCATGACTTTAATTAAATGTTCTAGATATAAATGTAAATATACTTACATAACAAAGTTTTCTTCCTGTAAAAAGTAAATTTTAATTGAAAAGAAAATACTAATAATCTGCTATTGTGTGTACTCAGGTAGACAATTTCCAAAAGAAATCAATTTATTGTTTTTACTATCAAAGTGGAAACGATATTATTTCAGAAACAAATAAAAAACCCAACCCAATTCTTCTACGGGAGATAAATTCGCATATTCTTGGGATAAAAGTACATAATTCTGACCTGTCATCAATCCCTTGTCTTTCCTCCTAAACACACATTTCTAAGGGAAGCAACCAGCACTTTCTGAAAAAGATAACATTTATTATTTTTTAAAGCTGACAACTTTAATTTCTACAACCCTTAGGAGTGTGCGTGTGTGCGGTGGGGGGGGGGTGCATGATAATTTAAGAGAGAGATTTAGAATGAAGGGAATTGACAGATTCGCCAAGATTATTTCCTGGGCTTGTGGGTTTCTTGAATTTATTTTTTAATCCTTTTGACCCTATTTTAACATGTGGTTGAAAAGCAGAATCTCCATGCAGCACAGGAATTCCTATTCCATAGAGCTTTGGGGCATCGAAGGTTCCTGGGATGGTGACAGCAGGTGACAACTCGCTTCCTCCCGCCCTGCGCTGAGCTGACTCCTGGAAACCCGCGCTTGGGTCCTGAACCCGCGTGTTAAGGGAGGGGCGGGGTGGGGGAGGGGGCCGCGGCCGACGTGGGGTCGCGCACGCGCGGACGGACCGGCAGAGGCGGCGGCGGCTCCGGAGGTGGTGGAGGTGGTGGCTTCTCTTTCCAGGACTCAGGAGCGGCCACAGTGGCAGCCGCGCGGGCAGCGGTCTCGGGAGTCGGAGCTAGAACGGCCGGGCGCGGGGGCGGCGGCTCTGAGGGTGAGTCGGGGCGGGCGCGGGTGCATTGGGGAGAGGCGTGGCGGGGCGCTCGGGTGCGGTGTGCGTGGGTCCGGCTGCGCCGCGTCCCAGTGGCCGGCCCAGGGAAGACCTTGCGGGGTCTATTTATATATGTCCTGGTGTGTGTGTGTGGGGGGGGGGTTGTGTTGGTCTTTTGTGATGCCTGGCGCTTGTGACAGTTGGGAACCGAAGCCCATTTCTCTCTGGTCTCTTCCCTGCAGCCCCCTCCGGCCTCGTTTGAAACCGGATTCTGTCTGTTCTCTGCCTCCCCCGCCCCCCTCCTCTCCTAACGTTTTGATCCCTTTGACCGTTACTATTTCTAACGAAGATAAAGCGCGGCTTCGCGTGTGGGTGTGGGTGTGGGTGTGGGTGTTCGTGTTCTCCCCACGACCAGCCGCAAATGTCCGATTCATCTTCTCTCCATGAAGCTAAGCCCGCCTGAGAAAGACCATCCCGTGGTCGCTGGCTGTTGTTCCTAGTTGCGTGTTTTCAGGATTCTTCGTTTTGTGCTGTGTTTCCTGGAGAGTTTACTCAGATGTTTTTATACGAAAGGAAGTGCTAGGAGTTACCCCCACATGATCTCGCGGTTCGGAAAGATTTTTAGCTCTTCTTAAGTTTTAATCCCTGACCCTTTAAAACGTATGTTTCTGAGTATGTGATGATTCAGCCTGGACCTTGGGAATCTAAATATTTGTCTTTCCTCAGACGGTTTGGATACTCCGTGGCTCTGGAGCTTTGTATGCGGGAGGATGCAGAAGATGAAGGCTTTCATATGTAATGCCTATCCCATGCTGTCTCCCCCAGGACACAGCGCCCTTTCCTCCCAAATCTGGTGTTTCACTGTTATTTCCCGCATAAATAGCTTTACAGTTAAAAGCTGAATATTGCTGGATGTTGTGCACATAAGTTGTTTTGCTTTACGTTTTAGAGATTAGAAAAGTGAGGAGGAAGACAGCAAGATACAGATGACAGAGTCAAAAGTTTTCCTGTTATAAAAGCCCAAACGAGCACTTCCTTTTGCAGTTTTATATGATCTAAGGCTTATCTGCATCGTAATCTGGATTTATGGAGTGACTATATTTGCTTTTATGTCATCAGTGATATTTATGGCCAGGGCATTTCATTTTTATGGAACATGTGAGTTTCATTCATTCTGTGTGGCTGATTTCTGGGACTGTAATTACAACATAGAGTACATAGCTAATACAGCTTAGACAATTCGTGTTGAAGGAACAGTATTTGAACTCATACCTTACTATTTTATGTTTAGAAACTAGGTTTTACTTTGAATATGAAGTAAAAACATTAATTTATATATCTCAGTATCTTTCAAACTATCATTGGAGAGTGGCCCTGTGTTTATAATCCTGAGATTTGTTTATCTTCCCTCTATATTAGATAATTACTGTTTAGGAATTAATTTTAAAATGTTAATTTAGAAGATAACGTTTAAAGAGTTTTAATTCAGGAACTTTTCTTCATTTATATTTTCGAGAAAACACCCAGTTTGTACTTATAACTAATTAAAATTATTTATAGGCTACTTTTTCTTCATAATAATCTGTCGCTCTGGAGTGGTACAATCATTTTTTTTCACACTTTTTCTGTAATTGGGCATTCAAAAAACAAAACCACAAATTCCCTTTGTTTTTGATATTTGAAAAATACATATGAAAACTTTATTTCTAAAAGCTTCTATAGGGGTTATCAGCGGCCTCAGATGAATCTATCATTTGTAGGTGAAGATTTGGATGAGATAAGTCATCTTAGGTTAAGAGTGGTAATACGTTTTTCTTGATTTTGAAACTATCGAAATTATGCTTCCATGTGGGCATTTTTAATAGTATTTTTAGTAGTTCTGTAGTGAGACTAATTTTTACTTTATTCTTCCTCTGGTGCTCTGGAATAGTTTATGAAATTGGGTTTCAGATTATGGTTCACATTACATCATTGGGTAGTCTGTTAAGTAATTGTGTCAGCACAGCGTTTTTAGATTGTTTGAGGATGTAAATGCACATTTATAATGAGAAGAATGTGTAACTTTATAACTAATGGGACACAAAGCTGAAGCTCTAGGCATAGTTTATTAAATTATGGAGTATTAAACTGAAGCTGCAACCTCAGTATAAAAAAACTTTATTTCATTTAAGCTCCTATATATTTGTCATGTAATGGATTGCTTCTGGTTTAAGATGTACACAATGATTCCTCAGTCATTTCACATTTCTTAAACTATTGCTGGCAGCATTTTGCTGTATATGAGAACCTTTCCCTGAGAATTGTTCTTTCTCACTCTCACGCACATGTGCTTTAGTTTAACACAGTTTGAGGTACATACCTACATGGTTTTAAACCTCTGGTAAATTTTAACTGAAAGGAGTAAGGTGAGAAAAACCAATGTTGAATCCTGGAATGAGAATTTAAAGTGAAATAGAAATGAAAAAAAAAAAAAAAAGCAAAAAATATGTTAGGACTTTTAGAGCTAAATGTGAAACGTACCGATATTAAATTTCAGTATTCTATGAAGTGACTTTCGTGCTCATAAAAGATGTCGCAGCTGTGGAGACTGATGCTGTCCATTCGCAGCATAGGTAGAAACGTCTTCAGATTTCCCATCAGTGTGTTTCAGAGCTGTTTGGGGCCGACCTATTTTTGTCTGGCATGGGGGAAGGGAGCCGTAGGGGTTTAGAGGGTGTTGGTGTGCGTGGTGTCTCGGTGAAGGCATTCAGTATTTGCTGTTGACTCTTCACCTCTCTGAGCTTCCTGATTCTTCCATTCCTTTGCAGTGCTTTTTGATTTGTCTTACCGCAAAAATTTCAATCCACTAAAGGTCTGTATTACAAAAATAGCTTTCTTTGGTTTAGAGCAAGCGGTGAGTTAAATGTTTAGTGATGATGATTTTTATCACTGTCAACTAGGCATTCATTTGGACTAAATTATGAAAAACTGTGCTTTAATTGAGGTGTCTTCATTTTACCTATTATTTCTTATTCTTGGTTGTATCAAAAACAGTTTCATTTCAAGTACTAATTTGATTAAGAGTAATCAAGAGTATCGTTTTCAAAAGGAATTTGTTCCATTTATCTATGATTTGTAAAGGTATATTTTGTATTGTTAATGGTACTTCTTAAACCTAGGTAGTTTTGCTTTTTAAGGAAGGAGCGTCTGAGAAGGTAACTTGATAGTGCTCAAAGTGATTATTAGGTGACAGTACCATGGTGAGCACAGGCTCTTCAAAGTCTGGGCATCGATTTTGTCCATTCAGTTCTGGATTTGTGACAACACTCTAAGCTAATTGGGTCATAAGGGCGGTATTCGTAATAATAAAACTGAGAAATTGATTATGATAGAATGACAGTTGAGAGGGGATATCCCTTTTCATTTACTGGAATTTTTGTGTCTGTTATCGAGGTTCTCACAGCTTCTGAGGTATCAAGGTATTGAGAAAATTGAGTTGTAATCAGAGCTGCTTGGGGACCATGAACTCTCAGAGCGAACGGAATTTGAAAGGCTTGAGGGATATTTCACCCAGACTATGAAAGAAATTCTTCAGTGGCTTAATACAGTCAATATCTGTTGTGAAACATGGTTCTTTCATGTATAGTTGGATCAATGTGCATACCATCATATGGTTCAGTTTTTATTTAGAATCATGCAGACCTCTGTGTTCTTCTGTTATTACAAAGGTGACTTAAATCGTTTTACTAGTTTAGAGGATTTTTAACCTTAGCCTAGCCATGAGGATATGTTAATTGGATATGGATGTGGAAATGTTGCCCCATTTCTTTGTTCCTGTTGCTATTCATACTAACCTCTGGCGTTTAGCAAGCTGGCTTAACATTTTCATCATCCCAAAAGGAAACTTCTTACCCATTAAACGTCATTCCCCACTCTAGCCTCACTCCTAGCCCCTGGCAACCACTTCTCAACTTTTATGTCTCTATGGATTTGCCTATTCTGGACATTTGCTATAATTAGAATCATATAGTTTGTGATCCTTTGTGACCGGCTTCTTTCATTTAGCATGATTCAAGGTTCATCCGTGTTGTTGCATGTAGTGACTGTACTTCTTTACTTTTTATGGCTGAGTAATGATCCATTGTGTAGATATACCTACCATGTTTTGTTTATTCATTCATATGTTAGTGGACATTTGAGTTGTTTCCACTTTTTGGCTATTATGAATAATGTTGCTTGGTAATAGCGTTTCCTGTATATGTTTTGGATGTTTTCATTTCTTAAAACATTTAAATGAGTGAAAGGAAAGTTTTGGCCAACTTACCCATTTTATATTGAATTTTACTTTTTCTACTTTGAGGCTCACTTTCTGTACCTTATTGTAGTCCTGTCCACAGCTGAATAAATTATTTTTGATTCTTCAATGCAGGATCTAAAATGTCCACCTAGGCACAAAGAGTTGATGACAGTCCAAGCACTCGTGGAGGAAGTTCTGATGGAGACCAGTGTGAAAGTGTTCAGCAAGAACCAGAAAGAGAGCAAGTTCAGCCCAAGAAAAAGGAGGGAAAAATATCCGGGAAAACAGCTGCTAAATTGTCAACTAGTGCTAAAAGGTACCTCGGCTATTACATTTAACCTCTTCATTTTTGGTGTCAATTTATTGCTTAAATTCTGTTTTTCTATTGCATTTATTCTTTTTTTCTGAGAGATGGGCCATGAAGTTCATGGACTTTTCTTTCCCCTTCAAAATGATCTCTTTGACATGGTTTTAATTGCAGGCAACTTTTGGTATTTAAAGTCAGTTAAACGGCATGACAAATTCATAAAATACATATCCGCAGTGTGTTTGCGTATGTTTATATACTGTGAGGAGAGGCATATGCAAGACATGCATGTGAAAGTATGATGGTTTGATTTATGGTTACTTGATCATAAGTATTTTTCTCTGTTCAGTAACACAGAATAGAGATTAGGAGGAACCTGTGGAAATAGTTATTGAGTTATTGTTTGTTTTCTATTACTCCATGTTGGTTAAGTCAGAAATGCTGGGGGTAGCAACAAATGCATCTTGGTTTCATGACATTATACAGTGGACAGTCTTGATACAGAATGTCTCTTTCCATAGAGAATAGATAGATTTGGAATATAGATATTTGAAAGATTCTCTATTGTTACATCAATCTTTTATGATGATTGGCATTTTAAATGGTCATTGGACTTGGAATCTGCTTTGATATTGTTACATGATAGAGTATCTCTTAGAAAATAATTTGAAAGGTAAATTTAGTTGAGTCTTTCCTGATCCTGTGATTTTATGTTCTTGCTTTGTTTTAATATCTTTTTAATCTCAAATAAGAAATGTAAGTAAAAGCAGTCTGTAACTTTTAGGCATAGCGGAATGTCTGAATGTTGAATGATAGCTTTATATATTATTGGATGATGTATGTTAGGGGAAACTCTTCTCCCAAATATCAGAAACCATTATGGACTAGTAGACTTTGTTTCCCTCTGTCTTAGTCAATTCATAGCATTGGGAAGAACGTTCTTCCAGGCCCCTTGGTGAGAGGTGCTGGAGTGATGGTGAGTGTAAGCATCCCATCCCATGGGACTAGAGTAGTTGATTTTTTCTTCCCAGGGGTGTGTTGCTAATGCTTGATCTCTGTTGAAGGAGTGGTGTGAAAGTTAGATAGCCCTGAACTTTAAACCTCTGAGCGTCTGTACTACAACGTGCTAGAGTATGGGGGAAAGGGTTCAGTTTGCTTTTTGCTATCACACTGCAAGACCAGGGCGACTCAGCTGGCTGACTGCCTGGCCATAACACAAAATGACCTGCTGCTGGGAGATGGGCGTGAGGTGAGGATGGATAAGAAAGTGGGAAGTGGAGAAAATATGCTATTTGGGTGAAAGAAAGGAGGTTTTGGGTGAGGAGTAGGAGACGTTCAAGTACAGGTTGTAGCTCCATGTAGATGAGGAAACTTGAATTCATTCCTCAGCTTCAGATAGCGAGGATTTTTACAGGACCTCTCCAGATCGTCAGAAAAAGGGAATGGGGGGCTGGCCAGGTCTGTGGGGTGTAGGGTTCAGCTTTGCCCGTGCTCTGCTATCCTGTGACTGCTAGTTAACAAGACTTCTGTCTACCTTGGTGAGGCCCTGTCTTTTTCCCTAGCTGGGAGCACCACTACAAAATACCTCAAAATCATGTTTTTAGAATGATATATCATTGCTTTTTTTTTTTTTGGGTGGCTGGCCGGTATGGGGATACAAACCCTTGACCTTGGGGTTATAAGGTTGCTCTTTAACCAGCTGATCTAATTGTCCAGCCCAATTTGGTGGTATATAAAAGACCAAATTCTGCTTATGAAAGAGGGTGCACAGTTAAATGCGTGAATGTGAATTTTTCAAATACGTGGGTCATCTGTCACTTCATTTTGTTACAGTGTATATAGAAAGTACAGGTTATACATTCAAACGTAGTGACAGATTTCATGAGGTAAAAATGTAGAAAGAAGATTTTTATTCACATGAGAAGTCTTTCCCAAATAGTGCCATTTTATGAGATAGTAGCAGTGAAGAGTTGGAACTCTTGAGACAGAATCTGGGTTTGAATCTGCATTCTAGTACTTGGTAGCTCTGTGATCTTGGGTACGTAATTTAAGGTCTCTAAGTCTTAGTTTTCTCTTTGTAAAATGATGATAATAATAATGAAACATAAAATAATAATAAAAGAGCCTTTTCACAGGCTGTTGTGGGGACTAAATGTAATAAATGTAATAAAACACTTATTTCTCATAAACTGAAGCTGTCAATTTTAGACTTTGTGCCGGTTAAAGTCTATGATGATATATTTCAAGTTCCTCTGGTACAGACTTTGGGAAAATGAGGTATATGTTAACCTCAGAGGACTTAGTGCTAGTATTGAGGCTATTGTTAAATTAGAAAAACTCAGATGGTGTAATAAGATACATTTTCTAGTAACTCAGGAAAACTTTGCACATAGGTGCTCAGTTATATGACACGTGCTATAATTGTAGAATGAACAGTTGTTAATTATAGAATTAGTAATTTGGTGTAGAAACATTTTCTTGAAAATTCTCATTTTTGAGGTATTACAGAATAGTGACGTGTGATGTCGAAGATATTTAAGTGAATATTTAAACAGTCGTATAAATTAATTTCTACCTTTTTTAGAGGTAGGAGGGAAGATTGTAAGTACACCTTTGATTCATTTTTGCTTTTCTTTGGCGAGAGTTTGTTTCTTGTTATGGCCTGTTCTCTTTATATGTCTGTATCACTCTTGTTATATTTGCAAGTACATAGTTAAACCATATCTGTGGTGACAAATTTAGATGATTTAGATTAAGTTGACTAGTCAGTTCAATAAGACATCTATTTTGAGATCTTCATTGAATCAATTCTGCTGCCATTTTCACGTGTTGACACATCTGTAAATGTGAATTTTGAATCACATTTATTCCAAGTTAACTTTGCTCAGAGTAGACATTGTGATTTGATTGGATACTCAGTATGATATTGTTCTAGGAATAGTATTTGATTGCAGACTTTAAATTTTTGTCAGGCTGAAAGGTTGATTCTAGTGTGTTCCATTGTGAATTCTTATTGTATAGGCTCATCTAAGTTTGTTTCCACATGAGAATGAAGTAGTACTGTTTATAGATAATTAATGGAGTTTGGATGTGTTGTCCCCTCCAAAACTTATGTGGAAATTTGATCCCCAGCGTGGCAGTGTTGGAAACTGATTGAGTCATGGGGGCGGATCCCTCATGAATGGATTCATGCTCTCCCTGGGGGAGGGGGGAGTAATGAGTGATTTCTCGCTCCATTAGTTCCCACGAAAGCTTGTTGTTTATAAGACCCTGGCACCTCCTCTCTGTCTCTCTTGCTTGCTCTCACCATGTGATCTGCTTGTACCCGCCAGCTGCCTGCCACTTTCTGCCATGAGTAGAAGCAGCCTGAGGCACGTGCCAGATGCAGGTGTCCCAGACTCGTAAGCCAAATAAACCTCTTTTCCTTATAAATTACCTAGTCTCGGGTATTTCTGTTATAGCAACACAAAACGGACTAATAACAGTAATCTTTGGTGATTACTGTGTTTTCTTGATTCTAAACATACATTTTAAAACTTTTTAATGTTTTTGAAATCGGGATGCATCTTTGCATAATTGATGGTGTGTCTTCGAATCACAGATATATAACATATATCACTGTTCAGAATTAAACTCTAGGCTTATTATTTGCAATGGCACTGTGTATCCTAGAGACTGTTTTGACATTTAAAAAAGTTAATAATTAGTTGCATGATGCTTTCTTGAGAATAATAAGTTCATTTTGGAAGGTTTTGGCCAATTGATTGAACTGGTTAGAGTAGATTCAATTCAACTAGTTCTTAGGTGATTGAGGAATGCAGTCCATACAGGAATATAGAAAGTAATCTAGATGGGATGTAGGGTTTAAAAAAACAAAAACTGCTAAGAAATCAACTTTGTGAATCTCCATGTCTACATAGTCATGTTCTACTTGGCTCTGAGTGAGTTATTGAATTTTCTTTAACCGAAGTTATGTGTTTTAAATATGTCAGTACATATCATATGCACTGCTTCATTTTTCTGAACCATTAATCCAATATGTTGATATTAAAATGAGTGCTTCAGATCTTCTTCATTCTGTATAATTTCAGTACCATATTTTTCAGTTTAGTCTGAATGAATCATGGTTGTTATTATCACCCCTGGCTCCCCTCCGCCCCCCCTTCATTTAGCAGATAAAAGTCCTGGACAGTTAAGGTATTAGGTGAAGTCAAACAAACTGAAATTTAGTGTATATTTTTTGCTCCTGACTTGTCTCAGTAGCTATGTGCAGATGCTGACTTCTGTATCATAATAACCTAAGAAGTAACATGGCCTGATGGACATTGGATATTCAGGCAGTTGTCTAGTTGATTTACGTCTAAAATACATCTGTCTTAAAAGTTCTGATAAGAGAGAGGTCTTTTTGTTTGTTTCACTTAGCAAGACAATTGCCTATGCAATTCCCTATGCAGCCGCTGCCCCTTTCCAGCCTCTGCCCCTTTCCAGCCGCTGCCTGTGCGCACCCGCTCCCGAAGCAGCCGCTGCCCCGCTGCAGCCGCTGCATGCACGCTCCCGCTCCCGATCGCGCTGCAGCCTCTGCCTGGCTCGAGCTGCTGCCCTGGCGCTCCCGATCCCGCTGCAGCCTCTGCCACTCTCCCGCCACTGCCCCTCTCCCACCCCTGCCCCCACGCTCACGCTCCCGCTCCCGCCTCCCCCTTTGCCCAGCTCCAGCTGTTGCCCGCGCCCTCCTGCTCCCGCTCCAGCCTCTGCTCGGCTAGAGCTGCTGCCCGCTTGCTCCCGATCCCGCTGCAGCTTTTGCCCTGCTGGAGCCGCTGCCCGTGCTCACTATCCCGCTGCAGCCCCTGCCTCGCTCCAGCGACTGCCCGCACGCTCCTGATCGCGCTGCAGCCTCTGCCCGGCTGGAGCCACTGACCCTGCGCTCCGATCCCGCTGCAGCCTCTGTCGCGCTTGAGCCGCTGCCTGCGCGCTCCCGATCACGCTGCAGCCTCTGCCCTGCTCGAGCCACTGCCTGCGCGCTCCCGATCCCGCTGCAGCCTCTGCCACTCTCCCGCCATTGCCCCTCTCCCGCCCCTGCCCCCACGCTCACGCTCCCGCTCCCGCCTCCGCCTTTGCCCAGCTCCAGCTGTTGCCCGCGCCCTCCTGCTCCCGCTCCAGCCTCTGCTCCGCTAGAGCTGCTGCCCACTTGCTCCTGATCCCGCTGCAGCTTTTGCCCTGCTGGAGCGAAGGCCCGCGCTCACGATCCTGCTGCAGCTTCTGCCCCGCTCCAACAGCTGCCTGCACGCTCCTGATCTGGCTGCAGCCTCTGCCCTGCTCTAGGCGCTGCCCGCGTGTTCCCGATCCCGCCGCAGCCTCTGCCCCGCTCGAGCTTCTGCCCGCACGCTAGCGCTCCAGCTCCCGCCGCAGTCTTTGCCCAGCTCGAGCTGTTTCCCACCCCCTCCTGCTCCCGTCCCACCGCAGCCTTTGCCCAGCTCCAGCTGTTGCCCACGCCCTCCCGCTCCCGCTGCAGCCTCTGCCCTGCTGCAGCCGCTGCCCTGGCTCTCCCGATCACGCTGCAGCCTCTGCCTGGCTGGAGCTGCTGCCCTGGCGCTCCCGATCCTGCTGCAGCCTCTGCCCCTCTCCCGCCGCTGCCCCCACACTCACGCTCCAGCTCCCGCCTCCGCCTTGGCCCAGCTCCAGCTGTTGCCCGAGCCCTCCTGCTCCCGCTCCAGCCTCTGCTCCGCTAGAGCTGCTGCCCGCTTGCTCCCGATCCCGCTGCAGCTTTTGCCCTCCTGGAGCCGCTGCCCGTGCTCACGATCCCACTGCAGCCCCTGCCTCGCTCCAGCGGCTGCCCGCACGCTCCCGATCTCGCTGCAGCCTCTGCCCGCCTGGAGCCGCTGCCCGCGCGCTCCAGAACCCGCTGCAGCCTCTGCCTCACTGGAGCCACTGCCCGCGCGCTCCCGATCTCGCTGCAGCCTCTGCCCTGCTCGAGCCGCTGCCTGCGCGCTCCCGATCCTGCTGCAGCCTCTGCCCGGCTGGAGCCGCTGCCCGTGTGCTCCCGCTCCCCCTGCAGGCTCTGCCCGGCTCGAGCTGATCCCCACCCGCTCCTGATCCCACAGCAGCCTCTGCCCCGCTCGAGCCGCTGCCTGCGCGTTCCCGATCCCGCCGCAACCTCTGCCCCGCTCGAGCTTCTGCCCGCACGCTAGCGCTCCAGCTCACGCAGCAGTCTTTGCCCAGCTCCAGCTGTTTCCCACTCCCTCCTGCTCCCGCCCCACCGCAGCCTTTGCCCAGCTCCAGCTGTTGCCCACGCCCTCCCGCTCCCGCTGCAGCCTCTGCCCCGCTAGAGCCGCTGCCCGCCCACTCCCGATCTAGCTGCAGCCTCTGCCCCTCTCGAGCCTCTGCCCCTCTCCCGCCGCTGCCCCGACGCTCACGCTCCCGCTCCCGCCTCCGCCTTTGCCCAGCTCCAGCTGTTGCCTGCGCCCTCCTGCTCCCGCTCCAGCCTCTGTCCCGCTCGATCCGCTGCCTGCGCGCTCCCGATCCCCCTGCAGGCTCTGCCCGGCTCCGGCCGCTGCCCGCCCGCTCCTGATCCCGCTGCAGCCTCTGCCCCGCTTGAGCCGCTGCCCGCGTGCTCCCGCTCCCGCCACAGCCTCTCCCCAGCCAGTGCACCTAAAAGGAGGGCGGAGGTTCTGGATCCCAGGGAAAGAGAGCGAGAAAGCGGAATGACACGGGGTCTTGAGGCTGCACTTTCCTGTCCCTCAGCTCAGGTCCCGTTGCGCTGTCCGAACACCTGTGTTTAAATCTGCTCTGATATCTAGAAACCTGCAGACCTCTATTTCCATGTCAGGGTAGAGAGGACCGTCTCATTCTTTTTTAAAGCTGCATCCATTATGATTTTACCATCATGTATTTACCCCGTGCCCCACGGGTGGACACTCAGGTTGTGTCCAGGTTGTGCTGTCCTACACAATGCTGCAGTGAGCATCCTGGTGTCCTTCAGAGATTTCTCTGGGTTTGGGCCTAGAGGTGACACTGATGGGACAAAGAATATCCACATGGAAAATACTGAAAGATAGGACCAGATTATCTTCCAAAGGCTGCAGTTTTATTGCTACCAAGAGTATGTGAGGCAATTTTAAATTGAGTTGAATTGTGGATGTGTTGAGTCTAATCAAAATTCTAGTGTTGGTCTCTTCATTGTCTGAGGTATTGCGTCAGGCCTCTGGAGACAGGTGCGTGCATGAGATGACTCCTGGCTTCCAGCTGTCTACACCATGTGTAACATGGCTGTCGGATGACTCTGGCGGCCTGCGGTCCCACAGTCAACTTTGTCATTCTCTTCTCCCCATTAAAATACAGATTGAGTACCCCTTATCCAAAATGCTTGGAAAGTATTTTGGATTTAGGATGTTTTCAGATTTGGGAATATTTGGAGAATACATTTGCAGAATGCTCCAATGAGCATTTCCTTTGAGTGTCATGTTAGCACTCAAAAAGTTTAGGAGTTTGGATTTTTGGATTAGAGACTCTTAACCTGTATATAAATATCCCAGACATTCTGTTTTCTACTATTCTTGGAGTTTCAGGTCCTCAAAGGAGCACAAAAATATTTTGCCAAACCACAGTTCTAATTTGTGATGTTTAAGATGTGGCTTTTGTATTTGCAAACTCGAATTGTTGTGCCGGACGCTCCAGCCTTGCCACCCAGCAAAAGGCCCCATGGAAGATTCTGCCAAAGAAATGCCAGATGGGCCAAGGCATCCAAGGTCTCAGGTGACTGGCCAGGGCAGCTCCAGTTGGCCGAGTTGTGCTAAGAGAGGGTCGCCTGGTGGGCGAGAGCCTGCCCATGCTACCCGAAGGGACAAGCAGTGTGAGTTAACATTTATTTATCGAGCTATGAGTATCAACGGGGAAGCGTGTTATACGCTTTACAAGGATCAACCAAGAGACAGGACTTGTTGCTTATCTACCTGAGGGCTGAGAAACTAGGATGCAGAGACTGGATGTGGGCTGCATAGCAAAGGCAATACTTACCCAAAGGAGTCAACGTATGATGGTGGCATTTCAGGACATAACTGAGTTCCCTGGAGTCAGCCTGAGGCCCTGCTCTGGGTGGTGGTGGCCAGTGTCCCTCCCCACCCTCTGGGCCTCCCATCTTACCTCCTAGCACCCTGTCTCTCTGAGCCTAAATGCCAGGGACCAAACCAGGAGGCTGGCAGCCAGCCTGGTCCACACCATGGGCCCCTCCTCCAAGGTCCCAAATGCTTCCTTGCACTTTCTGGACAAGCATGGAGCAGTTAGCTTCCAACCCTCGTACAAACACTGATGATCACAGCCCCATGTGGGGAGGGAGGCCGGTGTGTGCCGTGAGATGACCCCGCCCAGCCCCTGACCCCTGCCCACATTGATGCCGCATTTAGAGAAGAGATGGCCTGACCCCTCACCCACACCAAGGGTACCAAGGAGTCAAGTGTTGAGGTTAGAGGCGGGGATATCAGGGAGGTGAGCTGAGACCAGAGGGTGAGGTGAGATGCCCTCGTTCACATCAAGCCAGAGGAAGAGGGCTTTAAAGAGAGCTTTAGGCTTTGAGGTGTCCTCCGCAGGTGGAGAAATCCAGTGGACTGATGCCTCACCCCCACCCCCACCCCAAAGTCTAGAGGGCAAGAGACAGGCTGGCTGCTTTGATGGCGGAGCTGAGGAGAGGGCCGACGGCCCAGGTGAGGGCCTCGTGTGAGAGAGTCGGCGTGGAATCTCACAGGCCCAGTCCCAGGAGGCAGCCTGGGCAGTGAACAGACGCAGGCCAAGAGAAGGTGGGGCTGCCGCTACCCGTCAGGGGCTCCTTGGTTCTCTGAGGCCCACACAAAATATTCTAGTCAGGGGGACAGTGGGGACCATGTCCGGGCTCTGAAGACCCTTGGAGATGCCGATGAGAGAAAGAGGCGTAGCTTTCAACCTCCGCCAAGCCCAGAGCACAGTTCAGCTGGAGGCTGACCACGCCTGCTGCCCGGCCGAGGCTTCCCACCCCACCAGGCCGGGGCAGCAGGAGCGGCCTCCACTTCAAAGCAGGGGACTTGACGATGACGTCAGGCCCTTTTTATTGTTGGGCCTGGACGTGAGCCGAGCGGTGCTGTGTGACGTGAAGTGGTGGAGACCACGGGTATTTCCCTACCAAGAAGCAGCCTGGGCCTGTCAGGTTTCCATCTGGCCGTGGGAGGACTGGCCAGCAGAAGAGGTTTCAAGGGCCAGAGGTGGACACAAATAAAGCTGCTTTAAGTGGTTTCCAGTTCCACAGCTGTGCTGGCTCAGTGTCCTGGTGACATCCCTGAGTTCTGTGGCAACCAGAGGAGGGCTTTGGGGGGGCAACAGGTGTTTATTGACCTTCTTTAAAGAGCGGGCACCACATGCATGGTGAGACGCACCCCCCTCCCAGAGGGGCCTTGGTCTCAGGCAGGGGCTCTTGGTGGGGCAGGGCCCAAACCCCGAGGGGGAATTTCTCTGTCTCTGCCCCTCAGCCAGGCCCAAGAGTAGAAAGGGCCTGAGGGAAAGGTACGGAAGAGCTCCACCTGCCGGCTTGGGGTCCTGGGGAGGAGGGATTGAACTTGGGCCTGGAGTGGAGGGGGTCATGAGGAAGGTCCAGGAGACCCCAAGACTTGTGGGTGGGGCTTGCCAAGCCCCTCCCCTGCCTGGGATGAGAGTAAGAGACCCTGGTCAGCTAACGCGTCTCATCACCGCCGCCTCCAGTGTGAAGTGCTCAGTAACTGCAACATAAGGAAACGCAGCCTTCATCCAGACTTGAAACGATTCCTTCCCTTTCCACTTCCAAACTGCCCTGCCCTCGGGCTCCTGCCACCGTGGGAGGAAAAGCACAGTTCCAACCCATCAGGCTCAAGCTCGTAGCTAACAGGGCAGGCACTCCTGCAGCCTTCCGCCCCTTTTCTGGGTCTGATAGCTGCCAGAGACTCTTGCAAAACTGACTCTCTCTTGGGGAGTTTGCTAATGGCCACGTGCCCACAGCACGGCCACCGCTGAGGCCCATGCAAGGAGCCAACTCAGGCGTCCTCGGTCCCCATTCCCTCCTGCCTGGGGAAGGACCCAGTGGCAGAGGGGGGTCGTGGCAGCGGGCAGGAACATTCACATCTGTGTTGCATGAGGGGAACCCTCCAGGTTGGCTGCTGCAGTGGGAGGTTCCCAAGGCCCCGGGGCCTGGGGGGCCCAGTGGGCAGGGCAGTCGTCCTGACCTGTTTGGTTGCACAGCTTGTTAACTTCGAAGAAAGCACCTCTGAGCAGTGGGAGGGTGACTCACCAGAGGGCAGCACTGGTTTGGGGGTGGGCTTCTCTGGTCCTACCTTTTCAGTTCACACAGTAAGGAAGGCCAGGCCTGTCCTGGGCAGTGTGATCAGCAAGTCTCCAAGCTGACGTATGAAACATGGGTGTGTCATCGGTTGGGGTGCATCTTGACCGCCATGCTCGCTTTGGGATGAAAGGAACAGGCTTTATGTCCCGGCTTTGTCACTTTCTAGCCTGTGACTTGGGCAAACCCTTTTACTTTTCTGGGTCTCACTGTCATCATCCATAGAGTGAGATAAAGACACCTTCCTCCCAAGTCCACCGTGAAGACTCAAAACGCTCAGCGCGTCCCTGCTCCTGGAAGTGTGCTGGGAGCCAAAGGAGCAGGGCTGTCCTGGCCTTGAAAGGCCGAGGGGCTCCTGGGGAGCTGTGCCCTGACCTGAGGCTTGCCCCCCCTTTCCCCAGGGGGCAGGGTGGGCTGGGAGCTTGGGCCAGACACCTGGGCAGCTGCCTCCCCTCTGGAACAGTCCTCATTTTATTCCCCTGGGGTCCTGAAAGTTGGAACTAACTGGCTGGCTAAAAAAACAAAAAAGAAAAGGCAAAGGGCGAGCAAGCGCTTTGTGCGTGCTGCAAGGCAGGGTGTGTCTCAGGGATCTGTTTCCATGGGAACCAGCGGCACAGGCTGGCTCCTATGGGCACCAAAAAGAGAAACTTGGCAGAGGTTTCAGGCACCTGAAGTGGGATTCATGCCAGGGATACAAGGATGGTTCAACATATGAAAGTCAATAAGGGTGATACAATAAAATGTAACGGTCATGTGGCCAGTATGAATCTGGCCATCACAGCTTGGGTATGAACGGTGACAATCAGCCTTGCATCCCGTGAATATTCATAACCAATAAAATTGGGGGGGAAAAAGAATAAATGGGTACAGGAGATCTTATTGGTGTGGTGAAAATGTTCTAAAACTGATTTGTGGTGATGGCTGCACAACTTGATGAACTTACTAGAACTCATTGAATTGCATACCTGAAATGGGTGGATTACAAGGTATCTAAAATATTCCTCAATAAAGTGTTTTTTAAACAAAGAGCATTTCACTGACATCCAGCAGATCCCGAAATACAACACACTTCTGCCACTAAATAGCTAAACAGCCCTGGACAAGTAGTGCACTTACTGTAGACCTTTGCTTCATTACCTATAAAGAAAGCGTTGGGCCAGCTGAAGCCCAGAGTGTCTCAGGCCTCTTCCCATTGCCACATTCTACGGCTATTTTGGCAAAGTTAGTCCAAAGAAAACACTTTTGTTCCTTGGCAGATATCTAAGGAAGGATGCTCCTCTGAAAGAAATTAAAATCGCAAAATTTCCTTTAAAAAATTGCCAAAGGAAAAGTTGATCTCCTAGAAGTAGCAGAATAGTGGTCACTAGAGGCTGGGAAGGGTAGGGCGAGGAGGGGAAAGGCAGAGGTTACAGATACAAAGTTGCAGCTGGACAGGAGGAACTATTTGTACTGATCTACAGCTTTGTAAGGTGGCTAGAGTCAGCACGCATTTATTAGATAATTTCAAATAGCTAAAAGAGAGGATTTTGAATTTTCCCAGCACAAAGAAATGACAAATATTTGAGTGATGAGTATGCTGATTACCCAGATTTGATCATTATAAACATGGATTCAAATCCAGCGGTGGCCCGGCCAAAACCAAGCCGAGGTGGGGGTGGCTAGGACAGCGTGTGTCACAGGCTGGCGCGGGGCAGGCTCCGGAACCGCGTGGCGGAAGTGACGTCACAAAGGGGCCTGGTTACCATGGTGCGCGGTGGGGGACGCTTGAGGCCGGTGGGCGCCAGTGCTCCCCGGCTCCCCTCAAGGCCGGCTGCGCTGTGTCTGCTGCTGTCGCCGGGGCCGGTTCGCGTTCCCGACAGAACGCAGAGCTGTCTCAGCTGCTGGTGGTGGCCCGGCCAGGCCGTGGCTACTGTGGCCACAGCCGGAGCAGCCTCGGCGCCATGGAGGTGCCCGGGGCTGCCCCTCAGCCGTACTTGGGGTTGGTCCTGGGAAAGCTGTGCAGGACTGTGGCAGCATTGCCTGAAGACCTGAGACCGGGCCCTGGTTTTCCGTGGGAACTGGTGACATGTGCGGCTCTTACTGGATTTTTGATTCTCTTGTTTTTGTGGAGAAGTGTTCGATCGGTGAGAAGCCGGCTTTATGTAAGAAGAGAGAAAAAGCTTGCTGAAAAGCTTTCTGGACTAATTGAAGAAAAATGTAAACTACTTGACAAACTTTGCGTTGTTCAAGAGGAGTATGAAGGCTTGGAGTCAGCTGTGAAGGATGCCAGCTTTGAGAAGGGGTCAACAGAAGCACAAAGCTTGGAGGCAACCTATGAAAAGCTGAGCAGCTCCAAATCTAAACTTGAGGATGAAATAGTCTTTCTAGCAAAAGAATTAAAGGAACAGAAATCTAAACATTGTGAGCAAGATGAATTGATGGCGGATATTTCAAAAAGGATACAGTCCCTAGAAGATGAATCGAAATCCATCCAGTCACAAGTAGCTGAAGCCAAACTAATCTGCAAAATATTTCAAATGAATGAAGAACGTCTGAAGGTGGCAATAAAAGACGCCTTGAATGAAAATTCCCAACTTCAGGAAAGCCAGAAACAGCTTTTACAAGAAGCGGAAGTATTGAAAGAACAAGTGAGTGAACTTAATAAACAGAAAATAATATTTGAAAACTCCAAAGTCCAGGCAGAACGAGTTCTGAGTGATAAAGAAAATCACATCAAGTCTCTGGCTGAACGCTTGCTCAAGATGACAGACTGGGCTGCTGTGCTTAGAGAAGACATGATGGCTGATGACTTGGAATTGGAGATGAAGAGCGAATCACAAAATGGTGCTCGCTTAGATGATCCGCCAGAAGGAGCTTTGAAGAAACTGATTCACACTGCTAAGTTAAATGCTTCTTTCAAAACCCTAGAAGGAGAAAGAAACCAAATTTACACTGAGTTGTCTGAAGTAGATAAAACAAAGGAAGAGCTTATAGAGCATATTACAAATCTCCAGACTGAACAAGCATCTTTACAGTCAGAAAACACACAGTTGGAAAGTGAAAATCAGAAGCTTCGGCAGAAACTTAAAGGAATGACTGAACTGTATCAAGAAAATGGAATGAAACTCCACAGGAAGTTAATAGCAGAGGAAAAGGACCGGTTAGAGAAGGAGGAGAAACTTTCCAAAGTAGAAGAGAAGATGAGCCATGCAGCTGAGGAACTGGAGACCTACAGAAGGAGAGCCAGAGATGCAGAAGAAGAATTGGAGAGAAGCGTTCGTTCTTATCAAGGGCAGATGACTTCCTATGAGAAAGAAGCGCATGGCAGCTGGGTGGCAGCTGAGACTGCTGAAAGACACCTCAGGTATTTAAGGAAAGTAAATGTTTCCAAGAGACAAAAATTAGCTGAAAAAGAGTTTAAATTTGAACTTTTCAAAAAAGATCCATATGTAGTTGATGTTCCAAAGACAGCATTTGGCGGAGAGCATTCCCCATGTGGTGCCTCACCAGTGGGTCGACCTTCATCCGAAACGAGAGCTTTTCTCTCTCCACTCAGACTCGCACCTTTGACTCCAGGGCGAGGAGGAGGAAGAGGCTCAAGAGGCCCAGAGAATACTCTGGATCACCAGATGACCAATGAAAGAGGAGAATCGGGCTGTGATAGGTTAACCGATTCTCATGGAGCACCATGTGGGTACCTGTCACCTCCGTGGGAACAGCACCGGAGGATGAGGATCCCTCCACCAGGCCACCCATGTTCTGATCCAGCTCTTCTTCCACAAAGGCAAGACGGATTTGATCCTGATCCTGGTGGACCGTCTGGCCCAGCAGAGCTCAGAAGTTTTAACCTGGCTTCTTTGGATAAAGTGGATGGGCCAAAGCCCTCACAAACGGAATCCAGCAGAAATGATACCAAAGACGACCTTGGTAATGTAAATGTGCCTCATTCATCTGTGCCTGCTGAAAGGGAAGCAAGTGGCCCTGGCTTTGCTCCTCCACCTTTTCCTGCAATCAGAGGTCCATTGTTTCCAGTGGATAGGAGGGGTCCATTCATGAGAAGAGAACCTCCTTTTCCTCCACCTCCTCCAGGAAGCATGTATGGAGCTCCTCAAAATTATTATCTCCCAAGGGATTTCCCTGTGCAGCCACCACCTCCATCTGGGTTCCTGTCACCTCCGTGGGAACAACACCGAAGGATGATGATTCCTCCACCAGGCCACCCATGTTCTGATCCAGCTCTTCTTCCACAAAGGCAAGACGGCTTTGATCCTAATCCTGGTGGACCGTCTGGCCCAGCAGAACTGAGAAGTTTTCACCTGGCTTCTTTGGATAAAGTGGATGGGCCAAAGCCCTCACAAACGGAATCCAGCAGAAATGATACCAAAGACGACCTTGGTAATGTAAATGTGCCTCATTCATCTGTGCCTGCTGAAAGGGAAGCAAGTGGCCCTGGCTTTGCTCCTCCACCTTTTCCTGCAATCAGAGGTCCATTGTTTCCAGTGGATAGGAGGGGTCCATTCATGAGAAGAGAACCTCCTTTTCCTCCACCTCCTCCAGGAAGCATGTATGGAGCTCCTCAAAATTATTTTCTACCAAGGGATTTCTCTGTCCAGCCACCACCTCCATTTGCAATGAGAAATGTCTATTCACTGAGGGGATTTCCTCCTTATGTTCCTCTAGGAGCTGGATTGTCACCTCCACCCCCACATTCTGAAAGTAGGGGTGAGTTCCCTTCAGGGTCGATTCCGTGCTCAAATGAGCCTGCTCCTGAAATCCAGAAGCACAGCAAGAAACCTGATGATATTTTTGGTCTCTCTTCATAAATAGTTTTGACTTATCTTTCATTTTCAGTTTAAGTAACTACAATTTTTGCTCAAATTGAAGCTTAATGGAATTATAATTCTCAGGATACTATTTTGTAAATAAAGATGATTTAAATATGAATTTCGTGAGTAAATTATTTCCATTTTATTTTATCCTAGATTGTATAATTATTTTAATTTGATTAACTAACCCACTATTACATAAACAATAATGGGAAATTTATTTAGGTTATCTTGCAGTTGGGGATGTTTTAAACTCCAAGGGCTGTGTCTTTATGCCAAGAACTGTATTTACTACGGTTGTAGACAAATGTGAAAGTAACTTTATGCTTAATTAAATTTTCATTGATTTAAAGACTTGCTTGGTATTGATAATAATAATAAAATCAGCTAGGTTTTTAATTAAAAAAATCACAATGTACCCCATAAATATGTACAGTTATTAGGTGTCCGTTAAAAATAATAATAATCTTTTAAAATTACCAAAAGAAATTGTGGATCTAAGACCCTTCAAGACCCTCTATTTATAAAAACTTGCTGTCGATGGATATTTTTATGCTCTTAAAACATGAAATCTAAGCCTCTGTCCATGCTGCAATGAAAAAGTCTGTGGTGAGAAGATATGATAAGAAGATGAAGCATATTATTAACCAGTGTTTGTGTGTTTCATAGACCTTTACTATCTAGAAAGAAACCTGTAAGGAGGGTATAATGATGCTTCTATGGTTCTAATTTAAATTTTTTATGAATAGAAAACAGTGAGCACTGTATACAGGTAAAAAGCCATATAACATCCTGCATATATGGGTATCTGAGAACTTCAAAATGTTTGTGGAAAAATAGAATTGAAAGATAATATGAATCTTCCCTGAGCTTTGTGAAGTGCCGCCGTACATGGAGATGTGTGTATTATATAATTATGCATGTGTGTGTGTAATTGACAGTTAACGTTTTTCTGATGATAAAAATAATACATTACTGCTAAGTTTTGCTTGAAATATCTGAAGAATATGCACCAGTCAATCTTTAGGTTAAAATTAAGGATGATTTCCATGTGACCGCAACGTTAAGAACTTTAATCCTTGGGGGAAAAAAAATCATTCAACTCTATAGCGCCTATATGGGTGGTATGCATTAACAAAATAAATGAGATTTTCTTCTCAGTTTTTGCAAAAAAAAAAAATTCTTTTTTTGTAAAATAGGGGAAATTCTCTAGAAAATTCTTTGATATTTCTTATCTAGAAAATAATTTGGTAAGTCTCATATTTATGCCTTAGAAAAAAGACAGTATGTGGCATTACACTCTGGTGCTTTGTACTCTGTCAGTGCAGCTAAGCTGGGAATTAATTACATTTTCCACAGTTTCCTTCCGTCTCTTCTTCCAGATTAGAATTGGCCAAGAAAGAAACTTGCAGAATATTGGAAACTGGAAATGAGGCAGTGGCCATAACCATCTGCAGATCTTTTCTCAGGCAGATTCAGAGACAGACAGAAGAAGAGGCCGGGCCCATGTGGGTAAAAACCTCCAGCCGCGTCTGTGAAGTGACGTATCCCGAGGTTGTCCTGAGGGGAGTGCTTCCGTTTTTCTTTGTTCACGGGTGTTCTCCTCAAACCAAAGCCATTTTTCTGGAAATTTTCTTCTCTAAAGCTTCTTGGCCTTTAAAAACCTAGTATTTGTCAGTTGAGTTTTGGTGCAGCATCAAAGACCCTCCACAGTCATCTGAAGTGGCTGCTGAAGCACTTCTTCTGCAGTTAGTGTCTCTGTGAAGCTCAACTTGCTTCACATTCTTCCACCAAAGCAACGTGTTGCCACAGATTCCTGCAGCAGCAGGTAGGAGAGTCCAGCTGCTTCTGAGGAGCGTCAGCGCTGCAGCGGCCTCCTCAGCGCTCCAGCGCTCCCGCTCAGCTGCAGCCTCTGCCCCGCTAGAGCCGCTGCCCGCGTGCTCCCGATCTCACTGCAGCGTCGGCCCATTGGAGCTGCTGCCGCCAGCTCCCGCTCCCTATGCAGCCCCCCTTTCCAGCCTCTGCCCCTTTCCAGCCGCTGCCCCGCTGCAGCCGCTGCATGCACGCTCCCGCTCCTGCTCCCGCTGCAGCCTCTGCCCCGTTCGAGCTGCTGCCGTGCGCTCCCGATCGCGCTGCAGCCTCTGCCTGGCTCGAGCCGCTGCCCTGGCGCTCCCGATCCCGCTGCAGCCTCTGCCCTGTTTGAGTCGCTGCCCGCGCCCTCCCGATCCCGCTGCAGCCCGTGCCCCTCTCGAGCTTCTGCCCCTCTCGAGCAGCTTCCCCCCCGCTCACGCGCCCGCTCCCGCCTCCGCCTTTGCCCAGCTCCAGCTATTGCCCGCGCCCTCCTGCTCCGGCTCCAGCCTCTGCTCCGCTACAGCTGCTGCCCGCTTGCTTCCGATCCCGCTGCAGCGTTTGCCCTGCTGGAGCCGCTGCCCGCGCTCACGATCCCGCTGCAGCCTCTGCCTCTCTAGAGCGGCTGCCCGCGCGCTCCCGCTCAGGCTGCAGCCTCTGCCCAGCTGGAGCCACTGCCCGCGCGTTCCCGATCCCGCTGCAGCCTCTGCCCCGCTCGAGCAGCTGCCCGCACGCTCCCGATCTGGCTGCAGCCTCTGCACCGCTTGAGCCGCTGCCCCCGCGCTCCCGATCTGGCTGCAGCCTCTGCCCTGCTCGAGCCGCTGCCTGCGCGCTCCCGATCCCGCTGCAGCCTCTGCCTGGCTGGAGCCGCCGCCCGTGCGCTCCCGCTCCCCCTGCAGGCTCTGCCCGGCTCGAGCCGCTGCCCACCCGCTCCTGATCCCGCAGCAGCCTCTGCCCCGCTCGAGCCGCTGCCTGCGCGCTCCCGATCGCGCTGCAGCCTCTGCCCCGCTCGAGCTTCTGCCCGCACGCTAGCGCTCCAGCTCCCGCTGCAGTCTTTGCCCAGCTCGAGCTGTTTCCCACCCCCTCCTGCTCCCGCCCCACCGCAGCCTTTGCCCAGCTCCAGCTGTTGCCCACGCCCTCCCGCTCCCGCTGCATCCTCTGCCCTGCTGCAGCCGCTGCCCTGGCTCTCCCGATCACGCTGCAGCCTCTGCCCCTCTCGAGCCTCTGCCCCTCTCCCGCCGCTGCCCCCACACTCACGCTCCCGCTCCCGCCTCCGCCTTGGCCCAGCTCCAGCTGTTGCCCGAGCCCTCCTGCTCCCGCTCCAGCCTCTGCTCCGCTAGAGCTGCTGCCCGCTTGCTCCCGATCCCGCTGCAGCTTTTGCCCTGCTGGAGCCGCTGCCCGTGCTCACGATCCCACTGCAGCCCCTGCCTCACTCCAGCGGCTGCCCGCACGCTCCCGATCTCGCTGCAGCCTCTGCCCGCCTGGAGCCGCTGCCCGCGCGCTCCCGATCTGGCTGCAGCCTCTGCCCTGCTCGAGCCGCTGCCTGCGCGCTCCCGATCCCGCTGCAGCCTCTGCCTGGCTGGAGCCGCCGCCCGTGCGCTCCCGCTCCCCCTGCAGGCTCTGCCGGGCTCGAGCCGCTCCCCACCCGCTCCTGATCCCACAGCAGCCTCTGCCCCGCTCGAGCCGCTGCCTGCGCGCTCCCGATCACGCTGCAGCCTCTGCACCGCTCGAGGCGCTGCCTGCGCGTTCCCGATCCCGCCGCAACCTCTGCCCCGCTGGAGCTTCTGCCCGCACGCTAGCGCTCCAGCTCACGCAGCAGTCTTTGCCCAGCTCCAGCTGTTTCCCACTCCCTCCTGCTCCCGCCCCACCGCAGCCTTTGCCCAGCTCCAGCTGTTGCCCACGCCCTCCCGCTCCCGCTGCAGCCTCTGCCCGGCTAGAGCCGCTGCCCGCCCACTCCCGATCTAGCTGCAGCCTCTGCCCCTCTCGAGCCTCTGCCCCTCTCCCGCCGCTGCCCCGACGCTCACGCTCCCGCTCCCGCCTCCGCCTTTGCCCAGCTCCAGCTGTTGCCTGCGCCCTCCTGCTCCCGCTCCAGCCTCTGTCCCGCTCGATCCGCTGCCTGCGCGCTCCCGATCCCCCTGCAGGCTCTGCCCGGCTCAGGCCGCTGCCCGCCCGCTCCTGATCCCGCTGCAGCCTCTGCCCCGCTTGAGCCGCTGCCCGCGTGCTCCCGCTCCCGCCACAGCCTCTCCCCAGCCAGTGCACCTAAAAGGAGGGCGGAGGTTCTGGATCCCAGGGAAAGAGAGCGAGAAAGCGGAATGACACGGGGTCTTGAGGCTGCACTTTCCTGTCCCTCAGCTCAGGTCCCGTTGCGCTGTCCGAACACCTGTGTTTAAATCTGCTCTGATATCTAGAAACCTGCAGACCTCTATTTCCATGTCAGGGTAGAGAGGACCGTCTCATTCTTTTTTAAAGCTGCATCCATTATGATTTTACCATCATGTATTTACCCCGTGCCCCACGGGTGGACACTCAGGTTGTGTCCAGGTTGTGCTGTCCTACACAATGCTGCAGTGAGCATCCTGGTGTCCTTCAGAGATTTCTCTGGGTTTGGGCCTAGAGGTGACACTGATGGGACAAAGAATATCCACATGGAAAATACTGAAAGATAGGACCAGATTATCTTCCAAAGGCTGCAGTTTTATTGCTACCAAGAGTATGTGAGGCAATTTTAAATTGAGTTGAATTGTGGATGTGTTGAGTCTAATCAAAATTCTAGTGTTGGTCTCTTCATTGTCTGAGGTATTGCGTCAGGCCTCTGGAGACAGGTGCGTGCATGAGATGACTCCTGGCTTCCAGCTGTCTACACCATGTGTAACATGGCTGTCGGATGACTCTGGCGGCCTGCGGTCCCACAGTCAACTTTGTCATTCTCTTCTCCCCATTAAAATACAGATTGAGTACCCCTTATCCAAAATGCTTGGAAAGTATTTTGGATTTAGGATGTTTTCAGATTTGGGAATATTTGGAGAATACATTTGCAGAATGCTCCAATGAGCATTTCCTTTGAGTGTCATGTTAGCACTCAAAAAGTTTAGGAGTTTGGATTTTTGGATTAGAGACTCTTAACCTGTATATAAATATCCCAGACATTCTGTTTTCTACTATTCTTGGAGTTTCAGGTCCTCAAAGGAGCACAAAAATATTTTGCCAAACCACAGTTCTAATTTGTGATGTTTAAGATGTGGCTTTTGTATTTGCAAACTCGAATTGTTGTGCCGGACGCTCCAGCCTTGCCACCCAGCAAAAGGCCCCATGGAAGATTCTGCCAAAGAAATGCCAGATGGGCCAAGGCATCCAAGGTCTCAGGTGACTGGCCAGGGCAGCTCCAGTTGGCCGAGTTGTGCTAAGAGAGGGTCGCCTGGTGGGCGAGAGCCTGCCCATGCTACCCGAAGGGACAAGCAGTGTGAGTTAACATTTATTTATCGAGCTATGAGTATCAACGGGGAAGCGTGTTATACGCTTTACAAGGATCAACCAAGAGACAGGACTTGTTGCTTATCTACCTGAGGGCTGAGAAACTAGGATGCAGAGACTGGATGTGGGCTGCATAGCAAAGGCAATACTTACCCAAAGGAGTCAACGTATGATGGTGGCATTTCAGGACATAACTGAGTTCCCTGGAGTCAGCCTGAGGCCCTGCTCTGGGTGGTGGTGGCCAGTGTCCCTCCCCACCCTCTGGGCCTCCCATCTTACCTCCTAGCACCCTGTCTCTCTGAGCCTAAATGCCAGGGACCAAACCAGGAGGCTGGCAGCCAGCCTGGTCCACACCATGGGCCCCTCCTCCAAGGTCCCAAATGCTTCCTTGCACTTTCTGGACAAGCATGGAGCAGTTAGCTTCCAACCCTCGTACAAACACTGATGATCACAGCCCCATGTGGGGAGGGAGGCCGGTGTGTGCCGTGAGATGACCCCGCCCAGCCCCTGACCCCTGCCCACATTGATGCCGCATTTAGAGAAGAGATGGCCTGACCCCTCACCCACACCAAGGGTACCAAGGAGTCAAGTGTTGAGGTTAGAGGCGGGGATATCAGGGAGGTGAGCTGAGACCAGAGGGTGAGGTGAGATGCCCTCGTTCACATCAAGCCAGAGGAAGAGGGCTTTAAAGAGAGCTTTAGGCTTTGAGGTGTCCTCCGCAGGTGGAGAAATCCAGTGGACTGATGCCTCACCCCCACCCCCACCCCAAAGTCTAGAGGGCAAGAGACAGGCTGGCTGCTTTGATGGCGGAGCTGAGGAGAGGGCCGACGGCCCAGGTGAGGGCCTCGTGTGAGAGAGTCGGCGTGGAATCTCACAGGCCCAGTCCCAGGAGGCAGCCTGGGCAGTGAACAGACGCAGGCCAAGAGAAGGTGGGGCTGCCGCTACCCGTCAGGGGCTCCTTGGTTCTCTGAGGCCCACACAAAATATTCTAGTCAGGGGGACAGTGGGGACCATGTCCGGGCTCTGAAGACCCTTGGAGATGCCGATGAGAGAAAGAGGCGTAGCTTTCAACCTCCGCCAAGCCCAGAGCACAGTTCAGCTGGAGGCTGACCACGCCTGCTGCCCGGCCGAGGCTTCCCACCCCACCAGGCCGGGGCAGCAGGAGCGGCCTCCACTTCAAAGCAGGGGACTTGACGATGACGTCAGGCCCTTTTTATTGTTGGGCCTGGACGTGAGCCGAGCGGTGCTGTGTGACGTGAAGTGGTGGAGACCACGGGTATTTCCCTACCAAGAAGCAGCCTGGGCCTGTCAGGTTTCCATCTGGCCGTGGGAGGACTGGCCAGCAGAAGAGGTTTCAAGGGCCAGAGGTGGACACAAATAAAGCTGCTTTAAGTGGTTTCCAGTTCCACAGCTGTGCTGGCTCAGTGTCCTGGTGACATCCCTGAGTTCTGTGGCAACCAGAGGAGGGCTTTGGGGGGGCAACAGGTGTTTATTGACCTTCTTTAAAGAGCGGGCACCACATGCATGGTGAGACGCACCCCCCTCCCAGAGGGGCCTTGGTCTCAGGCAGGGGCTCTTGGTGGGGCAGGGCCCAAACCCCGAGGGGGAATTTCTCTGTCTCTGCCCCTCAGCCAGGCCCAACAGTAGAAAGGGCCTGAGGGAAAGGTACGGAAGAGCTCCACCTGCCGGCTTGGGGTCCTGGGGAGGAGGGATTGAACTTGGGCCTGGAGTGGAGGGGGTCATGAGGAAGGTCCAGGAGACCCCAAGACTTGTGGGTGGGGCTTGCCAAGCCCCTCCCCTGCCTGGGATGAGAGTAAGAGACCCTGGTCAGCTAACGCGTCTCATCACCGCCGCCTCCAGTGTGAAGTGCTCAGTAACTGCAACATAAGGAAACGCAGCCTTCATCCAGACTTGAAACGATTCCTTCCCTTTCCACTTCCAAACTGCCCTGCCCTCGGGCTCCTGCCACCGTGGGAGGAAAAGCACAGTTCCAACCCATCAGGCTCAAGCTCGTAGCTAACAGGGCAGGCACTCCTGCAGCCTTCCGCCCCTTTTCTGGGTCTGATAGCTGCCAGAGACTCTTGCAAAACTGACTCTCTCTTGGGGAGTTTGCTAATGGCCACGTGCCCACAGCACGGCCACCGCTGAGGCCCATGCAAGGAGCCAACTCAGGCGTCCTCGGTCCCCATTCCCTCCTGCCTGGGGAAGGACCCAGTGGCAGAGGGGGGTCGTGGCAGGGGGCAGGAACATTCACATCTGTGTTGCATGAGGGGAACCCTCCAGGTTGGCTGCTGCAGTGGGAGGTTCCCAAGGCCCCGGGGCCTGGGGGGCCCAGTGGGCAGGGCAGTCGTCCTGACCTGTTTGGTTGCACAGCTTGTTAACTTCGAAGAAAGCACCTCTGAGCAGTGGGAGGGTGACTCACCAGAGGGCAGCACTGGTTTGGGGGTGGGCTTCTCTGGTCCTACCTTTTCAGTTCACACAGTAAGGAAGGCCAGGCCTGTCCTGGGCAGTGTGATCAGCAAGTCTCCAAGCTGACGTATGAAACATGGGTGTGTCATCGGTTGGGGTGCATCTTGACCGCCATGCTCGCTTTGGGATGAAAGGAACAGGCTTTATGTCCCGGCTTTGTCACTTTCTAGCCTGTGACTTGGGCAAACCCTTTTACTTTTCTGGGTCTCACTGTCATCATCCATAGAGTGAGATAAAGACACCTTCCTCCCAAGTCCACCGTGAAGACTCAAAACGCTCAGCGCGTCCCTGCTCCTGGAAGTGTGCTGGGAGCCAAAGGAGCAGGGCTGTCCTGGCCTTGAAAGGCCGAGGGGCTCCTGGGGAGCTGTGCCCTGACCTGAGGCTTGCCCCCCCTTTCCCCAGGGGGCAGGGTGGGCTGGGAGCTTGGGCCAGACACCTGGGCAGCTGCCTCCCCTCTGGAACAGTCCTCATTTTATTCCCCTGGGGTCCTGAAAGTTGGAACTAACTGGCTGGCTAAAAAAACAAAAAAGAAAAGGCAAAGGGCGAGCAAGCGCTTTGTGCGTGCTGCAAGGCAGGGTGTGTCTCAGGGATCTGTTTCCATGGGAACCAGCGGCACAGGCTGGCTCCTATGGGCACCAAAAAGAGAAACTTGGCAGAGGTTTCAGGCACCTGAAGTGGGATTCATGCCAGGGATACAAGGATGGTTCAACATATGAAAGTCAATAAGGGTGATACAATAAAATGTAACGGTCATGTGGCCAGTATGAATCTGGCCATCACAGCTTGGGTATGAACGGTGACAATCAGCCTTGCATCCCGTGAATATTCATAACCAATAAAATTGGGGGGGAAAAAGAATAAATGGGTACAGGAGATCTTATTGGTGTGGTGAAAATGTTCTAAAACTGATTTGTGGTGATGGCTGCACAACTTGATGAACTTACTAGAACTCATTGAATTGCATACCTGAAATGGGTGGATTACAAGGTATCTAAAATATTCCTCAATAAAGTGTTTTTTAAACAAAGAGCATTTCACTGACATCCAGCAGATCCCGAAATACAACACACTTCTGCCACTAAATAGCTAAACAGCCCTGGACAAGTAGTGCACTTACTGTAGACCTTTGCTTCATTACCTATAAAGAAAGCGTTGGGCCAGCTGAAGCCCAGAGTGTCTCAGGCCTCTTCCCATTGCCACATTCTACGGCTATTTTGGCAAAGTTAGTCCAAAGAAAACACTTTTGTTCCTTGGCAGATATCTAAGGAAGGATGCTCCTCTGAAAGAAATTAAAATCGCAAAATTTCCTTTAAAAAATTGCCAAAGGAAAAGTTGATCTCCTAGAAGTAGCAGAATAGTGGTCACTAGAGGCTGGGAAGGGTAGGGCGAGGAGGGGAAAGGCAGAGGTTACAGATACAAAGTTGCAGCTGGACAGGAGGAACTATTTGTACTGATCTACAGCTTTGTAAGGTGGCTAGAGTCAGCACGCATTTATTAGATAATTTCAAATAGCTAAAAGAGAGGATTTTGAATTTTCCCAGCACAAAGAAATGACAAATATTTGAGTGATGAGTATGCTGATTACCCAGATTTGATCATTATAAACATGGATTCAAATCCAGCGGTGGCCCGGCCAAAACCAAGCCGAGGTGGGGGTGGCTAGGACAGCGTGTGTCACAGGCTGGCGCGGGGCAGGCTCCGGAACCGCGTGGCGGAAGTGACGTCACAAAGGGGCCTGGTTACCATGGTGCGCGGTGGGGGACGCCTGAGGCCGGTGGGCGCCAGTGCTCCCCGGCTCCCCTCAAGGCCGGCTGCGCTGTGTCTGCTGCTGTCGCCGGGGCCGGTTCGCGTTCCCGACAGAACGCAGAGCTGTCTCAGCTGCTGGTGGTGGCCCGGCCAGGCCGTGGCTACTGTGGCCACAGCCGGAGCAGCCTCGGCGCCATGGAGGTGCCCGGGGCTGCCCCTCAGCCGTACTTGGGGTTGGTCCTGGGAAAGCTGTGCAGGACTGTGGCAGCATTGCCTGAAGACCTGAGACCGGGCCCTGGTTTTCCGTGGGAACTGGTGACATGTGCGGCTCTTACTGGATTTTTGATTCTCTTGTTTTTGTGGAGAAGTGTTCGATCGGTGAGAAGCCGGCTTTATGTAAGAAGAGAGAAAAAGCTTGCTGAAAAGCTTTCTGGACTAATTGAAGAAAAATGTAAACTACTTGACAAACTTTGCGTTGTTCAAGAGGAGTATGAAGGCTTGGAGTCAGCTGTGAAGGATGCCAGCTTTGAGAAGGGGTCAACAGAAGCACAAAGCTTGGAGGCAACCTATGAAAAGCTGAGCAGCTCCAAATCTAAACTTGAGGATGAAATAGTCTTTCTAGCAAAAGAATTAAAGGAACAGAAATCTAAACATTGTGAGCAAGATGAATTGATGGCGGATATTTCAAAAAGGATACAGTCCCTAGAAGATGAATCGAAATCCATCCAGTCACAAGTAGCTGAAGCCAAACTAATCTGCAAAATATTTCAAATGAATGAAGAACGTCTGAAGGTGGCAATAAAAGACGCCTTGAATGAAAATTCCCAACTTCAGGAAAGCCAGAAACAGCTTTTACAAGAAGCGGAAGTATTGAAAGAACAAGTGAGTGAACTTAATAAACAGAAAATAATATTTGAAAACTCCAAAGTCCAGGCAGAACGAGTTCTGAGTGATAAAGAAAATCACATCAAGTCTCTGGCTGAACGCTTGCTCAAGATGACAGACTGGGCTGCTGTGCTTAGAGAAGACATGATGGCTGATGACTTGGAACTGGAGATGAAGAGCGAATCACAAAATGGTGCTCGCTTAGATGATCCGCCAGAAGGAGCTTTGAAGAAACTGATTCACACTGCTAAGTTAAATGCTTCTTTCAAAACCCTAGAAGGAGAAAGAAACCAAATTTACACTGAGTTGTCTGAAGTAGATAAAACAAAGGAAGAGCTTATAGAGCATATTACAAATCTCCAGACTGAACAAGCATCTTTACAGTCAGAAAACACACAGTTGGAAAGTGAAAATCAGAAGCTTCGGCAGAAACTTAAAGGAATGACTGAACTGTATCAAGAAAATGGAATGAAACTCCACAGGAAGTTAATAGCAGAGGAAAAGGACCGGTTAGAGAAGGAGGAGAAACTTTCCAAAGTAGAAGAGAAGATGAGCCATGCAGCTGAGGAACTGGAGACCTACAGAAGGAGAGCCAGAGATGCAGAAGAAGAATTGGAGAGAAGCGTTCGTTCTTATCAAGGGCAGATGACTTCCTATGAGAAAGAAGCGCATGGCAGCTGGGTGGCAGCTGAGACTGCTGAAAGACACCTCAGGTATTTAAGGAAAGTAAATGTTTCCAAGAGACAAAAATTAGCTGAAAAAGAGTTTAAATTTGAACTTTTCAAAAAAGATCCATATGTAGTTGATGTTCCAAAGACAGCATTTGGCGGAGAGCATTCCCCATGTGGTGCCTCACCAGTGGGTCGACCCTCATCCGAAACGAGAGCTTTTCTCTCTCCACTCAGACTCGCACCTTTGACTCCAGGGCGAGGAGGAGGAAGAGGCTCAAGAGGCCCAGAGAATACTCTGGATCACCAGATGACCAATGAAAGAGGAGAATCGGGCTGTGATAGGTTAACCGATTCTCATGGAGCACCATGTGGGTACCTGTCACCTCCGTGGGAACAGCACCGGAGGATGAGGATCCCTCCACCAGGCCACCCATGTTCTGATCCAGCTCTTCTTCCACAAAGGCAAGACGGATTTGATCCTGATCCTGGTGGACCGTCTGGCCCAGCAGAGCTCAGAAGTTTTAACCTGGCTTCTTTGGATAAAGTGGATGGGCCAAAGCCCTCACAAACGGAATCCAGCAGAAATGATACCAAAGACGACCTTGGTAATGTAAATGTGCCTCATTCATCTGTGCCTGCTGAAAGGGAAGCAAGTGGCCCTGGCTTTGCTCCTCCACCTTTTCCTGCAATCAGAGGTCCATTGTTTCCAGTGGATAGGAGGGGTCCATTCATGAGAAGAGAACCTCCTTTTCCTCCACCTCCTCCAGGAAGCATGTATGGAGCTCCTCAAAATTATTATCTCCCAAGGGATTTCCCTGTGCAGCCACCACCTCCATCTGGGTTCCTGTCACCTCCGTGGGAACAACACCGAAGGATGATGATTCCTCCACCAGGCCACCCATGTTCTGATCCAGCTCTTCTTCCACAAAGGCAAGACGGCTTTGATCCTAATCCTGGTGGACCGTCTGGCCCAGCAGAACTGAGAAGTTTTCACCTGGCTTCTTTGGATAAAGTGGATGGGCCAAAGCCCTCACAAACGGAATCCAGCAGAAATGATACCAAAGACGACCTTGGTAATGTAAATGTGCCTCATTCATCTGTGCCTGCTGAAAGGGAAGCAAGTGGCCCTGGCTTTGCTCCTCCACCTTTTCCTGCAATCAGAGGTCCATTGTTTCCAGTGGATAGGAGGGGTCCATTCATGAGAAGAGAACCTCCTTTTCCTCCACCTCCTCCAGGAAGCATGTATGGAGCTCCTCAAAATTATTTTCTACCAAGGGATTTCTCTGTCCAGCCACCACCTCCATTTGCAATGAGAAATGTCTATTCACTGAGGGGATTTCCTCCTTATGTTCCTCTAGGAGCTGGATTGTCACCTCCACCCCCACATTCTGAAAGTAGGGGTGAGTTCCCTTCAGGGTCGATTCCGTGCTCAAATGAGCCTGCTCCTGAAATCCAGAAGCACAGCAAGAAACCTGATGATATTTTTGGTCTCTCTTCATAAATAGTTTTGACTTATCTTTCATTTTCAGTTTAAGTAACTACAATTTTTGCTCAAATTGAAGCTTAATGGAATTATAATTCTCAGGATACTATTTTGTAAATAAAGATGATTTAAATATGAATTTCGTGAGTAAATTATTTCCATTTTATTTTATCCTAGATTGTATAATTATTTTAATTTGATTAACTAACCCACTATTACATAAACAATAATGGGAAATTTATTTAGGTTATCTTGCAGTTGGGGATGTTTTAAACTCCAAGGGCTGTGTCTTTATGCCAAGAACTGTATTTACTACGGTTGTAGACAAATGTGAAAGTAACTTTATGCTTAATTAAATTTTCATTGATTTAAAGACTTGCTTGGTATTGATAATAATAATAAAATCAGCTAGGTTTTTAATTAAAAAAATCACAATGTACCCCATAAATATGTACAGTTATTAGGTGTCCGTTAAAAATAATAATAATCTTTTAAAATTACCAAAAGAAATTGTGGATCTAAGACCCTTCAAGACCCTCTATTTATAAAAACTTGCTGTCGATGGATATTTTTATGCTCTTAAAACATGAAATCTAAGCCTCTGTCCATGCTGCAATGAAAAAGTCTGTGGTGAGAAGATATGATAAGAAGATGAAGCATATTATTAACCAGTGTTTGTGTGTTTCATAGACCTTTACTATCTAGAAAGAAACCTGTAAGGAGGGTATAATGATGCTTCTATGGTTCTAATTTAAATTTTTTATGAATAGAAAACAGTGAGCACTGTATACAGGTAAAAAGCCATATAACATCCTGCATATATGGGTATCTGAGAACTTCAAAATGTTTGTGGAAAAATAGAATTGAAAGATAATATGAATCTTCCCTGAGCTTTGTGAAGTGCCGCCGTACATGGAGATGTGTGTATTATATAATTATGCATGTGTGTGTGTAATTGACAGTTAACGTTTTTCTGATGATAAAAATAATACATTACTGCTAAGTTTTGCTTGAAATATCTGAAGAATATGCACCAGTCAATCTTTAGGTTAAAATTAAGGATGATTTCCATGTGACCGCAACGTTAAGAACTTTAATCCTTGGGGGAAAAAAAATCATTCAACTCTATAGCGCCTATATGGGTGGTATGCATTAACAAAATAAATGAGATTTTCTTCTCAGTTTTTGCAAAAAAAAAAATTTTTTTTTTGTAAAATAGGGGAAATTCTCTAGAAAATTCTTTGATATTTCTTATCTAGAAAATAATTTGGTAAGTCTCATATTTATGCCTTAGAAAAAAGACAGTATGTGGCATTACACTCTGGTGCTTTGTACTCTGTCAGTGCAGCTAAGCTGGGAATTAATTACATTTTCCACAGTTTCCTTCCGTCTCTTCTTCCAGATTAGAATTGGCCAAGAAAGAAACTTGCAGAATATTGGAAACTGGAAATGAGGCAGTGGCCATAACCATCTGCAGATCTTTTCTCAGGCAGATTCAGAGACAGACAGAAGAAGAGGCCGGGCCCATGTGGGTAAAAACCTCCAGCCGAGTCTGTGAAGTGACGTATCCCGAGGTTGTCCTGAGGGGAGTGCTTCCGTTTTTCTTTGTTCACGGGTGTTCTCCTCAAACCAAAGCCATTTTTCTGGAAATTTTCTTCTCTAAAGCTTCTTGGCCTTTAAAAACCTAGTATTTGTCAGTTGAGTTTTGGTGCAGCATCAAAGACCCTCCACAGTCATCTGAAGTGGCTGCTGAAGCACTTCTTCTGCAGTTAGTGTCTCTGTGAAGCTCAACTTGCTTCACATTCTTCCACCAAAGCAACGTGTTGCCACAGATTCCTGCAGCAGCAGGTAGGAGAGTCCAGCTGCTTCTGAGGAGCGTCAGCGCTGCAGCGGCCTCCTCAGCGCTCCAGCGCTCCCGCTCAGCTGCAGCCTCTGCCCCGCTAGAGCCGCTGCCCGCGTGCTCCCGATCCCACTGCAGCGTCGGCCCATTGGAGCTGCTGCCGCCAGCTCCCGCTCCCTATGCAGCCCCCCTTTCCAGCCTCTGCCCCTTTCCAGCCGCTGCCCCGCTGCAGCCGCTGCATGCACGCTCCCGCTCCTGCTCCCGCTGCAGCCTCTGCCCCGTTCGAGCTGCTGCCGTGCGCTCCCGATCGCGCTGCAGCCTCTGCCTGGCTCGAGCCGCTGCCCTGGCGCTCCCGATCCCGCTGCAGCCTCTGCCCTGTTTGAGTCGCTGCCCGCGCCCTCCCGATCCCGCTGCAGCCCGTGCCCCTCTCGAGCTTCTGCCCCTCTCGAGCAGCTTCCCCCCCCGCTCACGCGCCCGCTCCCGCCTCCGCCTTTGCCCAGCTCCCGCTATTGCCCGCGCCCTCCTGCTCCGGCTCCAGCCTCTGCTCCGCTACAGCTGCTGCCCGCTTGCTTCCGATCCCGCTGCAGCGTTTGCCCTGCTGGAGCCGCTGCCCGCGCTCACGATCCCGCTGCAGCCTCTGCCTCTCTAGAGCGGCTGCCCGCGCGCTCCCGCTCAGGCTGCAGCCTCTGCCCAGCTGGAGACACTGCCCGCGCGATCCCGATCCCGCTGCAGCCTCTGCCCCGCTCGAGCAGCTGCCCGCACGCTCCCGATCTGGCTGCAGCCTCTGCCCTGCTCGAGCCGCTGCCTGCGCGCTCCCGATCCCGCTGCAGCCTCTGCCTGGCTGGAGCCGCCGCCCGTGCGCTCCCGCTCCCCCTGCAGGCTCTGCCCGGCTCGAGCCGCTGCCCACCCGCTCCTGATCCCGCAGCAGCCTCTGCCCCGCTCGAGCCGCTGCCTGCGCGCTCCCGATCGCGCTGCAGCCTCTGCCCCGCTC
Organism: Cynocephalus volans; assembly: GCF_027409185.1. Taxonomy (NCBI): domain Eukaryota; kingdom Metazoa; phylum Chordata; class Mammalia; order Dermoptera; family Cynocephalidae; genus Cynocephalus; species Cynocephalus volans. Next base: position 89,398,155 of record NC_084473.1, on the reverse strand, counting down.
GAGCTTCTGCCCGCACGCTAGCGCTCCAGCTCCCGCTGCAGTCTTTGCCCAGCTCGAGCTGTTTCCCACCCCCTCCTGCTCCCGCCCCACCGCAGCCTTTGCCCAGCTCCAGCTGTTGCCCACGCCCTCCCGCTCCCGCTGCAGCCTCTGCCCTGCTGCAGCCGCTGCCCTGGCTCTCCCGATCACGCTGCAGCCTCTGCCCCTCTCGAGCCTCTGCCCCTCTCCCGCCGCTGCCCCCACACTCACGCTCCCGCTCCCGCCTCCGCCTTGGCCCAGCTCCAGCTGTTGCCCGAGCCCTCCTGCTCCCGCTCCAGCCTCTGCTCCGCTAGAGCTGCTGCCCGCTTGCTCCCGATCCCGCTGCAGCTTTTGCCCTGCTGGAGCCGCTGCCCGTGCTCACGATCCCACTGCAGCCCCTGCCTCACTCCAGCGGCTGCCCGCACGCTCCCGATCTCGCTGCAGCCTCTGCCCGCCTGGAGCCGCTGCCCGCGCGCTCCCGATCTGGCTGCAGCCTCTGCCCTGCTCGAGCCGCTGCCTGCGCGCTCCCGATCCCGCTGCAGCCTCTGCCTGGCTGGAGCCGCCGCCCGTGCGCTCCCGCTCCCCCTGCAGGCTCTGCCGGGCTCGAGCCGCTCCCCACCCGCTCCTGATCCCACAGCAGCCTCTGCCCCGCTCGAGCCGCTGCCTGCGCGCTCCCGATCACGCTGCAGCCTCTGCACCGCTCGAGGCGCTGCCTGCGCGTTCCCGATCCCGCCGCAACCTCTGCCCCGCTGGAGCTTCTGCCCGCACGCTAGCGCTCCAGCTCACGCAGCAGTCTTTGCCCAGCTCCAGCTGTTTCCCACTCCCTCCTGCTCCCGCCCCACCGCAGCCTTTGCCCAGCTCCAGCTGTTGCCCACGCCCTCCCGCTACCGCTGCAGCCTCTGCCCCGCTAGAGCCGCTGCCAGCCCACTCCCTATCTAGCTGCAGCCTCTGCCCCTCTCGAGCCTCTGCCCCTCTCCCGCCGCTGCCCCGACGCTCACGCTCCCGCTCCCGCCTCCGCCTTTGCCCAGCTCCAGCTGTTGCCTGCGCCCTCCTGCTCCCGCTCCAGCCTCTGTCCCGCTCGATCCGCTGCCTGCGCGCTCCCGATCCCCCTGCAGGCTCTGCCCGGCTCAGGCCGCTGCCCGCCCGCTCCTGATCCCGCTGCAGCCTCTGCCCCGCTTGAGCCGCTGCCCGCGTGCTCCCGCTCCCGCCACAGCCTCTCCCCAGCCAGTGCACCTAAAAGGAGGGCGGAGGTTCTGGATCCCAGGGAAAGAGAGCGAGAAAGCGGAATGACACGGGGTCTTGAGGCTGCACTTTCCTGTCCCTCAGCTCAGGTCCCGTTGCGCTGTCCGAACACCTGTGTTTAAATCTGCTCTGATATCTAGAAACCTGCAGACCTCTATTTCCATGTCAGGGTAGAGAGGACCGTCTCATTCTTTTTTAAAGCTGCATCCATTATGATTTTACCATCATGTATTTACCCCGTGCCCCACGGGTGGACACTCAGGTTGTGTCCAGGTTGTGCTGTCCTACACAATGCTGCAGTGAGCATCCTGGTGTCCTTCAGAGATTTCTCTGGGTTTGGGCCTAGAGGTGACACTGATGGGACAAAGAATATCCACATGGAAAATACTGAAAGATAGGACCAGATTATCTTCCAAAGGCTGCAGTTTTATTGCTACCAAGAGTATGTGAGGCAATTTTAAATTGAGTTGAATTGTGGATGTGTTGAGTCTAATCAAAATTCTAGTGTTGGTCTCTTCATTGTCTGAGGTATTGCGTCAGGCCTCTGGAGACAGGTGCGTGCATGAGATGACTCCTGGCTTCCAGCTGTCTACACCATGTGTAACATGGCTGTCGGATGACTCTGGCGGCCTGCGGTCCCACAGTCAACTTTGTCATTCTCTTCTCCCCATTAAAATACAGATTGAGTACCCCTTATCCAAAATGCTTGGAAAGTATTTTGGATTTAGGATGTTTTCAGATTTGGGAATATTTGGAGAATACATTTGCAGAATGCTCCAATGAGCATTTCCTTTGAGTGTCATGTTAGCACTCAAAAAGTTTAGGAGTTTGGATTTTTGGATTAGAGACTCTTAACCTGTATATAAATATCCCAGACATTCTGTTTTCTACTATTCTTGGAGTTTCAGGTCCTCAAAGGAGCACAAAAATATTTTGCCAAACCACAGTTCTAATTTGTGATGTTTAAGATGTGGCTTTTGTATTTGCAAACTCGAATTGTTGTGCCGGACGCTCCAGCCTTGCCACCCAGCAAAAGGCCCCATGGAAGATTCTGCCAAAGAAATGCCAGATGGGCCAAGGCATCCAAGGTCTCAGGTGACTGGCCAGGGCAGCTCCAGTTGGCCGAGTTGTGCTAAGAGAGGGTCGCCTGGTGGGCGAGAGCCTGCCCATGCTACCCGAAGGGACAAGCAGTGTGAGTTAACATTTATTTATCGAGCTATGAGTATCAACGGGGAAGCGTGTTATACGCTTTACAAGGATCAACCAAGAGACAGGACTTGTTGCTTATCTACCTGAGGGCTGAGAAACTAGGATGCAGAGACTGGATGTGGGCTGCATAGCAAAGGCAATACTTACCCAAAGGAGTCAACGTATGATGGTGGCATTTCAGGACATAACTGAGTTCCCTGGAGTCAGCCTGAGGCCCTGCTCTGGGTGGTGGTGGCCAGTGTCCCTCCCCACCCTCTGGGCCTCCCATCTTACCTCCTAGCACCCTGTCTCTCTGAGCCTAAATGCCAGGGACCAAACCAGGAGGCTGGCAGCCAGCCTGGTCCACACCATGGGCCCCTCCTCCAAGGTCCCAAATGCTTCCTTGCACTTTCTGGACAAGCATGGAGCAGTTAGCTTCCAACCCTCGTACAAACACTGATGATCACAGCCCCATGTGGGGAGGGAGGCCGGTGTGTGCCGTGAGATGACCCCGCCCAGCCCCTGACCCCTGCCCACATTGATGCCGCATTTAGAGAAGAGATGGCCTGACCCCTCACCCACACCAAGGGTACCAAGGAGTCAAGTGTTGAGGTTAGAGGCGGGGATATCAGGGAGGTGAGCTGAGACCAGAGGGTGAGGTGAGATGCCCTCGTTCACATCAAGCCAGAGGAAGAGGGCTTTAAAGAGAGCTTTAGGCTTTGAGGTGTCCTCCGCAGGTGGAGAAATCCAGTGGACTGATGCCTCACCCCCACCCCCACCCCAAAGTCTAGAGGGCAAGAGACAGGCTGGCTGCTTTGATGGCGGAGCTGAGGAGAGGGCCGACGGCCCAGGTGAGGGCCTCGTGTGAGAGAGTCGGCGTGGAATCTCACAGGCCCAGTCCCAGGAGGCAGCCTGGGCAGTGAACAGACGCAGGCCAAGAGAAGGTGGGGCTGCCGCTACCCGTCAGGGGCTCCTTGGTTCTCTGAGGCCCACACAAAATATTCTAGTCAGGGGGACAGTGGGGACCATGTCCGGGCTCTGAAGACCCTTGGAGATGCCGATGAGAGAAAGAGGCGTAGCTTTCAACCTCCGCCAAGCCCAGAGCACAGTTCAGCTGGAGGCTGACCACGCCTGCTGCCCGGCCGAGGCTTCCCACCCCACCAGGCCGGGGCAGCAGGAGCGGCCTCCACTTCAAAGCAGGGGACTTGACGATGACGTCAGGCCCTTTTTATTGTTGGGCCTGGACGTGAGCCGAGCGGTGCTGTGTGACGTGAAGTGGTGGAGACCACGGGTATTTCCCTACCAAGAAGCAGCCTGGGCCTGTCAGGTTTCCATCTGGCCGTGGGAGGACTGGCCAGCAGAAGAGGTTTCAAGGGCCAGAGGTGGACACAAATAAAGCTGCTTTAAGTGGTTTCCAGTTCCACAGCTGTGCTGGCTCAGTGTCCTGGTGACATCCCTGAGTTCTGTGGCAACCAGAGGAGGGCTTTGGGGGGGCAACAGGTGTTTATTGACCTTCTTTAAAGAGCGGGCACCACATGCATGGTGAGACGCACCCCCCTCCCAGAGGGGCCTTGGTCTCAGGCAGGGGCTCTTGGTGGGGCAGGGCCCAAACCCCGAGGGGGAATTTCTCTGTCTCTGCCCCTCAGCCAGGCCCAACAGTAGAAAGGGCCTGAGGGAAAGGTACGGAAGAGCTCCACCTGCCGGCTTGGGGTCCTGGGGAGGAGGGATTGAACTTGGGCCTGGAGTGGAGGGGGTCATGAGGAAGGTCCAGGAGACCCCAAGACTTGTGGGTGGGGCTTGCCAAGCCCCTCCCCTGCCTGGGATGAGAGTAAGAGACCCTGGTCAGCTAACGCGTCTCATCACCGCCGCCTCCAGTGTGAAGTGCTCAGTAACTGCAACATAAGGAAACGCAGCCTTCATCCAGACTTGAAACGGTTCCTTCCCTTTCCACTTCCAAACTGCCCTGCCCTCGGGCTCCTGCCACCGTGGGAGGAAAAGCACAGTTCCAACCCATCAGGCTCAAGCTCGTAGCTAACAGGGCAGGCACTCCTGCAGCCTTCCGCCCCTTTTCTGGGTCTGATAGCTGCCAGAGACTCTTGCAAAACTGACTCTCTCTTGGGGAGTTTGCTAATGGCCACGTGCCCACAGCACGGCCACCGCTGAGGCCCATGCAAGGAGCCAACTCAGGCGTCCTCGGTCCCCATTCCCTCCTGCCTGGGGAAGGACCCAGTGGCAGAGGGGGGTCGTGGCAGGGGGCAGGAACATTCACATCTGTGTTGCATGAGGGGAACCCTCCAGGTTGGCTGCTGCAGTGGGAGGTTCCCAAGGCCCCGGGGCCTGGGGGGCCCAGTGGGCAGGGCAGTCGTCCTGACCTGTTTGGTTGCACAGCTTGTTAACTTCGAAGAAAGCACCTCTGAGCAGTGGGAGGGTGACTCACCAGAGGGCAGCACTGGTTTGGGGGTGGGCTTCTCTGGTCCTACCTTTTCAGTTCACACAGTAAGGAAGGCCAGGCCTGTCCTGGGCAGTGTGATCAGCAAGTCTCCAAGCTGACGTATGAAACATGGGTGTGTCATCGGTTGGGGTGCATCTTGACCGCCATGCTCGCTTTGGGATGAAAGGAACAGGCTTTATGTCCCGGCTTTGTCACTTTCTAGCCTGTGACTTGGGCAAACCCTTTTACTTTTCTGGGTCTCACTGTCATCATCCATAGAGTGAGATAAAGACACCTTCCTCCCAAGTCCACCGTGAAGACTCAAAACGCTCAGCGCGTCCCTGCTCCTGGAAGTGTGCTGGGAGCCAAAGGAGCAGGGCTGTCCTGGCCTTGAAAGGCCGAGGGGCTCCTGGGGAGCTGTGCCCTGACCTGAGGCTTGCCCCCCCTTTCCCCAGGGGGCAGGGTGGGCTGGGAGCTTGGGCCAGACACCTGGGCAGCTGCCTCCCCTCTGGAACAGTCCTCATTTTATTCCCCTGGGGTCCTGAAAGTTGGAACTAACTGGCTGGCTAAAAAAACAAAAAAGAAAAGGCAAAGGGCGAGCAAGCGCTTTGTGCGTGCTGCAAGGCAGGGTGTGTCTCAGGGATCTGTTTCCATGGGAACCAGCGGCACAGGCTGGCTCCTATGGGCACCAAAAAGAGAAACTTGGCAGAGGTTTCAGGCACCTGAAGTGGGATTCATGCCAGGGATACAAGGATGGTTCAACATATGAAAGTCAATAAAGGTGATACAATAAAATGTAACGGTCATGTGGCCAGTATGAATCTGGCCATCACAGCTTGGGTATGAACGGTGACAATCAGCCTTGCATCCCGTGAATATTCATAACCAATAAAATTGGGGGGGAAAAAGAATAAATGGGTACAGGAGATCTTATTGGTGTGGTGAAAATGTTCTAAAACTGATTTGTGGTGATGGCTGCACAACTTGATGAACTTACTAGAACTCATTGAATTGCATACCTGAAATGGGTGGATTACAAGGTATCTAAAATATTCCTCAATAAAGTGTTTTTTAAACAAAGAGCATTTCACTGACATCCAGCAGATCCCGAAATACAACACACTTCTGCCACTAAATAGCTAAACAGCCCTGGACAAGTAGTGCACTTACTGTAGACCTTTGCTTCATTACCTATAAAGAAAGCGTTGGGCCAGCTGAAGCCCAGAGTGTCTCAGGCCTCTTCCCATTGCCACATTCTACGGCTATTTTGGCAAAGTTAGTCCAAAGAAAACACTTTTGTTCCTTGGCAGATATCTAAGGAAGGATGCTCCTCTGAAAGAAATTAAAATCGCAAAATTTCCTTTAAAAAATTGCCAAAGGAAAAGTTGATCTCCTAGAAGTAGCAGAATAGTGGTCACTAGAGGCTGGGAAGGGTAGGGCGAGGAGGGGAAAGGCAGAGGTTACAGATACAAAGTTGCAGCTGGACAGGAGGAACTATTTGTACTGATCTACAGCTTTGTAAGGTGGCTAGAGTCAGCACGCATTTATTAGATAATTTCAAATAGCTAAAAGAGAGGATTTTGAATTTTCCCAGCACAAAGAAATGACAAATATTTGAGTGATGAGTATGCTGATTACCCAGATTTGATCATTATAAACATGGATTCAAATCCAGCGGTGGCCCGGCCAAAACCAAGCCGAGGTGGGGGTGGCTAGGACAGCGTGTGTCACAGGCTGGCGCGGGGCAGGCTCCGGAACCGCGTGGCGGAAGTGACGTCACAAAGGGGCCTGGTTACCATGGTGCGCGGTGGGGGACGCCTGAGGCCGGTGGGCGCCAGTGCTCCCCGGCTCCCCTCAAGGCCGGCTGCGCTGTGTCTGCTGCTGTCGCCGGGGCCGGTTCGCGTTCCCGACAGAACGCAGAGCTGTCTCAGCTGCTGGTGGTGGCCCGGCCAGGCCGTGGCTACTGTGGCCACAGCCGGAGCAGCCTCGGCGCCATGGAGGTGCCCGGGGCTGCCCCTCAGCCGTACTTGGGGTTGGTCCTGGGAAAGCTGTGCAGGACTGTGGCAGCATTGCCTGAAGACCTGAGACCGGGCCCTGGTTTTCCGTGGGAACTGGTGACATGTGCGGCTCTTACTGGATTTTTGATTCTCTTGTTTTTGTGGAGAAGTGTTCGATCGGTGAGAAGCCGGCTTTATGTAAGAAGAGAGAAAAAGCTTGCTGAAAAGCTTTCTGGACTAATTGAAGAAAAATGTAAACTACTTGACAAACTTTGCGTTGTTCAAGAGGAGTATGAAGGCTTGGAGTCAGCTGTGAAGGATGCCAGCTTTGAGAAGGGGTCAACAGAAGCACAAAGCTTGGAGGCAACCTATGAAAAGCTGAGCAGCTCCAAATCTAAACTTGAGGATGAAATAGTCTTTCTAGCAAAAGAATTAAAGGAACAGAAATCTAAACATTGTGAGCAAGATGAATTGATGGCGGATATTTCAAAAAGGATACAGTCCCTAGAAGATGAATCGAAATCCATCCAGTCACAAGTAGCTGAAGCCAAACTAATCTGCAAAATATTTCAAATGAATGAAGAACGTCTGAAGGTGGCAATAAAAGACGCCTTGAATGAAAATTCCCAACTTCAGGAAAGCCAGAAACAGCTTTTACAAGAAGCGGAAGTATTGAAAGAACAAGTGAGTGAACTTAATAAACAGAAAATAATATTTGAAAACTCCAAAGTCCAGGCAGAACGAGTTCTGAGTGATAAAGAAAATCACATCAAGTCTCTGGCTGAACGCTTGCTCAAGATGACAGACTGGGCTGCTGTGCTTAGAGAAGACATGATGGCTGATGACTTGGAACTGGAGATGAAGAGCGAATCACAAAATGGTGCTCGCTTAGATGATCCGCCAGAAGGAGCTTTGAAGAAACTGATTCACACTGCTAAGTTAAATGCTTCTTTCAAAACCCTAGAAGGAGAAAGAAACCAAATTTACACTGAGTTGTCTGAAGTAGATAAAACAAAGGAAGAGCTTATAGAGCATATTACAAATCTCCAGACTGAACAAGCATCTTTACAGTCAGAAAACACACAGTTGGAAAGTGAAAATCAGAAGCTTCGGCAGAAACTTAAAGGAATGACTGAACTGTATCAAGAAAATGGAATGAAACTCCACAGGAAGTTAATAGCAGAGGAAAAGGACCGGTTAGAGAAGGAGGAGAAACTTTCCAAAGTAGAAGAGAAGATGAGCCATGCAGCTGAGGAACTGGAGACCTACAGAAGGAGAGCCAGAGATGCAGAAGAAGAATTGGAGAGAAGCGTTCGTTCTTATCAAGGGCAGATGACTTCCTATGAGAAAGAAGCGCATGGCAGCTGGGTGGCAGCTGAGACTGCTGAAAGACACCTCAGGTATTTAAGGAAAGTAAATGTTTCCAAGAGACAAAAATTAGCTGAAAAAGAGTTTAAATTTGAACTTTTCAAAAAAGATCCATATGTAGTTGATGTTCCAAAGACAGCATTTGGCGGAGAGCATTCCCCATGTGGTGCCTCACCAGTGGGTCGACCTTCATCCGAAACGAGAGCTTTTCTCTCTCCACTCAGACTCGCACCTTTGACTCCAGGGCGAGGAGGAGGAAGAGGCTCAAGAGGCCCAGAGAATACTCTGGATCACCAGATGACCAATGAAAGAGGAGAATCGGGCTGTGATAGGTTAACCGATTCTCATGGAGCACCATGTGGGTACCTGTCACCTCCGTGGGAACAGCACCGGAGGATGAGGATCCCTCCACCAGGCCACCCATGTTCTGATCCAGCTCTTCTTCCACAAAGGCAAGACGGATTTGATCCTGATCCTGGTGGACCGTCTGGCCCAGCAGAGCTCAGAAGTTTTAACCTGGCTTCTTTGGATAAAGTGGATGGGCCAAAGCCCTCACAAACGGAATCCAGCAGAAATGATACCAAAGACGACCTTGGTAATGTAAATGTGCCTCATTCATCTGTGCCTGCTGAAAGGGAAGCAAGTGGCCCTGGCTTTGCTCCTCCACCTTTTCCTGCAATCAGAGGTCCATTGTTTCCAGTGGATAGGAGGGGTCCATTCATGAGAAGAGAACCTCCTTTTCCTCCACCTCCTCCAGGAAGCATGTATGGAGCTCCTCAAAATTATTATCTCCCAAGGGATTTCCCTGTGCAGCCACCACCTCCATCTGGGTTCCTGTCACCTCCGTGGGAACAACACCGAAGGATGATGATTCCTCCACCAGGCCACCCATGTTCTGATCCAGCTCTTCTTCCACAAAGGCAAGACGGCTTTGATCCTAATCCTGGTGGACCGTCTGGCCCAGCAGAACTGAGAAGTTTTCACCTGGCTTCTTTGGATAAAGTGGATGGGCCAAAGCCCTCACAAACGGAATCCAGCAGAAATGATACCAAAGACGACCTTGGTAATGTAAATGTGCCTCATTCATCTGTGCCTGCTGAAAGGGAAGCAAGTGGCCCTGGCTTTGCTCCTCCACCTTTTCCTGCAATCAGAGGTCCATTGTTTCCAGTGGATAGGAGGGGTCCATTCATGAGAAGAGAACCTCCTTTTCCTCCACCTCCTCCAGGAAGCATGTATGGAGCTCCTCAAAATTATTTTCTACCAAGGGATTTCTCTGTCCAGCCACCACCTCCATTTGCAATGAGAAATGTCTATTCACTGAGGGGATTTCCTCCTTATGTTCCTCTAGGAGCTGGATTGTCACCTCCACCCCCACATTCTGAAAGTAGGGGTGAGTTCCCTTCAGGGTCGATTCCGTGCTCAAATGAGCCTGCTCCTGAAATCCAGAAGCACAGCAAGAAACCTGATGATATTTTTGGTCTCTCTTCATAAATAGTTTTGACTTATCTTTCATTTTCAGTTTAAGTAACTACAATTTTTGCTCAAATTGAAGCTTAATGGAATTATAATTCTCAGGATACTATTTTGTAAATAAAGATGATTTAAATATGAATTTCGTGAGTAAATTATTTCCATTTTATTTTATCCTAGATTGTATAATTATTTTAATTTGATTAACTAACCCACTATTACATAAACAATAATGGGAAATTTATTTAGGTTATCTTGCAGTTGGGGATGTTTTAAACTCCAAGGGCTGTGTCTTTATGCCAAGAACTGTATTTACTACGGTTGTAGACAAATGTGAAAGTAACTTTATGCTTAATTAAATTTTCATTGATTTAAAGACTTGCTTGGTATTGATAATAATAATAAAATCAGCTAGGTTTTTAATTAAAAAAATCACAATGTACCCCATAAATATGTACAGTTATTAGGTGTCCGTTAAAAATAATAATAATCTTTTAAAATTACCAAAAGAAATTGTGGATCTAAGACCCTTCAAGACCCTCTATTTATAAAAACTTGCTGTCGATGGATATTTTTATGCTCTTAAAACATGAAATCTAAGCCTCTGTCCATGCTGCAATGAAAAAGTCTGTGGTGAGAAGATATGATAAGAAGATGAAGCATATTATTAACCAGTGTTTGTGTGTTTCATAGACCTTTACTATCTAGAAAGAAACCTGTAAGGAGGGTATAATGATGCTTCTATGGTTCTAATTTAAATTTTTTATGAATAGAAAACAGTGAGCACTGTATACAGGTAAAAAGCCATATAACATCCTGCATATATGGGTATCTGAGAACTTCAAAATGTTTGTGGAAAAATAGAATTGAAAGATAATATGAATCTTCCCTGAGCTTTGTGAAGTGCCGCCGTACATGGAGATGTGTGTATTATATAATTATGCATGTGTGTGTGTAATTGACAGTTAACGTTTTTCTGATGATAAAAATAATACATTACTGCTAAGTTTTGCTTGAAATATCTGAAGAATATGCACCAGTCAATCTTTAGGTTAAAATTAAGGATGATTTCCATGTGACCGCAACGTTAAGAACTTTAATCCTTGGGGGAAAAAAAATCATTCAACTCTATAGCGCCTATATGGGTGGTATGCATTAACAAAATAAATGAGATTTTCTTCTCAGTTTTTGCAAAAAAAAAAAATTCTTTTTTTGTAAAATAGGGGAAATTCTCTAGAAAATTCTTTGATATTTCTTATCTAGAAAATAATTTGGTAAGTCTCATATTTATGCCTTAGAAAAAAGACAGTATGTGGCATTACACTCTGGTGCTTTGTACTCTGTCAGTGCAGCTAAGCTGGGAATTAATTACATTTTCCACAGTTTCCTTCCGTCTCTTCTTCCAGATTAGAATTGGCCAAGAAAGAAACTTGCAGAATATTGGAAACTGGAAATGAGGCAGTGGCCATAACCATCTGCAGATCTTTTCTCAGGCAGATTCAGAGACAGACAGAAGAAGAGGCCGGGCCCATGTGGGTAAAAACCTCCAGCCGCGTCTGTGAAGTGACGTATCCCGAGGTTGTCCTGAGGGGAGTGCTTCCGTTTTTCTTTGTTCACGGGTGTTCTCCTCAAACCAAAGCCATTTTTCTGGAAATTTTCTTCTCTAAAGCTTCTTGGCCTTTAAAAACCTAGTATTTGTCAGTTGAGTTTTGGTGCAGCATCAAAGACCCTCCACAGTCATCTGAAGTGGCTGCTGAAGCACTTCTTCTGCAGTTAGTGTCTCTGTGAAGCTCAACTTGCTTCACATTCTTCCACCAAAGCAACGTGTTGCCACAGATTCCTGCAGCAGCAGGTAGGAGAGTCCAGCTGCTTCTGAGGAGCGTCAGCGCTGCAGCGGCCTCCTCAGCGCTCCAGCGCTCCCGCTCAGCTGCAGCCTCTGCCCCGCTAGAGCCGCTGCCCGCGTGCTCCCGATCTCACTGCAGCGTCGGCCCATTGGAGCTGCTGCCGCCAGCTCCCGCTCCCTATGCAGCCCCCCTTTCCAGCCTCTGCCCCTTTCCAGCCGCTGCCCCGCTGCAGCCGCTGCATGCACGCTCCCGCTCCTGCTCCCGCTGCAGCCTCTGCCCCGTTCGAGCTGCTGCCGTGCGCTCCCGATCGCGCTGCAGCCTCTGCCTGGCTCGAGCCGCTGCCCTGGCGCTCCCGATCCCGCTGCAGCCTCTGCCCTGTTTGAGTCGCTGCCCGCGCCCTCCCGATCCCGCTGCAGCCCGTGCCCCTCTCGAGCTTCTGCCCCTCTCGAGCAGCTTCCCCCCCGCTCACGCGCCCGCTCCCGCCTCCGCCTTTGCCCAGCTCCAGCTATTGCCCGCGCCCTCCTGCTCCGGCTCCAGCCTCTGCTCCGCTACAGCTGCTGCCCGCTTGCTTCCGATCCCGCTGCAGCGTTTGCCCTGCTGGAGCCGCTGCCCGCGCTCACGATCCCGCTGCAGCCTCTGCCTCTCTAGAGCGGCTGCCCGCGCGCTCCCGCTCAGGCTGCAGCCTCTGCCCAGCTGGAGCCACTGCCCGCGCGTTCCCGATCCCGCTGCAGCCTCTGCCCCGCTCGAGCAGCTGCCCGCACGCTCCCGATCTGGCTGCAGCCTCTGCACCGCTTGAGCCGCTGCCCCCGCGCTCCCGATCTGGCTGCAGCCTCTGCCCTGCTCGAGCCGCTGCCTGCGCGCTCCCGATCCCGCTGCAGCCTCTGCCTGGCTGGAGCCGCCGCCCGTGCGCTCCCGCTCCCCCTGCAGGCTCTGCCCGGCTCGAGCCGCTGCCCACCCGCTCCTGATCCCGCAGCAGCCTCTGCCCCGCTCGAGCCGCTGCCTGCGCGCTCCCGATCGCGCTGCAGCCTCTGCCCCGCTCGAGCTTCTGCCCGCACGCTAGCGCTCCAGCTCCCGCTGCAGTCTTTGCCCAGCTCGAGCTGTTTCCCACCCCCTCCTGCTCCCGCCCCACCGCAGCCTTTGCCCAGCTCCAGCTGTTGCCCACGCCCTCCCGCTCCCGCTGCATCCTCTGCCCTGCTGCAGCCGCTGCCCTGGCTCTCCCGATCACGCTGCAGCCTCTGCCCCTCTCGAGCCTCTGCCCCTCTCCCGCCGCTGCCCGCACACTCACGCTCCCGCTCCCGCCTCCGCCTTGGCCCAGCTCCAGCTGTTGCCCGAGCCCTCCTGCTCCCGCTCCAGCCTCTGCTCCGCTAGAGCTGCTGCCCGCTTGCTCCCGATACCGCTGCAGCTTTTGCCCTGCTGGAGCCGCTGCCCGTGCTCACGATCCCACTGCAGCCCCTGCCTCGCTCCAGCGGCTGCCCGCACGCTCCCGATCTCGCTGCAGCCTCTGCCCGCCTGGAGCCGCTGCCCGCGCGCTCCCGATCTGGCTGCAGCCTCTGCCCTGCTCGAGCCGCTGCCTGCGCGCTCCCGATCCCGCTGCAGCCTCTGCCTGGCTGGAGCCGCCGCCCGTGCGCTCCCGCTCCCCCTGCAGGCTCTGCCGGGCTCGAGCCGCTCCCCACCCGCTCCTGATCCCACAGCAGCCTCTGCCCCGCTCGAGCCGCTGCCTCCGTGCTCCCGATCACGCTGCAGCCTCTGCACCGCTCGAGGCGCTGCCTGCGCGTTCCCGATCCCGCCGCAACCTCTGCCCCGCTCGAGCTTCTGCCCGCACGCTAGCGCTCCAGCTCACGCAGCAGTCTTTGCCCAGCTCCAGCTGTTTCCCACTCCCTCCTGCTCCCGCCCCACCGCAGCCTTTGCCCAGCTCCAGCTGTTGCCCACGCCCTCCCGCTCCCGCTGCAGACTCTGCCCGGCTAGAGCCGCTGCCCGCCCACTCCCGATCTAGCTGCAGCCTCTGCCCCTCTCGAGCCTCTGCCCCTCTCCCGCCGCTGCCCCGACGCTCACGCTCCCGCTCCCGCCTCCGCCTTTGCCCAGCTCCAGCTGTTGCCTGCGCCCTCCTGCTCCCGCTCCAGCCTCTGTCCCGCTCGATCCGCTGCCTGCGCGCTCCCGATCCCCCTGCAGGCTCTGCCCGGCTCCGGCCGCTGCCCGCCCGCTCCTGATCCCGCTGCAGCCTCTGCCCCGCTTGAGCCGCTGCCCGCGTGCTCCCGCTCCCGCCACAGCCTCTCCCCAGCCAGTGCACCTAAAAGGAGGGCGGAGGTTCTGGATCCCAGGGAAAGAGAGCGAGAAAGCGGAATGACAGGGGGTCTTGAGGCTGCACTTTCCTGTCCCTCAGCTCAGGTCCCGTTGCGCTGTCCGAACACCTGTGTTTAAATCTGCTCTGATATCTAGAAACCTGCAGACCTCTATTTCCATGTCAGGGTAGAGAGGACCGTCTCATTCTTTTTTAAAGCTGCATCCATTATGATTTTACCATCATGTATTTACCCCGTGCCCCACGGGTGGACACTCAGGTTGTGTCCAGGTTGTGCTGTCCTACACAATGCTGCAGTGAGCATCCTGGTGTCCTTCAGAGATTTCTCTGGGTTTGGGCCTAGAGGTGACACTGATGGGACAAAGAATATCCACATGGAAAATACTGAAAGATAGGACCAGATTATCTTCCAAAGGCTGCAGTTTTATTGCTACCAAGAGTATGTGAGGCAATTTTAAATTGAGTTGAATTGTGGATGTGTTGAGTCTAATCAAAATTCTAGTGTTGGTCTCTTCATTGTCTGAGGTATTGCGTCAGGCCTCTGGAGACAGGTGCGTGCATGAGATGACTCCTGGCTTCCAGCTGTCTACACCATGTGTAACATGGCTGTCGGATGACTCTGGCGGCCTGCGGTCCCACAGTCAACTTTGTCATTCTCTTCTCCCCATTAAAATACAGATTGAGTACCCCTTATCCAAAATGCTTGGAAAGTATTTTGGATTTAGGATGTTTTCAGATTTGGGAATATTTGGAGAATACATTTGCAGAATGCTCCAATGAGCATTTCCTTTGAGTGTCATGTTAGCACTCAAAAAGTTTAGGAGTTTGGATTTTTGGATTAGAGACTCTTAACCTGTATATAAATATCCCAGACATTCTGTTTTCTACTATTCTTGGAGTTTCAGGTCCTCAAAGGAGCACAAAAATATTTTGCCAAACCACAGTTCTAATTTGTGATGTTTAAGATGTGGCTTTTGTATTTGCAAACTCGAATTGTTGTGCCAGACGCTCCAGCCTTGCCACCCAGCAAAAGGCCCCATGGAAGATTCTGCCAAAGAAATGCCAGATGGGCCAAGGCATCCAAGGTCTCAGGTGACTGGCCAGGGCAGCTCCAGTTGGCCGAGTTGTGCTAAGAGAGGGTCGCCTGGTGGGCGAGAGCCTGCCCATGCTACCCGAAGGGACAAGCAGTGTGAGTTAACATTTATTTATCGAGCTATGAGTATCAACGGGGAAGCGTGTTATACGCTTTACAAGGATCAACCAAGAGACAGGACTTGTTGCTTATCTACCTGAGGGCTGAGAAACTAGGATGCAGAGACTGGATGTGGGCTGCATAGCAAAGGCAATACTTACCCAAAGGAGTCAACGTATGATGGTGGCATTTCAGGACATAACTGAGTTCTCTGGAGTCAGCCTGAGGCCCTGCTCTGGGTGGTGGTGGCCAGTGTCCCTCCCCACCCTCTGGGCCTCCCATCTTACCTCCTAGCACCCTGTCTCTCTGAGCCTAAATGCCAGGGACCAAACCAGGAGGCTGGCAGCCAGCCTGGTCCACACCATGGGCCCCTCCTCCATGGTCCCAAATCCTTCCTTGCACTTTCTGGACAAGCATGGAGCAGTTAGCTTCCAACCCTCGTACAAACACTGATGATCACAGCCCCATGTGGGGAGGAAGGCCGGTGTGTGCCGTGAGATGACCCCGCCCAGCCCCTGACCCCTGCCCACATTGATGCCGCATTTAGAGAAGAGATGGCCTGACCCCTCACCCACACCAAGGGTACCAAGGAGTCAAGTGTTGAGGTTAGAGGCGGGGATATCAGGGAGGTGAGCTGAGACCAGAGGGTGAGGTGAGATGCCCTCGTTCACATCAAGCCAGAGGAAGAGGGCTTTAAAGAGAGCTTTAGGCTTTGAGGTGTCCTCCGCAGGTGGAGAAATCCAGTGGACTGATGCCTCACCCCCACCCCCACCCCAAAGTCTAGAGGGCAAGAGACAGGCTGGCTGCTTTGATGGCGGAGCTGAGGAGAGGGCCGACGGCCCAGGTGAGGGCCTCGTGTGAGAGAGTCGGCGTGGAATCTCACAGGCCCAGTCCCAGGAGGCAGCCTGGGCAGTGAACAGACGCAGGCCAAGAGAAGGTGGGGCTGCCGCTACCCGTCAGGGGCTCCTTGGTTCTCTGAGGCCCACACAAAATATTCTAGTCAGGGGGACAGTGGGGACCATGTCCGGGCTCTGAAGACCCTTGGAGATGCCGATGAGAGAAAGAGGCGTAGCTTTCAACCTCCGCCAAGCCCAGAGCACAGTTCAGCTGGAGGCTGACCACGCCTGCTGCCCGGCCGAGGCTTCCCACCCCACCAGGCCGGGGCAGCAGGAGCGGCCTCCACTTCAAAGCAGGGGACTTGACGATGACGTCAGGCCCTTTTTATTGTTGGGCCTGGACGTGAGCCGAGCGGTGCTGTGTGACGTGAAGTGGTGGAGACCACGGGTATTTCCCTACCAAGAAGCAGCCTGGGCCTGTCAGGTTTCCATCTGGCCGTGGGAGGACTGGCCAGCAGAAGAGGTTTCAAGGGCCAGAGGTGGACACAAATAAAGCTGCTTTAAGTGGTTTCCAGTTCCACAGCTGTGCTGGCTCAGTGTCCTGGTGACATCCCTGAGTTCTGTGGCAACCAGAGGAGGGCTTTGGGGGGGCAACAGGTGTTTATTGACCTTCTTTAAAGAGCGGGCACCACATGCATGGTGAGACGCACCCCCCTCCCAGAGGGGCCTTGGTCTCAGGCAGGGGCTCTTGGTGGGGCAGGGCCCAAACCCCGAGGGGGAATTTCTCTGTCTCTGCCCCTCAGCCAGGCCCAAGAGTAGAAAGGGCCTGAGGGAAAGGTACGGAAGAGCTCCACCTGCCGGCTTGGGGTCCTGGGGAGGAGGGATTGAACTTGGGCCTGGAGTGGAGGGGGTCATGAGGAAGGTCCAGGAGACCCCAAGACTTGTGGGTGGGGCTTGCCAAGCCCCTCCCCTGCCTGGGATGAGAGTAAGAGACCCTGGTCAGCTAACGCGTCTCATCACCGCCGCCTCCAGTGTGAAGTGCTCAGTAACTGCAACATAAGGAAACGCAGCCTTCATCCAGACTTGAAACGGTTCCTTCCCTTTCCACTTCCAAACTGCCCTGCCCTCGGGCTCCTGCCACCGTGGGAGGAAAAGCACAGTTCCAACCCATCAGGCTCAAGCTCGTAGCTAACAGGGCAGGCACTCCTGCAGCCTTCCGCCCCTTTTCTGGGTCTGATAGCTGCCAGAGACTCTTGCAAAACTGACTCTCTCTTGGGGAGTTTGCTAATGGCCACGTGCCCACAGCACGGCCACCGCTGAGGCCCATGCAAGGAGCCAACTCAGGCGTCCTCGGTCCCCATTCCCTCCTGCCTGGGAAAGGACCCAGTGGCAGAGGGGGGTCGTGGCAGCGGGCAGGAACATTCACATCTGTGTTGCATGAGGGGAACCCTCCAGGTTGGCTGCTGCAGTGGGAGGTTCCCAAGGCCCCGGGGCCTGGGGGGCCCAGTGGGCAGGGCAGTCGTCCTGACCTGTTTGGTTGCACAGCTTGTTAACTTCGAAGAAAGCACCTCTGAGCAGTGGGAGGGTGACTCACCAGAGGGCAGCACTGGTTTGGGGGTGGGCTTCTCTGGTCCTACCTTTTCAGTTCACACAGTAAGGAAGGCCAGGCCTGTCCTGGGCAGTGTGATCAGCAAGTCTCCAAGCTGACGTATGAAACATGGGTGTGTCATCGGTTGGGGTGCATCTTGACCGCCATGCTCGCTTTGGGATGAAAGGAACAGGCTTTATGTCCCGGCTTTGTCACTTTCTAGCCTGTGACTTGGGCAAACCCTTTTACTTTTCTGGGTCTCACTGTCATCATCCATAGAGTGAGATAAAGACACCTTCCTCCCAAGTCCACCGTGAAGACTCAAAACGCTCAGTGCGTCCCTGCTCCTGGAAGTGTGCTGGGAGCCAAAGGAGCAGGGCTGTCCTGGCCTTGAAAGGCCGAGGGGCTCCTGGGGAGCTGTGCCCTGACCTGAGGCTTGCCCCCCCTTTCCCCAGGGGGCAGGGTGGGCTGGGAGCTTGGGCCAGACACCTGGGCAGCTGCCTCCCCTCTGGAACAGTCCTCATTTTATTCCCCTGGGGTCCTGAAAGTTGGAACTAACTGGCTGGCTAAAAAAACAAAAAAGAAAAGGCAAAGGGCGAGCAAGCGCTTTGTGCGTGCTGCAAGGCAGGGTGTGTCTCAGGGATCTGTTTCCATGGGAACCAGCGGCACAGGCTGGCTCCTATGGGCACCAAAAAGAGAAACTTGGCAGAGGTTTCAGGCACCTGAAGTGGGATTCATGCCAGGGATACAAGGATGGTTCAACATATGAAAGTCAATAAAGGTGATACAATAAAATGTAACGGTCATGTGGCCAGTATGAATCTGGCCATCACAGCTTGGGTATGAACGGTGACAATCAGCCTTGCATCCCGTGAATATTCATAACCAATAAAATTGGGGGGGGGAAAGAATAAATGGGTACAGGAGATCTTATTGGTGTGGTGAAAATGTTCTAAAACTGATTTGTGGTGATGGCTGCACAACTTGATGAACTTACTAGAACTCATTGAATTGCATACCTGAAATGGGTGGATTACAAGGTATCTAAAATATTCCTCAATAAAGTGTTTTTTAAACAAAGAGCATTTCACTGACATCCAGCAGATCCCGAAATACAACACACTTCTGCCACTAAATAGCTAAACAGCCCTGGACAAGTAGTGCACTTACTGTAGACCTTTGCTTCATTACCTATAAAGAAAGCGTTGGGCCAGCTGAAGCCCAGAGTGTCTCAGGCCTCTTCCCATTGCCACATTCTACGGCTATTTTGGCAAAGTTAGTCCAAAGAAAACACTTTTGTTCCTTGGCAGATATCTAAGGAAGGATGCTCCTCTGAAAGAAATTAAAATCGCAAAATTTCCTTTAAAAAATTGCCAAAGGAAAAGTTGATCTCCTAGAAGTAGCAGAATAGTGGTCACTAGAGGCTGGGAAGGGTAGGGCGAGGAGGGGAAAGGCAGAGGTTACAGATACAAAGTTGCAGCTGGACAGGAGGAACTATTTGTACTGATCTACAGCTTTGTAAGGTGGCTAGAGTCAGCACGCATTTATTAGATAATTTCAAATAGCTAAAAGAGAGGATTTTGAATTTTCCCAGCACAAAGAAATGACAAATATTTGAGTGATGAGTATGCTGATTACCCAGATTTGATCATTATAAACATGGATTCAAATCCAGCGGTGGCCCGGCCAAAACCAAGCCGAGGTGGGGGTGGCTAGGACAGCGTGTGTCACAGGCTGGCGCGGGGCAGGCTCCGGAACCGCGTGGCGGAAGTGACGTCACAAAGGGGCCTGGTTACCATGGTGCGCGGTGGGGGACGCCTGAGGCCGGTGGGCGCCAGTGCTCCCCGGCTCCCCTCAAGGCCGGCTGCGCTGTGTCTGCTGCTGTCGCCGGGGCCGGTTCGCGTTCCCGACAGAACGCAGAGCTGTCTCAGCTGCTGGTGGTGGCCCGGCCAGGCCGTGGCTACTGTGGCCACAGCCGGAGCAGCCTCGGCGCCATGGAGGTGCCCGGGGCTGCCCCTCAGCCGTACTTGGGGCTGGTCCTGGGAAAGCTGTGCAGGACTGTGGCAGCATTGCCTGAAGACCTGAGACCGGGCCCTGGTTTTCCGTGGGAACTGGTGACATGTGCGGCTCTTACTGGATTTTTGATTCTCTTGTTTTTGTGGAGAAGTGTTCGATCGGTGAGAAGCTGGCTTTATGTAAGAAGAGAGAAAAAGCTTGCTGAAAAGCTTTCTGGACTAATTGAAGAAAAATGTAAACTACTTGACAAACTTTGCGTTGTTCAAGAGGAGTATGAAGGCTTGGAGTCAGCTGTGAAGGATGCCAGCTTTGAGAAGGGGTCAACAGAAGCACAAAGCTTGGAGGCAACCTATGAAAAGCTGAGCAGCTCCAAATCTAAACTTGAGGATGAAATAGTCTTTCTAGCAAAAGAATTAAAGGAACAGAAATCTAAACATTGTGAGCAAGATGAATTGATGGCGGATATTTCAAAAAGGATACAGTCCCTAGAAGATGAATCGAAATCCATCCAGTCACAAGTAGCTGAAGCCAAACTAATCTGCAAAATATTTCAAATGAATGAAGAACGTCTGAAGGTGGCAATAAAAGACGCCTTGAATGAAAATTCCCAACTTCAGGAAAGCCAGAAACAGCTTTTACAAGAAGCGGAAGTATTGAAAGAACAAGTGAGTGAACTTAATAAACAGAAAATAATATTTGAAAACTCCAAAGTCCAGGCAGAACGAGTTCTGAGTGATAAAGAAAATCACATCAAGTCTCTGGCTGAACGCTTGCTCAAGATGACAGACTGGGCTGCTGTGCTTAGAGAAGACATGATGGCTGATGACTTGGAATTGGAGATGAAGAGCGAATCACAAAATGGTGCTCGCTTAGATGATCCGCCAGAAGGAGCTTTGAAGAAACTGATTCACACTGCTAAGTTAAATGCTTCTTTCAAAACCCTAGAAGGAGAAAGAAACCAAATTTACACTGAGTTGTCTGAAGTAGATAAAACAAAGGAAGAGCTTATAGAGCATATTACAAATCTCCAGACTGAACAAGCATCTTTACAGTCAGAAAACACACAGTTGGAAAGTGAAAATCAGAAGCTTCGGCAGAAACTTAAAGGAATGACTGAACTGTATCAAGAAAATGGAATGAAACTCCACAGGAAGTTAATAGCAGAGGAAAAGGACCGGTTAGAGAAGGAGGAGAAACTTTCCAAAGTAGAAGAGAAGATGAGCCATGCAGCTGAGGAACTGGAGACCTACAGAAGGAGAGCCAGAGATGCAGAAGAAGAATTGGAGAGAAGCGTTCGTTCTTATCAAGGGCAGATGACTTCCTATGAGAAAGAAGCGCATGGCAGCTGGGTGGCAGCTGAGACTGCTGAAAGACACCTCAGGTATTTAAGGAAAGTAAATGTTTCCAAGAGACAAAAATTAGCTGAAAAAGAGTTTAAATTTGAACTTTTCAAAAAAGATCCATATGTAGTTGATGTTCCAAAGACAGCATTTGGCGGAGAGCATTCCCCATGTGGTGCCTCACCAGTGGGTCGACCCTCATCCGAAACGAGAGCTTTTCTCTCTCCACTCAGACTCGCACCTTTGACTCCAGGGCGAGGAGGAGGAAGAGGCTCAAGAGGCCCAGAGAATACTCTGGATCACCAGATGACCAATGAAAGAGGAGAATCGGGCTGTGATAGGTTAACCGATTCTCATGGAGCACCATGTGGGTACCTGTCACCTCCGTGGGAACAGCACCGGAGGATGAGGATCCCTCCACCAGGCCACCCATGTTCTGATCCAGCTCTTCTTCCACAAAGGCAAGACGGATTTGATCCTGATCCTGGTGGACCGTCTGGCCCAGCAGAGCTCAGAAGTTTTAACCTGGCTTCTTTGGATAAAGTGGATGGGCCAAAGCCCTCACAAACGGAATCCAGCAGAAATGATACCAAAGACGACCTTGGTAATGTAAATGTGCCTCATTCATCTGTGCCTGCTGAAAGGGAAGCAAGTGGCCCTGGCTTTGCTCCTCCACCTTTTCCTGCAATCAGAGGTCCATTGTTTCCAGTGGATAGGAGGGGTCCATTCATGAGAAGAGAACCTCCTTTTCCTCCACCTCCTCCAGGAAGCATGTATGGAGCTCCTCAAAATTATTATCTCCCAAGGGATTTCCCTGTGCAGCCACCACCTCCATCTGGGTTCCTGTCACCTCCGTGGGAACAACACCGAAGGATGATGATTCCTCCACCAGGCCACCCATGTTCTGATCCAGCTCTTCTTCCACAAAGGCAAGACGGCTTTGATCCTAATCCTGGTGGACCGTCTGGCCCAGCAGAACTGAGAAGTTTTCACCTGGCTTCTTTGGATAAAGTGGATGGGCCAAAGCCCTCACAAACGGAATCCAGCAGAAATGAAACCAAAGACGACCTTGGTAATGTAAATGTGCCTCATTCATCTGTGCCTGCTGAAAGGGAAGCAAGTGGCCCTGGCTTTGCTCCTCCACCTTTTCCTGCAATCAGAGGTCCATTGTTTCCAGTGGATAGGAGGGGTCCATTCATGAGAAGAGAACCTCCTTTTCCTCCACCTCCTCCAGGAAGCATGTATGGAGCTCCTCAAAATTATTTTCTACCAAGGGATTTCTCTGTCCAGCCACCACCTCCATTTGCAATGAGAAATGTCTATTCACTGAGGGGATTTCCTCCTTATGTTCCTCTAGGAGCTGGATTGTCACCTCCACCCCCACATTCTGAAAGTAGGGGTGAGTTCCCTTCAGGGTCGATTCCGTGTTCAAATGAGCCTGCTCCTGAAATCCAGAAGCACAGCAAGAAACCTGATGATATTTTTGGTCTCTCTTCATAAATAGTTTTGACTTATCTTTCATTTTCAGTTTAAGTAACTACAATTTTTGCTCAAATTGAAGCTTAATGGAATTATAATTCTCAGGATACTATTTTGTAAATAAAGATGATTTAAATATGAATTTCGTGAGTAAATTATTTCCATTTTATTTTATCCTAGATTGTATAATTATTTTAATTTGATTAACTAACCCACTATTACATAAACAATAATGGGAAATTTATTTAGGTTATCTTGCAGTTGGGGATGTTTTAAACTCCAAGGGCTGTGTCTTTATGCCAAGAACTGTATTTACTACGGTTGTAGACAAATGTGAAAGTAACTTTATGCTTAATTAAATTTTCATTGATTTAAAGACTTGCTTGGTATTGATAATAATAATAAAATCAGCTAGGTTTTTAATTAAAAAAATCACAATGTACCCCATAAATATGTACAGTTATTAGGTGTCCGTTAAAAATAATAATAATCTTTTAAAATTACCAAAAGAAATTGTGGATCTAAGACCCTTCAAGACCCTCTATTTATAAAAACTTGCTGTCGATGGATATTTTTATGCTCTTAAAACATGAAATCTAAGCCTCTGTCCATGCTGCAATGAAAAAGTCTGTGGTGAGAAGATATGATAAGAAGATGAAGCATATTATTAACCAGTGTTTGTGTGTTTCATAGACCTTTACTATCTAGAAAGAAACCTGTAAGGAGGGTATAATGATGCTTCTATGGTTCTAATTTAAATTTTTTATGAATAGAAAACAGTGAGCACTGTATACAGGTAAAAAGCCATATAACATCCTGCATATATGGGTATCTGAGAACTTCAAAATGTTTGTGGAAAAATAGAATTGAAAGATAATATGAATCTTCCCTGAGCTTTGTGAAGTGCCGCCGTACATGGAGATGTGTGTATTATATAATTATGCATGTGTGTGTGTAATTGACAGTTAACGTTTTTCTGATGATAAAAATAATACATTACTGCTAAGTTTTGCTTGAAATATCTGAAGAATATGCACCAGTCAATCTTTAGGTTAAAATTAAGGATGATTTCCATGTGACCGCAACGTTAAGAACTTTAATCCTTGGGGGAAAAAAAATCATTCAACTCTATAGCGCCTATATGGGTGGTATGCATTAACAAAATAAATGAGATTTTCTTCTCAGTTTTTGCAAAAAAAAAAATTTTTTTTTTGTAAAATAGGGGAAATTCTCTAGAAAATTCTTTGATATTTCTTATCTAGAAAATAATTTGGTAAGTCTCATATTTATGCCTTAGAAAAAAGACAGTATGTGGCATTACACTCTGGTGCTTTGTACTCTGTCAGTGCAGCTAAGCTGGGAATTAATTACATTTTCCACAGTTTCCTTCCGTCTCTTCTTCCAGATTAGAATTGGCCAAGAAAGAAACTTGCAGAATATTGGAAACTGGAAATGAGGCAGTGGCCATAACCATCTGCAGATCTTTTCTCAGGCAGATTCAGAGACAGACAGAAGAAGAGGCCGGGCCCATGTGGGTAAAAACCTCCAGCCGAGTCTGTGAAGTGACGTATCCCGAGGTTGTCCTGAGGGGAGTGCTTCCGTTTTTCTTTGTTCACGGGTGTTCTCCTCAAACCAAAGCCATTTTTCTGGAAATTTTCTTCTCTAAAGCTTCTTGGCCTTTAAAAACCTAGTATTTGTCAGTTGAGTTTTGGTGCAGCATCAAAGACCCTCCACAGTCATCTGAAGTGGCTGCTGAAGCACTTCTTCTGCAGTTAGTGTCTCTGTGAAGCTCAACTTGCTTCACATTCTTCCACCAAAGCAACGTGTTGCCACAGATTCCTGCAGCAGCAGGTAGGAGAGTCCAGCTGCTTCTGAGGAGCGTCAGCGCTGCAGCGGCCTCCTCAGCGCTCCAGCGCTCCCGCTCAGCTGCAGCCTCTGCCCCGCTAGAGCCGCTGCCCGCGTGCTCCCGATCCCACTGCAGCGTCGGCCCATTGGAGCTGCTGCCGCCAGCTCCCGCTCCCTATGCAGCCCCCCTTTCCAGCCTCTGCCCCTTTCCAGCCGCTGCCCCGCTGCAGCCGCTGCATGCACGCTCCCGCTCCTGCTCCCGCTGCAGCCTCTGCCCCGTTCGAGCTGCTGCCGTGCGCTCCCGATCGCGCTGCAGCCTCTGCCTGGCTCGAGCCGCTGCCCTGGCGCTCCCGATCCCGCTGCAGCCTCTGCCCTGTTTGAGTCGCTGCCCGCGCCCTCCCGATCCCGCTGCAGCCCGTGCCCCTCTCGAGCTTCTGCCCCTCTCGAGCAGCTTCCCCCCCCCCCGCTCACGCGCCCGCTCCCGCCTCCGCCTTTGCCCAGCTCCCGCTATTGCCCGCGCCCTCCTGCTCCGGCTCCAGCCTCTGCTCCGCTACAGCTGCTGCCCGCTTGCTTCCGATCCCGCTGCAGCGTTTGCCCTGCTGGAGCCGCTGCCCGCGCTCACGATCCCGCTGCAGCCTCTGCCTCTCTAGAGCGGCTGCCCGCGCGCTCCCGCTCAGGCTGCAGCCTCTGCCCAGCTGGAGACACTGCCCGCGCGATCCCGATCCCGCTGCAGCCTCTGCCCCGCTCGAGCAGCTGCCCGCACGCTCCCGATCTGGCTGCAGCCTCTGCCCTGCTCGAGCCGCTGCCTGCGCGCTCCCGATCCCGCTGCAGCCTCTGCCTGGCTGGAGCCGCCGCCCGTGCGCTCCCGCTCCCCCTGCAGGCTCTGCCCGGCTCGAGCCGCTGCCCACCCGCTCCTGATCCCGCAGCAGCCTCTGCCCCGCTCGAGCCGCTGCCTGCGCGCTCCCGATCGCGCTGCAGCCTCTGCCCCGCTCGAGCTTCTGCCCGCACGCTAGCGCTCCAGCTCCCGCTGCAGTCTTTGCCCAGCTCGAGCTGTTTCCCACCCCCTCCTGCTCCCGCCCCACCGCAGCCTTTGCCCAGCTCCAGCTGTTGCCCACGCCCTCCCGCTCCCGCTGCAGCCTCTGCCCTGCTGCAGCCGCTGCCCTGGCTCTCCCGATCACGCTGCAGCCTCTGCCCCTCTCGAGCCTCTGCCCCTCTCCCGCCGCTGCCCCCACACTCACGCTCCCGCTCCCGCCTCCGCCTTGGCCCAGCTCCAGCTGTTGCCCGAGCCCTCCTGCTCCCGCTCCAGCCTCTGCTCCGCTAGAGCTGCTGCCCGCTTGCTCCTGATCCCGCTGCAGCTTTTGCCCTGCTGGAGCCGCTGCCCGTGCTCACGATCCCACTGCAGCCCCTGCCTCACTCCAGCGGCTGCCCGCACGCTCCCGATCTCGCTGCAGCCTCTGCCCGCCTGGAGCCGCTGCCCGCGCGCTCCCGATCTGGCTGCAGCCTCTGCCCTGCTCGAGCCGCTGCCTGCGCGCTCCCGATCCCGCTGCAGCCTCTGCCTGGCTGGAGCCGCCGCCCGTGCGCTCCCGCTCCCCCTGCAGGCTCTGCCGGGCTCGAGCCGCTCCCCACCCGCTCCTGATCCCACAGCAGCCTCTGCCCCGCTCGAGCCGCTGCCTGCGCGCTCCCGATCACGCTGCAGCCTCTGCACCGCTCGAGGCGCTGCCTGCGCGTTCCCGATCCCGCCGCAACCTCTGCCCCGCTGGAGCTTCTGCCCGCACGCTAGCGCTCCAGCTCACGCAGCAGTCTTTGCCCAGCTCCAGCTGTTTCCCACTCCCTCCTGCTCCCGCCCCACCGCAGCCTTTGCCCAGCTCCAGCTGTTGCCCACGCCCTCCCGCTACCGCTGCAGCCTCTGCCCCGCTAGAGCCGCTGCCAGCCCACTCCCTATCTAGCTGCAGCCTCTGCCCCTCTCGAGCCTCTGCCCCTCTCCCGCCGCTGCCCCGACGCTCACGCTCCCGCTCCCGCCTCCGCCTTTGCCCAGCTCCAGCTGTTGCCTGCGCCCTCCTGCTCCCGCTCCAGCCTCTGTCCCGCTCGATCCGCTGCCTGCGCGCTCCCGATCCCCCTGCAGGCTCTGCCCGGCTCCGGCCGCTGCCCGCCCGCTCCTGATCCCGCTGCAGCCTCTGCCCCGCTTGAGCCGCTGCCCGCGTGCTCCCGCTCCCGCCACAGCCTCTCCCCAGCCAGTGCACCTAAAAGGAGGGCGGAGGTTCTGGATCCCAGGGAAAGAGAGCGAGAAAGCGGAATGACACGGGGTCTTGAGGCTGCACTTTCCTGTCCCTCAGCTCAGGTCCCGTTGCGCTGTCCGAACACCTGTGTTTAAATCTGCTCTGATATCTAGAAACCTGCAGACCTCTATTTCCATGTCAGGGTAGAGAGGACCGTCTCATTCTTTTTTAAAGCTGCATCCATTATGATTTTACCATCATGTATTTACCCCGTGCCCCACGGGTGGACACTCAGGTTGTGTCCAGGTTGTGCTGTCCTACACAATGCTGCAGTGAGCATCCTGGTGTCCTTCAGAGATTTCTCTGGGTTTGGGCCTAGAGGTGACACTGATGGGACAAAGAATATCCACATGGAAAATACTGAAAGATAGGACCAGATTATCTTCCAAAGGCTGCAGTTTTATTGCTACCAAGAGTATGTGAGGCAATTTTAAATTGAGTTGAATTGTGGATGTGTTGAGTCTAATCAAAATTCTAGTGTTGGTCTCTTCATTGTCTGAGGTATTGCGTCAGGCCTCTGGAGACAGGTGCGTGCATGAGATGACTCCTGGCTTCCAGCTGTCTACACCATGTGTAACATGGCTGTCGGATGACTCTGGCGGCCTGCGGTCCCACAGTCAACTTTGTCATTCTCTTCTCCCCATTAAAATACAGATTGAGTACCCCTTATCCAAAATGCTTGGAAAGTATTTTGGATTTAGGATGTTTTCAGATTTGGGAATATTTGGAGAATACATTTGCAGAATGCTCCAATGAGCATTTCCTTTGAGTGTCATGTTAGCACTCAAAAAGTTTAGGAGTTTGGATTTTTGGATTAGAGACTCTTAACCTGTATATAAATATCCCAGACATTCTGTTTTCTACTATTCTTGGAGTTTCAGGTCCTCAAAGGAGCACAAAAATATTTTGCCAAACCACAGTTCTAATTTGTGATGTTTAAGATGTGGCTTTTGTATTTGCAAACTCGAATTGTTGTGCCGGACGCTCCAGCCTTGCCACCCAGCAAAAGGCCCCATGGAAGATTCTGCCAAAGAAATGCCAGATGGGCCAAGGCATCCAAGGTCTCAGGTGACTGGCCAGGGCAGCTCCAGTTGGCCGAGTTGTGCTAAGAGAGGGTCGCCTGGTGGGCGAGAGCCTGCCCATGCTACCCGAAGGGACAAGCAGTGTGAGTTAACATTTATTTATCGAGCTATGAGTATCAACGGGGAAGCGTGTTATACGCTTTACAAGGATCAACCAAGAGACAGGACTTGTTGCTTATCTACCTGAGGGCTGAGAAACTAGGATGCAGAGACTGGATGTGGGCTGCATAGCAAAGGCAATACTTACCCAAAGGAGTCAACGTATGATGGTGGCATTTCAGGACATAACTGAGTTCTCTGGAGTCAGCCTGAGGCCCTGCTCTGGGTGGTGGTGGCCAGTGTCCCTCCCCACCCTCTGGGCCTCCCATCTTACCTCCTAGCACCCTGTCTCTCTGAGCCTAAATGCCAGGGACCAAACCAGGAGGCTGGCAGCCAGCCTGGTCCACACCATGGGCCCCTCCTCCATGGTCCCAAATCCTTCCTTGCACTTTCTGGACAAGCATGGAGCAGTTAGCTTCCAACCCTCGTACAAACACTGATGATCACAGCCCCATGTGGGGAGGGAGGCCGGTGTGTGCCGTGAGATGACCCCGCCCAGCCCCTGACCCCTGCCCACATTGATGCCGCATTTAGAGAAGAGATGGCCTGACCCCTCACCCACACCAAGGGTACCAAGGAGTCAAGTGTTGAGGTTAGAGGCGGGGATATCAGGGAGGTGAGCTGAGACCAGAGGGTGAGGTGAGATGCCCTCGTTCACATCAAGCCAGAGGAAGAGGGCTTTAAAGAGAGCTTTAGGCTTTGAGGTGTCCTCCGCAGGTGGAGAAATCCAGTGGACTGATGCCTCACCCCCACCCCCACCCCAAAGTCTAGAGGGCAAGAGACAGGCTGGCTGCTTTGATGGCGGAGCTGAGGAGAGGGCCGACGGCCCAGGTGAGGGCCTCGTGTGAGAGAGTCGGCGTGGAATCTCACAGGCCCAGTCCCAGGAGGCAGCCTGGGCAGTGAACAGACGCAGGCCAAGAGAAGGTGGGGCTGCCGCTACCCGTCAGGGGCTCCTTGGTTCTCTGAGGCCCACACAAAATATTCTAGTCAGGGGGACAGTGGGGACCATGTCCGGGCTCTGAAGACCCTTGGAGATGCCGATGAGAGAAAGAGGCGTAGCTTTCAACCTCCGCCAAGCCCAGAGCACAGTTCAGCTGGAGGCTGACCACGCCTGCTGCCCGGCCGAGGCTTCCCACCCCACCAGGCCGGGGCAGCAGGAGCGGCCTCCACTTCAAAGCAGGGGACTTGACGATGACGTCAGGCCCTTTTTATTGTTGGGCCTGGACGTGAGCCGAGCGGTGCTGTGTGACGTGAAGTGGTGGAGACCACGGGTATTTCCCTACCAAGAAGCAGCCTGGGCCTGTCAGGTTTCCATCTGGCCGTGGGAGGACTGGCCAGCAGAAGAGGTTTCAAGGGCCAGAGGTGGACACAAATAAAGCTGCTTTAAGTGGTTTCCAGTTCCACAGCTGTGCTGGCTCAGTGTCCTGGTGACATCCCTGAGTTCTGTGGCAACCAGAGGAGGGCTTTGGGGGGGCAACAGGTGTTTATTGACCTTCTTTAAAGAGCGGGCACCACATGCATGGTGAGACGCACCCCCCTCCCAGAGGGGCCTTGGTCTCAGGCAGGGGCTCTTGGTGGGGCAGGGCCCAAACCCCGAGGGGGAATTTCTCTGTCTCTGCCCCTCAGCCAGGCCCAACAGTAGAAAGGGCCTGAGGGAAAGGTACGGAAGAGCTCCACCTGCCGGCTTGGGGTCCTGGGGAGGAGGGATTGAACTTGGGCCTGGAGTGGAGGGGGTCATGAGGAAGGTCCAGGAGACCCCAAGACTTGTGGGTGGGGCTTGCCAAGCCCCTCCCCTGCCTGGGATGAGAGTAAGAGACCCTGGTCAGCTAACGCGTCTCATCACCGCCGCCTCCAGTGTGAAGTGCTCAGTAACTGCAACATAAGGAAACGCAGCCTTCATCCAGACTTGAAACGATTCCTTCCCTTTCCACTTCCAAACTGCCCTGCCCTCGGGCTCCTGCCACCGTGGGAGGAAAAGCACAGTTCCAACCCATCAGGCTCAAGCTCGTAGCTAACAGGGCAGGCACTCCTGCAGCCTTCCGCCCCTTTTCTGGGTCTGATAGCTGCCAGAGACTCTTGCAAAACTGACTCTCTCTTGGGGAGTTTGCTAATGGCCACGTGCCCACAGCACGGCCACCGCTGAGGCCCATGCAAGGAGCCAACTCAGGCGTCCTCGGTCCCCATTCCCTCCTGCCTGGGGAAGGACCCAGTGGCAGAGGGGGGTCGTGGCAGGGGGCAGGAACATTCACATCTGTGTTGCATGAGGGGAACCCTCCAGGTTGGCTGCTGCAGTGGGAGGTTCCCAAGGCCCCGGGGCCTGGGGGGCCCAGTGGGCAGGGCAGTCGTCCTGACCTGTTTGGTTGCACAGCTTGTTAACTTCGAAGAAAGCACCTCTGAGCAGTGGGAGGGTGACTCACCAGAGGGCAGCACTGGTTTGGGGGTGGGCTTCTCTGGTCCTACCTTTTCAGTTCACACAGTAAGGAAGGCCAGGCCTGTCCTGGGCAGTGTGATCAGCAAGTCTCCAAGCTGACGTATGAAACATGGGTGTGTCATCGGTTGGGGTGCATCTTGACCGCCATGCTCGCTTTGGGATGAAAGGAACAGGCTTTATGTCCCGGCTTTGTCACTTTCTAGCCTGTGACTTGGGCAAACCCTTTTACTTTTCTGGGTCTCACTGTCATCATCCATAGAGTGAGATAAAGACACCTTCCTCCCAAGTCCACCGTGAAGACTCAAAACGCTCAGCGCGTCCCTGCTCCTGGAAGTGTGCTGGGAGCCAAAGGAGCAGGGCTGTCCTGGCCTTGAAAGGCCGAGGGGCTCCTGGGGAGCTGTGCCCTGACCTGAGGCTTGCCCCCCCTTTCCCCAGGGGGCAGGGTGGGCTGGGAGCTTGGGCCAGACACCTGGGCAGCTGCCTCCCCTCTGGAACAGTCCTCATTTTATTCCCCTGGGGTCCTGAAAGTTGGAACTAACTGGCTGGCTAAAAAAACAAAAAAGAAAAGGCAAAGGGCGAGCAAGCGCTTTGTGCGTGCTGCAAGGCAGGGTGTGTCTCAGGGATCTGTTTCCATGGGAACCAGCGGCACAGGCTGGCTCCTATGGGCACCAAAAAGAGAAACTTGGCAGAGGTTTCAGGCACCTGAAGTGGGATTCATGCCAGGGATACAAGGATGGTTCAACATATGAAAGTCAATAAAGGTGATACAATAAAATGTAACGGTCATGTGGCCAGTATGAATCTGGCCATCACAGCTTGGGTATGAACGGTGACAATCAGCCTTGCATCCCGTGAATATTCATAACCAATAAAATTGGGGGGGAAAAAGAATAAATGGGTACAGGAGATCTTATTGGTGTGGTGAAAATGTTCTAAAACTGATTTGTGGTGATGGCTGCACAACTTGATGAACTTACTAGAACTCATTGAATTGCATACCTGAAATGGGTGGATTACAAGGTATCTAAAATATTCCTCAATAAAGTGTTTTTTAAACAAAGAGCATTTCACTGACATCCAGCAGATCCCGAAATACAACACACTTCTGCCACTAAATAGCTAAACAGCCCTGGACAAGTAGTGCACTTACTGTAGACCTTTGCTTCATTACCTATAAAGAAAGCGTTGGGCCAGCTGAAGCCCAGAGTGTCTCAGGCCTCTTCCCATTGCCACATTCTACGGCTATTTTGGCAAAGTTAGTCCAAAGAAAACACTTTTGTTCCTTGGCAGATATCTAAGGAAGGATGCTCCTCTGAAAGAAATTAAAATCGCAAAATTTCCTTTAAAAAATTGCCAAAGGAAAAGTTGATCTCCTAGAAGTAGCAGAATAGTGGTCACTAGAGGCTGGGAAGGGTAGGGCGAGGAGGGGAAAGGCAGAGGTTACAGATACAAAGTTGCAGCTGGACAGGAGGAACTATTTGTACTGATCTACAGCTTTGTAAGGTGGCTAGAGTCAGCACGCATTTATTAGATAATTTCAAATAGCTAAAAGAGAGGATTTTGAATTTTCCCAGCACAAAGAAATGACAAATATTTGAGTGATGAGTATGCTGATTACCCAGATTTGATCATTATAAACATGGATTCAAATCCAGCGGTGGCCCGGCCAAAACCAAGCCGAGGTGGGGGTGGCTAGGACAGCGTGTGTCACAGGCTGGCGCGGGGCAGGCTCCGGAACCGCGTGGCGGAAGTGACGTCACAAAGGGGCCTGGTTACCATGGTGCGCGGTGGGGGACGCCTGAGGCCGGTGGGCGCCAGTGCTCCCCGGCTCCCCTCAAGGCCGGCTGCGCTGTGTCTGCTGCTGTCGCCGGGGCCGGTTCGCGTTCCCGACAGAACGCAGAGCTGTCTCAGCTGCTGGTGGTGGCCCGGCCAGGCCGTGGCTACTGTGGCCACAGCCGGAGCAGCCTCGGCGCCATGGAGGTGCCCGGGGCTGCCCCTCAGCCGTACTTGGGGCTGGTCCTGGGAAAGCTGTGCAGGACTGTGGCAGCATTGCCTGAAGACCTGAGACCGGGCCCTGGTTTTCCGTGGGAACTGGTGACATGTGCGGCTCTTACTGGATTTTTGATTCTCTTGTTTTTGTGGAGAAGTGTTCGATCGGTGAGAAGCCGGCTTTATGTAAGAAGAGAGAAAAAGCTTGCTGAAAAGCTTTCTGGACTAATTGAAGAAAAATGTAAACTACTTGACAAACTTTGCGTTGTTCAAGAGGAGTATGAAGGCTTGGAGTCAGCTGTGAAGGATGCCAGCTTTGAGAAGGGGTCAACAGAAGCACAAAGCTTGGAGGCAACCTATGAAAAGCTGAGCAGCTCCAAATCTAAACTTGAGGATGAAATAGTCTTTCTAGCAAAAGAATTAAAGGAACAGAAATCTAAACATTGTGAGCAAGATGAATTGATGGCGGATATTTCAAAAAGGATACAGTCCCTAGAAGATGAATCGAAATCCATCCAGTCACAAGTAGCTGAAGCCAAACTAATCTGCAAAATATTTCAAATGAATGAAGAACGTCTGAAGGTGGCAATAAAAGACGCCTTGAATGAAAATTCCCAACTTCAGGAAAGCCAGAAACAGCTTTTACAAGAAGCGGAAGTATTGAAAGAACAAGTGAGTGAACTTAATAAACAGAAAATAATATTTGAAAACTCCAAAGTCCAGGCAGAACGAGTTCTGAGTGATAAAGAAAATCACATCAAGTCTCTGGCTGAACGCTTGCTCAAGATGACAGACTGGGCTGCTGTGCTTAGAGAAGACATGATGGCTGATGACTTGGAATTGGAGATGAAGAGCGAATCACAAAATGGTGCTCGCTTAGATGATCCGCCAGAAGGAGCTTTGAAGAAACTGATTCACACTGCTAAGTTAAATGCTTCTTTCAAAACCCTAGAAGGAGAAAGAAACCAAATTTACACTGAGTTGTCTGAAGTAGATAAAACAAAGGAAGAGCTTATAGAGCATATTACAAATCTCCAGACTGAACAAGCATCTTTACAGTCAGAAAACACACAGTTGGAAAGTGAAAATCAGAAGCTTCGGCAGAAACTTAAAGGAATGACTGAACTGTATCAAGAAAATGGAATGAAACTCCACAGGAAGTTAATAGCAGAGGAAAAGGACCGGTTAGAGAAGGAGGAGAAACTTTCCAAAGTAGAAGAGAAGATGAGCCATGCAGCTGAGGAACTGGAGACCTACAGAAGGAGAGCCAGAGATGCAGAAGAAGAATTGGAGAGAAGCGTTCGTTCTTATCAAGGGCAGATGACTTCCTATGAGAAAGAAGCGCATGGCAGCTGGGTGGCAGCTGAGACTGCTGAAAGACACCTCAGGTATTTAAGGAAAGTAAATGTTTCCAAGAGACAAAAATTAGCTGAAAAAGAGTTTAAATTTGAACTTTTCAAAAAAGATCCATATGTAGTTGATGTTCCAAAGACAGCATTTGGCGGAGAGCATTCCCCATGTGGTGCCTCACCAGTGGGTCGACCTTCATCTGAAACGAGAGCTTTTCTCTCTCCACTCAGACTCGCACCTTTGACTCCAGGGCGAGGAGGAGGAAGAGGCTCAAGAGGCCCAGAGAATACTCTGGATCACCAGATGACCAATGAAAGAGGAGAATCGGGCTGTGATAGGTTAACCGATTCTCATGGAGCACCATGTGGGTACCTGTCACCTCCGTGGGAACAGCACCGGAGGATGAGGATCCCTCCACCAGGCCACCCATGTTCTGATCCAGCTCTTCTTCCACAAAGGCAAGACGGATTTGATCCTGATCCTGGTGGACCGTCTGGCCCAGCAGAGCTCAGAAGTTTTAACCTGGCTTCTTTGGATAAAGTGGATGGGCCAAAGCCCTCACAAACGGAATCCAGCAGAAATGATACCAAAGACGACCTTGGTAATGTAAATGTGCCTCATTCATCTGTGCCTGCTGAAAGGGAAGCAAGTGGCCCTGGCTTTGCTCCTCCACCTTTTCCTGCAATCAGAGGTCCATTGTTTCCAGTAGATAGGAGGGGTCCATTCATGAGAAGAGAACCTCCTTTTCCTCCACCTCCTCCAGGAAGCATGTATGGAGCTCCTCAAAATTATTATCTCCCAAGGGATTTCCCTGTGCAGCCACCACCTCCATCTGGGTTCCTGTCACCTCCGTGGGAACAACACCGAAGGATGATGATTCCCCCACCAGGCCACCCATGTTCTGATCCAGCTCTTCTTCCACAAAGGCAAGACGGCTTTGATCCTGATCCTGGTGGACCGTCTGGCCCAGCAGAGCTCAGAAGTTTTAACCTGGCTTCTTTGGATAAAGTGGATGGGCCAAAGCCCTCACAAACGGAATCCAGCAGAAATGATACCAAAGACGACCTTGGTAATGTAAATGTGCCTCATTCATCTGTGCCTGCTGAAAGGGAAGCAAGTGGCCCTGGCTTTGCTCCTCCACCTTTTCCTGCAATCAGAGGTCCATTGTTTCCAGTGGATAGGAGGGGTCCATTCATGAGAAGAGAACCTCCTTTTCCTCCACCTCCTCCAGGAAGCATGTATGGAGCTCCTCAAAATTATTATCTCCCAAGGGATTTCCCTGTGCAGCCACCACCTCCATCTGGGTTCCTGTCACCTCCGTGGGAACAACACCGAAGGATGATGATTCCTCCACCAGGCCACCCATGTTCTGATCCAGCTCTTCTTCCACAAAGGCAAGACGGCTTTGATCCTAATCCTGGTGGACCGTCTGGCCCAGCAGAACTGAGAAGTTTTCACCTGGCTTCTTTGGATAAAGTGGATGGGCCAAAGCCCTCACAAACGGAATCCAGCAGAAATGATACCAAAGACGACCTTGGTAATGTAAATGTGCCTCATTCATCTGTGCCTGCTGAAAGGGAAGCAAGTGGCCCTGGCTTTGCTCCTCCACCTTTTCCTGCAATCAGAGGTCCATTGTTTCCAGTGGATAGGAGGGGTCCATTCATGAGAAGAGAACCTCCTTTTCCTCCACCTCCTCCAGGAAGCATGTATGGAGCTCCTCAAAATTATTTTCTACCAAGGGATTTCTCTGTCCAGCCACCACCTCCATTTGCAATGAGAAATGTCTATTCACTGAGGGGATTTCCTCCTTATGTTCCTCTAGGAGCTGGATTGTCACCTCCACCCCCACATTCTGAAAGTAGGGGTGAGTTCCCTTCAGGGTCGATTCCGTGCTCAAATGAGCCTGCTCCTGAAATCCAGAAGCACAGCAAGAAACCTGATGATATTTTTGGTCTCTCTTCATAAATAGTTTTGACTTATCTTTCATTTTCAGTTTAAGTAACTACAATTTTTGCTCAAATTGAAGCTTAATGGAATTATAATTCTCAGGATACTATTTTGTAAATAAAGATGATTTAAATATGAATTTCGTGAGTAAATTATTTCCATTTTATTTTATCCTAGATTGTATAATTATTTTAATTTGATTAACTAACCCACTATTACATAAACAATAATGGGAAATTTATTTAGGTTATCTTGCAGTTGGGGATGTTTTAAACTCCAAGGGCTGTGTCTTTATGCCAAGAACTGTATTTACTACGGTTGTAGACAAATGTGAAAGTAACTTTATGCTTAATTAAATTTTCATTGATTTAAAGACTTGCTTGGTATTGATAATAATAATAAAATCAGCTAGGTTTTTAATTAAAAAAATCACAATGTACCCCATAAATATGTACAGTTATTAGGTGTCCGTTAAAAATAATAATAATCTTTTAAAATTACCAAAAGAAATTGTGGATCTAAGACCCTTCAAGACCCTCTATTTATAAAAACTTGCTGTCGATGGATATTTTTATGCTCTTAAAACATGAAATCTAAGCCTCTGTCCATGCTGCAATGAAAAAGTCTGTGGTGAGAAGATATGATAAGAAGATGAAGCATATTATTAACCAGTGTTTGTGTGTTTCATAGACCTTTACTATCTAGAAAGAAACCTGTAAGGAGGGTATAATGATGCTTCTATGGTTCTAATTTAAATTTTTTATGAATAGAAAACAGTGAGCACTGTATACAGGTAAAAAGCCATATAACATCCTGCATATATGGGTATCTGAGAACTTCAAAATGTTTGTGGAAAAATAGAATTGAAAGATAATATGAATCTTCCCTGAGCTTTGTGAAGTGCCGCCGTACATGGAGATGTGTGTATTATATAATTATGCATGTGTGTGTGTAATTGACAGTTAACGTTTTTCTGATGATAAAAATAATACATTACTGCTAAGTTTTGCTTGAAATATCTGAAGAATATGCACCAGTCAATCTTTAGGTTAAAATTAAGGATGATTTCCATGTGACCGCAACGTTAAGAACTTTAATCCTTGGGGGAAAAAAAATCATTCAACTCTATAGCGCCTATATGGGTGGTATGCATTAACAAAATAAATGAGATTTTCTTCTCAGTTTTTGCAAAAAAAAAAATTTTTTTTTTGTAAAATAGGGGAAATTCTCTAGAAAATTCTTTGATATTTCTTATCTAGAAAATAATTTGGTAAGTCTCATATTTATGCCTTAGAAAAAAGACAGTATGTGGCATTACACTCTGGTGCTTTGTACTCTGTCAGTGCAGCTAAGCTGGGAATTAATTACATTTTCCACAGTTTCCTTCCGTCTCTTCTTCCAGATTAGAATTGGCCAAGAAAGAAACTTGCAGAATATTGGAAACTGGAAATGAGGCAGTGGCCATAACCATCTGCAGATCTTTTCTCAGGCAGATTCAGAGACAGACAGAAGAAGAGGCCGGGCCCATGTGGGTAAAAACCTCCAGCCGAGTCTGTGAAGTGACGTATCCCGAGGTTGTCCTGAGGGGAGTGCTTCCGTTTTTCTTTGTTCACGGGTGTTCTCCTCAAACCAAAGCCATTTTTCTGGAAATTTTCTTCTCTAAAGCTTCTTGGCCTTTAAAAACCTAGTATTTGTCAGTTGAGTTTTGGTGCAGCATCAAAGACCCTCCACAGTCATCTGAAGTGGCTGCTGAAGCACTTCTTCTGCAGTTAGTGTCTCTGTGAAGCTCAACTTGCTTCACATTCTTCCACCAAAGCAACGTGTTGCCACAGATTCCTGCAGCAGCAGGTAGGAGAGTCCAGCTGCTTCTGAGGAGCGTCAGCGCTGCAGCGGCCTCCTCAGCGCTCCAGCGCTCCCGCTCAGCTGCAGCCTCTGCCCCGCTAGAGCCGCTGCCCGCGTGCTCCCGATCCCACTGCAGCGTCGGCCCATTGGAGCTGCTGCCGCCAGCTCCCGCTCCCTATGCAGCCCCCCTTTCCAGCCTCTGCCCCTTTCCAGCCGCTGCCCCGCTGCAGCCGCTGCATGCACGCTCCCGCTCCTGCTCCCGCTGCAGCCTCTGCCCCGTTGGAGCTGCTGCCGTGCGCTCCCGATCGCGCTGCAGCCTCTGCCTGGCTCGAGCCGCTGCCCTGGCGCTCCCGATCCCGCTGCAGCCTCTGTCCTGTTTGAGTCGCTGCCCGCGCCCTCCCGATCCCGCTGCAGCCCGTGCCCCTCTCGAGCTTCTGCCCCTCTCGAGCAGCTTCCCCCCCGCTCACGCGCCCGCTCCCGCCTCCGCCTTTGCCCAGCTCCCGCTATTGCCCGCGCCCTCCTGCTCCGGCTCCAGCCTCTGCTCCGCTACAGCTGCTGCCCGCTTGCTTCCGATCCCGCTGCAGCGTTTGCCCTGCTGGAGCCGCTGCCCGCGCTCACGATCCCGCTGCAGCCTCTGCCTCTCTAGAGCGGCTGCCCGCGCGCTCCCGCTCAGGCTGCAGCCTCTGCCCAGCTGGAGACACTGCCCGCGCGATCCCGATCCCGCTGCAGCCTCTGCCCCGCTCGAGCAGCTGCCCGCACGCTCCCGATCTGGCTGCAGCCTCTGCACCGCTTGAGCCGCTGCCCCCGCGCTCCCGATCTGGCTGCAGCCTCTGCCCTGCTCGAGCCGCTGCCTGCGCGCTCCCGATCCCGCTGCAGCCTCTGCCTGGCTGGAGCCGCCGCCCGTGCGCTCCCGCTCCCCCTGCAGGCTCTGCCCGGCTCGAGCCGCTGCCCACCCGCTCCTGATCCCGCAGCAGCCTCTGCCCCGCTCTAGCCGCTGCCTGCGCGCTCCCGATCGCGCTGCAGCCTCTGCACCGCTCGAGCTTCTGCCCGCACGCTAGCGCTCCAGCTCCCGCTGCAGTCTTTGCCCAGCTCGAGCTGTTTCCCACCCCCTCCTGCTCCCGCCCCACCGCAGCCTTTGCCCAGCTCCAGCTGTTGCCCACGCCCTCCCGCTCCCGCTGCAGCCTCTGCCCTGCTGCAGCCGCTGCCCTGGCTCTCCCGATCACGCTGCAGCCTCTGCCCCTCTCGAGCCTCTGCCCCTCTCCCGCCGCTGCCCCCACACTCACGCTCCCGCTCCCGCCTCCGCCTTGGCCCAGCTCCAGCTGTTGCCCGAGCCCTCCTGCTCCCGCTCCAGCCTCTGCTCCGCTAGAGCTGCTGCCCGCTTGCTCCCGATCCCGCTGCAGCTTTTGCCCTGCTGGAGCCGCTGCCCGTGCTCACGATCCCACTGCAGCCCCTGCCTCGCTCCAGCGGCTGCCCGCACGCTCCCGATCTCGCTGCAGCCTCTGCCCGCCTGGAGCCGCTGCCCGCGCGCTCCCGATCTGGCTGCAGCCTCTGCCGTGCTCGAGCCGCTGCCTGCGCGCTCCCGATCCCGCTGCAGCCTCTGCCTGGCTGGAGCCGCCGCCCCTGCGCTCCCGCTCCCCCTGCAGGCTCTGTCCGGCTCGAGCCGCTCCCCACCCGCTCCTGATCCCACAGCAGCCTCTGCCCCGCTCGAGCCGCTGCCTCCGCGCTCCCGATCACGCTGCAGCCTCTGCACCGCTCGAGGCGCTGCCTGCGCGTTCCCGATCCCGCCGCAACCTCTGCCCCGCTCGAGCTTCTGCCCGCACGCTAGCGCTCCAGCTCACGCAGCAGTCTTTGCCCAGCTCCAGCTGTTTCCCACTCCCTCCTGCTCCCGCCCCACCGCAGCCTTTGCCCAGCTCCAGCTGTTGCCCACGCCCTCCCGCTCCCGCTGCAGCCTCTGCCCCGCTAGAGCCGCTGCCCGCCCACTCCCGATCTAGCTGCAGCCTCTGCCCCTCTCGAGCCTCTGCCCCTCTCCCGCCGCTGCCCTGACGCTCACGCTCCCGCTCCCGCCTCCGCCTTTGCCCAGCTCCAGCTGTTGCCTGCGCCCTCCTGCTCCCGCTCCAGCCTCTGTCCCACTCGATCCGCTGCCTGCGCGCTCCCGATCCCCCTGCAGGCTCTGCCCGGCTCCGGCCGCTGCCCGCCCGCTCCTGATCCCGCTGCAGCCTCTGCCCCGCTTGAGCCGCTGCCCGCGTGCTCCCGCTCCCGCCACAGCCTCTCCCCAGCCAGTGCACCTAAAAGGAGGGCGGAGGTTCTGGATCCCAGGGAAAGAGAGCGAGAAAGCGGAATGACACGGGGTCTTGAGGCTGCACTTTCCTGTCCCTCAGCTCAGGTCCCGTTGCGCTGTCCGAACACCTGTGTTTAAATCTGCTCTGATATCTAGAAACCTGCAGACCTCTATTTCCATGTCAGGGTAGAGAGGACCGTCTCATTCTTTTTTAAAGCTGCATCCATTATGATTTTACCATCATGTATTTACCCCGTGCCCCACGGGTGGACACTCAGGTTGTGTCCAGGTTGTGCTGTCCTACACAATGCTGCAGTGAGCATCCTGGTGTCCTTCAGAGATTTCTCTGGGTTTGGGCCTAGAGGTGACACTGATGGGACAAAGAATATCCACATGGAAAATACTGAAAGATAGGACCAGATTATCTTCCAAAGGCTGCAGTTTTATTGCTACCAAGAGTATGTGAGGCAATTTTAAATTGAGTTGAATTGTGGATGTGTTGAGTCTAATCAAAATTCTAGTGTTGGTCTCTTCATTGTCTGAGGTATTGCGTCAGGCCTCTGGAGACAGGTGCGTGCATGAGATGACTCCTGGCTTCCAGCTGTCTACACCATGTGTAACATGGCTGTCGGATGACTCTGGCGGCCTGCGGTCCCACAGTCAACTTTGTCATTCTCTTCTCCCCATTAAAATACAGATTGAGTACCCCTTATCCAAAATGCTTGGAAAGTATTTTGGATTTAGGATGTTTTCAGATTTGGGAATATTTGGAGAATACATTTGCAGAATGCTCCAATGAGCATTTCCTTTGAGTGTCATGTTAGCACTCAAAAAGTTTAGGAGTTTGGATTTTTGGATTAGAGACTCTTAACCTGTATATAAATATCCCAGACATTCTGTTTTCTACTATTCTTGGAGTTTCAGGTCCTCAAAGGAGCACAAAAATATTTTGCCAAACCACAGTTCTAATTTGTGATGTTTAAGATGTGGCTTTTGTATTTGCAAACTCGAATTGTTGTGCCAGACGCTCCAGCCTTGCCACCCAGCAAAAGGCCCCATGGAAGATTCTGCCAAAGAAATGCCAGATGGGCCAAGGCATCCAAGGTCTCAGGTGACTGGCCAGGGCAGCTCCAGTTGGCCGAGTTGTGCTAAGAGAGGGTCGCCTGGTGGGCGAGAGCCTGCCCATGCTACCCGAAGGGACAAGCAGTGTGAGTTAACATTTATTTATCGAGCTATGAGTATCAACGGGGAAGCGTGTTAT
The DNA here is from genome assembly GCF_027409185.1 of Cynocephalus volans. Taxonomy (NCBI): domain Eukaryota; kingdom Metazoa; phylum Chordata; class Mammalia; order Dermoptera; family Cynocephalidae; genus Cynocephalus; species Cynocephalus volans. The sequence continues at coordinate 89,357,450 of NC_084473.1, read as the reverse complement.
ACGCTTTACAAGGATCAACCAAGAGACAGGACTTGTTGCTTATCTACCTGAGGGCTGAGAAACTAGGATGCAGAGACTGGATGTGGGCTGCATAGCAAAGGCAATACTTACCCAAAGGAGTCAACGTATGATGGTGGCATTTCAGGACATAACTGAGTTCTCTGGAGTCAGCCTGAGGCCCTGCTCTGGGTGGTGGTGGCCAGTGTCCCTCCCCACCCTCTGGGCCTCCCATCTTACCTCCTAGCACCCTGTCTCTCTGAGCCTAAATGCCAGGGACCAAACCAGGAGGCTGGCAGCCAGCCTGGTCCACACCATGGGCCCCTCCTCCATGGTCCCAAATCCTTCCTTGCACTTTCTGGACAAGCATGGAGCAGTTAGCTTCCAACCCTCGTACAAACACTGATGATCACAGCCCCATGTGGGGAGGGAGGCCGGTGTGTGCCGTGAGATGACCCCGCCCAGCCCCTGACCCCTGCCCACATTGATGCCGCATTTAGAGAAGAGATGGCCTGACCCCTCACCCACACCAAGGGTACCAAGGAGTCAAGTGTTGAGGTTAGAGGCGGGGATATCAGGGAGGTGAGCTGAGACCAGAGGGTGAGGTGAGATGCCCTCGTTCACATCAAGCCAGAGGAAGAGGGCTTTAAAGAGAGCTTTAGGCTTTGAGGTGTCCTCCGCAGGTGGAGAAATCCAGTGGACTGATGCCTCACCCCCACCCCCACCCCAAAGTCTAGAGGGCAAGAGACAGGCTGGCTGCTTTGATGGCGGAGCTGAGGAGAGGGCCGACGGCCCAGGTGAGGGCCTCGTGTGAGAGAGTCGGCGTGGAATCTCACAGGCCCAGTCCCAGGAGGCAGCCTGGGCAGTGAACAGACGCAGGCCAAGAGAAGGTGGGGCTGCCGCTACCCGTCAGGGGCTCCTTGGTTCTCTGAGGCCCACACAAAATATTCTAGTCAGGGGGACAGTGGGGACCATGTCCGGGCTCTGAAGACCCTTGGAGATGCCGATGAGAGAAAGAGGCGTAGCTTTCAACCTCCGCCAAGCCCAGAGCACAGTTCAGCTGGAGGCTGACCACGCCTGCTGCCCGGCCGAGGCTTCCCACCCCACCAGGCCGGGGCAGCAGGAGCGGCCTCCACTTCAAAGCAGGGGACTTGACGATGACGTCAGGCCCTTTTTATTGTTGGGCCTGGACGTGAGCCGAGCGGTGCTGTGTGACGTGAAGTGGTGGAGACCACGGGTATTTCCCTACCAAGAAGCAGCCTGGGCCTGTCAGGTTTCCATCTGGCCGTGGGAGGACTGGCCAGCAGAAGAGGTTTCAAGGGCCAGAGGTGGACACAAATAAAGCTGCTTTAAGTGGTTTCCAGTTCCACAGCTGTGCTGGCTCAGTGTCCTGGTGACATCCCTGAGTTCTGTGGCAACCAGAGGAGGGCTTTGGGGGGGCAACAGGTGTTTATTGACCTTCTTTAAAGAGCGGGCACCACATGCATGGTGAGACGCACCCCCCTCCCAGAGGGGCCTTGGTCTCAGGCAGGGGCTCTTGGTGGGGCAGGGCCCAAACCCCGAGGGGGAATTTCTCTGTCTCTGCCCCTCAGCCAGGCCCAAGAGTAGAAAGGGCCTGAGGGAAAGGTACGGAAGAGCTCCACCTGCCGGCTTGGGGTCCTGGGGAGGAGGGATTGAACTTGGGCCTGGAGTGGAGGGGGTCATGAGGAAGGTCCAGGAGACCCCAAGACTTGTGGGTGGGGCTTGCCAAGCCCCTCCCCTGCCTGGGATGAGAGTAAGAGACCCTGGTCAGCTAACGCGTCTCATCACCGCTGCCTCCAGTGTGAAGTGCTCAGTAACTGCAACATAAGGAAACGCAGCCTTCATCCAGACTTGAAACGGTTCCTTCCCTTTCCACTTCCAAACTGCCCTGCCCTCGGGCTCCTGCCACCGTGGGAGGAAAAGCACAGTTCCAACCCATCAGGCTCAAGCTCGTAGCTAACAGGGCAGGCACTCCTGCAGCCTTCCGCCCCTTTTCTGGGTCTGATAGCTGCCAGAGACTCTTGCAAAACTGACTCTCTCTTGGGGAGTTTGCTAATGGCCACGTGCCCACAGCACGGCCACCGCTGAGGCCCATGCAAGGAGCCAACTCAGGCGTCCTCGGTCCCCATTCCCTCCTGCCTGGGAAAGGACCCAGTGGCAGAGGGGGGTCGTGGCAGCGGGCAGGAACATTCACATCTGTGTTGCATGAGGGGAACCCTCCAGGTTGGCTGCTGCAGTGGGAGGTTCCCAAGGCCCCGGGGCCTGGGGGGCCCAGTGGGCAGGGCAGTCGTCCTGACCTGTTTGGTTGCACAGCTTGTTAACTTCGAAGAAAGCACCTCTGAGCAGTGGGAGGGTGACTCACCAGAGGGCAGCACTGGTTTGGGGGTGGGCTTCTCTGGTCCTACCTTTTCAGTTCACACAGTAAGGAAGGCCAGGCCTGTCCTGGGCAGTGTGATCAGCAAGTCTCCAAGCTGACGTATGAAACATGGGTGTGTCATCGGTTGGGGTGCATCTTGACCGCCATGCTCGCTTTGGGATGAAAGGAACAGGCTTTATGTCCCGGCTTTGTCACTTTCTAGCCTGTGACTTGGGCAAACCCTTTTACTTTTCTGGGTCTCACTGTCATCATCCATAGAGTGAGATAAAGACACCTTCCTCCCAAGTCCACCGTGAAGACTCAAAACGCTCAGCGCGTCCCTGCTCCTGGAAGTGTGCTGGGAGCCAAAGGAGCAGGGCTGTCCTGGCCTTGAAAGGCCGAGGGGCTCCTGGGGAGCTGTGCCCTGACCTGAGGCTTGCCCCCCCTTTCCCCAGGGGGCAGGGTGGGCTGGGAGCTTGGGCCAGACACCTGGGCAGCTGCCTCCCCTCTGGAACAGTCCTCATTTTATTCCCCTGGGGTCCTGAAAGTTGGAACTAACTGGCTGGCTAAAAAAACAAAAAAGAAAAGGCAAAGGGCGAGCAAGCGCTTTGTGCGTGCTGCAAGGCAGGGTGTGTCTCAGGGATCTGTTTCCATGGGAACCAGCGGCACAGGCTGGCTCCTATGGGCACCAAAAAGAGAAACTTGGCAGACGTTTCAGGCACCTGAAGTGGGATTCATGCCAGGGATACAAGGATGGTTCAACATATGAAAGTCAATAAGGGTGATACAATAAAATGTAACGGTCATGTGGCCAGTATGAATCTGGCCATCACAGCTTGGGTATGAACGGTGACAATCAGCCTTGCATCCCGTGAATATTCATAACCAATAAAATTGGGGGGGAAAAAGAATAAATGGGTACAGGAGATCTTATTGGTGTGGTGAAAATGTTCTAAAACTGATTTGTGGTGATGGCTGCACAACTTGATGAACTTACTAGAACTCATTGAATTGCATACCTGAAATGGGTGGATTACAAGGTATCTAAAATATTCCTCAATAAAGTGTTTTTTAAACAAAGAGCATTTCACTGACATCCAGCAGATCCCGAAATACAACACACTTCTGCCACTAAATAGCTAAACAGCCCTGGACAAGTAGTGCACTTACTGTAGACCTTTGCTTCATTACCTATAAAGAAAGCGTTGGGCCAGCTGAAGCCCAGAGTGTCTCAGGCCTCTTCCCATTGCCACATTCTACGGCTATTTTGGCAAAGTTAGTCCAAAGAAAACACTTTTGTTCCTTGGCAGATATCTAAGGAAGGATGCTCCTCTGAAAGAAATTAAAATCGCAAAATTTCCTTTAAAAAATTGCCAAAGGAAAAGTTGATCTCCTAGAAGTAGCAGAATAGTGGTCACTAGAGGCTGGGAAGGGTAGGGCGAGGAGGGGAAAGGCAGAGGTTACAGATACAAAGTTGCAGCTGGACAGGAGGAACTATTTGTACTGATCTACAGCTTTGTAAGGTGGCTAGAGTCAGCACGCATTTATTAGATAATTTCAAATAGCTAAAAGAGAGGATTTTGAATTTTCCCAGCACAAAGAAATGACAAATATTTGAGTGATGAGTATGCTGATTACCCAGATTTGATCATTATAAACATGGATTCAAATCCAGCGGTGGCCCGGCCAAAACCAAGCCGAGGTGGGGGTGGCTAGGACAGCGTGTGTCACAGGCTGGCGCGGGGCAGGCTCCGGAACCGCGTGGCGGAAGTGACGTCACAAAGGGGCCTGGTTACCATGGTGCGCGGTGGGGGACGCCTGAGGCCGGTGGGCGCCAGTGCTCCCCGGCTCCCCTCAAGGCCGGCTGCGCTGTGTCTGCTGCTGTCGCCGGGGCCGGTTCGCGTTCCCGACAGAACGCAGAGCTGTCTCAGCTGCTGGTGGTGGCCCGGCCAGGCCGTGGCTACTGTGGCCACAGCCGGAGCAGCCTCGGCGCCATGGAGGTGCCCGGGGCTGCCCCTCAGCCGTACTTGGGGCTGGTCCTGGGAAAGCTGTGCAGGACTGTGGCAGCATTGCCTGAAGACCTGAGACCGGGCCCTGGTTTTCCGTGGGAACTGGTGACATGTGCGGCTCTTACTGGATTTTTGATTCTCTTGTTTTTGTGGAGAAGTGTTCGATCGGTGAGAAGCTGGCTTTATGTAAGAAGAGAGAAAAAGCTTGCTGAAAAGCTTTCTGGACTAATTGAAGAAAAATGTAAACTACTTGACAAACTTTGCGTTGTTCAAGAGGAGTATGAAGGCTTGGAGTCAGCTGTGAAGGATGCCAGCTTTGAGAAGGGGTCAACAGAAGCACAAAGCTTGGAGGCAACCTATGAAAAGCTGAGCAGCTCCAAATCTAAACTTGAGGATGAAATAGTCTTTCTAGCAAAAGAATTAAAGGAACAGAAATCTAAACATTGTGAGCAAGATGAATTGATGGCGGATATTTCAAAAAGGATACAGTCCCTAGAAGATGAATCGAAATCCATCCAGTCACAAGTAGCTGAAGCCAAACTAATCTGCAAAATATTTCAAATGAATGAAGAACGTCTGAAGGTGGCAATAAAAGACGCCTTGAATGAAAATTCCCAACTTCAGGAAAGCCAGAAACAGCTTTTACAAGAAGCGGAAGTATTGAAAGAACAAGTGAGTGAACTTAATAAACAGAAAATAATATTTGAAAACTCCAAAGTCCAGGCAGAACGAGTTCTGAGTGATAAAGAAAATCACATCAAGTCTCTGGCTGAACGCTTGCTCAAGATGACAGACTGGGCTGCTGTGCTTAGAGAAGACATGATGGCTGATGACTTGGAATTGGAGATGAAGAGCGAATCACAAAACGGTGCTCGCTTAGATGATCCGCCAGAAGGAGCTTTGAAGAAACTGATTCACACTGCTAAGTTAAATGCTTCTTTCAAAACCCTAGAAGGAGAAAGAAACCAAATTTACACTGAGTTGTCTGAAGTAGATAAAACAAAGGAAGAGCTTATAGAGCATATTACAAATCTCCAGACTGAACAAGCATCTTTACAGTCAGAAAACACACAGTTGGAAAGTGAAAATCAGAAGCTTCGGCAGAAACTTAAAGGAATGACTGAACTGTATCAAGAAAATGGAATGAAACTCCACAGGAAGTTAATAGCAGAGGAAAAGGACCGGTTAGAGAAGGAGGAGAAACTTTCCAAAGTAGAAGAGAAGATGAGCCATGCAGCTGAGGAACTGGAGACCTACAGAAGGAGAGCCAGAGATGCAGAAGAAGAATTGGAGAGAAGCGTTCGTTCTTATCAAGGGCAGATGACTTCCTATGAGAAAGAAGCGCATGGCAGCTGGGTGGCAGCTGAGACTGCTGAAAGACACCTCAGGTATTTAAGGAAAGTAAATGTTTCCAAGAGACAAAAATTAGCTGAAAAAGAGTTTAAATTTGAACTTTTCAAAAAAGATCCATATGTAGTTGATGTTCCAAAGACAGCATTTGGCGGAGAGCATTCCCCATGTGGTGCCTCACCAGTGGGTCGACCTTCATCCGAAACGAGAGCTTTTCTCTCTCCACTCAGACTCGCACCTTTGACTCCAGGGCGAGGAGGAGGAAGAGGCTCAAGAGGCCCAGAGAATACTCTGGATCACCAGATGACCAATGAAAGAGGAGAATCGGGCTGTGATAGGTTAACCGATTCTCATGGAGCACCATGTGGGTACCTGTCACCTCCGTGGGAACAGCACCGGAGGATGAGGATCCCTCCACCAGGCCACCCATGTTCTGATCCAGCTCTTCTTCCACAAAGGCAAGACGGATTTGATCCTGATCCTGGTGGACCGTCTGGCCCAGCAGAGCTCAGAAGTTTTAACCTGGCTTCTTTGGATAAAGTGGATGGGCCAAAGCCCTCACAAACGGAATCCAGCAGAAATGATACCAAAGACGACCTTGGTAATGTAAATGTGCCTCATTCATCTGTGCCTGCTGAAAGGGAAGCAAGTGGCCCTGGCTTTGCTCCTCCACCTTTTCCTGCAATCAGAGGTCCATTGTTTCCAGTAGATAGGAGGGGTCCATTCATGAGAAGAGAACCTCCTTTTCCTCCACCTCCTCCAGGAAGCATGTATGGAGCTCCTCAAAATTATTATCTCCCAAGGGATTTCCCTGTGCAGCCACCACCTCCATCTGGGTTCCTGTCACCTCCGTGGGAACAACACCGAAGGATGATGATTCCCCCACCAGGCCACCCATGTTCTGATCCAGCTCTTCTTCCACAAAGGCAAGACGGCTTTGATCCTGATCCTGGTGGACCGTCTGGCCCAGCAGAGCTCAGAAGTTTTAACCTGGCTTCTTTGGATAAAGTGGATGGGCCAAAGCCCTCACAAACGGAATCCAGCAGAAATGATACCAAAGACGACCTTGGCAATGTAAATGTGCCTCATTCATCTGTGCCTGCTGAAAGGGAAGCAAGTGGCCCTGGCTTTGCTCCTCCACCTTTTCCTGCAATCAGAGGTCCATTGTTTCCAGTGGATAGGAGGGGTCCATTCATGAGAAGAGAACCTCCTTTTCCTCCACCTCCTCCAGGAAGCATGTATGGAGCTCCTCAAAATTATTATCTCCCAAGGGATTTCCCTGTGCAGCCACCACCTCCATCTGGTTTCCTGTCACCTCCGTGGGAACAACACCGAAGGATGATGATTCCTCCACCAGGCCACCCATGTTCTGATCCAGCTCTTCTTCCACAAAGGCAAGACGGCTTTGATCCTAATCCTGGTGGACCGTCTGGCCCAGCAGAACTGAGAAGTTTTCACCTGGCTTCTTTGGATAAAGTGGATGGGCCAAAGCCCTCACAAACGGAATCCAGCAGAAATGAAACCAAAGACGACCTTGGTAATGTAAATGTGCCTCATTCATCTGTGCCTGCTGAAAGGGAAGCAAGTGGCCCTGGCTTTGCTCCTCCACCTTTTCCTGCAATCAGAGGTCCATTGTTTCCAGTGGATAGGAGGGGTCCATTCATGAGAAGAGAACCTCCTTTTCCTCCACCTCCTCCAGGAAGCATGTATGGAGCTCCTCAAAATTATTTTCTACCAAGGGATTTCTCTGTCCAGCCACCACCTCCATTTGCAATGAGAAATGTCTATTCACTGAGGGGATTTCCTCCTTATGTTCCTCTAGGAGCTGGATTGTCACCTCCACCCCCACATTCTGAAAGTAGGGGTGAGTTCCCTTCAGGGTCGATTCCGTGCTCAAATGAGCCTGCTCCTGAAATCCAGAAGCACAGCAAGAAACCTGATGATATTTTTGGTCTCTCTTCATAAATAGTTTTGACTTATCTTTCATTTTCAGTTTAAGTAACTACAATTTTTGCTCAAATTGAAGCTTAATGGAATTATAATTCTCAGGATACTATTTTGTAAATAAAGATGATTTAAATATGAATTTCGTGAGTAAATTATTTCCATTTTATTTTATCCTAGATTGTATAATTATTTTAATTTGATTAACTAACCCACTATTACATAAACAATAATGGGAAATTTATTTAGGTTATCTTGCAGTTGGGGATGTTTTAAACTCCAAGGGCTGTGTCTTTATGCCAAGAACTGTATTTACTACGGTTGTAGACAAATGTGAAAGTAACTTTATGCTTAATTAAATTTTCATTGATTTAAAGACTTGCTTGGTATTGATAATAATAATAAAATCAGCTAGGTTTTTAATTAAAAAAATCACAATGTACCCCATAAATATGTACAGTTATTAGGTGTCCGTTAAAAATAATAATAATCTTTTAAAATTACCAAAAGAAATTGTGGATCTAAGACCCTTCAAGACCCTCTATTTATAAAAACTTGCTGTCGATGGATATTTTTATGCTCTTAAAACATGAAATCTAAGCCTCTGTCCATGCTGCAATGAAAAAGTCTGTGGTGAGAAGATATGATAAGAAGATGAAGCATATTATTAACCAGTGTTTGTGTGTTTCATAGACCTTTACTATCTAGAAAGAAACCTGTAAGGAGGGTATAATGATGCTTCTATGGTTCTAATTTAAATTTTTTATGAATAGAAAACAGTGAGCACTGTATACAGGTAAAAAGCCATATAACATCCTGCATATATGGGTATCTGAGAACTTCAAAATGTTTGTGGAAAAATAGAATTGAAAGATAATATGAATCTTCCCTGAGCTTTGTGAAGTGCCGCCGTACATGGAGATGTGTGTATTATATAATTATGCATGTGTGTGTGTAATTGACAGTTAACGTTTTTCTGATGATAAAAATAATACATTACTGCTAAGTTTTGCTTGAAATATCTGAAGAATATGCACCAGTCAATCTTTAGGTTAAAATTAAGGATGATTTCCATGTGACCGCAACGTTAAGAACTTTAATCCTTGGGGGAAAAAAAATCATTCAACTCTATAGCGCCTATATGGGTGGTATGCATTAACAAAATAAATGAGATTTTCTTCTCAGTTTTTGCAAAAAAAAAAATTTTTTTTTTGTAAAATAGGGGAAATTCTCTAGAAAATTCTTTGATATTTCTTATCTAGAAAATAATTTGGTAAGTCTCATATTTATGCCTTAGAAAAAAGACAGTATGTGGCATTACACTCTGGTGCTTTGTACTCTGTCAGTGCAGCTAAGCTGGGAATTAATTACATTTTCCACAGTTTCCTTCCGTCTCTTCTTCCAGATTAGAATTGGCCAAGAAAGAAACTTGCAGAATATTGGAAACTGGAAATGAGGCAGTGGCCATAACCATCTGCAGATCTTTTCTCAGGCAGATTCAGAGACAGACAGAAGAAGAGGCCGGGCCCATGTGGGTAAAAACCTCCAGCCGAGTCTGTGAAGTGACGTATCCCGAGGTTGTCCTGAGGGGAGTGCTTCCGTTTTTCTTTGTTCACGGGTGTTCTCCTCAAACCAAAGCCATTTTTCTGGAAATTTTCTTCTCTAAAGCTTCTTGGCCTTTAAAAACCTAGTATTTGTCAGTTGAGTTTTGGTGCAGCATCAAAGACCCTCCACAGTCATCTGAAGTGGCTGCTGAAGCACTTCTTCTGCAGTTAGTGTCTCTGTGAAGCTCAACTTGCTTCACATTCTTCCACCAAAGCAACGTGTTGCCACAGATTCCTGCAGCAGCAGGTAGGAGAGTCCAGCTGCTTCTGAGGAGCGTCAGCGCTGCAGCGGCCTCCTCAGCGCTCCAGCGCTCCCGCTCAGCTGCAGCCTCTGCCCCGCTAGAGCCGCTGCCCGCGTGCTCCCGATCCCACTGCAGCGTCGGCCCATTGGAGCTGCTGCCGCCAGCTCCCGCTCCCTATGCAGCCCCCCTTTCCAGCCTCTGCCCCTTTCCAGCCGCTGCCCCGCTGCAGCCGCTGCATGCACGCTCCCGCTCCTGCTCCCGCTGCAGCCTCTGCCCCGTTCGAGCTGCTGCCGTGCGCTCCCGATCGCGCTGCAGCCTCTGCCTGGCTCGAGCCGCTGCCCTGGCGCTCCCGATCCCGCTGCAGCCTCTGCCCTGTTTGAGTCGCTGCCCGCGCCCTCCCGATCCCGCTGCAGCCCGTGCCCCTCTCGAGCTTCTGCCCCTCTCGAGCAGCTTCCCCCCCGCTCACGCGCCCGCTCCCGCCTCCGCCTTTGCCCAGCTCCCGCTATTGCCCGCGCCCTCCTGCTCCGGCTCCAGCCTCTGCTCCGCTACAGCTGCTGCCCGCTTGCTTCCGATCCCGCTGCAGCGTTTGCCCTGCTGGAGCCGCTGCCAGCGCTCACGATCCCGCTGCAGCCTCTGCCTCTCTAGAGCGGCTGCCCGCGCGCTCCCGCTCAGGCTGCAGCCTCTGCCCAGCTGGAGCCGCCGCCCGTGCGCTCCCGCTCCCCCTGCAGGCTCTGCCCAGCTCGAGCCGCTGCCCACCCGCTCCTGATCCCGCAGCAGCCTCTGCCCCGCTCGAGCCGCTGCCTGCGCGCTCCCGATCGCGCTGCAGCCTCTGCCCCGCTCGAGCTTCTGCCCGCACGCTAGCGCTCCAGCTCCTGCTGCAGTCTTTGCCCAGCTCGAGCTGTTTCCCACCCCCTCCTGCTCCCGCCCCACCGCAGCCTTTGCCCAGCTCCAGCTGTTGCCCACGCCCTCCCGCTCCCGCTGCAGCCTCTGCCCTGCTGCAGCCGCTGCCCTGGCTCTCCCGATCACGCTGCAGCCTCTGCCCCTCTCGAGCCTCTGCCCCTCTCCCGCCGCTGCCCCCACACTCACGCTCCCGCTCCCGCCTCCGCCTTGGCCCAGCTCCAGCTGTTGCCCGAGCCCTCCTGCTCCCGCTCCAGCCTCTGCTCCGCTAGAGCTGCTGCCCGCTTGCTCCCGATCCCGCTGCAGCTTTTGCCCTGCTGGAGCCGCTGCCCGTGCTCACGATCCCACTGCAGCCCCTGCCTCACTCCAGCGGCTGCCCGCACGCTCCCGATCTCGCTGCAGCCTCTGCCCGCCTGGAGCCGCTGCCCGCGCGCTCCCGATCTGGCTGCAGCCTCTGCCCTGCTCGAGCCGCTGCCTGCGCGCTCCCGATCCCGCTGCAGCCTCTGCCTGGCTGGAGCCGCCGCCCGTGCGCTCCCGCTCCCCCTGCAGGCTCTGCCGGGCTCGAGCCGCTCCCCACCCGCTCCTGATCCCACAGCAGCCTCTGCCCCGCTCGAGCCGCTGCCTGCGCGCTCCCGATCACGCTGCAGCCTCTGCACCGCTCGAGGCGCTGCCTGCGCGTTCCCGATCCCGCCGCAACCTCTGCCCCGCTGGAGCTTCTGCCCGCACGCTAGCGCTCCAGCTCACGCAGCAGTCTTTGCCCAGCTCCAGCTGTTTCCCACTCCCTCCTGCTCCCGCCCCACCGCAGCCTTTGCCCAGCTCCAGCTGTTGCCCACGCCCTCCCGCTACCGCTGCAGCCTCTGCCCCGCTAGAGCCGCTGCCAGCCCACTCCCTATCTAGCTGCAGCCTCTGCCCCTCTCGAGCCTCTGCCCCTCTCCCGCCGCTGCCCCGACGCTCACGCTCCCGCTCCCGCCTCCGCCTTTGCCCAGCTCCAGCTGTTGCCTGCGCCCTCCTGCTCCCGCTCCAGCCTCTGTCCCGCTCGATCCGCTGCCTGCGCGCTCCCGATCCCCCTGCAGGCTCTGCCCGGCTCAGGCCGCTGCCCGCCCGCTCCTGATCCCGCTGCAGCCTCTGCCCCGCTTGAGCCGCTGCCCGCGTGCTCCCGCTCCCGCCACAGCCTCTCCCCAGCCAGTGCACCTAAAAGGAGGGCGGAGGTTCTGGATCCCAGGGAAAGAGAGCGAGAAAGCGGAATGACACGGGGTCTTGAGGCTGCACTTTCCTGTCCCTCAGCTCAGGTCCCGTTGCGCTGTCCGAACACCTGTGTTTAAATCTGCTCTGATATCTAGAAACCTGCAGACCTCTATTTCCATGTCAGGGTAGAGAGGACCGTCTCATTCTTTTTTAAAGCTGCATCCATTATGATTTTACCATCATGTATTTACCCCGTGCCCCACGGGTGGACACTCAGGTTGTGTCCAGGTTGTGCTGTCCTACACAATGCTGCAGTGAGCATCCTGGTGTCCTTCAGAGATTTCTCTGGGTTTGGGCCTAGAGGTGACACTGATGGGACAAAGAATATCCACATGGAAAATACTGAAAGATAGGACCAGATTATCTTCCAAAGGCTGCAGTTTTATTGCTACCAAGAGTATGTGAGGCAATTTTAAATTGAGTTGAATTGTGGATGTGTTGAGTCTAATCAAAATTCTAGTGTTGGTCTCTTCATTGTCTGAGGTATTGCGTCAGGCCTCTGGAGACAGGTGCGTGCATGAGATGACTCCTGGCTTCCAGCTGTCTACACCATGTGTAACATGGCTGTCGGATGACTCTGGCGGCCTGCGGTCCCACAGTCAACTTTGTCATTCTCTTCTCCCCATTAAAATACAGATTGAGTACCCCTTATCCAAAATGCTTGGAAAGTATTTTGGATTTAGGATGTTTTCAGATTTGGGAATATTTGGAGAATACATTTGCAGAATGCTCCAATGAGCATTTCCTTTGAGTGTCATGTTAGCACTCAAAAAGTTTAGGAGTTTGGATTTTTGGATTAGAGACTCTTAACCTGTATATAAATATCCCAGACATTCTGTTTTCTACTATTCTTGGAGTTTCAGGTCCTCAAAGGAGCACAAAAATATTTTGCCAAACCACAGTTCTAATTTGTGATGTTTAAGATGTGGCTTTTGTATTTGCAAACTCGAATTGTTGTGCCGGACGCTCCAGCCTTGCCACCCAGCAAAAGGCCCCATGGAAGATTCTGCCAAAGAAATGCCAGATGGGCCAAGGCATCCAAGGTCTCAGGTGACTGGCCAGGGCAGCTCCAGTTGGCCGAGTTGTGCTAAGAGAGGGTCGCCTGGTGGGCGAGAGCCTGCCCATGCTACCCGAAGGGACAAGCAGTGTGAGTTAACATTTATTTATCGAGCTATGAGTATCAACGGGGAAGCGTGTTATACGCTTTACAAGGATCAACCAAGAGACAGGACTTGTTGCTTATCTACCTGAGGGCTGAGAAACTAGGATGCAGAGACTGGATGTGGGCTGCATAGCAAAGGCAATACTTACCCAAAGGAGTCAACGTATGATGGTGGCATTTCAGGACATAACTGAGTTCTCTGGAGTCAGCCTGAGGCCCTGCTCTGGGTGGTGGTGGCCAGTGTCCCTCCCCACCCTCTGGGCCTCCCATCTTACCTCCTAGCACCCTGTCTCTCTGAGCCTAAATGCCAGGGACCAAACCAGGAGGCTGGCAGCCAGCCTGGTCCACACCATGGGCCCCTCCTCCATGGTCCCAAATCCTTCCTTGCACTTTCTGGACAAGCATGGAGCAGTTAGCTTCCAACCCTCGTACAAACACTGATGATCACAGCCCCATGTGGGGAGGGAGGCCGGTGTGTGCCGTGAGATGACCCCACCCAGCCCCTGACCCCTGCCCACATTGATGCCGCATTTAGAGAAGAGATGGCCTGACCCCTCACCCACACCAAGGGTACCAAGGAGTCAAGTGTTGAGGTTAGAGGCGGGGATATCAGGGAGGTGAGCTGAGACCAGAGGGTGAGGTGAGATGCCCTCGTTCACATCAAGCCAGAGGAAGAGGGCTTTAAAGAGAGCTTTAGGCTTTGAGGTGTCCTCCGCAGGTGGAGAAATCCAGTGGACTGATGCCTCACCCCCACCCCCACCCCAAAGTCTAGAGGGCAAGAGACAGGCTGGCTGCTTTGATGGCGGAGCTGAGGAGAGGGCCAACGGCCCAGGTGAGGGCCTCGTGTGAGAGAGTCGGCGTGGAATCTCACAGGCCCAGTCCCAGGAGGCAGCCTGGGCAGTGAACAGACGCAGGCCAAGAGAAGGTGGGGCTGCCGCTACCCGTCAGGGGCTCCTTGGTTCTCTGAGGCCCACACAAAATATTCTAGTCAGGGGGACAGTGGGGACCATGTCCGGGCTCTGAAGACCCTTGGAGATGCCGATGAGAGAAAGAGGCGTAGCTTTCAACCTCCGCCAAGCCCAGAGCACAGTTCAGCTGGAGGCTGACCACGCCTGCTGCCCGGCCGAGGCTTCCCACCCCACCAGGCCGGGGCAGCAGGAGCGGCCTCCACTTCAAAGCAGGGGACTTGACGATGACGTCAGGCCCTTTTTATTGTTGGGCCTGGACGTGAGCCGAGCGGTGCTGTGTGACGTGAAGTGGTGGAGACCACGGGTATTTCCCTACCAAGAAGCAGCCTGGGCCTGTCAGGTTTCCATCTGGCCGTGGGAGGACTGGCCAGCAGAAGAGGTTTCAAGGGCCAGAGGTGGACACAAATAAAGCTGCTTTAAGTGGTTTCCAGTTCCACAGCTGTGCTGGCTCAGTGTCCTGGTGACATCCCTGAGTTCTGTGGCAACCAGAGGAGGGCTTTGGGGGGGCAACAGGTGTTTATTGACCTTCTTTAAAGAGCGGGCACCACATGCATGGTGAGACGCACCCCCCTCCCAGAGGGGCCTTGGTCTCAGGCAGGGGCTCTTGGTGGGGCAGGGCCCAAACCCCGAGGGGGAATTTCTCTGTCTCTGCCCCTCAGCCAGGCCCAAGAGTAGAAAGGGCCTGAGGGAAAGGTACGGAAGAGCTCCACCTGCCGGCTTGGGGTCCTGGGGAGGAGGGATTGAACTTGGGCCTGGAGTGGAGGGGGTCATGAGGAAGGTCCAGGAGACCCCAAGACTTGTGGGTGGGGCTTGCCAAGCCCCTCCCCTGCCTGGGATGAGAGTAAGAGACCCTGGTCAGCTAACGCGTCTCATCACCGCCGCCTCCAGTGTGAAGTGCTCAGTAACTGCAACATAAGGAAACGCAGCCTTCATCCAGACTTGAAACGATTCCTTCCCTTTCCACTTCCAAACTGCCCTGCCCTCGGGCTCCTGCCACCGTGGGAGGAAAAGCACAGTTCCAACCCATCAGGCTCAAGCTCGTAGCTAACAGGGCAGGCACTCCTGCAGCCTTCCGCCCCTTTTCTGGGTCTGATAGCTGCCAGAGACTCTTGCAAAACTGACTCTCTCTTGGGGAGTTTGCTAATGGCCACGTGCCCACAGCACGGCCACCGCTGAGGCCCATGCAAGGAGCCAACTCAGGCGTCCTCGGTCCCCATTCCCTCCTGCCTGGGAAAGGACCCAGTGGCAGAGGGGGGTCGTGGCAGGGGGCAGGAACATTCACATCTGTGTTGCATGAGGGGAACCCTCCAGGTTGGCTGCTGCAGTGGGAGGTTCCCAAGGCCCCGGGGCCTGGGGGGCCCAGTGGGCAGGGCAGTCGTCCTGACCTGTTTGGTTGCACAGCTTGTTAACTTCGAAGAAAGCACCTCTGAGCAGTGGGAGGGTGACTCACCAGAGGGCAGCACTGGTTTGGGGGTGGGCTTCTCTGGTCCTACCTTTTCAGTTCACACAGTAAGGAAGGCCAGGCCTGTCCTGGGCAGTGTGATCAGCAAGTCTCCAAGCTGACGTATGAAACATGGGTGTGTCATCGGTTGGGGTGCATCTTGACCGCCATGCTCGCTTTGGGATGAAAGGAACAGGCTTTATGTCCCGGCTTTGTCACTTTCTAGCCTGTGACTTGGGCAAACCCTTTTACTTTTCTGGGTCTCACTGTCATCATCCATAGAGTGAGATAAAGACACCTTCCTCCCAAGTCCACCGTGAAGACTCAAAACGCTCAGCGCGTCCCTGCTCCTGGAAGTGTGCTGGGAGCCAAAGGAGCAGGGCTGTCCTGGCCTTGAAAGGCCGAGGGGCTCCTGGGGAGCTGTGCCCTGACCTGAGGCTTGCCCCCCCTTTCCCCAGGGGGCAGGGTGGGCTGGGAGCTTGGGCCAGACACCTGGGCAGCTGCCTCCCCTCTGGAACAGTCCTCATTTTATTCCCCTGGGGTCCTGAAAGTTGGAACTAACTGGCTGGCTAAAAAAACAAAAAAGAAAAGGCAAAGGGCGAGCAAGCGCTTTGTGCGTGCTGCAAGGCAGGGTGTGTCTCAGGGATCTGTTTCCATGGGAACCAGCGGCACAGGCTGGCTCCTATGGGCACCAAAAAGAGAAACTTGGCAGAGGTTTCAGGCACCTGAAGTGGGATTCATGCCAGGGATACAAGGATGGTTCAACATATGAAAGTCAATAAAGGTGATACAATAAATGTAACGGTCATGTGGCCAGTATGAATCTGGCCATCACAGCTTGGGTATGAACGGTGACAATCAGCCTTGCATCCCGTGAATATTCATAACCAATAAAATTGGGGGGGAAAAAGAATAAATGGGTACAGGAGATCTTATTGGTGTGGTGAAAATGTTCTAAAACTGATTTGTGGTGATGGCTGCACAACTTGATGAACTTACTAGAACTCATTGAATTGCATACCTGAAATGGGTGGATTACAAGGTATCTAAAATATTCCTCAATAAAGTGTTTTTTAAACAAAGAGCATTTCACTGACATCCAGCAGATCCCGAAATACAACACACTTCTGCCACTAAATAGCTAAACAGCCCTGGACAAGTAGTGCACTTACTGTAGACCTTTGCTTCATTACCTATAAAGAAAGCGTTGGGCCAGCTGAAGCCCAGAGTGTCTCAGGCCTCTTCCCATTGCCACATTCTACGGCTATTTTGGCAAAGTTAGTCCAAAGAAAACACTTTTGTTCCTTGGCAGATATCTAAGGAAGGATGCTCCTCTGAAAGAAATTAAAATCGCAAAATTTCCTTTAAAAAATTGCCAAAGGAAAAGTTGATCTCCTAGAAGTAGCAGAATAGTGGTCACTAGAGGCTGGGAAGGGTAGGGCGAGGAGGGGAAAGGCAGAGGTTACAGATACAAAGTTGCAGCTGGACAGGAGGAACTATTTGTACTGATCTACAGCTTTGTAAGGTGGCTAGAGTCAGCACGCATTTATTAGATAATTTCAAATAGCTAAAAGAGAGGATTTTGAATTTTCCCAGCACAAAGAAATGACAAATATTTGAGTGATGAGTATGCTGATTACCCAGATTTGATCATTATAAACATGGATTCAAATCCAGCGGTGGCCCGGCCAAAACCAAGCCGAGGTGGGGGTGGCTAGGACAGCGTGTGTCACAGGCTGGCGCGGGGCAGGCTCCGGAACCGCGTGGCGGAAGTGACGTCACAAAGGGGCCTGGTTACCATGGTGCGCGGTGGGGGACGCCTGAGGCCGGTGGGCGCCAGTGCTCCCCGGCTCCCCTCAAGGCCGGCTGCGCTGTGTCTGCTGCTGTCGCCGGGGCCGGTTCGCGTTCCCGACAGAACGCAGAGCTGTCTCAGCTGCTGGTGGTGGCCCGGCCAGGCCGTGGCTACTGTGGCCACAGCCGGAGCAGCCTCGGCGCCATGGAGGTGCCCGGGGCTGCCCCTCAGCCGTACTTGGGGCTGGTCCTGGGAAAGCTGTGCAGGACTGTGGCAGCATTGCCTGAAGACCTGAGACCGGGCCCTGGTTTTCCGTGGGAACTGGTGACATGTGCGGCTCTTACTGGATTTTTGATTCTCTTGTTTTTGTGGAGAAGTGTTCGATCGGTGAGAAGCCGGCTTTATGTAAGAAGAGAGAAAAAGCTTGCTGAAAAGCTTTCTGGACTAATTGAAGAAAAATGTAAACTACTTGACAAACTTTGCGTTGTTCAAGAGGAGTATGAAGGCTTGGAGTCAGCTGTGAAGGATGCCAGCTTTGAGAAGGGGTCAACAGAAGCACAAAGCTTGGAGGCAACCTATGAAAAGCTGAGCAGCTCCAAATCTAAACTTGAGGATGAAATAGTCTTTCTAGCAAAAGAATTAAAGGAACAGAAATCTAAACATTGTGAGCAAGATGAATTGATGGCGGATATTTCAAAAAGGATACAGTCCCTAGAAGATGAATCGAAATCCATCCAGTCACAAGTAGCTGAAGCCAAACTAATCTGCAAAATATTTCAAATGAATGAAGAACGTCTGAAGGTGGCAATAAAAGACGCCTTGAATGAAAATTCCCAACTTCAGGAAAGCCAGAAACAGCTTTTACAAGAAGCGGAAGTATTGAAAGAACAAGTGAGTGAACTTAATAAACAGAAAATAATATTTGAAAACTCCAAAGTCCAGGCAGAACGAGTTCTGAGTGATAAAGAAAATCACATCAAGTCTCTGGCTGAACGCTTGCTCAAGATGACAGACTGGGCTGCTGTGCTTAGAGAAGACATGATGGCTGATGACTTGGAATTGGAGATGAAGAGCGAATCACAAAATGGTGCTCGCTTAGATGATCCGCCAGAAGGAGCTTTGAAGAAACTGATTCACACTGCTAAGTTAAATGCTTCTTTCAAAACCCTAGAAGGAGAAAGAAACCAAATTTACACTGAGTTGTCTGAAGTAGATAAAACAAAGGAAGAGCTTATAGAGCATATTACAAATCTCCAGACTGAACAAGCATCTTTACAGTCAGAAAACACACAGTTGGAAAGTGAAAATCAGAAGCTTCGGCAGAAACTTAAAGGAATGACTGAACTGTATCAAGAAAATGGAATGAAACTCCACAGGAAGTTAATAGCAGAGGAAAAGGACCGGTTAGAGAAGGAGGAGAAACTTTCCAAAGTAGAAGAGAAGATGAGCCATGCAGCTGAGGAACTGGAGACCTACAGAAGGAGAGCCAGAGATGCAGAAGAAGAATTGGAGAGAAGCGTTCGTTCTTATCAAGGGCAGATGACTTCCTATGAGAAAGAAGCGCATGGCAGCTGGGTGGCAGCTGAGACTGCTGAAAGACACCTCAGGTATTTAAGGAAAGTAAATGTTTCCAAGAGACAAAAATTAGCTGAAAAAGAGTTTAAATTTGAACTTTTCAAAAAAGATCCATATGTAGTTGATGTTCCAAAGACAGCATTTGGCGGAGAGCATTCCCCATGTGGTGCCTCACCAGTGGGTCGACCTTCATCCGAAACGAGAGCTTTTCTCTCTCCACTCAGACTCGCACCTTTGACTCCAGGGCGAGGAGGAGGAAGAGGCTCAAGAGGCCCAGAGAATACTCTGGATCACCAGATGACCAATGAAAGAGGAGAATCGGGCTGTGATAGGTTAACCGATTCTCATGGAGCACCATGTGGGTACCTGTCACCTCCGTGGGAACAGCACCGGAGGATGAGGATCCCTCCACCAGGCCACCCATGTTCTGATCCAGCTCTTCTTCCACAAAGGCAAGACGGATTTGATCCTGATCCTGGTGGACCGTCTGGCCCAGCAGAGCTCAGAAGTTTTAACCTGGCTTCTTTGGATAAAGTGGATGGGCCAAAGCCCTCACAAACGGAATCCAGCAGAAATGATACCAAAGACGACCTTGGTAATGTAAATGTGCCTCATTCATCTGTGCCTGCTGAAAGGGAAGCAAGTGGCCCTGGCTTTGCTCCTCCACCTTTTCCTGCAATCAGAGGTCCATTGTTTCCAGTGGATAGGAGGGGTCCATTCATGAGAAGAGAACCTCCTTTTCCTCCACCTCCTCCAGGAAGCATGTATGGAGCTCCTCAAAATTATTATCTCCCAAGGGATTTCCCTGTGCAGCCACCACCTCCATCTGGGTTCCTGTCACCTCCGTGGGAACAACACCGAAGGATGATGATTCCTCCACCAGGCCACCCATGTTCTGATCCAGCTCTTCTTCCACAAAGGCAAGACGGCTTTGATCCTAATCCTGGTGGACCGTCTGGCCCAGCAGAACTGAGAAGTTTTCACCTGGCTTCTTTGGATAAAGTGGATGGGCCAAAGCCCTCACAAACGGAATCCAGCAGAAATGAAACCAAAGACGACCTTGGTAATGTAAATGTGCCTCATTCATCTGTGCCTGCTGAAAGGGAAGCAAGTGGCCCTGGCTTTGCTCCTCCACCTTTTCCTGCAATCAGAGGTCCATTGTTTCCAGTGGATAGGAGGGGTCCATTCATGAGAAGAGAACCTCCTTTTCCTCCACCTCCTCCAGGAAGCATGTATGGAGCTCCTCAAAATTATTTTCTACCAAGGGATTTCTCTGTCCAGCCACCACCTCCATTTGCAATGAGAAATGTCTATTCACTGAGGGGATTTCCTCCTTATGTTCCTCTAGGAGCTGGATTGTCACCTCCACCCCCACATTCTGAAAGTAGGGGTGAGTTCCCTTCAGGGTCGATTCCGTGCTCAAATGAGCCTGCTCCTGAAATCCAGAAGCACAGCAAGAAACCTGATGATATTTTTGGTCTCTCTTCATAAATAGTTTTGACTTATCTTTCATTTTCAGTTTAAGTAACTACAATTTTTGCTCAAATTGAAGCTTAATGGAATTATAATTCTCAGGATACTATTTTGTAAATAAAGATGATTTAAATATGAATTTCGTGAGTAAATTATTTCCATTTTATTTTATCCTAGATTGTATAATTATTTTAATTTGATTAACTAACCCACTATTACATAAACAATAATGGGAAATTTATTTAGGTTATCTTGCAGTTGGGGATATTTTAAACTCCAAGGGCTGTGTCTTTATGCCAAGAACTGTATTTACTACGGTTGTAGACAAATGTGAAAGTAACTTTATGCTTAATTAAATTTTCATTGATTTAAAGACTTGCTTGGTATTGATAATAATAATAAAATCAGCTAGGTTTTTAATTAAAAAAATCACAATGTACCCCATAAATATGTACAGTTATTAGGTGTCCGTTAAAAATAATAATAATCTTTTAAAATTACCAAAAGAAATTGTGGATCTAAGACCCTTCAAGACCCTCTATTTATAAAAACTTGCTGTCGATGGATATTTTTATGCTCTTAAAACATGAAATCTAAGCCTCTGTCCATGCTGCAATGAAAAAGTCTGTGGTGAGAAGATATGATAAGAAGATGAAGCATATTATTAACCAGTGTTTGTGTGTTTCATAGACCTTTACTATCTAGAAAGAAACCTGTAAGGAGGGTATAATGATGCTTCTATGGTTCTAATTTAAATTTTTTATGAATAGAAAACAGTGAGCACTGTATACAGGTAAAAAGCCATATAACATCCTGCATATATGGGTATCTGAGAACTTCAAAATGTTTGTGGAAAAATAGAATTGAAAGATAATATGAATCTTCCCTGAGCTTTGTGAAGTGCCGCCGTACATGGAGATGTGTGTATTATATAATTATGCATGTGTGTGTGTAATTGACAGTTAACGTTTTTCTGATGATAAAAATAATACATTACTGCTAAGTTTTGCTTGAAATATCTGAAGAATATGCACCAGTCAATCTTTAGGTTAAAATTAAGGATGATTTCCATGTGACCGCAACGTTAAGAACTTTAATCCTTGGGGGAAAAAAAATCATTCAACTCTATAGCGCCTATATGGGTGGTATGCATTAACAAAATAAATGAGATTTTCTTCTCAGTTTTTGCAAAAAAAAAAAAATTTTTTTTTGTAAAATAGGGGAAATTCTCTAGAAAATTCTTTGATATTTCTTATCTAGAAAATAATTTGGTAAGTCTCATATTTATGCCTTAGAAAAAAGACAGTATGTGGCATTACACTCTGGTGCTTTGTACTCTGTCAGTGCAGCTAAGCTGGGAATTAATTACATTTTCCAGAGTTCCCTTCCGTCTCTTCTTCCAGATTAGAATTGGCCAAGAAAGAAACTTGCAGAATATTGGAAACTGGAAATGAGGCAGTGGCCATAACCATCTGCAGATCTTTTCTCAGGCAGATTCAGAGACAGACAGAAGAAGAGGCCGGGCCCATGTGGGTAAAAACCTCCAGCCGAGTCTGTGAAGTGACGTATCCCGAGGTTGTCCTGAGGGGAGTGCTTCCGTTTTTCTTTGTTCACGGGTGTTCTCCTCAAACCAAAGCCATTTTTCTGGAAATTTTCTTCTCTAAAGCTTCTTGGCCTTTAAAAACCTAGTATTTGTCAGTTGAGTTTTGGTGCAGCATCAAAGACCCTCCACAGTCATCTGAAGTGGCTGCTGAAGCACTTCTTCTGCAGTTAGTGTCTCTGTGACGCTCAACTTGCTTCACATTCTTCCACCAAAGCAACGTGTTGCCACAGATTCCTGCAGCAGCAGGTAGGAGAGTCCAGCTGCTTCTGAGGAGCGTCAGCGCTGCAGCGGCCTCCTCAGCGCTCCAGCGCTCCCGCTCAGCTGCAGCCTCTGCCCCGCTAGAGCCGCTGCCCGCGTGCTCCCGATCCCACTGCAGCGTCGGCCCATTGGAGCTGCTGCCGCCAGCTCCCGCTCCCTATGCAGCCCCCCTTTCCAGCCTCTGCCCCTTTCCAGCCGCTGCCCCGCTGCAGCCGCTGCATGCACGCTCCCGCTCCTGCTCCCGCTGCAGCCTCTGCCCCGTTCGAGCTGCTGCCGTGCGTTCCCGATCGCGCTGCAGCCTCTGCCTGGCTCGAGCCGCTGCCCTGGCGCTCCCGATCCCGCTGCAGCCTCTGCCCTGTTTGAGTCGCTGCCCGCGCCCTCCCGATCCCGCTGCAGCCCGTGCCCCTCTCGAGCTTCTGCCCCTCTCGAGCAGCTTCCCCCCCGCTCACGCGCCCGCTCCCGCCTCCGCCTTTGCCCAGCTCCCGCTATTGCCCGCGCCCTCCTGCTCCGGCTCCAGCCTCTGCTCCGCTACAGCTGCTGCCCGCTTGCTTCCGATCCCGCTGCAGCGTTTGCCCTGCTGGAGCCGCTGCCCGCGCTCACGATCCCGCTGCAGCCTCTGCCTCTCTAGAGCGGCTGCCCGCGCGCTCCCGCTCAGGCTGCAGCCTCTGCCCAGGTGGAGACACTGCCCGCGCGATCCCGATCCCGCTGCAGCCTCTGCCCCGCTCGAGCAGCTGCCCGCACGCTCCCGATCTGGCTGCAGCCTCTGCCCTGCTCGAGCCGCTGCCTGCGCGCTCCCGATCCCGCTGCAGCCTCTGCCTGGCTGGAGCCGCCGCCCGTGCGCTCCCGCTCCCCCTGCAGGCTCTGCCAGGCTCGAGCCGCTGCCCACCCGCTCCTGATCCCGCAGCAGCCTCTGCCCCGCTCGAGCCGCTGCCTGCGCGCTCCCGATCGCGCTGCAGCCTCTGCACCGCTGGAGCTTCTGCCCGCACGCTAGCGCTCCAGCTCCCGCTGCAGTCTTTGCCCAGCTCGAGCTGTTTCCCACCCCCTCCTGCTCCCGCCCCACCGCAGCCTTTGCCCAGCTCCAGCTGTTGCCCACGCCCTCCCGCTCCCGCTGCTTCCTCTGCCCTGCTGCAGCCGCTGCCCTGGCTCTCCCGATCACGCTGCAGCCTCTGCCCCTCTCGAGCCTCTGCCCCTCTCCCGCCGCTGCCCCCACACTCACGCTCCCGCTCCCGCCTCCGCCTTGGCCCAGCTCCAGCTGTTGCCCGAGCCCTCCTGCTCCCGCTCCAGCCTCTGCTCCGCTAGAGCTGCTGCCCGCTTGCTCCCGATCCCGCTGCAGCTTTTGCCCTGCTGGAGCCACTGCCCGTGCTCACGATCCCACTGCAGCCCCTGCCTCGCTCCAGCGGCTGCCCGCACGCTCCCGATCTCGCTGCAGCCTCTGCCCGCCTGGAGCCGCTGCCCGCGCGCTCCCGATCTGGCTGCAGCCTCTGCCCTGCTCGAGCAGCTGCCTGCGCGCTCCCGATCCCGCTGCAGCCTCTGCCTGGCTGGAGCCGCCGCCCCTGCGCTCCCGCTCCCCCTGCAGGCTCTGTCCGGCTCGAGCCGCTCCCCACCCGCTCCTGATCCCACAGCAGCCTCTGCCCCGCTCGAGCCGCTGCCTCCGCGCTCCTGATCACGCTGCAGCCTCTGCACCGCTCGAGGCGCTGCCTGCGCGTTCCCGATCCCGCCGCAACCTCTGCCCCGCTCGAGCTTCTGCCCGCACGCTAGCGCTCCAGCTCACGCAGCAGTCTTTGCCCAGCTCCAGCTGTTTCCCACTCCCTCCTGCTCCCGCCCCACCGCAGCCTTTGCCCAGCTCCAGCTGTTGCCCACGCCCTCCCGCTCCCGCTGCAGCCTCTGCCCCGCTAGAGCCGCTGCCCGCCCACTCCCGATCTAGCTGCAGCCTCTGCCCCTCTCGAGCCTCTGCCCCTCTCCCGCCGCTGCCCTGACGCTCACGCTCCCGCTCCCGCCTCCGCCTTTGCCCAGCTCCAGCTGTTGCCTGCGCCCTCCTGCTCCCGCTCCAGCCTCTGTCCCGCTCGATCCGCTGCCTGCGCGCTCCCGATCCCCCTGCAGGCTCTGCCCGGCTCCGGCCGCTGCCCGCCCGCTCCTGATCCCGCTGCAGCCTCTGCCCCGCTTGAGCCGCTGCCCGCGTGCTCCCGCTCCCGCCACAGCCTCTCCCCAGCCAGTGCACCTAAAAGGAGGGCGGAGGTTCTGGATCCCAGGGAAAGAGAGCGAGAAAGCGGAATGACACGGGGTCTTGAGGCTGCACTTTCCTGTCCCTCAGCTCAGGTCCCGTTGCGCTGTCCGAACACCTGTGTTTAAATCTGCTCTGATATCTAGAAACCTGCAGACCTCTATTTCCATGTCAGGGTAGAGAGGACCGTCTCATTCTTTTTTAAAGCTGCATCCATTATGATTTTACCATCATGTATTTACCCCGTGCCCCACGGGTGGACACTCAGGTTGTGTCCAGGTTGTGCTGTCCTACACAATGCTGCAGTGAGCATCCTGGTGTCCTTCAGAGATTTCTCTGGGTTTGGGCCTAGAGGTGACACTGATGGGACAAAGAATATCCACATGGAAAATACTGAAAGATAGGACCAGATTATCTTCCAAAGGCTGCAGTTTTATTGCTACCAAGAGTATGTGAGGCAATTTTAAATTGAGTTGAATTGTGGATGTGTTGAGTCTAATCAAAATTCTAGTGTTGGTCTCTTCATTGTCTGAGGTATTGCGTCAGGCCTCTGGAGACAGGTGCGTGCATGAGATGACTCCTGGCTTCCAGCTGTCTACACCATGTGTAACATGGCTGTCGGATGACTCTGGCGGCCTGCGGTCCCACAGTCAACTTTGTCATTCTCTTCTCCCCATTAAAATACAGATTGAGTACCCCTTATCCAAAATGCTTGGAAAGTATTTTGGATTTAGGATGTTTTCAGATTTGGGAATATTTGGAGAATACATTTGCAGAATGCTCCAATGAGCATTTCCTTTGAGTGTCATGTTAGCACTCAAAAAGTTTAGGAGTTTGGATTTTTGGATTAGAGACTCTTAACCTGTATATAAATATCCCAGACATTCTGTTGTCTACTATTCTTGGAGTTTCAGGTCCTCAAAGGAGCACAAAAATATTTTGCCAAACCACAGTTCTAATTTGTGATGTTTAAGATGTGGCTTTTGTATTTGCAAACTCGAATTGTTGTGCCGGATGCTCCAGCCTTGCCACCCAGCAAAAGGCCCCATGGAAGATTCTGCCAAAGAAATGCCAGATGGGCCAAGGCATCCAAGGTCTCAGGTGACTGGCCAGGGCAGCTCCAGTTGGCCGAGTTGTGCTAAGAGAGGGTCGCCTGGTGGGCGAGAGCCTGCCCATGCTACCCGAAGGGACAAGCAGTGTGAGTTAACATTTATTTATCGAGCTATGAGTATCAACGGGGAAGCGTGTTATACGCTTTACAAGGATCAACCAAGAGACAGGACTTGTTGCTTATCTACCTGAGGGCTGAGAAACTAGGATGCAGAGACTGGATGTGGGCTGCATAGCAAAGGCAATACTTACCCAAAGGAGTCAACGTATGATGGTGGCATTTCAGGACATAACTGAGTTCCCTGGAGTCAGCCTGAGGCCCTGCTCTGGGTGGTGGTGGCCAGTGTCCCTCCCCACCCTCTGGGCCTCCCATCTTACCTCCTAGCACCCTGTCTCTCTGAGCCTAAATGCCAGGGACCAAACCAGGAGGCTGGCAGCCAGCCTGGTCCACACCATGGGCCCCTCCTCCAAGGTCCCAAATGCTTCCTTGCACTTTCTGGACAAGCATGGAGCAGTTAGCTTCCAACCCTCGTACAAACACTGATGATCACAGCCCCATGTGGGGAGGGAGGCCGGTGTGTGCCGTGAGATGACCCCGCCCAGCCCCTGACCCCTGCCCACATTGATGCCGCATTTAGAGAAGAGATGGCCTGACCCCTCACCCACACCAAGGGTACCAAGGAGTCAAGTGTTGAGGTTAGAGGCGGGGATATCAGGGAGGTGAGCTGAGACCAGAGGGTGAGGTGAGATGCCCTCGTTCACATCAAGCCAGAGGAAGAGGGCTTTAAAGAGAGCTTTAGGCTTTGAGGTGTCCTCTGCAGGTGGAGAAATCCAGTGGACTGATGCCTCACCCCCACCCCCACCCCAAAGTCTAGAGGGCAAGAGACAGGCTGGCTGCTTTGATGGCGGAGCTGAGGAGAGGGCCGACGGCCCAGGTGAGGGCCTCGTGTGAGAGAGTCGGCGTGGAATCTCACAGGCCCAGTCCCAGGAGGCAGCCTGGGCAGTGAACAGACGCAGGCCAAGAGAAGGTGGGGCTGCCGCTACCCGTCAGGGGCTCCTTGGTTCTCTGAGGCCCACACAAAATATTCTAGTCAGGGGGACAGTGGGGACCATGTCCGGGCTCTGAAGACCCTTGGAGATGCCGATGAGAGAAAGAGGCGTAGCTTTCAACCTCCGCCAAGCCCAGAGCACAGTTCAGCTGGAGGCTGACCACGCCTGCTGCCCGGCCGAGGCTTCCCACCCCACCAGGCCGGGGCAGCAGGAGCGGCCTCCACTTCAAAGCAGGGGACTTGACGATGACGTCAGGCCCTTTTTATTGTTGGGCCTGGACGTGAGCCGAGCGGTGCTGTGTGACGTGAAGTGGTGGAGACCACGGGTATTTCCCTACCAAGAAGCAGCCTGGGCCTGTCAGGTTTCCATCTGGCCGTGGGAGGACTGGCCAGCAGAAGAGGTTTCAAGGGCCAGAGGTGGACACAAATAAAGCTGCTTTAAGTGGTTTCCAGTTCCACAGCTGTGCTGGCTCAGTGTCCTGGTGACATCCCTGAGTTCTGTGGCAACCAGAGGAGGGCTTTGGGGGGGCAACAGGTGTTTATTGACCTTCTTTAAAGAGCGGGCACCACATGCATGGTGAGACGCACCCCCCTCCCAGAGGGGCCTTGGTCTCAGGCAGGGGCTCTTGGTGGGGCAGGGCCCAAACCCCGAGGGGGAATTTCTCTGTCTCTGCCCCTCAGCCAGGCCCAACAGTAGAAAGGGCCTGAGGGAAAGGTACGGAAGAGCTCCACCTGCCGGCTTGGGGTCCTGGGGAGGAGGGATTGAACTTGGGCCTGGAGTGGAGGGGGTCATGAGGAAGGTCCAGGAGACCCCAAGACTTGTGGGTGGGGCTTGCCAAGCCCCTCCCCTGCCTGGGATGAGAGTAAGAGACCCTGGTCAGCTAACGCGTCTCATCACCGCCGCCTCCAGTGTGAAGTGCTCAGTAACTGCAACATAAGGAAACGCAGCCTTCATCCAGACTTGAAACGGTTCCTTCCCTTTCCACTTCCAAACTGCCCTGCCCTCGGGCTCCTGCCACCGTGGGAGGAAAAGCACAGTTCCAACCCATCAGGCTCAAGCTCGTAGCTAACAGGGCAGGCACTCCTGCAGCCTTCCGCCCCTTTTCTGGGTCTGATAGCTGCCAGAGACTCTTGCAAAACTGACTCTCTCTTGGGGAGTTTGCTAATGGCCACGTGCCCACAGCACGGCCACCGCTGAGGCCCATGCAAGGAGCCAACTCAGGCGTCCTCGGTCCCCATTCCCTCCTGCCTGGGAAAGGACCCAGTGGCAGAGGGGGGTCGTGGCAGCGGGCAGGAACATTCACATCTGTGTTGCATGAGGGGAACCCTCCAGGTTGGCTGCTGCAGTGGGAGGTTCCCAAGGCCCCGGGGCCTGGGGGGCCCAGTGGGCAGGGCAGTCGTCCTGACCTGTTTGGTTGCACAGCTTGTTAACTTCGAAGAAAGCACCTCTGAGCAGTGGGAGGGTGACTCACCAGAGGGCAGCACTGGTTTGGGGGTGGGCTTCTCTGGTCCTACCTTTTCAGTTCACACAGTAAGGAAGGCCAGGCCTGTCCTGGGCAGTGTGATCAGCAAGTCTCCAAGCTGACGTATGAAACATGGGTGTGTCATCGGTTGGGGTGCATCTTGACCGCCATGCTCGCTTTGGGATGAAAGGAACAGGCTTTATGTCCCGGCTTTGTCACTTTCTAGCCTGTGACTTGGGCAAACCCTTTTACTTTTCTGGGTCTCACTGTCATCATCCATAGAGTGAGATAAAGACACCTTCCTCCCAAGTCCACCGTGAAGACTCAAAACGCTCAGTGCGTCCCTGCTCCTGGAAGTGTGCTGGGAGCCAAAGGAGCAGGGCTGTCCTGGCCTTGAAAGGCCGAGGGGCTCCTGGGGAGCTGTGCCCTGACCTGAGGCTTGCCCCCCCTTTCCCCAGGGGGCAGGGTGGGCTGGGAGCTTGGGCCAGACACCTGGGCAGCTGCCTCCCCTCTGGAACAGTCCTCATTTTATTCCCCTGGGGTCCTGAAAGTTGGAACTAACTGGCTGGCTAAAAAAACAAAAAAGAAAAGGCAAAGGGCGAGCAAGCGCTTTGTGCGTGCTGCAAGGCAGGGTGTGTCTCAGGGATCTGTTTCCATGGGAACCAGCGGCACAGGCTGGCTCCTATGGGCACCAAAAAGAGAAACTTGGCAGAGGTTTCAGGCACCTGAAGTGGGATTCATGCCAGGGATACAAGGATGGTTCAACATATGAAAGTCAATAAAGGTGATACAATAAAATGTAACGGTCATGTGGCCAGTATGAATCTGGCCATCACAGCTTGGGTATGAACGGTGACAATCAGCCTTGCATCCCGTGAATATTCATAACCAATAAAATTGGGGGGGGGAAAGAATAAATGGGTACAGGAGATCTTATTGGTGTGGTGAAAATGTTCTAAAACTGATTTGTGGTGATGGCTGCACAACTTGATGAACTTACTAGAACTCATTGAATTGCATACCTGAAATGGGTGGATTACAAGGTATCTAAAATATTCCTCAATAAAGTGTTTTTTAAACAAAGAGCATTTCACTGACATCCAGCAGATCCCGAAATACAACACACTTCTGCCACTAAATAGCTAAACAGCCCTGGACAAGTAGTGCACTTACTGTAGACCTTTGCTTCATTACCTATAAAGAAAGCGTTGGGCCAGCTGAAGCCCAGAGTGTCTCAGGCCTCTTCCCATTGCCACATTCTACGGCTATTTTGGCAAAGTTAGTCCAAAGAAAACACTTTTGTTCCTTGGCAGATATCTAAGGAAGGATGCTCCTCTGAAAGAAATTAAAATCGCAAAATTTCCTTTAAAAAATTGCCAAAGGAAAAGTTGATCTCCTAGAAGTAGCAGAATAGTGGTCACTAGAGGCTGGGAAGGGTAGGGCGAGGAGGGGAAAGGCAGAGGTTACAGATACAAAGTTGCAGCTGGACAGGAGGAACTATTTGTACTGATCTACAGCTTTGTAAGGTGGCTAGAGTCAGCACGCATTTATTAGATAATTTCAAATAGCTAAAAGAGAGGATTTTGAATTTTCCCAGCACAAAGAAATGACAAATATTTGAGTGATGAGTATGCTGATTACCCAGATTTCATCATTATAAACATGGATTCAAATCCAGCGGTGGCCCGGCCAAAACCAAGCCGAGGTGGGGGTGGCTAGGACAGCGTGTGTCACAGGCTGGCGCGGGGCAGGCTCCGGAACCGCGTGGCGGAAGTGACGTCACAAAGGGGCCTGGTTACCATGGTGCGCGGTGGGGGACGCCTGAGGCCGGTGGGCGCCAGTGCTCCCCGGCTCCCCTCAAGGCCGGCTGCGCTGTGTCTGCTGCTGTCGCCGGGGCCGGTTCGCGTTCCCGACAGAACGCAGAGCTGTCTCAGCTGCTGGTGGTGGCCCGGCCAGGCCGTGGCTACTGTGGCCACAGCCGGAGCAGCCTCGGCGCCATGGAGGTGCCCGGGGCTGCCCCTCAGCCGTACTTGGGGTTGGTCCTGGGAAAGCTGTGCAGGACTGTGGCAGCATTGCCTGAAGACCTGAGACCGGGCCCTGGTTTTCCGTGGGAACTGGTGACATGTGCGGCTCTTACTGGATTTTTGATTCTCTTGTTTTTGTGGAGAAGTGTTCGATCGGTGAGAAGCCGGCTTTATGTAAGAAGAGAGAAAAAGCTTGCTGAAAAGCTTTCTGGACTAATTGAAGAAAAATGTAAACTACTTGACAAACTTTGCGTTGTTCAAGAGGAGTATGAAGGCTTGGAGTCAGCTGTGAAGGATGCCAGCTTTGAGAAGGGGTCAACAGAAGCACAAAGCTTGGAGGCAACCTATGAAAAGCTGAGCAGCTCCAAATCTAAACTTGAGGATGAAATAGTCTTTCTAGCAAAAGAATTAAAGGAACAGAAATCTAAACATTGTGAGCAAGATGAATTGATGGCGGATATTTCAAAAAGGATACAGTCCCTAGAAGATGAATCGAAATCCATCCAGTCACAAGTAGCTGAAGCCAAACTAATCTGCAAAATATTTCAAATGAATGAAGAACGTCTGAAGGTGGCAATAAAAGACGCCTTGAATGAAAATTCCCAACTTCAGGAAAGCCAGAAACAGCTTTTACAAGAAGCGGAAGTATTGAAAGAACAAGTGAGTGAACTTAATAAACAGAAAATAATATTTGAAAACTCCAAAGTCCAGGCAGAACGAGTTCTGAGTGATAAAGAAAATCACATCAAGTCTCTGGCTGAACGCTTGCTCAAGATGACAGACTGGGCTGCTGTGCTTAGAGAAGACATGATGGCTGATGACTTGGAATTGGAGATGAAGAGCGAATCACAAAATGGTGCTCGCTTAGATGATCCGCCAGAAGGAGCTTTGAAGAAACTGATTCACACTGCTAAGTTAAATGCTTCTTTCAAAACCCTAGAAGGAGAAAGAAACCAAATTTACACTGAGTTGTCTGAAGTAGATAAAACAAAGGAAGAGCTTATAGAGCATATTACAAATCTCCAGACTGAACAAGCATCTTTACAGTCAGAAAACACACAGTTGGAAAGTGAAAATCAGAAGCTTCGGCAGAAACTTAAAGGAATGACTGAACTGTATCAAGAAAATGGAATGAAACTCCACAGGAAGTTAATAGCAGAGGAAAAGGACCGGTTAGAGAAGGAGGAGAAACTTTCCAAAGTAGAAGAGAAGATGAGCCATGCAGCTGAGGAACTGGAGACCTACAGAAGGAGAGCCAGAGATGCAGAAGAAGAATTGGAGAGAAGCGTTCGTTCTTATCAAGGGCAGATGACTTCCTATGAGAAAGAAGCGCATGGCAGCTGGGTGGCAGCTGAGACTGCTGAAAGACACCTCAGGTATTTAAGGAAAGTAAATGTTTCCAAGAGACAAAAATTAGCTGAAAAAGAGTTTAAATTTGAACTTTTCAAAAAAGATCCATATGTAGTTGATGTTCCAAAGACAGCATTTGGCGGAGAGCATTCCCCATGTGGTGCCTCACCAGTGGGTCGACCTTCATCCGAAACGAGAGCTTTTCTCTCTCCACTCAGACTCGCACCTTTGACTCCAGGGCGAGGAGGAGGAAGAGGCTCAAGAGGCCCAGAGAATACTCTGGATCACCAGATGACCAATGAAAGAGGAGAATCGGGCTGTGATAGGTTAACCGATTCTCATGGAGCACCATGTGGGTACCTGTCACCTCCGTGGGAACAGCACCGGAGGATGAGGATCCCTCCACCAGGCCACCCATGTTCTGATCCAGCTCTTCTTCCACAAAGGCAAGACGGATTTGATCCTGATCCTGGTGGACCGTCTGGCCCAGCAGAGCTCAGAAGTTTTAACCTGGCTTCTTTGGATAAAGTGGATGGGCCAAAGCCCTCACAAACGGAATCCAGCAGAAATGATACCAAAGACGACCTTGGTAATGTAAATGTGCCTCATTCATCTGTGCCTGCTGAAAGGGAAGCAAGTGGCCCTGGCTTTGCTCCTCCACCTTTTCCTGCAATCAGAGGTCCATTGTTTCCAGTGGATAGGAGGGGTCCATTCATGAGAAGAGAACCTCCTTTTCCTCCACCTCCTCCAGGAAGCATGTATGGAGCTCCTCAAAATTATTATCTCCCAAGGGATTTCCCTGTGCAGCCACCACCTCCATCTGGGTTCCTGTCACCTCCGTGGGAACAACACCGAAGGATGATGATTCCTCCACCAGGCCACCCATGTTCTGATCCAGCTCTTCTTCCACAAAGGCAAGACGGCTTTGATCCTAATCCTGGTGGACCGTCTGGCCCAGCAGAACTGAGAAGTTTTCACCTGGCTTCTTTGGATAAAGTGGATGGGCCAAAGCCCTCACAAACGGAATCCAGCAGAAATGAAACCAAAGACGACCTTGGTAATGTAAATGTGCCTCATTCATCTGTGCCTGCTGAAAGGGAAGCAAGTGGCCCTGGCTTTGCTCCTCCACCTTTTCCTGCAATCAGAGGTCCATTGTTTCCAGTGGATAGGAGGGGTCCATTCATGAGAAGAGAACCTCCTTTTCCTCCACCTCCTCCAGGAAGCATGTATGGAGCTCCTCAAAATTATTTTCTACCAAGGGATTTCTCTGTCCAGCCACCACCTCCATTTGCAATGAGAAATGTCTATTCACTGAGGGGATTTCCTCCTTATGTTCCTCTAGGAGCTGGATTGTCACCTCCACCCCCACATTCTGAAAGTAGGGGTGAGTTCCCTTCAGGGTCGATTCCGTGCTCAAATGAGCCTGCTCCTGAAATCCAGAAGCACAGCAAGAAACCTGATGATATTTTTGGTCTCTCTTCATAAATAGTTTTGACTTATCTTTCATTTTCAGTTTAAGTAACTACAATTTTTGCTCAAATTGAAGCTTAATGGAATTATAATTCTCAGGATACTATTTTGTAAATAAAGATGATTTAAATATGAATTTCGTGAGTAAATTATTTCCATTTTATTTTATCCTAGATTGTATAATTATTTTAATTTGATTAACTAACCCACTATTACATAAACAATAATGGGAAATTTATTTAGGTTATCTTGCAGTTGGGGATATTTTAAACTCCAAGGGCTGTGTCTTTATGCCAAGAACTGTATTTACTACGGTTGTAGACAAATGTGAAAGTAACTTTATGCTTAATTAAATTTTCATTGATTTAAAGACTTGCTTGGTATTGATAATAATAATAAAATCAGCTAGGTTTTTAATTAAAAAAATCACAATGTACCCCATAAATATGTACAGTTATTAGGTGTCCGTTAAAAATAATAATAATCTTTTAAAATTACCAAAAGAAATTGTGGATCTAAGACCCTTCAAGACCCTCTATTTATAAAAACTTGCTGTCGATGGATATTTTTATGCTCTTAAAACATGAAATCTAAGCCTCTGTCCATGCTGCAATGAAAAAGTCTGTGGTGAGAAGATATGATAAGAAGATGAAGCATATTATTAACCAGTGTTTGTGTGTTTCATAGACCTTTACTATCTAGAAAGAAACCTGTAAGGAGGGTATAATGATGCTTCTATGGTTCTAATTTAAATTTTTTATGAATAGAAAACAGTGAGCACTGTATACAGGTAAAAAGCCATA
Source organism: Cynocephalus volans (assembly GCF_027409185.1). Taxonomy (NCBI): domain Eukaryota; kingdom Metazoa; phylum Chordata; class Mammalia; order Dermoptera; family Cynocephalidae; genus Cynocephalus; species Cynocephalus volans. The sequence goes on along the minus strand of NC_084473.1, from coordinate 89,324,023 downwards.
TAACATCCTGCATATATGGGTATCTGAGAACTTCAAAATGTTTGTGGAAAAATAGAATTGAAAGATAATATGAATCTTCCCTGAGCTTTGTGAAGTGCCGCCGTACATGGAGATGTGTGTATTATATAATTATGCATGTGTGTGTGTAATTGACAGTTAACGTTTTTCTGATGATAAAAATAATACATTACTGCTAAGTTTTGCTTGAAATATCTGAAGAATATGCACCAGTCAATCTTTAGGTTAAAATTAAGGATGATTTCCATGTGACCGCAACGTTAAGAACTTTAATCCTTGGGGGAAAAAAAATCATTCAACTCTATAGCGCCTATATGGGTGGTATGCATTAACAAAATAAATGAGATTTTCTTCTCAGTTTTTGCAAAAAAAAAAAAATTTTTTTTTGTAAAATAGGGGAAATTCTCTAGAAAATTCTTTGATATTTCTTATCTAGAAAATAATTTGGTAAGTCTCATATTTATGCCTTAGAAAAAAGACAGTATGTGGCATTACACTCTGGTGCTTTGTACTCTGTCAGTGCAGCTAAGCTGGGAATTAATTACATTTTCCACAGTTTCCTTCCGTCTCTTCTTCCAGATTAGAATTGGCCAAGAAAGAAACTTGCAGAATATTGGAAACTGGAAATGAGGCAGTGGCCATAACCATCTGCAGATCTTTTCTCAGGCAGATTCAGAGACAGACAGAAGAAGAGGCCGGGCCCATGTGGGTAAAAACCTCCAGCCGAGTCTGTGAAGTGACGTATCCCGAGGTTGTCCTGAGGGGAGTGCTTCCGTTTTTCTTTGTTCACGGGTGTTCTCCTCAAACCAAAGCCATTTTTCTGGAAATTTTCTTCTCTAAAGCTTCTTGGCCTTTAAAAACCTAGTATTTGTCAGTTGAGTTTTGGTGCAGCATCAAAGACCCTCCACAGTCATCTGAAGTGGCTGCTGAAGCACTTCTTCTGCAGTTAGTGTCTCTGTGAAGCTCAACTTGCTTCACATTCTTCCACCAAAGCAACGTGTTGCCACAGATTCCTGCAGCAGCAGGTAGGAGAGTCCAGCTGCTTCTGAGGAGCGTCAGCGCTGCAGCGGCCTCCTCAGCGCTCCAGCGCTCCCGCTCAGCTGCAGCCTCTGCCCCGCTAGAGCCGCTGCCCGCGTGCTCCCGATCCCACTGCAGCGTCGGCCCATTGGAGCTGCTGCCGCCAGCTCCCGCTCCCTATGCAGCCCCCCTTTCCAGCCTCTGCCCCTTTCCAGCCGCTGCCCCGCTGCAGCCGCTGCATGCACGCTCCCGCTCCTGCTCCCGCTGCAGCCTCTGCCCCGTTCGAGCTGCTGCCGTGCGCTCCCGATCGCGCTGCAGCCTCTGCCTGGCTCGAGCCGCTGCCCTGGCGCTCCCGATCCCGCTGCAGCCTCTGCCCTGTTTGAGTCGCTGCCCGCGCCCTCCCGATCCCGCTGCAGCCCGTGCCCCTCTCGAGCTTCTGCCCCTCTCGAGCAGCTTCCCCCCCGCTCACGCGCCCGCTCCCGCCTCCGCCTTTGCCCAGCTCCAGCTATTGCCCGCGCCCTCCTGCTCCGGCTCCAGCCTCTGCTCCGCTACAGCTGCTGCCCGCTTGCTTCCGATCCCGCTGCAGCGTTTGCCCTGCTGGAGCCGCTGCCCGCGCTCACGATCCCGCTGCAGCCTCTGCCTCTCTAGAGCGGCTGCCCGCGCGCTCCCGCTCAGGCTGCAGCCTCTGCCCAGCTGGAGCCACTGCCCGCGCGTTCCCGATCCCGCTGCAGCCTCTGCCCCGCTCGAGCAGCTGCCCGCACGCTCCCGATCTGGCTGCAGCCTCTGCACCGCTTGAGCCGCTGCCCCCGCGCTCCCGATCTGGCTGCAGCCTCTGCCCTGCTCGAGCCGCTGCCTGCGCGCTCCCGATCCCGCTGCAGCCTCTGCCTGGCTGGAGCCGCCGCCCGTGCGCTCCCGCTCCCCCTGCAGGCTCTGCCCGGCTCGAGCCGCTGCCCACCCGCTCCTGATCCCGCAGCAGCCTCTGCACCGCTCGAGCTTCTGCCCGCACGCTAGCGCTCCAGCTCCCGCTGCAGTCTTTGCCCAGCTCGAGCTGTTTCCCACCCCCTCCTGCTCCCGCCCCACCGCAGCCTTTGCCCAGCTCCAGCTGTTGCCCACGCCCTCCCGCTCCCCCTGCAGCCTCTGCCCTGCTGCAGCCGCTGCCCTGGCTCTCCCGATCACGCTGCAGCCTCTGCCCAGTTCCAGCTGCTGCCCGCCCGCTCCCTATCCCACAGCTGCCTCTGCCCTACTCAAACTGCTGCCCGCACGCTTCCGCTCCCGCTCCTGCCGCAGCCACTGCCCGTTGCGCTCCCGCTCCCGCTGCCGCGGCAGCCTCTGCCCAGCTCCGTGCGCTGCCCGCGCGTTCCCGCACCCTCTCCCGCCGCAGCCTCTGCCCCGTTCCAGCCGCTGTTCGAGCGCTCCCGATCCCGCTGCAGCCCCTGCCGGGCTGGAGCCTCTGTCCACGCCCTCACTCTACCGCTGCAGCCTCTGCCTGACTCAAGCCGCTGTCCGCGAGCTCCCGGTCCCGCTGTAGCCTCTGCCCCGCTGGAGCTGCGGTCCGCACGCTCACGCTCCCGCTCCCGCCGCAGCCTTTGCCCAGCTCCAGGTGTTGCCTGCGCCCTCGCGCTCCCACTCCCTCCGCAGCCTCTGCCCCGCTGGAGCCGGTGCCAGCGCGCTCCCGCTCCCGATGCAGCCGCTGCCCCGTTCCAGTCGCTGCCCGGGCGGTCTGGATCCCGCTGCAGCCTATGTCCCGCTCGAGCTGCTGCCCCCACGCTCGTGCTCCGGCTCCTGCCTCCGCCTTTGCCCAGCTCCAGCTGTTGCCTGCGCCCTCCCGCTCCCGCTCTAGCCTCTGTCCCGCTAGAGCTGCTACCCGCTTGCTCCCGATCCCGCTGCAGCCTCTGCCCTGCTCCAGTCGCTGCCCGCGCGCTCCTGATTCCGCTGCAGCCTCTGCCTCACTGGAGCGGCTGCCCGAGTGCTAGCGCTCCCGCCACAGCTTCTCCCCAGCCAGTGCGCCTAAAAGGAGGGCGGAGGTTCTGGATCCCAGGGAAAGAGAGCGAGAAAGCGGAATGACACGGGGTCTTGAGGCTGCACTTTCCTGTCCCTCAGCTCAGGTCCCGTCACGCTGTCCGAACACCTGTGTTTAAATCTGCTCTGATATCCAGAAACCTGCAGACCTCTATTTCCATGTCAGGGTAGAGAGGACCGTCTCATTCTTTTTTAAAGCTGCATCAATTATGATTTTACCATCATGTATTTACCCCGTGCCCCACGGGTGGACACTCAGGTTGTGTCCAGGTTGTGCTGTACTACACAATGCTGCAGTGAGCATCCTGGTGTCCTTCAGAGATTTCTCTGGGTTTGGGCCTAGAGGTGACACTGATGGGACAAAGAATATCCACATGGAAAATACTGAAAGATAGGACCAGATTATCTTCCAAAGGCTGCGGTTTTATTGCTACCAAGACTATGTGAGGCAATTTTAAATTGAGGTGAATTGTGGATGTGTTGAGTCTAATCTAAATTCTAGTGTTCATCTCTTCATTGTCTGAGGTATTGCGTCAGGCCTCTGGAGACAGGTGCGTGCATGAGATGACTCCTGGCTTCCAGCTGTCTACACCATGTGTAACATGGCTGTCGGATGACTCTGGCGGCCTGCGGTCCCACAGTCAACTTTGTCATTCTCTTCTCCCCATTAAAATACAGGTTGAGTACCCCTTATCCAAAATGCTTGGAAAGTATTTTGGATTTAGGATGTTTTCAGATTTGGGAATATTTGGAGAATACATTTGCAGAATGCTCCAATGAGCATTTCCTTTGAGTGTCATGTTAGCACTCAAAAAGCTTAGGAGTTTGGATTTTTGGATTAGAGACTCTTAACCTGTATATAAATATCCCAGACATTCTGTTTTCTACTATTCTTGGAGTTTCAGGTCCTTAAAGGAGCACAAAAATATTTTGCCAAACCACAGTTCTAATTTGTGATGTTTAAGATGTGGCTTTTGTATTTGCAAACTCTAATGCCAAGTTTTATGATGTTTCTTGGGTCTAGGGTCCAGACCTCTGGACAAGCAGTTGAGAGCGTTAAGAATGCTCCAAGAAGAAGCTTGTGTCAGGGCCTCTGTCAGCCGGCACTGAGGACTTGAGAGTGGGGGATCCACTGGCCCTGTTCTTTGGAAAGTCACAGTCTAATGTGGCTAGGGCCAGAGGAATACTGGGGATGTCCATTTGTTTCGATGCTGGAACTTGGGAATTTCTCAGAGTCAGAACATTGTTAGATTGTAGCTGACGTGGCAGTTAGTTCTTGGCCCAGTCCAGGGGGGCCATGGAATCATCGGTTGTTCATGTTGGAGGGGACTCTTGGGGTCAACTTGCCCATTTGTAAAGGAGGAAACAAAGGCTCAGGGAAAAGTGGCTTGCTTGGGTTCACCAGGCTTGGAGTGGTAAAGCTAAGATGAGACCTCTGGTCTTCAGATCCCCAGAGCAGTCATTTCCAATGTGTGACTTTGGAGTAAATGACGTAAATTTATTGTCTAAGAGTTCTGGAGACCAGAAGTTCAAGATCATGGTGTTGGTAGGATGAGTTTCTTCTGAGGGCTGTGAGGGAAGGATCTGTTCTGGGCTTCCCTTCTTGGCTTGTAGATGGTGTCCTGTGTCCTCACCTACTGTTCACTCTGTACCTGTTTGTCTCCAAATTCCCACTTTTTATAAGGAGGCCAAGTTGTAATGAATTAGGGCCCCCATTTTAACTAAATTATCCTTGTAAAGCCCTTATCTCCAAATCCAGTCACATTCTGAGGTACTAGGGATGGGGGTGACACAATTCACCCCAAGTGGAGAATGTTACAGAGTAAGAGTAAGAACAAGAACTTGCATGTGTGTTAAATTTAAATAGAAGTCTCTACCTCTGCCCTCAATTGGAAAGTCATTTCTCGAGAAGTGCTGGATCTCCAAGCCCAGCATGGTGGGTTGTCATCCAGTAGGATCTCAGAGAGTTTGTGCTGAATACATGGGCAGAAATGAAGAGACATGAAATCAAAACCCTTGGGACTGGAAGAGACCCCTAAGGCATTTGGTCTAACCACCTTCTTATATGTGGCTTCCTTCCACGTTGTTGCATTCAAGTGCTCAGAGAAAGTGTAAACCGAAGGAATGCAAGGGATCGGTGGGCTTGTGGTTTTTCTTGTGTATGTCACCAGCAGTGGGAAAGGAGAGGGCAGAAAGATTTTTGCACATTCTCTTGTTAATTAGTCCTACAAACCTGCAAGGGACAGCATATTTCAAGGGCCTTGTCAGACTCCGTGCCCCTGCCTGTGTAATAACCATCTAGCAGGGCTTTCACTCCTAGAAGGAAACACAGCACGGTGGGCAGAGAGTCCCAGGGCCCTCCACGACAGCTGTTCCTGTCTTCTCTTATGCGTATCCACCAGCTAAAATCATGACAGTATGTTGATTTTTTTAAAAAAAAATCACATGAGAACAAAGCATGTTTTTGATATGGGCAATTCTGTAAAGGCTCTTTAATTATTTTGAGAACATTTAAATATTTCAAGAGCATCTCTTCCCAGGTCTAGGCATTAAGTCAATTATAGTACTGCTTTGTGCTATGTCCACCATGTGACATTATTAAGGGGCACTGTCAACCTCTTAGATTAGTTTCCTCAACCTTAAAAAAAATTGTATATTGGAAAAAGGATTGTTGACTATGCATGTAGAAAGTTTCCTTCTTTCCCTCTTCCCTTGGGACGTTCTGGGGTGATGTGTTATGACCATTTGCTTTGAGGGATGGGCGGAAAGTTTTGATGCCTCTTGATGCCTTGGGTCCTGATGCCCTTGGGTGGCAGAGCTCCTGGGAGCCCTTCCTCACCCCACTTGCATGCTCCAACCACTTCTAGAACATGGGCAGTGAAAAGTAAAAGATGAAAGGTAGGTGAGTTTTGCGAATGCTCCCAGTTACTTTTGTATCACAAAGAGGTTTAGGGCTTTCCTGTACTCTCAATAATAATAATACCATCGCTAAATTTATTGAGCACATACGAAGATCAACTCACAGTGAATTGAAGACTTATACAGAAGACAGAAAACTTAAGTCTACTAGAAGAAAACATAGGGAAAAGCTTCTTGGCATTGGTTTGACCAAAGATTTTTTTGGAAATGACCCCAAAACACAGGCAACAAAAACAAAAATAGGCAAATGAGATTGCATCAAATGAAAAAGCTTCTGCAGAGCAAAGGAAATAATCAACAGAGTGAAGAGACAACCTGTGGAACAGGAGAAAATACTTGTGAACCATACATCTGACAAGGGGTTACTACTCAAAATATATAAGGAGCTCAAACAACTCAATAGTAAGAAAATAAATAACCCAATTAAAAAATAGACAAAGGGCCTGAACAGACATTTCTTAAAAGAAGACGTACATATGGCCAACAGGTATATGAAAAACTGCTCAACATCATTAATCATTTGGGAAATGCAAATTAAAACCACAATGAGATATCACCTCACACCTGTTGGAATGGCTATTATCAAAAAGACAAGAGATAGCAAGTGTTGGTGAGGATATGGAAGAAAGGGAATGCTTGTGCATTGTGGGTGGGACTCTAACTAGCACAGCCACTATAAGCAGCAGTGTGGAGATTCCTCAAAAACTTGAAATAGAACTATCGTATGATCCAGTAATTTCACTTTCGGTTGTATATCCAAAGAAAATGAAATCAGTATATTGAAGAGGTATTTGTACTTCCATGTTCATTGCAGCATTATTCACAGTAGCCAAGATATGGAAGCAACCTAAGTGTCCATTGACAGATGAATATATAGGGAAATGTGGGATATACACAAAGGATTACTAGTCAGCCTTTAAAAAGAAGGAAATCCTGTTGTTGGTGACACCGTGGATAACTATAGAGGACATTTTGCTAAATGAAATAAGCCAGGCACAAAAAGACAAATACTGCACAATCTTACTTACATGTGGAATCTGAAAAAGTTGGCCTTGTAGGAGCAGAGAGAAGAAAGTGGTCTTGGAAGGCTGGGGGTTGGGGGCAGAGTAGCGAGATGTTAGTCAGAGGATACTGTTGGGAAAATAGAATAGTTTGGTCAGGGCCCTTGCCTCGGGTCCAGCTGGGTGTGGTTCAGCATCCTTTGTAAGCAAATTGTGTGTGTGTGTGTGTGTGTGGAGTTAGTGCGCATGTGCACCAATGAATCCTTTTAGTTTTGTTGCTATTCTTGTGTTCTTGAGACAGAGAGAGAGAGAGAGACAGAGAGAGTTAGTTTTGTGAAGCAGGTGGGCGGGCATCGGCCTTGGGCATCTGCCCCGCACAGCCATGCTTTCCAACCTATGGCTCCAAGGACCTTTTGGCTGGTTACCTAGCTCATAGACCTGCGTGAAGGTGTCTGGTGACCCAGCCCGGCATATGAAGGATTTGTGACCCAGTCTGGACAATGGGCTTGAGGGGTCTGTGAGCTCCAGACCCAGCCCTAGCTCAACAATCGGCCCAGTCGGCAGGATTACCGGCAGGTAAAAGAGCACGACAACTAGCGTGGTCGCCTAGCTTTACAATTGGCATCACGAACAGGATTAAGAGCTAGACAATGGATGCTGTGAGGATTCCAGGCCACAGCCGTGGCACAACAGATACCAAATTTCAGTTAGGAGAAATAAGATCAGGAACTCTATTGTACAATATGGTGACTATAGTTAACAACAATGTATGGTGTTCTTGAAAATTGCAAGTAGATTTTAAGTGTTCTCGCCACACACACAAAAAGGTAAGTATGTGAGGAAATGATATGTTAAGTAGCTTGATTTAGCATTTCATAATATACACATATATCAAAACATAGTGTTGTATACCATAAATATATGCAATTGTTTTATTAGCTAAAAAATGTATTGAGCATGTACTCTGTGCCAGATCTTCTTTTTAGTGTATTAACTATCTTGTTCTTAATAATATCCCCACTATTTGGCACTATTATTTTCCCACTTCTCCATATGAAGAAATGGGGGCACACAGATGTCAAGTAACTTGCCCAAAGTCACCAGAAGAGGGGTGGGAGAGATGAGATTCAAAGGGGGTGTCCTGGACCCAGAGTTTGTGCTCTGACCACTTGGCTGTCCGTCCTTTGAGGGGCCATGTTTTGATGAAGTCAGTGCTTCCTCCCAGGGCAGCAGGGAATGTGTGGGTGTGTTTGGGTTTTCATTGTGAATGAGGGTGCTGCTGGCATTTGCTGCTTCTCATGGGCATGAGGTGGTCACCCAGTGAATACTGTCCTGCCCCAAATGCCAATGGCCTGGCTGAGAAACACCGGTCGTGTCTTATCCTGTCTCAGGTGGCCTGTATGGGGGAGCTCCCATAATGACATCCCTGCAATACATGTTCACGCAGATAGTTTCTTTTTCTCTCTCTCTTCTTTCCCTCCCTCTCTTTCTCCGTATTTCTTTCCTTTTTCTCTCTTCTCTGAGAGAAGAGGTGAAACGCACATAACATACAGTTAGCCACTTCGTACAATTCAGTGACATTTAGTGTATACACCATGTTGTGGAGCCATCACTTCTATCTAGTTCCAAAACTTTTTTCATCACCCCAGAAAAACACCCTGTACCCATGAACTAATCACTCTCTAGTCCCCTTCACTTAATCCCCTGGCAACCACTGATCTGCTTTCAGTCTCAATGGCTTTGCCTATTCTGGACATTTCATATAGAATGTTACAGTAGGTGACCTTTTGTGTCTGGCTTCTTTCACTTGGGGTAATGTTTGTGAGGTTCATTCAAGTTGTAGCAATTCGACAACTACCAACTACCATGTAATATCAGTACTTTGTTTCTTTTTGTGGTTGGATGACATTACATGTATGCATATATCAGGCAGATAATTTCCTATTTTGTAAATATAGGTGTTGTCCTGCTAAATTCATGCAGTCCCATCTAGTTTGTTTTCTCCCTGGCCATGTGGGGAGGTGGCAGTGGGCCTGGGCATTTTGGCTGCAGAACCCTACTTTTTCTTCTGGAAGATGTTCCTTTTTCTTAAGCAGTCAGTCACAATGACCACTCTGATTTATTGTCCAAAACTGTGCTACTTTTCCACTAACTTCCATTATGAAGTAAGAATGCAAGTGTTGGAAAAAACCCCAAGTTCAGAGACTTGGTGAGGAAGGCTGGACGGTGGTCAGCGGGTGCTGCTGGGCCTCTAGGGGTCACAGAACCCCATTTTACCAGGACAGAAGCGTAGCGGTAGGACAGATGCGCCACTCACAGCACTTTGCCCCCTTCTTTTAAAATCACCCACAGTTTCTGTGTCCCCTCCCAAGGCTTTAGGAATTTTTCCTAGCCCTTGGGATTTCACCCACCTGCTTTCCCATGTAGTTAGTGGCTTCTGCAGCAGCTGTGTCACTCTGAGGATGACTCACGCTCTCTGAACGCATCCTCAGTGGGTACTCAGGGACCTGTTGCAGCACCTTTATCACTTCCAGGATTTGGTGAGTCCAATTCGGGGAGAACAAGTAATGCCCAGACTTTGGATTTTTTTCTTTATGTCCGTGTAGCAGCAAACTACAAATGAGCATGTGTGATTCCCCCTTGTGAAGACCTTTAATAATTTAGCAGTCGAGAATGATTATGGGGAACATTAGCTCAAAGAGAAAATAAATATATAATTGCTCTCTTAGTTTGGAGATAAAACGGTACTTCAGAAAGTTTGTGGAAAAATAGAGTTAAAAGATAATATGAATCTTTCCATGAAATTTTTGAAGTATCCTGATATAAGGACGTTTTGTTTGGGATGTATATGCTCTTGCAAACAAATGTGAAGGAGAAACATTGAAACTAGAACACTTAAACCTTCGGAAGCACTGGAAGGGTTTGAGAGAGAGGGGCGAGATTCCGGTTAATGCTGGGTAGTGCATGGCCGTCAGGTAGAAAAGAGGTCTTTACAGTCCCGTTCTTCCACGTTCCTTCGAAAAGCCAGGTCTTTGGGGAGAAGGAAGTGGGGACCTCCGATGTTGATGCATTGTGACAGTGCCCTTCCCCCTCCCACGTGGCTGTGCTACTTGGCTGGCATCAGTGAAGTCCCATGTAGGGCAGCAGATGGGCACCCCCTAGCTTACTCCATGGTGTCCTCTTGGGGGTAATAGCACCCAGTAGTTTTAGGGGACTCTCCTTCCCCTGGGTATGGTTGGGTGCTGCCTCTGGGGTCCCTCAGGTGCTGACCTTGTCATGAACGTGACCCCATTCCAACCCCCATCCTGCTTCCTGCCCCTGCTCAGCCTGCAGCCCATGAACCAACTGGTACCTGCTCAGGGTACACACACACACACAGACAGAGACAGACAGACAGACACACACACACACAAAGACAGACAGACACAGAGAGAGAGAGACAGACAGACAGACACACACACACACACAAATACAGACAGACACACAGATAGAGACAGACAGAAACACACACAGAGAGAGAGAGACACACACACAGATCTCAAGTGAAATGAGTAAAACACTTGCTTGTAAGAAGCAGAGACCCTGTGTTCCTTGTTCACCGTCATGGGACTCTAGGTCCCAGAAATGTTATTGGTGGCATGATTTTTAATTCATTTAACAGTTAAAGATGGTAACAGTGAAGTTTAAGAAAAGAATCATTCTGGTGAAAACTGTAGAGAGGACAGGTGGTTAAGAGGTGGGATCTGCAGGTTTTGATAATGCTGAATTCTGTTTACTAATGTAATGTGAGAAGTCCACTTAGAGAAGATGGTGGAGTGGTCACACTTGCCTTGACTTCCTCATCAGGAGCAGTTGTAGTGAAGGAGGTCCTGGCCTCATATCGTGCCCCCCTCCCAGCATTACCTAGCTTTCCACTTGGACACACGCCCCTCTCTCACAGGTTGTGTGATTTGGGGAAAGCCAGCCAGTCACCTCGCCATAGGGGTTGTCTCATAACCCCTAGAGGAAGCCACTCCAGGCATGGCAGCCCTCTGGCCATGGGAGTTGGTTCAGGAATAGTCAAGGAGATGTGAGGGTTTTTTGGGTACTCCTGGGAAAGACGCTTTCGTACTTATTTGAGAGATCTGTCGGAGGGGCACACCTCTCATTTTGGACAGGGTGGAGTTTGAATGTGAAGCTAGCCCTGGTGTCACCATGAAGGAAGCCAGCCCGAGGATGAATTGACCCACAGAGGCAGAGCAGAGAGCCACTAAGCTTTGAGGACATCCTTGAGCCACAGAGTCAAACCTTTCCTGAAGCCTGCCCCAAATCTGGCCTCCCCAACTCCTTAAGGTAGTACGTCTCCTTTACCATTCAGGTAAATGGAACTTGGTTTTCTGTTTCTTGCAACCAAAAGCACCCAGTTAGCATAAGTAGCCACTCCTGTTTCAGTTGCAGAGTCAAAAATGCTCACACTGGCTTCAGGTGCAGAGGCTGGAATCCAGGTGCTGGGGTGACGCTGTCAGGAATCCCCAGCTCTGCTCTCCTCATGCTCAGACAGCTCCTGTCCCTCTCATGGCCTTCAGAGCTCCAGGTGCATGTCCAACAGCTCAGAAACCATGTAGGAGGAGTGTGACCCTCTTTGCTTTCCAGCCTGGCCCAGGCCACCCTCACTGACCCAGCTGGCCATTGCCCTTCCTTGAAGTGGTCACTGGGGCCAGGGACAAGGATTGGCCCTGTCCAGTTGGTGTCTTCTGGGGCAGGGTCACCAACCAGAACCACGTGGTTTGGGGTGAGGGAGTGGGTGACTGCTGAAGAATAACTGGGGTGATGTAGCTCAGAGAAGGGACAACAGAGGCTGGGCAGACAAAAGCTTTGCCTAATGTTCTGGATCAGTGCAGTGACTGAAGGGGAGGAGAACCCAGGAAGCACAGGTCGGGCATTTCTGCCTTAAGTGGGAAGTTGGGTGAGTTCCTTCCCTTGCTGTGAGTTTGATCGGAAGATTGGCAATACCTTTGCATTTCTGCGTAGAGACTTGCTGCCTGATTCCAAAAGAAAATGTTACCTATGTAAGGGACCAATGTCTGGGTAAAGAGATTAGGGGTCATTGACGCCTATTCCTCACTGCTTCTGGAGATGGCTGCAAGTCTGAGAAATCTGGGCCTGTTTTCTAACTAAGGCTAGTCTCAGAAAATTGAGCAACTGTTGGGCATCTGCCTCGCAGTTGGAGCCGTGCAGTCACCTCTGCCCCCTTCTCTCTCCTCAGGGGTCAAGAGTCTCCCGCAACCTCCTGTTAGTGCGCATAATTTTTATTTACCTTTTTGCACTGAGTTTTGATAGTACCTCTTCTTACAAGTTACTTCTCTGCATACTCTACCTTACAACATCAAGGCTGACCACATTTGCACCCCATTCTCTCTCTCGAGTTGAGAAAGGTTCCTGACAAGATTGTGACTGTGGCCATAAACAAATAGTGCAGGAGACTCTGATGGCCACCCTTTGCTTCATAATCATGCCCGTGTGTAACACATGCAAACCTCTCTCTTTCTTCTGACACTGTCTGTGGACTTACTGTGAGTGTTCGGACATCATGGGAGACCCAGGCCCTCAGTTTCTCTCCCCACCCACTCTTGGCAGCCGTGGGAGGGTACTTGACTCAAGCTTTTCTTGGCCCTTCAGTGATCTCAGGCCCTATAGTCCAGATTGTAATTGGCCCCTGAGGAATTCACCATATCCATCTTCCCATTTACTTGGAAATGGAGAAGTAAGTGGACAAGTGGCTCTCAGGACCCACTGTGGGACCCTGGTTCCTGACACACTGCCTGACTCACAGAGGGGGCTTCCTCTACATACAGTACCTGTCAAATGGCTCTCTTCTAAAAGATGACGATCTGGCACGGTAGACCCCTGCAGAATTTGTGCACCCTAATCTTCCACCAAGGACATCCTTTGGGTGACTGACCATGTCACACTTATACTTCAGTGGGAAGCAAGGAGTCCCACAAGCCAGCAGACTCAGCCATCCCATGGGCAGAGCACAGGCATAGGGGGAGTCAAGGCATGGTTACATCCATTGCCACAGGACTGGGCGACCCGCCCACACATTTAACTGTTGGAGCTACACCCCCATTTCTGCTTTCTCAGCTAACTTCTTGTGTGCCATTCCAGCTGCAGCACCTCCTAAATGCACCCCACAAGAGATAACCTTCCTTGTTTTGAGCACTGTCTCATTTCTTAGCTAATCACTGTCCTGGAGGTTGGACCACTGTGATGGCCTGAGTTCATCAGGAGTCGCCCCTGGGGTGGCAGTGGAGCAACTCAGAATCCTGGCAGAGGAGGAGCAGCCACCAGAAGTCTCTGCCACGCACACCTTTACCTAGGAAGAAACATTTTTGCACTTGCTTACAGTTTGTATTTTTGTCTTAGGAGATTGTCTGTGTTCATATCCTCTGCTCATTTGGCCCTATTCCTCCCTTCGTTTCCTGCCTTCTCCCTTCCAACCTTTTCCACCTTACATTCCCCCGCCCCTCATCCCTCCCATCCTGGGACATCTTCTCTGCCCACAGACACCTGCTTCTTAGCATGTCCTTGTGCAGAGCAATTAGGTTCTCACTCTGCCTTCTTGCCACCCTGCAGCTCATCCTGAGAGAACCAAGTAAAGGTAGTTGGTAAGCCAAAGGCTTTCCATTGCAGAAAACCACCATGTCATTCCCCGGGGAAGCGACAACAGCCCTGGCCCCTTGAGCTTTAATGGTGATGTGTAACATTTTTCCATGTGCCACTATGCACTGGGACCCTCCTGCCCTTCTGTCTTCTATGGCACACTCTGAGCTCTTTGAGAACAGGAATGGCCCAGCTTATGTTGAATTCTTAGTGCTTAGCCACGGGGTCGGCCCCTTTTGACCCTATTTTAACATGTGGTTGAAAAGCAGAATCTGGGTGCATCACAGGAATTCCTATTCCATCTAGCTTTGGGGCATCGAAGGTTCCTGGGATGGGGACAGCAGGTGACAACTCGCTTCCTCCCGCCCTGCGCTGAGCTGACTCCTGGAACCCCGCGCTCGGGTCCTGACCCCGCGTGTTGAGAGGGGCGGGGCGGGGGGCGGACGGGGAGGCGCCCGGGGCCGCAGCCGACGTGGGGCCGCAGCCGACGTGGGGTCGCGCGCGCGCGCGGACGGACGGGCAGAGTCGGCGGCGGCTCCCGGAGGTGGTGGCTTCACTTTCCAGGACTCAGGAGCGGCCAGGGCGGTAGCCGCGGGCAGCGGGCTCGGGAGTCGGAGCTACAAGGCCGGGCGCGGCAGCGGCGGCTCTGAGGGTGAGTCCGGGCGGGCGTGGCGGGGCGCTCGGGTGCGGTGTGCGTGGGTCCGGCTTTCGGTGACGAGACGGTCGGCGGGGACGTTCTGTTTCGGGGCCCCTCGCGCTTCAGCCGCCGTCTCTGCCCTGGCGACGTGTGGAGTCCGCGACATGCGCGGACACCCGTCCCTCCCTCAGGAGCGCGCTCGGCCGCACCCGCGCCCCGGCCGCGGGCGTCCTCCTCGCAGGCGTCCCTCGCACCCCGACCTGCTCTCCCCGCCGCCGGCTCTGCCGACACCGCAGGCGCCGGCTTCTCCCCTTGCAGGCCCCTCGGCGCCGGCTTCCCCGCGCCGCCTCCCGCGAGCCTCCCGCCCCCGGTTCTCGCCCTTTCTACCCCTCCCCCTCCCGTCCCCTGCTGCCTGCTCCCTCCCGGCCTCCTTCCCTCTCCTACCCCTTCCGCTCTCAGTTCCCCATCCTTCTCTTCCCTCCAGCCCCTTCCCTCTCCCAGCCGCATCCTGGAACTCAGTCTCTGCAAAAGTGCGGGATAAATGTCGCCGTGGAAAGTGCCCGGCTGGCTCTGTCGCTGCTCTCCCGACGGCGTGGTTGCTGCACATGGAGTCTCTCCTGGAGAGCGCCGGTCCGGCTGCGCCGCGTCCCAGTGGCCGGCCCGGGGAAGACCTTGCGGGGTCTATTTATATATGTCCTGGTGTGTGTGTGTGGGGGGGGGGTTGTGTTGGTCTTTTGTGATGCCTGGCGCTTGTGACAGTTGGGAACCGAAGCCCATTTCTCTCTGGTCTCTTCCCTGCAGCCCCCACCGGCCTGGTTTGGAACTGGATTCTGTCTGTTCTCTGCCTCCCCCGCCCCCCTCCTCTCCTAACGTTTTGATCCCTTTGACCGTTACTATTTCTAACGAAGATAAAGCGCGGCTTCGCGTGTGGGTGTGGGTGTGGGTGTGGGTGTTCGTGTTCTCCCCACGACCAGCCACAAATGTCCAATTCATCTTCTCTCGATGAAGCTAAGCCCGCCTGAGAAAGACCATCCCGTGGTCGCTGGCTGTTGTTCCTAGTTGCGTGTTTTCAGGATTCTTCGTTTTGTGCTGTGTTTCCTGGAGAGTTTACTCAGATGTTTTTATACGAAAGGAAGTGCTAGGAGTTACCCCCACATGATCTCGCGGTTCGGAAAGATTTTTAGCTCTTCTTAAGTTTTAATCCCTGACCCTTTAAAACGTATGTTTCTGAGTATGTGATGATTCAGCCTGGACCTTGGGAATCTAAATATTTGTCTTTCCTCAGACGGTTTGGATACTCCGTGGCTCTGGAGCTTTGTATGCGGGAGGATGCAGAAGATGAAGGCTTTCATATGTAATGCCTATCCCATGCTGTCCCCCCAGGACACAGCGCCCTTTCCTCCCAAATCTGGTGTTTCACTGTTATTTCCCGCATAAATAGCTTTACAGTTAAAAGCTGAATATTGCTGGATGTTGTGCACATAAGTTGTTTTGCTTTACGTTTTAGAGATTAGAAAAGTGAGGAGGAAGACAGCAAGATACAGATGACAGAGTCAAACGTTTTCCTGTTATAAAAGCCCAAACGAGCACTTCCTTTTGCAGTTTTATACGATCTAAGGCTTATCTGCATCGTAATCTGGATTTATGGAGTGACTATATTTGCTTTTATGTCATCAGTGATATTTATGGCCAGGGCATTTCATTTTTATGGAACATGTGAGTTTCATTCATTCTGTGTGGCTGATTTCTGGGACTGTAATTACAACATAGAGCACATAGCTAATACAGCTTAGACAATTCGTGTTGAAGGAACAGTATTTGAACTCATACCTTACTATTTTATGTTTAGAAACTAGGTTTTACTTTGAATATGAAGTAAAAACATTAATTTATATATCTCAGTATCTTTCAAACTATCATTGGAGAGTGGCCCTGTGTTTATAATCCTGAGATTTGTTTATCTTCCCTCTATATTAGATAATTACTGTTTAGGAATTAATTTTAAAATGTTAATTTAGAAGATAACGTTTAAAGAGTTTTAATTCAGGAACTTTTCTTCATTTATATTTTCGAGAAAACACCCAGTTTGTACTTATAACTAATTAAAATTATTTATAGGCTACTTTTTCTTCATAATAATCTGTCGCTCTGGAGTGGTACAATCATTTTTTTTCACACTTTTTCTGTAATTGGGCATTCAAAAAACAAAACCAGCACAAATTCCCTTTGTTTTTGATATTTGAAAAATACATATGAAAACTTTATTTCTAAAAGCTTCTATAGTGGTTATCAGCGGCCTCAGATGAATTTATCATTTGTAGTTGAAGATTTGGATGAGATAAGTCATCTTAGGTTAAGAGTGGTAATACGTTTTTCTTGATTTTGAAACTATCGAAATTATGCTTCCATGTGGGCATTTTTAATAGTATTTTTAGTAGTTCTGTAGTGAGACTAATTTTTACTTTATTCTTCCTCTGGTGCTCTGGAGTAGTTTATGAAATTGGGTTTCAGATTATGGTTCACATTACATCATTGGGTAGTCTTTTAAGTAATTGTGTCATCACAGCGTTTTTAGATTGTATGAGGATGTAAGTACACATTTATAATGAGAAGAATGTGTAACTTTATAACTAATGGGACACAAAGCTGAAACTCTAGGCATAGTTTATTAAATTATGGAGTATTAAACTGAAGCTGCAACCTCAGTATAAAAAAACTTTATTTCATTTAAGCTCCTATATATTTGTCATGTAATGGATTGCTTCTGGTTTAAGATGTACACAATGATTCCTCAGTCATTTCACATTTCTTAAACTATTGCTGGCAGCATTTTGCTGTATATGAGCACCTTTCCCTGAGAATTGTTCTTTCTCACTCTCACGCACATGTGCTTTAACACATTTTGAGGTACATACCTACATGGTTTTAAACCTCTGATAAATTTTAACTGAAAGGAGTAAGGTGAGAAAAGCCAATGTTGAATCCTGGAATGAGAATTTAAAGTGAAATAGAAATGAAAAAAAAGCAAAAAATATGTTAGGACTTTTAGAGCTAAGTGTGAAACATACCGATATTAAATTTCAGTATTCTATGAAGTGACTTTCGTGCTCATAAAAGATGTCGCAGCTGTGGAGACTGATGCTGTCCATTCGCAGCATAGGTAGAAACGTCTTTAGATTTCCCATCAGTGTGTTTCAGAGCTGTTTGGGGCCGACCTATTTTTGTCTGGCATGGGGGAAGGGAGCCGTAGGGGTTTAGAGGGTGTTGGTATGCGTGGTGTCTCGGTGAAGGCATTCAGTATTTGCTGTTGACTCTTCACCTCTCTTCACCTCTCTTCACTGCCTTGTGTCTGAAACTCTTTCGTATGTTTTGTCTAGTTTTATTTGTTTAGGTGGGAGGGTAAATCATCTGGCTGTTGATACTTTATCTTGGCTGGAAGCAGACGTTTCCTTCATCCTTTTTTACTGAAGACTTTTTTCAAAGCCTGCGCTTTATCTGCCTTGCCATGTCAGATGTGTCAGCAGGCGCTCCGGTGCGTGTGCAGATGGAGCCAGTACAGAATGTGGAAACATGTATGACTTACCACGCCTTTCTTCAGAGCTGTGCTCCTTGTTGCCATTGCCAACTTGAACCTGTTTTTAGGGTTTTAAGTAATGCTCTGTTTGGGGTACGTAGTATTCTTTTCCTGCTTGTACTATGGGAAGCTTCACACTGGCTTAGGGAAGGGTGTGAGTGGACTGAAGCAAGATTCTCCTTAAGGGACCCTCTGGCAAGTCAGAAAATGAAGACAGAGCGTGATGCCTGCCCTACTTACCTTCTCCCTTTGCTCCAGGAATGACTTAAGCTTGGAAAGAGCCAATCTTAGAAAGTCATGGGTCTGGATTGGTATGTAGCAAACAGGAGGAAACGACCATGATGCCAAGGTCAGTGCCTTGTGGTGCCTCTGACCCAGGAGAAGGCAGTTGAACCAGGAAGGCTTTAGTTCTTCAGGCACTCACTCGTAGGCCTTCCTGCACAACTTCCATTGGTGGAAGCAGCCTGAGCAGGAGATTGGCAGTGACCGTAGAGCAGCAAGGAGGGGAGCTGCAAGCAGGGACAGAGGGAGGTGGAGCATGTGTGTTTCCAGGAAGGTCATTTTGAATTCTTTTTTTCCCCCAAATTAATTTATTATTATTATTACATTCTAAGATGTTGTGGAGCAGTTGGGGGAGATTGGGAGAGGGGAAAGGGAAAGGGATAGGATGGGAGGAGGAGGAGGGAGGGAGGGGGCGTGGTCAAGGCCCATGGCACCCACCTCATTCTAGCAGGGGAGCTCAGGGGGCCTCTGGTGGCAGCATGGTCCTGGCTGGACTGGATGTGGACTTTGGGGGGAACATGGTGTGGCTGAGGCCCCCCCACCCCAGCTTGGGAGCCTGGGCATATCCGGTGTTGCTGGGCTGGATGAGGGCTTGAGGGGACAGTGCTCAGGCCCTGGGCCCTCCCCTTCCTGGCTTGGGAACCCTTGGGAGTTGGGGGTTTCTGGTCCTTCTAGGTTTTCTAGGTGTTCTTTGGTGGTGGTAGACTGTTACTGGTTAATATCAGGACTTTGGTGTGTGGGTTTTTTGTGTTTTCTTTCAGTTCTGTGTTGGATTATTAGCTGCCCCCACCACTTAAACTCTGAACTGGAAATTTTGGTTGTCCTTTAGTTACTTCTAAAATGGGGGAACTTCCTGTGAGAACCAGCACTTGAGCCCTGTGGTTGAGCTAAATTGCTGCTTTGCTGCTGGTTCTCTGGGGAAGGCTTTCTGTGCAGCTCACCTTTTTTTTTTTTTTTTTTAAACTTTTATTTTGTCGATATACATTGTGGTTGATTATTGTTGCCCCTTACCAAAACCTGCCTCCCTCCTCCCTCTCCTCCCTCCCCCCTAACAATGTCCTTTCTGTTTGCTTGTCATATCAACTTCAAGTAATTGTGGTTGTTATATCCCCCCCCCCGGGTTTTTTGTGTGTGTGTGTGTGAATTTATGTATTAATTTTTAGCTCCCACCAATAAGTGAGAACATGTGGTATTTCTCTTTCTGTGCCTGACTCATTTCACTTAATATAATTCTCTCCAGGTCCATCCATGTTGTTGCAAACGGCAGTATTTCATTCGTTTTTATAGCTGAGTAGTATTCCATTGTGTAGATGTACCACATTTTCCGTATCCACTCATCCGATGATGGACATTTGGGTTGGTTCCAACTCTTGGCTATTGTAAAGAGTGCTGCAGTGAACATTGGGGAACAGGTATACCTTTGACTTGATGATTTCCATTTCTCTGGGTATATTCCCAGCAGTGGGATAGCTGAGTCATATGGTAGATCTATCTGCAATTGTTTGAGGAACCTCCATACCATTTTCCATAGAGGCTGCACCATTTTGCAGTCCCACCAACAATGTATAAGAGTTCCTTTTTCTCCACAACCTCGCCAGCATTTATCGTTCAGAGTCTTTTGGATTTTAGCCATCCTAACTGGGGTGAGATGGTATCTCAGTGTGGTTTTGATTTGCATTTCCCGGATGCTGAGTGATGTTGAGCATTTTTTCATATGTCTGTGGGCCATTTGTATGTCTTCCTTAGAGAAATGCCTACTTAGCTCTTTTGCCCATTTTTTAATTGGGTTGCTTGTTTTTTTCTTGTAAAGTTGCTTGAGTTCCTTATATATTCTGGATATTAATCCTTTGTCAGATGTATATTTTGCAAATATTTTCTCCCACTCTGTTGGTTGTCTTTTAACTCTGTTAATTGTTTTTTTTGCTGTGCAGACGCTCTTTAGTTTGATATAATCCCATTTGTTTATTTTTCCTTTGGTTGCCCGTGCTTTTGCGGTCATATTCATGAAGTCTGTGTCCAGTTCTATTTCCTGAAGTGTTTCTCCTATGTTTTCTTTAAGAAGTTTTATTGTTTCAGGGTGTATATTTAAATCCTTAATCCATTTTGAGTTGATTTTAGTATATGGTGAGAGGTATGGATCTAGTTTCATTCTCCTGCATATGGATATCCAGTTATCCCAGCACCATTTGCTGAAGAGGCAGTCTCTTCCCCAGTGAATAGGCTTGGTGCCTTTGTCAAAGATTAGATGGCTGTAGGTGTGTGGGTTGATTTCTGGATTCTCTATTCTATTCCATTGATCAGTGTGTCAGTTTTTATGCCAGTACCATACTGTTTTGGTTATTATAGCTTTGTAGTATAGCTTAAAGTCGGGTAATGTTATGCCTCCAGCTTTATTTTTTTTGCTCAGCATTGCTTTGGCTACGCGTGGTCTTTTATTATTCCATATAAATGTCTGGATAGTTCTTTCCATTTCTGAGAAAAATGTCTTTGGAATTTTGATGGGGATTGCATTGAATTTGTATATCACTTTGGGTAGTATGGACATTTTCACTATGTTGATTCTTCCAATCCAAGAGCATGGGATATCTTTCCATCTTCTTGTAGCCTCTCTAATTTCTCTCAGCAGTGGTTTGTAGTTCTCATTATAGAGATTTTTCACATCCTTTGTTAACTCAATTCCTAAGTATTTCATTTTTTTGGTGGCTATTGTAAATGGGCAGGCTTTCTTGATTTCTCGTTCGTGCAGCTCAACTTTTAATGGTTGACCTTGTATGTACTTTCAGGTCTTGTGAGGTATCCAGTACACTTGGGTTGTGTGGAAACTCTGGTCTGGGCCTGAGACTGTTCAGCACCCCCTGCAGTTCTGTATTCCTGACCAGTCTCCACTGGGTGGTCTTGCAGTGATTGGAGGGTAGATCAGCTGTCCTTGTTTTCTCCCAGTGTTCCCGAAGTGGGCCTGTCTCCCCCACTGTCCGCACTCCAATCACTTCCCATGGGGCGGGCCACGCATTGGTCCCTCTGGCGTGGCGGTAACTCACCAGCCTCTGAGTGGCTCCTTTTTTCAGTTGTCTGTGGCCCCTCACTCCTATATGGGTCCAAGGGAACCCTGTCAGTGGTCTTGCTGTCCTGGGGGCCACCAAAGCCCTCTTCTCCCCTGCTGCCTCCAAGCAACTTCATCCAAAGGGCATAGCTGCAGCTTTGTGTGGTCCCCAGGGCCTGCCTCATAATGTTCGGCGCAGTCCTTTCTTTCTCTCATCGTGGCTTCTGCCACCTTCATGGTCTCTCCTCCTCTTCCCCTGAGCTCTCACGGTCCCAGGTTGGCAGTCATTGCTTCTTAATAGTTGTAAATTGGTGGACTGTGAGAGGGTGATGCTGGGGACCATCTATTCTGCCATCTTGATCAGAAGTCTCATTTTGAATTCTTATAGGGCTAACTCCTCTATTCTAAACTTTTGTCTTGCTCCCTCTGGGGTTGTGGGCCCAGGGCCAGTTTGAGAGGTGTGACCTGTGCTACTTCAGTGAGAACCTCCCTGTTGCACAAAGCATGGGTCTCACACACCCGGTGATGTAGGCACTCAGGCAGCATCTGAGTCATCAGATTTTTCTCAGAGATCTTACACTTTGCTTTTCTAACCAATGTTGATTTTCTCTTTTCCTGGACATCCTCTCTTCTTTCTCAGTTAAATCCTGCTTTCCTCTCATTCTCATGCTACCTGGAAATCTTCTTTAACCAGACTCTTTGCAGGCAGTTTGTCATGCGTGTGCCACAAGGAATGGAATGCCGTTGCTGGCTGGTGGTTTCTTTCCTGGGTGTGTGTGAAAGAAAGGTGGAGACTGGTCAGCCCTCGTCATTTCAGCAGACCTGTGTCACCATCTCCTTCCTTAACTGACCCCCCATCCGCCCCTCACACAAACTGTGTTTCTTCCTCTGCTCGTCTTATTTTAATAAAGGAAATGGCTAGGGGAGGAGCTGAGTCTGAAATAACCTGCTGAGTGATGTTTTGTTACTGGGGTCTGTTGGACTCCCCTTAACCTCTTTGGGTTAGTGGATTCTCACTAAGTGCCATCTCAGAGCAGCACTGCTGGCCTGTATTCCTGTATTTAGTAATGTGTCCATGGCCGCGCAGAGCTGTGGGGTTGTTCGACGTAAACCTTTTCTGGCCTTCAGTGGGCCAGATAATTTGTATTTGCAAATGCTTTCTAGAAAGGAAACAGCCTTTCCTAGTAATTAGTTGAAATGTGAGTATCAGTCAATTCCATTTTTTTGTCCCACTTTTACAGATGAGCACATTGAGGCTGAAGGAAGTGGAGTGAATTGCCCAAGGTCACAGTGGGGGAGTGGAGCTGGGCTGCGCCCTCTGCTTGCTGCACTCTCTGTGCTGCCTCCCACATTCATCTTCACCTTTTATATTTCATGTAGTTCTTGCATAGCCATGAGTCCCCTTAAAGTCCCCAGATCTTGGCACGAGGATAAAGTGACCATGTATATCCTCCTGCTCCTGGAGGGACTGGGGACTTGTATTCCTCGTGTTATTGTGTGTGTGTGTGTGTGTGTGGAAAGTGAATTCATGCATGTCATTCAAAAGCCACACATTTTATTTTTATTTTTTCTTAAGGATGAAGAGTGAGGAAGAAATCAAACTGGAGATAAATATGCTGAAGAAATATTCTCATCATAGGAATATTGCAACATCTTATGGTGCTTTCATTAAAAAGAGCCCCCCAGAACATGATGACCAACTCTGGGTAGGTAGGTATTTTCTGAGCATTTTTTGGACTTTCCTCTGGGGTTGCACTATAAGGACTTTCTAAGGGGTGGGAGAGAAAAGCAAAGAGGGGTCAGTAGCTGGTAGATTCTAAAGGCTTCCTTGGCCTTTATCTCTCAGTTGAAAATACATCAAATGTTTATTTTAATGTTGATTTTGCGTTGCATGGATAAAAGGTTAACTTAATGTTTCAGGAATAAAATGGCATCTTGTAGAAGGAATATGACCTAACTGTAAGGTAATTAGGAACTGGAAAGCAATACATAAAAACATTATTTATGGGAACTAATTAATATGAAAGCTCAGTAAATTTAATTTTTCTTTACTACCTGGAAGTGAGAGATAGATGTTATTAAGAAAACAGACTTCTGTCAGTAATTTGTTAATAATATTAATAATACTAGTTAATTAAAAATAGTATATTCCGGGGAAATTTCTGGAATTGACATGTTCAACCTTATGGTTTTTTGAACATATTTATATTCGAGGTGATGACACTTAGATACTGTCAGATCTGTGGTTATTACATTAGTTATGCTCAATGTATTGGATTTATAAAGCAGGAAGATAGATACTTTTCTAATGGTTTTCTTTTAAAGGCCCTTCCAGAAAATGTTTGCAAAATTGAGAAAGTAGAAGGGAAAAAAAATTACCCTTATTTCTATTGCCCAAATCCAATCATAGTTAAAATTTTAGAATAGTTCAATTCGGTTCATTTTCTAGGTAATTTATAAATACAAGGATGCTTCAAAAAGTTCGTGGAAAGATTCATATTATTTTTTAAGTCTGTTTTTCCATGAAGTTTTGAAGTACCCTCACTGAGTCGTGATCATATTGTTCAAACATTTAGATATTGTCAATATTGCATTTTAAAAAATGCGTAACTGCTTACAAATAGCGTTCTTTCTTTTGCGTTAAACCCAGTCAATGTATAATAGTTTGAGGATCATAATATGTGAAAAATAGAACATCCCTGAGGCAAAGTCAGAAAGAATGGTAGGGTGTATTTGAGTCAGATTTCTCATTATCGGGCAGTGACGAGGTACACATGGTCCTCCCTTGCCCGTCTGCTTGTGAAAGAGCGCGAGCACTCAGGAACCGCCGCACTGGGAGCTTCTGCAGAACTTCAGACACTCTGAATCTCCTGGGCCAAATGTGCACTGTGAATACAATGGACTGGGAAATGAGCTTCAGTAATTTGGATGCCTCCCAAATGATCACATGCCCAGGCCTTTAGGAAAGGGGAAGGTGGGGGATTAGACTGTTTTTTCCTAACTTTTCTTGGATGTACACTGAAATCTGGGATGTGTTAGTCACAACGTGTCTTGTCTCCCTGTAGCTTGTTATGGAGTTCTGTGGAATGGGATCCACCACAGACTTTGTGAAGAACACCAGGGGGCACACGTTCAGAGAAGACTGGATCGCACCCATCTCCAGGGAGATCCTGAGGGTAAGGAGAGTGCACAGCTGCACTGTGCCTGCCTGTGTTTTGTGCTTCCGTTTTCATTTTCCTACCCCCAGTATTTCTGTGCATCAGTTACACCTGTACAGATATTTTCTTTTTGACAGTTGTGGGCTCTGTGTAGCTAGGCAAGTTGTTAAGCTACATCATGGTTTGACTCTGGTGGATATCTAAAGGTAGATTTGAACAAGAATACTTTTTCTGTGTTTCCATGAATTTATCTTCCAGGTCATCATGACATACCTAATGACAACTTTTCTTTGGAATTAAAAAGTGTAAAAGAGTAGAGGGGAAGAGAAATAATCTCTAACTACTGTTTTAATAGGAATCCTGTGTATAAGCTTATAAATCAATACTAATGGTGCCAAATACTGATTTTCAAAATTAACTTCTGGACTTTCGCATTAGGTGTTAGAATCTGTTGCAGTGTTTATGAAGAAAAGTTTTAATGTTTAATGTTGTTGACAGCCAATTGAAAAGCTAGCTAACTATCCTAGAGTAAGTTTCTGAACTGCTGTTTTAGCGCCTTTCTAATAAATAGTTCCTTTCAGTAGTGAAGCCATCCTGACAGTTCAGGCGGAACGTTTTTCGGGTTTCGTATTTCAAAGGTGCATGTGAGTTTCCGGTTGGTCTGTTTCTTTTGTTCTGCCATCACAGTTTTTCTTTCTACTTCAGCCCGAAATTACACACTTAAATTGCTTGATTGCATTTTATTTACCTAGCACATTTTATAAATAAAGACTACGGAATTAAACTGAAGTCCAATTCTTATGCTTCTCTCACTAATATAAAAAATCTTGTGAGTCATTTTATTTTTTATTTATAGGTAAAGTTACCCCACTTTTTATATTTAAAACTCATAGAGGGCTGCGGGTTTTAAAATTGCCATCTAGAATTCCTAGAGAAATGTTTAATTTCTTTTTATTTAGATATTTTAAAGAGACACTTCCCTTTAAAAGACTAGTTGTGGGGCGGGGTATAGGGTGGTGGGAGAACATCTTTTTATAATCACACGCAAGCATCATTATTAAAATATCAGGTTCTCATCTTTTATGCTTATTATTGGAAGCAGAGCCTGAAAGTGGGAAACTAAGCATCCTTCCCTGTATTACTACAAAGGAAGAATTCAGTAAATGGGCACATGTATTTATCATGTTAGTAACTAAAACAGCCTGGCAGGCAGGATAGAACAGTGGTTAAGAGGTTCCGCACTTTATTAAGCCAGACTTAGGTGTGAGTCCTGCCTCTGCCACTTATCTGCTGCCCACCCTGTAGTGTTTACCTTTTTCTTAGGACTTATTTTTCTCATCACATTTTAGATACTACTCCTGTGAAATTACTGTTGTCAGAAGAGTTAAGTGAGCTTAGTGTACACGAATCATTTAATGTAATGAGGGTACAGAGCTAGCTCTCAGTAACTATTAGTTGTCATTATTCTGTTTTAACACACACACACACACACACACACACACAGACACACACGCACACACACATGCTTTTCTTGTATATAATTTCAGTATCTGATTTTTCATGAAGAGAACTAGCTTTTTAACATAATGTCCTAGATTTTAAATGGATTTCGGCTTTCAAAGGCATTAAAGATAATTTCCATGTTTTTGTATACCCAGGCAAGGATTATTAACTTATTATTAATATCATATGCAATATGTATATTTAAACCTTTTGCTATCATTGATGTTGGGCAAGATTTATAAGAAGCCTGGGTGGTTGAGGCCCTGAGTCAACTTGAGTATGGTAGGTGAACGGACATCTTTTTGAGATGCAGCAAATCTTTTCCACCTCAGTAGCATCTGGATCAAGAGCTTCCTTCACCTACGTTTCATGTAAAATGGGACTTTTTCCTATAACTAAAGATTAAATTAACTAGAAACAAACAGATGCCTCAGAGAGAGTTAAGTATTTTTCACTAGTGTGTGTTTATTATTGGAGTTACTAAGAGTTGGTTTTGGTAAAGGGAAAGCAAGATGGTAAGATGGAAGTGAGGTCTCACAGGAAGGGAAGGCAGCCACCCCCACGAGGATTACCTGGGGCATCAAAAACAGTTGTGGGTGGCTCTTTCGGTAGCAGCAAAACCTTTGCTCATTTCTCAGTAGATGTTAGATTTAGACACTATGTTAAGATCCTCAAAAGGGTGAGGGTTGTGAGCACGTAAGCCTCAGATCAGTAGAAATGCTGTCTTGGGCCAGGACACTGAAATCCTCTGGACCAAAAGGTTTACCAGCAAAGCCAGCCTGTTCCTTCCGGCGCACTTCCCTGTTCACATTCTACAGAGCAGTTTTCTCGTTGTGGTAGAAGCCAACATTTCATATTGAGTACGGGAACTTAGAGCTTGCCACAACCAATAGTGGGAGACAGTCTTGACTGCTCCTTTGCTCTGTCTACAAATGAAAGAGTTCCAGGAAACAATTCTTGAGCTTTTCAGCATTGACTCTTTTGTCCTAGGATGAGGTATTTACTGAGTATTTGGACTTGACATTCCTGCTAAGGAGGCATAATTGTGGCCTAACTTCTGGCATGGGAGTAGTGGAGCACACACACACTACCAGGCACTTCTTACAGGAAAACGTATGCACCTTTTAGAATAATCATAACTCAAGCTAACATTGTTGTAGAGCTGTTAGACACACTTAAGAGGGTTTCTGTAGTGATCCTTTAGAAGTATGGACAGGGAAATTGACATCGTTTCATACATTTACTGCTGGTAATGAGCAACACTGCATGTGGGCCACATTTGTTTGAGAAGATGTGGGTGCTCATGTTTGTTGCTAAGATAATCCTGTAAAAGTGTAAGAAGGTTTGTGCAAGTTAGAGAACAAAAATGAAATGAAGTAATAGAAGTAGGAATGACAAAAGAATTAGGGAAGGTCCATTTTTTTGTCTTTTCTTTTGCTGTTTGAACTTATGCCATGCTGAAAGGAAGGACCTTCTTCTCAACTGTAGCACTTCCTAACTACAGCACCGTGTGTTTTTAGTGCTTTTCCCCCTAGTCAGTGCTTTGTGGTATAACACTGCATGTCCTGTGTTGTGAAAAATAGCCATCCAATAAGCTCTACTCTTTTACAGGCAGACTAGTAAATGAATATCAGAAACCTCCTGTGTTAGAAAAATTAGTGTTGTAGAGCAGCTACTGTATTTAACTCATATCCTACAAAGTAATGATAACAACAGTAAAACTCCACAAGAAAAGTTAAGCAGGAAAATCAAATAAACCCTTCCTTCTAATCTGCCCTTTTTGGATTGAGACATTTCAGAGTAAGCAGGTTGCTGTGTCTTAAGGAGGCACGCTATAGATTTGGCTTCTCTAGCTAAGAATAGAACAAGTAAATGAGTTGTGAAAATGAGGAATTGCTGTCTTTTGGACCATATTTGGATGCAACATGTGTTTTTCGTCTTCCACCACCTCTCAGGAGAGACAGGCTCTTGGGCCTCATTCCAGATAGAAGGTCATCACAACGTGCTATATGCCCAGTAGGGTTTGTTTCCTTGGGAAAGAAAGATAGTTTATTTGAACACAAGGCTCTTTTGACAGCAGAATCCTTTTACGCTTTGGTGGAGGCGGGATTGATCAGCACTTAGCAGTTTGTCGCTATGCAGTGGGAAGACTAGCCAGTGTTGCAGAGGCAGATTTTAAACCCCTCTCTAGCCCTTTGCTTTCCCCCTGAGATGTGTCTAATTCAAATATGCCCACGGGGTCACCCACTGAAAGATAGATGTTTAGCGTGGGAAAGGAACCACCCTGTGTAGAAATAGCACAAATTATAGCAGAGGAACTGCAGGTGGTAATCTAAAGTGTCATAAGGCACAGCTAGAAAGTGGTAATGTTGCTCACACGGGGAACCTAACCCTGTTGGAATTGTGGGGAGTTGGGGTGGGGGGGCTTCTTTCATTGTGCGTGGTTAATATTGGTGATGTCTCGCTGGGAATGTACTAAGAATAAATTTTATGTTCTAAATGTGAATTCACAGAAACTTTTGGCCCATGTATGCACTCTGTTATAAAAGGTGTGTTCCTGGCTGTTTACCCTTACAGCAACAAAGAACTAAAGTTTAGATCTGTCTTTCCTATTCAGGGACTGACACATCCTCACATTCATCATGTGATTCTCTGGGATATCAAGGGCCAGAATGTACTGCTGACCGAGAATGCAGAGGTGAAACTTGGTATGTGATAGACTTGCAGCATGATCTCATACTTGCCCTGGCACAAACCGTTGACACTCAGTGCACCCACGTTTTCTGTTTCTACTCCACGCAGGAATGTGGGAAGTGGGCTAATTGCTTAGCCTGGCTCCAACTTCCCTTCTCCTGTGCTTCTGTCTGTTGCTCTGTTCTCTGTATAGCCTCCAGACTGATTTTAAAAATCAGACGATACCACTTTCCTGCTTAACAACACTTACTGGCTTTTTATTTTACTTTGGATAAAATCCACAGTTCATACCCTGGCCCATAAAAAGCCAGATAGGATCTGGCCCCTGTTGACTTTCCTACCTCATTTTGTGTCCCTCTTCCTGTCTTTGTCATGTCTTTTTTTTTTTTTTTTAACTTCTTGGAACTTGTTTCAGGGCCTTTGTATGTACTGTTCCCTATTGGGGAACACTTGGCCTCAGTTTTGAAGTTCCAATTTTTTCATCATTTTCGGGGGCCTTCTCTGACCCTCTGATCTGTCTTGGAACCCCTGCTTGTTTCTTACGTAGAATCGTTCACAACTTACCGTTATATGGTTATTTATTGACTTGTATTTCTGTCTCCTTTAACAGAATATAACTTCTAGAAGTGCACTGACCAGAATTCTTATCCAGCACTACACTCAAAGTGCCTTGAGTTCAGTAGGTGCTCGATAAATTTCTGCGTGGGTAGGTCATTGCAGCCCATTGTGTCTTCCCAAAGATGATTTTATGATGGTTCTTTTGTATTTCCCATTTCCCTTAGCTGAGTTTTGTTCCCATTTCACTTTCGTGTAATGATTCTGTCAAAATTTTAAACAGAATTATGGTCAAAGGGGGTCATGAATTTGAACTACAATGTATATTGAGAAGTTAAAATAAAAAAACAAAATTTTAAACAGAATTAGCGTTTATTTTTTTTCCAGTAAGCCATCACACACAAAATATTTCTTTATACTTGTTCTTAAAAGGATCTGGTCCATCTTTCTTTCAAAAACCTTAGGTATAGTAATTGTACTTTAAACATAAAATCTTCATCATTTCCTTCTTACATACTGTCTGCATTGATTGGTCATTTGTGGAGGAATAGTCTGCCCAGTTGGAAACTTCCAAAGCACTAAAGTTGTTCTCATACCTAACGACTCAGTGTGTTCCCTGCACTGACCTCACGGTGCTGGTCCCGTGATAGTCCCTGTCATCACTTAGCGATTGGTTGCTGTTGTCATCCATGTTGCTGGTAAGCTTGCTTAGGTTTTATCGGCTGACTGCATGGCCTGTGCATCTCTGTCTCAAGAGGACCATTCAATGAGCTCACCCCCAGCAGGTTGTGTGCTGCGCATGTTCTATGCACAGAAACAGAGTCTGTGACCCCTGTGAATCATCTCAGCAGTTCACGAGTCCTTTTGCCTGACCTCTTCCACCTTTGTAATTTTCTGCTGGGGTAATGCCAGTGTGTGCAGTGCTGATGTTGGCAGGTACTGAACTGGCAAACATTCCGTTAGAGATCGTGGGTTTCCTGACAACTCTGCTGCCCATCCTTGAACTTTCCTCAAGACCACCACCACCATTAAATTTGGTTGGGTGTAGAAGTTCTGAAAAATCGGCAGAAGTTCCAATTGCTTCTGGGGTACTCTTTGTGTATTTGCAATTTAGCATGATTCTGTTTATTTAACGTAGTACCATGTTCTCTCCCAGAAAACCTTTGTGGGTTTCTTTGTATGGTTAATAGGCTGCTTAAGTACCCAAGTCCAGCGGGTCTCAGTCAGTTCTCCTGAACTACAGGCTTTTTAGGACTTGATCTTGTTTGTGGCAGGTGTGTTCTCTGAGAGCACTGAAGATCTCCATTCATTGAAAAGGCCTTCTGCTGCTGGTCACTGTTTGGGGAGCTCAGGGAGGCAGCTGGGTCCAGGCCTCCCAGGAGCTTCCAGACTGGTAGAGGGTTTTGCAGTCTTGGTGACTCTGCTCTGGAAGGGGCACTCCTTTCCTGTGTTGCCTGCCTTGAGGAGAATCATATATTCATGAAGCACTGCTGTTTCCGTTTACTATGAAGACACCTCCTCCTCACATTTTTTTCTTTTATATCTGGTTTGTTAATTAATTGCGTTCCACTTTTCTTTTTCTCCTGCAGTTGATTTTGGTGTGAGCGCTCAGCTAGACAGGACAGTTGGGCAGAGAAATACATTCAGAAGCACCCCCTTCTGGATGGCTCCTGAGGTCATTGCCTGTGACGAGAACCCAGATGCCACCTATGACTACAGAGTAAGAGGGACCTGCCGGTGGGCCTTTGCTGAGACACTGACTTCCGAGGGACACGGGCTTTGTTTACAAATCGCACACTTTTTATCCATACTTACTTTCTCAGTGAGGAAGACATGGGCACCCTATTGTGGGTGCAAATTATGCAGGACAGTGTTTAGATGCCGTCTTTTTTGTCTGTTTGCATCAGCTTTGTTCTCATCTCTAAAGAATACTCTGGTTTCAGGGCAGTCTGGGCCACTTTGTTGTGCTTAGATCTTTTCATCATGAGTAAAATGCTTCTGCATATGTTTGCTGTCCTTTTTAACTTGAAGAATATATTAGAATCAATTATTTGTTCTTTTAAAAATATTGTCAGAACGTATAGTAGTAGCTCCATCTATGTGGAATTTTTGAGTATTCTTGTTAAAGGGCTTTATAGCTTTGATTCTGTACACGAATATGTTTAAATTATTAGAGTGACCTCTAGGGACTTGAATCAGTAATGCACTTTTTTGATCCAGATGTAAAAACCATGTTTGATAATCGGACTCAGGTTGACTATGCTTACAAAAAACTGTTTAAAAAATAATTAAACCCTTACTTGTAATTAAATGAGCCAGAGTGGTTAGTGTACCTGTTAATGATTTTCAGAATTGAGTTCATGTCTCAACAGTCTCCCAGTGTATTTATTAGAAGTATGTGATTAATGAGGCTTAATTTAAGGCTATAGTGCAGAGAAATTTTTATTTTTTGTTTTTATATGCTGAAGTGTTTAAAAATAGATTATAGACTTTGTGACTTTCCATTCTTTAATATAACATTACATATCTCTAAAATTTGAAAACATTTTCCAACACACTCAAAATATTATCATACCTCAATAAATAAGAATATTTCCTTAATACAACGTCCGTAATGAGACCTTGCTGTTTTGTTTAAGCTAATATCCAGTACAGGAAAAAGCAATGTATTTGGTTGTTTGGCCAATCAGTCTCTTTTAATCTAGAACCTCCCACTCACAACACCCCCCCCCCCCCCCCGTTTGTTTTCATGAGGCTGACTTGCTGAAGAGGCTGGGCCTGTTGTAAAATGTTCTACCCTCTACATTTGTCTGAGTACTTCTCTGTAGTGTCATTTAGCTTGTTTCCTGTGAACTGGGAAGGCTCAGTTAGTATTAAGGGAAACCTTCTCAGCAAGATCCCCTCACAGGAAATGGGGGTGTCTCGTGTTGCCTTACACCCCAGGGTATGTGCAGCCCTGATTATGCCACCACTGCCACTGCCACTTTGGGTTGCTGGGTTAAGGTGGTAAACACCTTTGCACTTGTATAGCATAGAAAATTTCAGAAAAATAAGGGAGAAATTTGTAGGCCTGTTCTTATTCTTGTATTCAAACATGTGTCTGAACTTTGTAACCTAATTATAGGTTATTTAGAAAATACACTGAGCAACTTTAAGTCTTAGCAGTTGGAACTTCTAAAATTAAAAGAGAAATATATCTACATAGCCTGCTTTTTAAAAAGCCATTAGTTTTAAATTTGGACTTTTATATGAAAATGTGGAGTATAAGTAATAGTCACTCTTGAAAATTATGTTCTGTGAATTGACTGAGTCTTAAAGTATCTCAGTATCGAAGAGTAAAGGGAAATGGAACCTTTTAACGTAAATTCTGCTGTGGATTCTTTTCTGTCTGATGTTGACGTTCATTGGCACTGGTGTGGAGACGTGGATAAGGCTCAAAGGGAGCAGTAGGGAAGCCCACCTTGCCTTCTGCCCGCAGTGTACACGGGGTCACCACTTTCTTTATATGTCATGAACTTTTTTTATGCATATGGCAGGTTGTGTACAGTTGGTGAGGCTCACTTCACTGTTCTTTCTCTTTTCTGTAGGTTTGAAATTTCTAATGAAAGTTTGAGAAAAAATAAATACTTTAAATTAGGCATATTTAGCTAGAAGCTTGCTTTCTACATAGTTCCCTTAAAAGAAGACTTTGTCATATAGACAGGTGTCTTTCCAACAAAGCCCAAGCATCTGTCTCTATACAATTGTTGTTCTAGAATTTTACCTTACATTTGAAAAAATGCTCATCATAAGCAGACTGTTATGTTTTTTACTGTTGTGGGATTTGATCTATATACAACATTTTTGACTTTTTTGGTCTTTTCTATCAAAAACTGACCTTCCTATGAAACTTGAAAGTACTCTACCAAACCGTTTTATAAAACTGATATTGTGGCTATTTGTTGATAGCTAAAATAAAGAACTCGTCATTCTTTCCTGTTTCCTTCCCATCTTCCTTTTTTCCTTTTTTGCCTTACTCTCTTTTCTCTATTCATGCACTAGGATTTGACTGCACTGGCCAAAGAGCTTCGAGCAGTGGAAGATGTGCGGCCACCTCAGAGCATGACGGATTACTCCTCGTCCAGTGAGGAGTCGGGGATGACAGACGAGGAGAACGAAGCTGTGGAACAGGAAGGGGCTGGTGAGTCCACCTCTGGACCCGAGGACACCAGAGCAACGTCAGTCCAGGGCGTATCTTAGAGAGGGTGTAACCCACTGAGCCTTCTTTCCACTGGGAGCCAGAACGTTTTCTCTAAGCCTGTCACTTGACTCCACAAGCATTTACGATTTAGTTGTCACATATTCAGCAGCAGACAGTCCTTGTGTTGTCCCCTTCTCTTCATTTGTGTGTGTGCATATCAGTGTCTTCCTCAGCAGCCCACTGCTTGCTTTACTTTTTCCCTTTGCTTTGAGAATATGCTAAAAGGATATTTCACTTTGGTATAACTACTTGAATTAACCATAAACATTTATTCTTTTTGCTCAAAAACAGACTGCACTGGAAGGCAATTATTTGTTGAAGGGAAAAAGCTGAGCACTTGCTTTCCTTGAGAAATCTTTATACCTGTAGCCTCATCTCATGACTTCGTTAAGGTGAAAAGTCTAAACGATATTCTCAGCTCATGGATTAGGGTCCTTTACTTCTGGATTTTGTCTCCATAGGTCATCTCTGAATTGGAGCAATGGTGAAACGGAGCCTGTGAAAACCATGATCGTCCATGACAATGTAGAGAGTGAACTGGCCATGACCCCATCCAAGGAGGGCACTCTGATTGTCCGCCAGGTACCTTTGTCTTCTCTCTGTTGTCAGAGGCTGAGCTTCTCCTGTAGTCATTAACCCACTTGCTCATTCACTCACTCATGCTGTGTCTACATCACCATCTGTTTTCGTGTTAACAGGAGCTGAGGGGCGAGTGCCCAGGGACAGGGAGGCAGGTGTGTGCTGCATGCCCAGAAGGTAGCGCCAAGTCTTCCACCCCACATTGCTGCTCCTCTGCATGTCTGCGGCAGCCCTCACGCAAGCACCACGCTGAGTCTCACGGTCTCTGTCTGAGTGGTAGACGAGCCACAGGGCATCCTTAAACAGCCATGTGAGGGTGGAAGCAGGCATGAAGGCTGTGGCAGAGTGGCCACAGTGGCCCTGCTGGGAGTGCTCAGCTGTGAGCATCTGCAGTGCTACATCAGGAGTAGATGGGCAGACAGGACAAGACTCGTCACAGCCCCGCAGACTCGGAGAGCATTAGTCTCTCTTCTGTGTTCCAAAATGCTAGTCTCCTCACTTGTTGAATAATTAAATGTATGCCACCCAGATGTGCTTAGTCTGGATTGCTAAGTTTTATGACTGTCTGTTCATTTCTTATCTTACGCTTCATTAAAAGATACGGTTCTTATTTCAGTAGAACAGGGCACCAGCTAGTGTTTTGGCCTTTGCCCGGAGTGTATTTCATGCCATGGCAATGCATTCAGATGGAAAGTAGGAACATGGAAAAGACTGGGATTCAAAGAAGCCACAGGGTACTTTCCAGAGCTCTAGACAGAAAGAAAAGAAAAAGAGTAGTGGTTTTGGTCACAGAAGTTAGTGTGATAGATAAACCGATTAAACTCTCAGTGCTTCAGTCATGCAGCTACCAAACTTTGAATTCTGTTGGCTCAACTTAGATGTTTGGCAAGGAAGCGTGAGCAATTCAGGCTATTTTTTTTGTTTTTTCCTTGGTAATTTAACAGAGTTTGAAAAGTCACACAGCGCCTTAAACAAAAGCAGTTATCAGCAGATCGTAGGCAATTTCAGCAGTGCTTGAGCGAGGCAAGTGTGCCTGTTTTTTCTGCAGAGTACAGTTGACCAAAAGCGTTCCAGCCATCATGACAGCAATGGCTTTGCTGGTCGCATTCACCTCTTGCCATATCTGTTACAGCAAAACCATTCCTCCTCCACTTCCTCCTCCTCATTCTCCAGCCAGCTGACACCCCCCATGTCCCCACAGACACCCCAGGACAAGCTCACTGCTAATGAGGTATGTCTCGCACCACAGCTGGCTGCTTTCCTGGGGTTAGACCAGCACTGCCTAGGAGCTAGTTTGCAAAAGAGACCTTTCCAACACCCTCACCCCTTTCCTACCCACCCTGCTGTCTTCTGTCACTTCCCCTTTTCCCCAATCCCCAAGTAACATGTTTCAGATCTGCATACAAATCCCCTAACCCTAGGTCAATTTCCCTCCAACTAGCCAGTTCATTGTTTACTTTTCTGTAGATGAGTGTAGTTGCACGGCTTTCTTCAGTTTATTTTTTAAAATCCTAAGTAAAATGATTGCTCTGTTCTCAGACCCATTTGGCATGAAATTCTTGAAATCATTTGTGGAATTTGCCTTTTTCATTCTTTTTATCCAATAAATAAAATGTAGGAAAATTTATTTAAGCAGACTTTGCCTTTGTGGGCATACTTGTTATCCTGTACAGGAATCTCTTTCAAACAGGGCTGGATTTTTATTTCCCTTCTTTTTGGGGGGGCGGTTGTTGGTTGGTTGGTTACTCTTACTTGTTTTTCACCAAGGCTGTCAAAATAATTTCTTTCCTTGAAATTTGCAATCACTCAGAGTTAGAGGAGCAGCCAAATGCTTTTTGGGGAGACCTAGAAAATCAGGATGTTGAGCAAGAAGGACAAAGGTCTGAGCCTGCTTTTAATTTAAAATTTCCTGTGGGAAATTCTATGTGCTTGTTCAAAGGCTTGGCTGTGGTGCTCTGTCAGGGCCTGGCTGGGTGATTGTTTGTTCAAGTTCGGTGACAGAGCACACCATGAACACCCTGTACTTAATTAAACAGGGGTTTGACTTCACAGGAAGCTTGGTTTAAATGCCTCTAACAGTTGAGGGAGGTTGACATGCAGCTTCAGCCAATCTTGTTAATATAAGTACTTAGTTGACTGCGCACTCCTACTTTAGTTCTCTTGTTAGGAAGAATCAGAAAAATCCTCTCCTGAGGAGCAGGAGCAAGTCAGCTGCATCCTGGGTAGGCTTGGCATAGGATTGCCAGCGGCTAGGTTGGCCACTGGCTCATAGGACAGGGAGGGGATCCTGCCAAGTGGCAGATGTGTCAGGCAGGGAGCTGAGGAGGGTGTGGGCTTTACGGCATGGTGACTTTCAGGTGTGTATGGAGGGAGTGAAATGGTACAGGACAAAAGCACTTGATTGGACTTGTTCTTTTTTTCTTCTGAGATTTATATATCTGCCTACACTCACATTCCTCTTTAAATTCATAATTTAAATTTTGCTCCATTTTGCTGTAATGTACGGTATTTTACTATAACCTGTTACTCACTAAAATGGAAACTTTATTTACTTTTCTGTTTGTTTTGTTTTTATTTTTTTTATTTTTCATGTTTACAACAAAACATTTATTTTATATAACTGAATCATCAGATATGCAACATCCTGCAATAAAAACTTAATGGACCCAACTCTACCTTCTGAATGGACCAATTTTATGATCCTCCTGGAAAGCTTTGTGTTGGGTTTAGTTTTTTTTTCTTTTCACACGGATTTTATTTTATTTATTTTAATTTTTTTTAACTTTTATTGTTTTGTTTTTAATTGTCATTACATTTCCACTTAACAATTTGTTTCACTTCCTTCATGTTTTTTTGTCTTAAGTTACATTAGTAACCAAACACTAGTGATCCTAAAAGATCAAAAGGGTACACCTTAGTTTGTCATTTGCACCTTTCACTAATGAACCCCTGTGTGGTACGGGATTAATGGTGATGCACCTAAAACAATGGCAGCCAAAGCTTCTGTAGCTTTCTGGCAAGAGGCTTAATTTAAAATAAATAAAATTAAATTAAGATTTCCCAATATCCAACATAGATTAATTGGGCTATTTTGGGTAGGACATCAAATTCAGAAATTGGTGAATTGGGACCAAGACATTTGAGACCTCCTTTAGGAATTTTTATTCTGATTATTTATTTCATTAAATCTAAGAGCTTGAAGTGTAGATTTTATTGGGAGCTCGCAGCATCGCTGTCCTAGGTGAGCGACATCTCTGAAGGAGGTGTGGCTCCTGCAGTGTTCCAAGTGGGGCAACCTGCCAGGGGAGTGCTGGGCCCATGTGGAGGCCCCCTGCAGGGCATTTTTAGGGAGTGATGCAGGAGGGCTTTGTACTGGGAAGTAGTGCAGTATAGAAGTGGATTGAAATGTTTTTTTATGTTCATGTTTAAAATGTCATTTGTATTAATGAAATTGAAATTTACGTTGCAGACTCAGTCCGCTAGTAGCACACTCCAGAAACACAAATCTTCCTCCTCCTTTGATCTTGTATAGACCCCAGATTCCTGTAGATTTCTCCATCTAGTGGGAAAACAGTGACTTCTGTGGGTAAGTACAGTAGCAACAGGAAATCAGGGGCCGTCCCCTGGTTTACTTGGGAGAGTATGGTGTTGGTAACACCAAGGCCGTGGGTTCGGATCCCATATAGAGATGGCCGGTTCCCTCACTTCAGAGAGCGTGGTGCCGACAACACCAAGTCAAGGGTCAAGATCCCCTTACTGGTCATCTTTTTTAAAAAAAAAAAAAAAGAAAGAAAGCAGCTGACAAACAGGACTCAGTCATGTTGCATTGCTCTTTCAACGGCTTAGGCACGGCATGATGGTTGTTCACAGGTGCAGGCCTTGGCTAGAGAAACCTTACATCCCACTGGCATTGCCTAACTTG
Source organism: Cynocephalus volans (assembly GCF_027409185.1). Classification (NCBI taxonomy): domain Eukaryota; kingdom Metazoa; phylum Chordata; class Mammalia; order Dermoptera; family Cynocephalidae; genus Cynocephalus; species Cynocephalus volans. Next base: position 89,286,223 of record NC_084473.1, on the reverse strand, counting down.
CAATGAGCTGCATCGTCAATGACCTATTTCCATATACATCTCTTACAGATTTCTTCTCCTTGACAAAGTGTCAGTTATGGCATATGAGTATTTACCTGAGGAATAGTGGGGAGGGGGACAGGCATGGTATGTGTGTGTACAGAAAATAATTTCAAGTGTACTGTGTTTCAATAGGATTTTCCTGTGTTGGAATTAGACTGGAAGCCATAAAGCAAGAACCTACCCAGAAGGGCTCAGTGGTCAGTGTGAATCCAACCAACACAAGGCCACAGAGTGACACCGCAGAGATTCATAAATAGAAGAAGAGGTTTAACTCTGAGATTCTGTGTGCTGCCTTTTGGGGTAGGTGTCTTGCTGCTACTCTGACTCTTTTCATTTTTATTCTGAAGTGTGGGTTAGTCTTTTAGAGAAGTACTACCTTGAATAGTTGGGGGATTTTGTGAAGGGTTGGTGAGAGACAGGATGGGAGACTTCTGTGATGCCCACCCTCATGCCTCTTGCTGTCGGCTCAGCGGTGCATGAATAGAATGGTGTGGTACGTGTGTGTGCTTGCACCTGTGTCTGTAGTCAGATGTTGGAGGAGGAGAGTAAAAAGATGGGTCAGAAAGTTGGTCCATACAGGGAGAATGAAGAAGTACACTGAGATGCTTTTCTTTAAATGTTTCCATTTCACTTTTTCTTGCCTTTTGTGACTTTGGCATAACATCTAAATTAAAAGCTGTCTGCAGTTGACCAAAGAATCGGCAGAAAGGGACAGTTGAGCTGACTTTGCCTGTTGAAGACCTGTGGTTTTTGTGTAGCATCTTCCAAACTTAAGACACCATGGGAGGGTGTTGATAGAATTCTGCCTTCTTGCATCCTGAAGCTTGCCTTTCTGTCTTCCCTGCCCTTTGCCTTCCTCGCTTCCAGACAGACCCTGCTCCTTTCTTCGTATATTTTGGATACAAGGCTTTGATCAGATACATGTTTTGCAAATATTTTCTCCCAATCTGTGGCTTATCTGTTTATTTTCTTTAACAGTGAGTGTCTCTTGCAGAACAGAAGTTTAAAATTTTAAAGAAGTCCAACTTACCAGTTTTTTATTTCATGGATTGTGCTTTTGGTGTAGTATCTAAAATGTCATTGCCAAATCTGAGGTCGCATAGATTTTCTCCCGTGTTGTATCCCAGAAGCTTTATAGATTTGCATTCTACATTTAGGTCTACAGTCTGTTTGAGTTGATTTTTGTGAGTTTAGAAGTCTGTATATAAATTCATTTTCTTTTGCATGTGGATATCTAATTGTTCTAGCAGCATTTCTTGAAAAGATTGTCCTTTCTCCATTGAATTGCCTTTGCTCCCTTGTCAAAGATTAGTTCACTGCATTTGTGTGGGTCTCTCTCTGGTCTCTCTGTTTTGATACATTGATCTGTTTGTCTGTTCTTTTGAAGTCAGGTCCTATCAATCTTCCAACTTTTTTTTTTTTTTTTCAATATTGTATTGTCTATGTTGAGTCTTTGGCCTCTTTACATAAACTTTAGAGTCAGTTTATTGATATGAAAGAAAATAACTTGCTGCAATTTTGATTGGAAGTGCATTGATCACATTGGGAAGAAATGATAATCTTGAGTCTTCCTCTCTGCGAACATGGAATATCTTTCTGTTTATTTAATTCTTTGTTTTCTTTCATCAGAGTTTTGTAGTTTTCAAGTAGATCTTGAAAGGGCTTTTTTGTTAAACTTATACTGATTTTGGCTTTTTTAGTGCTAATGTAAATAGCATTGTGTTTTTAATTTCAAATTCTAACTGTTTGTTCCTGGTATATAGGAAAGGGATTGACTTTTATATATTAGGCTTGCGTCCGGCAGCTTCATTATAATTGCTTATTAGTTCCAGGAGTTTTATTGCTCATTCTTTGAGATTTTCTGCCAAGGCAATCATGTCTTCTGCGAACAGAGATAGTTTTATTTTTTTCCTCTCAGTCCTTCTACCTTTTATTTATTTGTTTATTTTCTTGTCTTATGCATTAGCTTAGGAGACCCAGTATGATCTTTCATAGGAGTTGTGAGAGGGGACATCTTTCCCTTATTTCCAATCTTAGGGGAAAATCATTTTGATTCTCACCATTAGGTATGGTGTTAGCTAGCTGTAAGTTTTTTGTAGATGTTCTTTATCACATTGGGGCAATTCCTCTCTATTCCTATTTTCCTGGGAGTTTTTATCATGACTGGGTGTTGGGTTTTGTCAGACACTTTTTCTGCATCTGTTGATATGATTGTAGGATTTTTCTTCTCTGTCTTGTTGATGTGAGTGTCTGGCTGCTTTTGCTCAGTATCATTTTGTTGTTGCTTGTAGCCATAGTTTGCTCTTCATTCCTATTAATGAGGACAGCACAGTTATTCATTCATTCTACTGTTGACATAGACATTTATGTTGTTTCCCTTTTGGGGCTGTTATGAATAATGCTGCTGTGAACATTCCCATTCATGGATTTGGGGGCTCATACACATTCATTTGTATTAGGAGAGAAATTGCAGGATCATATGTAGGGTACGCACGTGTCCTAGAAATGTTCTAACAGTTTATCACACTAGCTTACAAAGTTTCTAGTTGCTCCACATCTTGCCTACCTTTGATATGGTCAGTATTCTAGGTATTCTAACAGGTGCATGAAATTGTATCTCTTTATGGTTTTAGTATGCATTCACTGTTCAGTATGCAAAGCAAGCACTTTTTAAAAATGTATCTGTGAGATCACTTCTTTTGTGAAGTGCCTGTTCCAGTGACTTGCAACTTTTTCTATTGGGTTATCTCTCTATTTGATTTATAGGCATTATTTCATATTCTAGATGTGAATCCTTTGTCAGCTTTTTAAGTGCCACACATCTCCAGTTTGTGACTGGCCTTTCTCTAGATTCCTGCATTGGGTGATTAATGTAACCCTTCTGTGCTTATCTTTCTAATGGGATATAGCAGCTACTCTAGAGGGTTTTGAGAAGGTGGCATGATACATGTGAAAGCATCTTATAAGCTCTCTTGCTTGTATTGTTGTGCAGGTTTTTGTATTTCTTTCTGGATTATCGATCCTATCCATCTACATAAGTGTGAGTTCATTATTCTTTTAAAACCTTTCCTTCTAGCCTGGGCCAGCACTCAGTGATAATTTTGTAGGGGTTTCAATAGTCCACATGAATAGCCTGAATTGATTTTCCATTAAAACTTTGATACTAAATGGTTGCCTCAGGGGAAATAATATTTACCATTGTAGAAGTTTCTTTTGGTTACTGTTGTTATGAATGATGATATCTGCTTTTGAATCTGCATGTAACATATATGTATTTATTTGATAGGCGTAAAGGATAAGTTATGTGTCTACTATTTGTCCTGGTTAAGAAATAAAATACTTCACCATGATCTAGAAGTTGAGAAGAAGCAGGGATGGACAACTGTAGGGGATTTGGAAGGATGTGTACACTATAAAGTTGGTAAGTTCAAGGAGGGTCCTAAGTGTTTGTTTTTCCAGTGTCTAATTAGGGTAGTTTAAAATCCATGTGTTCTTTGACGCTTATATTAGTAAACTTGTTTCTGAAACATGTGACTCTTTTCTGGTATTCTGTTTCTAAGGCATCTTCTATTCTTAAGGTCTCATCTAGACATTGCCTGTGTGCACGTATAAGCATAACATCGTTGTTCCTGCAGCTTCCTCTGTCTTCAGTCTCCCTGACACCATTCATCTTGCAAAAGAGTCTTTTCACCCTTCTCTTTTGACAGTCCACTCTCTTCTCCTCTGTAAAATGTGGTGCAAAGTAATCTCTCTTTAAGGAAGCCTTGTCAAATGAAAGCCAGCTGACCTGAACTCCTTGTTTACACACCAGGCTTATTCTCCATTTAGAGGACTGTGGGTCCTTGGCAATCACTGATAGAACATTTGAGAGTTCGACCCAAAGCATTACATAGCTTGTCATTTTGAATTAGGTGCACTCTGCAAAGCTACTGTGCTCTTACTAGTAAATGACTGCAGCTGGCCAGTCAGTGTTTCCTGGCAACTATCTATCTATCTATCTATCTATCTATCTATCTATCTATCTATCTATCTATCTATCTATTTTTTCTTTTGGCATGCATGCAGTGATTCTCATGAACAATCTTACAGAAACAAAATCAAAACAAATTTCCTATTGAAAAAATCAAAATACTGGTGCTAATGTTGGAAATAAAGGGGAAATAATGGACCTTAGCCAAATAAAAGCTTTATGGGAAAGATGTTGTATCGTAGTTGAATTTGTAAGAGCTACTGAATGTTGATTTCTGCATGCGTGTTTTCCTTTTTCTGTGTTTATGAAGTATGTACTGTAGTTAGTTCCTCTGCTCCCAGGGTATTATAATCCTTGACATTGTCTTGTTTATGACGTCTGTCTTCAATCCTCAGCTCACTGACTAATAATAATTATGGGAGCAACCTCAGTATTTGGAATGATTCTGAGTGATACTGGAAAGTAGTACTATCTCCTTGGGATTTGGGGGTTAGGATTTTCTGTGTTGTGTTTCTGTGAAGTATTTGTATTTGTTGAGGTATAGCTAAAATTATCTAAGGCTAAATTTAATGGACCATCTCATAACAGCTGAAATGTACATGATTAGAGGATTCCACAGAGGAAGCTAGAGGTGAGTGTGTTAGATTGTGTGTACTGGGCTTTTCATCAGCACAAAACTGTCATTCTTACAGAATGAATCCCAAGTATTTCCTGGAGGTAAGCATGGGTAATAGCGTCTATTCATTATCTTTGTGGTTACCACCAAGAACCGGGTGCTATTTAAATGTATATTTTGATTAATAAAATTAAGTAAACCTTAGAATTTAGTTCCTCAGTGGCACTAGGACATTCTAAGTGCCCAGCAGCCACATTTGTATATTGGCAATTATATCAGTAGTGCAGACATAAAGCATTTCCATTATCATGGAAAATTCTATTAAACAGCACTGGTTTGGACAACCTCTTATAATCCTTTATTTCTTAATATTAATGCCAGTGATTTATTTGAATGACAATATGTGGAATTTAACAAGGAGAGTTTTCAAGTTTACGAGTCATCTCACACACAAAGAATCAAGTAGCAGTGTGAAGTTAGAGAGCTTACGAAGGAACCAGTGGATTTGCATGTAAGCCACGTGTGGTCAGGGATCCTCAGAGTGGCTGTTTTGATTAGCAGAGTTGCCTGGCTGTGAAGGAACTGAAACAGCTGTGGAAAGGAAACAGTTTTTGTTGTTATTTTTTTAAGTGGTTGAAATGAGATTTATTTTATTACTGCACGTCTGGTGCAGAACGTTTTGTAGCATCCTAGAAATGACTGACTTTGTATGTCAGGAAGAGGTCTGGAGTGATACTTGGACTTGTGCACCGACATTTCTTTCTCTTGATAGAATTTCCTGACTATTTTGTTGTCACCTTCTGTGTTCCTCTGTCTTTGTGAGGCCCGTGCAGGACTTGGGGAAAGCTGCACAGAAGACCTTGACCTCTTTTCTGTGGTTCAGGAGCCTCTTGGCTGATTGGTTCTGCCATTGTTCTTTTGAAGTAATGTTGAGCCCTTGAGACATTAGGATGATATGCCTGGTGTTGTCCTTGACTATCAACACTTGGCATGTATGAGGGCTATGAACATTAATGACAGTACTCATTGATGGTGTCCAGCATGTTTGAGTTGAGCCCAGTACAACATCAAAAGAGATGGGAACAGCATGGAGCATACATTAAAGAATTGGGAACGGAAACTGTGTGACTTGATCTCTCTCTGCATTTTTTCCACTGCTAGTTTAGATGAATCAATAGAAGGCATATTTATATAGTTTACAGAAGACAACTTAAACAATTTAGAATTCCTGTTGGTAGTGACCTGTGCTTCTTGCTTTTTATGTTTTTTTCCCCCAGTAAAATATGAAAGAATCAAATTTCTGGTAATTGCTTTGAAGAGTTCTGTGGAAATCTATGCGTGGGCACCCAAGCCATGTCACAAATTTATGGCTTTAAGGTAAGAACATCAAGTGCATTTAAAAGTAGTATCAGCCATGCAACTGTGACCAAGAGCCAGGGAGTAAGTTTAAAGAGTCTATATAGTTCAAATCCATAATATGAAAGCTAATGATAATATAAGAGCTAGTGTAGCATCTAACTTTATCATAAGAGGTCATTTTTAGTGTAATAAGCTTAGTTAACTGCTTTCCAAGCCCTCAGAGTGTCAAAGGGAGTGAGCTGGATGTTGGGCAGACACTTTGATTGATGTGCCAATATGGTAACACAGGAAAAGACAAAACAACAACACTTCCACTCTCCATTTAAAAAGCAGACCTTCACAGTAAGTCGTGGATTTGTATCAAGATTTAGATGTGTTTTTGATAACAAAAAAGTGTCCAACAACAGGCAGTTTTAAGGTGTACCTATTCAGTAGAGTACTAGTTAAAAATTAAATTACAGAAATTCTTAATGATATACATTAAATGGAAAAAGCAAGTTAAAAGTATGTGTAATATGATACCATGTTTGTTTAAATTAAGAAACTGTACATAACATCCAAACTAACGTATAAACTCAGATGGTTTTGCCATTTTGCCTGTACACAGTTTTAGGAAAGGAAGTGAATGGACACTTTGTTTTAAAATTAGGATTGTTTCCATTTGTGACTTTACACATACACGTGTAATTGTGGTTGTAAACCTACCTCACTTTGATTGGTGGTTAGGTTTCTAAAGAGTTGCAAATAAAACAATTTTTTAAGTAAAATTAGTGGTCTTTAATGTGTTTAAGTAAAGTTCTTTAGCAGATCTCCCCGCAAACCTATAGAAAATAGCAGTCATTTTCTGTGGGTATTTTAAATGTCTTTTTGATAATTTTAAATGTGTACTAAATACAACTTTATGAAATTCTTAAGTAAAATTGACATTACTCTGACATCGAATATTACAAATAACTTAATTACATCATTTCTAATACTAAAGATAAAACCTTAGTCATAGCTCCTAGGGCCATTTTAGTGCAGGGCAAAAAATTAAGAATTTTCATCCAAAATTCTTATTTTTTTAATTTAAATTCTTGTATGGTTATTTTTAGAAATAGTTTGAGTATGTCTTATTGAAAGGATAAGTTTGAGTTACTCAGAAAATTTACATTTTTGTATTGCTTATTGCTTGATTCACCAGTAAAGCAGGATAAATGGGCTTACTGTACTTATTTTAAAAAATAAACCTAAGTATATTGAAGAAAGGTAATTGGTTCTCAAATTACATTAACCTCTGAGATCTGGACTTAATATTGTTTATGTCCCGGGTAGCATAGTAATTACTTTTACAAATACTACCTTATTTAAAGCTACAGTCAGCCTTCTATATTTGTGGATTTACTCAACCAACCATGGATAGAAAATATTTGAAAAAAATTACATCTGTACCAAACACATACAGACTTTTTTTCTTGTCATTATTGCCTAAGCAATATAGTATACAACTATTTACATGGTATTTACATTGTGTTAGGTATTATAAGTAATCTAGAGGTGATTTAAAGTGTACGGGAGGATGCTACACCATTTTATATCAGGGACTCGGGCATCCTTGTATTTTGGTAACTGGGAGGTCCTGGAAGCCGTCCCTTATGGATACCAAGGGACAACTATATTCTGTTTCGTCATCATCCCAGTCTTGTGAGCTGTGGATGTTGATATTAATGAAAACCTGCGGCTGTCCAGTATAGTGCAGCACAGCTATCACCTGTCTGTATGGTCAAAAATTAATTCAGAAGCCTTTGTAGCTCAAGTAGTTACTAGGACGGTAACACTGATAGAATTCTCAGTGTGCGACTCCTCCTCTTGCTCTGATGCCTGCATGTGCGAAGTTGAATGGTATGCTGTAGAAAGTCCAGTTGTTTTATTTTATATGTTTTTCTGATCAAGACATACAATAAGATAATAAGTGACAGAGCAGAATTCTTAGGCTGGATAGGGGAGATATGGGACATAACTTCTGGGAGGAGTGTCTTCCCGATGCTAATTAACAGTCAAAAGCATAGTAAAGACTAATTTTATAACATATCTTTTGCCTTATGGTTGTTGGCAGTGTGGTTCCATAATCGAATAGCTGAGTCTAGCTTGATCCAGCTTGTCTAGTGTGATCTGTGAGAAATAAGTTCAGCTTCATCATACTGCTTTTTTCTTGGTGACTTCTTTGTAGTCATTTGGAGAATTGGTACATAAGCCATTACTGGTGGATCTCACTGTGGAGGAAGGTCAGAGGTTGAAAGTGATCTATGGATCCTGTGCTGGACTTCATGCTGTTGATGTGGATTTAGGATCACACATAAGAAAGAACCCACACCCTGTGGTTGATTGACTGGCTTCATTTTGTTTGGACTTTTTTCTTTACTCTGCTTAGTGAGGCAACATAAGCAGGGATTCTTCATTTCCCCTTGGTGTGGGGGTGAGTATTTAAATGATGTGTCATTTCCAATAGCTCCATGCTGTGAGACCAGTGGAAATCCACTCTCCCCACTCTGTGAAGCCCTCCTGAGAACCTCTTAGCCCCTGCTTTGACTAACATGGGATGGATTTGGGGCAGGTGCTGGCAGGCCAGAACACCCATGGGGTGGGAGTGATTCTCAAATGGAGCCCACTGTCCAGATATGTTTCAGGGGCCTCAGAAAATGAGTCAGAGTATAAAGGTAGACTGGGGATGTATGTCGTATGGCTGTTCCAAAACATTATCTAATTGCTGTATTTATCGTCAGGGATATGGTACGGGTGCATTCACCAAGACAGTCTTACTGAGCACTTTCACAGGGCTGGACATAGCCACAAACCTGCTTTTCTGCACTTTGTTCCTCTTTTCTAGATCCAATGTAGCATCAAACCCCATGCGGACATCATCCTCCCCAACACGGATGAGATGGAGCTTCTGGTGTGCTATGAAGATGAGGGGGTTTATGTGAATATATGTGGAAGGATCACCAAGGATGTGGTTCTGCAGTGGGGAGAGGTGCCCACATCTGTAGGTATGTAGAACTCAGGCAGTGTTTGTGAAAGTGGAGCCTTCTCTAAGACTGCATATATTTATCATACTAATTTTACCTGTGGTTTAACTCTTCTGGTCATGTAGCAGAGTGGTTGGCAATAGATAGTGGAAAGTTCAGTTGCAGACCATGGAAATAGTTATTGGTCTATTTTAGAACAAAATCCAATTATTTTATATTTTTTGAAACTCAACAGTCTCTCATTTAATTTAACTTAAGATATCTGGAGAAAACAGGACAGGTGTTTTTGCTGACCAATCTGTGGAAAGGAAAGGGAGACAGAAAGGGAAGCGATTTGCTCTTGGGAGTGGCAGGGCCACAGCCAGGCACACAGCCTCATACACAGTCTTCTGCTATGCATTTGAGAATAAGGGCTGATGTTTGAAATTTTCATAGGTTTACATTCATATCCCAAAACTATTTTTGTTTTATTACAATTAAGTCACGTCTGTCCACTCATCATTTCTTTTTTTTTTTAGCTTATAAATTTTATTGTATTTATAAACCTAGCAAACATAAATCACTTTTTTTTTCTTTTTTTTTTTTTTTTAATTTTATTTTGTCGACATACATTGTGGCTGATTATTGCTCCCCATCACCAAAACCTCCCTCCCTTCTCCCTCCCCCCCTCGCCCCCAACAATGTCCTTTCTGTTTGCTTGTTGTATCAACTTCAAGTAATTGTGGTTGTTATATCTTCTCCCCTCCCCCCGGTTTTGTGTGTGTGTGTGTGTGTGTGTGTGTGTGTGTGTGTGAATTTATATATTAATTTTTAGCTCCCACCAATAAGTGAGAACATGTGGTATTTCTCTTTCTGTGCCTGACTTGTTTCACTTAATATAATTCTCTCGAGGTCCATCCATGTTGTTGCAAATGGCAGTATTTCATTCGTTTTTATAGCTGAGTAGTATTCCATTGTGTAGATGTACCACATTTTCCGTATCCACTCATCTGATGATGGACATTTGGGCTGGTTCCAGCTCTTGGCTATTGTAAAGAGTGCTGCGATGAACATTGGGGAACAGATATACCTTCGACTTGATGATTTCCATTCCTCTGGGTATATTCCCAACAGTGGGATAGCTGGGTCGTATGGTAGATCTATCTGCAATTGTTTGAGGAACCTCCATACCATTTTCCATAGAGGCTGCACCATTTTGCAGTCCCACCAACAATGTATGAGAGTTCCTTTTTCTCCGCAACCTCGCCAGCATTTATCGTTCAGAGTCTTTTGGATTTGAGCCATCCTAACTGGGGTGAGATGGTATCTCAGTGTGGTTTTGATTTGCATTTCCCGGATGCTGAGTGATGTTGAGCATTTTTTCATATGTCTGTTGGCCATTTGTATATCTTCCTTAGAGAAATGCCTACTTAGCTCTTTTGCCCATTTTTTAATTGGGTTGCTTGTTTTCTTCTTGTAGAGTTGTTTGAGTTCCTTATATATTCTGGATATTAATCCTTTGTCAGATGTATATTTTGCAAATATTTTCTCCCACTCTGTTGGTTGTCTTTTAACTCTGTTAATTGTTTCTTTTGCTGTGCAGAAGCTTTTTAGTTTGATATAATCCCATTTGTTTATTTTTCCTTTGGTTGCCCGTTCTTTTGGGGTCGTATTCATAAAGTCTGTGCCCAGTCCTATTTCCTGAAGTGTTTCTCCTATGTTTTCTTTAAGAAGTTTTATTGTTTCAGGGTGTATATTTAAATCCTTAATCCATTTTGAGTTGATTTTAGTATACGGTGAGAGGTATGGATCTAGTTTCATTCTCCTGCATATGGATATCCAGTTATCCCAGCACCATTTGCTGAAGAGGCAGTCCCTTCCCCAGTGAATAGGCTTGGTGCCTTTGTCAAAGATCAGATGGCAGTAAGTGTGTGGGTTGATTTCTGGATTCTCTATTCTATTCCATTGGTCAGTGTGTCTGTTTTTATGCCAGTACCATACTGTTTTGGTTATTATAGCTTTGTAGTATAGCTTAAAGTCAGGTAGTGTTATGCCTCCAGCTTTATTTATTTTGCTGAGCATTGCTTTGGCTATGCGTGGTCTTTTATTGTTCCATATGAATGACTGGATAGTTCTTTCCATTTCTGAGAAAAATGTCTTTGGAATTTTGATGGGGATTGCATTGAATTTGTATATCACTTTGGGTAGTATGGACATTTTCACTATGTTGATTCTTCCAATCCAAGAGCATGGGATATCTTTCCATCTTCTTGTATCCTCTCTCGTTTCTCTCAGCAGTGGTTTGTAGTTCTTATTATAGAGATTTTTCACCTCCTTGGTTAACTCAATTCCTAAGTATTTTATTTTTTTGGTGGCTATTGTAAATGGGCAGGCTTTCTTGATTTCTCGTTCTGCATGTTCACTATTGGAGAAAAGAAATGCTACAGATTTTTGTGTGTTGATTTTGTATCCTGCTACTGTGCTGAAATCATTTATCAATTCCAACAGTTTTTTTGTGGAGGTTTTGGGCTGTTCGATATATAGGATCATGTCATCTGCAGACAAGGACAGTTTGACTTCATCTTTTACAATCTGGATGCCCTTTATTTCCTTCTCTTCTCTGATTGCTCTGGCTAGTACTTCCAACACTATGTTGAATAGGAGTGGTGAGAGTGGGCATCCTTGTCTATTTCCTGTTCTTAAAGGAATTCCCCATTCAGGATGATATTGGCAGTGGGTTTGTCATATATGGCTTTAATTATGTTGAGATACTTTCCCTCTATACGTAACTTATAGAGGGTCTTTGTCATGAATGAGTGCTGAACTTTATCAAATGCTTTTTCAGCATCTATAGAGATGATCATATGGTCCTTGTGTTTGACTTTATTAATATGGTTTATCAAATTTATTGATTTGCGTATGTTGAACCAACCTTGCATCCCTGGGATGAATCCCACTTGATCGTGGTGAATAATTTTCCGTATGTGTTGCTGTATTCTGTTTGCTAGTATTTTAGTGAGGATTTTTGCATCTATATTCATCAAGGATATCGGCCTGTAGTTTTCTTTTTTGGTTATATCTTTACCTGGTTTTGGTATCAGGATGATGTTTGCTCCATAGAATGAGTTTGGGAGATTTGCATCCCTTTCAATCTTTTGGAATAGTTTGTAAAGAATCGGTGTCAATTCCTCTTTGAATGTTTGGTGAAATTCTGATGTGAATTCATCTGCTCCTGGGCTTTTCTTTGTTGGGAGCCTTCTGATAACAGCTTCAATCTCCTTTATTGTTATTGGTCTGTTCAAATTTTCTACGTCTTCATGGTTCAGTTTTGGGAGCTTGTGTGTGTCCAGAAATTTATCCATTTCCTCCAGATTTTCAAATTTGTTGGCATATAGTTGTTTATAGTAGTCTCGAATGATTCCTTGTATTTCAGATGAATCAGTTGTAATATCGCCTTTTTCATTTCTAATTTTTGTTATTTGAGTCTTCTCTAATGGTTTGTCAAATGCTAATGGTTTGTCAATTTTATTTATCTTTTCAAAAAACCAACTTTTTGACTCGTTGATCTTTTGAATTGTTTTTTGGTTTTGAATTTCATTCAGTTCTGCTCTGATCTTAATGATTTCTTTCCGTCTGCTAACTTTAGGTTTGGATTGTTCTTGTTTTTCTAGTTCTTTAAGGTGAAGTGTTAGGTTGTTCACTTGCCATCTTTCCATTCTTCTGAAGTGAGCGTTTAATGCAATAAATTTCCCCCTCAATACTGCTTTTGCAGTATCCCACAGGTTTTGGTATGATGTATCATTGTTTTCATTAGTTTCAAGAAATTTTTTGATTTCCTGCTTGATTTCTTCTTGGACCCATATGTCATTAAGTAGAATGCTGTTTAATTTCCATGTGTTTGTATAGTTTCCAGAGTTTCGTTTGTTATTAATTTCTAGTTTTAATCCATTGTGGTCTGAGAAGATACATGGGATAATTCCAGTTTTTTTGAATTTATTGAGACTTGATTTGTGACCTAATATGTGATCTATCCTGGAGAATGATCCATGTGCTGATGAGAAGAATGAATATTCTGAAGTTGTTGGGTGGAATGTTCTGTAGATATCTGCCAATTCCAATTGGTCTAGAGTCTTGTTTAGATCTTGTGTTTCTCTACTGATTCTTTGCCTAGATGATCTGTCTAATATTGACAGTGGGGTGTTCAGGTCCCCTGCTATTATGGTATTAGTGTCTATTTCCTTCTTTAGGTCTAATAGAGTTTGTTTTATAAATCTGGCTGCTCCAACATTGGGTGCATACATATTTATGATTGTTATGTCTTCTTGATGGATCAGTCCTTTTATCATTAAGTAGTGTCCCTCATTGTCTCTTTTTATGGTTTTTAGTTTAAAGTCTATTTTGTCAGATATAAGAATAGCCACTCCAGCTCGTTTTTCTTTTCTGTTTGCATGGTAAATCTTTTTCCATCCTTTCACTCTTAGTCTGTGTGAATCTTTATGGGTGAGGTGGGTCTCTTGTAGGCAGCATATAGTTGGGTCCTCCTTTTTGATCCAGTCAGCCAGTCTGTGTCTTTTGACTGGGGAATTTAAGCCTTTTACATTAAGAGTTGTTATTGAAAGGTGTTGATTTATTCCTAGCATTTTATTGGTTGTTTGGTTGTCTTAGGTGTCTTTTGTTCCTTGCTTTCTGATTTACTGTTTGGTTTCTGTGTTTGTTGGTTCCTTAGGTTGTAGATAGTGTTTTTGTTTGCTTGTTTTCTCTTTATGAAGGCCATTTTTATTATACTAGTGGGTATTGATTTTTCTTGGGTTTTTATGGCAGTGGTAGTTATTTTTCAGGAACCAAACCCAGTACTCCCTTGAGGATTTCTTGTAAGGGTGGTCTTGTGGTAGTGAACTCTCGCAGTTTTTGTTTGTCTGAGAAATATACTATTTGCCCCTCATTTCGGAAGGATAGCCTTGCAGGGTAGAGTATTCTTGGCTGGCAATCTTTGTCTTTTAGTATTTTGAAAATATCATCCCATTCCTTTCTAGCTTTTAAGGTTTGTGATGAAAAGTCTGATGTTAACCTGATTGGGGCTCCCTTATAGGTGATTTGACGCTTCTCTCTTGCAGCTTTTAAGATTCTCTCTGTCTCTGAGTTTTGCCAATTTGACTATGACATGTCTTGGAGAAGGCCTTTTTGGGTTGAATACATTTGGAGATCGTTGAGCTTCCTGGATCTGTAGATCTGTGATTTTTCCTATACCTGGGAAGTTTTCTGCCACTATTTTTTTGAATATGTTTTCAATGGAATCTCCATTTTCCTCCCCTTCTGGAATACCCATGACTCGGATATTTGATCGCTTGAGGTTGTCTGATATCTCTCTCAGATTTTCTTCCATGTCCTTGATTCTTTTTTCTTTCTTTTTGTCTGCTTGTGTTATTTCAAACAGCCCATCTTCAAGTTCAGAGGTTCTCTCTTCAACTTCGACAAGCCTGCTGGTTAAACCCTCCGTTGTGTTTTTTATTTCACTGAATAACTTCTTTAGTTCAGCAAGTTCTGCTACATTTTTTTTCAGGACATTGATTTCCTTGTACATTTCCTCTTTCAGATCCTGTATACTTTTCCTCATTTCATCATGATGTCTAGCTGAGTTTTCTTGTATCTCATTCAGTTTCCTTAGAATTATCACTCGAAATTCCTTGTCAGTCATTTCAAGGGCTTCTTGTTCTATAGGATCTAGCGTTTGAGATTTATTAACTTTTGGTGGTGTACTTTCTTGATTTTTTGTATTTCTGGTATCTTTTTTTTGGTGTTTATTCATTGTTGCAGGGAGTTTCACAGTCCACTGGTTTGAGAATAATGACTAACTAGGATGTTGCTGTGGTTGCCACTTTCGTATGGCTGCCTCCGTGACTGCTCAGTTGGCCTCTAGTGCCTTGTGTGTGTGGTTGCCTCGGGTCTTGGGCTTCTCCGGGGAGCCGCCTTTCTGGTCAGCTTGGGCTCTGCTGGGCTGGTGGATCACGTACCACAGGGTGTGTGATCGCTGTTGAGCTTTCACTTCCTGTGCAGGACTTCTCCCTGTTCCGTGTGCTCTGGCCCAGGCTGTTAGATCGTGCAGTGGCGACCCCACCAGGTGTGTCGTTTCTGTTGAGTCTCCGCCTCCCTGGCCGCTCGTCTCCCCACTCTGTGCGCACTGTGCTGCGCTGGGGCATGTCTTCTGCGTCCCTCTTCTATCAGCTGGGCCTTCAAGACCCTGCTCGGCACCGCCTCGCCCAGGAAGTCTACCAGGTTTCTGCTAGGCACAGACGACCGGTCTCTCTGGGTGCCTTTGTAGCACTATGTAGATCTTTCTCGAGTCTTGTTCACCTTTGTATCACCCCCGGTATAAACCGAGTCTAGCACCCACCTGCAGCCTGCTCTCCAGCAGGTTCAAGTGGACCTGGGAACTCTCCTACCACACTATTCCCAACCAGAAATTCGTTAGGCTTTTTTCCAAACTGGAGGCCGCAGAGATGGTATCTGCCTCCCAGTAACAGGGAGTTTACCTGGGGCCGGAGTCTAGGGTGTGGTGGAGTGACAGTCGGCCCGCCCGTACTTTCTTGCCCTCCCGACACTGGTCTGGGACGCCCCCCGCCACCAGCCCCGCCAGAGAACCGCGGAGGGAGTGGGAGGGGAGGCCGGTCCGCAGGCTCCAGAAAGCCCCGCGCCAGGCCAAGCAAGTTTGAGGGCTCAGTGATGGCCGAGGGGGCGGGGCTGCCCGCACCTGGGAAAATGGAGGCAGCACCGTGCAGTGAGTGGCCTGGTGGTGCAGGCGGGAGCCGCGTGGGCATCCACCCCCCTGAACAGAGCTGTGCCAGGGATCACTCACAGTGCTGTGCCAGGTCGGGCGCTCACTCTGTCTCTGGTTTGCCGCCTTCCCCGATCTCAGCCGCTGCCGCCTCGGGCTGTTCAGTCGAGGCGCGGCTCGGGCACTCCCAGGAATCTTCAATGCCGGCCTGAAACCTCGAATCCTGAATAGGGCAGCTGGCCGCCTTCAGCGCGGCCCCGGTCTCCGGGATCCTGGCTGCATCCACAGCAGCCCTGGCACCGTGTTCCCTGTTTCGAGACTCGCTTTTGCAGCTAAGAAACAGTTCTTTTCCTGCTCCACACTTCAAAGCTGTTGCCTGTAAATGAGGCAGCCTCTCCTGCCGGGGGCAAAGTGGCAGTCACCCCCCACGACCGTCCAGGAGCAGCGGTCCTCCCTTAAGAGATGGCGAGAGTAATGTCCACAAGTTTCCCGGCTGCCTGAGGCCCAGTGGCCTCCTTTTCCACCTCAGCTACTCCACGCCAGCCTCCGCAGCCGCCGCCATCTTGAACCGCCGATCAAAGTTGTCTTAAAGTTCTCTTTTTTACTTCCCATTAACTTCCAGATCTAGGCAAATGCTGAACAATAGAAGAGCTGCTCTGATGACATATGCTGGCTCTGAAATATCATCTGTTTTTCCCTGGGAAGAATGACTCTATTTCTTTGAGCCATAGTTTTGTTTTCTGTTTCTAGGAGTTGGCCACAGAGATTGAAGAAACTCAGCATACTCTAGATCAGGTTTTTACTGAAAAATATTTTTATTTTTTTCTTGAAAAAGTTATGGAATAAAAAAAGGGAATTCATGGTCACAAAGTAAATTGTTTCAGTTGCAAACATTGCCTCAAATATTTTCTCAAGGCTCATAGAGAATTAGTTTGTAGCAGTAGAATGACTCAAAAAAGTCAATATCTAGTAGATTTTTAATAGAGTTTCGCTAATCTAGGTAATACATTCTTCTGTTAGTGGAAATGTGTGATTACACAGTAAAAGTCATTGATTAGCCTTGTTTAAAAATGTAAGCTCATCGAGCTTAATAATAGGCTTTTCTGACTTCTAAGAATTTATCCCCAAACAATTAAAAGCATATATGCACAAACTAATCATCCTAGTGTTCTGTATATTAATAGTAGAAAATTGGGGAAAAAACTGTGTATCCATTAATTCAAGGCTGTTTCAATAAATTACTGTAACAAGAATAATGAAACACTTTGAAGTGATTTCAATTGATATATTATTATTGATATGGGAGGATGTTTGTGGTATAGTTTTAATTGAAAAAAACTATAGAATAGCAGTATAGTATAATTTCTATATTGAAATTTTAATAAATTTCCCTTATTAAATTGGTGACAAGCTCATGAGTGATTTTAAATTTCATCTCTTTGATTTCTGTATTTTCTAATTATCTGCAATGGATATGTATTACTTGTAATACGGTACATCAGAATGTTATGCACATACTCTAATCTTATCAATCAAATATTTCAGTTAATAGAAAGTTTCAAGATATATTAGATATTGGTTCATTGGCTTTTTCATTTAACCACACATTATGAACATCTTTTCACATTAGTACATATTTATCAACCTCATTCTTTAAAAGCTATATTCTGTTTTATTGCTTAAATGTTCAGTAATTTAGCCTATTCTGTCTTGGTGGACAATATTGTTGTTTTAATGCTATAATAAAACTACTTGTATAAATACCTTTCCATACTTGTAGGAGTATTTCATAAATTTCTCACAGTGAAATTGCTAGACCAGAAGCAATACTAATATACTGATAGAAAAAAATTAGAGTTTGCTTTTTTTTTTTTTTTTTTGCCAAATATCCCTTTAAAATTCTATCAATTTTTACCCATATCATCAGGGTATGATTGTTGTCATTTCCCTAGATCCTCAAAAACACAGGTTATAATCCATAGCTGTGCTCTTCAAAATGGATAGATACCATTTGAATTTACATTAATTAAAATTCCATACAACTAAAAATTCAGTTTCTCGGTCACTGGTCATATTTCAAGTACTCAATAGCCACCTGTGGCTAGTGGCTACTATAGTGGAGACATAATACTACTAGACTTTAAACTATACTACAAAGCTATAATAACCAAAACAGCATGGTACTGCCATAAAAACAGACACACTGATCAATGGAATAGAATAGAGAATCCAGAAATCAACCCACACACCTACAGCCATCTGATCTTTGACAAAGGCACCAAGCCTATACACTGGGGAAGAGACTGCCTCTTTAGCAAGTGGTGCTGAGAGAACTGGATATCCATATGCAGGAGAATGAAACTAGACCCATACCTCTCACCATATACCAAAATCAACTCAAAATGGATTAAAGAATTAAATATAAACCCTGAAACAATAAAACTACTCAAAGAAAACATAGGAGAAACACTTCAGGAAGTAGGACTGGGCACAGACTTCATGAATATGACCCCAAAAGCATGGGCAACCAAAGGAAAAATAAACAAATGGGATTATATCAAACTAAAAAGCTTCTGCACAGCAAAAGAAACAACAGAGTTAAAAGACAACCAACAGAGTGCAGAAAATATTTGCAAAATATACATCTGACAAAGGATTAATATCCAGAATATGCAAGGAACTGAAACAACTTTACAACAACAAAAAACAAGTAACCCAATTAAAAAATGTGCAAAAGAGCTAAATAGGCATTTCTCAAAGGAAGATGTACAAATGGTCAAAAGACACATGAAAAAATGCTCAACATCAATCAGCATTCAGGAAACACAAATCAAAACCACACTGAGATACCATCTCACCCCAGTTATGCCTAATATCCAAAAGACTGTGAATGATAAATGCTGGCGAGGTTGCAGAGAAAAAGGAACTCTCATACATTGTTGGTGGGACTGCAAAATGGTGCAGCATCTATGGAAAATGGTATGGAGGTTCCTCAAACAATTGCAGATAGATCTGCCATACGACCCAGCTATCCCACTGTTGGGAATATACCCAGAGGAATGGAAATCATGAAGTCAAAGGTATACCTGTTTCCCAATGTTCATTGCAGCACTCTTTATAATAGCTAAGAGTTGGAATCAGCTGAAATGTCCATCATGAGATGAGTGGATATGGAAAATATGGTATATCTACACAATGGAATACTACTCAGCTATAAAAAAGAATGAAATACTGCCATTTGCAACAACATGGATGGACCTAGAGAGAATTACATTAAGTGAAACAAGTCAGGCACAGAAAGAGAAATATCACATGTTCTCACTTATTTGTGGGAGCTAAAAATAAATAAATAGATAAGTACGCAAACAACCCGGGGGCAGGGGGGAAAGAAGACACAACAATCACAATTCCTTGAAGTTGATATGACGAGTGAACAGATACGAGGTTGTTGGGAGGGAGGGGGGAGGGAGGTTTTGGTGATGGGCCACGATAATCAACCACATTGTATATTGACAAAATAAAATAAAACTAAAAAAAATTTTTTTTTAAATAATGCAAATCTAATCTATTATGTTAGAAGTAAGGATAATGGTTGTTCTTGGGAAGGGGGTTAGAACTGGAAGGGGGGCCTCCAGGATGCTAGTAATATTCTGTTTCTTCATCTGGGTGTGAAAAATTATTAAGCTATATATTTACAATTGCTTGCCTTGAAATCAATAAAAATTCCAAAAATTAAGGAAACTCCTAAAAATTAGAATTTACAAGAAACGTAGAACTTCTAAACTATGGACGGAGGTGAAAATGCACGAGTGATCAGCCCAATGATAAGTGAAAAAGGAAACACCACAGAAGGAAAAGGATGGTAAATCCAGCACAAAAAGTGATGTGGCAAAAATAAGTTCACACGGCAATAATTCCAAAACATTTAATGGCTCAAATTTATCTCTTAAAAGAAATCCCAGATACAGTTCAGTTTTAAGGATTATTTATATAATTTATGAAAGACTCATTTAAACAAAATAACACGAAAGACTTAAGATAGTAAATGAAAAATAACCTCTGAAACAGGTAAATACTAATAAAAAGAAATCTGAAATATTAATATTTCATAGCAAAAAAAGTAGATTCAAAAGGACAAAAAGGAACATTTCAGATTTATGAAGGGAATAATGTACCAAGCAGGAAAAGTCAGCTGTAACTTCAAAATATGTAAATAGAGAAATTGAGAAATCCGTGGTCATATCAGGAAACTTCCATACTGGCTCTTTCAGACAGGAAATATACTTTCTATTCAAATACAAATGGAATATTTACAAAATATAATTACATACTACATAATTTTATCAAATCTTGTAAATAAATGAAATTTAAAAACCCTTTACTAAAGATAAGCAGCCAAATTATTGTACAATTATAGGTATCTGTATCAGTCATGAGTGAACAGTTTACTCCCATATTAATTACATGGTTTTTCTGTCATAACCACCATCTAGTTTACTAAAGGATAAAATTATACAAGACTGTGATAAAGCTCAGGGCTGCCCGTGTAAAAGAAATGAACTATGTGAGTGAAATGAATGATGACCCAGGTCTCACTAGTTTATTAATAAGTAGCCGTGTGACAGGATCTTGGACTCGGCTGGTCTTCATATCAATCTTAGTAATCTCTAAATTCAATAACTTTCAACATGTACACTCTGGGGCAGAAGAGAGGAATGTCAGTATTGCATTGTGAAAGCTGTTTAGGCGTGGTCGATGCTAATGTGAGCTAATCCCCACATTACCCAGCCTTGCTGCACATACAAACGGCTCAGGCAGCACATGTGTGCAACTCACAGTACCCGCCCCACACTGACTGCTTTCCCCGTGTGTGCCTGTGCTGCAGTAGGGACAACGGAGGCCCTTATAACTGGTGACAACATAAGTAACAGTGTGTGGAGCAGCAGCAGGCCTTGAGGCTAACTCTACACTGGCAGAAGCACACTACAATTCTTCTGCTTTGCCAAGAAACGTTGCCTAATATTAAAGACAAGTCGAGTCTAAGTTTGGGTCCTTTTTTGAGGCAAGAGGAAGAATCTTATAAGAAATTTTCCCTAAAAAGAGACAGTTGTTCAGTTGCAAAAGGAGCCTTTATTTATTGAGATAATAAACCACTCATTCATGTTCACTGAACATGTTTTCAATTGAACAGAATAATCTGGAACAGTATGTTCTAAAACAAATTCATCCATTTTCTACAAGGCATGCATCTTTTGCCAGCCTTCATCTCTTTCTCCCAAGGATATAGTGCATTTGATGTACAACAACTTTACAGAAAATTTGAATAGCCAATTGGATATTAATCATTAAATTTTTTATCCCTAACCATACAAACGTCACGAGAGAGACATTTTGTATACATAAGTAATGTTGTGCTGTTTAGGAAGCCAATGCCTTATCCATTAGGCGACTGGGGCAATGTTGTGCTGTTTAGTGTTTAACAGTTGGAGGGAAAAAAATGATGGTTTGTAAGTCAGCTGGTTTCTGTGGTGTAAGTACTCCCTCGGTGACTGATTTCAAGCTACCAACATGATCCCTAAAAGAGTAACATTCAGCTCTCATAAGTCTCATAAGTCAGTGCAAGCCAGTTTCAGCACACCCGTGAGGGGAAAATGCTCCTGAAGCATCAAAATTGAATGGATGAAAGTATCGGCATCTTGCTCATCTGATCATGCAGTTTATAGCATATGATTTATGGTAAATGTAATCTTCCATATCCTATTCAATCATTTTTTTAGTTAGGCAAAAATTTCTGCAACAGATATATCATCCTTTTATACCATCAGGCCTCAGAGAGAGAGAGTTGAATATAATTGGACAAGAAAAAAAATCAATGATACAGTACTAGGTAACTGCAGAATATAGACAGATTTTACAGAAATATCTTAAGGGCTCTTTTGAAAGCAGAGCCTAAAGACAATAGGTAGGTCTTTGTGTTGGTTTGTTATTTTTTGTTGTTTTTTAAAATGTGAAGTAGATAATAACCATTCTCTTTACACTCCATTCAGCTCTGAAAAAAGCTTTCCAAGTTGTATTCTAGAAATGCTACATTAAAGTCATGCTGAGAGCTTTTCCTTTCAAAGCTTTTATAGATGTTAGGAGATGTCATTCAGTTGCACTTCTGACCTGTGATACTCCAAAAAGCTTTGTATGATTTTCAAATAGGAGAAATGATCTTACTAACATTTTCTCCCAACCTAAAAATGGGTTCTTTTAAATAGGGAAACTAGAGGGCATGAAGCCTCATTTTCCCCCTAACTAATTGTGCCATTTAATTGCTATTCAAATTTTTTAAATAAGGCATCATTTTTAAAAAGTTGGTCAATTTTGTTCTATTCAGTTTTATACATTTTATCAAACAAAACACACACACACACACACACACACAGAGAGAAACGTGGAAATATACAAGGGCACTTCAAAAAGTTCATGTAAAGATTCATATTATTTTTTAATTCTATTTTTCCACAAACTCTTTGAAGTACCCTCATACTAGATATTTTTCTATCCACAACATTAACTCTCCAAAGAAATTACAGCTTTTAAATATAAAATTTTAAGAATGAAAGAAATTCAGATGCTGCCTCAAATGTTAATTGACCCTGGCAGTTCAACAGACACTGCCATGGGATTTTGTAGTTAGGACTGGATTCCACCTACAGAAAGAACAGAGCGAGCTCAGGGATAACAACCACAGTAATGATGACTAACACATATGGAACACTTTCACATTACTTCACACCGGAAATTTTAAATTGCATTTTTTAAAGTTAATGAATTAAGGTTATATTTTACTAGTAAGAATAGCCTGCAGTATTGGTAGGATTAATTATCTAAATAAAGTAAAATTCAAGTAATGGGTGTTTATCTTTTGCTATTAATAGTGCCTTTTATTCAACTAATTTGTCATCATGTTCTAACACCTTTCCTGTCAGTGTATAAAAAGACTTCACGAAAGTGATTGCTTTACTTTTAAATGCTTGCTGCCATAATTTTGGTTATGTAATACTTGAGAATCTATTCAATTGATTCCACAAACATGAATGAAGTTCTTATCATGTGTCAAATACTATGCGAAGTCTAGAAGAAAACCTGGGCATCAAAAACACTTGGGTTCGGTGTTATGAAATATTTATATATCTTTTCTCCCACGGCATGATCTAAACCAGAGTCTATTGCTCCAAATCAGTCATTCCAAGGCATAACTTAAAATGACGAGCATCAACTATTCACCTGAGCATGATATATTAACTAGAAATATGTATTTTTAAAGTACGATTAAGTTACAAATGGACCGGAAGGGTCAAACTGCTTTAGTTTTGCTGAAATATATTTAACTGAATACCAATAAAATCAATAATATCACTAAAATATCACAGCTTCCAGACAAATGATCATCATTGACCTTTTTTTCCTTATTTCTGGGCTTAATCATTCAGGGAATTCTATTTCTACCATAGTCCAAATGCTGTTCATAAATAAATAACAGAAAAAACTAGTTAAGTACGAGGATAATAACAACAGTTTTCAAACTGGATATAACCAGTTCATGTCAGCAGTTTTCAAGCTGGATATAACCCCGAGGCTACCTAACACTTCCCCTGGGGTATAGGAACAAAGAGAGCTTTCAGGAAATAAGACCATTTAAAATGGTTCCCTCTCACAATTACCCTCCCTCTGCTTCTGGAAAGAAAGGAAATTGCCTTAGAGATGTAAAAACCTCTCGGGCGCCAAAGACACTATTTGAAAGTTGGTGTAGGTGTTCAGAAAGACTGGGTAACAAATCACTTCTTGCAATCAGGGTGTTCAGAAAGACTGGGTAACAAATCATTTCTTGCAACTGCTTGTCTTAAAAAAATTTAAAAAGAGCTAATCTAATTGTCAAATGATAGATTATTTAAAACACAGATGCTCTTTGACTTACGATGCAATTACAACCTGATAAATCCATCATAAATTGAAAATATTGTAAGGCAAAAATGCATTTAATACAAGTAACCTAGCAAACATCATAGCTTAGCCTAGACTACCTTAAACTTGCTGAGAACACTTACATTAGCCCACAGGTGGGCAAAAACATCTAACACAAAGCCTGTTTTATAATACAGTGTTGAATATCTTTTGTAATTTACTGAATACTGTACTGAAAGTGAAAAACAGATTGTTTATACAGGTACTCAAAGACAATTTCTACTGAACGCATGTCACTTTTGCACCATCCTGAAGTCAAAAAATCATAAGCCAAACCATTATAAGTTGGGAACCGTCTGTACTATTGATAAGAGAGTGTATTAGTCAGGGTTCTCCAGAGAAATGGAACCAATAGGAGATTAGAAATAGAGATGAGAGAGAGAGATTTATTGTAAGGAATTGGCTCACACAATAGGGCTGACAAGTGTGAAATTTGTAAGGCTGGCTTGTAGGCTAGAAATTCAGGTACAAGTTGAGTTGTAGTCTTGAGTCCAAAATCTGTAGAGTGGGCCAGCAGGCTGAAAACTCAGGCAGGATATCTATGTTGCAGATTTGAGGCAGAATTGCTTCTTTTTTGGAAACCTGTCTTTGCTTTTAAGGCCTTCAACTGACTCGATGAGGCCCACCCACATTATGGAGGTTAATCTCCTTCACTCAAGGTCTACTGGTTGTAAATGTTAATCACCTCCACAGATACCATCACAGCAAGATCTAGACTCATATTTGACCAAATAACTGGGCAGCATAGGCTAGCCAAGTCGATGCACAATCATCACAGAGATCATATATAATTTTTGCATGTGACTCAAGTCTAAAGAATGGAGTGACATTGTTGTAATGAAACTTCCATTTCCACCTGCTTACTTAAGTGAATAAAATTGTTCCATCTGTAAAGATGAAAAATAGAGCAGAATTGATGTTCAAACCTGTCTAGCAATAGGTAATTTTCATCCATGTCTACATAAGCTAATTGGCAGAACGTTTCCATTTATCCTCCTAAAAATGCATTTGCTTCATAATTATGTATCAAAATTTATAATACGTTTATTCCATTTAGTTTAATTTTATACTAATAACTGCTGTAAAACTCAGTCCAAAAGCAATGCTAGACACTTGTATTAGTCAGTGTTCTCCAGAGAGACAGAATCAATAGGATACATTATAATTATATGAGAGGAATTTATTAGGGGAATTATCTCATGTGACTATGAAGAAAAGTCCCACGATAGGCCGTCTATAAACTGGATGCCGGTAGCGTGGCTCAGTCCAAGTCCGAAGGCCTCAGAACCAGGAAGACTGATGGTGTCCTTGGTGTAAGTCCTGGAACCCAAAAGCTGAAGAGTTTCAAGCTCTGATGACCACAGACAGGAGAGAAGAGTGTGTCCCAGCTCCAGTGGATCGAGAGAGCTTCACCTCTTTCCTCTGTCTTTTGTTCTTTCCGGACCCCCAGTGGATTGGATGGTTCCCACCCACACTGAGGGTGGGTCTTTCCCACGCATGCCACTCAGACTCTCATACTGATCTCTGCTGGAAACACCCTCATGGACACACCTAAAAAGATTGCTTTACCACGTTTCTCAGCATTCCTTCATCTAACCAAGTTGACACCTAGAATTAACCTCCACAATCCTATAAACACAATTTAAAAAAAAAATTCGTTCCCAAATGGGTGCTCATATATTTATTGCAGAGTAACATAATGATTAATAAAAAAATTTTAAGTATAAAAATATATTAAATTAGGATACAATTCTGTGGAGGAAGTTGGAATGGAAATAAAAAGTATGAAAAAACCTAGAAGAGAAATTTCTGATGTGAAAAGCTTAGTCATCTACTTTTGAATGGATTATAGTTACTGACATATTGCTATGATTGTTCAGGTCATACTGAATGCTTTTTAAAAGCTTCATTTTTAAAGGTCAATGTTTATATTACACTGATAATTGTTTATAATTATAATGAGAAATATTAAATGTCCTTATATTTATAATTGTTTATAATTATAATAAGAAATTTTAAATGTCCATTTAAATGTTCAAGAGTATATACAGTTTTTCAAAATTCCTCAAGCAGGTGTATAAGAAAAAAATGGTAAAAGACTATTGTCATACACAATATGTCTTAAGAACACAGAAGACCCCTAAAACCTCTACCATCCAAAGGGGCCCCAGGAGTCCAACCTCCCAGCCAGGACACCCCAACATTCACTTTCCCAAAAGAGAAATGATAGGAGACAGTAGGGGATGGGGTCAAAGAAGGAGGCATGACAAGGATCCCTGGTCCAGGGCAACCTCAGAAGGCTCTGCCCCCTGCCACCCCCTCCCCACCCCCGGCAAGCCCCCAGCCCCACCAGTGCCCACCTTGGTCCGCTGCATCCTGGGCGCTGAAGGAAACTGTTGCTGGTCTCCCCAGTGCCCAGCAGAGGCAAATGGGACTGCTCGGCCCGGTTGGCAGCTGCCTCATGTTTGCTGGACCCGGATGTGATTGTCACCGGTGGCTTCTCTCCCGCCCCCTGCCCACCCCGCCCTCCCTGCCGGCTTCTCCTGCTCCAGCCTCCCTCTCCCTCTCCCTCTCCCTCTCCTCTCTCTCTCTCTCTCTCTCTCTCTCTCTCTCTCTCTCACACACACACACACACACACACACACACACACACACACACACACACACACTCACACACATCTGTCTTGCATATTTTTGGTCCCCATCCTGGGCTCTCTGTGTATGTGGTTCCTAATCCTGGCCTCTCAGCCTGTCCCTGTCCCTCTACCTGGCTTTCCTGGACTCCCCTGCTCCTGTCACTGGGTGTCTCTCTCTGTGCCTCCCCTGATGTCTGTCTCTTTCTCTAACACACAACTGTCTTCTCCCCCCCGACTTCTTGGTCACCAGGGAAGGGTGGGGATAGTGGGGGTGCAGGGAGATGGGCCCGGGGGAAAGGGGGCCTCCGGGAGGAGTTCCTGCTCCAAGGAGCGGGAGGGGCCGCAGTCAGCCCAGAGAGCCTCCCGCAGGCATTTTCCAGAGCCAGTCAGCCCTTCCCCTCCCTGCAGCTCTAGCCCTATCTGGCCGCCCCTCCTCACAGATACCAGGTGTTGTGATCTCCCTGAGGGGCCCGGGGCCTGTACCTGGCATCTGGAGCGTCCTCCCCTTGAGACCTTGCCCCAGGTGCTAGTCTGCAATGGCCTTGCAGATGAGGACTCGCCTTCAGGGAGAGGGACAGCCACTGGGGCCACATCACCAGGGTGACACTCAGGGTTTCTTCCACGTCTTACATCTGTCCCCCGACCCTTAACTACTCCCTTTCACCCCACACAGGTCCTTGCAGTATGGGAGTCCTCCCCAAGTGCCGTTGTCCTGCCTGGGATGGAGGTTGAAACTACAGGGTAGCTAAGGGACCTCGCCAGATATCCTGGGGGGAGATGATGGTGAAGGAAGGGAGTGAGGGCCCCTGGGTGTCCTTGGGAGATGGGGGCTCATGGGCATTTGCTCAGCCTCCAGGGAAACCACCGAGGAGCCAGGGGCCTGAAACCTCTGCCAAGTTTCTCTTTTTGGTGCCCATAGGAGCCATCCTGTGCCATTGGTTCCCATGGAAACAGAGCCCTGCGACACCCCCTGCCTTGTAGCATGCATAGAGCACTTGCTAGCACTTACTCACAAAATTCATATTTAAATCATCTTTATTTACAAATTACTACCCTGAGAATTATAATTCCATTAAGCTTCAATTTGAGCAAAAAAAGTAGTTACTTAAAATGAAAATGAGGGATAAGTCAAAACTATTTATGAAGAGAGTCCAAAAATATCATCAGGTTTCTTGCTGTGCTTCTGGATTTCAGGACCAGGCTCATTTGAGCGTAGAATCGACCCTGAAGGGAACTCACCCCTACTTTCAGCATGTGGGGGTGGAGGTGAAAATCCAGCTCCTGGAGGAACATAAGGAGGAAAACCCCTCAGTGAATAGACATTTCTCATTGCAAATGGAGGTGGTGGCTGGACAGGAAAAACCCTTGGTAGAAAATAATTTCGAGGAGCTCCATACATGCTTCCTGGAGGAGGTGGAGGAAAAGGAGGTTCTCTTCTCATGAATGGACCCCTCATATCCACTGGAAACAATGGACCTCTGATTGCAGGAAAAGGTGGAGGAGCAAAGCCAGGGCCACTTGCTTCCCTTTCAGCAGGCACAGATGAATGAGGCACATTTACATTACCAAGGTCGCCTTTGGTATCATTTCTCCTGGATTCCATTTGTGAGGGCTTTGGCCCATCCACTTTATCCAAAGAAGGCAGGTTAAAACTTCTGAGATCTGCTGGTCCAGACGGTCCACCAGGATTAGAATCAAATCCGTCTTGCCTTTGTGGAAGAAGAGCTGGATCAGAACATGGGTGGCCTAGTGGAGGGATCGTCATCCTCTGGTGCTGTTCCCACGCAGGTGACAGGAACCCAGAAGGTGCTCCATGAGAATCAGTTAACGTGTCACAGCCCGATTCTCCTCTTTCATTGGTCATCTGATGGTCCAGAGTATTCTCTGGGCCTCTTGAGCCTCTTCCTCCTCCTCGCCCTGGAGTCAAAGGTGCGAGTGTGAGTGGAGAGAGAAAAGCTCTCATTTCGGATGAAGGTCGACCCACTGGTGAGGTACCACAAGGGGAATGCTCTCCGCCAAATGCTGTATTTGGAACATCAAGTGCAGAAGGATCTTTTTTGAGAAGTTCAAATTTAAACTCTTTTTCAGCTAATTTTTGTCTCTTGTAAACATTTACTTTCCTTAAATACCTGAGGTGTCTTTCAGCAGTCTCAGCTGCCACCCAACTGCCATGCGCTTCTTTCTCATAGGCCGTCAACTGCCCTTGATAAGAACGAACGCTTCTCTCCAATTCTCCTTCCACATCTCCGGCTCGCCTTCTGTAGGTCTCCAGTTCCTCACCTGCATGGCTCATCTTCTCTTCTACTTTGGAAAGTTCCTCCTCCTTCTTTAACCGGTCCTTTTCCTCTGCTATTAACTTCCTGTGGAGTTTCATTCCATTTTCTTGATACAGTTCAGTCATTACTTGAAGTTTCTGCCGAAGCTTCTGATTTTCACTTTCCAACTGTGTGTTTTCTGACTGTAAAGATGCTCGTTCAGTCTGGAGATTTGTAATATGCTCTGTAAGCTCTTCCTTTCTTTTATCTACTTCAGACAACCGAGTTTGAATTTGGTTTCTTTCTCCTTCTAGGGTTTTTAAAGAAGCATGTAACTTAGCAGCGTGAATCAGTTTCTTCAAAGCTCCTTCTGGTGGGTCATCTAAGCGAGCACCATTTTGTGATTCACTCTTCATCTGCAATTCCAAGTCATCAGCCATCATGTCTTCTCCAAGCACAGCAGCCCAGTCTTTCATCTTGAGCAAGCGTTCAGTCAGAGACTTGATGTGATTTTCTTTCTCACTCAGAACTTGTTCTGCCTGGACTCTGGAGTCTTCAAATATTATTTTCTGTTTATGAAGTTCACTCACTTGTTCTTTCAATACTTCCGCTTCTTGTAAAAGCTGTTTCTGGCTTTCCTGAAGTTGGGAATTTTCATTCAAGGCATCTTTTATTGCCACCTTCAGATGTTCTTCATTCATTTGAAAGATTTTGGAGATTATTTTGGCTTCAGCTACTTGTGACTGGATGGATTTCGATTCATCTTCTAAGGACTGTATCCTTTTTGAAATATCTGCCATCAATTCATCTTGCTCACAATGTTTAGATTTCTGTTCTTTTAATTCTTTTGCTAGAAAGACTATTTCATCCTCAAGTTTAGATTTGGACCTGCTCAGCTTTTCATAGGTTGCCTCCAAGCTTTGTGCTTCTGTTGACCCCTTCTCAAAGCTGGCATCCTTCACAGCTGACTCTAAGCCTTCATACTCCTCTTGAACAACGCTGAGTTTGTCAATTAGTTTACATTTTTCTTCAATTAGTCCAGAAAGCTCTTCAGCAAGCTTTTTCTCTCTTCTTACATAAAGCCGGCTTCTCACCGATCGAACACTTCTCCACAAAAACAAGAGAATCAAAAATCCAGTAAGAGCCGCACATGTCACCAGTTCCCATGGAAAACCAGGGCCCGGTCTCAGGTCTTCAGGCCATGCTGCCACAGTCCTGCACAGCTTTCCCAGGACCAGCCCCAAGTACGACTGAGGGGCAGCCCTGTGCACCTCCATTGTCTCTCAGGCTGCTCCGGCTGTGGCCACGGTAGCTACGGCCTGGCCAGGCCACAACCAGCACCTGAGACAGCTCTGCGTTCTGTCAGGAACGTGAACCAGCCCCGGCGAGAGCAGCAGACAGGGCGCAGCTGGCCCTGCCGGGAGCCAGGGAGCACTGGCGCCCACTGGCCTCAGGCGTCCCCCACGCACACCATGGTAACCAGGCCCCCTTTGTGATGTCACTTCCACCACGTGGTTCCGAGCCCCCCACCCCACGGGCCTGTGACAAGCGCTGTCCTCGCCAACCCCCACCTCGGCTCAGTTTCGGTGGGCCACCACTGGATTTGAATCCATGTTTATAACGTGTGATGATCAAGTGTGGGTAAGTAGCAAACTCATCACCCAAATATTGTCATTTATTTTTATTGGGAAAATTCAAAATCCTCTCTTTTAGCTATTTCAAAGTATATAATATATTGGTGCTAACTCTAGTCACCTTACAAAGCTATAGATCACTAGAAATGGTGCCTCCTGTCCAGCTGCAACTTTGTATCTGTAACCTCTGCCTTTCCCCTCCGCCCCCTGCCCTTCCCAGCCTCTAGTAACCACTATTCTGCTCTCTACTTCTGAGATCAACTCTTCTTTTGGCAAGTTTTTAAAGGAAATTTTGTGATTTTAATGTCTTTCAAAAGAGCATCCTGCCTTAGATACCTGCTAAGGAACAAAAGTGTTTTCTTTGGACTAACTTTGCCAAAATAGCCATAGAATGTGGCAATGGGAAGAGGCCTGAGACACTCTGGGCTTCAGCTGGCCCAACGCTTTCTTTATAGGTAATGGAACAAAGGTCTACAGTAAGTCCACTACCTGTACGGGGGTTTTTAGCTATTTAGTTGCAGAAGAGTGTTGTATTTCGACTTCTGCTGAATGTCAGTGAAATGCTCTTTGTTTTAAAAAACACTTTATTGAGAAATATTTTATATATCATGTAATCCACCCATTTCAGGTATGCAATTCAATGAGTTCTAGTAAGTTTGTCAAGTTGTGCAGCCATCACCACAAATCAGTTTTAGAACATTTTCACCGCACCAATAAGATCGCCTGTACCCATTTATTCTTTTTAAAAAAAAATTTTATTGGTTATGAATATTCATGGGATACAAAGTTGATTGTCACCATTCATGCCGAAACTGTGATGGCCAGATTCATACTGGCCGCAGGCCTGTTACATTTATTGTATCACATTTATTGACTTTCATATGTTGAACCATCCTTGTATCCCTGGGATGAATCCCACTTCATTATGGTGGGTAATTTTTTTCATGTGTTGCTGTATTCTGATTGCTAATATTTTGAGGATTTTTGCATCTGTATCCATCAAGGATATTGGCCTGTAATTTTCTTTTTTTGTTGGACAGAAACAGGAAAATATAATAACCTTCCTTAAAAACAAAGAAACAAATAAAACTTTGATCCAAAATCAGGTAGAAGTAAGTTAGTAGATAGAAGATATGAACTGTAACTCTCCCTTGCTAATTTCTCCATAATTACATTCCCTTAGATCCTAAATAAATCTAGTTTTTTGGTAGGAAAAATAACCTTTTTAAAGTCTGGGAATGTTTCATAAATTTGAGTCCCACTCCATTAATTTGCATGCCACATTAATTTGGCCTATAATAATTGATAATTTTAAATCAGAATGGATCACACACAGGTGAAAAATATTGTAAATCATAGAAATCTATCATAGATGGTAAAACCCCAATAGGCCACCTCATGCCCATGAATAGCACAGCAAGATGAGAAAGAAAAGTTACAGAGGGAGATCTTAACTCTCTCCTGTCTTGAATTTTGTTAGATTGAAAAATAAACGTTGGGCAGTGGCCTCACCTAACACCACAATGTCAAGGTATCACTATTAATGCAGCCAGACTTTTTTTAAAAAGTGGAAAAATTATGAAGCTCAAAGACCACAAAAGTAGAGACCAGAAATACCACCCTCTTTTCAGTCCTATCTCTGAAATTAACTTGATATGTACGATGAGGAAGTTGGTTGACCTCTGACCATAAGTTATGTGTCTGAGAGCAAAGAGAAAAATGTTACACAGTTGCTTTCAGTCACTCAGTAATTTTCCTGTTTGTCCATCTGCATTCAAGAGAGGACTGTGCAGAAGAATGTTGTGATAAACTAGTCAGACAAGTTGTATAGGTAGCAGTAGTAATAATGGTGACAAATGATCTCATTGTAGGTGACGATCACATGGGAATTAGCTTGAGCAAAGGGTAGGATGGAATTGGGATTTCCTGAGATGAGAAAAAATTTGAGAAAATTAGCCCTAAAGTTAGAAAGTGAATCAAGAATTTGGTTTTGAATTTAATGGCTGTAAAAGGCCTTTTAGATATCCAAATACAAAAGTTCAGTAAGTGAATGTATGAGTCCAAGATTATAGAGAAATCAAAATAATAATTACGTGTTTATTGAGTCACGTTATAAGATACTTAAAACATAATCGAGTCCAGTTGATTAAACAAGTATAATAAATATGATAAAATTATGAGAATGTGAAAATGATAAAGACATGTGGCAAATAAAAATTAGGACAAAAAGCACCAAGGCAATGAGAGTTCTTAGAGTGGTGATTTTTTTTTTCTGTTTTCTATAATGTAACACGTTGTAATTTAAAAGCCACAATTATAGTTTACCTGGAATACAGTTTTCCCCTCACCGACACTCCCTCCCATTTGTTTGTGCTCAGTTCTAATCAATACAAAGGAAATACTTAAAAAGAGAAAGGAAGAAAGGAGAGAAGGAAGGAGGGAAGGAAGGAAGGAAGGAGGGAAGGAGGGAAGGAGGGAAGGAAGGAAGGAGGGAAGGAAGGAAGGAGGGAAGGAAGGAGGGAAGGAGGGAAGGAAGGAAGGAGGGAAGGAAGGAAGGAAAGAGGGAAAGAGGGAGAGAGAGAGAGAAAGAAAGAAAGAGAGAGAGAAAGAAGAAGAAGAAGAAATACCGGGCATGCATCCTGCAGCCCAACACTTTCCACATCATTCTGGATTAGAACTTTCAACTGCTCTTACACCAAATCCAAAGTCTTTTACGTAGTGAAAAAGCTGCTTCATCTGTTCTCTTCTGACCACTTTCGCGCACTGCATCTCCCTGCCTCCCTGTCTGTTTAATTCTGGTTTTGTTGACCTTCTTTCCCTGGTGCTTCAAGGACCGTCTTCCTTTCTCAATGAACTTGAACCCCTGGTCCTTTGTGGACTTGCCCCACCTGCTTCCTTTATCCTATTGTCAGCTTTCAAGACTTCCAAATTCTCACTCCCCAGAGGATTTCTCCCACCACCTCCTGAGATATAGTCTGCACTTCAGTGACACAAACTCTTATTTTATACACCTTATTATAATTATAACTAAATCACCTATGTAATTATCTGCATAAATACTGATTGTCCTTTGAGATGGGCAGGTTCATGAGGGCTGTCTCTGCATCTAATTTACTCTTTTTGATGCAGCACCTAGTAAAGTGCTTTGCACATTAATAAATTGCCAATAATTTGGAATCCACCCGGGAGAAAAGAGGAGAAACAACGCGCCATTTCAATGTAATGTCAAGAATGGATGAAAGAGAGGGGATTAAAGAGATAAGATGGGGGGTGCGGAGGATTTCCAGATGTCTCAGTCTAAAAAATGCAGTGGAGGTAACGTATAAATGAATATTTTATTATGTTTATTGAAATTGCCCTGAGAATGGCAGTGGTCCTTACAGAGAATGAGCAGTGACAATAACCACATTGTGTTTTGATGTCTTAAATGAGGTCCTAATTTTCCCCATGAGAAGGTTTTAGGAAGCATGTACATTTTTATTACTTTTATTAAAGTGGCTTCATTAGGTGTGTTTTGGGAGTAAAATATCTGTAAAAATAATATGGTACAAAGGTCATAGGCTTCAGGGTTTTCTTTCCGTGAGTATCATTAATAGGTCAACATTGGAACAGTCATAGTAATGATCTTAATTTCAGCTTTTGCCATGTGCTGAAATTTCAGCTTCATCTCATGTTCTTTCAAAATTAAAATCCCATGACTTGAATGGTTTTTATCTTTTATCTCTAGTTTAGTTACCCCTTAATATCAGGAATTTTGTACATTAATGTTATTTTTTTCTAGTTGTTAATTTGTAGTTATATTTATTCCTCGTGTAAGGGGTATTTTTTTGTTTGTTCTTTTCATTTTTGTTTTTTTGTTTTTCGGTAATGATATGGATAGAAATACCTAAATAAAGGACTATGACTATAAACCAATCTGCTGGTATTCCTGTGTAAGTTTAAAAAGTCCACAGGTATAACTTGATGGATAGAATGATTAGAGAATTAAGCTAAAAGGTAATTGAAGAAATTTTTATTAAAATTGTATTAAAATCTGTGAATGTGTTTGAATCCATTGCATAAAAACTTCCTAATATTGGTATTCACTTAAAAGAGAATGAATGTGACTAAATTAGAACAAACAATTCAAAGATAGGTTCATTATTTTGAATTTTACAAAACTGAAAAAAAATATATAGATAAGCGATAAGATATTATGGGAATAATTAGGCAATTTTATAGATTAACAAAGCAAAAATCACACTGGACAAAGTTAAACAGACAAATACGACAAGAATTCATTTAAGGATATAGCCACAGGGGAGTGAGACCAGACTCAGCGTGAACTCGACTCTTCTGAAACTAAGGTCTGGAGAGTGTTTAAGAGCTGGGGTTGAGGGCTGGGGTCACACAAGGGCCA
Organism: Cynocephalus volans; assembly: GCF_027409185.1. Taxonomy (NCBI): domain Eukaryota; kingdom Metazoa; phylum Chordata; class Mammalia; order Dermoptera; family Cynocephalidae; genus Cynocephalus; species Cynocephalus volans. Next base: position 89,251,546 of record NC_084473.1, on the reverse strand, counting down.
CGTGTGTTCGCTAAGTGGCGTTCCTGAAAGGAAAAGGAAACCTGTTCATATCTTCATGACAGGAGGTGGTTTTACAGCTTGGAGCAAGGCATCCACCAGAGTGAGTCTCCTACCCTCCCACAGAGACTGGGAGACAAGGACTCTGTCTCCCTTGAGGATGACATTTCAAAGGGATGGCTCCTGGGTCCTTGAGAAAGGCAGCCTCAGGTTGTAAAACTGGCAAGAGGCTTTTAGAAAGATTTATAACTTAAAGGGACAGAGAAAGAATTTATAATCATAAGTTTTCTAAAGTAAATGATGTAAGAAGAGGGAGAGAAGGGGCCTTTGTGCTTAGGCCATCAGGATTTCTCAGGAGCAGGGGCAAGAGGGAGGTCGGGGCCCAGAGGACCGAGGGAGTCTAAAGTCTACTGGAGCTGAGGGAAAGGAAAGGCCTTCCTGGTCAAGAACTGTGAATGGGAAGACTGGGGAGACAGAAAATGCTTGATAATGTTGCAATCTTTAGGTAAAAATTGTAATGAATACATACTCAGATAGATAAATTATAATCTGTATTTGCATACTACTACTCTAAATTTGGTTTCTTTTCCTCGTTTCTTTTTCTTTTCTTGTTCAAAATTTGTCTAGTTTATTTTCACATATTATAATGAAAATGTACATAAATATTGTCAGGTACTTTAGATTACTTGTTCAGGGTACGTTTCAAGAGGTGAGTTGAAGTATATGAATATTCTTAATACATATTACCAAATTGAAAGGTTCTATTTGAACCAATCATCAGCAAAATAACTCATCATTAAATATCAGACATTTAGGTTATTTGCTTAAAATTTTTCACCAGTTTTCTTTTAAATAGATTCAGAACATAAAATTTGTACAGTAAAATATACATTTAAGTCTTAGCCAAATTGCTTTTTAATTTTAATTTATCAAATGTTTAAAACGCACATCTAATTGCAGATCTAAGATTACGCTTCGAATGAGATAGTGTACTATGCAGAGCTAACATAAGTACAATTCAAACAAAAAACAGTTTTTGGTATTTCTGTATTACACTGTGAAATATTTACATGTAATTTTGTGTAGGGTTTTGATTGGTGGTTCTGTGCTTAGTCCAGCAAGGCCAGTCTGATCTATCCAGCATAATGGATCCTGATAGCCTCTGGAAGACAGGTTCAGCAGACTATGAGCTCCTGGGGAGTGGAGTCCATGAACTTTCTTCAGTTTCCACAGTGTTTGGGCTATTACAGGCTGTTAAATTGAAATGAGCTGAACTTGTTAAAAGCACCAAAGCCAATGGAATCAACTCAAATCACTAACCTCAAGGTTAAATGCATTTTGTTCATCTTCAGTAAATGTGCTGTTAGTTTTTCTATTTCTTTTTTTTAATCAATACTTTATCCTTGGTTGAAGTACTTCATGATGGAGTGCTATAATAGGTAACTATAAAACCCCTGCTTAAGCCAGAACGATGTGCATAACACAGGTACCACTTCTTGTTCAGCTTTGTAGTGTCAACAAATATGCTGAAATACAGAAGAAATAAAAAGTAAATGTTTGCTGAATTAATTTTCTGGTATCTAACACACATATTTCTAAAGATATCAGATAAAACCCAATGATGTCATATTTATTACTTTTGACGTTTCACAAAAAATGAATAAAATTTTGATATTCTTTATCTTTTTCAATACTTTTCCAGAAATCAAAATAGGCAAATGGTCATAAAAAATGTTTAACATGGAGAATAAATTTTGAGATATTTCTGTATGGCCCACAGTAAAGAAACTATGATGTTTTGATATATTGACAAAACACCAAAGAAGATGATAAAATCTCCAAAATTGACCTCAGAACTGGGAATTCCGTTCCGTCATAATTTTAAAATGTATATAAAATCATATAAAAAGACCAATTGAGAGACTATGGGAGATCAGGGAAAATCCCATTTTTTTTACTTTTAGGAAAACAAGTAATAAATAACAACTTTAATTAGTTATTTATTAAACAACTTATAAATGTCCCATATCAACATGTTTTCAGAATCTTAGAATGTTACAGATGACAAAGACATGCTCCTTTTTTATCTTTATATTTTGATTCTTGATTAATTAGGGTTGCTGAATTAATCCCTCATTATAATAATCACTTTTCCTTTGGCTTACCTCTTTATTATATTTCCTGTTTGAAACTCCATCCAGTTTGTAACCATTATATTTTCCCCAACAGGAATATTAACAGAATCAATCTTCAACTTTGTCGAAGACATTTCTTTGTAAGGACTTCAACTTCAATATTTTACATCAGGGGTAGGCGATTTTCTTTTTTCTGTAAGTGGCCAGATAATAAATATTTTTGGCTTTACAGGCCATAAGCTTTCTGTCTCAACTAAACTTTGGTGTTGTTACCTGAAAGCAGCCATAGACATCATGTAAAGAAAAGAACATGGCTGTGTTTCCATCAGAATATATTAATGGCTATAGAAATTTGAATTTCACATATTTTTCATGTACCACAAAACATTCTTTTTTCTCTTTCTTTTTTTTCTTTTTATATCAAGATATATCAAGGAAATAAGATGAGATTTTAACAGGATATTTAACCTGATGTATCCACAAGCTACCAAGATATCCTGTGTAAAAAGTTTAAAAATCAGATTATTATACATATAAGGCAGAAAATCTTCAGATATATTTCCTAGACATTACTAGACATCTTCCCATCAATTATTAAATAGGATCCGAGTGGGGAAAGATAGGGAATACGTGCACAGGTGTCCTAGGAGAGAGGTGTTGCCACACTGTGTAGTCTAAGAGGCTGCCACGTCCTTCACTTCAACCTTAGTAAGGGGCTTCTGAGAGACCACTAAGAGAACTTAAAATGTACTCTTAAGATATCCCAAAATGGTGCTTAATTAAAACTCCAAATTAAGGCAGTCTTTGGAAGCAAACAGAAGCAACTGCTCTGGGATCTATCCACACTTACAGAACTGTGGGCTCCAGGGGACGTGAGTGTTTCCTAGGCTCATCTACACTAAGAAAGAGAGAGAGCTGGCATGGAGTCCTCTTAGGTCCTGTCAAAGAGCCATCCAGAAGGGTCTAGAATACCTCAAGGAGAATCTGAGGATGAATGCTTAGGATCAAGAAAGAAGCAGCATCTGAAGTAAGCAATCCAAAGAGTGAAGAAACAACCTGCAAAATGGGAGAAAATATTTGCAAACTATGCATCTGACAAGGGATTAATATCCAGAACATACAAAGAACCCAGACAACTCAATAGGAAATAAACAAATAATTTGATTACAAAATGGGCAAATGACCTAAATAGACATTTCTCAAAAGAATACATACAAATGGCCAAGGAGTATATGAAAAAATGCTCATCACTAATCATCAGATAAATGCAAATTGAAACAACAATGAGATATCATCCCTTTTAGAATGGTTATTAACCAAAAGACAGAAAATAAATGCTGGTGAAGATGCAGAGAAAGGAGAATTCATTAATTGTTGGTGGGAATGTAAATTAGTACAGCCATTATGGGAAACAGTACAGAAGTTTCTCAAAATACTGTAGATAGGACTTCCGTACAGTCCAGAAATCCTACTACTGGGTATACACTCAAAGGAAAGGAAATCATCATGTCGAAGGGACACCTGCACTCCCTTGTTCATCACAGCTATATCCATAATAGCCAAGATGCAGAAGCAAACCCAACATCCATCAACAGATTGCATAAAGAAAATACGATATATATACACAATGAAATAGTACTCAGTCATAAAAAAATATAATGAAATTCTGCCATTCACAGCAACATGGATGGGCTTGGAGAAAACAACTTTAAGTGAAATAGGCCAGGCACAGAACGAGGAATACCACATGTTCTCACTCATACGTATTTAGGAGCTAAAAGAGCTGATACTATAGAAGTAAGTAGAGATCAGAATAATGACTACTAGAGACTGGTAAGGTGGGAGGAAGGGCAGAGGGTGGTCAATGGAGACAAAATTTTAGAAAGACAGAAATAATAAGATCTAGTGTTCTATAGCAATGTAGGGAGACTACAGTCAACAACAAATGCCTATATAACCTCAAGCAGCTAGTTCGGAGGATTTTGAATTTTCCCAACACAAAGAGGTGATAAATGTTTGAGATGATGAATATGCTAAATACCTTGATATGATAATTGCACACTGTATAAATGTACCCAAATATCACATTCTACTCCATACACACACACACACACACACACACACACAATCATCATGAGTCCATTAAAAAATAAATTAAAAAGAAAAAAATTCAGAAACAGTAGACTGGAGGTTACCAGAAACTGGGTAGAAGGAAGTCATTTCTTAATAGGTACAGAGTTTATGTTTAGGATGACAAAAAGTTTTGGAAGTAGAGGGGGTAGTCACACAGCATTGTGAATGTGAGTAATTCCACACAATTGAATGTTTAAAAATGATTAAAATGGCTATTTACAAAATGAATAAGTTGCATACCTGAAATATGCACAGGTTTTGTGTGTCGAGTATACTTCAATAAAGTGGTTTAAGAATAAAAATAAAAAAATAAACTTCAATAATAAATAAATAGTGGGAGAAGAAATAAAGTTGTGTTTTGTTATGTTCTATGAATCATATTAACATAGTGGTTACAGAAGGAAGGAAGAAAGTATAGAAAGGGAAGAGAAAATGAGAAGGAAGAAAGAAAAGCATACAGATGAATTTTCCTATTTCCTTATTGTACATGAATTTAATTGAAGACCAAAGGACTGACTTGCCCAGAGTTTCAGCATCAATCTACGAGATCTATTCTATATTCTACAGTCTGCTCTGTACCTATTGTATTCAGGACAGAACATACAGCCTCTTGTTCCCTAATCTCATTTCTGTTATTCTTAATATATTTACATTTGAAATTATAATGTTTAAAGGAAGTCAGAAATAAATAATGTGTGATAATTTGACTTCCAATTTTTTCCCAATCTGCTTTGTGACTCATAATTTTAAAACAATTCCAGTTTAAATTTCAGCTAAGCATCAATGAGGTATTAAATATAGTCTACATATAACAGAAGCTAATTCTTCCAGCTGGCGACAAACCCAAATGTACCAAATTAATAGCTTCATTCTTCCCAGGAATCTGTGGTACATTAACAACAAGAACCATGCTTATACAAAATGTTTTTTGTGGGTATTGGAAAATTATCCCAATGAGCAATGCTGTAATTATAATTATGAATTAAAATAATAATAGCTCTTCAAGGGAGTAAAAACTGTTTTCTGATTTTTTTTTTTTTTTGTGGTTTCAATCTAAGTTTAACATTTTTCTCGCAGAGTCAAAGCAGGGGGAAGAAAGGAACAGTTTATAAATAATAATCTAGGAAATAAATTATAAGAACTACCCAGAGCTAAAAAAACAACAATAACAAAACAAAAACAAAAAGAAACACAGATGTATAATTGCCAGCAGAGAAATTTAGAGAGAAAGGACTCTGTATCCACAGTCTATAGATTTAAAGCAGCAGTAAGCTGAGAAAGAAAATCAAGATGATGGATGCACTGATAGGCCAAAACCTATTGGTTGGGGAAATATTATTAAGGTTCTACAGCATGCCCTGCGCTGAGCTAGGGTGCTAGGCAAGAAACAAACCAAAAAGACGTGATCTTTATGCTACTAAGGTGCCTACTGGAGAGCCAGAAAAATGAAGCTATATTACGAAGGTCCTTAATGAAATAGTCGGCTGTGTGGAAATCAGATAAAATGCTGTAGGAATTTTCAGGATGATGACAGTCAGTTAGAGGCCAAACAAGGCTGGCAGAGACAGCGCTTTTCAAAGTGTTGGTAGTTCAAAGGAGTGTTATAAGAATATAAGAGCAAAGTATCTTGCTCAGTAATTATACTTGGAGATTCTACAGGATCTGACACGGCCACTGTTCTGTCTCTATTCCCGATCTCTTAAAAAGCACATAATAATGTCTATGACACTGAATTCTGCAAACATTACCCAGTCATCTGTGGACATATACACACACGTGTATGTTTTGAAATCCAAACCCTGAAGGTAATGGTATTAGGAGGTGGGGATTTGAGGAGGTTGTTAGGGCATGAGAGTAGTTTACAGAGTACTTTCTAAATGCCAACTACTAATAATTAAACTTGCAAATTTTCCCTGTCCCAGACTTGATGCAGCATATGAAAAGTTCATTCCCCACTTTCTTCCCTGGAATTCCTCTCGTTGCCTAAGTTTAATCCCCACTTCTTCTAACCCATATGGTATTGGGGTGAAGATAAAAGAAAAGAATGGACACAAAAGGATTTTATTACTTGACATCTGCTATCCCCATGTGCAAAAGGGTAATGCAGTTATAGTCAAAGAAGAACTTGTGGAACAGTTGTACCAGGCATGCTCTTACCACACTATACGGATTATTTCATTAAATCCTCAAAAGGCTATGGGGTCATGATTATTATTTTTATAGCATAGATGAGGAAAGTAAAGCGTCACAAACACTAAATACAGAGAACACAGATACACAGAAAACAGTGTGCAGTGTGAGTGTCAGGCATACAGGTGACCTCCTGTATGCTATGCCCTGTGATGGCTACTTTTCTGGAAGTAGGGATAAAGATGCATGTGAATGGTATATTTCTCCTCTCTTGAGAAGGTCAGAACTCAGTAGGAAAGGCAGACATGTAAACAAACAAATGGAAAACATTTCCAAGAAAGAGGAAAGATGTATAGCCAAGTTTCAAAGGTAGGAAGAAGCCAGGTAAACTTGTGAGTGGCAGACCTCCAGGTGGTCAGAAAACATGGTTTGGTGAGAAACTCAGAGGAGATGCTGCACAGACAGGTTTTCTCTCTCTAAATTGTAGACAATCAGTTTAAGAGAAATGATTAGACCTTTACTGTGATTATGATTGTGCTTACAATACATTTATAGTACAATACATTTGCTGCCAAAGATGTTCAATTTGGGGTAGTGAAACCAGCACCACACGCTCAGTGAATAGAGCAAGATAGAGTCTCAGCGTCCTCACCAGCCACATGAACTTGAGTCCAATAATTGTGTGTGAGCAAAAACCAGCATCTTGTGCGTGAGTGCTGTAGACTGAATGTGTGTGTCGCCATGAAATTTAGATGTTGAAATTCAAACCCCAAGGTGATGATATCAGGAGGTGGGGATTTGGGAAGGTGGTTAGGCTGAGGGTAGAGTCCTCATGAATGGGATTAGTGTCCTTATAAAGGGATCTCGGAGAGCTGCCTTCCCCCTTTTATCATGTGAGGACACAGCCAGAAGACGGCCATCTGCAACTCAGAAGGCGGTCCTTGCCAGAACCCGACCGTGCTGCTGGCACCTGAGCTCAGACTTCCAGCCTCCAGAACTGTGAGAATTAAATTTTTGTTATTTATAAACAACTCAGTGTATGACACTTGTTTATAGCAGCCAGAACAAACTGAGATAAAGTAACTGGGAGAGCTGCCTGAGACACGGTGCGTAAAGGCATCGGGGATTAAGCTGCAGGAAATGGTAACAATCGTGCCTGAGACGCAGCTCCCATGGAGCAGAGGAGAACTGGAAGCCACAGCCAGAGCAGGACTCTTGAGTATAAAACTGAGGATTTGGCGCTTCACCCTGATGGCAGGGTGCTGGGGAGTCATTCTTTCTCAGGAACCTGAAGGTAGATTCCCGATTCCTCTCCTTTGCCAAAGGGCCTTCATGCCGCCAGCTTCCAGGTTCAGGAAATATACCCAGATCATACTTTGTTTTCCCTTTGGGGGCCCTAAAAGACACTCAGAGCCACTTTCTTTTTTCTTTTATTTTTTTTAAATTTTAAAGGTGGTGATCACAATTGGGAAAGATCGAGTTATAAAACACTGGGCTGCATAAGATAAATGAATTTCTTCAAGGTATCTTCTTTCTGCCACCCTTACCTCCTTCATCCTCAGACATCATATGGGCCCTGCTGGTTGACAACAGTTGTTGTGGAACTAAGCTGCTCTTTCAGCCTAAGTAGATGAACATTGTCTTCCTCATCCAGCCTTATACTTCTGCTTGGCTGAGTCCCGCTGGCTGCTAACTAGATGCACACACAGCTTCAGCAGGTGTCTGCTACTTCGTGTACTCTTCCATGACCCAAAGACGGTAAAATTCCTCTCTTCTGTGCTCCTGTGGCACTCAGTGTTTCCTTTGTCCTAGCACGTTTCCCTTGCACTGGAGGAGGTACAGCATCGTGGTTAAGAGCATGGGCTCTAAAAGCACACTGGCCAGGTTTGGAAGTATTTCTACCACTTGCCACCGTGGGGACTTGGAGTCAAGTACTTAGCCTCGTAGGGCTCAGTTTCTTTATCTGTCAAAGGGTGGTGGGTATCAGATTATCTCTTGGCATTTCCTCATAGATTAATTGGATTTAATCATGTAAGACACTAAGCACATGATGGGAACTCAATTATTATTACTGTGTTTGTGTCCATATCTAGTGAATCTCTCTGGGACAGTGAAGTATTTGTCCCCAGTACAGTGCTTCACACAGAGCAGATTTCAATACATTTTTTTAAATAAATTGCCTCTACCTTCCTCTTTCCTGTGTTGGCCCAGCACTAGATTTGAACTACCACCTGGGTTTTTCGTACTACTGGATAACCTGGATCACGGTTCTCCTTAGGGTCCCACTGCTAACTGGGTTCTGCTTGGCTCCTCTTCTCCCCCAAAACTTTAATTTCTCCACAGTCCCAGATGCTTTTTCAGAACCATAAAATCAAATATGCTCTGTATTTTTTCTATAACAGAGAGTAGCCTACAAAAATAGATTTCTTCAAAAGCATATCAGATAATATGATTCCTGTAACCTCTGTGAGGTTCAAGGTTATTTTGTCTTTTCTGTTAGGCAGGGTGGTGTTGCAGGAATCTAGATGTCCGATCTACACAGTCATCTTTTTTTTTCACCTGGAACAAATTATTAGGTCAGTCACGCAAATCTCTCAACCATCATTTCTACAATCACCACCCATCCGCTTGTACCTGCTGTTTGCTGACTGGGTCATATTGCAAGGACACTTCTAGAATTTGGAAGAGTTCTTTACTGCCTCTCAGTCACTTTGGCAAGAGCTTCCCTTCTGAGTTCACGTTTGCAGTGGGCACAGTTCTTCCAGTGCTAGCCTACTTCCAGCTGACTTCTCCTTCCTGTTACCCTATGTTGCCAGGGTCCTAAACCCATGTGCAGCAATTGGACAGGACATCAAACCAGAAGTGTTTCCAAGATGGTGTTAAGGAGTCAGCAGGAACATTTTATGTATCTCTCAAGTAGACTTGTGTGGATGTGCCTGAGGAACTGTAAAGAGGCCAGAACAAATGGATACATGGATAAGTTGTCATATTCCCCTAGGAAGTTTTCATATTATTTCCCAAAACAACATATGCATCTACATGTGTTTACTCTGCTTTTGTTTTTTACTTTGTTCATGCATATATATATCTTCTCTTGTGGAAGTCAGTGCATTTTTTTCTCATATAATTGTTTAAATCATTACTTGTACTTTTCATATGTTCACTTATATGAGACTTAGAAAGTAAAACCCAACAATGCCAAATGCAGGTGTTATTTGCCAAAGAGAAACAGGAAAATGACACTCACTGCAGAGCAGCATGTGTAAGCAACATAGCAAGAAGTGTTTATCGTATAATTATGCAAAAAGTTGACTAAAACACATATGTATTTGTAAGAAAATGAAGATATTGAAAGGTTATGAGAAACAGCTAGTTGCTCAGATAGAATTATTCATGTGCAGAGAAGAAATACAATAGGCACAGAAGGTCAAATCACTGTCCAGAGAGAGCTGAAGATATGTCAGCGTGGTTTAGTCAATGAAGATAAAATTCAGTGATTCCATGCTGTAGTGAGCATCAGTAGAATAGAACGTCCACATGAGTTAAATTAGCTTTTGGCAGAAGCTAAAAATAAATTGTTTCCTACCAAGCAGGATAAGTTCTGAAGAACAGAGCATGTGCTTAAAGAGTACAATACACTCAGCTTCCTCATGTGCCATTACACACACACACACACACACACACACACACACAAACACACACACTTACACACTTATTATATAGTGACATGTACCCCAAAGTGACTCTGGATTAGATGGAAAACAGGCATGCGATGTATTTAGGACATAGTACGTGATCTCTAAATGTTAATTCTCTCCTACCACCATGCTATAATTTATCATATAAGACTGATCTGTAGTCACAATATAGCTGAACAACCCTCTCAAAATATGTTTGAGGCAGTACAGTACAGTGGAAAGAATATTTGATTCTATCACCGACTGTGACTAACTGTGTGATGTTTGACATGCTTTATAGAGTCTCTCTCACTTTTTGTTTCTTCATCTTTAAATGATGATTTAGATCCTTACTCTGCCCTGCCCTGTGGATAGCATCGAGTTAAGTGGGGCACCTTGCACAGTATCTGGAACTTAGCAGCATTTAGTAAAGAACTTAGTAGCATTTTTTTCTATTGTTATACTTATTGTTTTTACTATTTTTTTCCATCTAAACTGAAGATATTCCCTTTGACAGAACACATTCTGAATAACAAGGGCTCACTCAAGGGCTCCCTGTTTCTCCATGCCCAGGACACACCGTTAGCAGCTATCCTTTAGCAGAAACCACTCCCCAAATCCTATCACCCCCAAACCCTGATAATTTTTATTACTGACCTGAGCCATGTTAAACATGATTAAACCTTTTCTCATGATCTGCATCTACAATGGGAAATAATGTGTGCGTGTGTGTGTGGGTTTTTTTCCCTCCTTGAAGGAAAATCCAAGTGAGATGAATAATGGACATTAGACCTAACAGTGTCACTTGTCCTCACATCTGCTGGAACATTCTGGAAGCCTGCTACTTGTCCTTTGTTCCCACAGAGTGTCTTACTTTGGTAGGGGTGAGATGCACAATATCTCAAGTGTACAACACTGCCAGGCTCAGCTCCACCCATGAGAAGGCTGCCAGAAGCTACTATGGACCTAATGCCTTCACAGGCATATGTGTGCTCATCTGTGTGGTATTTTCTCAATAGAGTTCTTTAGTTAACATCTTTCTGGGTTTGTTTAATCTTTGCATTGTCTTCTATTCATAGTCAAGTACTTCTTTTTTCACACTACAATAATTAATTTTATTTGTTTAAGAGCTCATTTTCCAAGCCTGGGCTTTTATTTTGTGAGCCCAAATTTACATATTAATGAAGATAAAAGCAAACTAGATCCATGTACACGGACAAAACGTAAAAGCTCATGATTAATCACATTGTAGTTATAAAATTTCTACCAGCCTAGAATTCAGTAGTCACAGGTCTTTTAGGTCCTCTGGATGTCCCACAGGTATCTGCACTTTTCTTGAGCTGAGCAACCTCATAATCCTTCAGGTTCTGGGTGATAACACTTGTTAATCTCCAAGCATCAAGCTCACATGGAAGGCTCAGGAAGACTTCATTCTCAATGCCATATGTCCCCTTCACCATTGTTGACACTGAATGAATCCTGGATAGAATTTTCAACATGGATTCAATGAAATCAGCTACGTTTAACCCAGTTGCCCAGTTGGTGTATCCCTTCAGCTTAATGACTTCATAGGCACTTTCAGCCACCATTTAATGCCCTTCCTTCCAATTCACACCATCATTGTCCATTCCCACTTCTGGATTCAGTTCCTGGAGAGAAACACCAGCCACATTCACTCCCCTCACACAGCTACACTTGAGTCGTTTGTTGTCCCCAAATCCATCCATGGTAGCTGCTGGGATCAATGTCAAGTGTTTCAGCCATAAAACAACAAAATCTAGCAGAATCCAGATTACACCCACTTCAAATCACTTGGTGCTTTGATAATCCACTTAGTTTCCAAATAACATATGTAAAGATGTATATTGGGTTGGAAACCACAATTACGATGCAATCAGGACTGTACTTGATGACCTGAGGAATAATGAATTTGAAGACATTAGCATTTCTCTGCACCAGATAGAAACGACTCTTGCCCTCTTGCTGACGGACTTCCGCAGTTACCACCACAATCTTAGAATTGGCAGTCACAGAGTAATCTTTATCTGCCACAATTTTAGATGTCTGAAGTAATAAGCTCCCATGCTTCACATCCATCATTTCTCCTTTGAGATTATCTCCCAAAACTTTCACAACAGCAAATTCATCAGCCAGAGACTCCCCCAGAATGCTGATAGCATACGCCACGCCAATTTGTCCAACACCCACTACAGTGATCTTACTGTTTGGGACCATTGCCTCCCCTTCTGCAACTGCTGCAATGAGTTTTTCCTTAAGAGTTGCTATTGTGCACAGGAGAGAGAGGGCTCTGAAGAGCACTGTAAAACAGTCCTGAGACGGAGCCAATGTCTACCCATAGTCAAGCATTTTTTCCTCTTCACCAAATTCAAATGATAATGACCTGCTATGATGCATTCGCTTTATAAAGTATGTTCACATCTATGAGCACATTCGATATTCGTAGTAGCTTTATGAGGGTAAAAATTATTTTCCCCTTTCATGGAAGGAAAGAACGAAAGCTCTTCAAGGTTCAATAGCTATTAGCTATTATGCATTTAGGCTAGATCTTAAACTTAGGTATTGCCCACATCCAGGTCTGTTTATTCTAAAATACATAGTTTTCAAAATCTCCATTTTTCTATTTACCATTATTTTTATTATTTGAGGGAATTTGGTCATTTTAATTTTTTTTCCCCTCCAGAGCAGAAATATTGTTTCTGGTTTATATATTTAATACCTGAACTCATATTATGTGTAACTAAGGGCTTCATTCACTCATTGATCCAATTAGTCATTAATTCTCTTACTAAATATTTATTAAGTACATATAGAGGGCTGCGTAAAGTTAGTCACAAAAGGCCTTAACAATCCCTGAGTAAGCAACATTAAGAAGTGACTGTAGGAACTAGGGCAAAATATAACATACCAGTTGGCAATTGCTTTCGATTGAATGTCTCCCCCAAACTCACTGAAGTTTGGCCCCCATTTTAACAGTGCTAAGAGGATGGGAAATCCAATTATGGTATGTGAAAGGTGGGGGCTTTAGGAGGTGATTAGATTGTGAGGACTGTGCCCTCATGAATGCATTGATCCATTTATGGAGTAATGGATGTGGTTCTGATGGTGTTAGAAGGAGGGCAAATGAGAAAGTTAGGTTTCTCTTGCTCATCCCATTCTCACCATGTGACATCCTGGTCTCCATGGGACCTTGTAGAGAGTTCCCACCCAGCAGAAGGCCCTTACCAGCATCCCCTGGACTGTCGGCTTCAGAGCCTGCAAAACTGTAAGAACTAAATGTAATATTTTTGTGAATTACCCAGTTTCAGGTATTCTGTTACAAGCAACAGAAAACAGACTAATACAGCAATCTAACTAAAGTTCCAAATATTGGTATGCACCGTGAGAATTGTTAAATTTGTAATTCATCTGCATGAAAGATTTGTCTCTTTTCTTCATTAATTTTATACATTTATTTATTTGCTGGTTTATTTATTTCAGTATGGATTCATGGATATTTATTTTATACTTTGGATTATAATTCAAAACTAGTTCATTTATTTTGTTGTTCCAATTCCTCTACTGTGTCCTCTGGAACAAAGGGCACCTGTGGCCCTTTGATATATCAATATCATTTTTTTTTTTTAGCACTTTCTTACTTTCTGACAATACAAAATGCTCCAGGCTCATCTTATATATTTCTTGCCAAGTCATAGAATCAGTGATTTCTGCAAAGATCCCAATTCCTTTTATGGAAAAAATATTATTACAAACCAGGATCTGGATTGTTGTTGCTTGTAGACTCTCTCCACTGACAGAGCTAAGAAATATATATGTATACGCTAACCTGTGTATATTCACATGTATCTAGAAATACTTGTATTTCTTTCTGCAACCATCTGTATCTCTACGAAGCTAAACATGTTTGACCAGAGTTATGCCTTTTCCAGTATGTCATATACTTGGAAATAGATAGTAGGTAGCTTCTAATATAGCAACTGACTTTTTTCACTTAGCAATATGCATTTAAAATTTATCTGTGTCCTTTTTGTGGCATGACAGCTCATTTCTTTTTATTGTGTGCAGGTTTTTTGTGAACACATTTTTCAAATCAGTTGGTTAGTTGTACTACTTTCCTAGTGCAGCTGTAACAAAGCAGTAAACAAACTGAGTGGCTTAAAAAAACAAAAATTTATTATCTCACAGTTCTGGAAGTTAGAGTATAAAATTAGGGTGTTAGCAGGTTTGGTTTCTGCTGGAGGGTCTGGGGGAGAATATGATTTATGCTTTTCTCCTAGCTGCTGGTGGTTGCGTGGTGACCATCGACCCTTGGCATCCCTTAGACTGTAGACACATCTCTCCTGTCTCCACCTCTGTCTTGATGTGATGTTTTCTCTTTGTGTTATTCTCTGTGTCTCTTTTTTTCTCTTCATTTATAGACATGAGTCATGCTGGATTAAGGGCCCATCCAACTGCAGTATGACGTCATCTTAAATAGTTACATCTGCAACTACCTTATTTCTGAATCAAGTCATATTCTGAGGTTCTGGAAAGGACAAGAATTTAGGGGAGACACTTTTCAACTCAGTATAGTGGTTATGCTGTGTTTTGTTTGTTTGTTTGTTTTATCATAATAAAAATATAGTTAACGTGCTTCTACACCAACCAGTACAGATTTGGTAAGACTCCAACAGTCACACGCAATTCTTTCTCAAGGAGGAAATACTCAAAAATGTGGTCAGATTTCCTTAGAATACCAGCTCCACTCTGATGGGACAAAATTACATTACTCTTTAGTCTCTTCAGAAAATCCATGGTCATTGATGTTCCATATCCCGGCTCCACCACTTATTATTTATGTGACCTTAAACTCCCCTAGAATTTCTATTTTCTCATCTATAAAATGGGATTAGTAACAATAGTTTCTACCTGTAGAAGAAACCAAGATATATGGGTTAGAAAAAATAAAATAAATGGAAAGTGAAACAAAGAAAAACTAAATATTTCCCACCTGATAAAAATCAGTTATGTTCACCTGATCATACATATAAGAAGAGAATGTGACCCGTCTATCCCACAGAGACTTAACTCATTTGTTGGCTCCTTCATATAGTAGACTTTGATGGGTCTGGAGAACTGGCTGTAGGTAGCTCCTGGTCTTCATCGCTTCAGGCTGCTGTTACAAAGCACCATAGACTGGTTGGCTTACAGACAACGGAGACTCAATTCCCACAGTTCTAGAGGCTGTGAGTCTAATGGCAGAGTGTCAGCATGCTTGGGTTCTGGTGATATATAAGTCCATTTGTGTTGCTTATAACAGAATATCTGTTATACACACACACACACACACACACACACACACATAAATCTGAAACTGGGTAATTTATAAGGAAATGGAATTTATTCCTTCTAGTTTTAGAGGCTGGGATGTGCAAAGTCCAGGGGACACATATGCTGAGGGCCTTCTACAGCCATGCAGGGTGTCACATGGTTCGAATGGGCTGAGCAAGAGACAGAGCTAACCTGCTCACTTGCTCTCCTTATGTAGCCATCAGAACCACACCCATTACTCCATGAATGGATCAATCCATTCATGAAGGCACAGTCCTCACAATCTAATCACCTCTTAAAGGCTTTGCATTTCAAATGCCATAATTTGATTTCTTCCTCTCTCAGCACTGTTACAATGGGTGTCACGTTTCCAATACATGAACTTTTGGGGGCACATTAAACCTATAGCTGGTGGGGACTCCTTGGGCTGCAGATGGTCAACTATGAATTGTATTCTCGGATGGGGGAAAGAGAGTGAACTGGCTCTCAAGACTGTATTTATAAAGGCATTAATCACATTCATGAAGGCTCTGTCTCATGACCTGATTACTCCCATAGGTCTCACCTACAAATACCATCACGTGGGTGGGGGCGAGATTTCAGATGCAAACATTCAGTTCATAACAGCTCGCCTATCTTGTGTTGTCAGCTCCTACCTGATATTGTCAGGAAAAGAACAGTAGCTCACGTTCAGGTATATAACATTCATTCAGGACACGATTGTGGTAAATAAATAAATAAACAATAAATAAAAATAAACATTTGGTTTAGAGATAAAATTCATAGAAAGTTCATCCTTCAGACATTCTATTGGAAAAAGCCACCTATAAATCACCTGCATGAGAAGGTTGTTTTGAAGGTTAAAGAAAATAATACATATAAAGCATTGAGATCTCTTTTTGACTCAGTAAAGAGCATGAGATAGAATTTATATTTCTTAACTTAGGTCTTTGTAACTATATGTAGAATTAAATTAGTCTTTGTTTATGTTGATACTCATTGTTCCTCTTAGGTTAAAAAAAAATCATTATTAAAACTATTATTTTCTCTTGGAGTTGATAAATGATTTTAGCACAGTAGCAGGATACAAAATCAACACACAAAAATCAGTAGCATTTCTATTCTCCAATAGTGAACATACAGAAAGGGAAATTTAAAAAGCTTGCCCATTTACAATAGCCACCAAAAAAATAAAATACTTAGGAATTGAGTTAACCATGGAGGTGAAAAATCTCTATAATGAGAACTACAAACCACTGCTGTGAGAAATTAGAGAGGATACAAGAAGATGGAAAGATATCTCATGCTCTTGGATTGGAAGAATCAACATAGTGAAAATGTCCATACTACCCAAAGTGATATACAAATTCAATGCAATCCCAATCAAAATTCCAATGTCATTTTTCTCAGAAATGTAAAGAACTATCCAGACATTTATATGGAATAACAAAAGACCATGCATAGCCAAAGCAACATTGAGCAAAAATAATAAAGTTGGAGGCATAACACTACCTGACTTTAAACTATACTACAAAGCTATAATAAACAAAACAGTATGGTACTGGCATAAAAATAGACACACTGATCAAGGGAACAGAATAGAAAATCCAGAAATCAACCCACACACCTACAGCCATCTGATATTTGACAAAGGCACCAAGCCTATACACTGGGGAAGAGACTGCCTCTTTAGCAAATGGTGCTGGGAGAACTGGATATCCATATGCAGGAGAATGAAACTAGACCCATACCTTTCACCATACACTAAAGTCAACTCAAAATGGATTAAAGAATTAAATATACACCCTGACACAATAAATCTTCTTAAGGAAAACATAGGAGAAACACTTCAGGAAGTAGGACTGGGCTCAGACTTCATGAATATGACCCCAAAAGCATGGGCAACCAAAGGAAATATAAACAAATGGTTTTATATGAAACTAACGAGCTTCTGCAGAGCAAAAGAAACAATTAACAGAGTTAAAAGACAACCAACAGAGTGGGAGAAAATATTTGCAAAATATACATCTGACAAAGGATTAATATCCAGAATATACAAGGAACTCAAACAACTTTACAAGAAAAATCAAGCAACCCAATTAAAAAATGGGCAAAAGAGCTAAGTAGGCATTTCTCTAAGGAAGATATACAAATGGCCAACAGACATATGAAAAAATGCTCAACATCACTCAGCATCTGGGAAATTCAAATCAAAACTACACTGAGATACCATCTCACCCCAGTGAGGATAGCTAAAATCCAAAAGACTCTGAACGATAAATGCTGGTGAGGTTGCGGAGAAAAAGGAGCTCTCATACATTGTTGGTGGGACTGCAAAATGGTGCAGCCTCTATTGAAAATGGTATGGAGGTTCCTCAAAAAATTGCAGATGGATCTACCATACGACCCAACTATCCTACTGTTGGGAATATACCCAGAGGAATGGAAATCATCAAGTCGAAGGTATACCTGTTCCCCAATGTTCATCGCAGCACTCTTTACAATAGCCAAGAGTTGGAACCAGCCCAAACGTCCATCATCAGATGAGTGGATACGGAAAATGTGGTATATCTACACAATGGAATACTACTCAGCTATAAAAACGAATGAAATACTGCCATTTGCAACAACATGGATGGACCTTGAGAGAGTTATATTAAGTGAAATGAGTCAAGCACAGAACGAAAAATAACACATGTTCTCACTTATTGGTGGGAGCTAAAAATAAATAAATAAATTCACACACACACAGACATACAAAAACCGGGCGGGGGAAGACACAACAATTACAATTCCTTGAAGTTGACATGACAAGCATACAGAAAGGACATTGTTGGGTGGAAGGGGGGAGAGGGAGGAGGGAGGGAGGTTTCGGTAATGGGCTACAATAATCAACCACATTGTATATCGACAAAATAAAATTAAAAAGAGTGAAAAAATAAAATAAAATAAAATAATGAAAAAAAATTCACTATTATTTTCTGCTGTATGTGCTGCAGAATACCTGCATTCTATGATTCACAGTTGTGGGAATTATGTCATGCTGAATTTGCCCTTTTGAGGAAAAAAGAAACTTCCTGATTGTGCTGAGATTAAAACATATTTATTTCTCTCTCCTCCTCCCAGCACTTCTGGAAAAGAGTGTGGTCGTCATGGTACTTTTATGCATTCCTCCTGTGGAAAGCACATTTAGCTTGCTTTTCATTTAGCACTTGTCCCTGCCTTACACACATGTACCACACCAGGAACAAGAAGATGGGGGCAAGGTTAGAGGAAGAGACATACAGACATGAATGAGATAAGGACACCACTCTTGAGCTGGGTGTTCATTTATTCATTCATTCAACATGCGTTTATTGTACTTTATGATGTGCCTGAAACACTAATAGTCCTTGCCTATGCAATGCTTACGTTCTAGAAGAAAAACTTATAGACATAAACCACACAAGCTAAGGTCTCTTACAGATCTAAGTGGAATGCAATTTTGATTCTGGAATATGAAGTTGCATGTGAATAAACAAGACAATTTCTCTAGTGGAGCCATTGGAATTGCCTTCAGGACTGTCTCATTGATTATAATCTATTCTTTGGAGTTTATTCAGAGAGCCACAATGGGAATTGTGGAAGGAGCATTTTCAGCTTTTCTATGTTGGCCCAGCAAATGGAAAGCTCATTAGGTGTTGATACAGAGTAATGTGTAACACTGGGCTCCTGTGCTGTGCTACGGGAAGTGACCCAATTACATTCCATAGCAAAACTAGATGTCTCTCGGCCGCATTGCTCTAAAACAGGAGTCTCCTGGCTTCAGTTGGGAATTTCTTTTTTTCTATGCAAAATGAGAGCTTCGTATTCTGATGATGATGCCATTAGGCAATTTTCTGGATATTTGACCAGAATTTATCAGTTGGATATTTAGAAAACTTTTCATCCTTTTCTGCTAACACAATGGATATAATTCCATTTGAGGAACAATTAGAACAAACATAAAATTTATTAGGTATGTAAACGTAATAAATAACCATTACTCGTCCTCATTCTCAACAATCCCTTAATTCTGAGTCAGGAGGCTTAAATTTTACACACACTTCACATTGCCTCTATGACTTAGGGAAATCAATCAGGGACAATAATTCTAAATGACCGTCAACGTGTGCACAATGCTTCAGAATTCTAAAGCATATCCTGACTCCTGTACCATTTTATTTAATTCTGTCTCATTGAAGTAACCTGTAAGTGCAGCTATTTCTGTCCATTTTACATTAAGCAAATTTAGCTCAGAGTGGCAGTAGAAATGTGTTTGGGGAAAGAAAGGAATAAATGCTTATATTTATTAAACACTAATTATTTGTTTATCCCACCACATTCTTTTTATCATTTTATTTTTCACAAAGCCTTATGCTTTCTGCCTTTTATCTTCCACCACAATTGTTGATGATATTGAACCTGAGTTCCTAAAATGAAACTGCTCCCTTCTTATCCTTGCATACATCTGCATTTTTGGGCAAGCTGAATCTTCTGCCTAGAATAAAGTTTCTGCACTTTCTGTCTGATCAATTACTTTTAATACTCAAATGTAATATCCAAATACATTTTCTTCAAGTATCTCACAATATATTGGACAAGAAAGAAATCAGTTAATATTTACAATAGGGTGCAATGAGTGTGTAAGGGTCTATGTATGGGGTTAGACTGGTAGGAATAAAAGAGTGATTGAATCTGCCACATGAGGATATCTCATTTATCTTTCTATCCTTCATTCCAAGCATAGAAAAAAAAATAGCAGGTCTTCAATATTATTGTTTTAATTCATATTTCTTATACACAAAACATGCTGCAAATATATCCAAACCACGGGTCATAGGGAAAGGATAGAATAATTGAAGAAAGGTTTGTATGTGGACATTATACAGAACAATCAGGGCATCGTTTAACTTCTGGGAAGAGCACAAGAGCCGTATTAAAAAAGAAGTCTGCAAGACATTAGTGGGGAGGCAACAAAGAGTGTTATCCAAGCCATAAGTCTTGGGATCCAGTGACAGATCGATCATCTGCAGGGTGCTTGAAGACAACAAAAACAGCAGGAAGGTTATATTTATGTTTTACAAGTGGTCAGGGGTTCCTGAAATCTTCCATTATCAAACACAATGTGGGTTTGGCTCAGGAGCAAGTTGTATTGGATGAAGTCCAGCATCAAACAACAAAAAATGCCAAAATAATGGTAGCATACACATATAAATGTCCTTTTATTTATTTATTTATTTGTTTGTTTGTTTGTTTATTTATTTATTTAATCTTGTATATAAGTTTTTTGAAGGTGGAAGCCTAGGAATAGCATAGCAGCAACACAGTATTAGAGGCCAAGGCTCTTTGCATCTTGCTCATTCTTGTTTGTTAGAACTAGAATTCCATTTTTCAAGGTCTGAGAGTCTGCTGGCACTCCAACCGTCATGCCCATTTTTCGAGCAACAGAAAGGAGAAGGTAGAAAAAGACAAGAAAAGAAAATACAGTGCAGCAGTCTGCCCCATTTTTAAGAAGATTTTCTGGAATCCAGGCTCCTACTTACATTTTATTGGTCATAACTTATTCAAATGTCTACTTCTAGCTGCAAAGAAGGCACAGTGCTGACTTGAATTATATCAGAGCACATCACAATGGACACAAAACAGAAAAGAGTAGATGGTGTGTGGGCCACTAGCAGTCTCTGAGCAGACACTCACAGGCTATTTCATCTCAAGGTGTTAGAGAGGTGAGGTGGCATTCTTGGGAGGCAGCAGCTATGATGCTGGAACCAGGTAGGGTGAGAGGGTTTGGCATGGGGCCTCCCAAAATGCCTGCTTCAATGTGGATCAAGAAGAAAAACTCCTCATTTAAGTTACTTTACTTAGAACCATTGGAAAATTGGCATAATATACTGTGATTTTGTGAGAATGAGGCACTTTCCTGCTGTCTTCCAGAAATCTATGGTGATAAATATACAAATTAATGATTTCTGTGCTGTGAATGACACTCTGTTTGGGTAGTGAGCTATTAGTGCACTGCCTAATCCTCTCAAGCACACATGGAGGCCCTGAAAACAGTATTATCAAATTTGATAGAATCTACTTTGGAGTTCTAAGCAGTGCTGACAAGGACCAGAGTGTGTTTACAGCTAATCTACAGGAGGTGGCAAAAGCCTTAATTATAGTTGCATCTTCTGAGGACCAGTGCAAGGAGCCAGTGTATCCAACATTTGGAAGATCTCCCCTTGAAAATGTGTTCTCTCTGCCATTCCTGGATTATATGCATAAACCAGAAGAAAGCAGTATTTCACAAACATCACATATATAATGAAGCTTTTCATAAATCTAATCACTGAGACTTCAACTTGACATTCTAGAGGTCTCTGAAGTATTAAATTACTATGTAGCATATTAGAATGTGTGCTAAAACATTTTTTAAAATGTTCACATTAAAGAATAAAATTCAACTCGAAGATTTGCAGAAATGCCAACATATACTGTGGTCGTAGAGTCCTACAAAACGCAGTTTGAAATTGGATGTTAAATCATGCTCTACATCACCAAGGGTTTTGCCTGGAGTTCATGGAAGTACAACTTGGGAGACAAGGTTGGAAGTGGAGGAAGTCTCAGTACCCTGGATTCAGTGACACTTTGGTGTCAGGGAGTCCCTAGCTACTCCTCTATGCACGTCTCACTAACTGTGCCATGCTTTCTCCATGCATAGCCTGGGAAAGGAGTATCATGAGTTGTGCTGCAGGGCTATGGGTTTTCTCATGACTGCTTAAAGTTTATATTCAGCCAATCAAGCACAATTTCAGCCCCAAACAAACAATAGCTTCATCTTGGACTTTTTTAGAAACAGAGAATGTCTGGCCCCACTCTAAGTCTCCTGAATCAGAATCTGCATTATACAAGATCCCCAGGTGATTAGTATGCACATTAAAGTTTAGAAGAGCAGCTTCAAAAGATTAGAAGCAAAGCTACTTGGGTTAACATGTCCATACTCTAAATATGTGTGTGTGTGTGTGTGTGCGTGTGTGTGTGTGTGTGTGCGCGCATGTGTGTGTGTGCGTGCGTGTGTGTGTGTGTGCGTGCGTGTGTGTATGTGTGTGTGTGCGCATGTGTGTGTGTGCGTGCGTGTGTGTGCATGTGTGTATGTGTGTGTGCGCGTGTGTGTGTGTGCGTGCGTGAGTGCGTGTGTGCATGTGTGTATGTGTGTGCGTGCGTGTGTGTGTGTGTGCGTGCGTGAGTGCGTGTGTGCATGTGTGTATGTGTGTGTGTGCGTGCGCGTGTGTGTGTGCGTGCGTGAGTGCGTCTGTGTATTTTAAAACCCTAGATTGTAGAAGGAAACTTCTCAATTGTAGTCTACATTTGGAAACATGCAAAAGGGATAGACCCTTTGACAGAAAAAAGAGACTGCAATAACTCTTAGAAAAGGAACATTTAAGACTTTTATTCTCTGAGACTGACTCTACAGAAACCACATGACATCTGGCCTAGGAAAAATAAATAGGCAAATTAAAAGCCCTGTTTTTATTTTATTTTTTACAGGACTTTTCATCATTTTATACAGATATCCCGGAGCCTAACTTGGACACTGGGTAAATGGTAAATCAAGGTATTGCATAAAGGGGTTGGGTTGAGTTTGGGGGATTTTTGTACATTAGGAAGAATACATTTGTGGAATGAAACATACATATTTCTGTATCTTGTACCCAGCTCTCTAAGATGCAACTTTCCTCTCATCAACTGTTGCAGGACAGACAATATGCCAAGAAATCTTTAACACTGGATTCCCTTGGACGAGATGAGCCTCGTTAGTAGCAGATGCAGTGCTCCAGGAGCCCTGTACAGATAACTGCACCTACAGTCTTAGGGTTGTTGTAAAGCCTAATTCCCATTAGTTTACATAAAAATGGTACAGTGCTCTTTGAATATATCCTATCATATTCATGGTCACATGCTAAGTGACTCCTTTCCAATCCTATATTTTGGTGACCATTTGGTGAGTTCCTGAAATTCAGTCCAGATGCTAATATGTTTACAGTCACTGTGTATAAAATCCATAATTTCTAAACATATTTATAAAGAACTTTAATAATTCTACACATATCTAAGATATCATTAACACACTTTTAGATAGAAAAGACCAGAAGCACACCAAACCAACAGAACCTTTGTTAGTCTTCATGTTGGATTGTGTCTGCTCACAGGTTTGGTCACAGGGCTGACACCCAGGACCCACTGTTGAGTCCTGTGCACAGTGGAAATGTTAACTAGGGTTCTGTCAGCCAAAAAAACAATGCTCCCAATCAGAATTAAAATTGACACTGAAATTTTTTAAACCCAATATGCATATTACTTATTTTTTAATACACTCAACATGTATTTACACAGTGCCTTCTATAGGTAAAATATTGCTTTACAAGCGCTGAAGTACAGAGAATCAAAGGGTCCATATTATCAAGAGCTCACAGTCTAGTTGGAGAAACAATCATGGAGGAAAAACATTAATTATAGTGTAATAAGTGTTATACTAGCTATACTAACAGGGACTTATGGGAATAGGAACTAATAACTTAGAGAAGTCAGAGAATTTACAGAGAACCCTGTGAAGCTTTTTTACTATGCACTTGTCTGAGTCTGGTGAGACAGGAAACCCCTACACACGAGAAGTTACGTGAAGCACATTTATTCTTTACAGACAGGCAGTAAGAGCAACAGAAGCCCAGGAGTCATTGCGAGCTGGTCCCCCAAGGCTCGGGAAAGCTGCCCAGGGAAGGTGGAGTCTCCCAGGCATGTACCCCACATGTGCTGCAGCCGAGTGACCCCAGAAAGTGGGGATAATGTAAGAAAAGTGTTTTCAGTGTCATAAAATACAATTGATGTAAAAGCTGAAATTTGCCTCAGCTCTGTCCCAGCTTGAAAAGTCAAATATTGATTCTATGAAAGGGTTTGGTGGAAAGCAAGTCCTGTTTCACACCCACTGCTGATTTGGCATTGCATTGGAGGGAAGGTTTGCCAACAGCAAAATCTGCTATCACAGCTGGCACTCCCTTCTTCCCTCCACGCCTCCCTAACCCTGCTTGCCCTGTTCTTCCCAATCCCACCCCTCCTGACCCCAACAACCAAACTGCTTTCAGGTACAGGGGAAATCTCAACACTGGGATTTTAATCCAGGCTGCTCCACATGCTCCAGTGTGACTGAAAGCAAAGCGCTCTCCTTGTATCTCTAATCATTTGTAAAATTGGCCAGTTAATATGCACAGGGTAGCATCACTATGCGGTGTAACAATGAAAGTGACATAACATTAAGACATTCAATAGTATTGCTGCTCTGTGGTAAGAGCTCAGTAAATGATAGCTAACACTATTTTCTGTAGGGAAGAAAAGTCAATTGATTCATGCCACTTTTGCAAAAAATAGACAGTGAGAGTGAATGTCACAGTTTATATAAATATTTCCTCTCTTTTATTGTGGAAATAGATTCCAGAAATGTTCTTTTCCTCTTTGTCTCTTTTGATGATATTCTAAAACGTCCTGTTTTGTTTCTGGCATAAATGTGTCTTCTCTCTTGTCCTCAAGGGTGAAAAAGCAATGAACATAAAAGAGTAATTTGTCAGCAAGTCCTTGGGAGAGGATTTCTCATTGTGGAGCTACCACAACTCTGTTGTGTCACCTGATTGATATGGGGTGCGCAGGTGCAGCAAGGGTGCAGCCTTCATCACCAAGCTGCCCTGAGCAGTGACATTGGACAGTGGTCGGCCCTGCCCCAATGCTCATCGTTTCTGTGGGTTCTGGGATGGTTTGTGTTTTTTCCGCAATTTTCTCGATATCTGAAAGACAAGTACAAAGGTGTTTCTCTAAGACACCAACTCAAACATATTGGTGATAACAACAGACTCAAAAAGTTTTCTGGTTCTCTTTAGAACTGAAATATTAGTGCTATGCAAGAAAGTATGCTTAAATACTCTGAAGCTCATAAAATCGTGCTTGTTTCTTGTTTTTCAAAGTAAGATCATATTATGTAAATTTTCCTGCATCTTGCTTTAATGACTGCATGGTATTCAATATTTCTGTTATAATTCTAGCATAATTTATTTTGACAATCTCCAGCTGACAGATGTGCACTATGTTTCTAAATTTTCCCTACACGAAAACAATGTTTTAATAACAATTCCATTAGGTATACTCTGGCCTATTTGTGTTTTCATTTTGTGAAATTGATTCCAAGGAGCTGTATTACAGGGTTAAAGGAAATATTTACTATTTTATGTTCATGAATATTGCGAGACTGTTTTAAATTTCTGTCACAATGTGGGGGGAGGGGAGTGCGGTTTTGCTGCAGTCCTGACAATACCATGTATTGCAGAACTTTAACATTTTTACCAATCTTTTAAATGTAAATAGACATGTTATTGTTAATTTGATTTACATTTCCTTGGATACCAGTGACTTTGATCACTTTCTCATATGTATATTGGCCATCTGGATATGCTCTCTTATTTTTGGCTTCTTTATACCTATTGCCCATTTTTTTCCATTTCGTTATCTGTATTCTTTTGCAAATTTGTAAAAGATCTTTGTACATTATTTTTATAAGTCTTCGATGATGCATTTTTATAAAATCCATTGTCTTCTATTGACTCAATTTTTAACCATAGTGACAGTTGCTATTAAAAGTTCTATAAATTTTTATAAAGCACATATATCTACGTTTTTCTTTTAAATCTTCTGAGTTCTTGTTTTGATTTTAAAAATTATTTTTCAATTCTAGATGATATTTGTAGTCACCTACGATATTTACAGGATATTTAAACTTTTACTTTAATTTATGGGATTTATTTTTGCATGGTAATAGAATAAGATCCAAAGTTGTTTTTACAGAGATTGGGAGCAAGTTGTTTTTACCATTATCTTTTCCACTCTGAATAAGAATACTGCCTTTGTTATATTAAATTCTCAAAAACACTGTGCTTTAATTTTGATTCTCTATTTTCTTTGATTCATTTATCTTAGACAAATAATACGTTGATTTGATCTCAGTATTTTTACAAAGTATTTTATTTCTAGCTAAAGCAAGTTCTCCCTTTTTAATAGTCTTTTTCAATATTTTTTTGTCTATGTTGAGGCAGTTATTTTTTTCATATAAAAAATCAGATTATTATTTCAATGCCAAGACACTATGTTGAGGTACTAATTAGAACCGAATCAAATTTATATATTAATCTCATTAAAATTGACATTTCATTTAGTTTAGTCTTGGTATGAAAATCATGAAATGTCTTTTCTTTTGATCAGAGCTTGTTGTATATTCATATATATATATATATATATATATTTTTTTTTTTTTTTTTTTTATGTAGTGCTTCATTTGGGACTGTATACCTTAAAAATTATTTCTAACTAGCATATAATTTTGGTTGCTAGGGAATGAAGTATTTTTCCTAACTCTCTTTTTAAGTGTTTGGCTAGAAAGTAGACAAGCTATTGGTTTTTAATATTTTAAATTTTATAGCAGAAAAATCTGGATTTTCCAGGTACACATCATATCATAGGGAAAAAGAGTGAGTTTCCAATGTTTATACCAGTTATATTATTTTTCTATCTTATTGCATATTCTAGAATGTAATAGGCACACTTTAAATAAAAATAGTGAACAGTAGACATCTAGTTCCTGCCTTTAAATTAAAAGGTTTTAGTGTTTTACCTTTTAGAATAATAACTAATGATATTTTCTATTAGTCTTTGATATACTTAAATTTCTCCTCTGTTGTTACAATTATACGATCTTTAATTTACTGATGGATTATTTGAATAAACTCTACTTGGTTATAATGCACTGCTCCGCTGACAATGTACTTCTTTTTAATAATGATTTATTCTTTATTTAAAATTATTTCTTCTATCTTCACAAAAAGACTATTCTGTTTTTTTATTAAATAAATATCTTTATCAGCTTATTGTACTAAAGATGACTTGTCTTCATAAAAGTTATTGGGGATCTTTAAATCTTTTTCTATGTCCTGGAATTAGTTAAATAACAGTTTATTTATATGTTCTGTTGAAGCTAAATAAAATTCTGGTAATAATTGCAATGGACAAGATTTTCTAATACTTTGTAACAGCGAATCTTTATATTTCTACCTATTTGGGGTCAATTTTTTATTGCTAATATATTTAGATTATTTGCTAGGAAATTATGGATGTCGTGTAGGTTTTAACATTCTTTGACAGCATATTCTTTTCAATATTTACATTTATTCTACTACTGTTATTCTACTCTATTCTACTGCATATTCTATTACAGATTTTAACATTATTAATTCCTGTGGTAGGTGATATTTATGATGGCCAAATGATCCCCACCTCTTAGCATTTGGTCTCTTTTGTGCCCTCTCCCACTGAGTATGAGATAAGCCTGTGACTTGCTTTGAACACACAGAATACAGCAAAGGTGATGGATGAGATTAGGTTACAAAATGAGTCTTATGTTCTCACTGGCTTGCTCTGAGGGAAGCTAACTGCCATGTTGTGAGCTACCCTATAGAGAGGTGCTCTTGGCAAAAGGCTAAGAGAAGATTCCTGCTAAGTGCCTGTGAGAAATAGAGGCCCTCAGTTCAGCAACCTGAGAAGGACCAGATGTTGTAAACAGCTATGTGAATGAACTTGGAAGTGGGTCCTTCCCTCCTTCAGATGAGACTGCCACCC
Source organism: Cynocephalus volans (assembly GCF_027409185.1). Taxonomy (NCBI): domain Eukaryota; kingdom Metazoa; phylum Chordata; class Mammalia; order Dermoptera; family Cynocephalidae; genus Cynocephalus; species Cynocephalus volans. The sequence goes on along the minus strand of NC_084473.1, from coordinate 89,223,435 downwards.
AGACAGCAGCATGATTGTAACCTCACCAGAGACCTTGAGTCAGAGGCACTCAGCTAAGGCCAAAAGTCCTGACCTTCAGACACTGGCAAAAATTAATGCTTGAGAGGTATTTAAGAATACAGAACTAATTCAAATTCCTTTTCCTAAGTTACTTTGGTTTCTTTTGTTGTTTGTTTCTACCTTCTTTTCAAAACTTATAATTTGATTTTATCATATATATTAGGTAAATATGAATTTAGATGGGTTAAACAAACAAAAAATATTTCTTCCATGTGAAAGAAAGACAGAACTATGCAGGCTGAGTTGGTTGGTGAGTTCATTAAATTATGGATCCTGGCAACATTGAGCTTGCTCTTTTAGATGTGGGCATCTTCTCTTCTTTTAGTGCAAAAGTTGTTCTACCATGCAAAAAGGTAGGAAGAGGACCAAGGAAAGTAGCTCCTGCCTTAAAGATATCAGTAAGATGTTTTATTGTGTTATACTGGCTGGATATTTTGCCACTTATCAGGAAGGCAGGGATGGGTTTGGTATTTCAGCTGAGCCACCATGTGTCCAATAAAAAGTAAGGGGTTATTACCATATGGTCAAAAAACTACGGCCCGTTGGCCAAATCTGGCCCATTGCCTGCTGTTATAAATAAAATATTATTGGAACACAGCCACACCTAGTCATTTATTTATTTTGTTTTCTATGGTTTCTTTCACATTATAGTAACATAAATGAATAATGTGACAGAGACCATAGGGCCTGTAAGCCTAGGAAATTTATTAGCAGGCCCGTTGCAGAAAAGGTTTGACAGCCTCTGCTAAAAGGAGGACAGAATAGACGTGGAAAGATACTTACAAAGCCAGTGCAATGGAATCACAGCAGCAGTGGGAACAGCCTATAATTTTGTCTTTGAGATGATCAAAGTTTCAGGCAGGCAAACTGGATGACAGAAGTTGGTTAATTACACCAGTTAATTATTGCTACAGTCATACTGCGTAAGCATGCAGACACAGAATCTTTGTGATATACAATGATAAGCATTTGTTTAGCTCACGAGATTGCGAGTTGGGTGGGGTTCAGATGACCGAGGCCAGGCTCAGCCGGGCTTTCCTGTTGGTCCCAGCTGGGCCCACTCATGAGTCTGCAGCGAGCTGGGGTCTGATAATCTAGACTTGGCTTGGCTGATGCTGGTGCTGCTTCCTGTCTGGTCATATCCTTTCTGATAACCACGGGCTACGCTGAGGATATCCTTCTCATGGTGATGACAAGGCAACACAGAACAAGCAGAAACATAAAATCTTCCGGAGGCCTAAGCTTAAAGTTGGTACAATGTCCTTTTATTTTTATTCCATTGGCCAAACAAGTCAAATGGACAAACTCAAGGTCAAGAGGCAGAGAAGTACACCCCACACAATGTGAAGGAGTGTTGCTAAGTATTGTAGCACAGGGAGTGGAAGCAACAGGGTGTAGAATCGAATCGAAAACACACTGTCTGACATCAGCTTTGTCTGGTTGAGGGACTCTATCCTACACGTGGTCTGAAGAGGTGGGAAGTGTCTGTTGGGAGAGTATCTTGCCTGCCCCCAAGGAACTAATGCAAAGGTGCCCATGACAGAGCAGGGACAGAAATATTTCTAAGGAACCGGAGTTATGTCCAATGAAAAGTTAGCCTGTGAACTTCCACAGAGAGTGCGTGATGGCTGGTCACTGTTAGGCAAGAGAACACCACAGACAGTACCAAATAAGTACAATTATTATCTCTATGCTTCTCTCTATACCTCGCCCTGCCCCCAAAGTGGAAGATGCATAAAGATTGAAGGAGATATAAATAAAAAATAAATAGGAAAGGAACAGCTGCTCTCTCTCCACCTCAGATTCCTTAATTTTGAGCTAGACCTGAGATTGAAATCTGGAATTTTACTGAATTCAGCGTGTTTTAATTTCCAAAATGAGACGTGTTCTTATAACTGAAAAGTCACTGGAAACCTATGGGATAGGTCTAATATACAATCAATAGGTAGAGAAGGGAGAATCTATAGGGCACGTCTCAAGATAGCAGTTGGAGAAAAAAAAATAACCTTTAAAAAATTTGTGGTGTGCAGTAGCTTTTTAGTATGATATAATTCCATTTGTTTATTTTTTTCTTTTGTTGACTGTGCTTTTGGGGTCTTACTCATAAAGTCTTTGCCCAGTCCTATATCCTTTTTTTAAAAAAATTTTTTTTTATCAAACTTTAATTTGCTTACAGTTTATCCTGCCCCACCAGCCAGCCAAGCAAGTCATTTGTATGATAATTACTAAAAATGCACAATTTTATACACAAGGAATTTTATACTTTTTCATAATTTATAACCCATTAAGCTTCTTGATAAATCCTTACTTATCACTTGAAAATCCCCATTTTCATAAAATGGTTAGGGGACAAGTAGTCTCTTTATTTGAAATTTTCCAGCTCCAAAGATGCTAAAGAGTTATTTTTATAGTCCTACTAGTATTTCATGAGGGGAAAAGATGATGCTGAAATGCCCTATCGAGGGGATTTCAATAATATTAGCACATCTAATTAAGAAACTAATAATGAAAACTATGTACTTTTTAATAAAAGAAGTGTTCTTCTATTGGGACCATTTAAATATTTCTCCTGTAACATTTTTAAATAGTTTTTAAAGTCTAAAGTTTTTTGAAAGTTTCTTAAGTGTCTCTAGCTGTACACTTACACAGTGCATTCTCTCCCTCAGAAGCAAGATATGATCTGACAATAGTGAACACTATATCATGCTATTTTAAAATGATTCTGTATTTTTACTATTAGGTGAATATCTACACATAACCAAACACTTCTGAGAATCTGAAATATATATTAAAGCTTTGTGAGGCAAACTTAACCGTTTCAAGGAAAACAAATAAGCATTTGGGAGAAGTAAAAATGTTCAGCTGATTTAAAAGAGGGATATGATTTCCTGGCTTAGAATCACATAGAATCAAGACTTAGAGCTATCACATGCAGAATCAAATGGAAATTGTGGAGAGAAATAGGAATACGTCCTAAATAACAGATATTTGTTACCTATTTTATGGTCCAAGAATTTCCCTCTCTTTTTCCATCTTATAGCATCTGAGTTTTACCATCCCTCAAGGGAACTCTAGGGGATATTCTAGTCCCCTTTCCGGGCAGATATGTGAGCAATTTTCTGAAAGAGCATACACAAGGAAGATTTTAGCCCTTCTACACCCCAAACTGTACTTACTAACTATATAGTTCATATCCTGTAACATATGCAGGAAGATGGAACCTCAGTTTTTTATTTATTTATTTAATTTTTTAAAATTTTATTTTGTCGATATACAATGTGGTTGATTATTGTGGCCCATTACCGAAACCTCCCTCCCTCCTTCCTCTCCTCCCTCCTACCCAACAATGTCTTTTCTGTTTGCTTGTCATATCAACTTCAAAGAACTGTAGTTGTTATGACTTCTTCCCGCCCCTGTTTTGTTTTTCTTTTTGTTTTTGTTTTGTGTGTGTGTGTGTGTGTGTGTGTGTGTGTGTGTGTGTGTGTGAATTTATTTATTTGTTTTAAGCTCCCACCAATAAGTGAGATCATGTGGTATTTCTCTTTCTGTGCCTGACTTGTTTCACTTAATATAATTCTCTCAAGGTCCATCCATGTTGTTGCAAATGGCAGTATTTCATTCATTTTTATAGCTCAGTAGTATTCCATTGTGTAGATATACCACATTTTCCGTATCCACTCATCCGATGATGGACATTTGGTCTGGTTCCAACTCTTGGCTATTGTAAAGAGTGCTGCGATGAACATTGGAGAACAGGTATACCTTCGACTTGATGATTTCCATTCCGCTGGGTATATTCCCAGTAGTGGGATAGCTGGATCATATGGTAGATCTATCTGCAATTGTTTGAGGAACCTCCATACCATTTTCCATAGAAGCTGCACCATTTTGCAGTCCCACCAACAATGTATGAGAGTTCCTTTTTCTCCACAACCTCGCCAGCATTTATCGTTCAGAGTCTTTTGGATTTTAGCCATCCTCACTGGGGTGAGATGGTATCTCAGTGTAGTTTTGATTTGCATTTCCCAGATGCTAAGTGATGTTGAGCATTTTTTCATATGTCTGTTGGCCATTTGTATATCTTCCTTAGAGAAATGCCTACTTAGCTCTTTTGCCCATTTTTTAATTGGGTTGCTTGTTTTTTTCTTGTAAAGTTGTTTGAGTTCCTTATATATTCTGGATATTAATCCTTTGTCAGATGTATGTTTTGTAAATATTTTCTCCCACTCTGTTGGTTGTCTTTTAACTCTGTTAATTGTTTCTTTGGCTGTGCAGAAGCTCTTTAGTTTGATATAATCCCATTTGTTTATTTTTCCTTTGGTTGCCCATGCTTTCGGGGTCATATTCATGAAGTCTGTGTCCAGTCCGATTTCCTGAAGAGTTTCTCCTATGTTTTCTTTAAGAAGTTTTATTGTTTCAGGATGTATATTTAATTCTTTAATCCATTTTGAGTTGACTTTAGTGTATGGTGAGAGGTATGGGTCTAGTTTCATTCTCCTGCATATTGATATCCAGTTCTCTCAGCACCACTTGCTAAAGAGGCAGTCTCTTTCCCAGTGTATAGGCTTGGTGCCTTTGTCAAAGATCAGATGGCTGTAAGTGTGTGGGTTGATTTCTGGATTCTCTATTCTATTCCATTGATCAGTGTGTCTGTTTTTATGCCAGTACCATACTGTTTTATTTATTATAGCTTTGTAGTATAGTTTAAAGTCAGGTAGTGTTATGCTTCCAGCTTTATTTTTTTTGCTCAGCATTGCTTTGGCTATGCATGGTCTTTTGTTATTCCATATAAAAGTCTGGATAGTTCTTTCCATTTCTGAGAAAAATGTCATTGGAATTTTGATGTGATGGGGATTGCATTGAAGTAATGGACATTTTCAGTATGTTGATTCTTCCAATCCAGGAGCATGGGATATCTTTCCATGTTCTTGTATCCTCTCCACTTTCTCTCAGCAGTGGTTTCTAGTTCTCATTATAGAGATTTTTCACATCTTTGGTTAACTCAATTCCTAAGTATTTTATTTTTTTGGTGGCTATTGTAAATGGGCAGGCTTTCTTGATTTCTCCTTCTGCATGTTCACTATTGGAGAATAGAAATGCTACTGATTTTTGTGTGTTGATTTTGTATCCTGCTACTGTGCTGAAATCATTTATCAACTCCAAGAGTTTTTTTGTAGAGGCTTTAGGCTGTTTGATATATAGGATCAGGTCATCTGCAGACAGGGACAGTTTGACTTCATCTTTTCCAATCTGGATGCCCTTTATTTCCCTCTCTTTTCTGATTGCTCTGGCTAGTACTTCCAACACTATGTTGAATAGGAGTGGTGAGAGTGGGCATCCTTGTCTAGTTCCTGTTCTTAAAGGAAAAGCTTTTCCTCATTCAGGATGATATTGGCAGTGGGTTTATCATATATGGTTTTAATTATGTTGAGATACTTTCCATCTATACCTAACTTATAGAGGGTCTTTGTCATAAATGAGTGCTGAATTTTATCAAATGCTTTTTCAGCATCTATAGAGATGATCATATGGTCCTTGTGTTTGATTTTATTAATGTGGTGTATCACATTTATTGATTTGCGTATGTTGAACCAACCTTGAATCCCTGGGATGAATCCCACTTGATTGTGGTTAATAATTTTATGTGTGTGTTGCTGTATTCTGTTTTCTAGTATTTTAGTGAGGATTTTTGCATCTATATTCATCAAGGATATCGGACTGTAGTTTTCTTTTTTGGTTATATGTTTACTTGGTTTTGGTATCAGGATGATGTTTGCTTCATAGAATGAGTTTGGGATATTTGCGTCTGTTTCAATCTTTTGGAATAGTTTGTAAAGAATCGGTGTCAATTCCTCTTTGAATATGTGGTAAAATTCTGCTGTGAATCCATCTGGTCCTGGGCTTTACTTTGTTGGGAGCCTTCTGATAACAGCTTCAATTTCCTTTATAGTTATTGGTGTGTTCAGATTTTCTACATCTTCATGGTTCAGTTTGGGGAGCTTGTGTGTGTCCAGAAATTTATCCATTTCCTCCAGATTTTCAAATTTGTTGGCATATAGTTGTTTATAGTAGTCTTGAATGATTCCTTGTATTTCAGATGAATCATTTGTAATATCACCTTTTTCATTTCTAATTTTTGTTATTTGAGTCTTCTCTCGTCTTTTTCTTGTTAGCCATGCTAATGGTTTGTCAATTTTATTTATCTTTTCAAAAAACCAACTTTTTGATTCATTGATCTTTTGTATTGCAAAGTATTTTCAGGGTGCCTAAAGCCTATATGTTGAATAACAGCTATATGCTATGTGAAACACCTAGCTATAGATAATGAAAGTTTATTTTCAGTTCTTCCAATGACTATAAACCAAGGAATGGTTGAATCTTGATGTGCTCAGAACACAAATGTAACGGGGATTTTCTTCCAATTATTGTGCATTTCTTTTCATGGGAGTAGATAGACCAGAAGGAGGAAAGGAGAACTGACATTGCTCACACTTCTTAGGGCTTAGGGGAAGGCGCTGATATTTTTAGTAGTTTTTATATAAGTGTTTCATATACTCATCTCACCTTCACCTCTGGTTAAGTTCTCTTATTGTTCCCCTTTCATAGAAGAATAAATGGAGGCTTCTGAAATTAAGCCATTTGCCTCTGATTATACAAGTAGTAGGAGATGGAGCAAGAATTTAGACTGAGATCTGCTAGACTCAAAATCCTGAGCAATTTTTTATAGGCCACAGCGACTGTGTGTGTGTGTGTGTGTGTGTCTGTGTGTGTGTCTGTGTGTGTGTGTGTGTGTGTGTGCGTGCGTGTGCGTGCACACGTGCATGCGTGCACGGGCACGCACACACGCATGTGTTTGTAGGAAGAGATAGAAACAATAGTTATCCCCCAAAGAAGGCCCTTTGGCAGAAGTGTTGTTAGAACTCTTAATTTTCCTGTTTCTTACTTGTTCTATATATTCTTTATCTTGGGTTGCTTTTTGTGAAATTTAGGGTGTTTAAAAGCATGAGTCGGTTAAATTGGATAAAGAATACCTGGGTAGTAGGTTAGCAAAGACGTCCTTGGCATTTTTATTAGTCAAGGCATGCTCTGTACCCAGAGAAACAGAACCAATAGAAGAGCTGTAGCTATAGATGTGCATAAAGATACAGATATAAATGAGATAGAGATAGAGATAAATACTCCTTATGAGGGTTTGGCTCAAGTGATTATGGAGTCTGACAAGTGCCAAGATCTGCAGAGTAAGTCGACAAGCTGGAGACCAAAGAAAGCCAGTGGTGTGGTTCCATTTCAAAAGCTGGCGGGTAAAGACCTAGGAAAAGTCAATATTTCAGTTTCTGTCTGAAGGCAGGAAAAAACTGATGTCCCCATTCAAAGGACATCAGGCAGGAGACGTTGTCTTTCACTCAAGGCAGAGCCAGCCTTTTGTTCTATTTAGACCTTTAACTGATCTGATGAAGCCCATCTACAGTAAGGAAAGCATGTGCTTTACTCAGTCTACTAACGTAAATGTTGATATCACCCAAAAACATCCTCACAGAAGCCCCCAGAACAGTATTTGTCCAAACATCTGGCATCCCATGGCCCGGTCAAGTTGACAGATGCTGTTGTTTGAATGTTCTTATTCCCCCAACAGTCATAGGCTGAAATCCTAACTTCCAAGGTGATGGCATCAGGAGGTGAAACATTTTGGGAGACGATTAAGTCATGGGGATCGAGCCCTCATGAATGAGATTACTGCTCTTATAAAGTGGGCCCAAGGGAGCTTGCTTGTCCCTTCCATCAGGAGAGACACAGCTAGAAGTCACTGTCTTTGAAAAACAGGTCCTCACCAGATACCAAATAATCTACCTGAGCCTTGATCTGGGACTTCCCAGCCTCCAGAATGGTGAGAAATAAATTTCTGTTGTTTATAAGCTACCAAGTCTAAGGTATCTTGTTATAGCAGTCTTTATGTACTAAGATAACACATAAAATTAACCATCATATAATTGGTAAAAACTTCTTTTTAAAATAAAGTTTATCCAATTTATTAAAATGAATAATTCTACTAGGACCTAAAGGGAAAATAGATATAATGTGAAAATTAAGATTAAAAAGTATTTCTGCAACGAAGCTCTCTTTTCCTCTTCACATCTGAGTTCTCTGAAAGCATCATATCCCACTTTTTCTTCCCACACATGCTATGTGCTAAAAATGCCAGAACGCTCATATTCCCCCACGCAGCCATGCACTCATGTGCCCCAAGCCTTTGATCATGCTGTGCCCTCAGTGTCCCCTTCCCTGCCCCAATTCTCTCTCTGAAAGAAACTTGCTTGATTTTCAAAGGCTAATAAATATGTCACCTTCTCTGTGAAGACTTCCTTGTTTCCTTGACCAAGAATATGGACCTGTCCCTCTACTTGGTCAGAGAATACCGTTCTTACCACTAGCCACTGACAGTCCTTACTCTTGACTTGTAGGCAGACACACTGTCCTTGTCCCACAACCCATCGATCAATAACAGCCGCACTGACCACTCTGGCCCCCTCAGCCACAATCCCTGAGTGCTTTCTGTCACTTTGCTCCCAACACACTTCCTTTGACCCACGTCTCAGCCTATTTCTGCCTCTGGCTTCTGCTTCTCCTTTGCATATTTTGTATTGGCACTTGTCCCTGCTGATTTTGGCTTCTGAGGCTCCCCAAAGAACTGCTGTTTTTTATACTGCTGCTGCACTGTTCTGGATTGCTTTGAGCAAGACCATCCCGGAGAGACAAATTCCCTGTGAGGGCCCCTCACCCCGTGTATGTGGGTTCCTTCCTAGAGAACTTAGCAGTCTGGTGTCAGTCTATGTAATTACTTCTCTCCTGTTGGACAGTGAAATCTTCTTTTTTTTTTTTTTTTCGTTACCGGCACTCAGCCAGTGAGTGCACCGGTTAGTCCTATATAGGATCCGAACCCGCGGCGGGAGCGTCGCCGCGCTCCCAGCGCAGCACTCTACCAAGTGCGCCACGGGCTCGGCCCACAGTGAAATCTTCTTAAGTAGAATTTATACATTATTCATCTTTGAGCCTTTTTGATTTCCTTATGCCTCTCATAACTTATGTGTTTAATAATATGTGTGGCCTGAATACATTTAAGTGCATTTTTATCTTTAGTGCTCTCTTTGCTCCTCAGCCAGGAGATGCAATGTTCTTTCCTAAAAAATCAAACAGAGAGGAAAGAATGAAAGATAGTAATATTATATCTTCTTTTTATAAGGTCAACGCAGGCAGATCATCCTATAGTAAAGACGTTCATCCACAATCAGTGTGTTTTCCTTCCTGTAGAGCTACTGTATCCTGTTCATGACGCCAATTGTAAAGCTCTTTTTACCTGCCTGTAATCCCGCCCATTGGGGCAATTGTCGAGATGGGGCTAGGTCTGGAGCTCACAGACCCCTTAAGCCCATTCACAGACAGGGTCACAAACCCTTCACATGCTAGGATGGGTCCCCAGAACCCTCACCTGCAGGTCTATGAGCTAGGTGACCAGCAAACTGGTCCTAGGAAGCTGTAGGTTGGAAAGCATGGCCCCGCGGTGCAGTGGCCAAGGAGGCAGTAAACTCCAGTCAAATCGTGGCTGTGCAAGCAAGTGCACTAACTCCACCCACACACAACCTATTCACAGCAAATGCTCAGCGAGGTTCTGAACATCTGAGGGACCCAGACCATTTTTCTGCATTTTACCAACACTTCCTTATACTAACAGCTAAATTTTACTTACACTAACAGCTTTCTTGTACTAACAGTGCATTTTTTAGAATGTGTAAATCTATAGTTTATCATATTTCAGTAGTTCATTCATTTTCAATGCTGAATAGTATTTCCTTAGGTTAGATTTTTAATGTCCTACTTGTAAATATAAGCAACCATATAAGGCTCACCAACAATGGGATAATAGATCTATTCTAGAAGATACAGAAAAAAGTTATCATGTAACAAATAAGCAACCTTTAGGGCCGAGCCCATGGCGCACTCGGGAGAGTGCTGCGCTGGGAGCGCGGTGACGCTCCCGCCGCGGGTTCGGATCCTATATAGGAATGGCCGGTGCACTCACTGGCTGAGTGCCGGTCGCGAAAAAGGACCAAAAAAAAAAAAAAAAAAAAAAAAAAGCAACCTTTAAAAGACACAAAAAGAGAAAACAGAATGAAGAATGTTTTGAAACCATCAATCCCCTGAGAGAAATTAGAGAATATATTGTCTGTAAAGGAAAAACTAAATGAAATGAAAATATAACTAAGAATTTAAAAAGAATGTGGATTAGATAAAATTCAAGGAATGCCTGGAAGACAAAGTCAAGTAAATCTTTCTGCTGTGGTTTGAATGTATGTGTCTCTCCAAAAATCACATGTTGGAACCTAATTCTCAATTTGATAATATCAGAAGTAGGGCTTCTAGAAGGTGATTAAGATGTGAGCATGCTGCCCTCATGAATGGGATTAGTGCCCTTATACAAAAGATTGAATGGAGCCTGCTAGGCACTTGGCCCCTCTGCTTTCTGCCAAGTGAGGACATAGCAACAAGGTGTTATCGTGGAAGTAGAGAGCGAGATTTCACCAGACATCAAATCTGCCAGCACCTTGATTTGGATTTTCAGCCTCCAGGACTGTGAGAAAAAAATTTCTGTTGTTTATAAATTATCCAGTTGCAGATGTTTTGTTAGAGCATCAGGAACAGACTAAGGCACTTTCCAAAGGTAGAACAAAAAGATAGGAGCAAGAAGATGATGAAATGAGAAGGTGCTTATAGTAGTTCCGGCATCTGAGTTATCTGCGTGCTAGAGAGACAAACTTTTAGAAACAGAGGGAAGAAATTATCAAAGAAATATTTCCAGGAAATTGCTTAAGAAAAAGACAATACTGTTTTATACTGAAAGGGAAAGCTGGTGCTTAGCCCAAAATATAAATTTAGGACCATACTTAGGCATATAAAAATGTGAAATTGCAAAAGAGTAGGAACAATCATGTGGCCTTTTAAATTTCCAGGGTGGGGGAGGGACAAACTTCTCAAACAAATAAAAGCATCAGAAATGCAGTGCACTTCTCATCAAGAACCCTGAAAACCAGAAATTATAATGCCTCCAATTTCTGAAAGAAAAGAAAAAAGATATACAACCTAAAATTTTATATTTCATCTATATCCCAAGTATTAATTACATGTGAGAGCAGAGCAAACACGTTTTTCAGATATTCAGAGTATCAAAAAATTACATACTATACCCTTTTTCTCAAGAAACTTCCAGATATTATGTTCTACCTCTACCAGAAGGAGAAATAAAACCCAAAAGAGGAAAACGTGGGATTGAGGAAGCAAGAAATCAAACTAGAGATGTAGAGAATCCACAAGGAAATGATGAAGAGATTCCAGAAAACAGTTTTGCAACAGGCCTAGAGAACTGTCTTTGGTCCATTTGAAGGAGTTCAAAGTGATCTGGGAAAGAGTTCCAGATGGTACATAGATAGGATACCTATTTTGTTCAGATTAAGGTGGAGAAAATTATACAAACCAGGGGAAATACTGGGATTGAAGTAGACATTAGAAATAAAGAAATAAGCAAGGTAAATAGATTAGAAAATTATCTCTGAAATGGCATTCAAAATATAACAAGATATTTCACAGCAAATGAGTAATAATTGTAGTATACTATATGTCTCAGCCATGAACAGCATATTGCTAGTAATAAAAACTTAAGCATTAAATACTGATCCAGCACAAATTACTACATGATTGTACCAGAAAAACTGAGATGGGCTAACAGGAAGTGTGCACATTATGTTGTGGGCAGGAGGTGACAAGAGGATTAGATCACAATGGAAAGTCCATAAATTGCAATCGAATTACACTGTTGAGAGATATAGGGAAAAACTTCAAAAGAATCAGCTAAAAGAATTGAAAGTTGGTGCCCCTGGGGAATGGGAACACGGTGTGTGCACAGCATGGTGGGCTGCTGGTGCCTTTAATCAACACCTTTAATCAACATCGATTTGCTTTCTATCTTTAAACTGTGTTTGTATAAACTGAATAATTTTTATTCAAAAAATACAAACATGCATTTAAAAAGACCCCTACTCTTTATTAGCTCTTATCTGTAGATAGGTATGCACACAGAAATGTAACTACATGGCCATGGTTCTGGAGTAATTCAAGCATTCTCTAAGCTGCTGATTACTACTGAGCTTTGCAGTGAAGGATCAATTAGAATACAGAATGGTGTTTCCCTTTCAGATGACTTCACGTTTGTATTGTTTACAGCCACATCACCAATGTATGACACTGGCACCTTTTCCAGAGGATGGGCAGATTATCTGCCTGGGGGTCCTCTCTATTAATTTGTTTGGTGAAGGAGTAGCATCTATGAGGTGTGAAAGGAGGCCAGAAGTTGTAACCTCATTTCAGTTTGTGTCCCAGTTTTGAGCACTCTAATTCCTGTTCTGTGCCAAAGGCAGGGTTTGTACTAGAGCTCGAAAAGAAACCCAAAGTGCAGAGTATGCAAGGCACACAAGACACTGGGTGGCCTTTCTTTGTCACAGCACACTTTTTTCTCCCATTAAAGACACAGAAATGTAAATGCTTATATTTTTAAAACTGGGTATAGCTTTAATTCCTCTTGGGCTGAAAAGAGCACAGAGTTCCTTCAAACACAAAGAGCAAAGTGAGGAACTCAGGAAAATTAGAAATAATGAAAGCAAGATATGTTTACAACACTGTTTCTGGCATTTTTATGAAAGCAGACAACTCTCTCACCCATGTTTTCATCAAGAAATATATATATTTTTTCCATCAAATGTAGAAGGGGAGGAAAAAGATACCCACAGGAGAAGGAATTTGGGAAAGTGAGAAATCCTTTGTAATACTTTAGGAGAAAAATAGAAAAAGAAAAATCTATGGATGGTTTTTACATACCTTTTGCTGAGTTGTGAAAAAAAATCGATCCTGTAAGATGTGAGTATGAAGTGTGGATGCTTTAGGTGGTTGTTAGCGTTTCAGTTCAGGAACAGAGTTGGTCAGTCAAAAGTCACAGATTTCTTTTCAGTGAAAGGAAAGGTACAAGTCACCCTGAAAACAATAAGCCCACTGGGGCTTTCGGACAATGAGGAATAGGTAAAATTGCTCCATTTCAGTAGGAAAAATAATTTCCTGAAATAAAAATAATGAAATTGGCTTTTTAGTCAATGGTGACCCACTGCCTTCAAAATTAGAATTGCAACACATTTATTGAACATATATATTTAAATGTAAGATTGTTTTGATATTTTTAATTTTTTACTTACAAAGGGATACAAACCAATGGTTATCAAAGGCTTACGTTCTGTGACAACTGCTTGCTCACAGTATCTCCACCCCTTGTAACAGCCATTTGTTTGCTTACTCATTAAGGAAGCACAGCTTGGTAACTTCACTGTGCCATTACAAGGTGATTACAAATAAAGCCCTGCCTTCCATAAGTTTATAATCTTGCAGGAAAATGAAGAGAAAGTTACATTCATTGAAATGTTGCTATGGAGCTTAATAATTCTATTATACAAAGCACAATGGATGTGCTTTGGAGACAGAACTCAGGCCCAGGCACACCTGAGTCCACCTTCACGAACTCTCTGCTAGGTCTGGTGTCCCTGTCTGTGATGGGTCCAAGGGGAGGCAGCCTGTGAGGTATAAGAACAAAAAACCCTGACTTTTAAGAACTTGTGGATCTGAGCAGCATGGCTGTTATAAAGCCACATGCATGAGGTGATCTATATCACAATTAAAACTGCAATCCAATGCTGCATAGTGCGATAGACTGAAGGCTTGTGTGTCCTCCCCCGCCCCCACCCCCAATGCTGGTATTTGGAGGTAGGGCCTTTGGGAGGTGATTAGGTCATCAGAGTGGTGCCCTCATGACTGGGATTAATATGCTTATGAAAGAGACCCCAGGGAACTTCCTCACCCCTTCTGCCATGCTAGGACTCGGCAAGATGTCACTGTCTATAAACAAGGGCCTGTTGATCTTAAACTTCTCAGTCTCCAGAACTGTAAGAAATATATTTCTGTTTCCCATAAGCCACCCAGTCTAAGTTATTCTGTTACAGCAGCTCCTCAAAAACTAACACACATAGGAAACATCAAAGACTCACTCGTCATTTAATCTTTTTAATTACCTAAGAGTGCATAAATAGCAAGGGTTAGCAGCACAATATGAAATGAGAAAGCCAAGTGTAGACACACATTTAGATTTACCAAACATTTAATTGTCTTTGTCTGTCTTCCAGGGACTGTGCTAGGTGCTTTCATATCCATTGTTCTTATTTAAACACTATAAAAATACTGTATCTGCTAATGCATTTATGAAGGAGGAACATTTGACTACATAATGATTACAGTGAATTTGTGGGACACTAAAGGGTTTTGGGATAGGAGAACCTGAATTTCAATTCTGGTTCTGCCTTGTGTTAGGTAGGAGGTCTTGGAGAAGTTAATTCCTTCAATCAGGGAGCATGCGCCATGAATGGGGCTGCAGAAAGCTTTCATATGCTGTTTTGTGTAATGTCCTTTTCAGTTAGTGGCTGATGGCATCTAGTTTATAAAATACACTCCTATGTGTTTAAATGTTTAATCCTGTTTTTTTCATTTTTACCCTTTGCTAAAAATCAGTTAAATCATTGTTTGCGATTTATAGCTAATTTTTAAGTCTGGTTGGTCCAATTTTCTTCTGATTCTTCTATTATCTTCTGATTTTCACAATTCTCCCTTTTTCTTTCACATTTCTTTCCCTATGCTTGGTTTTGTCACTTCTACATCTTGTCATTTTGTACACCAGAAAAGAACTTTTGCTTTGCTTACCTGTAGGTGGAATTTGGTTTCTTATTTCTGAAAAGGAGAAAAAATAGCTAAGGGGGAAATAGATCTCCAATTATTATCTCTCCATTCAAGGTAGGCCAGCATTTGTACGGCACATGCAAACTTTGAAAGAAATAGTAATAATAAGTAAAAGCTCAGTCAACCACAGAAATGATGTCTTGAAATAACAAAATTCACTTCCAGCTGGAAGGAATAGACAGGAAATTCTCTGGAAATTCACAATAGGGAATGGTTGTTATCTTTCCAAAAGGACATCAGTGCTTTTGTCAAGATTATGGATCTAACAATGTTCTATAAAATGTAAAACAATATAGATTGAGGATCTATCCACTTTATTATTGTGGTTTAGTATATGTTAAATTATTCAAAATTAAATAGATATATAGCCATTGAGTAATTCCCATCTATGTACCATGTGTTCTTTTTTAATGTGTTTTCTCATTTAATCCTCCAAATAACTATTTTATTCCCCATTTTATAGACAAGCAAACTAAGGCACTGAGATGTTGACTTGGTAAATCATATACATCTAGTATGTTAGATTAGGCTCCTTGGAAAAAACATCTGAGATGGAGAACTGTGTGCAGAGGCCTTCTTGGGGAGTCTTCTCAAGGCAAGAAACAGCAGGGAGAGAAGAGGTAAAAGTGGATCGACAAAGGTTTCATTTGAGGTCTTGGCTGTTCCGACAGGGAGATCTGGAGCTGGGACATCCTTTCAAAGTTGTCCTAAATTGAGACAAAGGAGCTGGACATATGTATACCTACATCTACTCAATATTGGCGATAGGCAACCTGCTATGAAAGGACACACCCTTGAGAAGGTAGTATTGTAAGACCCGTGCACCAAGCACAAATCCCACACGCCAGAGTGGCTCGCTTCACAAAGACCATGAGACAAGAGATCGCTGCAATCAGGCAAGAGGTATTTTATTTTCCAGCCAGCTGGGGTGCTTTGCCTTTCGGAAAAGCGCCCCCCCACTTTACATTGGAGTTTTTATACACTTTCTTTGGACAAAGACTTTATTCATGGTCAGGCTTTACAGGCTAGCACCCCGATAAGGGACTGTTCGATTTTTTTTTTTTTTTTTTTTACTCACTTGGGCTCTGCCAGGTGTCCTGAAGATAAGAGGGCTGGTTAGTCCTTGAGACCGGCTGGCCCCTGGGATGTGTGTCTAGTTCTGCTTTGACCTCTAAAAAGCTGCTTCACTTAAAATATCTTTATATACGTTTTCCTCAATTTTAGTAAGTGCTTACAGGAACAATTTGTGCAGGTTAAGTTAAAGTTATACCGTGCAGGCTAAAGTTATACAGGCAACAGTGCAGGTTAAAGTTACATTTTTCTATTACAATTTCCTACAATAGTATCTAATATCTGAGAGCGTGGCCCAGATATTTCCAGAAGGTAGGGGATGGATGCATCAGCCTTATGAAGAGATCTGGGTGCAGCTGTGCCCTGTTCTGCATTTAGTAAGTGGGAAGTCAATACCTCTATAATCCAGGTTACTCTTCCAAACAAGCCGTGATTTCATTACATCTTTATTGAAGTGTGAATTTTCAGAGCTCTCAGTAGAATCTGATTACACTTGAGGTGAACATAACTGCCACGTTTTTGTTTTTTACCTCTAAGACCTCATAGACTTTGGGAATTTTCAGTTTAATAAGTTAATATGCATACTTAAAATATCGTTTGGACCTACTTTTGTTGGGGTTTTTTTTGTTTTTTTTTTTTTTTGACTCTGAACGAAATACTTGGAGCAGCAGCTAATAAGTGATTCTCCAGGAAAAATTGTTTTTCTGTGCTTCAGGTTCCTGGTTCTTTCTGCTCCCTCATACTGTCTATTCGTTATACTCTTTAGGCATCCAATAATGAACCCTTAGATGCATTTGAGGGATGTAGGGCAAGTCAATGGCTTCCAGGTCTTCATCCAAGTTACCTAAGAACTGTAAAAAATACAGAAATTTGAATTCACATGTGAAGATTCTGATTCAGTAGCTCTTTGCCAGGTCACAGGAGTCTGTAATTTAAGTTTTCATCAGGTGATTTTTTGTGCATTCACTCAGCCCCGTTGCTAGGGCTAGATGTTTAGAACTGCTGGTCTAGGTGATATGTAAAGGTCCTTTGGTTGCATAACACAGGCTCCTATAGATCAGGGACCCCTCGTTAAGCATTCAGTTTTTTTCCCTGGTGTCTGAGATAGAAATCATATTCACTGAATATTTTTTAATAAAAAATTAAATAAATACAATCAACTTATTTAAGTTAATTCAGCCAAAATTCAGAAAGCTGCTGTGTTTCAGCAGAAAGCATAATAGACACAGACAGTAGCAAGCATTGCCATTTGAAGAAATCAATAAAATATTATTTCAATGTAAATGAATAGTATGTCATTATATTTGCCATCAGATCAATGGGTATAATAGTATAATATATATTAACATCAAGTTATTCTTAAATTCTTGGGGAAAATCTCTAGTTTCCTATAACATCAATTCCTACAAAAACTATCAAGTTCTGTTGGATTTCTAGTGTTTGAGTTAGGATGTTTACTTTTATATTTCTAAGTAAGAGTTATAGATTGATCTTCTCACTGCAAATTCTACGTTTTTTAAATGACACTCTGATCTGATTACAAGGCACACAAAACAGAAAACCAGGTAATACAAGTAAATTCACTAACATTTATTTTTACTCCATCAATTTTCAAATAAGACATTAAATAAGCTTGCAGAAATAGCATATAATAAGATGAATATAATACACAGGGAAAATAGGGTGGAGAAAAAGGAGGAATTATATTATTATTTGCTAACAAGAAGGGCCAAGGTATTTATTATGATTAAAGAAATACTTGAATCTAATCTAGATGCTTTTAGCACAGAAAGGGGTTTATTTATAGTCCATTAAATACCTCTTTGTAGGAAGACTGAAATAGAGAAGACTTTTAGGGATAAGGGCTGTTATTATTAAGATTATTCTCAAAATATCCTATTTTCAAAGTTTTGTCTTTCCCTCATGCTATGTATTACATAGAAAATGATAAAATATGTGAGCTGTCTTCACACAGATTTTCACAGTAAATGCATAAACCAAATTCATATACTTTTAAAAAAATGTATCTCTAGATAAAAACTAAAGGTCACAATTTTAAGCTTGATACAGGAAGATGGTTTTTAGAGACCCATTGCTCTTTTATGCTGGATTTATAACTTCCTGATGTGTTAATGAATTAAAATTAGCAAGAAACTAAGTCTTGAGGAATGAAAGGCCAGGGGATAAACAGGATGTGGTAGGGAAGTGAATCAAAGTGCCCCTCTGTGAGTAAAATGTCTAAGTTGAAAGCGTTAAAAAATGTCAGTAGCTTCATGAAAACACCAGCCCTTCCCCAGGGTATCCCGCCTGGGCTGGGGAAACAGCACCAGGGATCAGTACTGGATGGTCATTAAGTATAAGCACAACAAGATCATTAATGACAACAAGCCAGATAAGTAATTTAATATTAAAATCCCTTAATCGTCAATGTATTAAATGTACCTGAATCTATGAACTACACGTATCGTAGGGGACCCAGTCTGCCACCTTAGGATCAGAGTTCCTCTGCTATCCTGTGCCGATTCAGTCACCCACAAGAGATGACAACACGAACTACAGTCACTCGGGTGAATTTGAGAATGTGTTTTATTCCTTAACATCCTTGGTCCTTCACTCTGTCCGGAATTTCTATATCATGAGTAACGCATTGATGGGAAGAGGGATTGTGTAGAAATCTACCTTGCACAGTTTGCAAATGTGGTGATTGTCTATTTATTTGGAGCGGCGTCAGGTAGAGGAATGACGGGAATTAGCAGACGTGACTTGAATTATTTGCATAAGAACTACACTCCTTTTTATTTATATTATGTTCTGTGGGGTGAACTTTGAGGATGAGCCAATGGTGTACATTGGGGATTACTTCAATCCTCTCAGGCTGTTTTTGATCCGGCCACCATCTCTGTCCCTTTCTCGCACCATCTGTGGCTGACCTTTTCTCTAGAGAATAAACCATCTAAGATGTCTCATCTCTGAAAGTGCCCTCCCCGATCCCACTTTCACTATGGAAGTGAGGAAGCAAACCCAGATACCCAGGGTTAGGGTGCAAAACACCAGGTACGGCAAGAACCCATATTGCCGAAAAGGCGAGTTCCGTCTAGGATCCTTACAGAGCACAGGTTGTCTGTAACCTTATAACATAAAGATGAATAAAAATGACGTACATAATGAAATGTTACTTATGAAGCCAAATCAAAATTCCTGGGGCTTAAATAATTCTATGCATCAGTTTAAAACAATGCTATCAATGGCTATATTGTATAGCAACATTAAATATATAAGAAACAAAATAAATTATCCACAACCATATTCTCTAATGCTATTTTGTCCTTAACTTTCCCAGGAAATGGCTACACAAATGTGGTCTGGTCATAATCTCTGCTCTTGAGAACCAGCGGTCAGGTGGAGAAGACAGACACACAAACAGAAAGCGCAGAGAACAGTGCAGTTACTGCAATACTGATGTGCATGGAAGGTATTAGGAAGCATGGAGAGAAGTAAGCAAACCTACCCTGGGAGAGTCCGGAGAGCTTTCTGGACAGGGAAATACACAGCTTCAGTAAAGCAATGTGTACCCGCCTCCTGATGGCCCTTATCACATCACACTGCAGTTGTCTGTGTCAACGTCCATCTACCCCCCAGATAGGGTTTCTCCAGGGTAAGAATTATGGCTTGTCCTTCATGGGTTATCACACCCCTAAGTGCAATCTGATATGTTGTCTGCATATTCAAAAAATATTTGTTAAAACAATAAAAAGGAAAAAAAAAAGGCAGGAAAGAAGGATGAAGAATGGAAGGAAGTTGAATAGGAGTTATCCAGCAGGGGAAGAAGTGAGTGCATGTTTCATTTCCAGTGAGGAAGGATCCTGGTCAGAAGAGTGGAGACAAGAAAGAGCATGGCATGCAGAGATGGGCATGCAGAGGACGTTAAATAAACTACAATGTAGGAAGAAATGAAGATGAAGGGCTTAGCAGAGCTTGACCTCAGAGGATCACTTCAGCTATGCTGGAGAAGGGTCATCGTGGCAGAGCAGAGAAGCAGCCTGACAGACTTTCCAACTCGGATTCTACTATAGTTTAACTGTGGGGAAACAGCCTCAATTCATTATAAAATGAGACAATGCTATGTCCTTTAAAGTGTAAACATGAGGAATACCGTGTGGTTGACGTGATACAAGGTTGAATATATAGGGTTGATGTGACATAAGATCTAGGTCAGTGGCAGGCAGCCCCTTAGGTTTCCCTGCTCGTGGAGAAAAATCTCCAGCTGTTTCTGTCCAGGGCCAGTTTGATCAACGTCCCTCAGATGGTGTGTGGATGTGAGGAAATAGAACTTCCTGCCTTTTTGACATAGTAATCATAAGATGAAGAAAAATGAAGCTAAAATAAAGAAAAATATGACGAGTTGCTTATTGGGGAAGAAGGAGTTAAAACAGCTGGGCTGTGATCTATTTTCTCCTTTTATGAGGAGGGGACATTTCTGGGAAATAAGGCAGGTTACTCAGTCTAATCTCATTGTAAGTGTGATAGCTGACCTCATAATAAATGAACTAATGACATTTGCTAGGAGGGGAGATCTTGTCTGTGTGCTGCTCTTAGCAGGATGTCTCTTGTTTAGGACTGTTTATGGCAACAAACCTAGATTCAGTGGATTTATGAGCTGTGGCTCTCTGAAAAGTGTCACATCAGCCCTGTCATGATCTGGGTATAAAAGGAGATGTTTCATAACCTAACCTCAATGGTCCAAGTACTATGAGGTGAAAGAACTTACTGAAAGACTTTAGCTGGTATTATGAGCCAGAGGGCACATCTGGGAAGTTACATGGGTGGTTCCAGATCTTTTCATGTTTGACCTTGATAGTTGTATCCTTATTCCATGAATCCATGAATCTGATTTGACAACTTTATCTTTTTGTTATCTCAGTGATTGATTGAATATAGGGGTAAAATAGAGAATGCTCAATAGATATCTGGGTTTCTAGTTGGGTCAGTTGGTGTTTCTACTAACCAAGCAAAGAAAATCAAAAGAAAAAATATATTACGGGAATATAATGTTTTAGACAGGTTGAACTTGAGCCCATGTGCAATAGCCAGGTGAGTATTTACATCCTTGTATTTGTAAATCTAAACACAGGGGAGACCAGGGAAGAGAACTGGGCTATCAGTAATGGTTTGGAGATACACACGTATAGTAAAATAATGTGACTGAATATAATTGACCCACTAGAGGAGTAATGCGTTAGAGGGAGGAGCAGAGAAAGAAGAGTTCATGAAGTCAAAGAAATAAGAGGAAAGTAGATCCTGGATATTGGGACTACAGGGAATTTCATAGAAGGAGCAGTGGTCAGTCATGACAAATGCAATAGAGAGACTTAAATAAAAAAAGTTCACGTGATTTATCAGCCTGCCGGTTAACAGTGATTTTTATCAAAACAAAATCAGCTGGGTTTCGGGTTTCAAAATCTAATGATTAGGTGGAAGTGAGCTTATTTAGGAAGAAGTGAGACATGAGATTGTGCTGAGGTTGCGGTTAATCTTAGAAAATCCGAGTTGGGAACCAGAGAAGAGCAAGTGGCCAGAATTGCAGGAGACAGATGGTGTAACCAAAAGCTTCTGTCATTTGTCCTCAACCAACCAAAGTGCCTACAGCCTCCCTGCATGGACCCGGGTAGATTTGTGACACATGACAAGCCCACGCAGTGCATTCTTGTTCTATGCATTTGCCCATATGTTTCCCATTGTTGAATTCCAGGATTTTCCCCTGCTTTGGCTTCTGTCTTCCTCACTGAGAGTCAAATCTCTACATTAAAAAAATAAATTAAAAAAGAAGAAGAAGAAAAAGAAGAAGAAAATAAAGAAGTAGAAGCCCTTCAAATTCATAACCTACAGTCTACAATCTTTTTCCTTCAATCTTTAATTTTTTCCCCATTACATTTGCTCTATACTCAAGTTAAGAAAGTCAATCTAAGGAACCCGGAGCAGAATAATAAGTATTATTCCTTTGGGATACACAATTTCTTTTTAGTTTTATCACCAACTTTATTCAGTCAGTGGCTGTTTGCTTTTAGAGCAAACTCATTTCATTCACATTCTTGCTTTGTTTGTTATTTTATAATGCTATTATGAGATACAGCTTTAAGCATTTATTAAAGATTTAAAACCATGCAGATTGGTGTAATTTAATTGAAAAATGTTGGCATTTCTCTATAAAATTAGTAAACTCCTTCCAGTGATTTGTCTTCTAAAATTGCTTTGGGGGTAAAAAAAGAAAGCATTTCTGTTTTCCTTGCAATGCTATAATTTAACGTCAGCCCAGTGTATGTGTGATCAAGTTTGTAATAATCTGTCACTACTGGCAGAAAAGAAAATTAAAGGAACCGATATATTTCAAACAATGTGGAACGTGAGATTTCCCTTCCCTCCATAGAAATAATATGAAGTTCTAGAGATGCTTTAATATTATTTTCATATTTCTGCTACAATAACAGGAATGTACTGTCAGGGAGGAACTTTATCCCTTCACAACATCTGCAGTGAACATTCACGTCCTCAGAATCGCATGTTTTATGTATTCTGTAATTCACTGTTCCGTATCCTGTGGTATGACCTGCTAAAGCCTCCGCTTAACTCCATGAACGTTCTCTCCTGCTTTTTCAGCAGGTCACTCCCCTCCTGGTGAAGAGCTGAATCTGCATCTTCTCATGTTTTACAACCACGAGGTCAGGAGATTAGAAGGCTTTGCTTGATCTCACAAATTTAAAGACATGGCTTTCCAGACAAAAATTTAGCCCCAAACTAAGGCTTTAAACAGAAAACTTCAATAAACCTCTCTACAGTATCAAGAATGAACTGTTAATAGATGGTAGAAAATAAAGATTTGGCCTGCTTGTCTGGCTCTGGCAGTAATTAACTGCTCACTTAGGTCAATATATATTCAGTGCTTGAGATAATTGGAAAAATACTAAAACCTTCTTTCTGGTTTCTCTCCATAAATATTTTCACATAGCAGCATATATAAATGTCTCTGTTTCTTTTAGCCTTAATCTTTATGAAAATAAATGTTCATAAACATAGTTTAAGGGACAGGTGAATTAAGGTCCAATTCAGCCTTAAAAAATGATATTTCTCTCCAAAAACAGGTCTTCCTAAGTACACCAAAAGCTAATTTATACATTTTGGTGTCAAAGATCATCTTTACTACTCTTTCAGTGTAGTGGGTCTCTGGTTTAATAGTGTCAATTCTTGTCAAATTAAGCTGTTTTAAAATAAAATTATAAATCAAAGTCCCAGCAAGGCTTTTCAGTGAATTTGCCTACTGACCTAAAATACATGCAGATGTGTAAGGACCTAAGATGAACCAAAAATTAAAAAAAAAAAAATTGAGGTGGAACTTCTTTCTACTATAAAGAGTTCATACAAAACAATCAGAATCAAAATAGTATAGCACTAGAATGGAGATAGAGTCCAATGGAACACAATAAAAAACCTGGAAACAGACCTACTAATATATGGTAATTTTATATATCACAAGTCATTACACGTTACAAGTGGCATCACAAGCCAAGTAGTGAAATATGGGATGCTTAATAAATAATTATGATAGTTGACTTTGTGTACACAAATAATACAAAAGTCTATCTCCAGTGTAGGTCATATCCTAAAATATAACCCAAAGACAATTGAAGTCTTAAATATAAAAAGAAAAAAATCTTTAAAATTTAAAAAAGAAATATGATATTTTCTTGTACTTAGTTAAAAATTAATAGATCACATTAAAAGGCAACTGAAATACTTTCATAAGATAGTTGCACACATGCCCTTCTCAAAAATTTAATATTTGGACTATATAAAAAAGCTTCTAAAATGAATGAGAAAAATATAAATCTTCAAATACTCTGAAAATGTATGTGAGCAAGTAAGTCACAAAATAGGAATCCTGAATGCTAAGAAACAACTGAAACGTTCCTCAATCTCATAGTGGCCATGGAAAGTAAATCAAAAACGTAGGCATTTGTCATTTTATACTCATTTGTTTTTCAGCCATGAAAAAGTCTGAACATGTTGCCACACAGATGAGAAAAATCACCAATTAATACTATGTTTTTTGGCAAATGATTTTATGTAACCACTTTTGAAGATAATTTTCCAATATGTTGTAAAGACAATTATGTGCATGAATTACCAGCCAACAATTAATTAGTTAGTTAATTAATTAAACACATTTCTTAGGTTTCTAGTAATGTTGAACACTTCTCTTTATAACAGGGCCATAGTGGTTAATAAGATGGAAGGATTTTCTATGCATGAGAAACTTGCATTCTAGTGGGAGAAGACAAATTAAAAAATCAAAATAAATAAACATACATTATAAAAGTAAATTATAATAAGTGCTCCAAAGAAGCATTAAAACAGAGTAAAAGAAATAAAATATGAAGGAAGTGTTATTTCAGATAAGAAGTTGGTCTAGAATGGCTTCTCTAAGCGAGTGCCATTAGAGTAGAGACCAGAAAAAGAGGAGGAAGGAGCAGAGTCGATAACCTGGAGACCTGGACTAGTTAGGAGAGGAATCACAGCGTGGTCACAGCAATGCTGAGGGAAGGTAAGAGTCTAAGTAGCTACAGCCAGAGATTGTCCCAGTACATGCAAAGCCTTTCAAAGCACAGCAAATCATTTGCTTTTTAGTAGAAGTGTTAGGGGGAAGTTCACTATAAGATTATCTTATGCAGGCAATGCTGCAAGAGGGGGTGGAGAGGAACAGATAAAGGGGCATGAAAATCAACTACAACGTAGGTTGAGAAGTAAAATAAAAAATATTAAAAAATAAATAAATAAAATTTAAAAAAAAGAAATCTCACTCTGTTTATTTTCTAGATAATTTGCTATAGTTTTGGAAGAGTAGAAGGGAGACCATTTAGGGAACTTCTGCATTTTGTCTTGGTGGGAGATAGTCACTGAGCTCTAGGACTCTAGAGATGGAAATGAAATATGGAATGAGTGAAATATATTTTGAATGTAGTTTCTATAAGACTTGCCAAGTGATTAGAAATGTATTTGAGAGAAATGGACTCTCTACTCCTAGAAGGGTGCTCTGCTCGTAGGTCTGACTATGTGTGTGGTGATGTATCCTGAGTGGGTGGGGAGACTATGAAAGAGCAGGTTTGGAAGAGTGTGGAAATTAAAATTGCTCTTTCAGGATTACATTTTGGGATATCTATTAGATTTCCAGGGTGGAAAATAAATGTTGGGTAATTAGGAGCATATAGATGAGATTTAAAGCTCTAACATTGTATGATCTTATTTAGGGAATTAATAGAGCTATAGAAGGAAGATCCAACCCAGTCCTAAGGCACTTGAATGTTTATAGTTCATGAAGAGGAGGCACTGCCAGCCAAGGAGACCGAGAAGAACCAGCCAATGTAATGGGGAGGAAACAATACACTTGACCCTTGAAGAACATGGGTTTGCACTGCATGGGTCACATATATGCAATTTTTTTTCAATAAATATTTCAGAAAATTTTTCATTAGATATGTCATAAATGCATAACATACCTAACCAAATAGGTAAGTAGCCTATCTAATAGTGAGCTATTAGTAGACTGTTAGTAGTTAAGTACTACTTAAGTAACAGGTAGTAGTTAAGTAGTTAAGTTTGGGGGAATCAAAAGTTATATGTGATAATATCGATTGCATGGGAGTGAGTGCCCCTAATACCCTCTTTGCCCAAGGGTGAACTATATCCACAAGGATTATATATGACACAAGAAAGCTTGTCTAAGTGTGTTCACTGTTACATTGTATCTTGTCCTAATCAAAACTGAAAACCTCCTAAATCTGTTAGAAAAGAAATGGAGGAGCTCCAGTGGCGCAATCGGTTAGCGCGCGGTACTTATACAGAAAAGAAATGGAAAAAAATAAAACGTGATATGTTCACTCAAGTTTATTATATATACCTCTTAAATGAATTTATTAATATGAATAGATTTTGAAAACAGTGTTGACTATTAGGTTGAATAATTTATATAAATAATTGCATGATTTGTAAAAAATTAATCTACCAGAACTTTTTACTATTTGTTTTTATGGCTTCATACATTTTATGAGATACAAACAGAGAAATAAATAAACTTCAGGAGAGTGGCTACCCCTTGGTAAGGAGGCAGGGAATAATGTAGAATGTGAGACATTAACAGTTTTAGCGATTTTGTTTCTTTTTTGAAAATATGAAGCAAATATGGAAAATATTAATTTTTGTTGAAATTTGTGTGTTGGATGCCCAAATATTTTTGTCACTTTATATGACTTTTTGTATATTTAAACATATTATTATAAATTAAAACTATTTGTAAAAAAAAAAAAATCATGAGTGGGTAAATTATGATACTAAACCTCTAATAGTAAAGATAATAATTGGTTAATCACAATATATCTATAGCATTAGTACACTTTTGTTTGAATAAATAAATAAAAATGTAAAGAAGAATTGTGGCCATAAAATATTATGGGGAGAATTACATCTTATGACCAATAATTTAAACAAAACACTCAAGATAACACTATAAAAAAGGAAGGGTGCAGTAACAATATCATAAGTGCCATGTCTAACATTACAGGGGACTAAAATAACATTATTTGGGGCTTAATATTTCCTGAGGAGATATTTAGATATGCAAACATATCAATGTTTTATTAAAACTTTTTGTGTTTAATGTCTTACTAAATTATCTGCTAAAAGTATTCTCAAAGGATGTAATCTAATAAGTCCCCAATATGAACAATTGTTATTATAGCATTTTATAGTAACTAAAATTTGGTTGCAAATATTCAATAATAGATGTTTACTTAAATAAACCCAGATACATCCATATGATGGAACACTGTGCAGTTCAGGAAAAAAATATCATGTGGTAGAAATTCAGAGTGAGAGAGATATTAATTAATGTTGATATAATTGTATTATATTAATTTACATTAAAAAATAAATAATAATAATAACTCAGTATGAGAGAGAGGGAAAGTTTGCCAGTGTAAGAGAAAAGAGAATGAAAGTTGACTATTTTAAGAACATAAATATAATGTAGTAATTAAACTTTAATGATGGGTAGTGTAGCAGTGTTATTATGAGAAATTTTAATTTTTATTCTTTAAGTTTTTCCATATATTTAAACTTTCTGTTAATCAGTATGCAGTTGGGGAAATAAATATTATTTAAAATAAAACAAAATTAAGTGCTTTTCAAGATTTGTTTGCCAATATGTAAAATAGGGATCTAGTATTAATAACAAATCAAAGGAACACAGGGAAAAATAATAAATGGATAAAGAAGATATACATTTAGACATGATAGACTATTTGCACCAAAGAAAACTAAATCAAAAAATAGGAGTGGGGAAACTGTTAGGAACTATAACATGCCTTATTTTGTTAGCTTTTGGCATATTGTTTAAAATTGAAAAAAAGAAGTGATGACAAGTGAAAGCAGAGCGGTAACCCTAGAAGCCACGCCATTCACGATCTCCGGGGCCCGCCGCCCGAGTCTGGGTGTGTTTACCGGGCGCACTCGGAAGCTGTGTGCGACGGTGGCCTTGGAGGTGCCCGTGGCCTTAGGAGCTTCTGGGCTCCGGGCGCCCTGCCCTCAGCTCCGGGATCGCGTCCCTGGTCCTGGGAGCCGAGCGGCGCGGCCCTGGCACGCTCAGTGGGCAGCACTGGGGCGCCTCTGCTGCTCGCGGCCGCCTCTGAGAACCCGCTTCCCTCCGAACCTAAACGGGCCTCTCCCCACCCGCGCGCTCCGGGCCCCCAGGCCTGGACACAGCGCCCCTGGGTGATGCGTCCCGACCCCTGACATGTGCGTGTGGGGGTCACCTCAGGTCAGCGAGTGCGGGACGGAGTGCGCCCGAGGTCCCCGTCCTGGCAGCACCTGCGCTGACCGGAGGGCGGCCCCGCCAGCCAGGGACCCCCAACTCGGAGGGGAGTGTCCCGCCGCCGCAGCCCCAAGTCTCGCGGTGCTACAGCGCCCCCCGCCGCGCCACAAAGGCTGACCCGGGAGGAAGAGGCCGCGGAGGTGGACGAGGAGCCGGCAGAGGCAGGGCGGCGAGCGGCTGCGGGCGCGGAGGGAGCGCGGAGGGAGCGCCGTCCTCTGTGTGGCGGCGGCTGCGGGCGCCGAGGGAGCGCCGTCCTCTGTGTGGCGGCGGCCGCGGCGACGCTGGGCCCGCGCCTGGTCCCCGCCCCGCCTCCCGCCCGGCGCGCCGTCCTCCCGAGCAAGATGGCGACCCCGGCGGCGGTCAACCCTCCGGGTGAGTAGCGGCCGCGGCCCCGGTTGGGTGTGGGAGCGGCTGTCACTCTGCGCGGCAGCCTCAGCATCCGCACCAGCTGCGGCATCTGCATCTCGATCTCTGCCCCATTCCGGGGCCCCGCGGGCGGCCGGACGCCGGCCCCGCATCCCGGGAAAGCCCAGGGGCGCGCCCGGGAGCCCGTCCGGCTCCGAACGGATCCGCCGTTGCCTTCCCCGTCCCGCGCTCCCTTCTCTTCCGGTCCCGGCCGCTGTGGCATCGCGGCGTCAGACGGTCCCGGCGGTTAGGGCCCCGCGCTGATGGAGGGAAACGTTCGGAGCCGGGATTGAACAGGGCGGAACTCCCGGGGGTCTTGCCGGCCCGCCCCGCCCCCAAGCGCGGGTCCTTTGCGCCTTTGCTGTGTGGCCTAATCATTCAGGGGCACAAAAATCCAGCTGTGATAACGTAGCGTGGAGCATCCGCGCCCTGCCCAGGTCACGTCCTCTGCCTGCGGGGACGGACCTGTCCTCAGGGTGTAGTCTGTGACAACGGTGTTCATTCTGGAAGATTGCAAAAAGTAGAGTTCTTGATCAAATGAGGATATTTACCTGTTTTGGAGTTGTGGTAGGGAAATTCTGTTTCAGTTGTGACAGTTCCCTACCTGGTGAGCAGGACTGGCTGCAGGGTGTCTGAGATAGGGAAGGTGGACACCTCGGCTGCTGCAGTGTTTTGGGTATTGTGCAGTGACTACTATGAGCATGGCAGATTGCTAGGTCCCTGCAGAGGATGCAGGGAGAGTCGCAGAGGTCAGCACTTGGGAAATTCTTGGTAGAGGGAGGTCATGTGCTGGGGATCGGGGTAGGGGGGGTGAACACCCGCAATTCCTAGCAGAGAAAGTGTCCTCAGAGAGTTAGGAGTGAAGGATCCCTTCCATCTAAAGTGGTCAGGGAAGGCTTTTGGAGATTGGGCATTTCAGCTGCACTTTGGAGAACTGGAAGATTTGAACATACAGAGCCAGGGGATGAGGGAAATTGCAGGCAGAAGTGATGGTGGCCTTGCTCCGAGCATGCCCAGAGGTCAGTGAGTGGCTGGAGCAATGGGGATATAAGAGGCAGCAGAGGGATTTAAGATAGAGTTAGTTCTGCGTGGCCAGTCTTTCGAGGGCTTAAAGGACAGGCTAAGGAGTGTGGACTTTCTCCCTCCACATTAAGAGAGTCCTCAGTGCTATTGAACAGGGAAGTCATATGGTCACTGTTTTTCTGAAAGATTAATTTGTTAGCTATATATAGGTAACATAGAAAGAAGAGAGCAAGACTGGAGGCAGGGAGGCCAGGAGGACATGAGGCAGGTGCTGGGGAGGTCAGACTTAGTGGGCAGCAGCTTGGAACAGAGAGGAAGGAAAGCACTATTGGGCAGGTAGAGGAGTTTAGACTTGGCATTGGTTAGATTTGGGGTAAGGTAAAGGTGGAGGCCAAGGAGACACAGCGGTGAGGTGTCCATGGAGACACCCAGGTGAAGAGCCAGTGTCATTCCAAGGAGTCCCATTAACACAAATAGGAGTTCTGGAAGAACAGACAAAGAGGCCTCCATCCAGGACATTGAGTTGGAACATGACTGGTTTAAAAACACAACTGTGCCAATTTGCTGGAGATTGAAGCTTCAATTCCAATCCACTCAGCTACTTAAACATCAGTAGAAAATGGATAGGTTTATATGTTATGAAATTAGAAAAAGCAAAAGAAGTTAAATGAGGATATTTTAGTCCAAGATAGGTTTATACTGGGAATAGGAATAAACTCTCAGGTGATTTACAGAATTTATATACCATTACTTCACCGTTTAAAACTGTTTTGTCCATGACGTTGTTCTGTGAGCTACGTGGAATAAAGATGGGCAAATGCCCAGCTTGGTGGTGCTTTGCCTTGGACCGCAGGAGACTTGAATGACCCAAGTGCAGGGTGTTGTTTGTGCGTTTGTCAGCACCTGGTCAGCTTGACAGATGGTGATGTCCCTGTCTTTTCTCTGTTGACAGAGATACCAGAGATCTCGAGCATGGTGAGAATTTCTCAAGTGAAAATTCCTTGAGGTGATCGCCTTTTCTATTATCCATCATCATTTCTTTGACTGGTCCCCTGCGGTAACACTCAGATCTATGGACCATGTTGTCTTGTCCCTTGTGAATCTCTTGATTTCGTCTTTCAAGGGATATAGCTCAAGGTTTGAGCCAAAGAGAGGGATTTTAGATTCTATGGACAATTTACAACAAAAAGAGGCGTGACGCCCAAGCTTGTCACTCACAGCCTACCTCTCCTGGACTGTCTTGTGACACTTTGAATTCCTCCTACCTCTTCCTCTCTCCCCAGATGTTTTGCTTTGTAAAGAATAAGAGCTTGGTAAACACAGCCAAATAGACTGGGAGGCACCAGGATTTATTTCTGCTGCTAGTTTGTGCCCAAGGTACAAAGGTCACAGCCCGTCACCTCCCCACCCCACCCGTGTGTTCCTTTTCTTCCAGCTGACCACCGCATGCTAGTGGAAGCATTTGCAATGACACTATTCTGTGATGTGTAGTGGGGGTACTCTGGGGCCTAGGTGGTAACGGATGAAGTGGGGGTCTTCACACTCTCATGTTACTCAGTTAATATGAGTCAGGTTCGAACCTCTGATCTTCTCCTTCTAGGTCCCCTGTCTGGGTTTTACTTTAGGATTCTATCAGCCACTCTGAGGAAGGAGAAGTCTCTGGAGAAAGAAGGGTTTGGCGCCCAGGTGTTCTCCTTATGGCTTCTGTCCCAGCAGTCCTGGGTGTATTTCCAATCTACTGAGGCCCCTGACACCCCCCTCCTTCTGGGTCATTGTTAGTCCTTACATTGGTTGCTGATACTGTTGTATTGGCTGATTTTCTCTATTCTCTCTGGCCAGAGACAACATATGTCCTCTAGATGAGAGAATGGATGTGTGGAGTCTTCTCTGTGTGTGTATATGTATATATGTGTGTATGTGTGTGTGTTTATTATTTGTTTTGCTACCTTTTTGGGTGATATCGATGCATTTCTGATTTATATGAAATAGTGAAGATTTGAATTAGTTACATGCATAAAAGGGAATCTGCAGCCAAAATGGCACAATTAAGAAGGGGACTGCAGGGGGCTGGCTGCTTAGCTCAGTTGGTTAAAGCACAGCCTTATAATACCAAGGTCACTGGTTCAGGTCTCTGTATCAGCCAGCCACCAAAGCAAAAAAGATGGGGACTGTTTTCCCAATGCTATCGTTCCATCTTAATGTTTTGGAACTTAAGCATGAGGAATCAGGGACAAATTCAGACCAATAAGCATTAGGAATTATGCATTATCTGGACATTCTCTGAAATGCGTTTTTGCAGAGTAATAAGACTTGTATATTTTCAAGGAATTCAAACATATGTTTTAAGAGATTTAGAATTCCATTTTTTTCTTCTGAAATCAATTATTAGACTTTTTCCTCCCTCCAAGTTTCTGGTCTTTGGCATTTTAATTTGGAATTGATTGTATAGTACAGGGAGATTCTCTGGGTAAATTGTCTTAGGTGGGAAAGACGTTTGGATCAGCTCAACAAACATATTGAATGCCTTTGATGTGCCAACCACTCTACAGGGTACAGAGTAATGCGAAGATGGAGGATGTTTCTTGACCTCAGGGAGTTCTGAGTCTTAATAGGGGAGGCATAAGCAGACTAATTTTATTTTACTTTATTTTTCCTGGCCTACCCTCCACTAGTAGACTACTTTTATAACAAAAGGTAGAATGAAATGAATGTTGACAAGCTGTGTACATAGCATAATGGGGACCCACAGGTAGCCTTGTGAGGAGGGAGCTTCTGAAACAGCCTTTTGAAGAGAGTAATTTTGACCTATAGAGAATTTAGAAAGGGTCATTTTGAGCGGGTGATTGGTGGTGGGGGTTGGACATGTTTGTGAAAGTACAGGGTACCATCGAGTGGTTGTCTTCTCAGTGCTCTTGCGGACCCAGCTGGGCACCCAAGAATGTGGGTTGTCTTAGCCTGTTTTTTGTTACTTATAACAGAATACATGATGCTGGGTAATTTATAAAGAAACAGGATTTATTTCTTATGGTTTTGGAGACTGGGAATTTCAAGGTCAAGGGGCCACATCCAATGAGAATCTTCTTAATGGTAGGGACTCTCTGCAGAGTCCCAAGGTGGTGCAGGGCATCACATGGAGAGGGGTCAAGAAAGAGCATGCTAATGTGTTTTCTCTTGCTCTTCTAAAAAAGTCACCACTTCTACTCCCATGGTAACCTATTAATACATTAACCCATTAATCCATTCGTGAATGTAGAGCTCTCAGGATTCAATCACCTACTGAAGGCCCCACCTCTCAACACTGTCACATTGGGGATGAAGTTTAAACGTGAGTTTTGGAGGGAACATTCAAATCATAGCAGGGGTAGATTTAGAGCTTTTGAGAGATGCATTCTGTGTTTGTAAACCACCCAGCCTTAGGTAGATTAGGAACACCCAAACTAGCTGAACATACAATTCAGTCCCATTTCTCTACATACTGTCTTTCATTGAATCTATGAGTCCATCAATTGCAAGACACATCATTATTTTATGTACTGCTAAGAAAAAAACTGCTGCCAATTCAACTCTGACATACTATCTATTATAAAATACCTTGATTTCAGTGATGTTAAAAAATGTGCATCTGAGAATCATTAAAATACTGTGCACTAAAAAGAAATTCAGCTTTGCTCCCTGACCACCTGCATCTAAAGCACATGGTCTACTTTTCAATTAAAAGGAAAAAAAAAAACCCTATAAAGTTTGCTCTTTAGGCATGCGTCAGGGAGCCCAATGATGGACGGATGGCCTTTTGGCTTCCATTGAAAGAACGAAAAGAAAGAAAGAAAGAAAGAGAGAGAGAGAGAGAGAGAGAGAGAGAGAAAGAAAGAAAGAAAGAAAGAAAGAAAGAAGTGATAACTGAAAAAGAGAGGTTTATTTATTTTTTCAGTATGTACTCGTGTGTGTGTGTGTGCGTGTATAATTTATTTATTTTCCAAAAAGCCTTTATTTTTTAAAAGTAGTTTTAGGTTGATGGCAGAATTGAGAGGAAGGTACAGAAATCTCCCATTTGTTTCCCCGAACACGTGCATAACCTTCCCCATTATCAACATCCCCCACCAGATTGGTACATTTGTTAGAGTTGATGAACCTACACTGACACATCATTATCACCTAAAGTCCATACTTTACATTCGGGTTCACTCTTGGTGTTGTACATTCTATGGGGTTGTACAAATGTATAGTGACGTATATCCACTATAGTGTCATAGAGGGTTTTTACCACCCTAAAAATCCCTTGTGTTTTACATTTTCACTCCTCCTCCCCCTAACCCCTGGCAACCACTGGTCTTTTTATTGCCTCCATAGTTTTGCCTCTTCCAGAATGTCATATAGTTGGAATCATACAGCACGTAGCCTGTATTTCACAGTCCACTGGTTTGACACTATTGTCTGGCTAGGATGCTGCTGGGGCTGCCAATTCCATATGGCTGCCTCAGTGTCTGCTGGGTTGCCCACTAGTGCCTCGGGTGCATGGTCACCTCAGATCTTGGGCCTCTCAGGGGAGGCGCCTCTCTGGTCAGCATGCACTCAGCTGGGCTGGGGATGGAGTCGGGCGGTGGCGAGGCCTACCTGCTGCGTTGTGCGCTGGCACCGCAGGGCAGGGAGTCTCCTAGGATCATGGGCCTCTCTGGTCAGCACACGCTCAGCGGGGCTGGGGATGGAGTCAGGTGGCGGCCTGCTTTTAAATTTTATATAAATAAAGTCATGTGGCATTTATCTTTTGTTGGGGCCGAGCCCGTGGCGCACTTGGTAGAGTGCTGCGCTGGCAGCGTGGCGACGCTCCCGCCGCGGGTTCGGATCCTATATAGGACTGACTGGTGCACTCACTGGCTGAGTGCCGGTCACGAAAAAACGACAAAAAAAAAAAAAAAAAAAAAAATATCTTTTGTTGGCACTTTTTTTTTTTGGCTGACATTATGTTAGTGAGATTTATCCATATTGTTGCATGTGGTTGTGGTAATTCATTCTCATTATTGCACAGTGCTTTGTTGTGTCACTATGCCACAATTTACTTATCCATTCTGCTGTTGATGGGCTTTGAGTAGTTTCCAGTTTGGGGCAATGACAAACAATGCAGCCATGAATATTCTAGTACAAGTCTTCTAATGCACATTAGTACTCATTTCTGTTTAGAGTATTTCTAGTAATGAGATGATTGGGTTGTAGGGCATGTGTATGTTCTACTTTGGTAGATATGGCAAGTTTCCCAAAGTGATTATACTAATTTGAACTCTCACTGGCAGCACGTAAGAGTTCTAAGTGTTCCACAGCTTTGTCAACAATTAGTATTGTATGTTCTTTCCATTTTAGCACCTATATTTTAAATATAAAAATTTTACCTCATGCTTAAAGATAATTTTACAATAATGTTGGATAATCATATTCATAGTACCCAAATACAATTTTTTTCCTTCTTCCCAACTTCCTGCCTATATTGAGATCATTTGAGATTTTAGTTACATATTTTCATTATTATTACTTCTTGCAATACCTTACAACTACTATTACTGTTTTTATTACTGATTTTTTTGCCTTAAGTAAGTTCTCTAGTTATTTTTTCACAGAGGCATTGTGGAAATTACATTTTAATATCTGAAAATATCTTTATTTTCCCTTTTCATGTAAATGATTTGAAATTCTGGCTTCAAAATTATTTCTTATAAATCACTGAAGATATTTCTCCATTGCATTGTATTCGTTCTTACCAATGAGAAATTCTGTGTCATTCCAATTCTTGCTCTGTAATAGGTAATGTCTTTTTTTCTCTCTGGAGGATTTTCAGATTTGTTTGATGCCCTGAAATCACCGTGGTGGAAGGGATCTTTTTCATTTATTATACTCAACACTTTAAATATTATTTCCTTTTTTAAGTTCTGAAATTAAAACAAAAATTTCAAATATTTTCCTCTCCCATTTTCTTTGCTCCCTTCATTTGCAAGTCTAGTGAGATTTCTGGAACCTTTCAATCTGTCTTCTTTCTTGACCCTTTGGTGCTTCATTCTGAGTGAAATGTTACAGCTGTGTGAGTGTGTTTGCATGTGTATAATGAAACTGCATGTGCCCACCATCTAACCTCAAGAACTATAATTTTCCATTTTTGTTTTATCTATTTCTACACATTATCTGTGTATTCCTGTACATGCACTATATAAATGTATGTATGTATATATGTCTCTCTATTTTTTTGCTGGAGTATTTTAAAGCAAATTCAAGCAAAAATCATTTTATCAGTGATTACTTAAATATTCCTAGTAGATAAGGATTTTTATTTTTAATTTAACTATAATACTGTTATCACCCCCCAAAATTAACAATAATTTCTCAATCTCATTTAACATCTAGTTAATAAAAAGTTTTCTCTGATTTCTGCATCAGTTGATTTGTTCAACTAAGAATAAGTCCATACATTGCATTTGGTTGATTTGCCTTTTAAATCTCCTTATTCTATAATAGTCTCCTATTTGTTTTTAAACTACTATTTGTTCATTGAAGAAACAAAGTCATCTGCCCTGTACAATTTCCTATATTTTAGATTTCGTTGATTGTATCTTAGTGGTATCATTTAACATGTTTTTCTATCACTTGAATTTCCTGTAAATAACATTTTGATCAGGTGCTTGATGAAATTCAGATCCAATTTTTGTCAAGATTAATACATAAGTGGTGCTAGTATGTAATAGAAAGGTAGTTCTTTCTCTCTTAGTGATGTAAAGATCAACTGGTGTTTCAGGTATCGTCTGCCTATCCATCCATTATAAAGATCCTTATCAATCATTAATGAGTGCTACATTATCTGTTTGTGGGGGCAGAAAAGTATTGATTTTTCTA
The DNA here is from genome assembly GCF_027409185.1 of Cynocephalus volans. NCBI lineage: Eukaryota > Metazoa > Chordata > Mammalia > Dermoptera > Cynocephalidae > Cynocephalus > Cynocephalus volans. The sequence continues at coordinate 89,187,215 of NC_084473.1, read as the reverse complement.
ATAATAGAAATTATTCTACAAAGGAACTTTCCCTTATCAAGTTTTTAGTTGCCTGAAATAACTTTTATAGAAAACGTAAGAGAAATGCTAATTATTTCACTTATTTCATAGCTTTCAGAAAAAAAAAGTTGATGATCTAACAACCTCCAAAGATTGTTAGGCATAGAATTTTGGAGTGTTATTATGAACTCTTGGATTTTTATATATTTGATGTGTTTCTATTCATTATAGTCATGATTCTTTTCATATGTCTAAATTCCTATTTTTTAGGCAACAAGAGTCAAAATTTGTCTTTACTGAAATGATACCAGTAACCTCTGATAACTTCCTTGCTTTCTAGCACAGCGATGTGTCCCAGACTTATCTAGTGTATTCTCTGCCTCAGGCTTATAACTGGCCATTCTTAAAGGAAATCTGTTTCTTTGGGTGGGAAAAGGTATTTAGAGACCACAGTCTGGCACCAGGGTTTTCATGACTATTGGTTTGTCATTGCTTCTATGCCTTTTAAGTAGATGGTGCGAAGAAATACATGCATATTGAATAATTCCAATTCAAAAAAGATTTCTAGTGATTTTTTTTCAGAATGTTACATTTTTACTTAATTTCTTTGATTTTATATTCTATTCCACTAATATCTCAGTTGTTAATGATATTAGCATAATTTATTTGCTTTTCCTATCATACATATACAGTTATTAAAAGTACAGTACGAATATTATTAAAATATGTATATTTTGTTATTTTGGAATAATTATAATTTAAAATGAAACTTATTTTTTTCATCAAAGTAGTATCCTCATTCATTTCAGAATGTCATACTTCATTTATTTTTTTAATTTTTTAATTTTTTAAATTTTATTTTATTTTGTCAATATACATTGTGGCTGATTATTGTTGCCCATCACCAAAACATCCCTCCCTCCTCCCTCCCTTCCTCCCCCCACCGATGTCCCCTCTGTTTGCTTGTCGTGTCAACTTCAAGTAATTGTGATTGTTATATATTCTCGCCCCCCCCCCGGTTTTTTTTTGTGTGTGTGTGTGTGTTTGTGTGTGTGTGTGAATTTATATATTAATTTTTAACTCCCCCCAATAAGTGAGAACATGTGGTATTTCTCTTTCTGTGCCTTACTTGTTTCGCTTCATATAATTCTCTCAAGGTCCATCCATGTTGTTGCAAATGGCAGCATTTCATTTGTTTTTATAGCTGAGTAGTATTCCATTGTGTACATGTACCACATTTTCCGTATCCACTCATCTGATGATGGACATTTGGGCTGGTTCCAACTCTTGGCTATTGTAAAGAGTGCTGTGATGAACATTGGGGAACAGGTATACCTTCGACTTGATGATTTCCATTCCTCTGGGTATATTCCCAACAGTGGGATAGCTGGGTCGTATGGTAGATCTAACTGCAATTGTTTGAGGAACCTCCATACCATTTTCCATAGAGGCTGCACCAATTTGCAGTCCCACCAACAATGTATGAGAGTTCCTTTTTCTCCAGAACCTCACCAGCATTTATCGTTCAGAGTCTTTTGGATTTTATCCATCCTAACTTGGGTTAGATGGTATCTCAGTGTGGTTTTGATTTGCATTTCCCAGATGCTGAGTGATGTTGAGCATTTTTTCATATGTCTGTTGGCCATTTGTATATCTTCCTTAGAGAAATGCCTACTTAGCTCTTTTGCCCATTTTTTAATTGCATTGCTTGTTTTTTTCTTGTAAAGTTGTTTGAGTTCCTTGTATATTCTGGATATTAATCCTTTGTCAGATGTATATTTTGCAAATATTTTCTCCCACTCTGTTGGTTGTCTTTTAACTCTGTTAATTGTTTCTTTGGCTGTGCAGAAGCTTTTTAGTTTGATATAATCCCATTCGTTTATTTTTCCTTTGGTTGCCCGTGCTTCTGGGGTCGTTTTAATGAATTCTGTGTCCATTCCTATTTCCTGAAGTGTTTCTCCTATGTTTTCTTTAAGAAGTTTTATTGTTTCAGGGTGTATATTTAAATCCTTAATCCATTTTGAGTTGATTTTAGTATATGGTGAGAGGTATAGATCTAGTTTCATTCTCCTGCATATGGATATCCAGGTATCCCAGCACCATTTGCTGAAGAGGCAGTCCCTTCCCCAGTGAATAGGATTGGTGCCTTTGTCAAAGATCAGATGGCAGTAAGTGTGTGGGTTGATTTTTGGATTCTCTATTCTATTCCATTGATCAGTGTGTCTGTTTTTATGCCAGTACCATACTGTTTTGGTTATTATAGCATTGTAGTATAGCTTAAAGTCAGGTAGTGTTATGCCTCCAGCTTTATTTTTTTTCTCTCAGCGTTGCTTTGGCTATGCGTGGTCTTTTATTATTCCATATAAATGTCTGGATAGTTCTTTCCATTTCTGAGAAAAATGTCTTTGGAATTTTGATGGGGATTGCATTGAATTTGTATATCAGTTTGGGTAGTATGGACATTTTCACTATGTTTATTCTTCCAATCCAGGAGCATGGGATATCTTTCCATCTTCTTGTATCCTCTCTAATTTCTCTCAGCAGTGGTTTGTAGTTCTCATTATAGAGATATTTCACATCTTTGGTTAACTCAATTCCTAAGTATTTTAATTTTTTGGTGGCTATTGTAAATGGGCAGGCTTTCTTGATTTCTCTTTCTGCATGTTCACTATTGGAGAAAAGAAATGCTACTGATTTTTGTGTGTTGATTTTGTATCCTGCTACTGTGCTGAAATCATTTATCAATTCCAAGAGTTTTTTTGTAGAGGTTTTAGGCTGTTCGATATATAGGATCATGTCATCTGCAAACAGGGACAGTTTGACTTCATCTTTTCCAATCTGGATACCCTTTATTTCCTTCTTTTCTCTGATTGCTCTGGCTAGTACTTCCAACACTATGTTGAATAGGAGTGGTGAGAGTGGGCATCCTTGTCTATTTCCTGTTCTTAAAGAAATTCCCCATTCAGGATGATATTGGCAGTGGGTTTGTCATATATGGCTTTAATTATGTTGAGATACTTTCCCTCTATACGTAACTTATAGAGGGTCTTTGTCATGAATGAGTGCTGAACTTTATCAAATGCTTTTTCAGCATCTATAGAGATGATCATATGGTCCTTGTGTTTGACTTTATTAATATGGTTTATCAAATTTATTGATTTGTGTATGTTGAACCAACCTTGCATCCCTGGGATGAATCCCACTTGATCGTGGTGAATAATTTTCCGTATGTGTTGCTGTATTCTATTTGCTAGTATTTTAGTGAGGATTTTTGCATCTATATTCATCAAGGATATCGGCCTGTAGTTTTCTTTTTTGGTTATATCTTTACCTGGTTTTGGTATCAGGATGATGTTTGCTCCATAGAATGAGTTTGGGAGATTTGCATCCCTTTCAATCTTTTGGAATAGTTTGTAAAGAATTAGTGTCAATTCCTTTTTGAATGTTTGGTGAAATTCTGATGTGAAATCATCTGCTCCTGGGCTTTTCTTTGTTGGGAGCCTTCTGATAACAGCTTCAATCTCCTTTATTGTTATTGGTCTCTTCAAATTTTCTACGTCTTCATGGTTCAGTTTGGGGAGCTTGTGTGTGTCCAGAAATTTATCCATTTCCTCCAGATTTTCAAATTTGTTGGCGTATAGTTGTTTATAGTAGTCTCGAATGACTCCTTGTATTTCAGATGAATCAGTTGTAATATCGCCTTTTTCATTTCTAATTTTTGTTATTTGAGTCTTCTCTCTTCTTTTTTTTGTTAGCCATGCTAATGGTTTGTCAATTTTATTTATCTTTTCAAAAAACCAACTTTTTGATTCATTGATCTTTTGTATTGTTTTTTGGGTTTCAATTTCATTCACTTCTACTCTGATCTTAGTGATTTCTTTCCTTCTGTTAACTTTAGGTTTGGATTGTTCTTGTTTTTCTAGTTCTTTAAGGTGAAGTGTTAGGTTGTTCACTTGCCATCTTTCCATTCTTCTGAGGTGAGCATTTAATGCAATAAATTTCCCCCTTAATACTGCTTTTGCAGTATCCCAAAGGTTTTGGTATGATGTATCATTATTTTCATTAGTTTCAATAAATTTTTTGATTTCCTGCTTGATTTCTTCTTGGACCCATATGTCATTAAGTAGAATGCTGTTTAATTTCCATGTGTTTGTATAGTTTCCAGAGTTTCATTTGTTATTAATTTCTAGTTTTAATCCATTATGGTCTGAGAAAATACATGGAATAATTCCAATTTTTTTGAATTTATTGAAACTTGATTTGTGACCTAATATGTGGAGAATGATCCATGTGCTGATGAGAAGAATGAATATTCTCAGGTTGTTGGATGGAATGTTCTATAGATATCTGCCAATTCCAATTGGTCTAGAGTATTGTTTAGATCTTGTGTTTCTCTACTGATTCTTTGCCTAGATGATCTGTCTAATATTGACAGTGGGGTGTTCAGGTCCCCTGCGATTATGGTATTAGTGTCTATTTCCTTCTTTAGGTCTAATAGCGTTTGTTTTATAAATCTGGCTGCTCCAACATTGGGTGCGTACCTATTTATGATTGTTATGTCTTCTTGATGGTTCAGTCCTTTAATCATTAAGTAGTGTACTTCATTGTCTCTTTTTATGGTTTTTAGTTTAAAGTCTATTTTGTCAGACATAAGAATAGCTACTCCAGCTCGTTTTTCTTTTCAGTTTTCATGGTAAATCTTTTTCCATCCTTTCACTCTTAGTCTATGTGAATCTTTATGGGTGAGGTGGGTCTCTTGTAGGCAGCATGTAGTTGGGTCCTCCTTTTTGATCCAATCAGCCAGTCTGTGGGAATTTAAGCCTTTTACGTTAAGAGTTGTTATTGAAAGGTGTTGATTTATTCCTAGCATTTTATTGGTTGTTTGGTTGTCTTAGGTGTCTTTTGTTCCTTGCTTTCTGATTTACTGTTTGTTTTCTGTGTTTGTTGGTTCCTTAGGTTGTAGATAGTGTTTTTGTTTGTTTGTTTTTTCTTCATGAATGCCATTTTTATTATACTAGTGGGTTTTGATTTTTCTTGGGTTTTTATGGCAGTGGTAGTTATTTTTCAGGAACCAAACCCTGTACTCCCTTGAGGATTTCTTGTAAGGGTGGTCGTGTGGTAGTGAACTCCCGCAGTTTTTGTTTGTCTGAGAAATATACTATTTGCCCTTCATTTCGGAAGGATAGCCTTGCAGGGTAGAGTATTCTTGGCTGGCAATCTTTGTCTTTTAGTATTTTGAACATATCATCCCATTCCTTTCTAGCTTTTAGGGTTTGTGATGAAAGGTCTGATGTTAACCTGATTGGGGCTCCCTTATAGGTGATTTGACGCTTCTCTCTTGCAGCTTTTAAGATTCTCTCTTTGTCTCTGAGTTTTGCCAATTTGACTATGACATGTCTTGGAGAAGGCCTTTTTGGGTTGAATACGTTTGGAGATCGTTGAGCTTCCTGGATCTGAAGATCTGTGATTTTTCCTATACCTGGGAAGTTTTCTGCCACTATTTTGTTGAATATGTTTTCAATGCAATCTCCGTTTTGCTCCCCTTCTGGAATACCCATGACTCGGATATTTGAGCGCTTAAGGTTGTCTGATATCTCTCTCAGATTTTCTTCAATGTCTTTGATTCTTTTTTCTTTCTTTTTGTCTGCTTGTGTTATTTCAAACAGCCCATCTTCAAGTTCACAGGTTCTCTCTTCAACTTCGACAAGCCTGCTGGTTAAACTCTCCATTGTGTTTTTTATTTTGCTGAATAACTTCTTCAGTTCAGCAAGTTCTGCTACATTTTTTTTCAGGACATCGATTTCCTTGTACATTTCCTCTTTCAGGTCCTGTATACTTTTCCTCATTTCATCATGATGTCTAGCTGAGTTTTCTTGTATCTCGTTCAGTTTCCTTAGAATTATCACTTGAAATTCCTTGTCAGTCATTTCAAGGGCTTCTTGTTCTATAGGATCTAGAGTTTGAGATTTATTAACTTTTGGTGGTGTACTTTCTTGATTTTTTGTATTTCTGGTATCTTTTTTTTGATGTTTATTCATTGTGGCAGGGGGTTTCACAGTCCACCGGTTTGAGACTATTGACTAACTAAGATGTTGCTGTGGTTGCCAATTTGGTATGGCTACCTCCGTGACTGCTCAGTTGGCTTCTAGTGCCTTGTGTGTATGGTTGCCTCGGGTCTTAGGCCTCTCTGGGGAGCCACCTCTCTGGTCAGCTTGAGCTCTGCTGGGCTGCTGGATCACGTACCACAGGTTGTGTGATCTCTGCTGAGCTTCCACTTCCCATGCAGGACTTCTCCCTGTTCCGTGCATTCTGGCCCGGGCTGCTGGATCGTGCAGTGGCGACCCCACAGGGTGTGTGGTTTCTGTCAAGTCTCCGCCTCCCTAGCCGGACGTCTCCCTGCTCTGTGCGCACTGGGCTGGGCTGGGATGTGTCTTCTGCAACCCTCGTCTATCAGCTGGGCCTTCAAGACACCTGTTCGGCACCACCTCTCCCAGGAAGTCTACCAGGTTTCTGCTAGGCACAGATGACCGGTCGCTCTGGGTGCCTTTGTAGCACTGTGTAGATCTTTCTCGGGACTTATCACCTTCCTCCTGGTATCGCGGTTATTTGTGTACTTGTCTTATCTCCCACACCAGAGCGTGAGCTCCTCGGGGGAGGAGCCCGCAGAACACAGTTCACCTTTGTATCACCCCCTGCGCGGACTGAGTCCGGTGCCTGCCTGCAGTCAGCTCTCCGGCAGGTTCAAGCAGACTTGGGAATTCTCCAGGCACACTATTCCTAACTACAAATCGGTTAGGCGTTTTTCTGAACTGATGGCTGCAGAGATGGTATCTGCCTCCCAGTAACAGGAAGTTTACCGGGGGCTGGAGCCCAGGGTGTGGTGGAGTGACAGTCAGCCCCGCCCGTACTTCCTTGCCCTCCCGAAGCTGGCCAGGGACGCCCCCACACCACCAGCCCCGCCAGAGAACCGCGGAGGGAGTGGGAGGGGAGGCCAGCCCGCAGGCCCCGGGAAGCCCTGCGCCGGGGCAAGCAAGTGGGAAGGCTCAGTGAGGAGCCGAGTCGGGCAAGGAGGACAGGCTTGGCTGAGCCGGGCCGGAGCTGCCACCACCTGAGAAAAGGGAGGCAGTCCCAGGGGTGGTGAGTGGCCCGGTGATGCAGGTGAAGCCGGGCGAGCGTCAGCCCCCCCGAGCAGGGCCGGGTCGAGGGTCACTCACAGGGCTGTGCCAGGTCGGGCTCTCCCTCTCTGCCTCTGGTTTGTCGCCTTCCCCGTTCTTGGCTCCCGCCGCCTCGGGCTGCCTGCTTGGTCCCGCGGCGCAGCTCGGGCGCTCCCAGGAATCTTCTTTAATGCCGGCCTCAAACCTCGAATCATGAATAGGGCAGCTGGCCACCTTCAGCGCGGCCCCGGCCTCCGGGGTCCTGGCTGCATCAACCGCAGCCCTGACGCCGTGTTCCCTGTTTAGAGACTCGCTTTTGTAGCTGTGAAACAGTTCTTTTCCTGCTCCATACTTCAAAGCTGTTGCCTGTAAATGAGGCAGCCTCTCCTGCCAAGGGCAAAGTGGCGGTCAGCCCCCACGACCGGCCCCAGCAGTGGTCCTCCCTTAAGAGATGGCGAGAGGAAGGTCCACAAGTTTCCCGGCTGCCTGAGGCCCAGTGGCCGCCTTTTCCACCTCAGCTACTCCGCGCCAGCCGCCGCAGCCACCGCCATCTTGAAACCTCCTCTCGTACTTCATTTAAAGTTGTTTTTTTTTTTTTCCTTTTGTTCTATTACCTCTACTTCATCAGATGCTATTTATTTTACTTTTGTTTTTGGTGCCTCACTTTAAAGGCATTTGATAGAGTTTGGATGTGTTATCTCCCCAAAACTCATGCAGAAATCTGATCCCCAGTGTGTCAGTGTTGGAAACTGTTTGAGTCATGGGGGCAGGTCCCTCATGAATTGATTAATGCTCTCCCTGAGGGAAGGGGGATTAATGAGTGAGTTCTTGTTCTGTTAGTTCCTGTGAGAGCTGGTTGTTTAAAAAGACCCTGGCACCTTCTCTCTCTCTCTTGCTTCCTCTCGCCATGTGATCTGCTTGTACCCGTCGGCTACCTGCCGCTTTCTGTCATGAGTAGAAGCAGCCTGAGGCCCACGCCAGATGCAGCTGTCCCAGAATCATAAGCCAAATAGACCTCTGTTCTTTATAAATTACCCAGTCTCAGGTATTTCTGTTATAGCAACACAAAATGAACTAATACAGCATTGGTTCTGTTTTGTTTTTCCAATTGCTTTTCTTTACATTTGAGGTTCTTTTCCACCTTGATTGTACATGCCATACTGCTTAGTTCAGCCTATTTTGAGTAATTATGTGGTAGAGGCAGGACATATTGCAGGGTATCAATATGCTTGTTGATATGAAGACTTTCCTCTTCTTTTACCATCAACTCACTTGAGTTTCTGCCGTTTTGTCCCTAGCACCTTCAGGCACTGCCCGTGCTCTGTAGCCCATCGCCTTATGATTGGTACAAGCAAGGAGGCGGCATGAGGGCTGGGGTGGAATGTAGCAAACTGACTGGCTGTCACTTCAGCAGTCTCCTAACCAGTCACTCTGATCATTGTCCCAGAACTGGTTCACAATTGGGAAGCTTGGAGCAACTCTTAAGCTTCCCACTTTTTTTGCAGAGGTCTCTGCAAAACAGGCAAGCTTGTTTCGGGTCGCGCTTTTCTCGTTCAATTCAATCACATCTACCTTTTGTCTTTCGGGAACTTCTGATATCTGGTCCTCCAGTGCTTCTCACTGTTGTCTCTATGGAAATTTTAAACATATCTATTACCACATGGAAACATGTAGAAATAAATCCTATGCTATATAGAAATATGTCATAAGTTATTCTATGAAAACTCTAAACACATTCAACAATTATCATAATTTTTGTAATCTTGTTTTACCCTTCCTCCAACTTTTTTCTGGATTATTTTCTAGCAAATTGTATGCAGGGAAGTTCAGCTTTTTTGTCGATATTTGAAAAGGGGTCTGCAGCTATTTTACCCAAAATATCCTTCTCTTCTCCACAGGACTTAAACATGAATGCAGAGGCTCATTTGGTTGGGGGACAGACTCAGATGGCAGCCCCATGCTCTCCTTCTTGATAAAGAACACTTTCATCTCAGTCCAAGCACAGGCTTCAATGGCAGTGTAACAAATTCCACATATTTAGCAACTTAAAACAACACCCATGTCTGTTTCTCATCCCGCTGTTCTGTAGGTCTAGACAGGCTCCACTGCGTTCTCTGCACAGGTCCTCCAAAGCCAAAACAGTGTCAGCCAGGCTGGGCTCTTATCTGGACGTTCTGAGGAAGAATCTGCTTCTGAGATCATTCAGGTTGTTGGCAGGATTTAGTTTCCAGTGACAGGAGGACTGAGGTTCACATTCCCCTGGTGGCTGTCTTCCAGGGATCCCCCTCACTTCTGGTGGTCTCTCTTCAGTCCTTGACCATGGTCCCCTCCGTCTCCACAGCCAGCAACAATGTGCCAAATCCTTCTTGTGCTTTCAGTCTCTCTGACTTCCTCTTCTGCCACCAGCTAGGCAAAATTCTTTGCCTTTGAAGGGTTTCTGTGATTAGATAGTCCACCCAAATAACCGCATGTTTGATTAACTTGGTCAACTGATTAGTAACCTTAACTACTAACAGAACCACACATGTGCTAACTCATCATATTCACAGGTCCAAAGATTAGGACAGGTTGTCTTCATGGGCCATCTTAGAATTATGCCTACCACAGTCCTGCTCATTTTTCTTTCACTTTAGCCTTGTTTGGGATGAGTTAGCTCTTAAAAGTCTTCTGAGGGCTGGCCGGTTAGTTCACTTGGGAGAACATGGTGCTGATACCTGATACAGGCCAGCTGCAAAAAAAAAAAAAAAAATGACTCCTGAAAAATAGGCTATGGTGAACCTTTCCCTCTGCCTTGAAGGGTATGCCTAGAAATATCAGAATTTCAGATTATGCTGTAGTTGAGACACATACTTCATATATAAAAAGACAAATCTGTATTCAAAACAACTTTTGAGTGTTAATATGATTCTCTCACTTGGGGGAATGCTTAAATTCTCTTCCATAAAAACATTTAGCTCTTCTGGTAATATTGCATTTGAGAAGACTATCTTTGAAAGAAACAAGTTCAAATAATTTCTGAGTCTGGAAGTGTGTTCAGAAGTGTTTTCTAAATTTGTTTTTTTTCAAAATGCCAACAGTTCTTATTAAATGAAAGGTCATGTTAATCCTTTTGGCATTTTAAATCAGCATCTTTAACTTGTTTAATTGACTTGGCATTTAATACATGATTGTACCTCCATTCCACTGTTATTATATGGAAATACTGATTTGGATTCAGAAGAATATTAAAACAATTATGAGTTGGTTCTAATTGTGCTAATCTCTGCATTTAATTCTCTCCATTAGTTTAATGAAATGAAATAACTTTGCTTTTAGAAAATGTACTCCCTTTGCATTTTAGCTTATGCTTATGAAAAATAAAGGTTCAGGATGGTCTTATGATGTAGTAATAACACTAACATTTCCAACGCATAAGTGATATGATCATTCTGTGTTCAAAAGAGGAAAATTTTAATGGTAGTATTTTACTTTCAAGGAAGAACAGTAGCAGAAACTTAACTTTTATCCTAACTCGGCTCTTTAGAGATGGTTTATGCTAATTTAGAAAGTGGGAATTCTATTATATGCTTTACTTCCTATTCTTTATAGTAGGAGGAATAAAGTAGGTCAATCTGGTGAATAGGATGCAAGTTCTGTTTGACCTTCAATCTCTCTGTATCATTTAGTTTCCCCTACTTGTGCCTTGGTCTTCCCAGGGAAATGGAACCTGGAACTTTATAATTTAATCATTATGGTGAACATTTCTAGACTTTGCCCAACATTCATGGCCTGTTATTTTCAAAACAGCCCTTAAATTTCCTCTGGAGAGCTCCCTCAATCTCTTTGTAGTACCTTAGTCTTCTCCTAGCTATCAGGTGCTCTCTTCTGGACAAAAGCCAGTTGAGACTAATTTATTTTTGGTCCTGATATTCTCAAGAAACAGCCTATTAATTATTGCTACTAGGATTTCTGGAGCTTCCCAGGTCTCCATTCTCCTTGAAGCCTTGTTCTATAGCTTTTCCTTCAATTTTTGCTCTGTCCTTATGGACTTCCAGTATATTTCTTTCCCCTCTGCTCAAGTTATCAAGAGTTACTTTCTGTTGCCCACAGCCAAAGAAACCTAATTAATACATTCATTTAACTGTGTAGAAACTCAATTCAATTCCACAACCACTGTAGTTATCCTATATTTATCATGTTACTATCCCCAAAGGCTCTAATGTCCCAAGACAGTAAGAAGAAATCAGATGGATTTTGCTAAGTTTTTCCCCCTGCTATTTTGACTTCATTGATCAGTGCCTCAAATGCTAACACTTAGGGAATATTCAATACATTTTTCTTTTTGTGTTAATAAAATCCTAAACTCTACGTTTGAACGCCACTACAAGAATATGGAGATCAACTCTGTGTTTTTCTTTTTTTTTGTTTTTTGTATATTTACCATATTTGGAGGGGATTTTAATACATTGTCTGTCAGACTGAAGAACTGATAGAGCTTTTGGAAGTCAGAGCTACTTGTCCAATAGCCCAGGGCAAGCTAATTTCCTGAAAGTGTGTTGGCATAGGAACAGGCAAGGCTTTGCATGTGGCGTTTCTCAAATATTTGCCCACATTTGACTTGTGTTTTCACACATTCATACCACACTGGTGTTTTCTTAAGATTGCTTTAAGATACTATAACTATTCCTCTGTGCTATAAATTGCTGAACAATTTTCTGTGAAATTTCAGCTGCTTTTAGAAAGAATCTGTCTTTTCTTTGGTTGCTGTAAGTTATTATGTCCTTTTTTACAATTTATCATAAAAAACATGCCATGCCATTTCTGTCCTACTTTAAAAAAATGAGTTCTGTTTGTAAAAGCATGTATTTTATAGCACAAAGAGATGTATTTGATGGATGTTAATGGGACTTATAGATTAAAAAAAAATGCTGCTGTGAAAGCTTTGCCAATTTAAAGAGATACAGATATCCAAAGAAAGAGGGAAAGGAAAGAGTAATGTAATGTTTTTAAAAGAGGAAATGGAAAAGGTTAAAGCCCTAAAATGTCTAGGGTCTTACAACATGCGGCAGTGTGTCAAATTAAACCTCATAATGACAAATGTAATGATTTGTTTGGGTTCCTATATGTGTAGGGTTCTAAACATTTGCACTCAACACCTTTGTCTGGGCTCAACTGCATCACTGCAAACTGGAAACAATGAATTCTAGCACAGTAGCAACGGTCTTGTGTCAGGCCAGCTCCGCTCCTCATCCCATGCTGACCTTGCTCTTTGTTTCCGCTGGATGGCCTCTTTCCATTTGTTGCTACCATGGTTCTGATTCTAGAAATTGAGTCATGCTTTGATTTTTGTATCAAAAATCATTTTTGTAACAATTTTGTAATAACTTTGTAAGAATAATTTAATAATTTGTGTAACACATTCTTAATACAGTGGCCTAAAAGAATGGAGTTTATATTACATCTCACACACCTCACATAATAAGAAATCCAGTATTAGACAACACAGGGCTGATACTTTGCTTCGCAATGCCATCAGACACCCAGAACTTTTCTGTATTCTCCCCCAACATCTTTAACATCTTTCCTTGTATACACTGGATCACAAGAAGGCAAGACGGTGCTCCCTTCAACCTCTAGGCCTTTGATGAGAATGCTACTCCCACTCATGAGCGAGAAGCTCTTAGACCTAATCACCTCCCCAAAGCCGTACCTCTTAATACCGCTGCACTGGGGACTAAGTGTCAGCATGAATTTTGGAGGGCACACCATCATTCAAACCCAGAGGCACAAGGACCAGTACGGAGGCCATTGAGAGGATGGTGATTAAAATAGAAGAGAAACAGCGGCTGTGGTGAGACCCTGGTATAACAAGACACACTTAGGGTATAGGATTTGGTGATTAAATTGATATGAGCTGTCACAGAGAAAGAGGAGTCAAGAATGTTGACCAAGTATCTGGCTTGGGCATCAGAATGGTGATTGTATTATTTGCACCAGAGGAGAAGCAAGTTTGAGGTGATGGCATAGTGGGGTCAGGAAAAGACTGTGAGTTAGTGTTGGACAGCTGAAACTGAAGTGCCTGTGGGACATCCAACTGGAAAAATTCAGCACAAGGTTAGATATTAGGGCCTGGGTCTCAGGGGAGATGGGACCTGGAATATACATTTGAGTATATATTTGGAGATTATATATATACATATGTGTATATATTTGAGATTAAATCAGGAGAGTTGTGAAGGTTAATTCTAGGTGTCAACTTGATTACATTAAGGAATGTCAAGAAATCTACTAAAGCTATCTTTTTAGGTGTATCCGTGAGGGTGTTTCCAGGAGAGATTAGCATGAGATCCTGAGTGGAGTGGATGGGAAAGATCTGCCCTCAATATGAGGAGAAACCATTCAACCCACTGGGGGCCCCAAGAAAACAAAAAATGGAGAAAAAAGGTGAGTGGCTCTATCCATTGGAGCTGGGATGCATTCTTCTCTCCTGTCCGTGGACATCGGACCTTGAGACTCTTCAGCTTTTGGGTTCCAGGACTTACACCAAAGGGCTGGGGGCTACAGAGAAGCCATCGGTGACAATCTCATCTGGGTTCAGCAACATGGGTGTATCATCAGTTGGGGGATCTTGACCACCATGCTCACTTTGGGATGAAAGGAAAGGCTGTATGTCCCAGCTTTGTCACTTTCTAGCCTGTGACTTGGGCAAACCCTTTTCCTTTTCTGGGTCTCACTGTCATCATCCGTAGAGTGACATAAAGACACCTTCCTCCCAAGTCCACCATGAAGACTCCAAACACTCAGCGCGTCCCTGCTCCTGGAAGTGTGCTGGGAGCCACAGGAGCAGGGCTGTCCTGGCCGTGAAAGGCCGAGGGGCTCGTGGGGAGCTGTGCCCTGACCTGAGGCTGGCCCCCCATTTTCCCAGGGGGCAGAGTGGGCTGGGAGCCCGGGCCAGACACCTGGGCAGCTGCCTCCCCTCTGGAACAGTCCTCATTTTCTACCCTTGAGGACCTGAAAGTTGGAGTTCACTGGCTGGCTCAAAAAAAAAAAAAAAAAGGCAAAGGGCGAGCAAGAGCTCCATGCATGCTGCAAGGCAGGGGGTGCCTCAGGGCTCTGTTTCTATGGGAACCAATGGCACAGACTGGCTCCTATGGGCACCAAAAAGGGAAACTTGGCAGAGGTTTCAGGCCCCTGGCTCCTCGGTGGTTTCCCTGGAGGCTGAGCAAATGCCCATGAGCCCCGCCTCTCCCAAGGACACTGAGGGGCCCTCACCCCTTTTCTTCACCACCATCTCCCCCCACGATATCTGGTGAGGTCCCTTAACTACCCTGTAGTTCCAACCTCCGTCCCAGGCAGGACAACGGCACTTGGGGAGGACTCGCGTACTGCAAGGACCTGTGCGGGGTGAAAGGGAATAGTTAAGGGTGGGGGGACAGATGTAAAAGGTGGAAGAAACCCTGAGTGTCACCCTGGTGATGTGGCCCCAGTGGATGTCCCTCTCCCTGGAGGCGAGTCCCCATCTGCAAGGCCATTGCAGACTAGCACCTGGGGCAAGGTCCCAAGGGGAGGACGCTCCAGATGCCAGGGACAGGCCCCAGGCCCCTCAGGGAGATCACACTACCTGGTATCTTTGAGGAGGGGCGGCCAGACAGGGCCAGGGCTGCAGGGAGGGGAAGGGCTGGCTGGCTCTGGAAAATGCCTGCAGGAGGCTCACCGGGCTGACTGCGGCCCCTGCCCCTCCTTGGGGTAGGAACTCCTCCAGGAGCCCCCCTCCCCCCGGGCCTGGCTCCCTGCACCCCCACTATCCCCACCCTTCCCTGGTGACCAAGAAGTGGGGGAGAAGACAGTTGTGTGTTAGAGAAAGAGACAGACATCAGGGGAGGCACAGAGAGAGACACCCAGTGACAGGGGCAGGGGAGTCCAGGAGAGCCAGGCAGAGGGATGGGGAGAGGCTGAGAGGCCAGGATTAGGAACCACATCCACAGAGAGCCTGGGAGGGGGACCAAAAATATGCAAGACAGATGTGTGTGAGTGTGTGTGTGTGTGTGTGAGAGAGAGAGAGAGAGAGAAAGAGAGTGTGTGTGTGTGTGTGTGTGTGTGTGTGTGTGTGTGTGTGTGTGTGTGTGTGTGTGTGTGTGTGTGTGTGTGTGTGTGTGTGTGTTTAGTGCTATACAATTTTATCACATGGGCAGGTTCCTGGACCTTTCACCAGGATCCCTCCTGTTGTCTTTCTGTAGCCCCATCTCTCTCCCTCAGGCTTCTCCCTCCAGTCCTAACTGTGGCTGTCCCATCTGTTCTCCATTTAGAAAATTTTGTCATTTCAAAATGTTATATATATAGAATCACACAGCATGTGACCTTTTGAGATTGGCTTTTTCATTTGGCGTGATTCTCTGGAGATTCATCCCAGGTGTCATGGATGTCAATAGTTTTTTCTTTCAATTGTTTAGAACTCCATGCTATGGATGTATTACAGTTTGTTGAATCATTCACCCATTGAAGGACATCTGGGATGTTTCCAGTTTGGGACTATAACAAATAAAGTACAAGTTTTTGCTTGAACATAAATTTTCAATTGCTGTGTTGTGTGGTAGTTGCATGTTTAACTTTGTAAGAAACTGCCAAACTGTTCTCCATTGTGGCTAAAACATTTTACATTTCTACCAGCATTTCTCCAAGTCTTCACCAGCATTCAGTGCTGTTTCCGTTCCTTTTTTAGCTGTTAAGAGAGGTACATAGTGATAGCTCATGATGGTTTTAATTTGCATTTCCCTGATGGTATTGAACATCTTCTCAAGCGCTCATCTGCCATCGACATGTCCTCTTTGGTGAAGTGTCTTTGCATGTCTTTTGGCCCACTGGCTGGTTTGCTCTTTGACTGTGGGGGTCTCCTGGGTGCCAGTTCTGGGAGGGGGAGAGCAGTTCACACACGGGCCAGGGACAGGTCCCACACATCCGGCTTGCTGGGGGGAAGAGACAGAGGATGCACCAGAGAACATCGTGATGGGACAAATGCAGAAGGGATACGTGCTGGGAAGATGTACAGCAGGTGCTGAGACGGGGGTATGTGTGGCAGGGCATCCTGGGTACAGTCGGGGGAGGGGAGCTCTCCCAGGATCCAACACCTGAGCGAGGCCATGCACGTCCGGCGGGGAGAAGTGTCCGGTGCAGGGAGCAGCAGGTGCCAAGGCAGTGGTGTGGGAATGAGCCAGATGCTTATGAGGAGCAGAGAGAGGTGGGGGCAGCAGAGGTGAGGCTGATGCGTCTGGCCAGGAGGCGCTGATCTGAAATGCAACAGGAAGCCACTGTGGGTTCCAGGCAGGAGCGGGAGGGGGGTTAATTTATGTTTGAGGCTCCTCCCTGCCCCAGTCTCCTCCACTCTGTCATCTCCCAGAACAGATGCACCACAGGGTGAGGGTTAACTCTAGTGACCAAGAGCTTCCCAAGCCAAGAGGAAGGAGCCTGGCGTGGCTGTTAAACATTCCCTGACAGCTCCTCCAGACCCTCTGCCAGACAGACAAGTGTCAAATATTCCTTAGATGGCCTGGCAGTCACTGCTCCCTCCCCCTGCCCTTCCCCACAGTCTAATGGGCCAGTCCCCAGACCCCGGCTCCCCTGGGTAGCTGTGCAGCCCTGCCTGAGCTCAGCTGTGTTGGGCTTCCCTTCCCTCCCCTTCCCTTCTCCTGGATGAGAGTCTACCACCTACCTCACAAAGGGACACTGACAGGTCTGTGGGGCTCACTGGTGGGGTCCTGGCCCTCAGCCAGGTGGAGGAGCCTCACCCAGGGCTCCTGCCACCACCCTCTCCTGACTGCACCAGGGAGAAAAAACACCAGGGCTCCCTAGCCTATCAGACCATCAGGAGGACCATTCATGGTTAGGGGGCTTGGGAACCCCCCCAACTTCTGAGACCTCCCCAGGGACTTGGTCCTAGAAACAGCCACAGTGGTGAAGCCTGTGGCTAAGGTCTCCTGATCTTTGGAATCAGAAGACCACATATACAATGTGACCCTGGCATGTCCCCAAACCTCAGGGACTTAGTTTCCTCCCCTGTAAGATGGAGGTGGTGTTGCTGACCTCATGGGGTTTTCATGATGTGTGGCCTGGAATAGACACGCACTAAGCTGGCTCTCAGCCTGCCCTGTGGGCCCACCCAGTCTTCCCAGGCAGATATAGCCACTGTCAGATAGAACCCAGGGACACCCACAGGGACTCTGCCACATCAGCCAGGCCTGGGGCTGTGAGACAGAATCCCACGGACCACTTCAGGCCCCACGAGGGCAGCCCCTGCCAGCCAGCACCGGCACTGTCCTGGGGAGGGGGCTCCTGCCTGAGGCTCTGTGGCCTACCTTGGTTTCTCCTGCTGATGTTCTCTGCTAACTCCATGTGCGGAGCCTTCAGCAAAGAATTCATAAAATAACGAAGTACCAGCTGTCTGTCTGTCCCCTATGCACCTCCTTGACTGAAATAAAGACTTATTCATCGAGGCCATTTCCCTCCCGAATAGGATCTTGAATAATGGAAAAGGTGCCTCTCTCACACAGCCTGGGCAGACGTGTGTGGGTGTGGCCTGTGTGTACACGTGTGCATGTGTGGGTGCACAGCACATGTGTGTGGGGAGCCTCCCTCTGCACCTGCCTGCTCCCAGCTGTCACCCTCTTTCTCCCCCATTAGCGTGGCCAGTGTCTCCCCTTGCTACAGCTGTGGGCACCACTGCCCCCCTCACTGAGGTGGTGAGCCTTGAGGAAGGGGAGGGATGGGGGTGTTGCCGAGGGTGTGAGTTGGTTTGGTGAGGGCGATGACTGTGAGCCGGGAGACTAATAGTGGGCACTTGGCTGGGGAGGACGGCAAGCCAAGATGAGGGGTTAGGACATGGCCCTGCCTAGGTGGCCACTTCACCGAAAGTTGACCAGGAGAACAACTGCGCAGCCCCAAAGGGCCTCATGGGGCCACGAGACATGAGTCACCTGCAGGTTTCCCCCACTGACTGGAGCCTGCAGTGTGCAGCTGACCAGCTCCTTCCCCAACATGGGGGCATTTCCACAAACTCCACAATTTAGGGACATTCGTAGGGTTTCTTCCTGTCCACATTCAGGAAATTCCCTATGGAACGCATGACATGAGAGCATAAAGGCCAGACCCCGGCTTTCTCCTCCCTGTGTGGCAGGGGGCAGGCATATGGCCGGCTTGGACAGTCAGGTTCCTCCACGCTTGACTTTGAACCTGCAGCCAGCGACGCCACAGAGCAGCCTCCAGATTCCAGAGGCAGCAGGGCCCTGAGGTTGCTGTGGGTCCCAGGCTGGGTGCCCCTGAATAGGGGCCAGCATTAGCCAGCAGTGGCAGGGGGCCCTCACTGGCCTCTTCTGCGGGCTGACATGGCCGAGCTACAGCTGCCAGCCCCGCTTTCTGCTCTGGTCTGTCTCCCAAGCCTGCATCTCTGTCCTCCCAGGAGGCTGTGGCTGGCCAGGGCACCCTGCAGCCAGTTCCTTTCTGGTTCAAATCAGACTTGGTCAGTTTCAGGTAGAGGGAGGGCCTGGCAGGGAGTGAAGAACCCAACTTTGCTGTGTGACTCTGCACATCTGCTGCCCTTTCTGGGCTTGTCAAGTGAGGGATTTGCATGTGATTTCTAAAGGAGCGTCTTGCTCTGACAGCCCAGATTGTGACCCCAGGGCAGGGGATTTGATGTGCTCACTGCTGACCTCCCCTCTCTGGACTCTCGCCTTCCTCATGCCAGGGCCCCACTGTATGCAGGACAGAGCGTAGAGTGGGAGAAACCCACAGAGGTCTGGCATGGATGGTCAGTACCGGGAGCAATCGGAGTTCATTTGGGACAGCAGAGCCCTGGGAATTCTCCAGCCAGGACTGGGGCTCCCGGCACGCACCGTGAAAGGCAAACCTGGATGGGGTTAAGGCTGGTCTCACCTGGGATGTCAGGGCAGCCTGGAGATGATCCAGAGATCCCCTCTGTGACCAAGGGCTCAGCGCTGCTCCACCTGTTCCTGCTGCAAGAGGTGATGAAGGCGTCGGACGGCAGCCTCCTGGGGGACCCCAGACGAACTCGGCTCAGCAAGAAGGAGGGCATCAAGTGGCAGAGGTCACGGCTCGGCCACCAGGCCCTGATGCGGTGCTGCTTGGTCAAGTGGATCCTATCCAGCGCAGCTCCACAGGGCTCAGGTAGGGGCTGGGGTACGTGGGGGTGCGGATGGGGGTGGAGGATCCATTCTCAGTTTTCTCCTTTCTGAGGTCTCAGAAGCCACCCTGGGACCCCAGCCTGGGCCACACTGCCTCTTCCTCTTTAGGGAGATGTTTTTATTCAATCACGCCCTTCCCCATTCATTGAGTGCCTGCTGCATGCAGGGCACTGAGATCCATGCAGGAGCCATGGAAAGTAGGGACAGAGTGTTGGGCCACACTGGTCGTGGCCGGGAAGATAGAACCAGGATCTGCCCCTCCCCATCACTCCCCACTGGGTAACCTTGGGCAGCTCATTTATCCTTTCTTTTAAGTCCTCTATAAAGAGGGGCCAGCAACCCCCACCCACAGGGCACATTTGAAGGTGCGTGATAAGGTGTGCAGGAGCTTGGCGAGGAGGAAGCTCTGCCCAGTGCACCCCAGGGCTGTGCTGGCTCTTCCCCTTGGGCTGCAGTCTGGGGTGTTCTCGAGGGGACCTGCAGAGATGGCTGCCCCGGGCTTGCAGTTGGCGATATTTGGTGTTTGCTGAGTGTGACAGAGCAGGAGATGCAGAGGCAGCCTCACCTGGCCCCCACGACCTCATGCTCACGTGCACAGTCCTCACACGCACGTGCATGTGGGCGCCACACACACTCGTGCAATCACATGCACACACACCATGCACACTAGTGATCACACGTGTGTATGAGTGTTTGCCTCTTTGACCGTAAGGAAAGTCAAGGCCTGGACAGCTGCGTCTTGTTTGCTGTCTTAGACACTCTCTAGCTGTGCAATTTCTAGGGAGTCTCAGCCCCTTGACTGGAGGACAGGCATAATGAGGGTCCCAGCCTCCCAGGCTTGAGGGTCTTCATGCATAGAGGGGATCGGCTGAGGGGCCCAGGGCAGGCAGCAGCCACGGTGGTTGGCACCCACAGCAGCCCGTGCTGTGCATGGGTGGACAGGTCTGTGGCATGCCAGGTCCCCACCCTTTACCTGCAAACCCTACTCCAAGGTGCTCCCAGCACAATTCCAGCCCCTCCCTTCCACCCCTGTCACCTCCCCTACCCCACAAAGCCCCTGCCCATCTGCACCCCAGAGACTAAGGTCAGCTCTGACTGGCACAGCTGTGTGTCACTAGAGGCTGAGATTCCCTCCCGGCCTCAGTCTTCCTGGGTTTTCTTGGTGATGGTGAGTGTTCAAAGGGATGTTGGAGCAGACCCACCCTTTGCTCCCATAGGTCCTGCAGACACGGCTCTTTGTCTCTGCCTGGCAGACAGTGGTGGCTGGGAACGAGGCTGGTGTGTGTACCTCACTGAGGATTTCTGCACACCTCTGACATCAGCAGCTGTGCTGAGTGGGGGTGGACAGAGAAAAAAGCCAGCCTGGCAGCAGGCAGGGCATGTGCAAGGTCACCATGGGTGGACAAGGGGACCATACCCACGTACCCCACCCAGCTCAGGGTGGCTTCCTGGAGGGAGGGCCTTTTTACATTTGGCCCCCACACTGAGCTGTCAGGGTGTTTACTAAAGGATATGTCGAAGGCATGCAGTAGAGGGGACAGGGCAGGGCAAGGACATCATCGATGGGTCTGACCAGCCCAGCACATTCCCCTAGGTGGACACATTTACCAGGGCCCATGCCAGGCACTGAAAGCAGATGTGAAGGACAGAAACGAGATCCTACTTCATTGTGTGAGGCAGGCAGCGCAGGTCTCATCACCCTGCTTTACTTAAGAGTCCACTGAAGTTCAGCAGGTGGCATGAGGCATGACATGGAGCTCTTTCCCATGCTCTGGGCAGGGTGTCCACCCTGATGTGTGACTTCCATGGGAGCTGAGGGATGAGGCAGCCCAGGGACCTCCCAGACTGTGGAGCCAAGACCCCTCTATGCCCATCTCCCTTGGGCATAGCACAGAATTCATCTCCTCAGTCCAAACACATGCCATGTGTGTCCCTCAAGGAGGACCCTGCCACTGTGTGTGGTCACACCGAGGGCTTTGTGCGCATGTGAAATGTGACACTATGTGCAGACAAGGCACCTCTGCCACTTGGGAGCCTCATCTGGGTGCAGAGAACAAGGGGTGCCATTTAGTGAGGCCACCTGCGAGGCCTGGTGAGGTGTCCTGGGCACTCGGGTGCCTGTGGAAGTCAGGTGGCCCCGACACTGTGCCCCTGTTGGGGTTTTTCCATTCAGCAGGAGGAGGGCCAGAGAGACAGATGTCTGGGATGGCTGGGAGTGGAAGCCAAGGCCCAGCGTGGGTGTCTCTGAGGCTTGGACAAGGTGGAACCTCGGCAAGGAGTGGGTGGGACTCAAGGGCCTGGAGACACGAGGCCAAGGGCTGGACCTGCTGTGGCTGTGTCCTGGTCTGCTGTGGCTGTGTCCTGGGCTGCGCAGACTCCCCCTTGGTGGAGTTGGGAGGTGGGCAGCAGCGGTGGCCTCTAAAATGGGTGGGCCCAGGAGGAGGGGAGTGCAGGGTGGGTGATTGGGTCTTACCCACCCAGGAGAAGTGCCCATCTTCAGCCAAAGCTCAGGGGAACCTTCCTCTGTGACCCAGAAGCTGGGACTCTGACCTGCTCTGCTGTGTCCCCCAGCACCTAAAATCCTTCCTGGCAGGATGGTCTCTGGGGCATGGCTGAAGCCACTGACCTGACAGACCTGCTCCTCAAGTGCAGCTCCACACTAGGGCTGTGGGGCTCAGGTTCCCCCAACTACCAAACTGGAATAATAATATGAGCCACAAACAGCGTGGGGTCTTGGCTGCAGACAACTGAGTCTGGGTTGGCTGGTTTAAGCATTTGCTCTAGGCCGTGGGAAGTTTGCAGAAACTCTGGAGGACAAGAGACCAAGGCCTGTATGTGACAGCCAGGGCCCCATCTGCTGCTGTGAGTAGTGCTGGCAGGAGCACTGGAGCTTCTGTGCGACGCAACACAACCATTCCTCACACAATGGGTCAATCCCTCTCCCTGCCCCAAAGAGCAGACCCACAATCTAAACAGTCACCACAGCCATCTCTGGGAGATTCTCAGTCCTCCTGGGGTTCTGTCACAACCCCATATAATCTGTGGTAAGAAATAAATGCACCTCAGATGCATTTGTGTCTTCATATTTTCTGTTTAATACAATGATTTTAGGCCATCAATTGAAGAAGAAATCAAATCCAACCCTGCTGAGCTGTGACCCCTGAGATTTAGCCCCTGAGTAGTACCGCTGTCAGAGCTGCACAGTCCAAACAGGCAAAAGGGTTGAAATGGAATTCCAATTCTTCAACCTCTGTAAAGACGGGAAAGGGGATCCGTTTCTGAGCACTCAGCAAAACATCAGTTAACACATCTTGTTTTCCCCTCTCCTGTCCAGTTCTCTCAAATACCACACCCACTAGAGCCTTTCATTTGCCAAAACCAAGGCAAGAAGGGGAAAAAAATAGAAAGTAAAATAAATAAGTAAATAAATACATAGAAACTTCCTTTTCAATGCCCATTCCGGAGCTCTTTCTTTCTCTCTTTTAGCAGAAGTGAGTGTTCATTCATTACTTAAATGACTCATTAAAAGATATATTCATGGCCAGCCTCCAAGCATAAGACACCCCCTCCTGGTTCTCACCCCTCCCCCAAAACTAAGGGTCCAGGCTCAGGGTCAGCCGCCCTGGCACCTGCCTCAGGGACCTAACTGATCAGGACCCGCCGTAGGGCTGACCCCCAGCTCCTCCTCTATGCATCTTCTCTCCCAGACCCCTCAAACCTCTCCCATCCAAAGGGGCCCCAGGAGACCAGCCTCCCAGCCAGGACACCCCAACACTCACTTTCCCAAAAGCGACCTTATAGGAGACAGCAGGGGATGGGGTCAAAGAAGGAGGCATGACAAGGATCCCTGGTCCAGGGCAACCTCAGAAGGCTCTGCCCCCTGCCACCCCCACCCCCGGCAAGCCCCCAGCCCCACCAGTGCCTACCTTGGTCCACTGCATCCTGGGCGCTGAAGGAAACTGTTGCTGGTCTCCCCAGTGCCCAGCAGAGGCAAATGGGACTGCTCGGCCGGGTTGGCAGCTGCCTCATGTTTGCTGGACCCGGATGTGATTGTCACTGGGGGCTTCTCTCCCGCCCCCTGCCTACTCCACCCTCCCTGCCGGCTTCTCCTGCTCCAGCCTCCCTCTCTGCCTCCTCTCTCTCTCTCTCTGCCCCCTCTCCCCCACCCCCCTCTCTCTCACACACACATACACACACACACACAGGCACGCATGCACGCACGCACGCACGCACACGCACACAAGTCTGTCTTGCATATTTTTGGTCTCCTCCCAGGCTCTCTGTGGATATGATTCCTAATCCTGGCCTCTCAGCCTGTCCCCGTCCCTCTGCCTGGCTCTCCTGGACTCCCCTGTCACTGGGTGTCTCTCTTTGTGCCTCCCCTGATGTCTGTCTCTCTAACACACAACTGTCTTCTACCCCCACTTCTTGGTCACCAGGGAAGGGTGGGGATAGTGGGGGTGCAGGGAGCTAGGCCCGGGGGGTTGCTCCGGGGAAGAGTTCCTGCCCCAAGGAGGGGCAGGGGCCACAGTCAGCCCAGAGAGCCTCCCGCAGGCATTTTCCAGAGCCAGCCAGCCCTTCCCCTCCCAGCAGCCCTAGCCCTGTCTGGCCGCCCCTCCTCACAGATACCAGGTGGTGTGATCTCCCTGAGGGGCCCGGGGCCTGTCCCTGGCATCTGGAGCATCCTCCCCTTGGGACCTTGCCCCAGGTGCTAGTCTGCAATGGCCTTGCAGATGTGGACTCCCCTTCAGGGAGAGGGACAGCCACTGGGGCCACATCACCAGGGTGACACTCAGGGTTTCTTCCACCTTTTACATCTGTCCCCCCACCCTTAACTATTCCCTTTCACCCCGCACAGGTCCTTGCAGTACGCGAGTCCTCCCCAAGTGCCGTTGTCCTGCCTGGGACGGAGGTTGGAACTACAGGGTAGTTAAGGGACCTCACCAGATATCCTGGGGGGAGATGATGGTGAAGGAAGGGAGTGAGGGCCCGTGGGTGTCCTTGGGAGAGGGGTCTCATGGGCATTTGCTCAGCCGCCCAGGAAACCATGTAGGAGCCAGGGGCCTGAAACCTCTGCGAAGTTTCCCTTTTTGGTGCCCATAGCAGCCAGTCTGTGCCATTGGTTCCCATGGAAACAGAGCCCTGAGACACCCCCTGCCTTGTAGCATGCATGGAGCACTTGCTAGCACTTACTCACAAAATTCATATTTAAATCATCTTTATTTAAAAAATACTACCCTGAGAATTATAATTCTATTAAGCTTCAATTTGAGCAAAAAAAGTAGTTACTTAAACTGAAAATGAGGGATAAGTCAAAACTATTTATGAAGAGAGTCCAAAAATATCATCAGGTTTCTTGCTGTGCTTCTGGATTTCAGGAGCAGACTCATTTGAGCGTGGAATCGACCCTGAACGGAACTCACCCCTACTTTCAGAATGTGGGAGTGGAGGTGACAATCCAGCTCCTAGAGGAACATAAGGAGGAAAACCCCTCGGTGAATAGACATTTCTCATAGCAAATGGAGGTGGTGGCCGGACAGGGAAAACCCTTGGTAGAAAATAATTTCGAGGAGCTCCATACATGCTTCCTGGAGGAGGTGGAGGAAAAGGAGCTTCTCTTCTCGTGAATGGACCCCTCATATCCACTGGAAACAATGGACCTCTGATTGCAGGAAAAGGTGGAGGAGCAAAGCCAGGGCCACTTGCTTCCCTTTTAGCAGGCACAGATGAATGAGGCACATTTACATTACCAAGGTCGTCTTTGGTATCATTTCTGCTGGATTCCGTTTGTGAAGACTGTGGCCCATCCACTTTATCCAAAGAAGGCAGATTAGAACTTCTGAGTTCTGCTGGTCCAGGCGGTCCACCAGGATTAGGATCAAATCTGTCTTGTCTTCGTGGAAGAAGAGCTGGATCAGAACATGGGTGGCCTGGTGGAGGAATCACCATCCTCTGGTGCTGTTCCCACGCAGGTGACGGGAACCCAGAAGATGCTCCATGAGAATCAGTTAACCTGTCACAGCCCGATTCTCCTCTTTCATTGGTCATCTGATGGTCCAGAGTATTCTCTGGGCCTCTTGAGCCTCTTCCTCCTCCTTGCTCTGGAGTCAAAGGTGCGAGTGTGAGTGGAGAGAGAAAAGCTCTCGTTTCGGATGAAGGTCGACCCACTGGTGAGGCACCATGTGGGGAATGCTCTCCGCCAAATGCTGTATTTGGAACATCAAATGCAAAAGGATCTTTTTTGAGAAGTTCAAATTTAAACTCTTTTTCAGCTAATTCTTGTCTCTTGTAAACATTTACTTTCCTTAAATAACTGAGGTGTCTTTCAGCAGTCTCAGCTGCCACCCAACTGCCATGCGCTTCTTTCTCATAGGCCGTCAACTGCCCTTGATAAGAACGAATGCTTCTCTCCAATTCTCCTTCCACATCTCCGGCTCGCCTTCTGTAGGTCTCCAGTTCCTCAGCTGCATGGCTCATCTTCTCTTCTACTTTAGAAAGTTCCTCCTCCTTCTCTAACCGGTAACTTTCCTCTACTATTAGTTGCCTGTGGAGTTTCATTCCATTTTCTTGATACAGTTCAGTCATTACCTTAAGTTTCAGCCGAAGCTTCTGATTTTCACTTTCCAACTGTGTGTTTTCTGACTGTAAAGATGCTTGTTCAGTCTGGAGATTTGTAATATGCTCTGTAAGCTCTTCCTTTCTTTTATCTACTTCAGATAACCGAGTGTGAATTTGGTTTCTTTCTGCCTCTAGGGTTTTTAAAGAAGCATGTAACTTAGCAGCGTGAATTAATTTCTTCAAAGCTCCTTTTGGCAGATCATCTAAGCGAGCACCATTTTGTGATTTCCTCTTCATCTCCAATTCCAAGTCATCAGCCATCATGTCTTCTCCAAGCACAGCAGCCCAGTCTTTCATCTTGAGCAAGCGTTCAGTCAGACACTTGATCTGATTTTCTTTATCACTCAGAACTTGTTCTGCCTGGACTTTGGAGTCTTCAAATGTTTTTTTCTGTTTATGAAGTTCACTCACTTGTTCTTTCAATACTTCCGCTTCTTGTAAAAGCTGTTTTTGGCTTTCCTGAAGTTGGGAATTTTCATTCAAGGCATCTTTTATTGCCACCTTCAGATGTTCTTCATTCATTTGAAAGATTTTGGAGATTATTTTGGCTTCAGCTACTTGTGATTTGATGGATTTCGATTCATCATCTAGGGACTGTATCCTTTTTGAAATATCTGCCATCAATTCATCTTGCTCACAATGTTTAGATTTCTGTCCTTTTAATTCTTTTGCTAGAAAGACTATTTCATCCTCAAGTTTAGATTTGGACCTGTTCAGCTTTTCATAGGTTGCCTCCAAGCTTTGTGCTTCTGTTGACTCCTTCTCAAAGCTGGCATCCTTCACAGCTGACTCTAAGCCTTCATACTCCTCTTGAACAATGCAAAGTTTGTCAATTAGTTTACATTTTTCTTCAATTAGTCCAGAAAGCTCTTCAGCAAGCTTTTTCTCTCTTCTTACATAAAGCCGGCTTCTCACTGATCGAACACTTCTCCACAAAAACAAGAGAATCATAAATGCAGTAAGAGCCTCACATGTCACCAGTTCCCACAGAAAACCAGGGCCTGAACGCAGGTCTTCAGGCCATGCTGCCACAGTCCTGCACAGCTTTCCCAGGACCAGCCCCAAGTACGGCTGAAGGGTAGCCCCGGGCACCTCCATGGCGCCGAGGCTGCTATGGCTGTGGCCGCGGTAGCCACTGCCTGGCCAGGCCACAACCAGCAGCTGAGACAGCTCTGCGTTCTGTCGGGAACGCAAACCGGCCCCGGCGACAGCAGCAGACACGGCACAGCCAGCCGAGTGGGGAGCCGGGGAGCACTGGCGCCCACCGGCCTCAGGCGTCCCCCACGCCCACCCTGGCAACCAGGCCCCTTTGTGATGTCACTTCCGCCACACGGTTCCGAGCCCCCCCCCCCACTGCAGATGCCTGTGACCCGCGCTGTCCTCGCCACCCCCCACCTCGGATCGGTTTTGGCTGGGCCACCGCCGGATTTGAATCCATTTATAACATGTGATGATCAAGTGTGGGTAAGTAGCAAACTCATCACTCAAATATTGTCATTTCTTTGTGCTGGGAAAACGCAAAATCCTCTCTTTCAGCTATTTGAAATTATCTAATAAATGGGTGCTGACTCTAGTCACCTTACAAAGCTATAGATCACTAGAAATGATGCCTCCTGTCCAGCTGTAACTTTATATCTGTAACCTCTGCCTTTCTCCTCCTCCCCTACCCTTCCCAGCCTCTAGTAACCACTATTCTGTTTTCTACTCCTAGGGGATCAACTTTTCTTTTGGCAATTTTTTAAAGGAAATTTTGTGGTTTTAGGATTGGATCCTTGTTGTTTTTCAAGTTCTTTGAGGCGTATTGTTAGGTTGTTTATTTGAAGTCTTTCTATTTTTTTGATGTAAACATCTATTGCAATAAATTTGCCTCTCAGTACTGCTTTTGAAGTATTTTCATTAGTTTCAAGAAATTTTTTGATTTTCTGTTTAATTTCTTCTTGGACACAGAGGTCATTCAGGAGCTTATTTAGTTTCCATGTATTTGTATGGTTTCCAGGGTTTTGCTTGTTTTTAATTTCCAGTTTTAGTCCATTGTGGTCTGAAAAGATACTTGGAATGACTTCAGTTTTTTCAAATTTGCTGAGACTAGATTTGTGACCTAATATGTGGTTTCTCCTGGAGACTGTTCCATGTGCTGATGAGAAGAAAATGTATTCTTTAGTTTTTGGGTGAAATGTTCTTTATATATCTGCCAGGTCCAGTTGGTCTAAGGTGTAGTTTAAATCCTATGTCTCTTTGTTGATTTGTTGCCTGGAAGATCTGTCCCATACTGAGAGAGTAATATTCAGCTCACCATGCAGAGACCATGCTGTGCAGTCTGCCTCAATAAACCTCTTCCTGACCATATTCCATATTTTTCTTCCTTCCATCTGATTCTCTCCTCCTAGTGAGACCACACCATCTGCCTAGCTCCCATCCTAGAAATGGCAGGGCTGTTCTTTCAAGAGTTGCTACAACCTACAGGGTATGTAAAAAACACTGGGTAAAGCTGGAAATGTCAAATCCTTCATGCCCTGGTTGCACCGAAAAAAGAGAACTGGAATTCACATCAGGAAACCTGGATTCAAGCCTGGCCCTAGTATTTAAAGGCTGTGTGTCCTTTGAAAAGTCACTTCACCTCCCTGTTCTGTTGTTGTATAAAACCATGCAAATAAACTTTCTTTTCTATTTAGGATATGAAGACTTACAACAGAATTTTTTATTCTATTTTTACAAATTGACAGATAAAATTATGTATATTTGCCATGTGCAACATAATGTTTTGAAATATATTTTCATACATTGTGGAATGACGAAATCAAGCTAATTAACATATGTATTACTTCACGTGCAGTCATTTTCATTGTGAGAAAACTTAAAATCTACTCTCAGAATTTTTTTGTATTGTCAGTGTATGTAATTAAGGCCAAACTTAATGCTCATGCAATCATTTATAATATAATTGTTTTTTGGTCAAATAGCAGAGAACAATTAAATCAATCACTTCTTGTAGTGCTTTAAGAAGACATTTATCATTATTCATCATTGTATTCAATGAGTATGTATATTATATGTTGGTTTTACAAGCAATGATGATTATATTTTAACTAAACCAGTTAGATCTCCTCCCAGTTTAAGTACACCTTTATTCATAGGGCTCGTCATGAAATCAGGAAAAGTTATACTGAAATAATTAAAATAGTAATAAGTTAGCAAATGCTTTAAAAACATTTACTTATTTTTATCATGAGCCTTAAAATAACACTGTGAGTGCTATAAGAAGAGATTGTTTTCTACTGCAGGTAACTTTGAGAGTGTAGATTTATTTGCCAATTCATATATTTGGTAATTGTTGGACCTTGAAGCTGAACAGATCCAAGCTCTATATTTTGTTCTTTCATTCATCATGCAACATTTTAGTAGAGCTAGCTTGTCTACTGGAAATTCTGCCTGAGGATTATTAACTGGAAATACCACTTGGATCCTCCGATAATATTGAATCACAAATTTAAATTCATATCTTATTTTTACTGTGTTGATACTCTTAAAACTTTTGATGAATGTGTCTCACTTCATTGCCTTGATATAATTTGACATGAAGTAGACACCGGAGTTTTAAAATCACCAAAGTGTAGCAGCAGTTCAGTAAAAAATTGAGAAAAGTTTGAGAGGAACTAACATTAATGTGTAGTATAAAGCTATGTTGGGTGTAAAAAAGAAGAGACCCTTTGAATTGGCCTAAAGAAAGAAGAATTCATGTGCAAAGCTTCCATTGTTTTAAAGAAACAACAGAAGAGTTCAGGAGAGATAGTTTGGGATTTCACTGCTTAATTTTTTCCCTTTTAGTTCAAAATGTATTAATTTCAAAAATAACTTCTAAAACTTGATTGAATCATAAAAAAATTACAATTCTTTTGGCAAGAACAATGCCTGGTAAACTTGGTTTTAAATAAATAGTTGTACTTTCAAAGTATAGATGTATAATTTAGTATCCTAAATTTGGAATAAAAGGCTTATGCCTTATATGCGTATTTACCTCAACCATAGTAGCACCAGGACATCTGCAAATTGGTAGATATTAACAAATGTTCGGTGAATGAATGACGCTACACTACTTCCAGGTTTCTGTGGCAATGACTTTCCCATTCTACTCCCTACCTACACATTCACACCCAAACTCAATATTACCTGGTCTAATCAGTGGAAGACAATGAACTGTGTGCAGGCTTATTCAGAAGCTCATATAGAATCCAGCTAAATAAGAATCTTCCATACAGGTGTTTAAAATGCTCTAATGTAAGTATACAAGAACAAACTGTATTCTCACATCAACCTAGAAAAATATACTTGGTGAAGTCTAAGGAAAAACAAAGAAAATAATTGTTTTAATGTTACGGAATAATCATATGTGATTCTCAAAAAGAGCATCACTTTCAAGAAAGACAGGCACTGTTGATGATGGATAAATCCTTCTCTTAATGGCTTACTCAAGAAAGAAAGAAGGATGGATAAAAGTTGATATTAAGGGAAGAGAAGGAAAATGAGAGAGAGAGAGACAGAGAAAAAGGGAGAGAAGGGGAGAGAGCAGAAAAAGAGAGAGAGAGAATGACATACAATAGAAATCTTCAAACTGCTTGTAAAAATGGGCTTCATTTCTCCAGATCGTGCTTTCCTCATCTGCACTATATATTTTCAGACCTATTCCTGATCCATTTCTCTATGAACTATAATTTTCCTGAAATCAGCCTTTCTTTTGGCATATTGTTAGGATGGCAATACTTCAGGATATAGAAAGACCTTTTCTGATACAGTAATATTCATTGTAAATATTGACATGAGATCCTGTGTAGGAAAGAATTTAACCAATCCCAAAAAGAGAACGGACCATTGCACGTGGCTCCCACAAGGTCATCTTTGTTTGTCTGGAGGCCTTGGGCTAGCTAGCTAGACAGTAAATGCGTGATTTAGAGTGGGGCCTAGCCACACTTTAGGGTAAGGAGTAGAAATGACAGAAAGAGCAACAATGTGATTTAGGGTGGAGGCTTAGGATAACAAAGAATTAGTTTCTTTAGAGACTGAGATCAACCACATGTACATCTATCAGTCAACCAATCAATCAATAATGCCTATTAATGGAGCCCCAATAAAAATTGTGAACTCAGAATTCAAGCAAGTGTCCATGGTTGACAATACTCTGTGAGTACTGCCGCACATGGATGCCAGCAGAGTAGCAGAAGAGAAAAACAGAAGTCTGTGTTCAGTACTTCTCCTGGACTCTGCCCCATGCATCTCTGGCTGATCTTAATCTGTATTCTTTTCCTCTAATAAACCATAACTCTGATTATAACAGCTTTCAGAGAGTTTTGTAAGTTTTTCGAGTAAATTGTCAAACCCAAGAGTAGTTTTGGGAACCCCTCAAACTCAAAGTCAGAAGTGAACATGGTTTTCTGCATATTACTGTAGTTTCCCATAAACTTTGTAGTTGTGTCATTCTCAAAGTTGGCCCAAGCTTTTGAAGGACCACAATAAAAAGTGCCAGCTTTGCATCTACTTCTATTCAAATCAACAATTTCTTAGCATCTACTATCTATAAGGCCTAACACTGTAAGTTATGTGTAATATAAAAGGGAATAAACATTAATATCTAGTCTCTAACATCTCACAATCTAGTGAAAGAGACAGGCACATGCAGCAATTTAAGTGTAATGTAGTATGATGTGTTGAAACAGAAAAACAGAGAAGGACAGAAAAAAGCAGCCCCTGACACCAGAGAGATGGCACTGACATCTAGACCTTGGTGTTGCTAGAGTCTAGCCTGGCGCTCTTGGTAAGGACATGGTTTTCTTAAGATGTCTTTGAACAATTTCATAAAACAGCAATATCAGACAAGACCACACTGTGACATAGTAGAGCAAGACAAAAACAGGCCATTCTATAATTATTTCTGATAAACGTAAGAGCAAGAACACTACCCTAAGCCCCCAAATGACCAAACATTTCTTTTTATTGCTAACATGAGCAACTACCGCGGTTTTATAAACAAGTACAATTTTAGACCTGTTTTGTTCCCCCTGCCTCTTAGATAAGATCAGTAAAGATGCAGAAACAAAATAATTTGGGCTTCTAGAGCATATCCAATTAAGTCCAAAACTCTTGCTTGTTAAACTCTCCCCAAAACCATCTAACACTTTCCCCAAACCTTGACGAAGTCCCTTTTACCATTCTTTTACTGAGAAGCCCTGCGTTTCCAATGGTGTGCCCTCCTCGCATTGCAGCAAGTCAATAAACCCAACTTTGTTTGACTGTAGCTGTGTTCCTGGCAGTCTGTGACTGATGGTCATCAACAGAGCTGTGGCATGTGTGTGATTTTGAAGGAAAGATTCTAATCTGGATACGATTGAGCTTCAGTGCTACTACAGTTGTGCTCCGCTTCCTGTTCCTGGATGAGGGGCCTTCACAAAGTTCTCACGGCAGGTGAGTGACTGAACTAAGGTTACACCTGTGCTTTTATTAATCACCACCTTAATGTTTTATGTATGACAGCATTCTGTTTTTGGTTTTTATTTTCTTTGTACTTTAGACAATGCAACTGAGAACTAAAATAAAATTTAAACGAGCACAATGTAAAATTCTGTGATGTTCAGTAATTAAATATGTGATAAATATGAAACAAAAAATCCTAAGTCTCCATGATTATAAAGTTGGGATTAAAGACCACTGATGTTCTTTTATCAGAATATCAAAGCTAGAGGGACAGCTTTATAAGAGGTTTAGTATTGTCCTGTTTCAAGCTGTGTAGTCACTTTATCGAACCAATCCAGACCATGCAATTTTACATTTTCACAATCAAAATTATGTATATATCAATCACATGTTTTTATATATCATACATAGCATGTACATATATATACTATCTATCTACATATGCGTACATAATTGGTTATATACATGATTGCTCATCTATATTTTTCAAATATGTTAAAAGTAAGAATATTATCTTTTGTAATTTTGTATTCTATAGCTTTGCACCCAATCTAAAAATAAAACACAATAAAGGATATTTTTAATAAATATATCAGTGTTTGTCAAATGTGGCTCTATTAATATATATTAAATGAAAAAAGGGAGTCAATAATCAAGTAAAGTAAGGAAATGCTAGGTCCCTGAACAGGGTATTTCTCAGCGCCTTCCATTTATTAACATTTGTCAAGAATGTCAAGGACAAGAACAGGTGCAATGTGCTTTCATAAACTAACTGATGCTTCTTCCCGCACTTCTCACTGTCCACTCCCTGCCCTGGGGCTTGAAGAGTAACTAGAATTTTGTCAAACAAAATCCAAAACACAGTGACTGCTTTGTTTCATTCATTTGCCCGTTTGTGAATAATTGTCTTCCTTTTGCCTCCCATACACCTGTACGGAGTGCTCATTGTGCTGGGCTCGGAGGTGGAGAATGATGGACGGAGGGGAGGGCAGGTGGGCAGCATGAAAATGAGAAATACAATGTTCCTGACCTGTAAGATTTTACAATACAATTGGGCTAAACTCATGCAAAAATGGTTATTCAGAATGTTACATAATTTCTCGGTATACACAATTGCTATGTGGTTGAAGAGGGAAAAACTGACATTGTCTGAAGATTGATTACAAAGGAGAAAAAATACTGATGCATTTTAAAGAGAGAAAGGAGCATGAGAAGGATTGCAGGTGGAGAGAATATTTGGAGAGTCATGGGGTAGGTGTGAGGTGAAAAGGGGGAGAAGGTAAAGCAGAAGGATGAGTGATTCAGCAGGATCCAATAAAGAATAGCTTTTACAATTTATTTCTGATGAAAGTGAGCTTATTATAGAAAAATTGGACTATACAAACTTTACAAAGTGTGATAAATATAATTCCACTCTTCATGAAGACTATTATAGAAATTGGTGTACTTGTTTTGAAATTATTTCATAGGATTGTCATTAAAGTTTACTGGTTTTGTTTCTTTGTTTTTTAAGAAGGTTATTATATTTTCCTGTTTCTCTCCAACAAATTAGCCTCTGTCCAAGACTTTGAGTGACATGAATCATGAACTATTCCATTTTGTAGATACAGTGCTCGTTACAATATCTGAGTAGTAATAAGTAAACATGTTCCTGAAGGAAAAAGTCAATGAATTACTACTGAGATTGAATTTTTCAGGAGAACTAAGATGTAGGGAGATCATATATTATAAGGATGCAATAAAATAGCAATAACTATAATAATTGAGTGTTTATTTTATGTAAGGTGCTATGTATAGATAATTTATATACATTTACTACTTAAGACACACTCATGATAAAGGCATAATTATTATCCCCATTCATTGATGAGGGAATTGCAGCCCAGAATGGTTAAGTAACTTGCCTGACTTAAAATAGGTAGGACCTTCATTTGAAGACCTTTGGTTTCAGAGCCTCGCCAACTAACCACTATGCATTCCACCATTGTTTACCATTAACGGATATTAGGAAATTGAAATAGAAAGCAAGAATGGATGTAAGAATGGAACTGAGGACACGTATGTAAGGGACAATATGAAGGTAGAATTAACAGGACTTAAATCCTGTGTAATTACAATATGAGAACAACTTTTAAAAGGAGCCCAGAGTACCTGGTTTAAGACTCTATTAAAAAGCATTTCTTGGTTATCTATTGTGCACCAGGCAGTTTGTTAAGTGCTGAAGTCCACCTTTGAATAAGAGTCTTCTGAATGATGTGGGTAGCACCAAGGACCAAACTGTAGAATGTAGACAGAAAAAAGTAAAATACAGAGAAAAAGACAAACTCACTATTGGATTCATTATATTCATTCACTCTTTTCTGATAAATATAAAAACACCTCTTCAATATTTTCTTCAGGAAAGTTTCAGTTTTATTTACTTCCAAATACCAGTATTAATCATCTCCATGGACTGAGTAATTGCTTTGTATGAGACACTGCACAATGCAATTTGCATGTAGTGCCTATTTTACTTACAAATCATGTTAGGATATAGGTTGCACACAAAAAAAGCATGACTTAGAAATTAAGAAATTTTACTAAGGACTATGCTTGTAAACAAAAGAGCTAAGAAGTGCCAGACTTAAAATCTGTATTCTTAATATATACTCGTTAGTCTGGATATTTATGATTCATTCAACTCTATCTTCTCATAAAAATGTACCTTTAATCATTTAGATGTCACCATTTAATTCAACATGTAGGAGATTATGGGGACCCAAAATCAGGTAGAAGTAAGACAGAAGATATAAACTGTGACTGTCCCTTGCTAATCTCTCCCTAATTACATTCCCTTAGATCCTAAATAAATCTAGTTTTTTGGTAGCAAAAATAACCTTTTTAAAGTCTAGGAACGTTTCATAAAATTTGAGTCCCACTCCATTAATTTGCATGCCACATTAATTTGGCCTGTATTAACTGATAATTTTAAAGCAGAATGGATCACACACAGGTGAAAGATATTGTAAATCATAGAAATCTATCATAGATGGTAAAACCCCAATAGGCCACCTCATGCACATGAATAGCACAGCCAGATGAGAAAGAAAAGTTACAGAGGGAGATCATAACTCTCTCCTGTCTTGAATTTTGTTAGATTGAAAAATAAACGTTGGGCAATGCCCTCACCTAATACTGCAATGTCAAGGTATCACTATTAATGCAGCCAGACTTTTTTTAAAAAGTGGAAAAATTATGAAGCTCAAAGACCACAAAAGTAGAGACCAGAAATAAGACCCTCTTTTCAGTCCTATCTCTGAAATTAACTTGATATGTACGATGAGCAAGTTGGTTGACCTCTGACCATAAGTTATGTGTCTCAGAGAGCAAAGAGAAAAATGTTACATAATTGCTTTCAGTCAGTCAGTAATTTTCCTGTTTGCATTCAAGAGTGGACTATGCAGAAGAATGTTGCAATAAACTAGTCAGACAAGTTGTATAGGTAGCAGTAGTAATAATGGTGACAAATGATCTCATTGTAGGTGACGATCACACGGGAATTAGCTTGAGCAAAGGGTAGGATGGAATTGGGATTTCCTGAGATAGGAAAAAATTTGAGAAAATTAGCCCTAAAGTTAGAAAGTGAATCAAGAATTTGGTTTTGAATATAATGGCTGTAAAAGGCTTTTTAGATATCCAAATACAGAAGTTCAGTAAATGAATGTATGAGTCCAAGATTATAGACAAATCAAAATAACAATTATGTGTTTATTGAGTCACGTTATAAGACACTTACAACATAATCGAGTCCAGTTGATTAAACAAGTATAATAAATATAATACAATTATGAGAAAGTGAAAATGATAAAGATACGTGGCAAATAAAAATTAGGACAAAAGGCACCAAAGCAATGAGAGTTCTTAGAGTGGTGATTTTTTTTTTCTGTTTTCTATAATGCAACACGTTGTAATTTAAAAGCCACAATTATAGTTTACCTGGAATACAGTTTTCCCGTCACCGACACTCCCTCCCATTTGTTTGTGCTCAGTTCTAATCAATACAAAGGAAATAATTAAAAAGAGAAAGGAAGGAAGGAGGGAAGGAAGGAAGGAAGGAAGGAAGAAAGGAGGGAGGGAAAGAGGGATGGAAGGAGGGAGGGAGGGAGGGAGAGAGAGAGAAAGAAAAGAAAGAAAGAAAGAGAGAGAGAGAGAAGGAAAGAAAGAAAAGAAGAAGAAGAAGAAGAAATACCGGGCATGCATCCTTCAGCCCAACACTTTCCACATCATTCTGGATTATAACTTTCAACTGCTCTTACAGCAAATCCAAAGTCTTTTACGTAGTGAAAAACCTCCTTCATCTGTTCTGTTCTGACTGCTTTCGCTCACTGCATCTCCCTGCCTCCCTGTTTGTTTAATTCTGGTTTTGTTGACCTTCTTTCCCTGGTGCTTCAAGAACCGTCTTCCCTTCTCAATGAACTTGAACCCCTGGTCCTTTCTGGACTTGCCCCACATGCTTCCTTTATCCTATTGTCAGCTTTCAAGACTTCCAAATTCTCACTCCCCAGAGGATTTCTCCCACCACCTGCTCAGTTATAGTTTGCACTTCAGTGACACAAAGCTGTGTCCACACTCTTATTTTATACACCTTATTATAATTATAACTAAATCACCTATATAATTATCTGCATAAATACTGATTGTCCTTTGAGATGGTCAGGTTCATGAGGGCTGTCTCTGCATCTAATTTACTCTTTTTGATGCAGCACCTAGTAAAGTGCTTTGCACATTAATAAATTACCAATAATTTGGAATCCACCCGGGAGAAAAGGAGAAACAACGCGCCATTTCAATGTAATGTCAAGAATGGATGAAAGAGGGGATTAAAGAGATAAGATGTGGGGTGCGGAGGATTTCCAGATGTCTCAGTCTAAAAAATGCAGTGGAGGTAACGTATGGATGAATATTTTATTATGTTTATTGAAATTGCCCTGAGAATGACAGTGGTCCTTACAGAGAATGAGCAGTGACAATAACCACATTGTGTTTTGATGTCTTAAATGAGGTCCTAATTTTCCCCATGAGAAGGTTTTAGGAAGCATGTACATTTTTATTACTTTTATTAAAGTGGCTTCATTAGGTGTGTTTTGGGAGTAAAATATCTGTAAAAATAATATGGTACAAAGGTCATAGGCTTCAGGGTTTTCTTTCCGTGAGTATCATTAATAGGTCAACATTGGAACAGTCATAGTAATGATCTTAATTTCAGCTTTTGCCATGTGCTGAAATTTCAGCTTTATCTCATGTTCTTTCAAAGTTGAAATCCCATGACTTGAATGGTTTTTCTCTTTTATCTCTAGTTTAGTCACCCCTTAATATCAGGAATTTTGTACATTAATGTTATTTTTTTCTAGTTGTTAATTTGTAGTTATATTTATTCCTCGTGTAAGGGGTATTTTTTTGTTTGTTCTTTTCATTTTTGTTTTTTTGTTTTTAGGTAATGATATGGATAGAAATACCTAAATAAAGGACTATGACTATAAAACAATCTGCTGGTATTCCTGTGTAAGTTTAAAAACGTCCACAGGTATAACTTGATGGATAGAATGATTAGAGAATTAAGCTAAAAGATAATTGAAGAAATTTTTATTAAAATTGTATTAAAATCTGTGAATGTGTTTGAATCCATTGCATAAAAACTTCCTAATATTGGTATTCACTTAAAAGAGAATGAATGTGACTAAATTAGAACAAAAAATTCAAAGATAGGTTCATTATTTTGAATTTTACAAAACTGAAAAAAAATATATAGATAAGCGATAAGATATTATGGGAATAATTAGGCAATTTTATAGATTAACAAAGCAAAAATCACACTGGACAAAGTTAAACAGACAAATACGACAAGAATTTATTTAAGGATATAGCCACAGGGGAGTGAGACCAGACTCAGCGTGAACTGGACTCTTCTGAAACTAAGGTCTGGAGAGTGTTTAAGAGCTGGGGTTGAGGGCTGGGGTCACACAAGGGCCACGTGTGTTTGCTAAGTGGCGTTCCTGAAAGGAAAAGGAAACCTGTTCATATCTTCATGACAGGAGGTGGTTTTACAGCTTGGAGCAAGGCGTCCACCAGAGTGAGTCTCCTACCCTCCCACAGAGACTGGGAGACAAGGACTCTGTCTCCCTTGAGGATGACATTTCAAAGGGATGGCTCCTGGGTCCTTGAGAAAGACCGCCTCAGGTTGTAAAACTGGCAAGAGGCTTTTAGAAAGATTTATAACTTAAAGGGACAGAGAAAGAATTTATAATCATAAGTTTTCTAAAGTAAATGATGTAAGAAGAGGGAGAGAAGGGGCCTTTGTGCTTAGGCCATCAGGATTTCTCAGGAGCAGGGGCAAGAGGGAGGTCGGGGCCCAGAGGACCGAGGGAGTCTAAAGTCTACTCGAGCTGAGGGAAAGGAAAGGCCTTCCTGGTCAAGAACTGTGAATGGGAAGACTGGGGAGACAGAAAATGCTTGATAATGTTGCAATCTTTAGGTACAAATTATTGTAATGAATACATACTCAGATAAATTATAATTTATATTTGCATACTACTACTCTAAATTTGGTTTCTTTTTCTCTTTTATTTTTCTTTTCTTGTTTAAAATTTGTCTAGTTTATTTTCACATATTATAATGAAAATGTACATAAATATTGTCAGGTACTTTAGATTTCTTGTTCAGGGTAGGTTTCAAGAGGTGAGTTGAAGTATTGAATATTCTTAATACATATTACCAAATTGAAAGGTTCCAGTTGAACCAATAATCAGCAAAATAACCCATCATTAAATATCAAACATTTAGGTTATTTGCTTAAAATTTTTCACCAGTTTTCTTTTACATAGATTCAGAAGATAAAATTTGTACAGTAAATTCTACATTTAAGTCTTAGCCAATTTGCTTTTTAATTTTAATTTATCAGATGTTTAAAATGCACATCTAATTGCAGACCTAAGATTACGCTTTGAATGAGATAGTGTACTATGCAGAGCTAACATAAGTACAATTCAAACAAAAAACAGTTTTTGGTATTTCTGTATTACACTGTGAAATGTTTACATCTAATTTTGTGTAGGGTTTTGATTGGTTCTTCTGTGCTTAGTCCCGCAAGGCCAGTCTGATCTATCCAGCATAATGGATCCTGATAGCCTCTGGAATACAGGTTCAGCAGACTATGAGCTCCTGGGGAGTGGAGTCCATGAACTTTCTTCAGTTTCCACAGTGTTTGGGATATTACAGGCTGTTAAATTGAAATGAGCTGAACTTGTTAAAAGCACCAAAGCCAATGGAATTAACTCAAATCACTAACCTCAAGGTTAAATGCATTTTGTTCATCTTCAGTAAATGTGCTGTTAGTTTTTCTATTTCTTTTTTTTAATCAATACTTTATCCTTGGTTGAAGTACTTCATGATGGAGTGCTATAATAGGTAACT
Source organism: Cynocephalus volans (assembly GCF_027409185.1). Classification (NCBI taxonomy): domain Eukaryota; kingdom Metazoa; phylum Chordata; class Mammalia; order Dermoptera; family Cynocephalidae; genus Cynocephalus; species Cynocephalus volans. The sequence continues at coordinate 89,147,362 of NC_084473.1, read as the reverse complement.
ATAAAACCCCTGCTTAAGCCAGAACGATGTGCATAACACAGGTACCACTTCTTGTTCAGCTTTGTAGTGTCAACAAATATGCTGAAATACAGAAGAAATAAAAAGTAAATGTTTGCTGAATTAATTTTCTGGTATCTAACACACATATTTCTAAAGATATCAGATAAAACCCAATGATGTCATATTTATTACTTTTGACGTTTCACAAAAAATGAATAAAATTTTGATATTCTTTATCTTTTTCAATACTTTTCCAGAAATCAAAATTGGCAAATGGTCATAAAAAAATGTTTAACATGGAGAATAAATTTTGAGAGATTTCTGTATGGCCCACAGTAAAGAAACTATGATGTTTTGATATATTGACAAAACACCAAAGAAGATGATAAAATCTCCAAAATTGACCTCAGAACTGGGAATTCCGTTCCGTCATAATTTTAAAATGTATATAAAAGCATATAAAAAGACCAATTGAGAGACTATGGGAGATCAGGGAAAATCCCTTTTTTTTTTTTTTTTTCCTTTTAGGAAAACAAGTAATAAATAACAACTTTAATTAGTTATTTATTAAACAACTTATAAATGTCCCATATCAACATGTTTTCAGAATCTTAGAATGTTACCGATGACAAAGACATGCTCCTTTTGTTATCTTTATATTTTGATTCTTGATTAATTAGGGTTGCTGAATTAATCCCTCATTATAATAATCACTTTTCCTTTGGCTTACCTCTTTATTATATTTCCTGTTTGAAACTCCATCCAGTTTGTAACCATTATATTTTCCCCAACAGGAATATTAACAGAATCAATCTTCAACTTTGTCGAAGACATTTCTTTGTAAGGACTTCAACTTCAATATTTTACATCAGGCGTAGGCGATTTTCTTTTTTCTGTAAGTGGCCAGATAATAAATATTTTTGGCTTTACAGGCCATAAGCTTTCTGTCTCAACTAAACTTTGGTGTTGTTACCTGAAAGTAGCCATAGACATCATGTAAAGAAAAGAACATGGCTGTGTTTCCATCAGAATATATTAATGGCTATAGAAATTTGAATTTCACATATTTTTCATGTACCACAAAACATTCTTTTTTCTCTTTCTTTTTTTTCTTTTTATATCAAGATATATCCAGGAAATAAGATGAGATTTTAACAGGATATTTAAACTGACGTATCCACAAGCTACCAAGATATCCTGTGTAAAAAATTTTAAAATCCGATTACTATACATATAAGGCAGAAAATCTTCAGATATATTTCCTAGACATTACTAGACATCTTCCCATCAATTATTAAATAGGATCCGAGTGGGGAAAGATAGGGAATATGTGCACAGGTGTCCTAGGAGAGAGGTGTTGCCACACTGTGTAGTCTAAGAGGCTGCCACGTCCTTCACTTCAACCTTAGTAAGGGGCTTCTGAGAGACCACTAAGAGAACTTAAAATGTACTCTTAAGATATTCCAAAATGGTGCTTGATTAAAACCCCAAATTAAGGCAGTCTTTGGAAGCAAACAGAAGCAACTGCTCTGGGATCTATCCACACTTACAGAACTGTGGGCTCCTGGGGACGTGAGTGTTTCCTAGGCTCATCTACACTAAGAAAGAGAGAGAGCTGGCATGGAGTCCTCTTAGGTCCTGTCAAAGAGCCATCCAGAAGGGTCTAGAATACCTCAAGGAGAATCTGAGGATGAATGCTTAGGATCAAGAAAGAAGAAGCATCTGAAGTAAGCAATCCAAAGAGTGAAGAGACAACCTGCAAAATGGGAGAAAATATTTGCAAACTGTGCATCTGACAAGGGATTAATATCCAGAACATACAAAGAACCCAGACAACTCAATAGGAAAAAACAAATAATTTGATTACAAAATGGGCAAATGACCTAAATAGACATTTCTCAAAAGAATACATACAAATGGCCAAGGAGTATATGAAAAAATGCTCATCACTAATCATCAGATAAATGCAAATTGAAACAACAATGAGATATCATCTTGCCCCTTTTAGAATGGTTATTAACCAATAGACAGAAAATAAATGCTGGTGAAGATGCAGAGAAAGGAGAATTCATTAATTGTTGGTGGGAATGTAAATTAGTACAGCCATTATGGGAAACAGTACAGAAGTTTCTCAAAATACTGTAGATAGGACTTCCGTACAGTCCAGAAATCCTACTACTGGGTATACACTCAAAGGAAAGGAAATCATCATGTCGAAGGGACACCTGCACTCCCTTGTTCATCACAGCTATATCCATAATAGCCACGATGCAGAAGCAAACTAAAAATCCACCAACAACAACAAAAAAAAATCCATCAACAGATTGCATAAAGAAAATACGGTATATGTACACCATGAAATAGTACTCAGTCATAAAAAAAATATAATGAAATTCTGCCATTCACAGCAACATGGATGGGCTTGGAGAAAACAACTTTAAGTGAAATAGGCCAGGCACAGAAAGAGGAATGCCAGCCACAATTCTGCCCTCCCCTTTTCCCCCCGGAATTAAACTTAAAGTTTTACTTTTTCTTTTTCCAAACTTCTGTACTGTATGAAAAGTAAAAAGAAAATTAAATTCTGCATTATATTATTTGAATTGAATGAGACTTTTAAAATCACAATTGAAGGGCCGGCCTGTGGCTCACTTGGGAGAGTGCGGTGCTGATAACAACAAGGCTACGGGTTCGGATCCCATATAAGGATGGCCGGTTTGCTCACTGGGTGAGCATGGTGCTGACAACACTAAGTCAAGGGTTAAGATCCCCTTACCGGTCATCTTTTAAAAACATATATATATATATATATATATATATATATATATATATAAATAAATAAATAAAATTGAATAAATCCATTTCATTATCAATCGAAGCAACTCATTCGCCTGTAATTTTTTTTTCCTTCTCTCCCTCAGACCCCAATCCTTCAGGCACGCGCGCGCACACACACGCAGAGCTGTTTCACAAACTGTAAAGGGTTTTCTGCAGGAAGGAAAAGTTGAAACCATGTAAAGCTATGAAATTTTTTTTAACAAGATTAATAATTTATTTTGTCCGAAACATCAATTTTTGTGCCATTAAATCCGAGCTTCTCTAAGCAACTATCCTGATTCCCCTGACCGTCCCTAGCCCTTCTGATCTTTGAGTGGCAGCACAGAATATTGCTTAAGCATAGAAACTCGGAGAGTCAGACCGCCCGAGTAGAATCCCAATTCTATTTCTTACAAGCTGTGTGACTTTGGCATGTCATTGGACCTCTGTGCTTTAATCCCATTATCTAAAAAAAAAGAATGATAATGTTAGTTTATAGTTGTTAGGTTGGATGTGAAGATTAAATGAGGTTATAGATGTAAAGAGCGTTAAACAGTTCCTGCCCCATGATTAGACAACATGTGTCTATGCTGTCACTGGAGTGGCTTGTGCTGTCTCTCTGGACTTCCCCAGTATTACCTGCACTCCTCATTTTGCACTTTTCATAGGCTTAATTGTCATATATTCAGTTATTGATATTTGGAGGAGAGGAACAGCATCTTAGTCTTGAATTTTATATCTTTCACAGTACTTGACATAGATTTAAACATAGCAGGTCCTAAATGGAGGAAAAAATGACAACAGTGTACAATTTGATGGCATACAGCTGCCAAACTAGGTAATTATTTCATCTTAGCTGATGTATATGTGTGACAGTTTACATAAAATTTTTTTTGGAGCTTGATTAGAAACCAAAAACAGAAGAGAGAGAGAGAGAAATCTAACAGATTTTTAAAAAGTGGAGAAAAGATTTTAACAATCCAGCCATTGAGAGATGAATTTAGCCTGCACTCCTAGGTCTCCAGTATAAAAGGGATGCATTGTGTATAATGTAAACAAACAGGAATATTCATTCTTGGTGGAAAGTTATTCCTCTCCTGATCTTATATCCTAAAGGAAAATCTGTCTCATGGAGAAAAAACATATCAGTGAAGAAACCACAACTTATTTGACTCTGGTTTTACAAAATGCTGTGGACCATTTATAATATGTTCTGTACTAGATTTCAGTTAATAACTAGGTTCTCACCTACTGAAATTTTTATTTGGGCTTTTAAATATACGTGCTTTTATATTTTACTCTTTGCTGATCTAACTTGGTTTAAATTTAGAACTTTGATAACACAAAAAAGAAAGGAGCCCTCAATTGTTCCCTTTTAATATCAATCTTCTGAAGTGTGAATTTGGCAAGCCATGAATAACAGGTAATGCCAGATTTAGTTCTTTGGCAAGGCCGTCTGGTGTAACTGTCTCATGGTGATGACTGAGGGGGCTCCTTGGGCTTCTGAAGTGCCAGCAGTGCTGATGTTCTGTTATGGAACCGGCAGCAGCTACATTGATGGCAGGTGGATGCCATTGAACAGGCCTGAGCATATTTCCCTAAATATAACGTAAATCCATGAAAGTGCCTAATACATAATGTGCTATAGAAGAAAAAAACAAAAACAAACAAAAAAAACTAAACTAAAGGATTTGGGTAAGTTTAAATGAGATCACAGTGTTAAAGCCCCAATCCCTGGTTCAATATCTGACATAACAGACCCTAAGGAAAATTAGTTATTTCCTCTTGGCCCAAACTTCCTATGTATTTATTTTTAAAAAGTCCACATTGCTTCCTGGAAAGAAAAGTCTGTAGCGTATTGTTCAGGATACTCTCGTATGATCTGTCTCTCCTTCTCTATTCGTGTGCGTGTGTGTGTGTGTGTGTGTGTGTGTGTGTGTGTGTGTGTGGGTGTGGGTGTGGGTGTGTGGGTGTGTGTGGGTGTGTGTGGGTGTGTGTGTGTGTGTGTGTGTGCGTGCGCACGCGCACTCATAGTTTACATAAACAGCAGGAGTTTTCAATACTGGGAACTGGAAGAGAGAAAGCTCAGCTGAACGCAAAGAAATATTTAATTTGCAGGCCAGCTCGTTCTATGCAATTACTGAAGAACTAAACTGCCTATGCTTCTATGCTACGTAGTTTCCAAAAAAAAAAAAAGAGAGAAAGAATCAGGGTGCAGAGATATCCTCAAGTTGCAATAATGAGCAAGAGAGTCAATTTTTATGCAAAAGTAGAATATCTTTGCAATCTTCAAGAGTAAATAAGGGGGTATTTAATCAGGATTGACTTCAGAGCTGTAACTGAACCTAACACGGTGGTTGACTGGAAATCAATATAAGCTAAAAGAGAAGGGAGACGTGGTATTAGTGGAGCCCCCCTAAACCATCCTCTCACAGCGCAATCAAATGTTTTATTTGTAGGTTGGAATGTACATGACTGGACGTGTCAGCACTTTGGTTATCGAGAGGGAGAGACATTCGACTTTGTCTTGTTCAGCCCTCTCTCATCCTCTCCATCTGTTAACAGAGATGGCTGGGCTGGGAATGTGTCCTTGACAGGACCTTGGAGGTGACACAACATCCATCCATGAATGTAATAAAAAGCCGAGTTCCATGGAACAGGTTCTGTTCTGTGACTACCATAGAGGTCATTCTTTGTCCAGCTGGTTATTTTTATATACAGGGCTCAGGATCTTGGTTTTCTGGGAACCCTAAAAATGGCAATAGGTACAACAACTCCTGGAATATCACATGCCCATTGGTAACATTGAGAAGAACTTTGCTCTAGAGTGTGTTACCATCAGTTTTTTAAGGGAACTTTCACATGGGTCAATGTGAATCATGGTTTGGCTTTCAGTGTTTCTATCTTGAAATTCAGTAATTCCTAAAATTTAATGTTTGAGCTTAAAAAGAGCCTTGATTGGTATTAGATTGATATTTCATAAAATGTTGTGGCAAAAGAGAAAAAAATGCCCAACAGATGTCTTTATTTAAAGAGGAAATTATAACTTTACAGCATCTAGAGAGTTCACACATTCTGCGGAAAGCAATCTCTTCTCAGAGCAAATGCTTGGGAATAATAATTGTGAATCAGAGGATTTCTTGGAAAGCAGGGGATTAGAACAGGGAAGGAACGGTGTTGAATTCCCCTTGGAAACTTCCAGTGAACAACACATTAAGAAAAAAAAATTAGGCAATAATTATGTGGCTTTCATCAAGACCTATGCTTTGATACTCAACCAAAACACACACACACACACACACACACACACACACACTTATATATTCTGGTAGGGAGTCATTATGAACAGGTTGTTCACTTGTGCTATGATGTAGAGAGCCTGAAGTTATATGCTAGAAACCTGGATTTTAATCTCAGTCACTTATTAACTGTATGACTGCAGGAATTTGCTTAATCTCTCTGAGCCTCATTTCTTTAGTGAAGATACTAACTTTTTCATCCCAAAGTTGTTGTAAGCACAATAATCCCGTGTATGTAAAAGTCCTCTGCAAATTGGGATAAATGTTACTCATTCGTGACATCATCAGCAATCCTCTCACAGCACTTTACCTGCATTTTATAGAAACTCATCTTTAAAAATGAGTGCAACTTTAAGGCAGAGAGACATCTTCCCTGACTTTCAAAATGAACAGCTTGCAATTAATGGTACTTACAATTTTTAAGGCCCACGTCATGAAGAAACTTCTGTTTCCTTACTCAATCCCATCTACAGAAATGCTTAGTATGTAAGTTGGTTCATAAATATTCAGTGAACGCTTTCCTAAAGCTTCCTAAATTGTCTTTTTAAAATATAAATACATGTGAGAAGAGAAAATCAACGACACAAGTAGACTGCTGTCTGCATTCTCTCACAATAAGCTCTTATCAAGGAGGATAATGAGGTTTTATATTTGCATGGCACCTATTTAAACAGACTCACGCTAGGAAGGAAATGCACCTTGTACCCATGTCTTGGGCCTGAAGGTGCTGAGAACAATTTGAAAAAAAATTCCTTTAATGTAGTTGAATCAGCTTCTTAGCCCATTTTTATGAATATGCTGTTTTTGATGTTTGCTGTGGTAGCTCACAGTAGACAAAGTGCACATCAAAAGTTTGAGCTTGGTTTTTGTTTCCTATTTCAGACGACAGAGGTTAACAAAGACATTTTTTCCTTATTCGTTAAGGGAAATTGTTACAATTATTCTTGGAATATGTTTAGAAAATTTTACCAGTGGTAAATTGATTTTTTTAAAAGCTATATATATGAAAGATTTGGAATTGGTTATTTTTTGAAAGCATCCTGTCCCAGATAAAGTCACAAAAACCATTGGATTTGTCACATTTTGTAGCAATTTTTAGCAAAAACAAAACAAACAAAAAACATAAGCTACTCACCTATTTATAGCAGACTTTCTTCTCTTTCTACTCAACCTGCCAGCTGTCCAACGCTTTAGTAAGGGGACTTTTACTAAACAAATGTCACAATTGTGTTTAACAAGTAACATATCACAATTTATGAGCCGTTAAAGTTTTATTGTTCAAAGCAGTCATATGTTACCCTTCCTCTTCAGCGGAGGTGATAGCTTGTGCCTGCTGGCTGCTTTATCTTTTAGTCTTTTAAAATTGTTTTCTAAAGATGTATGTACTAATGTCATTCCTTTATGTGAGCTGAATTTAAATTGATCGAGATTAATTTTAAGGTCATAATGCTTGTAGTTTGTACTTTTCTTTAAAAAAAATAACAGTAAAAAAATAAAGATTTATTTAAGTGAAAATATTATGAGTTTCCATATAAACCAGACCTGGGTTTAAAATCTCAAGTTTGCTCTTGTAAAAACTTGAACATGTCACATCACCATTTTGTGTGTCTTCATTATCTAAGAAATAGAGAAAATAATGCTTACCTTTTAAATTATACTAAGAATCAAATAAGATAGTTGATGCTAAGTATTGGCAGGGAGAAGTTGCTTAATATGTTAGTTTTCTTCCCATCACCCAGTTACTCCAGAGGTTAAAAATGAATGAATGAATGAATGAATGAACAAATAAATAAATGTGTGCATATATATATGTATGTAAAATTGCTAGAATTCAACAGAAAATAATCATTTTTAATATCAATATAGGCCAGTTTAAAAGTGCCATTTATGAGCTGGAACCAGCCCAAATGTCCATCATCTAATGAGTGGATAAGGAAACTGTGGTACATCTACACAATGGAATACTACTCTGCTATAAAAAAGAACAAAATACTGCCATTCCCAACAACATGGATGGACTTAGAGAAAATTATATTAAGTAAAACAAGTCAGGCACAGAAGGAAAAATACCACATGTTCTCACTTATTTGTGGGAGCTAAAAATTAATAAAGGGTGGGGAGAAGACAGAATAACTACAAACATTCCTTGAACTATTTCAGTCAAGTACATAGATATGATTTGGAGGGAGGGAGGGGAGGGGGAGGAGAGGAATGGGTAAAGGGGCATGAAAATCAAGTACTATGTGTTTTGAGAAGTAAAATTGAATTAAATTAAATTTTAAATTTGCTCAATAATTTATTTAACAAATATTTTATGTTTTATACTAATGAGTCTATTAATATTAAAGCCAAAGAGTTAACCATCATATACTAGTCAGGAGATTATGCTAAGCTTAAGGGTCTAGTACAGAAGAACTTCTAATTATTAGAGGTTCGGAGGATTAATTAGAGGTTGTAACCCATATCCCTTAATAGATGGTTATACCATTCTGATTTGTGTGAGACCCAGGAATCTGTATTCTCTACAAGTTTTTCAGATGACTTTGATATAGATGGCCACATTCTGAAAAACACTCAAATATGTCATAGATAATTCCCAGCAAAACATAAGGTGGCACTAAAACATGCAGTGACATTCGTTTGAAGGGCAAAAGAATTCTTGAACTTAATAAATCAATATTTATTAAGTCAACATTCTGAGAAAGGCAGTCTGCCAAGCACAAAGAAAGATGAAGAGATATCTAACAATCTGTGACAATTTTATTCTAGCTGGAAACAGAACAACAACTTGCTAGACAATGTGTTTTTCATTGTTGATTATGACATTGTCACATAGTTTAATGCCATTTTGCTACATTTTAATATCATGTGTTAATTTGATATTAGCAAATTTTACTTGGTCCAAGAAGTAGTAGAGACAATGTTATTTTAACCAGCAAAGAGGCATTTTCTTACATTTGTCACTAAATATTACCTCTTTTTAATGCAAATACACTTTACCAAATGTGGAAACACAAGTTTTGAAAACATCCACTTTGTAGTGTCTAGGTACATTGATGAATATAACCATGATAGCTTTCTCAAACACCAAAACAATTATGTTTGAGCTCTTGATTCTTAAATAAATGTTCTTCAGTTCTTCATTTGCCCTGCAAATTCTAAAGTCTAACATTTTTGTTGCAGTCTTCAGACTTCTCAGACGGAAATAACCTAATCAGTTAACTGATCGCTATTCTGCCAGACCCAGACAGAAGAATCACACACATGTGCGTGCACTTGCACCCACACACACACACACACACACACACACACACACACACACACACACACACACACACACTTCCTGTGAAGAAGTTAAGGTGTTAGGTGTTTAAATGATTTGATTGAGATTGCATAGATTATTAATTAAAAAACTTGTGCTTGAACCCCAGTCTTTGAGAACCAAATTTTGTGTCCTCAATTTCATAGGCAGATGTATGGGATGTAGAAAGGGGCATCACTTGATTTTATGAAAACTTGAATCAGGCTAACACCAGCCGGAATTTTTTTGTAATTCTACATTCAGTAACAAAATTAATACAGTGTGATAAGAATTGTAAAATTAGATTTTAAAGGTCTGGTTAAATTTCATGAGAGCAAAAAGAAATGAAGATAACATTATCATAATGACATCTTATTAAATTGGGTTTTTAAATTCTGATTGAAGGAGGTTTACCAGATGAGACCATTAGAGAAGAAAATATTCCTCCCAGTCCTGAGGCTATACAAGTCTACTACAGATTTAATGTACTTTAAATAAACTCACTTCTCAAACTATCAAAAATTTTCTTTCGGCCCTACCTTCTAGATTAATAAACAGTCAAAAATACTCTATATATGATGAGGTATGAATATAAGCTAATCTCTAACATTATCTCACTCTTTACCACTTCTAGTTATACACCCAAATGAATGGAAATCATCATGTCGAAGGGACACCTGCCCTCCCATGTTCATTGCAGCTCTATTCACAATAGCCAAGATATGGACCCAACTTAAATGTCCACCAGTGGACTGGATAAGGAAACTGTGGCACATATACGCCGTGGAATACTACTCTGTCTTTAAAAAGAATGAAATTCTGCCATTCATAACAACACGGATGATCCTGGAGAAACTTATGTTCAGTGAAATAAGCAAAGCACAGAAGGAAAAATATCTCATGTCCTCACTGATAAGTGGCAGCTAAGAGAGAAAGAAGGAAGGAAAGAAAGACCACAGTGGTTCATTGGACTTACAGAGGGAGAGAACATTCCTAGGAATACAAAGTGGAGTCGGGGAAAGGGGGCTGGGGAGGGAGGTCGGGGGTTAATTGGGTGGAGAACCTCCTGTACGATCTCAATTCGTGGTAATGGGCACGCTGCCAGGACTGATCTGGCCATCACATCTTGGGCATGAGTTGTGACGGTCAGATTTTTATCCCATGAATATTCATAACCAATAATTTAAAAATATATATATGTCTAAACTTCAAGACAGGGTTTAATAGAGACCCGAGATATGTAGAACAGTGTTTTATAAAACAGCATGTGGTACTTTAAAATGGTACTCTTTAGGAGAGAAAAAATATTTCAAAGAAATGTGTGGCATGTGTGCAATTTACAAATTCAGTTACAACACTCAGATTTTCCAATTATTAGTAAAGATTATAGGAATGGGGCAGCATACTCTTTTCTCTTGCAGTTTAACTATTGGTTAATAGCCATAGGGCTCTCGTTAACGTGATGTATTTTGTATATTTTGTGTATCTGTTAATAGTTAAAGAAAAATAGCAATTTAATCATATAGTCATTGTTTCAGAATTAAATAATTCTGCGTTCTAAATAAAATAAACAAACAAATAAAAAAGACCTTGATTCTTCAAAAGGATCTGAAGACATTCGGGTATCCATTGTTCGTTCATTTAACAAACAGTTTTAGGGATGCTGAGTATAAAATACAGGAAATACTTTGTTCTTTCTATAAGTTTATATTTTCTATCTGAATAGATAGATCAGTAAATAAATAGTTATGTGACAAATACTTAGAAGTCCATCACAGGTGTTACGGGACTCTAGGGGCCAGGAATTACGTGTAGTTTAGCAGACTGGGCCCTGGGCGTGAGTGCCCAACTTCCAGGTTGGCTCTGTCACCTGCTCGCTCTATGACTTTAGAAAATTCAGTTTAACTCTCTGGCCTCATTGTCCTTTTTGGTAAAACAGGGACTTTAGAAACTTTGTTAGGAGTTGGGAGAGTTGAATTAAATATATCTCTAAATTGTTTAAAACACTACACAGAACATGTCAAATGAACAAGGATTTTATTCCACATAAAAGGCTTTTTAAAAATCTTTAGAAAAGCTAACATGTAAGTGGTCTTAAATGATAAATAGCAAATTCCTCGGAAATAGAACGGTCAAAGTGCTTTAAAACGTGCAAACACACGTGAAAGCAAGAGTCATGACAGAGAATGGGGAATGACTTTGTGTGGAGCAAGCACGACAGAGAGCGAAGTGCTCCAAGAGGCACAGAGGCGTTACCAGGAGGTGGGAAAAGCCTCACCTTGCCTTTCAAAAAATGCAACTTCCACAGAGGAGTAGTCCTTTTCCTTCTTTCAGCAACAAAATTATCTTCTTGGAGAAAATTGCCATATATAGGTTTTCAAATCAACCCCAAAGTTAGAAGATTCCAGCTCATTTCTGCTGCCGATGACCATGTCTTGCCAGTGCTTCTGAGAATTGTCCTGGTTGCCCTGGGGAGACTGGGTTGGAGGGTAAGAGTCTGAACTGAAGGAGAAAATTTTTAAATCGCTGTAATTGTCTGGATGAAAGTTAGTAAGAGCCTGACTTAAACCAGTGAACAGAGGCATCAGGAAAATAAGGACAGATGTGAGAAAATTTGAACAGAATTTAAACATGATTTTTATAATTGACTGGATATGAAAGGAAGGGATGGAAAAGTCAAAGATGATTTCCTAGTTTGGGGCTTTAGTAATTACGATGATGCCATAAACGAAGGGAATTCAGAAGGGAACAGTTTGGGAACATTGTTATCAATTCCTTTGTAAATCGCGAACTTTATAATTTACGAAGTGTTTTACAAATGGTTGGTTTTAGAAATACAATTGCCATTATTACAGAGGCATTATTATCTAAAATTTACATTCAAACATTACTATTGCAACTACCACGATTGTAACTTCAGACCTGTGACCACGGTGAAGCCGCCCGAGGCTCGACTTACCCAACAGCATCTTTCTTTTCCCTGCGCCAGATTGATAAAATAACCCAAAGTCAGACAGTGTCGAGACCACGGACTTTTTATTGGTGAATGAGCTTGTTGTCCTGAGTGATGCCATCTGTGGTCCAGCTGACTCTGGGTCACTGTAGATAGACATGCCAGATGTGTTTGCAGGTGGCTATGGGTTTTCAAGCCCATCTTGTCCTAGTGTTAATGCCAATGGCTGGTGTTTTTTATAGCTGGATTGATATGAAAACCCATAGTCAATGCTCATCTCTGGCAGTGTTCTGTACAGAGGCCATTCTGATAATGAGTAAAGGAAAAAGACACCTCCCCTCCCGTGAAATAGATGAAAATACTAGACTACTTTTAGTGTGTTTGTTTACTTGTTTTCTTTTTAGACAACTGTGTTTTGAACAAAGCTTGTTCCATTTTCTCATCACTATATCTTAATGCCTATTTCATGCTTGGCACATTATTTATTGAACAAACACTAAAATAATGATTGGGGACATGAATTTTCTTTGCTAAATACCTTTTATGAGAAAAATGAAATACGTAGTATTAATTTCAAAATAAAAAAGTTACAAAGAGAAAAATTTTCTCAAATCCACAGTGCTAATTCTCTAATCTCACACCCCAGAGAAAAATTTCTGTCTATTCAGAGATATGTGTGAGATATACAAACATACACATGTGTGTGTATAAATGTTCTTTGACACAATACAACTAAATTTTGTATGCTGCTCTGTATATTGATTTTCTTTCACTGAGAAAATATACTAGACATTTCTTCAAATAATCACATATAGATTCATACAGAATTAAATTTTTCGTATCTCATTATATTAATATTCCATAACTTAACCAGGTCACTACTGTCTTTTCAAGCAAAGCAATAATGAATAAGACTGAATGTTAGTCATTGAGTGCACGTGGGTATCTTCCATTTAGTTGGAGAAGACGTCGGCCTATGCACTGTGGATTTGGACCCAATGAGACTCTGACTTCCCCAGAAGCTCCCTGGGAGGGTCAGATGGGTCAGATAGCACAGGTCGCACAGGCTGGGGTTGGGTCTTTGACCAATGAGGCAGAAAATGAGAAGAAACCAAAAAAGAATTTGTACTCCAAATGTATAAAGAATTCCTTTAAATTTATTTTTTTAAAGGCGAAAGCAAATAAGAAATAGCCAAAAGTCTTAATCATTTCAAAAGAGTAGATATACAAATGGCCAGAAAACATATGAAAAGGCATTTAATTCCACCTGTCATCAGGAAAATCAAAATTAAAATCATAACGCATTACCACAAAGCAGTCAGAATGGATAACATGAAATAGAAAATACTAAGTGGTATTAACTAAGGAAAAATTGAAAAAAAAAGACTGATTTTAGGGCTGAGGCTGGGAAAGAATAACTGGAGTCTGGAGCAGAAAAAGAAAAGGTGATTTTCCCCTGACAAGGGCCCTCACTTTATGTAGGAGAGAGGTTAGGGCTGTGGGTTTGGCACAGAGTAAGCTGGGGGGTGATCGCCCCAGGAGACGCTCGTGTTCTAGTCCCCAAATCTCTAAACGTAACATGATTTAGATAAATAATCTTCGCAGATACGATGAAGTTGAGGATTTCGAGATGCGATTATCCTGGATTATCTGGGTAGGTTATTAGGATAGTTTTATAGATTTCTTTAAAAATAAAAGAGCATTTTATCAATAGAATAAAGTGGCCCTACATTTGTATAGAGCAATAAAATAATGAGACTTGAAAACTGAATAAGGAAATCACTAGAAGAAATGTAGGCCAATGACTTCCCTCAGCATTAAATTATTCTAAATAAGACCTTAGGTAGCATAATCATGACCAATTCGTGTTTATGAATTCAAGGATAGTTCAACTGATGTTAAGTCCAACCATGCAATTCTCCACAGTAAAAGATTCCAGAAAAAAATAACTTATTTCAATACATATAAAGAAAAGCTCCCGAAAGAGGTCAATATTTATTTAGGATTCTAAAACAGATTTTGAGGAGGAATTTAAGTCCTTGATAATGTCTACATATCTAAAAACTATGGGAAACAAGACTTAATAGTGAAATAGTATAAGTATTCAACTTAAGATAAGAAATAAAAGTGCCTACTCTCTCTGTCATTGTTTAACTAGTGATCTTTGATAATGTAAGAAAGAAAATATAAATGTTACATAAATATAGGAAATAGCAAGAATAAATTTTGATTTTGGTGGGATTTTCTTGTTTTGTTTTGCTTTGTTTTGTTTTGCACGTTATGTAACCATTTAAATTCAGAAGATTCAGTGTTCAAACCAGTAGAACATAAAAGCGTGCCTAGAAATTTGTCTGATAGTGTTTATTAATGTAGTGAAGATGTTCTCACAAGGCTTAATTATTTTCAATGAAATGACTACCAAATTCCCAAGAGACTTAACATCTTAATTAAAAATTTGTTTGAAATAATACATTCTTTCAAATATTGTTACCTGTGCATGTAATAAACGTAGGTCTGTGAAATAAAGAGAAGCCAGAATATGTTTTAAACTTATCTAAGATATTTACAAATGATAGAATAGTTCCACAAGTTAGTGGAGAAAGGGAGTGTTATTTGATAAATTGTAAAAACTCCGGATTAGCACTGTGACTTCTTTTCCCTTTTGGTGCTTCACAACAAATATTTCTGGTTCTCCATCTAGGTTCATAGTAGGACTGCAATTTATTTCCCCCTTGAATTTAGGAATCACCATGTAACTTGCCTTATCCAATGCGTTCCTCAGCCGGTTACTGGTCAGAGAGAGGGAGCACTGAGAAAGCCCAGGTCTCACGCCCACTTGGAGCCAGGGGCTGAACGCAGCCTCACCTGAATCAACTACACTGCAAGTGGGGGCGGAGAGGTCCCTAAAGTTAGGATAGGGAAGGCACCCAAAACTGAGCAGAAGTCCTCTTCATCGTTCTTCCCATACAGGTATTTAACTATTTATCTCTGGGTTCATCCAGGTGTTTGGACAATTTTAATAGGCGTTGGTAGAGGCATTGGTTCAGCCACTTTTGCTAATTTCTTCTAAGTTTAAAATCCTCATCAAGTATTATGCAACATGTACATAATAAGCATAATAAGTGCTACTAAGGGACATTATTGGAAAGAGGTGTATGAATCTTAAAGTCATATTTACAGAAAGATGTCATGATATTAGAATGCAGTACATTAAACACTGGCTTTTTAAAAAGAATTCATAGCAAATTTTCATTTCTTGTTTCCACGAATAGATGGTTTTTTTTTTTTTCTTGAGAAACCAACCTAACTTTGCCCTCCCGACTCTGATTAATACAATTTTCTGTATTTTGGGTGGCAGAATTCTTACAGCCAACCTTGCACACCAGGTCTTAGGGAATGCAATTCTATTTGCTTGGTTTTATTTTACTTTCTCTCTTTCCCCTATTTCCCTAACTTAACAAAAAAGGATGAATTCGACTAATTTTTCTTAAATCTCTTCTGGAAAAGACAAGTTATGAATTAATATGTAATAATAGGTAATATTATTATGTATACGATTTTACTTTCTAACAACTGTCCTCAGAGCTTTTTCTGCATTCACTCACTCAATGGACTATCGACGTCCTCGTTACACATGTTAAACAGCTGGAGCTCAGAGATCAGTAGGCGGTTCAAGGACACAAGCTACCAAGAGGTGGACTTGAGCTCTGAATCCACATCATCTGATGCTGAGCTCTGAACCACTTCATTATACTGCTCCTTTTCATGCGACATACTTCACAGTTGTTTTATAATTTTGTATTTGTCATCAACTCACAAATTTATATACATTGCCCAGCTGCAGGGCACAACATTGTGGTGGATTAAAACAAAATAGACATAATTCTCTCCCATTAAAAAAAAATTATTCCAGCGGGAAAGATTAAACATGCTATAATTGACTATAATACAGAATGTAAATAATAAAGTGCCATATGCAAGGTACCTATGCAGAACTACTGATACTTTGTGGTTGTGTGTGTGTGTGTGTGTGTGCATTTAATTACAATATGAGTGATATTAACTTGCACTCCTCTCCCTTCCCACTCTGGCCTGTCCTCATAGTTGGAATTTCACATGTTTGCAAAAGTGGATATTTATGAATCACTCACTATGAGTCATCGGTGATCACCTGCCATGTATCACACATGTTACTTCATTTATCTCCTACAGTAGCTTCATTTTCTTCATAAGTGCTTTTATGATTTAAACAATTATAAAGTATTGCTTATAACTTTTTTTCTAAAGAGTTTTAATGATATTCTTTTTTGAACTGACCCACGGAATGTCGAGTATTAGAACTGGATTAGGGTTATAATGCCATCTAAATGTTTTTCTATAGCTCTTTTTAGTCTCCTTTGAGACAATCTGCCCGACTTTGTTTTCCTTTTTTGTGATTTGGATATTTTTCTTTCCTCTTGTTTGCTAGGATAGCTCATCATTTTTATGCACAAACTCATTATATCACATACACATTTTTCCAGGCCCTCTGAATGTCATTCCTTGTTCCCATCCCAGTAATATTTAACAAAATACTTACAGGTTTCTAGCCTTTTGTCCTAGAGTTTCAGGAAAATTCATGTTTTCAGAATATGTACTTCGTAGAATCAGGTAAAGATTCACATGGTAATATTGGGATGCAAAACTGATGTATAAGTGGAAAAATCTAGACATTTGTCATTTTTGTGAGTGAAAACTAATTGCCCCCAATACAAATTTTGTAATCACCTGTTACCTGCTGTCCATACTAGAATAAGTATGAGCTTACATAGCACTCACGATTAATGAGTTGTTATTCTTTAATATAAAAAAACAAGTCTTATGTGAATCTTCAAATTCTGCTAAATAAAAAAAATAAAATAAAAATGTATGAACTCTGAGTGCACAATATGTTCTGTGAAGTTTATCAGTGGAGTCATATGTACTGCGTGGCCACTCTGACTGGTCTCCTTAGTCTGTTTCCTCAACGTTGCAGGTGTCCACTGGTCATACCCAGGACAACTATCTCATTCACACATTCTGGTTAAAATTCTCTACAGTCTACAAATGTCCTTGAAGACTAGCTTCTCTATTTGATCTTTGTTTATTTCTCAACCAGATGTGACCTCTTCTAGGATAAGGTGTGTATACTTTCTTAACACCCTATTGATGACATGGAGAAGACAGTAGTTATTATGCTTTCAACCTATGACATAGGCAATACTTTAAATTAACTGCTGAATAATGTGTATATTTCAATGCAAGTGCCTTATTTCAATATGGCATCCTTTCCATTATGAAATTTTGCAAAATTTAGGTACTCGCCTAGCATAAGCTTAATTGGTGAAATTACTCTATTCCTTTCTCTACCAAAGCTGAGGTAATGGCATTTGTGACTAGAAACATGGAAGAGGGAAGAGAGGAATAATATGGCATAAAAATCCTTGGGAGAAAGGAATGGGGTTTTGTCAATGAAAAATTGCTGAACAGGCTAGACAATTAGGGCAAAATTTAAGTCAAGGGTTCTGAATATACAGTATCTCCTATTGCCTTTTTTATGCCATGGGTCATGGGTCTGAACGTGTGTCACGACATATGTTAGGTAGAACCATGTGTAATCACCATTTTGTAGGTCTAAAAGAACAGAACAATAGAAGTTTCACATGATTCACCATAACACCTTCCAGAAAGGTGTTATGTGGAAAACAGTTGAACACATGGCCTATGTTTGAAATGGAAATTAACAAAGGTAACTTACGTGATCTTTTACACAATTGACAAATGGACCTGGGTTTTCTCATGTAGAATTACTGGATTTAGGAAAATTACATGGAATTATAGTTTATAAGTATTTGAAAAAGATATAAAATATATAATTTTATTCTCCTTGGATATATTAATTTTAAAGGAAATTATTTTAAAGATGTTAAATGATCTAAACGTCATTCTTTCAGACTTTGAGATGAAGAGAGTGTGTCAGTTTTGTTCTTCCAATGCCAGTATTTTTAGTTCAAAGTATTTAAGGGGCTGTGATTTTATATTTTTAATTAAAGACACAATTAAGCATAAGTTCATTAAAAGTTGTCCTTGCAAACCTTCCAAAGGGAGAGCTGCTTTCAAAGAACTGAATATTTATAAGCATCAATATGATGAACAAAAATGATTTCCTCATGTTCTTTTAATTTTACACATAATTGAGAAAACACCATAAAATTACTTTCAATCTATTCCATTTCTTCTTCATGGTAACTTTCCCATTTTCCCCCTTTCTCTTCTGCAGTGAAATGCCCTGATGGTTTATACACAGCACCATGGCCTGAATGTGAACATAGCTACGCTAGGATTTAGACTCATCTCACTCAGTCTGCATGGCGTAAGGGACAGGCTGGGACTGGCAGGATTAAGGAGGGTGATGGGAAAGAAATCTAACGTGAGAAGAGAGATTTGACTCAGAAAGCCTGGTCCTGAGTACTAAGAATCAGAATGGAACGGTTGTTTTGAGTTTTCCACTGGGGTTCCAGACATGGCTTTAGGAAGACCTATGAGTGAAATCTCTGAGAAGTGTTTCTTAATCATCAGTATGCAATGATGCTGTTCTCTGGGACACATGCAACAAAGTGGGATGCAAAATAAGTGAGAGGAATGCTCTGTACTTCAGAGAAGCATGCATTCTAGCTCAAGGGCACTGGGCAGTAGCACAGCACCGTAACCCTGGACATTTTAGGGCAGTAGCAGGTGGTTGGCCCCATCTTTGACATTTACTAGCCATGTGCTGAAGACCTGACTTCACCTCTCTGGGCCTCACTATCTCCATCTGTAATATGGATATAGATAATACTGTCATATTTAGAGAGATGTTGTGCACTTTAAATTAATTTGCACATGTGTGACAGTAAGAACAGCACCTGACACATTATAAACACTCTATACATTTAGAATTATGCGCTGTTATTTTGTATCCTCATCTATGAGGCTTTTTTGTTACAAAAGAAATGAGCAGAATTTCCCTCAAAAGTAGGAACTAGAATTACTGTGTGTGTGCCATGGTGCGATTACAGGCCTCAAAAAACTGAGGGACTGGCAATACCACATTCAGCCAAACCTGAAAAGGATCAGTAGAAAAATAGTGCATCTCCCCCAATAACTGAGATGGCCTTTGTCAATGCATGCATGAGGTAGCCATAGTTATCTTCTAGAAATAATTTGTGAATTAGGGGTTGAGAGTAGCCCGTGTATTATTCATTTCAGTGGGCAACAGCTCCTACACTGGTCTTTGAGTCGAAAGCAAAGCAATATGAGCACAGTCCTGTGTCTATCGTTATATTCCAGAAGTTGTTGAAAACATGGTCTTGTGTTTGAGGCCCAGATCTGCTGCTTCCTTTTATGTTATCATGGATAACCTAAATAACTTCTTCTTATTCTAATCTTTGGGCTTAGTTGCCTTATCAGAAACATGGGTAAGAACTATGAGAATTTATCTATTAAGATGGTTGTGAATTTTTTTTTTTTTTTTTTTTTTGGTGAGAATTACCTATTAAGATTGTTTGTGAGTATATGAATTCTAAGAAATTATCACAGTTCCACAAACAGTAAGCACTCAATAATAATTGTTTGTTTCTCTGGTGATGATTATGATGAAGATGATGCCATTGACTTGGTGCAACTTTGGAAACATAGCTATGATTGATAAGAAATGCTCTTTTTAAAAGATATTGTTCAGATACAATGCTGCTTCAAGACATTGGGCTGGATACATTGCAGATACACTGATTTATAATTTAAAAAACAGCAATATCAATCATCGAAGAGCTCACAAAGGGGTAGAAGAGACAAACCCATATGAATCTAACATGCAGTTCATGGCAGGATGTGATTAATTCTCAGAAAACATAGAACTGAAATGCCTTATGAGCACTGGAAGAAGCAAAAATGAATTTCTAAAGTTGGTGCCAGTGAGTTGCGCATTTACGTATGAGTAAGATTCTCCCAGGTTGTGATGGTTTTTGCTAAAACTAAGATTTTTGGAAGTTTATAACTGCATATTACAGGTTTCTGTAACTGTTACCCCTTTTTATCCTAAATTGGATTGCAAGATAAAATATAGTATGTCCAGTTAATTCTGAACTTCATGTAAACACTAATAATTTTTAGTATAATATTGTATGACACATATTAAAAGATAAATAATATATATATATTTTAAACTCTGAAAATCAAATATAACTAGGCATTCTATATTTTTATTTGTTAAATATGGAAACCGTAAGCAGTTATAACACAGAGAAGAAAGAACATTGAACTAGAAATTTAATGACCATTCAGTCAAACCAGAAACTGTTTCTAGTTCTTTGATATGCCCAGATCAATCACTTTTTAACTCTTGCATCAGTGCCTGCATCTAATGCAGGTTAAGTTCCTTTGCAGCTCTCGTGCTCTATAGATATAGAAATGATGCTTGGAATTTTGGGTCATCTATTTTTAACCCTCTCCATGACTCTAATTTTCATATTGATGTTGATCATGCACTGTGTCTAACACGTAGCATTCATTACTTTTCATATTTTGTCCATAATTCTGAAAAGTTCATTTTCAAATTTACACACTGAAATTTAGATATTAATTGGTTTAGCCAGAACTATAAAATTAATAAATAGATCCCTTTTCTTTCAAACCACTTTCACTTTTGTTATTCTTAACATTCTTAGACTTTCTTTGAGTTTCCTTTTGTCATTTAAAATGAATTTTGTAGAAGATAATTAAGTAGATAAATGTAAAATTAGATACATATTAGTTAAAGAATAATTGTTGAAATGTAATTACTAATTTTCACTAGGGAGACACAAAATGTTTTTATCCTTTATGCAATATCATTGTTGTTATGCTACTTTTAAAACATGGTTTCAAGGTTTTCTAGAAAAAGAGATTGGTGTTGGCTTTTCTAAAAAAAAGCTTGATTGTGTGATAGATGACCTGTTCCAGTAGTGATACACAGTTTCCAATAATTTTAAAAGCACATTTACCTTTCATTCCACTATACATATCACGTAGATTTTATTTGAAATTTTGCAAAAGTGCTACCCAATCATTCTTTGTACTTAAGTTGAAGGGGAAAGCTACAAGTTTCACTAAAGCATGACACTTCCAAGTGTATATTCACTATATATATTTTTTTTTTTTCCACAATTTTCCTTGAACACTTAACAGGTCAGTAGGGAGGATATTGTAGAGACAGAGTACTTTAGTGTAATGCAAGTGTTTTAGAAACAGATTGATGTCTGTCCTCATAAATTAGGAATTAAGCAATGTCAAAAAACAGCAGTGCAGTGGCATTTTGTTTTCAATTAGGAGCTGTAAGATGACACCCAGCTGGGCACTCCCAATAACGCCCAGAGTGTTAGGCCTCATGGCTCGCTTAACATCAGCACAGCCGGGGTGAGCAGCTTCCCCTCCTCCCCTCCCCTGTCCCTTTTCTGCTCTGGAAACTGAGCAACGAAATTCCTCTCCTGGGAAGGGGTAAACATGAGCAGAAAGGGAAAGCCTTGTGGGCTGCGGCAGCCGGCTAGAGGGCTTTGCACTGCTATAGTAAGGACACTAATTAGAAGCCGATGCCCTAACCGAACAGGTGTTAGCAGACTACGAGGGCTGTGTCACCTTGCGTGCCACTGACTTTGAAATGTCCCAGTACTCTGTTAGAACCCGCAAAGGCTTATAAACCCCTCTTTCTTTTGTTCGGGGGAACTGATCTGCCTCAGTCTCCCCCCCATGTTAGTGGAATAAAGCTTTTTGGCTGAAATAGTGCCTGGCGCGGGTCTCTCTCCCTTTTCTCTGTCTCACCGAACCTAACAGAGTTATCAAGACACATTCATGGTGCACACTGGGGATGTGTTTAAGTAGCATGACCATGAACATCATGGGTTTGGTTGTACCATGAATGGGACGGAGGATATGAGTATAATTTTCTTTCCAGTTGAAAAAACCTAAAGAGAGAAATATCTGAAGAGAGAAAAGACAGTGTCTTGAAGAAAGAGAGAAACAATTTCCTTTTTCGTTAGTGTTCTGAGTCCTTTCGCTCCTGTGAGTAATAGATAAAAACTTGCAACTGACTACCAATTTGTCCTGTGATCAAAAAAGAGTGAGAATCAGAAGTGGCCTGTTAAGTGAGACTATCTGGAGGACAGAGCAGGTGCCACAGCACAGAGGAGCCGGGTGGTATATTTTCCCACACAGCTGGTGAGGTGGAGGGCTGAGAAATTTGGGAGCGTGGAGGTGGTAAGGGTGGCCCCTTTCATGCATTAAACCAGAACACAACAAACCATGGCCCTCAGGTTGTATTCTCCTGCTGCTTGCTTTCATATGGCCCATGAAGCTGAAAGTGTTTATTACAGGCCCTTTCACAGAAAAAAAATTGTAAATCCTGCACTAAGCATTGAATTAATGCTGTTTTATGATCATTGTGAATAACATATCCTTTGGTGCAATCACTTTTCTGTATTTCAGGGATTCTCAGATATGTTGGAATGGTGGATGAAGGACAGAGATATGACATGAAAAAAAGCCTACACGATCACTTTTATTAAGTTAAATAGTAGTTTAGTTGTGGGATAGACAAGAAAAAGAAATCTCCCAGCTTGGAGAACTGGGATGGCACAGAATCTGTCTTGGATGTCAAAGGGCAGCCTGTCTTCATAGCTGTAATCAGAGCTGGTTTCTAATTAAGCTCAATCCAGGCCCTAGAAGCAAATAGGAAAGAAGTCAGGCTTGCTAGGCCCATGAGTGCTATCTGCGTTTTTCCCATCTTTGCTAAACCCCCCAAGGCTGTGCATGTGTGATCACGTCAACATGTCAATTACAATCCAAGGTCAAATGACTCCTCGATGTTACTGAGGCATTCCACGCTAGCGCGGATGATTGCTCGCCACAGCTAGCAAGCGCGTAGGAGAATTAACATTTGCTTTCAAAATATTGTTTATTGTGGAGTCGGTGAAGTGAGAGTAAGTACAGCACTTATTATGTAATAGACCACACTCGAGGTTTTTTTAAAATTGTTATTCTCATGTATTTGACTAATATTCTCTCTTTTTGGAACAACTTTATAATTCCATATTAACCATAAAGAAATCGAGTCACAATTTTTAAGCCCTTGCAGTTAGTTAGTAAATGTTGTGGCCTGGATTCTGACCCAAGCCCTCTGTGTACAGAACCTCAGCTCTCAACTCTTTTGATGATATTTATGTTTCTCGATGTAATCCAGACTTAAGCTATATGCTCTGATGGGGGAAATGCTAGTGAATTTTGCAAATCATTTTGGCATTTTCTCATTGGCACAAGAGTTCTCTCTCCTCTTCTCCCTCCTCTGTCCCCTCCTGCTCCTCCTTTAATGCTCTCATTAGAAAACAAGTTGAGACACAATAGGGAACAATAGGACTAAGACTTGGAAACTATGTGTATGGATCCTAGGGGGTCGTTTCTCTCCTGACTCTTTATTGGCTTGTCCCTGAGGAAGCAGAATTAAGTTCAGAAGAGGATATTCCAAGAGGGGTAAATCGCACACTCAGTAAGACTCTGGCCAGCAGCGGCGCCCACTGGCGATTGCACCTGCACATAACGTCAGTAATGAACACCACCCGTGCAGCCCCAGGAAAAGCACAATCACCTCACTGACCAGTGCAGCTCATGGACACTTAGCCCCACTGCTTGGCAGAATTCAACCCTGAACTGTTTCAATCGTAGAATATGTCTAACAGTGAGATCTCTTATATTTTTTTCCCCTGGGACATCAGCCTTGTCATGAAGGAAAATAAGTTATCCTTTCTCAACTCCCACTGAAGTGCAGAAACCCCCATCTCCATCTAATGGCACATTTCTGCTTAGAGAAAGGGCAAAACCTTGCAATGTTTTGCAAACTGACATCTTGATATTCCCTCATTCCTTCTTGGTCTGTACCAAAGACATCTTTACACATATCTTTTAATCCTACAGATGTAATCTAAGTAAAAAATTGCCACTCACTCCGCACAGAATTCAAGTGTCTCCATTTTAACAGACTTACACTCGTTCTGCTACCCAGTGATGTTCCATAAATATACAAAGTAATGAATCCTTTTTACTCTGCATGAGTTGCTGGTTCTACTTTTACAAATGTTGGGCACAGGGATTTCCCTTCAGATGTGAGGCTGAGGTCAGGCTGTTTCTTGCCATATTCTTCCACAGACCTTTCTATTCCACGCTCCATGGAGGATCCATTCTACTCTCATACCTCTGCTTCTGATTTTCCATGGGCCATTTTCTTTTCTCCACTCTATGCCCAGAATTTCCTTCCTTTATTAGTATATTTATGCTTAAATATACTGGTTTGGGGGGGTGGAATTTTGGTACATACACTATTTTTTAAATCTTAGTTTGAGGTTATCATTAAATTCATCCAATTTAGATTACAGCTCAGTTAGAGTTTTAATGACTTTCTACAGTAGTGAAAGCATCACCACAATCCAGCTTCAGAACAAACCCACCATCCACAATTGTTTCTTCACGCCCTTTATTCAATCCCCACTCCAGCCTGTGGGCCCAGAAAACCACTGACTTTCTATTTTAAAAAAATGTGTAAATGAAATCTGCGTTACGTAGGCTTCCGTGTCTGACTTCTTTCATCTGCCGTGGCGTTTGTGAGAGCCCTCCCTGCTGCTGCGTGCATTAGTGCACTAGTTTGCTCCTTTTTTTGCTCCTCTACACATTTTCTTAAGCAATTCAGATTTTGCTGTCATGAATATGACTGCTGCAGAGAGTGGCCTATAAGTCTTGGTGTGCACATATGTTTTTATCTCTCTCCAGTAAACACCTGTGAGTAGAATATCTGTGATATATGGTTAGATGCCTTATATAAAGAACTGCCAGACTGTTTTCCAAAGTGCATGTAAAATTTTAAATTTTAAAACGTCACCAGAAATATATGAAGATTCTCCCAATCTTTAGCATTGTAGTGAGCACGTACTGTTATGTTTTTTACAGTTTTAACATTCAATTATTTAGTAACTAGTGGAGCTGAGCATCTTTTCATGTGCTTACTTGATATTTGTATATTTTCTATGGTAAAATGTCTACTTAAATAACTTGTCCGTTTTATATTTTTTTGTCTTCTCCTTATTTTTTAAATTTGTTTATTACTATATATATTTTTACACCCTAAGATGATGTTGCAGAGCAGTTGCAGGGGAGGGAAAAGGGGAAGGAAGAAGGAAACAGGGTAGTAGAAGGAGGAATTGTTTTCTTATTCTTGAGCAGTAATAGTATTTTAGATATTCTGGATACAAGTGGTTTATGTTTGGAAACATATTCTTCAAATCCATGGCTTGCGTTTTAATTTTCTAACACTGTCTTTTGAAGAAAAAAGGTTTTAATTTTAATGAGGTCAGTTTATCAGTTTTTTTAATGGTTCATGCTCCGATGTTCCACATAAGAATATTTTGCCTAACCCAAAATTACAAAGATTTTCTATGTTTCTTTTGGACATTTTATGATTTTAAGTTTATTTGTAGGGCTGTGATTTATTTTTATTTAATTTAGAGATATGTTATAAAGTAAGGGTTAAATTTTATTATTTATACATATATGTTGAATTGTTTCAACACCGTTTGTAGAGAAAACTGTCATTTTTGCATTGAATTGCTTTGGCATTTTTGTCAAATGTCAGTTGACCATATATGTGTGTGTTTTTTTCTGGATTCTATTGTAATCCATTGATTCATCTGTTCATGCTAGTACTGATAGTAGACTGTCTTATTCAATGTAACTTTAGAGTATTCTTGGAATTAGGTCATAAAAGGTCTACATTTTTTTCAATGTTTTGGCTATCCTAGACCATTTTCATTTCTTTACAACTTTTAGAATTAACTTGTCAATTTTCTCAAAAAATAGCAAGCTCAAATTTTGATAGGAATTGCATTTAATCTATACATTTATTAGAGCAGAATTTTCACCTTAGCAGTACTGTCTTCATCAGAGCACATGGTACTCTCCCAGCTAATTTTTCTTAGCAATGTTTTGTAGTTGCATTTTTCACATATTAAATTTTTAGATGATATTTGAAGGTTTTTAAACTGTGGTCAGGGATGGTTCATTACAAGTATATTAATTTTTATATATTGGTCTCATTTTGTCACCTTGCAAAATTTACTTTGTAGCTCTAGTAACTTTTCTGCAGATTTTGTAGAATTGATTTTCATGTACGTGATAATGTTGTTTGGAAATAAAACAATTTTACTTCCTCCTTACCAATCCATATGTATTAATTAATTTTCCTTGTCTCATTGTACTGGCTAGGATCGCTACTACTGTGTTGAACAGAAGACATGCAAGTGAACATTACGCATTCTTGATAATCTTAAGCAGCAAACATTTGGTCTATTAGTGTTTAGGATGATGCTATTACAAGGTTTTTCATAGATATTCTTTGTCAGTTGGGCTTTTGTTCTTACTCTGCTGAGAGTTATCCTGTACATGTATTGGATTTTGGCAAATAATTTTTTCTTCACCTACTGACATAATAATATGAATTTATTATTTTATTTACTGTTGATGTTACATGGGATTCTTGAGTTTATATTACCGAGGAATAGTTTCTGTAGCTTTTATAATAAAACTTTATTAATAAAATAACTTGAGGCACATTCACTGATCCTCCATTATATGAAATTTCTTCTGCCAGCTCCTTACTCTACTTGAATATGTTGGGTTTCTGCACTCTCTGAGAGCTCTGTGTGTGTCTCGCCCCAGCTCGAAGCAGTTACATGGGTTGCCCACATTGCTCCCACCCTCAGGTGCACTACCACAGGGGTCAGCATAATTCCCCCTGTGGGTTGGGCCACTGGGCCACGGGTCTGCACTAGCTCACCTCCCAGGCTCTGCTGGTGACCCTCCATTTGTCAGTGCAGTAGAGTAGTTGGCGGTCTACTTGCATGGCAGTTATTGCTACTGCAGCGGTGGTTGCTGGTGCCCTGGTAGAGGTAGTGTCTGTGGCAATGTATGTAGTAGGCCACCTGCATGGTGACGGTGGCTGCAGTAAGCTACCCACCCGTCAGTGTTTGTGGTGGGCCACTGGCATGGTAGCAGTGGTTCTAGTGGTGGTGGACCACCCATGTAATGGCAGTGTCTGCATCAGCACATTGCTCACGCAGTGGTGGTGGCTGACTGGTGGTGGCAGCAGCAGCAACAGCAGCATTGGCTGGTGCCCACATGGCTGCGTTGTCTGTGGCAGTGGCGGCATAAGCAGCAGCAGGCTGTCCATGTGACTGCTGCTCTGCAGGATCTGTGCCAGTGACTGTGTTGGTCGTGGCACTGGCCCATTTTGATCTTCTTTTGTGGGAGGATTGTGCCCTGGGCACCTCTAGTCCACCATCTTCCTCTGTATTTGTTCTTAATGCATAAAAATAAGCCACTTTCACCCATTTCTGCTGTACTTTTCTATAATTCTTAGTATGTTCCCATTACCATTTCTTCTGTTGGCCTTTTAAATATTTTGTTTTCTCAGTCACCTTTTATTTTCACATAGACTTTTCTTTTGCTCCTTATTAATGCAGATACTTCTGGCATATATGAGACACACACATCTAACTACTTACCAAGCTTGGCTACTTTCAATTTTCACCGACATCTTAAGGCCAAAATGTACAAAACTCACTTAACATTTCTTTTCCAAATGGAGTAATCTCCTGTATTTCATATTTCAATGAATGAAGCCATCTTCCAATCACCCAGAGAAGCCAGAAATCAGAGAGGTAACTTAGACATTTTCCCTTTTTTTCTTTCTCTTCATCCAGACAATCACCAGGTCCATTGGATTCTTATCTTTTGATACCTCTCAGATTCAGACTTTCTCTCCAGACTGACTATTAATTTCTGCCTTCAGTCCACCTTTCATCTGTACTATTTTTTAAATTTTCTGATTTTTTAAACTATTTCCTTCCAGTATCATTTATTTTCCACCGAGCTATTAGTGACTTTCGTGAAAGCACATAATCAGAGGGTAACTGTTTTGATAAAATCCCTTCAATGGCTTCCCATGGCCCATAAACTAACGTGAAATGTCATTTGCGTAGCACGCAAGCAAGTGGTATTCGGCCGGCCTTCCCTACTTAGCCACATCCCTTTCCTCTTCCTGCATGAACTACTCTCTGAACCACTGAAGTCTATCCACTCTGCTGAAGGTACACTTTTTATGTCTTTGTTTTTGCCAACATACTTGCTTCTTTCTGGAATGCCCTTTCTCTTTCATTCATTTTACAAATTCTCATTCCTCGGATTTAAACTTAAGTGTCTTCTCTTTTGAAATACCTTTCACTGTATCCTTGAGAGGATTATCCAGGTTTTTATGTGTGCTCTGATAGCACTTTGCATAGATACCTGACACATGGAGATCATTTCTGTCACTTTCTTCCTCAGTACATCATAGGGTCCTTGAGGACACGTTCTACATATTACAATATCCGTTTCCTGTATATGGCATGCAGTGTCTGACACATGATTGATATTCACTAAATGCTTCATAAATGCCTAAAACCTTAATAAAATCTGAAATTCTTTTCTTCCATATATTTTGTCTTAAATGTCAGTGTTGCTGAGGGGAAAAATAAGCTAAGTTGTGTCTTGTCATGCAACTTATAATGTTGTTGAGGAGAACACATCTAATTTATATTAGTTAGAAATAACTTGGGGAAAAGACTAAGTGGACTCTAGATGAGATCAGGTACATACTTTGGCTGTGCCAACCAGGGTCAGGCATACTGAGCAGGGCACCTATTCTGTTGTTTTTGTTTTTTTTTTCCTGTCTGGCGCACAGAATCTCTGTTAATTATATCATCTAAGTTGTGTTTAGATACCTGACAGCCTGTGATTTGGAAGAAAAATTTGAATTTGTCCTATAAAGCATCAAACAATGTCCAGAAACAATGGTGGGAATAGTGTAAACATAAACTTACCCAGAAATTTTTAAGAATCTCAGCTGAACACATTTGAACGAGGTTTCCTCAGAAAGCAGCGAAGTGTTCAAGTAGGGTCTGAGTGAGCCACTGCTTGGCAGGGTATAGTAGAAGGAAAGCATCAGATGGGTCAGGCCACTGGATAATATTGCCATTCTTCATGAATCATAAAACAGTCTAAGATTAAAAGGCGCCTTAAAAGACATCAAATGAATTTTTCAAGGGGAAAAGACATCTTTACAGTGACTAAGTGGCAAAGAGTTTGTGGATGTAACTACTACTCATGAAGGTGCCCATTGAAGCATAAAGGCACTTTTTTCTTTTTTTTTCTTTTTTTAGGCACAGGTATGTCCTTGCTACCCATAAATTTGAAAATCTTGTTCTGGCCAGTGCTATGCAATCATTTTAAGTGATGTTCTGTCTGGTGGGAGATTGAATGTAACAGCCCTAAGTAATAGAATGTCATCATATTATGAGAAACACATATTTTGTTGCTATAAAAATACATCATTACAATTCAATTACACACCAAATCACAAGTGTGTTTATGCTAGATTACCTCAATTTATTTTGGTCCTTTTGGCACCTTGGGTTGGCACCATTAACTGTTGTCTTAAATATGAAAAATACAGTGTCATGATGGCTATGGATTAGCTGAGACATCCATTAGACATCCTTATTTCCCATCATTATGTTTGCTCCCTGTTTGATGAAGCTTTTACGTAATATTATGTCAAGTGTGAGAGAATTGATTGCTGTCAGGCTAGACTAGTTCAAGCCTTTTAGGTAGCATAAGTGCACTAAAATTCAAGCTTCAAACTAGTATTCTTTCTCTGTTGGCTAAACTTTAACTGTTGATCTGATTCAGGGTTCACCTCTGGTGAGACCTTTTTGGAGCTCCCACCTTCTCTCAAAATGAATCACTCTCCTTTGAGATCGCCAGTGCGCTACTACCTTTCTAAAATATTAATAATTTTTTTTACAAAAGTTTTAGGTTCATAGCACAATTGAGTAGAAAGTGTAAAGAGTCCCCATATACCCTCTGTCCCCATATTTACACAGCCTCCTCCACTATTTACATCCTCCACCAGAGTAGGACATTTGTTACAGTTGATGAATCTACATTGATACATCATTATCACCCAAACTGCATAGTTTATATTAGGGTTCTCTCTTGGTGTTGTACAACCTATGAGTTTTGACAAGCTTATAATGATATGTATGCACCATTGCACTGTCATACAAAATAGATTCACTGCCCTAAAAATCCTCTGTGCTCTGCCTATTCACTCCTCCCATCTCCCTAACCCATGCCAAGCATTAAGATTTTTACTGTCTCCATTTTCGCCTTTTCCAGAATGTCATCTATTTGGAATCAAACAATATGTAGCCTTTTCAGATGGTCTCCTTTCACTTAGTAAAATGCATTTAAGTTTCTTTCATTGTTTTTTATGCCTTGATAGCTCATTTTATTTTTAGCACTAAATAATATTCCATCGTCTGGAGGCAACACAGTTTACTTATCCATTAACCTACTGAAGAATATCTTGTTATCTTCCATGTTTTAAGAATTATGATTAAAATTGCTCTAAATATCCTTGTGCAGCTTTTTATGTGGACATAAATTTTTAATAATTTTGGATAAATACAAAAGAATGTAATTGCTGGATTATACGTAAGAGTATGTTTAGTTTTGTAAGAAATTGTCAAACTGTCTTCAAAAGTGGCTGTACCGTTTCTGCATTTCGTCAGCAATGAATGAGACTTCCCGTTGCTCTATATTTTCTCCAGCATGTGGTATCATCACGGTTTCAAATTCTGGACACTCTAATCGGTGTGCGGTGGTATCTCATTCTGCTTTAATTTGCATTTCCCCGATGGCATCTGATGCTCAGCGTCCTTCCATATGCTTCCTTAACATCTGTTTATCTTCTGTGTTGAGGTGACTGTTCAGGTCATTGGCCCATTTTTTAATGGGGTTGTTTGTTTTCTTATTGTTTCTTTATATATTTTGTACAATGGTTCTTTATTGGATATATATTTTGCAAGTGCTTTCTCCCACTCTGTGACTTGTCTTCTTATTCTCATGACATTGTATTTCACAGAGCAGAAGTTTTTATTTTGGTAAAGTCCAGCTTATCAATTATTTCTTTCAATAGATTGTGCTTTTGATGTTGTATCTAAAAAGTAATTCCCAAACCTAATATCATCTAGATTTTCTCCTATGTTATCTTCTAGGAGTTTTAGATTTTTAATGCAGATATATGTCCATTTAAAAGAAATTCATTCTAAATTTATTCTTTTGAAAGGTCCAAAATTTGTTCTAGATTGATTTGCATGTGGATGTCCAGTTGTTCCTGTACCATTTGTTGAAAAGACTATCTTTGCACCCTTGTATTGCCTTTGCTCCTTAAAAATTATATATTTAAATATGCATTTATATGTTACTATATTTTAAGTGTTTATATTTATATTTGATACAATATATTCTCATTTTCAATATTTAGATTTATATTATCTATTTATGTAGGTCTATTTCTGTTTCATTGATCTATATGTCTGTTCTTTCACCGATGTCACATTGTCTAAATTACTGTCGCTGTATTGTAAGTCTGAACTCAGTGTCGGTCCTCCAATTTTGTTCTTTTCACTCAGTTACCTTTTTTTACAAACCATCGTTTATACTTTGTCTTCTATTAAACTTTTTTCTAATACAAACAGTCTAAAAAGAGAGTACTAGTGTGTGTGATCCTGTGCTAAGATTTAGAAAACCTGTCTGGTCTAATGACACTGAATTGAGAACTCGTGACAGGGAGAAGCCAGACATCATCATTTGAAGCGTTGCTCAGTTCCCTGTGGAGAGTTATAAACATTACAGGTGCTCAGTGGAAGTTACTTACAACCTGATATGATCTTTGTAGACACACAAGACTTGACTTCCTTGCTTCTCCTTCTGTCTTCTCTTCTTTTACTTTTCTACTTTTCCCTCTGCTTTTATTCAACTTCATCTTTCTTCCTTTTATTTACTTATTTGTTAGTAGATGTTCTGTGGTGCTACCAAGATCCTTCTTCAAGACCGAATGATTCCACCAGCTACTGGGAATCCTGCAGGTCCTGTCCTTTTACTGGAGGCAGCCGTCACCCAACGACTTTTCAGTGTGACAGTATAAAGACTCAGCTCCCTACCTTGAGAAATCTCTGAAGGATCTTCCCCACTACAGAGCTCGTGTGTGTCCTGAGGATTGTAGTGACTGCGTCGCTGTCTGGCGTCTCCCTCTACCCAATCCTACTGTCTTCATTTCCTTAAAGGTAATGATTCCAAAAGCCTACCCTAACACATTTCCTCTACCCAATCTGTCTCAGAGTTTACTTCTTGGAGCACCTCATTTGGGACAGTCAATAACAGGATTGCTCTGAGATTGCAGAATCTAGAATGTGATTGGAACTGAATCCGTTGCCAGCTGAAAGCCAATGAGTAGTGAAATCGCTGGTGGAATAGCCCCCAGTTTACTGTCATGGTGAAAGCATTGCAGCTTTCCTCCTGGGATAATACACAGGAGGAAACAAATGCACTAGTGGTGCAGTTTATCAGTCATTAGGGAAATATTGGAACAATGATAATTATAAGGACAATTAAATTTAATAGCTGGCGGTGGTGGAGCAGATGCTGTTTTGGAGAAAGTGAGTGAAAGGGTAAGGGTGATGATTAATTGTCAATTAAGAGCTAAGTTTGAAAGACAGAACACCTCCTTGCCAACATCTTCTTTAGTCACAGGATAGAAAAAGCTGAAGATTAGGTTTAGACATAATCATCAAAGTAGCAAAGAAATGCCCAGTTCAGCACCCAGAGTGAAACAAAAGAATGGGGACCTGGGCCACATAATGGTAGCATCTGAGTTGCTGCTCTACAAAATCTTGAAATCCTCAAAATCCTCTCATTAGTTTTGAGAAATTTTTTGATTTCCCGTTTGATTTCTTCTTTAACCCATATGTTTTTCAGAAGCATGGTGTTCAATTTCCAAGTATTTGTGTGATGTCCAAATTTCCATTTGTTATTAATTTCTATTTTTAATCCATTGTGTTCTGAGAAGATGTATGAAATGATTTCAATTTTTAAAAATTTCTTGATGACTGATTTGTGACCTACTATGTGATCTATCTTGGAAATTGTCCCACCTGTTGATGAGAAGAATGTATATTCTCTGATTGTTGGGTGAAATGTTCTATGTATATCCACCAAATCAATCATAGTAATATGATGAACTTTTAGAAATCTAGAGGTGGAAAAGGGGAGCGTAGGGACACACAGAGGGGGGTCAATGAGGAATTAGCAATGGACACGAAGAACGATTGTGTATTACAATGATGAATAAGCTAACTCTACTGATGTACCCACCACACATTGTGCACAATTACTGACAAGCAACATTGGACCCCACGTGTATGTATAATTAAATAAATAAATAAATGAAAATTAAAATAAAATATAAATAGTTAAAAAAATAAAATTACTACTGACTGACAAAAAATAATAATAATTTTAGGGACAAAACCAAAAACACAACAGTGGAATGCATAAATCACTACTAGCTAAACTGAACATTTTTCAAAAAGAAAAACACATAAACGATAAAATGGAAATGAGTGAAAATAGCCATAAATTCACAAGTAATATAAAGAATTAAAATGAATATTATTATTAACTCTGCAGGGTCTTATGAAAATCGCTGTAAGACAAATAATTTTCTATAAAGTTTTAAATTATCCAATGTTTGAGTCAAAGACTTGGGAAAAATTTGAACAGATCCATTTTCATGGATGAAATGAAGTGTTGTCAAAGAGTTAACCTTTAAAATATCCAGATATTTCAGAGCTAAATTTACTTAAACTTTCAAGAAAGAGTTTACAAGCAATAAGCTATAGCAAAATGTTTTCACAAAGCCATCAAAACAATACTTATACCAATACTTAGCAGAGACACAGTTGCGTTCGTTTGCTTGGGCAGGTTTTACAAAATAGTACAGACTAGGTGGCTTAAACAAAAGAAATGTATTTTCTCACAGTTCTGGAGGGTGGAAGTCCAAGATCAGTGCTGAGCTGGTTCTCGACAAAGCCTCTCAGACATCCTCTGGCTAGCTCTTCACATGGAGGTCCCTCCTTGCACCCTCCCCCTGGGGCCACTTCCTCTTTTTATAAGAGCACAAATCATATTGGGTTAGGGCCCCACCCTCAGGGTCTCATTTAAAATCAATCACCTCTGTAAAGACCTTGCCTCCAAATCTCCAAATACAGCACATTCTGAGGTACTGAGGTTGGAACTTCAAAATCAATTTTGCAGGGACATGAGTCAGCTCACAACAATGAGGAGAAAATTATGGAACCACATCAAAACACAAAATCCCCCTACTCAGTCCAGGCCATACGGTCACTTTGCCTCAAAAGTTCCCAACCCAGGTGCAGAGGGGTTTTACAGTGTTCTTTATTTATCGTAGATGTATAGGAGTCAATGAAACAGAACCCTGAGTTCACTTCTCAGCCCTGCTGTTCATTAGACTATGGGTTTCCAGCAGACCCTAAAGAAATTTTCCTAAGAGGATCTGGCTACGGCCAAGTAAACATTTTTATCCCTAGTGCACATATTCTCTTTCTCCACATTTTTGAGTAAATGATACTTTCTTACCAATGTCATTCTTATCCCTTTTAATCCTCCTGACTTTTGAAAGGGATTAATGAGATATTCAATTGCTTAAATGAACTTACTTAATGACTGCACCCAATCCAGAGGCGATCTTCCTTTCTCCCAGTTTCTCTAGAAAATAATTCAACACAAGCCCAACCCTTAGTAGATCCCACCCAATTCCCTGTTATCACTACACCCTCCAGTTGCGTGTGGTGGGTGCTCTCTCTTGTTAGATTCGGAAAGTTAACCCGGCCCATTTGCATTCCTAGTGCCCTTATGTAAAGAGTTATCACAACTGAGATTCAACCAAGGAGTACAGGGATTGCTTTTTAAGAAATCTCAAGATATACACATACGGCGAAAGAGTATTGCAACAGAATGTTAATGGAAATATCAATAATCTCTTTCTGAATTGCTGAATCTGTATTCTTTTTACAATTTTTTATTTGTAATGAATTCACTTTATATTTCCTATATAGTATATTGACAAATATACACCAAATATTTCAATATACTGTTTTTCACACATTTTTGTGTCTAAACATCTTAATGAAAGAATATTATTTTCTCTACTTACTCAACATATATTTGTAAAATAACTTACTATTAATTTCTGTTAGAACTTTTCTTGATACATTGTCAACATTTTTTAGAATACAAAAGAAAAGAATGTCTCTATTGCAGTTTGATATCTATCATTAAATATATTTGAATCATAAAATGATTGCCTTGATGATTTGAAATTCAGACCAAATTGATTCTTTGATCATATTCTTCATGGAATTTTCTGGCCATGTAAATCATTGCTAATACTCAGTTTTTTACATGGTGAATTCTGAGTCTCTTCAAAGCAGCGCTGCCTCAGTACTAATGTTTACTAGTTAAGCCACTGAACCAGAGGACTCTGGAGAAAATGAAAAAACAGAAAGCTTTATTTAGGATAAAGCATAGTTGTGAAAACATATGGGATTTTTAATCAAGAGACCTGACTTTAAATCCTAGTAAACTAATTATTAGCCATGTGACCATAGGCATAATAATAGCTGACCACGCTATGAGGTAGATATTATTATTATTACTATTATTACTTTAATTAGCCCTATATTACAATTGAAAATATATAAATTTACATAGGCAAAGCACTTGTCTGAATTCACACCAATATGTGGTTTGGAAAAAAGTCTAATTTTAACCATTGATGTCATAGATGCCATGCTTATCTACCATGACAGCCCCGCACTTGCTTTATGTCGCTGATGCTAAATTCCTGCATATGCAAAATCATAAACATAGTATATTTTTACTTTGTCATTGCAAAAGAGCTACAATTACTACTCATTGTAGTAATAACAATTAGTACTCATGTGCCAACAAGTAATAGTAATAATAATAACAGCAATAATATAAGCCTTGTCATTTGAATTCAACTTTACATTTTTATATTAATTTATCAGTTTGAGTTTTCTATAAACACAAACCCATGGTCAGATATATATATTTTTTTCTTTTGTATTTTTACTTTTTTTTTTTCCATCTAGAGGTCAATCGAACCAAGAAAGTTTCTGTTTGTACTAGTCAATAGAGTGAACGACTTTCTGTCCCTAGTCAAGGTTGTCATCCCAGTTTAAAACTTGCAGATATCCCAGACTAAGGTAGGTCCTTACTTTCAGCTCTGCTCCTTACATACACATAAGATTTTGACTCCTTTCCCCATGTGACTAACTATACAGTGAAAAGCTATTTTGCTAGACAAACCAACAATTCCCCCCAAGCAGCTAAAGACGGCGTGGTCTGGTTTATATTTTATAAACTTAATTTTTGCTTCTCCTTTTATTTATAAAAGGAAAATAATGCTTCATCTGCTCTCTAATGCTTACATGTGTATGTTTTATCTTGTTTACACATATCCAAATGGAAACATATGTAACAATTTGGGCTGGAGCACAAAACTTTTCTTATACTTTGATAACAAATTTCAATGTCAAATTTTAGAGGATTTTACAAGGTGATATTTGTTGTTATATTAGTATAAAGTTCAGTTTAAAAACTAGTAAACAAGAATATTTTACTCTAGGTTCATCGTCATACACTGTAAAGTTGAACTGTCCTCCCTAACCTGATTCTAGATGGAGTTATTTTCTTCCACTTTTTCACTCAAGAGTAGTCTCTTTATCATGACAAAGTTACTTATTTCTCAAGGAAAGCATATATAGATTTCAGATTCCTCTGTGATAAGAAATCCAGTGATGTACATAATTAAACAATTCCTCAGCACACATATACATTTTTATGGTCTACTAAACAGTTTCATTTTTGTTATCTCATTTTATTTTCAAAATGACATTAAGTGATAATCAGGATAGGGACTGTACCTCGTGTTGTATATAGAAATGTGCAAGGAGAGGCAGTGGGAATTAACTGGTGTGAATTAGTTTTGCAGTCAGGACATGCACACAATCACAAGGCACATTTTATTACATATTTTCCCTCTCCCAATGATTCGTAATAGAATTTTCTATGATAGGTTTTAATGACAGAGCTGAACAATGGGACCCTAGATAGCCACTAACATATGTTTTTGACCCAGGATGTCCTAAAGAGATGATCATTAATTCATAAATTAATTCAATAATTTCCTTATTAAATATTTATAATTATGCATTGAGTGCAATGTGATAAGAATTAGGTGACAGATTATAATTTTTACTACAATTTAAATATTTAAATTCTTTGCTCTCTAGGTAGGTCATATACTACCAGATGGAGGAAGTTTTAATCAATTCTGTTTCTCTTCTGTAGAAAAAGCTAATAATATACATAACAGGGGTCAATAAATAGCAATAATTGTTATTTGGTACTGTAGATCAATTATGTCCCACCATGGAAGAACACTGAAATATGGCTACGTATTTAATTCCTATTCGACCGTTAAGGCCCTGTTGAAGATCCAACTTTCCAAAGAAGGCTTTCTCCACCTCTCCAGCATTTCCCTGACCCAGTTCTTGCAGCCAATGTCAGGGTACAGGTTTGCATGGGATGAGATATTGGAGAGAGTACTTGCAACTTTGGCAATCCAAGAGAACAAGAGACTATCCTTTAGAATTTACTCTATTTCATACTATCATGTGAGGGTACTTCAAAAAGGCTTATGGAAGAATTCATATTACCTTTTTAATTCCATTTTTCCATTTTGAAGTACCATCTATGCATTTCTTTATATAAGTTAACTTTGAATATGACTTCCCCATGTATTTAATGTAAGGGCAGATGCTAGATTTGAATGCCACTGTGCCCAGGACAAGTTTTGTAAACTTGGTTTTCTATAAATATGGGTGTGTTTTCTTGTTTACCTCAAGTAAACAATTAGGCTAATATGATAGCTTTTCACCCTTTTGTCATAAAGATATTTAATCATATGCATAATATGGTCATACCTCATTAAAATTTTAATCTAACAATTGGTTTGATAAGTAATCTGTCTAAAAATTCACAATATAAGTTGTCACTAGTGATTTGTAAATGTGTGACATACTTCAGTTTTTATAATGAGTATAAATGGTGGTAGGTAAAGGCTAACTCACAAGTACAGTGTGGAAACTTCATCAAAGGATACCTCGTTAGTGTACATAACACTTCAATCAATCAAAATCCCATTAAAGAAATTAAGAGCTTCTTGTAGACATGATATAAAATCTGAAAATTGCGATGTCCTGTAGTCAGACACATACAGCTTTAAATCACATTTCTAACATGTGCTAACCCTGTGGCTTCTCTGGGTTTTTATTTACTCACTATAATAAATGATATAAAATAACCACATTGGGGGCTGCTTTGATGCTTAAATGTAGCACATGGCAGCCTAGCAAAGTGTGTGGGAAACAAAAGCACAGACCAAATATTAGTCAGTTATTAAATTTCAGCAAGTCTCTGCTCTCTTTAAGTACTTTTTAAAACCACCTATGTAAAATGAAGATAACAGCAACTCCCTATCATGTTTATGTAGCATACGCAGCTTAGGATTTTTGTACTGTTTTTCTATGGATACAATAAATCAAAGACTGTTTACAGACTTTAAAAACATTTATTAATTTTTTTGCCATATTACATATTTTGCCTTTACAACATCAAGATCAAGGAAAACCGAAAATATTACCTGGTTATAATAAAAATGTAATAATTTTAAAGTTATGAATTTACTGTTTAATTAAAACTTTAGGTAAAATACTAGAATCGCTGTAGTTGAACATCTCAAGAGATCATTAAACAAAATTTCTAAGACAAAGTAAAAGTATAAAATCAGAAACTCACCTTTCTCCCCAAAGAGTACTCAAAGTCATAGATTTCAGATCAGACACAAGGAAAAGAAACAATAACACTAATGTTCCTTATCAAACAGATTAAAATATATTTGTTGCTGAGAATTTCCCTTAATGTACTGCATGAGTAGTCAGATAGACAGTATTTCTCTTATCTGCAGTTTCTTATGACACCGTGTAACGAGAACCTCTAAGGAGAGAATTATCATTTTTTTACATTCAACTATAATGAAAACCTATTTCTATGACAAAAGCTTTCCCGTCACAATTATCCACCATGCACATTTTCAGCCCTGAATTCAGTGCACTGCACTGTGGCAAATGGCAAACATGGTTCAGCCTAATAAGCTGGGGTCTCAGACTGAGCTGGCACATCTAAGGACCCTGACTCTTATTAAGCCTCATGTGGTGGCTTCCCTGGGTGGTCCCCTCCCATCAGAAAGGATGGAGGAAGTGCACATTATCTCCATTCAATATTCCCAACACTTATTAGCACAAAATGAGAACAGAGAGATTTCTTCAGTCTGGGGGAAAACATAAAGAAAAAATAATAATCTATGAAAGAAAAATACCAAGAAATCCAGAACGGTGTATTACTGTGTGTGTGTGTGTGTGTGTGTGTGTGTGTGTGTGTGTGTGTGTCTGTGTGTGCGTGCGTGTGCGTGTGTGCGTGTGTGTGTGTGTGTGTATGAGAGAGAGAGAGAGAGAGGTCTGGATGTTTCCTCCCCCTCCCCCCGAAGTCATACGATGGTATTAGGAGGTAGGGCCTTTGGGAGGTGAGTCTCCATGGATGGGACGAATGCCCTTAGAAAGGAGGTCCAGGGGAGCTTGTCTGTACTTCCACCATGTGAGGACACAGCCAGAAGACGCCATGCATGAGCCAGAAAAGAAGACCTCAATAGACACTTAATCTGACAGTGCCTTGACCTTGAACTTCCAGTTTCCAGAACTGAGAGATAAATTTTTACTGTTCAGAAGCCATCTAGTCTATGGTATTTTGTTATAGCAGCCTTAATAGGCTACGACAGAGAGACAGAGAGTGACGGGGACAAACACACACAAACACGCTCCACGCACACTGAGAGAAAGACACGCTTATGACACGCCCACTCGTTTGTTCTAACTTCGAGAAAATAAATACCGTTGTTTAGTTGACAGCTTGTTAAAACAGTATGTGGTGCTGACATGGTATTTAAAATTTTAGCATTCCTTAATTCCATGTTTATATAGCTAGAATTTTAGGATCTTAACAGATACTGAGAATCTATATGACTCTGCTTCCTTTCTTTCTAGTAGTATATTTTGCTGTCTAGTAAACAAGACAATATATTTATACAAGAACATTTCAAAGAACAAACCAGAAACGCCATCAGTAAATTCCAAAGCTTCAAGTTTGTATTTTACACTGTAAGTTCCTGTATGGAAATTTGACTGCCTTGATATTTCTATTTCTTAAAATATTTTAAAAATATATAACTCTAATAAGCCTCTGTTGGGGAATTAGATACATCAGCATCTCACAGCATTACAAAAGCAGGTCCATCTTTTTTATGTGCTCAGTATCCTCACTACAGTTTAAGAATAAGTTTTAGTTAAAATGAATTCTTAGCTCTCGTACCTCTTACAAGCTTCTTCACTTTGGAGATGTAATTATTGTGCTCTACAGGTTTGTATTTTCTTTAAAACTGGTAACTAAGTTTACATCTAATAAATTTACGTATGTCTTTTAGATACGTGTTAACTAAGGAAGCACTCAAAGAAGGATGTTTCAAACACATCCACAGTGTGTGCTCTCACAGGGTCAGTGGTTGTCTTGGGCCTGGTTAGGGTTTTTCACATAAAGATGCTGCAGTTCTGTATTCAATGATTTTGATTGCTGTGGAAGTCAGGTGTCTATCTCAGATAGGTTTCTCTCAGTCTCCTGCTGAGATTTTTCTGGAATGGCAGAGAGCTGTCAGAAGTGATTGAGTTCTTATAAGTACTCAGCTTTTCTGGATATTTGACAAGCACAAATGAAAAGCTTGCTGATTCATAGGTGTTAGGAACTCAGTCCACCTTCTGTCATTCAGAGAGGGAATTAAAAATAAGA
This sequence comes from Cynocephalus volans, assembly GCF_027409185.1. NCBI lineage: Eukaryota > Metazoa > Chordata > Mammalia > Dermoptera > Cynocephalidae > Cynocephalus > Cynocephalus volans. The sequence continues at coordinate 89,105,922 of NC_084473.1, read as the reverse complement.
ATTCTAAAAAAAGCGAGTTTGAGCTTTTTTTTCTTAATTTGGAAAATTTATATTTTTTGAAATTGTAAAAACGTAATTATGTTTAATTAATACATCATATATTAATTAGAGCATAAGAAAAATATTACAACACTAGCAATTAAAAATAAATAACTCTATCTAGCAAAACCTGGTAATATTTGATACTTCTTTCATTTCCAAAGTGGTTTTTTTTGTTTGTTTTTGTTTTTGGTTCTTTCTGGCACATAGCATTATAATCATTTAGTGGGAATCAATCTACACATACATTTTTATTATTTTTTTTAGCTTAACATAAAATCATGATTGTTTCCCTCGTCTTGAAAGTTTACTTTAGTTCTTAGTGTTTGATGGTGTGCTGTATCATAAACAAAAACTGATTACATTGTGTAATGGTAGATATAGGAATTTTCTTGATTTGAGGATCACGTGTTGCACACAGGTGTGGATATTGAACGTTGTGCCCCACAGATAAGCACAATCAATTTTGTTTTAATTAAAAATAAATAAAATAAAGAAACTAATTTTTGACTTCTGAGTTTTTGTAATTATCACTGCATTCTAGATAGACTGTAAGGAAGTTTCCAGAAACCCAATCACCTGGCATATGCGCCTTGGAGTCCTTTCTTCCCCTTAAGTGTGGTGGGACCTGTCACTTGCTTCCAACCAACAGACTACAGCACAGAAGACAACATATACTTGATCACGTGTGTGTGATTATGTTGTAGATGATTGTCATATCTATCTTGCCAAAAATTCTGTTGCTGCCTTTGGAGCTTTCTTAGTAAGGACAAATAAAACACTCAGCATGGAAGAAGAAGACAGTTGTGGCAATCTGAGCTTTATACCATTAAAATGTTCTGCTCACCTGAAGATAGTCATGAGAAAATGAATAGGCAAGTTGCAGAATGAAAGAAAACATTTTCTGTGCACATATCTGAAAAAGTGCTCTATTCAGCATATAAAATAGCACAGCTCAACAGTAAAAGAAAAACAACCCCACAAAAAGCAGGCAAAAGTCTTGAAACAATACCTCTCAAAGGAAGATATGGAAACTGCCAATAAGCAGGTAAAAAACTGCTCAATTTCTCAAAAACTTATTTATCAGGAATATGAAAGTTAAAATAATGAGATACCACTTGACACTTATTACAGGTGCTAAAATCATAAAAGGTTAACACTGCCAAATATTGAGCAACAGATATATTGCACTTTGCTAGTGGAAATGTAAAATTACACAGCACTTTGTAAACCTGTCTGGCAGTTCTTATAAAGTTAAGTTTACACCTACTCTCTGACCCACAACTTTCCTCCCTACATATTTCTCCAAGATAAATTAAAATACTTGCACACACACACACACACACACACACACACACACACCTAGTACAAAAATATTCATAGAGGTTTTATTCCTAATAGCCCAACTGGAAAAAACCAAATATCCATCAACAAGTGAATCACCAAATAAGTTGTGGTGTATTCATACAATTGAATACCACTGACAAATTATTAGGAAAAGATTACTAATATACAACAATATAGATGAAAGTCAATAATACAAAGCTGAATCAAAGCAGCCAGACACAAAAGGGCATATATTGTATGATTCCACCTACAGGAAGTTCAAGAACAAACAGTATGAGTCTGTGATGATAAAAATCAGCACAGTAATTGCCTTGTGGTACGTGGTGATGGGCAAAGGGCAGAGGGAAATTAATATTTATTAATATAGTTCGTTTTCTGTTGCTATAACAGAAATAACTGAGACCGGGTAATTTATAAAGAGAGGTTTATTTGGCTTACGATTCTGGGACAGCTGCATCGGGCACAGGCCTCAGGCTGCTTCTACTCATGGCAGAAAAGTGTCAGGGAGCCGGCGGGTACAAGCAGATCACACGGTGAGAGGAAGCAAGAGAGAGAGAGAAGGTGCCAGGGTCCTGTAAACAACAAGCTCTCATGGGAACTAATAGAGCGAGAACTCACTCATTACTCCCCTCTCCCCCAGGGAGAGCATTAATCCATTCATGAAGGATCCGCCCCCATGACTCAATCAGTTTCCAACACTGCCACATTGGAGATCAAATTTCCATATGAGTTTTGGAGGGGACAACACATCCAAACTCCATCATTAGAATTTAAGCTCCAGGAAGGCAGGATAGTCATGCTTTCATCAACTACAACAGTGTCTGGCATGTATGAGGGTAATTCAAAAAGTTCATGGAAAAATAGAATTGAAAGATAATACAAATCTGTCCATGAACTTTCTGAAGTACTCTCATATAGGTGCTAAATAATACTTGTTTAGCATTTTCTGTAAGAATTGGGATACAGGCTAAATGCTTAATATAGAGCAAAATTTATGCATATGTACATTGATTTTACCTGTAAAATATCTGAATTCCTGTAATAAGTAAAATATATAATATTCAAAGATATAAATAATTATTTTAAGTTAGAGCAATTACAGATGAATTTAACTGATAGTTTTCTTTTTCACATTATTTTTATCCATGGGAAAACAAACAAACAAAGAAAAAAACAACAAAAAAAACACAGCTCCTGTTGGAAGAGGTGGTTGGTGTATTCCAAACACAAATTTTAGCCAGTATGATGTCTTAGGCTGTTTCTGTTGCTTATAACACAATACCTGAAACCAGCTAATTTATAAAGAAATTTATTCCTTACAGCTTGGAGACTGGGAAGTCCAAGGCCCAGGAAACACATCTGGTGAGGGCCTTTTTCTTGGTGGTAACCCTCTACAGACATCCTGGGTGTCACACGGCAAACAGCTTGAACAAGAGAAAGCTAACTTTCTCACTTGCTGTCCTTATAAAGCTATCAGAACTATGCCCATTACTCCATGAATGGATCAATTCATTCACTAGGGCACAGTCCTCACAATCTTATCATCTTTTAAAGGCCTCACATTTCAATTACTGTAATTGGATTTTCCGTCCTTTTAGTACTGTTACAATGGGTGTTAAGCTTCAATGAGTTTGGGGGCAGCATTCAATCCACAGCATATGGTCCCTTGTGACACAAATAAGTCACTCAGAGAAGAGCTCAACTAATCAATTAGTTCTTTCACGTGTTTTCTTTTTTTTGTGTGTGTGATCATTATTAAGTAAAGAAGGAGCTGAAGTATTACTGGTGACTCAGTTTTGTTGAACTAAGTTTTGACTTGGTCATGGATAGCTTACTTAATATTATTGTATTTTAAATGAGAACTTTAAAGATGACTCTTGGACCTTAAGCCAAAGGCAAGGAGCAATAGTTAATGACTCCCACAAAGGCTGTTTTAGCATCTTTATTGAAGTCTGCTGCATTAATAGACTACAGAATTTATTCCTCAAGTTCCACGAAGAAGCCTGCAGTGCCTGCTTCAAATCTCTAAAGCCAGTCATGGGTCAATACGACTGAAAACAGAAAGTTAGGTCACAAAGTTCCAGCATGTTTAGTTGACAGAGAATATTAAAGCTCTTCTGGACATTTAAGTTAATGGTACCATCCCCAAAGAATGTGCTACAAACATCTTGAATTTCCTGTTGCTACCATGACTAACTGTTAATGGCTTTCCGCAATTTATAGATAAAGTTTCATCAAGATCTCTATTCTCTTCACAATCGAATTCCAACCCTCATTTCAATCCTTAGTGTCTGATGCTCTAAAACTCATACCTGATTACACTACTGTAAAATAGTCCATTTTTACTTATGACTGGCTTCACATAACTCGTTATGGTTTATTTTTAATTGGCCCATAATAATTGTACATATTTACTGGGTATATGTGATAGTTTGATCCATGTATATAGTGTTTTATGATCAAATCAGGGTATATCCATCACTTCATTTATGATTTCTTTGTGTTGAAAACATTCAAAATTTCTCTTTTAGCTGTTTTTCAATATACAATAAATTGTTAACTACAGTCACCCTACTGTGTGCTATGGAACACTAGAATTTATTCCTTCTATCTAACTGTAATTTTGTATCCTTTATTTAACCAACCTCTCCCTCTGCCTCTCTCCCATTACCCTTTCCAGCCTCTGGTAACCATAGTATTTGCCTTTCTGTGCCTGAATTGTTACGTCTTAAAATGCTGTTTCTCTCCTTCCTCCACCTGCCCTTGCCTTCCCACTAAAGGGAAAAAAAACCACAAACTACTTATCCTCCAAAGCTCAGTTTGTGGTACTTTCTCCAAAGTTCTTAAGTAGAATCTCCATCATATTCTATGAAATTCCTCTTTCTAAAATCATCCTGATAACATTTTTAAAAAATGTTCCACAAACTTGAAATGTGTGAGAAGTTTTAAGGGCTTATGAAATTGTTAATATCTATTTCCCTCAAAAATTTCGTTTTGATCCATCTCACAACTTATTTAATATCTTAGCTTGATCAGGTCTTGGCACCTCAGTTAAAACGTTCCATTTAGCATACTGTCACAGTAACTATTCCCGTGAGAATAATTTATAGTTACACACACCTGTCCCCTCCACCAGCCCATTGTTTGGACTATGACTTCGTGATCTTATTCACACTATTCAGGTCTCCATTTTTCTATCACTGTCTAAGAAAGGCTTATTCTGACCATCTTATCAAAAGTAGCTTTCCCAGTGATTTTCCATTCTACTCCTTTTCAATATCAGATAGAGATAAAGACAGTACATTATTGTGAAATATGAAATTCACAAAGGCACAGGCATTTACTTTTTGTTCTGGTATTTTGAGCTTCTCACAGTACTTAGCATAAATTACTAGATTAATGAATATTTGTTGAAAGAATGAATGGATGAATAAATAGATGAAAGGACATATAAACAAGTAAAAAACAAAATGAATGGATATATTAACAGTTTTTTATTTGTAGCGTGCCTTGAGATAACAAGCTTTAGCAGCAACAATACAAGGAATATTGTTGCTAGGGAGCAAAGCAAGAAGGGTCCGATTTTCTGCAGGAGAAAATCAGATGGTCCAGCCTGTGATACTCCTTACTGTACCACTACTGAATCGTACCACTACCATAAAAATAGTTTATTTTACTAAGGTCTTACTATGTATGCAAGAATATACTTTTCTATGTTTTTGTTTTTTGTTTATAGGCTTTCTTTTATTCTCATAGCACCATTACCAAGTGAACATTTAAAATATTTTATGGACAATAACAATAGGAATAATTATAGGTACATAGTTTATTGAACAGTCTGTCAGACTCTAATTGTGTTTCATTAACTCATTCCATCTTCATAACAGTACAGTAAACTAGACACTATAATACAGTTTACAGAGACATAAACTAAAGCACGAAGAAATTATACACCTTGATTAAGTTCTAAATGTAGAAAATCTCCATTTCTTATTCCAGTTTCCTCTCCTAAATGCAAAGTCCCTGTTCTTTCTGCCATAATAGACGGTGTTTCAACCTATGTGATAGTTATAGTTGAAGTTGTGCATTAAAAGAAAAATTTATTCCTCTGCATTTCTTAGAATACTGCCCCACATTCTCTCCACGCTTCCTGACAAAGACATTTATCTGCAAATGCTGAGACGCTGTGACCCGTGGACTTGTGTGGTGTTGACCCATTTCATTTGAAGTTCTCAGCAAGTGTTTCCACTACAAATTTCAGGAAACTTACTAGTATCACAAAGTAGTCATGGGTGGAAGCTTCCCGTTTCGTTTAAGCCCTTGCCTTGTTCCCCAGGATTTGAGCAATCAAGGAGGGTTTAGTTGACTGAGAAACATGTGAGTGTGAGAAGAAGCAACACTAGCGTACGGTCAAACTAATGCCGAACTCAGTCCTACAGGCGTGGGGACGGGCATGAGCATTCACGTTAACAGCGCGGTGCAGCTGCTGTAGACGAGGCGTAAGAACACTGCTCTCACCTGCTGAATTGTCACAGCTTAGGATTACTGTGTGACCTGTGCGAATAAAATAGTATTGGAAAAACACTCCAGAAAGGGTGGTGTTCTTTAGTCTCTATCATCACGCTGTACAGCAGAAAATAATGGGAGGAAAATAAATACTATTTAAATAAGTTTCTCACATTTTAAGGCTGATAATACCATGAATAACATTTTCCTTTCTCTCTGTTATATGCAACTGACTGGAGGAAGCCCTTCCCATTGCCGGGTTGAGTTCTAATTAAAAGACAAAATAGCATTTTCTAAAAAAAGTTATTTCATTTATCAAAAGAAAAATTCTGACATGACTCCTATGTTGACCAACGGAAGATTTTATTGCTATAATATTTTTATACCATATAAAATATTTTATACATAAATATATTATATAATAAAATGTATTTGTGTATTCATATATTCAATGAATATTAATTTAGTTATTGTTATGCATGAGACATTCCTGTAAGCACCAATAATATGTTAATTAATAAATCAATTCTCAATACTTGAAAACTTTTTATTCTTGCTGGAGAAAAAAGAAAAGAAATACACAAATTCACATAAAAATATGGATAAATGCAGTAAAAACATAGGAGATGAAAGTGGTGATGTTATAGAAAGCGGCAGGTATGGTTTTTTCTACTCTGTACAGGGAAGATATGTATATAAATTGTTCCCCATATAAATTTTCCCATAAATAATATCATGTGAAAATCTAGAATTGTTTTGAAGGAGGTGAAGAGTAAGTGTCCAAGGGGGGAGCGAGCTCCTGTGTTCAACAGACAGAAAGTAGCCGTGGGCTGGATCGTAGTCGGGGAAAAGAATGAAGGAACAGAATCAGCTGAACACCAAGGGCTTTACGAACTTATTTCATTAATTTTAAAAGAGGGTTTGAGGAGAGGAGTGACATTACCTGATTAATTCTGTTGTCCTGAACTAAGCCTATAGCAATAAAAATGGTGAGAAATGGTAAAAAGAAGCACATATTTTGGAGACAGAAACTTCAGTATCTGTTGATGGATTGAATGAGAGGGTTAAAGAAAGTGAGAAATAGAGAATAAGTCTCAGGTTTTGGCCTTAACATCTGTGTGAATGTTCGCTTCATTTATTGCAGTCCAAAGAATCAATAGTTCTGTTTTGGTCAGAATATTGCTGAGATGGCTAATAGATGGGATGTCGAGAAGGCAGTTGAATATATGGGGGCAGAGAGGAAAGTCTGAGCTCTTGACATATTCACTTGAGTTGTCAGTACATAAATAATACTTAAAGTGAGTGGGCTACATAAAATCATTTAAGAGAAAGACTAAAAAGAAACTAAAAAGGAAAAGAGAAGACTAAGTATTGATCTCTGGGGCATTCAAACATTTAAAAATAGGAGAACTTCCACTTCTGCTCATGAAGGATTAACTGCTACGAGAATTGACATCTCATGATAAAAAACTAGAGAACTGAGTAGAATACACAAAAGAACTCTTTTCAGACATTGCACAATAGGCAAAGTCTAATTGCAACAATGTGACCTTTAAAAAAAAGGGAAAACAATGAACTGAACCCTACAATTTCTGCAGCTTCCCCTCAGGAGGCGGTTTGCAGGCTGAAGAATTGGGAGGAGAACTCAGAGCCCAGAAATCTTGCTGATCTGCGGAGACAGAGACGGGATTCGGGAAGACGGAGGCAGGTAGAATTCGTGGAGCTGAGTCCTAGAGAGGAGAAGGGTGATCTAGATTATTCCTATGTAAATCACACCTAGAATAAAGACTGACATTCTGACAAACCGTAGTAGAAAATCTGAAAGTGATCCATCCAAACACAATCACTTAACTATATAGCGGAATACAGCCCTGCACTATTTTAAGAAATACAACATAACCCAGCATTGAGTAACATAAAATCACAGTGTCTGGCATTCCATCAAAATTGATCAGGCACTCAGTGATGTAGGAAAATATGATCTGTAATAAGAATAAATTTGAGGAAACAGAAACAGAATCAGAAATGACAGAAATAGTAAAATAATGACATAAAACCACAAAAGAGCTATTATATAAGAAACGCCATATTAAGAAAATGGAAAAACACAAACATAATGAGAAAATAAATGGACATTATATTTAAGATTAAAATTTTAATCTTAGAGATAAAAAATACAATAACAAAAATTTTTTTAAAATCCAAAATAGCATTAATGGCATATTAGACTGTGCAGAAGAAATGTTAATAAACTTGAAAACATTAAAACATTACAGAATCCAACTAAAAAAAAAAAAAAAACAGAAGGAAAGATAAAAAGGCTGAAAAAAGAAGGAAGCATTGAATACTCGTGGGACGATATCAAGTTATATACAAGAAATTGGAGTCTCAAAAAATGAGGGTAGAAAATTATTTAAAGAAATAATGGGAAAAATTTTCCAAATGTAATGCAAAATAATAATAATTAAAAAAGCAAATCTAAGAAACTCAATGAACCCTAAGAGAAAATATGAAGAAAACCACAACAAACTTCATAATAATAAAACTAGCAATAAATTTTAGATATATGTTTGTACATATCCATAAGATTAAATTTGATCATACATATAGAAATTATACATTCCAGAACACAGATAGACAGATATAGATGTATTTTTTCAGAGAAAATAAAGGATAAAAGAATAAATATAAGAATTACAGCAGACATATTTCTAGGATCAAATAAGCCAGAATAAAATGGAGAGGCATCTTTAAAGTTCTTAAAAATAATAATAACAAAACGGTCCAACAAGACTATTATACCCAGCGAAAATGTTCACAGAGAAGAAGAGGCCCTGGAGATACGGAGAAAGAAATACCAGCCCTCAAATTTGTAATTTAACCGAAATTGAATTTTCAATATTTTTTTTCTCCTTGGGTTTCCTGAAATATACCTGATATCCTCCTACTTTGCTGATCAACGTCAAATAAAATGCCCTTTAAAGCAACTACCTAGGGCCAGCCCCCGTGGCTCACTTGGGAGAGCGCGGCGCCGAGCGCCGAGGTCGTGGGTTCGGATCCTGTATAGGGATGGCCGGTGCGCTCACGGGCTGCGGTCCGGCGACACCAAGCCAAGGGTTCTGACCCCCTTACCGGTCACAAGAAAAAGCGGGGGAGGGGACCAACCTACAAGATATTAGCATAGAAAAATTTCTGCGCCTTTCAAGTTTAATCTTCTCATGCTGACCCAGGTTCCTCCTCTCTTGCTGTTCCCTGCACTGCTTCTAAATTTATGACACTTTCTTCCATGGTGGAAATAGCCAGACCAAGCATTGCTTCTTCTCTACTACTCTTTATTTCACTTGTATTTGGCAGACATTCTCACTGTAATTGCACCGATATGGATTTTATTATTTTTTCCATATAACAAAACAAAGCCTGTTGTAGTCATTCTTGATTAAAACTTCTGCTTCTTTGGTAAAATTCCAACCCTACTTTTGGTTTATCTTCAGCTGGTCTTTGAGTTTTGCCAGTTCCTTCACAGAATTCTATCAGCGTTTGTCGAATCAATGTGTCAAAAATCATGGAGTTTGTCAACTTTAACACATTTTTTGTTTTCAGTACGATATCTTTTTGTTCTATTCAATAGTGCATAGTTTAAACTGTAGGTATTATTTTCCATACATGAGGAATTCTTGGTTTTATTTTCTTGGTTTATTTATTTATTTATGTGTTTGTTTGTTTGTTTATTCATCTATCTATTTATCTATTTATCTATTTATTTTGAGAAGTTCTGTTACCACATCTTTAAAAGATCTCCCATCCCCATTAACTGTATTCTTTTGATACCGTAGGACAGAGTCTGGGAGCCCTGCCGGCTGGCCCCAACCCTCTCTGTCCTTGACTCTGCCACAGAGTCAAAGAAAAACAATTCTACATACACAGTGTTTAAAGAAAGTAGGACGTGAGGAAGGTAGAACATGTTTATTGGTAAAGAAAGTTATAAAAAGGGCATGAAGATGTGGTGCAGTTTTTGTTAAAGGAAATAATTTGCATAATTTAAACGGTAGTTAAAGCTTATTTCAATTTAAAATAATAGAAATAAATGTTATAGATATAACTAAAATGATATAGTTAGAAAAAATTGTAAGAGGTTATGAAGTTTGTAGAAATCTTGTGTTATATGACTAAAACTGATTAAGACTGGAAAGATTTGTTTATTGTAAGTTTTTATTGAAATCAGCTTTAGTACTATTAGTCCACTGGTACAGATGCAATTTGTTTTTCTCTTTTAAATGAGATTTTCATGTAGTATTTGCCAGAAATAGCAAAGATTGTGTTCAGTACACTGTAAAAAATAAAAATAAAAAAATAAAGAGGGGGAAAAAACAAAAGGGAGAGAGTGAGTACCAGTTATCTTGCACTTGTTCTTGATTCTGACATTCTCTCTTCTGAGAAACCAACCCCGATTCCAACTGTGTAAGTTGACCTTTCAATGAACAATCGTCGTACTCTGCATTGGATGAGAAAAGGGATGTTTTACAGGGAACTTAGCACCCTGTGAAGGAAAGTGATACTGAACAAGTCTCCATCAGTACATTGTTGCTGGCAGGGACTATGTCATACTCATCCTTGTGTCTCGAGGGCTGAGACCAGTGCTGCATGAAAAAAAAACATTGCATAGATAAGTGAATCAATAAATAGTAACCAGCATTTTACATTTTATTACTCCACTCCCTTTTGGTATGCAGTTCCACTAAGAATCCAGAAAAGTCAATCGAAAGGCTTAGAAAGGATATGCTCAATAAATTAAGCAGATAAATTCCCTTTTCCCAATCTAATGATGATAGTATCAAGATATTTTGACTATGTTTACTAAATGATAAAAAGTTATTTGTCAGCTCAGTCTTCTGCCAGTTACACTCAAAGAACCCATGCATGGGTAGTGACAGATATGTTAATTAATTTGATTGTGAGTTGTGATAATTATTACACAATGTATACCTATATCAGATCATCATATTGTATATCTTAAATCTTTGTTGATTAAATATTTTAAAATTTTTTTAAAAGAAGAGGGTAACACAATTGACCAAATTACTAAAATGCCAGGTAATGTCACTGACTCTATGCAAGAGTTGCACGAGGTTATTCTCATGAGGGATTGACAGTTGGAATGTTCTATCTCACTGCAGGGTTTTTTTGTTTTGTTCTGTTTATCTATTTTCTGTTTTGCTTTGTTTGGGTTTTTTTGTTTTGTTTTGTTTTTGTTTTTGATCAGTTTCATTTTCAGAGAGTAACTTTGTCCCATTGTCATATAGAAGGCCTTTATTATTTCTTCATGCCCTGACTAGAGTAAAAACATGCAAACATACACACATGAACATATATATGTATATGTATGTGTAAGTTTTCATGCTTACAAAAGCACAGTGACACAGCAAGAGAGCAGCAGTGGTAGGAGCTCTCTTCTGCTGGTGCAGACAATGAGTGCATTGCCTGTACAGAATTTACAAAACATAGTAAAACCAATGGGGAATTTATATTTATGCTTGAAATTTGCAACAGTGTAACTGCAAACTGTGAGGCACAGCATCTGTGCTAAGTGCAAATTTTAATGTGTGTGTGTTTTACTGAAAATTGAAATAATACATTTTAAATTTTAAAAAATTAAATTCTTAACTGCTTGTTTAAAAACTAATGAACAAATTAAGAAAGTAGAAACTGTATTGGTATATTCATGATAGTGACAGACCAATAAAAGATAACAGGGGAGTATTTGAGGGGAGGTGGTAATTGCCGAGGAGTCTGGGAGTGGGGAGAAAGGTTTCCCAGAGAACGTGATAGGACCAGCTTCAGAAGATCACGGAAATAAATGATGTCGTTTCTGCCACTTCGTTTTTGGGTGATTTGTTACATGGCTGAACAATACAGATACAGAGGAGGTTTGGGCGAGAGGAGATTGGAAACTGAGAGATGAATCAATAAATGATAGACTGCAATAGACGAGACAAGACAATCAGGTTGGAACAATGGCAGGAGGAATAGGAATTGAGACTAGGAGACTAAACTTAGAAAAGAAGCCCAAATCATAGGAGTATTTACCTCAAAATCATCAAAAATGGAAATTTTAGATGGTTCCAATTTTAGAATTCCATAACAGCAAAAGCATTCTCCCAATGAAAGTACAAACTTCTTAGAATTAGTACTTTTTGCAGAAAAGCCAATATTGATGTGAAAGTTCAATTCCAGGTTCACCATCTGATCATCATAATCGATTCAGGGACACTGCATAGGTTCCTGCGTTCCTGCGTGTGAACATACATAAGATCTGATTTCACAGTCACTACTGAGTCAGTTACTCCTTACACCAAGAGTACAAAAACACCAGACCTCCCAGCAGTATAAATATTTTTACATGTCAAAATGAAATGAGGCTATTAAAAATAAAATGGAAATATAAGCCAAGACAAACAGAACTTTGTTTCCTAGGGAGAAAGTAAATTACAACCTTTCATAATGAAATTAATGTTCATAAGTAATAGTACTAAAATCAAATTCATAAGCTAGCTCCTTTAAGATGGAATACTCCTCCTTGTGATTTATTAAAGATTGCTTCGTTCCTATTTTTTAATGATTTCCTGGTGATTTGCAATGGGTCCTTACTTCTTTCCAGCATATGTAATTGCATTAGTCTCCCTAAAAAGACAAAAAAAAAAAAGCAGTTTTCCAATTTAGTCAATATAACAAGAGGAAGATCCTACAAATTTATTTTATATTTGGCATTTTCTATGACATTTTACAGCTGTATAGAATCATTATTTTTTATGGTTATTTTACTTTGCACTTTTCTTGGTGCTACAGAATCCTGTTGCTGGATAAAGTTTACAGTTGTGTACTCTAATGAGTCCTAAGTATCCTCAAAAGTATTTACTGGATTTGACAGTGATGGTCCATAAATCAAAACCCTACACAAGGGCCGACCCCATGACTAACTCGGGAGAGTGCGGCGCTGGAGTGGTGCTGGGAGTGCCGAGGCCACGGGTTGGGATCCTATATAGGGATGGCCGGTGCGCTCACTGGCTGAGAGCGGGTGCGGCCGACACCAAGCCAAGGGTTGCGATCCCCTTACCGGTCCCCCCCAAAAAAAAAAAATACTACACAAAATGACATGTAAACATTTCATAGTGTAATATAGAAACACCAAAAACTGTTTTTTGTTTGAATTGTACTTATGTTAGCTCTGCATGGTACACTATCTCATTCAAACCATAATCTTAGATCTGCAATTAGATGTGCATTTTAAACATCTGATAAATTAAAATTAAAAAGCAAATTGGATAAGATTTAAACATAGATTTTACTGTACAAATTTTATCTTCTGAATCTATTTAAAAGAAAACTGGTGAAAAATTTTAAGCAAATAACCTGAACATTTGATATTTAATGATGGGTTATTTTGCTGATTATTGGTTCAGCTAGAACCTTTCAATTTGGTAATATGTATTAAGAATATTCATATACTTCAACTCACCTCTTGAAACCAACCCTGAACAAGTAATGTAAAGTACCTGACAATATTTATGTACATTTTCATTATAGTATATGAAAATAAACTAGACAAATTTTGAACAAGAAAAGAAAAAGAAAAGAGGAAAAGAAACCAAATTTAGAGTAGTAGTATGATTATACTTTATCTATCTGAGTATGTATTCATTACAATTTTTACCTACAGTTTGCAACATTATCAAGCATTTTCTGTCTCCCCAGTCTTCCCATTCACAGCTCTTGACCAGGAAGGCCTTTCCTTTCCCTCAGCTCGAGTAGACTTCAGACTCCCTCGGTCCTCTGGGCCCCGACCTCCCTCTTGCCCCTGCTCCTGAGAAATCCTGATGGCCTAAGCACAAAGGCCCCTTCTCTCCCTCTTCTTACATCATTTACTTTAGAAAACTTATGATTATAAATTCTTTCTCTTTCCCTTTAAGTTATAAATCTTTCTAAAAGCCTCTTGCCAGTTTTACAACCTGAGGCTGCCTTTCTCAAGGACCCAGGAGCCATCCCTTTGAAATGTCATCCTCAAGGGAGACAGAGTCCTTGTCTCCCAGTCTCTGTGGGAGGGTAGGAGACTCACTCTGGTGGACACCTTGCTCCAAGTTGTAAAACCACCTCCTGTCATGAAGATATGAACAGGTTTCCTTTTCCTTTCAGGAACGCCACTTAGCGAACACACGTGGCCCTTGTGTGACCCCAGCCCTCAACCCCAGCTCTTAAACACTCTCCAGACCATAGTTTCAGAAGAGTCGAGTTCACGCTGAGTCTGGTCTCACTCCCCTGTGGCTATATCCTTAAATGAATTCTTGTCGTATTTGTCTGTTTAACTTTGTCCAGTGTGATTTTTGCTTTGTTAATCTATAAAATTTCCTAATTATTCCCATAATATCTTATCGCTTATCTATATATTTTTTTTCAGTTTTGTAAAATTCAAAATAATGAACCTATCTTTGAATTTTTTGTTCTAATTTCGTCACATTCATTCTCTTTTAAGTGAATACCAATATTAGGAAGTTTTTATGCAATGGATTCAAACACATTCACAGATTTTAATACAATTTTAATAAAAATTTCTTCAATTACCTTTTAGTTTAATTCTCTAATCACTCTGTATATCAAGTAATACCTGTGGACTTTTTTAACTTACACAGGAATACCAGCAGATTGTTTTATAGTCGTAGTCTTTTATTTAGGTATTTCTATCCATATCATTACCTAAAAACAAAAAAACAAAAAACAAAACAACAAACAAAAAAATACCCCTTATAGTAGGAATAAATATAACTACAAATTAACAACTAGAAAAAAATAACATTAATGTACAAAATTCCTGATATTAAGGGGTGACTAAACTAGAGATAAAAGATAAAAATCATTCAAGTCATGGGATTTTAATTTTGAAAGAACATGAGATGAAGCTGAAATTTCAGCACATGGCAAAAGCTGAAATTAAGATCATTACTACGACTGTTCCAATGTTGACCTATTAATGATACTCACGGAAAGAAAACCCTGAAGCCTATGACCTTTGTACCATATTATTTTTACAGATATTTTACTCCCAAAACACACCTAATGAAGCCACTTTAATAAAAGTAATAAAAATGTACATGCTTCCTAAAACCTTCTCATGGGGAAAATTAGGACCTCATTTAAGACATCAAAACACAATGTGGTTATTGTCACTGCTCATTCTCTGTAAGGACCACTGTCATTCTCAGGGCAATTTCAATAAACATAATAAAATATTCATCCATACGTTACCTCCACTGCATTTTTTACACTGAGACATCTGGAAATCCTCCGCACCCCACATCTTATCTCTTTAATCCCCTCTCTTTCATCCATTCTTGACATTACATTGAAATGGCGCGTTGTTTCTCCTCTTTTCTCCCGGGTGGATTCCAAATTATTGGCAATTTATTAATGTGCAAAGCACTTTACTAGGTGCTGCATCAAAAAGAGTAAATTAGATGCAGAGACAGCCCTCATGAGCCTGACCATCTCAAAGGACAATCAGTATTTATGCAGATAATTATATAGGTGATTTAGTTATAATTATAATAAGGTGTATAAAATAAGAGTGTGGACACAGCTTTGTGTCACTGAAGTGCAAACTATAACTCAGGAGGTGGTGGGAGAAATCCTCTGGGGAGTGAGAATTTGGAAGTCTTGAAAGCTGACAATAGGATAAAGGAAGCATGTGGGGCAAGTCCACAAAGGACCAGGGGTTCAAGTTCATTGAGAAGGGAAGACGGTCCTTGAAGCACCAGGGAAAGAAGGTCAACAAAACCAGAATTAAACAGACAGGGAGGCAGGGAGATGCAGTGAGCGAAAGCGTTCAGAAGAGAACAGATGAAGGAGCTTTTTCACTACGTAAAAGACTTTGGATTTGGTATAAGAGCAGATGTGGAAAGTGTTGGGCTGCAGGATGCATGCCCGGTATTTCTTCTTCTTCTTCTTTTCTTTCTTTCCTTTTCTTTCTTTCTTTCTTTCTTTCTTTCTTTCTTTCTTTCTTTCTTTCTTTCTTTCTTTCTTTCTTTCTTTCTTTCTTTCTTTCTTTCTTTCTTTCCTTCCTTCCTTCCTTCCTTCCTTCCTTCCTTCCTTCCTTCCTTCCTTCCTTCCTTCCTTTCTCTCTCTCTCTCTCCCTCCTTCCTTCCCTCCTTCCTTCCCTCCCTCCCTCCTTCCTTCCCTCCTTCCTTCCTTCCTTCCTTCCATCCTTCCTTCCTTCCCTTCTCTTTTTAAGTATTTCCTTTGTATTGATTAGAACTGAGCACAAACAAATGGGAGGGAGTGTCGGTGAGAGGAAAACTGTATTCCAGGTAAACTATAATTGTGGCTTTTAAATACAACGTGTTACATTATAGAAAACAGAAAAAAAAAAATCACCACTGTAAGAACTCTCATTGCTTTGGTGCTTTTTGTCCGAATTTTTATTTGCCACATGTCTTTATCATTTCCACATTCTCATAATTTTATCATATTTATTATACTTGTTTAATCAACTGGATTCGATTATGTTTTAAGTATCTTATAACGTGACTGAATAAACACGTAATTGTTATTTTCATTTCTCTATAATCTTGGACTCATACATTCACTTACTGAACTTTTGTATTTGGATATCTAAAAAGCCTTTTACAGCCATTAAATTCAAAACCAAATTCTTGATTCACTTTCTAACTTTAGGGCTAATTTTCTCAAATATTTTCCCATCTCAGGAAATCCCAATTCCATCCTACCCTTTGCTCAAGCTAATTCCCATGTGATCGTCACCTACAATGAGATCATTTGTCACCATTATTACTACTGCTACCTATACAACTTGTCTGACTAGTTTATCACAACATTCTTCTGCACAGTCCTCTCTTGAATGAATGCAGATGGACAAACAGGAAAATTACTGACTGACTGAAAGCAACTATGTAACATTTTTCTCTTTGCTCTCTCAGACACATAACTTATGGTCAGAGGTCAACCAACTTGCTCATCGTACATATCAAGTTAATTTCAGAGATAGGACTGAAAAGAGGGTGGTATTTCTGGTCTCTACTTTTGTGGTCTTTGAGCTTCATAATTTTTCCACTTTTTAGACAAAGTCTGGCTGCATTAATAGTGATACCTTGACATTGCAGTATTAGATGAGGCCATTGCCCAACGTTTATTTTTCAATCTAACAAAATTCAAGGGCCGGCCCCCTGGTGCACTCAGGAGAGTGCGGCACTTCGGAGTGCAGCGGCGCTCCCGCTGCAGGTTCGGATCCTATAGAGGGATGGCCCGTGCGCTCACTGGCTGCGGTGCGGGCGACACCAAGCCAAGGGTTGCGATCCCCTTACCGGTCACAAAAAAAAAAAAAAAATTCAAGACAGGAGAGAGTTATGTTCTCCCTCTGTAACTTTTCTTTCTCATCTGGCTGTGCTATTCATGTGCATGAGGTGGCCTATTGGGGTTTTACCATCTATGATAGATTTCTATGATTTACAATATTTTTCACCTGTGTGTGATCCATTCTGATTTAAAATTATCAATTATTATAGGCCAAATTAATGTGGCATGCAAATTAATGGAGTGGGACTCAAAGTTTATGAAACGTTCCTAAAATTTAAAAAGGTTATTTTTGCTACCAAAAAACTAGATTTATTTAGGATCTAAGGGAATGTAATTATGGAGAAATTAGCAAGGGAGAGTTACAGTTCATATCTTCTATCTACTAACTTACTTCTACCTGATTTTGGATCAAGGTTTTATTTGTTTCTTTGTTTTTAAGGAAGGTTATTATATTTTCCTGTTTCTCTCCAACAAAAAAAAGAAAAGTACAGGCCAATATCCTTGAGGACACAGATGTAAAAATCCTCAAAATATTAGCAATCAGAATACAGCAACACATGAAAAAAATTACCCACCATGATGAAGTGGGATTCATCCCAGGGATACAAGGATGGTTCAACATATGAAAGTCAATAAATGTGATACAATAAATGTAACGGGCCTGCGGCCAGTATGAATCTGGCCATCACAGCTTGGGCACCAACGGTGACAATCAGCTTTGTATCCCATGAATATTCATAACCAATAAAATTTATTTAAAAAAAAGAATAAATGGGTACAGGAGATCTTATTGGTGTGGTGAAAATGTTCTAAAACTGATTTGTGGTGATGGCTGCACAACTTGATAAACTTACTAGAACTCATTGAATTGCATACCTGAAATGGGTGGATTACATGATACATAAAATATTCCTCAATAAAGTGTTTTTTAAAACAAAGAGCATTTCACTGACATTCAGCAGAACTCATAATACAACACACTTCTCCCACTAAATAGCTAAACAACCCTGGACAGTTACTGGACTTACTGTAGACCTTTGCTTCATTACCTATAAAGAAAGCGTTGGGCCAGCTGAAGCCCAGAGTGTCTCAGGCCTCTTCCCATTGCCACATTCTATGGCTATTCTGGCAAAGTTAGTCCAAAGAAAACACTTTTGTTCCTGGCAGGTATCTCAGGAAGGATGCTCCTCTGAAAGAAATTAAAATCACAAAATTTCCTTTAAAAAATTTCCAAAAGAAAAGTTGATCTCCTAGAAGTAGCAGAATAGTGGTTACTAGAGGCTGGGAAGGGTAGGGCGAGGAGGGGAAAGGCAGAGGTTACAGATACAAAGTTGCAGCTGGACAGGAGGAACTATTTCTAGTGATCTATAGCTTTGTAAGGTGACTAGAGTCAGCACCCATTTATTAGATAATTTCAAATAGCTAAAAGAGAGGATTTTGAGTTTTCCTAGCACAAAGAAATGACAATATTTGGGTGAAGAGTTTGCTACTTACCCACACTTGATCATCACACATTATAAACATGGATTCAAATCCGGCTGTGGCCCAGCCAAAACCGAGCCGAGGTGAGGGGTGGCGAGGACAGCGCGTGTCACAGGCCCGTGCAGGGGGGGAGGGAGGCTCAGAACCATGTGGCGGAAGTGACATCACAAAGGGGCCTGGTTACCAGGGTGCACGTGGGGGACGCCTGAGGCCCGTGGGCGCCAGTGCTCCCCGGCTCCCCTCACAGCCGGCTGTGCCGTGTCCGCTGCTGTTGACAGAGCTGGTTGACGTTCCCGACAGAACGCAGATCTGTCTCAGCTGCTGGTTGTGGCCTGGCCAGGCCGTGGCTACCGTGGCCACAGCCATAGCAGCCTCGGCGCCATGGAGGTGCCCGGGGCTGCCCCTCAGCCGTACTTGGGGCTGGTCCTGGGAGAGCTGTGCAGGACTGTGGCAGCATGGCCTGAAGACCTGAGACCGGGCCCAGGTTCTCCGTGGGAACTGGTGACATGTGCGGCGCTTACTGGATTTTTGATTCTCTTGTTTTTGTGGAGAAGTGTTCGATCGGTGAGAAGCCGGCTTTATGTAAGAAGAGAGAAAAAGCTTGCTGAAAAGCTTTCTGGACTAATTGAAGAAAAATGTAAACTACTTGACAAACTTTGCGTTGTTCAAGAGGAGTATGAAGGCTTGGAGTCAGCTGTGAAGGATGCCAGCTTTGAGAAGGAGTCAACAGAAGCACAAAGCTTGGAGGCAACCTATGAAAAGCTGAGCAGCTCCAAATCTAAACTTGAGGATGAAATAGTCTTTCTAGCAAAAGAATTAAAAGGACAGAAATCTAAACATTGTGAGCAAGATGAATTGATGGCAGATATTTCAAAAAGGATACAGTCCCTGGAAGATGAATCAAAATCCATCCAGTCACAAGTAGCTGAAGCCAAAATAATCTCCAAAATCTTTCAAATGAATGAAGAACATCTGAAGGTGGCAATAAAAGATGCTTTGAATGAAAATTCCCAACTTCAGGAAAGCCAGAAACAGCTTTTACAAGAAGCAGAAGTATTGATAGAACAAGTGAGTGAACTTCATAAACAGAAAAAAACATTTGAAGACTCCAAAGTCCAGGCAGAACAAGTTTTGAGTGAAAAAGAAAATCACATCAAGTCTCTGACTGAACGCTTGCTCAAGATGAAAGACTGGGCTGCTGTGCTTGGAGAAGACATGATGGCTGATGACTTGGAATTGGAGATGAAGAGTGAATCACAAAATGGTGCTCGCTTAGATGATCTGCCAAAAGGAGCTTTGAAGAAATTGATTCACGCTGCTAAGTTACATGCTTCTTTAAAAACCCTAGAGGGAGAAAGAAACCAAATTCATACTCGGTTATCTGAAGTAGATAAAAGAAAGGAAGAGCTTACAGAGCATATTACAGATCTCCAGACTGAACAAGCATCTTTACAGTCAGAAAACACACAGTTGGAAAGTGAAAATCAGAAGCTTCGGCTGAAACTTAAAGTAATGACTGAACTGTATCAGGAAAATGGAATGAAACTCCACAGGAAGTTAATGGTAGTGGAAAAGGACCGGTTAGAGAAGGAGGAGGAACTTTCCAAAGTAGAAGAGAAGATGAGCCATGCAGCTGAGGAACTGGAGACCTACAGAAGGCGAGCCGGAGATGTGGAAGGAGAATTGGAGAGAAGCGTTCGTTCTTATCAAGGGCAGTTGACGGCTTATGAGAAAGAAGCACATGGCAGTTGGGTGGCAGCTGAAACTGCTGAAAGACACCTCAGGTATTTAAGGAACGTAAATGTTTACAAGAGACAAGAATTAGCTGAAAAAGAGTTTAAATTTGAACTTCTCAAAAAAGATCCTTCTGCACTTGATGTTCCAAATACAGCCTTTGGCGGAGAGCATTCCCCATGTGGTGCCTCACCAGTGGGTCGACCTTCATCCGAAACGAGAGCTTTTCTCTCTCCACTCACACTCGCACCTTTGACTCCAGAGCAAGGAGGAGGAAGAGGCTCAAGAGGCCCAGAGAATACTCTGGATCACCAGATGACCAATGAAAGAGGAGAATCGGGCTGTGATAGGTTAACTGATTCTCATGGAGCACCATCTGGGTTCCTGTCACCTCCATGGGAACAGCACCGGACGATGACGATCCCTCCACCAGGCCAACCATGTTCTGATCCAGCTCTTCTTCCACGAAGGCAAGACGGATTTGATTCTAATCCTGGTGGACCGTCTGGACCAGCAGAACTCAGAAGTTTTAATCTGCCTTCTGTGGATAAAGTGGATGGGCCACAGTCTTCACAAACGGAATCCAGTAGAAATGATACCAAAGACGACCTTGGTAATGTAAATGTGCCTCATTCATCTGTGCCTGCTGAAAGGGAAGCAAGTGGCCCTGGCTTTGCTCCTCCACCTTTTCCTGCAATCAGAGGTCCATTGTTTCCAGTGGATAGGAGGGGTCCATTCACGAGAAGAGAAGCTCCTTTTCCTCCACCTCCTCCAGGAAGCATGTATGGAGCTCCTCGAAATTATTTTCTACCAAGGGTTTTCCCTGTCCAGCCACGACCTCCATTTGCAATGAGAAATGTCTATTCACCAAGGGGTTTTCCTCCTTATGTTCCTCTAGGAGCTGGATTTTCACCTCCACCCCCACATTCTGAAAGTAGGGGTGAGTTCCCTTCAGGGTCAATTCCACGCTCAAATGAGCCTGGTCCTGAAATCCAGAACCACAGCAAGAAACCTGATGATATTTTTGGTCTCTCTTCATAAATAGTTTTGACTTATCCCTCATTTTCAGTTTAAGTAACTACTTTTTCTGCTCAAATTGAAGCTTAATGGAATTATAATTTTCAGGGTAGTATTTTTTAAATAAAGATGATTTAAATATGAATTTTGTGAGTAAGTGCTAGCAAGTGCTCCATGCGTGCTGCAAGGCAGGGGGTGTCTCAGGGCTCTGTTTCCATGGGAACCAATGGCACAGGCTGGCTCCTATGGGCACCAAAAAGGGAAACTTGGCAGAGGTTTCAGGCCCCTGGCTCCTTGGTGGTTTCCCTGGAGGCTGAGCAAATGCCCATGAGCCCCCCTCTCCCAAGGACACCCAGGGGCCCTCACTCCCTTCCTTCACCACCGTCTCCCCCCACGATATCTGGCGAGGTCCCTTACCTACCCTGTAGTTCCAACCTCCATCCCAGGCAGAATGACAGCACTTGGGGAGGACTCCCATACTGCAAGGACCTCTGTGGGGTGAAAGGGAGTAGATAAGGGTCAGGGGACAGATGTAAGAGGTGGAAGAAGCCCTGAGTGTCACCCTGGTGATGTGGCCCCAGTGGCTGTCCCTCTCCCTGAAGGCGAGTCCTCATCTGCAAGGCCATTGCAGACTAGCACCTGGGGCAAGGTCCCAAGGGGAGGACGCTCCAGATGCCAGGGACAGGCCCCGGGCCCCTAAGGGAGATCACACCACCTGGTATCTGTGAGGAGGGGCGGCCAGACAGGGCCAGGGCTGCAGGGAGGGGAAGGGCTGGCTGGCTCTGGAAAATGCCTGCAGGAGGCTCTCTGGGCTGACTGCGGCCCCTCCCCCTCCCTGGGGCAGGAACTCTTCCCCGGAGCCCCCCTTCCCCCGGGCCTAGCTCCCTGCACCCCCACTATCCCCACCCTTCCCTGGTGACCAAGAAGTCGGGGGGGAGAAGACAGTTGTGTGTTAGAGAGACAGACATCAGGGGAGGCACAGAGAGAGACACCCAGTGACAGGAGCAGGGGAGTCCAGGAGAGCCAGGCAGAGGGACGGGGACAGGCTGAGAGGCCAGGATTAGGAACCACATCCACAGAGAGCCTGGGAGGGGACCAAAAATATGCAAGACAGATGTGTGTGAGTGTGTGTGTGTGTGTGTGTGTGTGTGTGTGTGTGTGTGTGTGAGAGAGAAAGAGAGAGAGAGAGAGAGGGAGAGGGAGAGGGAGAGAGTGGGGGGAGAGAGAGAGAGAGAGAGGAGGCAGAGAGGGAGGTTGGAGCAGGAGAAGCCGGCAGGGAGGGTGGAGTGTGCAGGGGGCGGGAGAGAAGCTGCCGGTGACAATCACGTCTGGGTCCAGCAAACATGAGGCAGCTGCCAACCGGGCCGAGCAGTCCCATTTGCCTCTGCTGGGCACTGGGGAGACCAGCAACAGTTTCCTTCAGCGCCCAGGATGCAGCGGACCAAGGTAGGCACTGGTGGGGCTGGGGGCTTGCCGGGGGTGGGGGTGGCAGGGGGAAGAGCCTTCTGAGGTTGCCCTGGACCAGGGATCCTTGTCATGCCTCCTTCTTTGACCCCATCCCCTGCTGTCTCCTATAAGGTCGCTGTTGGGAAAGTGAGTGTTGGGGTGTCCTGGCTGGGAGGCTGGACTCCTGGGGCCCCTTTGGATGGGAGAGGTTTTAGGGGTCTGGGAGAGAAGCCGGGTAGAGGAGGAGCTGGGGGTCAGCCCTACGGCGGGTCCTGATCAGTTAGGTCCCTGAGGCAGGTGTCAGGGCGGCTGACCCTGAGCCTGGACGCTTAGTTTTGGGGGAAGGGGTGAGAACCAGGAGGGGGTGTCTTATGCTTGGAGGCTGGCCATGAATATATCTCTTAATTAGTCAAATATTTAATTAATGAATGAACTCTCACTTCTGCTAAAAGAGAGAAAGAAAGAGCTCCGGAATGGGGATTGAAAAGGAAGTTTCTATGTATTTATTTACTTATTTATTTTACTTTCTATTTTTTCCCCTTCTTGCCTTGGTTTTGGCAAATGAAAGGCTCTAGTGGGTGTGGTATTTGAGAGAACTGGACAGGAGAGGGGAACAAGATGTGTTAACTGATGTTTTGCTGAGTGCTCAGAAACGGATCCCCTTTCCTGTCTTTACAGAGGTTGAAGAATTGGAATTCCATTTCAACCCTTTTGACTGTTTGGACTGTGCAGCTCTGACAGCGGTACTACTCAGGGGCTAAATCTCAGGGGTCACAGCTCAGCAGGGTTGGCCTTGATGTCTTCTTCAGTTGATGACCTAAAATCATTGTATTAAACAGAAAATATGAAGACACAAATGCCTCTGAGGCGCATTTATTTCTTACCACACCTTATTTCCTTAGGAGAGCTCTGATAGTTAAAGCTCTAAAACAACTTCCCCTCTGCTAATATTGTTTTTTTGTCTCAAATCCAAAAATTTCGTGAATGTGAATCAACTTATATTCTCTGAACCTTCCTGAAAACAACTTTCCATTGTAAAAGGAATATAATCACATTATAGAAAATTCGGGGAAAAAAAAGAAAAAGAAAAACACCTCTTACAATAGGACCACCCTAGTACAAACTGCTCAAATGAATACGATCTTATTTTGGTTATTTTCTCTCCACTGTTTCTTTAAAAAAGCCTGGTCATAATTATATCAAATTCTTTGGGGCAGGTAAAGCACTCAGGTTCTCCTTCCAAGTGCTCTCAGGGTATTTGGGATCTGAGGGGTACGGTCCTTGGTAGTCATTTTGTGTACTTCAGAGGTTTATGTGTCAGGATCAGACTGCCAAACAGTCTGATTAATGTCTGCAGATACCTGTTAATGGGCTATCCGTTAATGTGATATCTGTTCATATCTGTTAAATTCTGTAAGTTTAGGAAAAAACTCTAAATTTTCCTTAGAAAAAAAATAAGTCTGACGGTGCTAAGTCAATAAAATTTCTTAACAAGATGACCTTATAATGATCGTATTTAACATTATGACGCTGCGTATTTGCTCCTTACTTTCTTGTCTGTAGAGCAAGAGGATGGGCCGAGTCACCTTGTCAAGAGGTCTCTACCTCATGATGTAGGCAAAGATATTGGAGTATGTGGAGAGACCCTCTTATTACCCTTTCTGGGCCAAATGTCCTCATTTGTAATAATGGAACTTAATCAGATGATCTCTAAGGTTCTGTTGTATATTCTGAACAATATGTTCTGTAGAGTCGAAAACTTGCAGTGTTTCCTTCACTTAGCACAGTTATTTTTAGATGGAAATTCCTTCTGTGTTCTTAAGTCATATTGTGGATGACAGTAGTCTTTTACCATTTTTTTCTTATACACCTGCTTGAGGAATTTTGAAAAACTCTATATGCTCTTGAACATTTAAATGGACATTTAAAATTTCTTATTATAATTATAAACAATTATAAATATAAGGACATTTAATATTTCTCATTATAATTATAAACAATTATCAGTGTAATATAAACACTGACCTTTTAAAATGAAGATTTTTAAAAGCATTCAGTATGACCTGAAAAATCACAGCAACATGTTAGTAACTATAATCCATTCAAAAAGAGGTGACTAAGCTTTTCACATCAGAAATTTCTCTTGTAGTTTTCTTCATACTTTTTTTTTTTTTTTTGTGACCGGTAAGGGGATCACAACCCTTGGTGTGGTGTCGCCCGCACTGTGCTCAGCCAGTGAGCGCACCGGCCATCCCTATATAGGATCCAAACCCACGGTGGGAGCGCCGCTGCACACCCAGCGCCACACTCTCCCGAGTGAGCCACGGGGTCGGCCCATAATTTTATTTCCATTCCAACTTCCTCCACAGAATTGTATCCTCATTTAATATATTTTTATGCTTAAAAATTTTTTATTAATCATTATATTACTCTGCAATAAAAATATGAGCACCCATTTGGGAACGAATTTTTTTTTTTAAATTGTGTTTATAGGATTGTGGAGGTTAATTCTAGGTGTCAACTTGGTTAGATGAAGGAATGCTGAGAAACGTGGTAAAGCAATCTTTTTAGGTGTGTCCATGAGGGTGTTTCCAGCAGAGATCAGTATGAGAGTCTGAGTGGCCTGGGTGGGAAAGACCCACCCTCAGTGTGGGTGGGAACCATCCAATCCACTGGGGGTCCAGAGAGAACAAAAGACAGAGGAAAGAGGTGAAGCTCTCTCTCTATCCGCTGGAGCTGGGACACACTCTTCTCTCCTGTCTGTGGTCATCAGAGCTCGAGACTCTTCAGCTTTTGGGTTCCGGGACTTACATCAAGGACACCATCAGCCTCCCTGGTTCTGAGGCCTGTGGACTTGGACTGAGCCACGCTACCGGCATCCAGTTTATAGAAGGCCTATCGTGGGACTTTCTTCATAGTCACGTGAGCTAATTCCCCTAATAAATTCCTCTCATATAATTATAATGTATCCTATTGATTCTGTCTCTCTGGAGAACACTGACTAATACAAGTGTCTAGCATTTCTTTGGGATTGAGTTTTACAGCGGTTATTAGTATAAAATTAAACTAAATGGAATAAACGTATTATAAATTTTGATACATAATTATGAAGCAAATGCATTTTTAGGAGGATAAATGGAAACTTTCTGCCAATTAGCTTATGTAGACATGGATGATAATTACCTATTGCTAGACAGGTTTGAACATCAATTCTGCTCTATTTTTCATCTTTACAGATGGAACAATTTTATTCACTTAAGTAAGCAGGTGGAAATGGAAGTTTCGTTACAGCAATGTCACTCCGTTCTTAGACTTGAGTCACATGCAAAAATTATATATGATCTCTGTGATGATTGTGCATCGACTTGGCTAGCCTATGCTGCCCAGTTATTTGGTCAAATATGAGTCTAGATCTTGCTGTGATGGTATCTGTGGAGGTGATTAACATTTGCCACCAGTAGACTTTGAGTGAAGGAGATTAACCTCCATAATGTGGGTGGGCCTCATCGAGTCAGCTGAAGGCCTTAAAAGCAAAGACAGGTTTCCAAAAAAGAAGCAATTCTGCCTCAAATCTGCAACATAGATATCCTGCCTGAGTTTTCAGCCTGCTGGCCCACTCTACAGATTTTGGACTCAAGCCTACAACTCAATTTGTACTGATTTTCCAGCCTACTAGCCAGCCTTACAAATTTCAGACTTGTCAGCCCTATTGTGTGAGCCAATTCCTTACAATAGATCTCTCTCTCTCATCTCTATTTCTAATCTCCTATTGGTTCCATTTCTCTGGAGAACCCTGACTAATCCACTCTCTTATCAATAGTACAGACGGTTCCTGACTTATCATGGTTTGGCTTATGATTTTTTGACCTCAGGATGGTGCAAAAGTGACATGCATTCAGTAGAAATCATCTTTGAGTACCTATATAACCAATCCATTTTTCACTTTCAGTACAGTATTCAGTAAATTACAAAAGATATTCAACACTGTATTATAAAACAGGTTTTGTGTTAGATGTTTTTGCCCACCTGTGGGCTAATGTAAGTGTTCTCAGCAAGTTTAAGGTAGTCTAGGCTAAGCTATGATGTTTGGTAGGTTACTTGTATTAAATGCATTTTTGCCTTACAGTATTTTCAATTTATGATGGATTTATCAGTTTGTAAGTTCATCGTAAGTCAAAGAGCATCTGTGTTTTTAATAATCTATCATTTGACAATTAGATTAGCTCTTTTTAAATTTTTTTAAGACAAGCAATTGCAAGAAATGATTTCTTACCGAGCCTTTCTCAACACCCTGGTTGCAAGAAATGATTTGTTACCCAGTCTTCTGAACACCTACACCAACTTTCAAATAGTGTCTTTGGTGCCAGAGAGGTTTTTACATCTCTAAGGCAATTTCCTTTCTTTCCAGAAGCAGAAGGGGGGTACTTGGGAGAGGGAACCATTTTAAATGGTCTTATTTCCTGAAAGCTCTCTTTGTTCTTATACCCCAGGGGAAGTGTTAGGTAGCCTCGGGGTTATGACCAGCTTGAAAACTGCTGACATGAACTGGTTATATCCAGTTTGAAAACTGTTGTTATTATCCTCGTACTTAACTAGTTTTTTCTGTTGTTATTTATTTATGAACAGCATTTGGACTATGGTAGAAATAGAATTCCCTGAATGATTAAGCCCAGAAATAAGGAAAAAAAGGTCTGTGACGATCATTTGTCTGGAAGCTGTGATATTTTAGTGATATTATTGATTTTACTCGTATTCAGTTAAATATATTTCAGCAAAACTAAAGCACTTTCATACTTTTTAAAAACATATTTCTAGTTAATACATCAAGCTCAGCTGAATTGTTGATGCTCGTCATTTTAGGTTATGCTTTGGAATTACTGATTTGCAGCAATATGCTCTGGTTTAGATCAAACCATCGGAAAAAAGATATATAAATATTTCATCACACCTAACCCTAGTGCTTTTGATGCCCAGGTTTTCTCCCAGACTTCGCATAGTATTTGACACATGATAAGAACTTCATTAATATTTGTTGAATCATTTGAATAGATTCTCAAGTATTCCATAACCAAAATTCTGGCAGTGAGTATTTAAAAGTCTTGCTGCTGCTCCACACACTGTTACTTATGTTGTCACCAGTTATAAGGGCCTTCGTTGTCCCTACTGCAGCACAGGCACACACGGGGTAAGCAGGCAGTGTGGGTGGGGTACTTCGAGTTGCACACGTGCTGCCTGAGCCGTTAGTATGTGCAGCAAGGCTGGGTAATGTGGGGATTAGCTCACATTAGCATCGACCACGCCTAAACAGCTTTCACAATGTAATACTGACATTCCTCTCTTCTGCCCCAGAGTGTACATGTTAAAAGTTATTGAATTTAGAGATTACTAAGATTGATATGCAGACCAGCCGAGTCCAAGATCCTGTCACACGCTACTTATTAATAAACTAGTGAGACCTGGGTCACCGTTCATTTCACTCACATAATTCTTTTCTTTTACACGCACAGCCCTGAGCCATAACTAGAGCTTTATCACAGTCTTGTATAACTTTATCCTTTAGTAAACTAGATGGTGGTTATGACAGAAAAACCATGTAGTTAATATGGGAGTAAACTGTTCACTCATGACTGATACTGATACCTATAATGATACGATAATTTGGCTGCTTATCTTTAGTAAAGGGTTTTTACATTTCAATTTTACAAGATTTGATAAAATGATGTAGTATATAATTATATTTTGTAAATATTCCATTTGTATTTGAATAGAAAGTATATTTCCTGTCTGAGAGAACCAACATGGAAGTTTCCTGATATGACCACGGATTTCTCAATTTCTCTGTTTACATATTTTGAAGTTACAGCTGACTTTTCCTGCTTGGTACATTATTCCCTTCATAAATCTGAAATGTTCCTTTTTGTCCTTTTGAATCTACTTTTTTGCTATGAAATATTAATACTTCAGGTTTCTTTTTATTAGTATTGACCTGTTTCAGAGGTTTTTTTCATTTATTATCTTAAATCTTTTGTGTTATTTTGTTTAAATGAGTCTTTCATAAATTATATAAATAATTCCTAAAACTGAACTGTATCTGGGATTTCTTTTAAGAGATAAATTTGAGCCGTTAAATTTTTTTGGAATTATTACCGTGTGAACTTGTTTTTGCCACATCACTTTTTGTGCTGGATTTACCATCCTTTTCGTTCTGTGGTGTTTGCTTTTTTACTTATCATTGGGCTGATCACTCGTGCATTTCTACCTCTGTCCGTAGTTTAGAAGTTCTACGTTTCTTATAAATTCTAATTTTGGGGAGTTTCCTTAATTTTTGGAATTTTTATTGATTTCAAGGCAAGAAATAGTAAATATAGAGCTTGATGATTTTTCACACCCAGATGAAAAAACAGAATATCACTAGCATCCTGGAGGGCCCCCTTCCAGTTCTAACCCCTTCCCAAGAACAACCATTATCCATAATTCTAAAATAATAAATTAGTTTACATGATTAAAACAATATTTTTTTTTAGTTTTATTTTATTTGGTCGATATACAATGTGGTTGATTATTGCGGCCCATCACCAAAACCTCCCTCCCCATCCCTTTCCCCCCTCCCTCCCAACCACCTCCTTTCTGTTCACTTGTCATATCAACTTCAAGGAATTGTAATTGTTGTGTCTTCTTCCCTCCCCCCCCCCCAGGTTGTTTTTGTAGTTATTTATTTATTTATTTTTAGCTCCCACAAATAAGTGAGAACATGTGATTTTTTTTTTCTGTGCCTGACTCGTTTCACTTAATATAATTCTCTCTAGATCCATCCATGTTGTTGCAAATGGCAGTATTTCATTCTTTATTATAGCAGAGTAGTATTCCATTGTGTAGATATACCACAGTTTCCGTATCCACTCATCTGATGATGGACATTTGGGCTGGTTCCAACTGCTAGGTATTGGAAATAGTGCTTCAGTGAACATTAGAGAACAGGTATACCTTCAACTTGATGATTTCCATTCCTCTGTGTATATTCTCAGCAGTGGGATAGCTGGGTCATATGGTAGATCTATCTGCAATTGTTTGAGGAACCTTCCTACCATTTTCCATAGAGGCTGCACCATTTTGCAGTCCCACCAACAATGTATGAGAGTTCCTTTTTCTCTGCAACCTCGCCAGCATTTATCGTTCACAGTCTTTTGGATATTAGCCATCCTAACTCGGGTGAGATGGTATCTCAGTGTGGTTTTGACTTGCATTTCTCAAGTGCTGAGGGATGTTGAGCATTTTTTCATGTGTCTGTTGGCCATTTGTATATCTTCCTTTGAGAAATGCCTATTTAGCTCTTTTGCCCATTTTTTAATTGGGTTACTTGTTTTTTTGTTGTAAAGTTGTTTCAATCCTTGTATATTCTGGATATTAATCCTTTGTCAGATATATATTTTGCAAATATTTTCTCCTACTCTGTTGGTTGTCTTTTAACTCTATCAATTGTTTCTTTTGCTGTGCAGAAGCTCTTTAGTTTGATATAATCCCATTTGTTTATTTTTCTTTTGATTGCCTGTTCTTTTGGGGTCGTATTCATGCAGTCTGTGCCCAGTCCTGCTTCCTAAGTGTTTCTCCTACATATTCCTTAAGAAGTTTTATTGTTTCAGGGTGTATATTTAATTATTTAATCCATTTTGAGTTGATTTCAGTGTATGGTGAGAGGTATGGGTCTAGTTTCATTCTCCTGCATATGGATATCCTGTTCTCCCAGCACCATTTGCTGAAGAGGCAGTCTCTTCTCCAGTGTATAGGCTTGGTGCCTTTGTCAAAGAATAGATGGGTGTAGGCTTGTGGGTTGATTTCTGGATTCTCTATTCTATTCCATTGGTCAGTGTGTCTCTTTTTATGCCAGCACCATGCTGTTTTGGTTATTATTGCTTTGTAGTATAGTTTAAAGTCCAGTAGTGTTATGTTTCCAGCTTCATTTTTTTTTTGCTCAGTATTACTTTGGCTATGCACAGTCTTTTGTTATTCCATGTAAATGTCTGGATAGTTTTTTTCCATTTCTGAGAAAAATGTCATCAGAATTTTGATGGGGATTTCATTGAATTTGCATACACTTGCAATGAGCAATCTGAAAATGAAATTAAGAAAATGATTCAATTTGTAGTAGCATAAACAAGAATAAAATACTTGAAAAATATAATATGATTAAATTAAATTGATTTTAAGTCTACTTTAGATTACCATTATTTGAAATTTTACTTGCTTATACTAATGTATCATTACAGATGTGTAGGGGTATACAGATGTATAAGGGAGAGGTGTTACATCTCTTGCTGTGTAATGGAGATACAAAAGAGATTACTCAAGCAAATATCAATGCAATGAGAAGACCGAAGGGACTGCATTAAGACAACTCCTTTTAGGAAGGAGAAGCAAGGTGCAGCCCTGAGTCAGTTTTTGCTTCAGTTTTTATTGTAAACACAAGGAAATTACAGGAAAAGAACAGAAGGTTAATCAATCATAGTAAGAACATGAAAAAATTGGTTATGAAACAATCTTCATCCATGCATGCATGCCTCAAAATAGTTTAAACAATATACCATCAAAAGAGTCATAAATCTAGGCTATGGGACATGCAAAAGAAAAAATAAAATAATCATTAAAGTGCCTGACTTCTTAAGAAACTCAAAGAAACAGCTTAAAGCAAGATGTGGAACAACCCCCTGTACTAACTAATCTAGCAGAACATCTTTAGAAGTCTTAACTCACATATTTTCCCATCATTTAAGATTTGTTGTATTAAGGGTTATTGCTCTCAGAACAATCCCTGTTTTGTTTCAGTTCTCTTGTTCACATCAAAGGCTTTAGTCCTGTGTAAGCTTCCTTCTCACAAAATCTTCCAATGAACCCATTATATTAACAATCAGTGTATACAATCCCTTACCTAAACAGTCATAAGAGTTGATTTGGTGGGCTCTTGTCCCCTAGCTATAGGCCCTTGCCTCCTATAAGTACTTTTGTCCCATACATGCATTACATGCATTACCTAAAAACTCTGTCCAATAATCAAGTAGGAATCAAGATTTCTAATCCTCTACACAGAGGCACAACAGTTCTCTTATTATGGGTAAAATGGAGTTTATAGTTTTGATTAGTTGTTATTATAGAGAAACCATATATATATATATATATATATATATATATATACACACACACACATGCTTTCAACAAATGCTCCAAATTTGGTGATCACATTATTTATCATTTTTGGAAATCACATTACTGAGAATATGAGGAAGATTCATTTATTAGTCAAAGCTGAATAATGCTAAGGACTTTTTTGTTTGTTCATTTATTAAAGATGCTGTCATGTGGAAAAAATAAATTTAACAAAAGAATTGCAAGACTTGTACTCTGAAAACTGTGAAACATTGTGAAATGAAATTAAAGAAGTCCTAAATAAAGGGAACAGCAACTTATGTTCATGGATCAAGAGACTTAATATTGTTCAGATAA
The DNA here is from genome assembly GCF_027409185.1 of Cynocephalus volans. Classification (NCBI taxonomy): domain Eukaryota; kingdom Metazoa; phylum Chordata; class Mammalia; order Dermoptera; family Cynocephalidae; genus Cynocephalus; species Cynocephalus volans. The sequence continues at coordinate 89,073,498 of NC_084473.1, read as the reverse complement.
CAATCCTTTCTAAATTGATCTACAGATTCAACACAAGCCCTATCAAAGTCACAGCTGTGATTATTTCAGAAATCAATGAGCTAATTCTAGAATTCATGTGGAACCACAGGGAACCTAGAATAGGCAAAGCAATGTTGAAAAAGAAGTACAAAATCGGAAGACTCACACTTCCCAATTTCAAAACTTACTACAAAGCTATACTAATCAAAACAGTGTGGTAGTGGCATAAAGATGGACATGGAGATCAATAGAGTAGAACTGAGAATCCAGAAGTAAAACCTTAAATATATGACTGATTGAATTTTTTTATTGTATAACAACATTTAACATGAGATCTACCCTTTTAATAAATTTCAAGTATACAATACAGTATTGCTAACTAGATGCATAATGTGTACAAGAGATATCTGGAACTTACTCATCTCGCATAACTGAAACTTTGTACCCATTGAATAAAAACTCTCCTTGGCCCTCCGAACCACCATTCTATCCTCTACTTCTATGGGTTTGACTATTCTAGATACCTCATATAAGTGGAATGATACAGTAGTTGTCCTTCTGTGACTGGCTTACTTCACTTAGCAGAATCTACTTCAGGCTCATCTATGTTGTCACTATTGCAGGATTTTCTTCTTTTCTAAGGCTGAATAATATTCCATTATATGTATATATCACATTTTAAAAATTCATTCACCCATGGATGGACATATAGGTTGTTTCCAAATCTCAGCTATTAGAGCCCGCCTGTGGTGCACTCGGGAGAGTGCAGCGCTTGGGAGTGCAGCAGCGCTCCCGCTGCAGGTTCGGATCCTATATAGGAATGGCCGGTGCACTCACTGGCTAAGCCGCGGCTCGGGTGACACCACACCAAGGGTTGTGATCCCCTTACCTGTCACAAAAAGACAAATCTCAGCTATTATAATGTATCTATTTTTGACTTAGGTGTCAAAATGATTAACTGAAGAAAGAATATTTTTTTAAATAAATGATGCTGGAACAACTGAATATTCACCTGGAAAACAATGAAGTTGGATTCCTTCCTTATACCATACACAAAAATTAACTCAAAATGAATTAAAGACCTAAATGTAAGAGCTAAAATTATAAAACTCTTATAAGAAAACATATCTTTGTAACCTTGGGTTTGTCAAAGCCTTCTTACTTATGACAGCAAAAGCACAAGTGACAAAAAATAGATAAATTGGACCTCATCAAAATTAAAAACTTTTATCCTTCAAAGAACACCACCAATAAAGTGAAAACACAACCCACAAAATCAGAGAGAATATTTGCAAATGATATATCTGATAAGGGTCTACTATCCACAATGTAAAGAATTTTTACAACTCAGTAATAACAAGGCAAGTAATTGAATTAAAAAGGGATAAAATATCTGAGTGGACATTTCTCCTAAGGAGATACACAAATAAGCACATAAAAACATATTACACATCATTAGCAAAATGCTAATGAAAACCAACATGAAATGCCACTGCATACACACTAAGATGGGCATAAGAAAAAAGACAAGTAATAATAACTGCTGATGAGGATATGGAAAAATTGGACCCTCATATATTACTGTTGTCAATGTAAAATGGTGCGGCTGTTTAGAACAGAGATTGGTAGTTTTTCAAAACGTAGAGTTACCGTATGACCCAGCAATTCCATTCCTAAGTAGGTACCCAAGAGAAATAAGCTTACATAAAAACTTGTAAACAAATGTCCATAGCTGTATTATTCATAATAGCCAAAAGTGCAAACAAATCAAATGCCCATCAACTGACGAATGGCTAAAGAAAATACAATATATCCATACAATGGAATATTGTTAGATAATCAAAAGGAATGAAGTGCTGATACATGCTCAAACATGGATGAACCGTGAAAACTCTGCTAAGTGAAAATAACCAGTCATGAAAGAGCACGTACTGTATGAATCCATTAACATAAAATGTTCAGAATAGGCAAATTCTAGAAACAGGAGGTAGATTAGAGATGGCCCTGGTCTGAGGAGGAGACGGTGTGTGTCTGTGTCGGGGTGGGGCGAGTGGGAAAATGACTGCTTATGTTTATGGAATTTCTTTTCTGAGTGACAAAAATATTCTAAAATTGATTGTGGTGATGACTGCGTAACTCCTTTAATATACTAAAAATTATTGAATTGTACACTTTAAATGGGCCATTTGTAGAATATGTGAATGATATTTTAATAAAGCTGTTAAAAATAATCTTACAAAAGATATAATGGAAGGTAAAATAATGAATTGTTTACAAATGGCTTTCACACACATTATCCCACCCCTTCCTCCACCAACCAGGAGAATGTGTGCTAGGGACTGGGGTTCACCTCCACTGTGCACGAGAAGCCCCAGTTTTTAGGTTTAGCAATATGTCCAAGGTCACTCCCTTACTAAGTGAATTATCTATACATGAGGACTTCTGGCTTCATATTTTAATTTTATCCCCTTCTTTACACTGTATCTTACTTCTTTTTTTCATTTTGATTTCTATTTTTTAGACCCGTCTTTTGTCCACTTCTGATTAGCTCTTCATTCTATGTTTGCATTTTCTTCACCAGAGCCAGCATTTTATTCATTCATTCATTTATTTATTCATTTTAAAATGTGAAGACTGCTATCTGAACTGACTGCCGGAAATCTGAATTCCTTCACATCAAGGGTTCTGAAAATTCCAAAAGTGAAGGCCCTTCATAAAAAATACCTTCCGGGCTTCTGTTCATTGCGGAGTCAGGCCATAGCTCTGCGGTCTGAGCTGTCGCTGTTGGATGATCTGTCAGGAGAGTTAACCTCATATGGCCTTGTCTGGATGTACTTATTTCATGTTGTGGCTTCTTTCTTAAAGTTTTACCTCAATGACACTGTCTAAGCTGGTTAGTCCGACAGTCTGTCATCCATATATCTCTAATCCTCGAAGGAACTATACTTCAGAATTCTCTTTTTTCTTCTTTTCTCTCATTCCTTCTTTCTTTTTCTGTATTTTTCTAATAATATTTGAGAATAAGTGAATAACTGAATAAATGATCTCCTGGCAGACAGGGCTTCAAGAAGGGGAACGGCAAGGCCAAAATTTTCATGTCAGCGATTACCTCTGGTGGCAGAGGGAGGATACGATGTGTGGAGGAGAGGCTGGACAGTAGGAAACCATTTAGTGGATGCTTATTTTTGCTAGTCAGTTACGGGTTGTTTATTTTGGTGATTAGATGTCTTTCAAGTTTCTTGTGGTTTGATTTCTAAAATCACTAACCTAGGGACTGATAATAAATCACCCACTCCCAGACCATACTTTGTTCATTCATTTATTCATGTATTCAGCAAGTACTTGCTTCACATCTACTCTGTTGTTGGGCATTGTGAAACTGGATGTGCAGTGCTGGACAAAACACATAGCTCTGGATACTACAGTCTAGTGATAGACAATAAAAGTAAACCAACAAATAAATATGAAAGTGGATATGTGAATGGACTATGGTTATGTGGACTGGACCAGAAGGTCTGGAAAAAGGAGCAACGGGAAAACAAAATTAGTGAGATTCTCAAGGGCAGCCAAAGAAAGATAAGCCTTGAATGCCAAATTGAGCCAGTGGTCATGACAATGGTGATGACAATGAAGATGATGATTAAGTTGATGTTGTTAATGTTGGCAATAATGTTTTATATTCAGGTAATACTGTTACCTTCACAAAGGGTATTCATAACTTTTTAATTCCTGCACCTCTTCTACATGAAATGTGAGTAGCACTAAGAAGTAAAATGAGTCATCTCTGGTCACAGCGCTGCCAGTGGCAGAGATGGTGTTAGAACCATTTCTTGTGATGAGCATCTCTAAACACACGTTTCTGCAGAACCATTTGTAAACACCGAATTCTACATGCAAACCTGTTCTTCACCCTGACTCTACACGAACACTTCCCTTTACTCCCCTCTGCCCCCCAGGACAAGGCCTAGGCTTCAAGTTTCAAGTTTCAAACACACTTTGGAAATTCTTGTATGTCATACTTGCTATGGAGACACTAGATACTGGGACATGGATTTGCCTTGTAACCCTAATAAATATACTGAATACACTGGCCTATATGCAACCTCATACTTTTCATCGGAGCATTGCTAGAAAAATGTAATCTAATAAATGTAATATTGTTTCATCCTTATTGTATCAAATAGGGCTCTTCAGCTAGTCGCAGAGGAGAAGAAATCTCCAAGGAGACCTACCAACACCTCTCTCTGTGCTTGGTCAGATCTGATCACCCCGCTCTGACGATGTTGTCCTTGACCAAGTCCTGGGATGTGCCAGCTTTCCCACTGTGCTCGGTGAAGCTTCTTGTTTTCAGTTGCTGCATCTTATAGTCCAATATTCTAAAGTCAGAGCATTTCTTCCCAAGCCCAGGAAAATTATATTCTGGAGCTCCTCTGAGAACAGAGTCCCCAACAGCAGTCCTTGGCAGAGAATCCCGCAGATTATTCCTTACTTTCCTACAGATGGATGTCGATTTCCTTGGCTAGATTTAATTCATTAAGAGAAAATCAGTATTTGATAGCCCTCTTTAGACCAGCATCCCTACCTGTCCCCCTCCTTGTTTAACCCCTAGGAACGCTGTCCCTTCCTGTGTTTTGTAAATGTGATTTCATAACACTTTTCCATTTAGGTCCCTCTCAAACTGAACTCTCAGACTCGCTTTTCCAGAGATATCAGTCTTTCTCCACCTTTCCACACTGAGAACTCCTGCCAGCCATCAGCTTCTAAACCAGCTGCCACCCTCCTATCCCGTTAACAATCTTGGATTTTTCCAGAATCATTGGAACAGGCATGAAAATCTCCGTGTTTACAGCAGGATTTACAGTGGGGACATGGTTGCTCATTGCCCACAGGCTGTGGTCAGAAGGCCATGTCATGTCCCCCACCCCAATATGCCTGCTGTGTGTCTATGAACTTGCAAGAAATAGCTAAGAAGTTCTCTGTGCTGGGTTCAATAGTGTCTTCCCAAAATTCATGTCCAACTGAAAATGTGACTAATTTGGAACAGGGTTTTTGCAGATGTATGTAATTAGTTAAGTTAAGGTAAGATTGTATTGGATTTGGGTAGACCTTAAAGCCACTCACTGATATCTTTATAAGAAGGCTGTATGAACGCAGAGACACACACACAGGGAAAAAAATCCATGTGAAAACAGAGATAGGAGTGATGTATCTGCAAGCGAAGGAATTCCAAGGATTGCAGCAACCACCAGAAGCTAGGAAGAGTCAAGGAAGGGTCCTTCCCTAAGAGTCTTCACAGGGAGCTTGGTCCTGTACCTTGATTTCCAACCTCCAGCCTCCTGAACTCTGAAAAAATAAATTTTTGTTGCTTTAAGCCACACAGTTTGATGGAGTTTGGATGTGTTGTCCCCTCCAAAACTCATGTGGAAATTCGATCTCCAATGTGGCAGTGTTGGAAACTGTTTGAGTCATGGGGGCAGGTCCCTCATGAATGGATTAATGCTCTCCCTGGGGGAGGGGGGATTAATGAGTGAGTTCTCGCTCTGTTAGTTCCTGTGAGAGCTGGTTGTTTAAAAAGACCCTGGCACCTTCTCTCTTGCTTACTCACTTGCTTCTTCTCTCTCTCACTTCCTCTCACCATGTGATCTGCTTGTACCTGCCACTTTCCACCATGAGTAGAAGCAGCCTGAGGCCTGTGCCAGATGCAGCTGTCCCAGAATCGTGAGCCAAACAAACCTCTTTTCCTTATAAATTACCCAGTTTCAGGTATTTCTATTAGGGCAACACGAAACAGACTAATACACAGTTGATGGTAATTTCTCACAGAAGCCACATTAGTAGGAAACTAATACAGTCTCTTTTTCTCTGAGGCCATCTTGACCACTCCAGGTAGAGCTGATAAGTTTCTTCTGGAAGTTCTGTGCTGGTTATTTTCCAGATGTTCCCTCCTTGTTCTCTGTACTTTGATGCCCTGCTCCATTCCCTGGGATGCCAACAGGTCTGGATGGCATCACCCAGCTTCCTTCACTCCAGCTGCCACTTCGGTTGGGCTGGCAGGAGATCCGAGGGGCAGAAGAGAAAAACACCAGGTATTTATTCATCTGGCTCCCTTCCTACTGCGGTAAGGCTTTGACTGTGGCTGACTCCCTCTATGACTACAGCTTTTGTGAATTGGCCTTTCTTCTTTGGTTCCAGCTCTCAAATTGGGCTCCATTAAGATTGTTTCCTCCCCCTGACTCTTTAAACTTAGGCTGGTAACTGTGGCTTCTCCTGGGTCCTCAACATTCCCTGTAGATGTTCTTAACCCTGCCCACAACTCTGGAAATAGTTCCATCATTAAAAAGTCTCTTCTCCTCCGTCCTAGTGGAGTGCACCAACACAGGTCCCCCTCTGCCCTCTGTCTAGTGCTTGGAAGACTTCAGAGCACTTACCTGTGCTTGTGTCTGTCTCTCCCAGACTGTGGACCCCACGAGCACAGGCATGCTTGAACTTAATGGTCTCTGAATTGAAAGAAAGTGAGCCGAGATGCCGGGTACCGCTCAAGCTTTATTGAAGAAAGAAATCTGCTGGGCTGTGCTCAGAGTGGCACAGGGCCCAGGGCTGCCCTGAAAAGGGGACAGCACCAGGTGTGGGGTGGTAGAGCTTATATAGTGCACCAAGGGCTGGCTGATACCATAAAGGAGGGTCATTAGCTAATGTGGATTGGGGTGGAGAACTGCATCTTTGCGGAAGCAAAAGAGGTTTCCCTTAAAGGGAAGGGGGGATGGGAAGGGAGGAGGTGGACCATGCCATTTTCTACTTGGGCTTGTCTAAAGTGGCGCTGGTTATGTTGCAGATCTATTATTCCTGCCTTTTAAGTATAGGAAAAATGGAAAAAGGGCAGAGGTCTCATTCTTCTGGCTACTTCCTGCTGGAGATGGGTGAAGATATGGAAAAAATAAAATATTTAGGTGGCCGGGTATTGATTTTGTGTGGGGAGGCTGTATTCCTCTGGGGAAGGGTCGCTGATTCTGAGGGGCTGATATCCTCCTTGCAGGGAGAATTCGGCGACATTTTGGTTGCTGAAAGCCCGCACATGTTCCTGCAAGAAATTAGAGAAACACCAAAAGAGACAGGGGCCAAAAAGCAGGACGAAGCACAGCACAGTTAGGGCTCCTAGAAGGGGCATACGCCAGGGTATCCAAGGGTTCAGTGAAATGGTTTAAGTTGTTTTGGATCACCCCAGACTCATTTACGTAATAACAGCATTCCTCCCCCAAGAGGAGGCAGGGGCCTTCCTTCTGGGCTGTAAGGAAGTAAAGGGCCCAATGTTTCTGTAAAGTGACTGTCGACTGTCCCAAGTGAGGTGACCTGTCACTGGAGGGGAGAGATGCTACCTATACTTAGTCTTTCTGAGAGTTTTTGATAGAATCAAGAGGCAGTAGCAAGGCCTGCTATGCCAGTTCCAGTTGCAGGAACGATCCCTGCCCCAATTAAAAGGTACAATTATTGCCCTACAGGAGCAGGGGCACTTCCTGAGCGAGGGGCTGAAGTTAGTCCCAGTCCCGTCTCCATCCCTCCATCTGTCTGGAGGGTGATGTCAGGGATGAACCAAAAGAATATGCAAAAAATCATGTTGGGGGCAGGCAACAGGATAAGGTAGTTTTACAAAGGAAATCTATTCCGGTTTTAGGGCATGGATGAGGAGAGGGTAAGTGAATGGTAGTGTTTGGTGGTGTTAGTAAGGTGAGTGTGGGCAGGCCCCACACAACGCTGACAGTCCCCACTGAGGTGACATTAGAGGAAAGTGAAGAGACGTTTGTGGAAACATTGCGGGCTGCATCGACAGGGAGGGGGTGACCACAAAAAGTTTCTCGCAAAGTGGGAAACAGATGAGTCACTCGGGGACCAGTCTGATTCACTGAGGACTGCATCGTCCCTGCGGACCTGGAACCTCCATGTTCCAGGTAAGAGGGAGCATTGAGATGGGAGGAAAAACATGGGAAGGATGTGAAGGGTTAGGGAGCCAAAAGAATCTAAAGGGGACATTGTCACAATGACATTGCTAAGAAGCATCTTACTGACAGGAGGTAAAGAAGTGCCAGGAGAAATCTTCCTATAATGTTACACTCTTTGGGGGCAGCTGCTGCCAGTCCTGTAGCAATTACTAGAACAGATGGTATAATAGTAGCACCTGTGTGAAGGATGTGACATGGGCCTGCAAGAGTGAGAGGGTAATCGCCGGGGGAAAGATCGTCCTTCTTCTGAGATTGGGGGAAGAGTGGAGGTCCTGGAGATTTTCAGTTTTCTGAGTCCTAAAATGAACAAAGTGTGAGGGGATGAGTAGAGGGAGGGGATGAGTAGAGGGACCCCTCTGGCTTGGTATTAACAGATTCTTTGGGTAAAGTCTTGGTGAGTGATACCAAGGGGCCTTTCCTAGTACCTTTACTGCCGTGGGGGTGGAGAGAAGTGCTGTGTAAGGCCCTTCCCAGCATGGCGAGAGGGGCTGGGGATTCGGGTTTTAATATACACTTGCTGTCCCAGGCTCAGTTTAAAGTCTGAGGGGGTGGCGAGGAAAGGATGAGGTAATAGAAGGTTGGCCTGTTCCCTAAGAAGATCCCTAGTGAGCAAAAGAGTAGGAAGATTCTGGCCTAAAGGCGATGAGCTGGAAGGCAGAGGTGTGAGAGTGAAGGGCCGACCGTACATAAGTTCGAGGGGGCTGAGGCCTGTGGGCTTGCGGGGGCAGCCCGGGGGCGAGTGAGTGACTGGTGGGGAGGCCAAGACGAGGGATGACTTCTGAGGTGAGAGCATGCGTTATTGCTGGAGCATCCTCTGAAGTGCAGGGAAAAGCCTCAATCCAACCTGAAAAGGTTTTATTAAGGTTAGAAGATAGTGTTTCCTTTTGTGGGGAGAGTAATATAAGGGCTGGAGAAGGCGTAGTAGGGGTTCATAGTCTATATGAACAGAATTATGGAAATTTAAAAGGGATTTGCTCAGCTTGTGTGGTAGGGAGGACATAGCTACTGGAGAGAGTATACCAGTTGTCCTTTCTCTGTGCCCCCAACTGTTGAAGGTGTTGTATTTCTTGGAGTGTGCATTGGGATAAGGGCATAGGGGCCATGAGAAGGACCTGAGCAGGAGAGGAAGACTGGGAGGCTGGTGATTGAGCAGCCTGTTTTGCGGTTAGATCCGCCAGTTTGTTTCCTTGGGCTATGGGGTCATTGGAGGTTTGGTGTCCTCTGCAGTGTGTAACCCCAACCTCCTTAGGGAGTTGTGCAGCCTCAATAGCTTGTGTTAGATTTACTGTGGCATAACTCACCTGGGGGGCAGGCGTGGAGGTGGTGCTCCCATCTATGAACCGTGTAATGGGATGCGGGGAGATGTGCGGAAAGGGACTGAGAAAGCGGTCTAAAGCCTCCATGCAATTGTGTTCTAAGGGTCATGAGTGTTTCGGGATGAGAGTGGCTGGATTTTAAGGGAGGGCGAGGTTTAAAGGAGAACTGGGAGCTTTCAATGAAAGTAAGGTGAATAAGTTGTAGGCGGGAAAGGGAGAGAACTGACTTGGCCTTATTGGCTGAGAAGGTCTTGACTGTTATTAACCTTGTCCAAGGGGGAGGGGAAGGTGGAAGCCTCAGAGGCCAGGTCTGGGTGCGGCCTGTAACAGGAGTACTGTAGCTGGAGTTAAAGTGTTTAGAGCAAGAGTAGCTTTGAATTTGAAAAGAATGTCCCATCCCAGTAAAGGGGCTGGGCATTGAGGCATTATTAAGAATTTGTGTGTGAATTGGGTGTGATGTAGGGTGCAGGAAAGGATTTGAGTGATCCATGGGTGGTATTCTGATCCCGTGACCCCTACTATTGTGATAGAGGATGGCGTTGTTGGTCCTGCATACTTAGGAAGGGTAAAGTAAATGGCCCCTGCATCAATGACAAAAGAGATCGGCTTACCTGCTATGAGGCGAGTTACCGTGGGCTCATGTGTGCTGATCTCTGCGGGGACCTCAGGCCCTAGGCATCTCAGTCCTCCTCCTGGGCAAAGCCAAGAAGCTCCTGTAGGGATGGCCATGAAGCCAAAGGCTATAGGTTGTCGACTGGGCCACTCCCTCTCTGGCAAGTGGCACAGTCAATCCCCCAGTGACCTGGCCATTTGTAGTGAGGACGGGTTACAACAGGCCTGTGCTGAGTGGCCCAGTTGACCACACGTGAAGCAGTTCCCAGGTGGCTTGCCCCTAGAGGCGAGGCAGCCAGCTTTGGAGTATGTGAGCCATGGATGGCGTTAGCCTGGAGCTGGTATTTGGCCTGATCTCTTTTATAGTTTTTTCGAATATCAGGGGCTGATTGGGTAATGAAATGAGAGTGTAGGAGGGCCATGCCTGCAGGGGAGTTTGGGTCTATACATGCGTATTCATGTAAAGCCTCAGAGAGGCGCGTTAGGAACTCGCTGGGATTTTCATTGGGTCTCTGTGTGATCTCTCTAAGTTTGTCATAATTGACTGACTTGTGAGTAGCCTTTTGGAGGCCGTAAATCAAGTGTGTGATCACGTTATCCCTGAGATCCCGATTCCCCTTGGCCAGCCTGGTAGTTCCAATTTGGGTCTGTGCAAGGACCAGCAATGGCTCCTACAGGCCGCCTATTATTTTGAGCATGTACCTGAGCTGCCATCCAGACCTGCTCCCTGTACATGGACTCGGACAGTTCCTTCCGTCCCAGCCACTTCATGGAAGGGTTAAAAAAGACCGGAGCTGAGGCGGGGTTGTTACCTGATGAAGGGGGAGAAGGGGAGGAGCTGGGTCGAGGACGAGCATCTGGAGGCCAGGTGTGGGGAAGAGAGAGAAACGTGGAGGGCTGATGGATCAGAAGATTGATGTGAGTCTGGAAGGAGACGTCGAGCATGAGCTAGGAGAATTTGTGACATAGGACAGTTTTGACAGAGAGAAGAATGTTTTCAGAGATAGGAGAAGGCTGAACAAGGAATCTCTACAGCTTTTGCTGCTTTGGTGAGTGTCTAAATCGAGTGCCATCTTGTGGCCACTGGGATCCATTGTAATGAAGCGTTTGAGTTTAAGTGTCTCCCTGGAGGCCGAGAAATTGGCCAGGAGACGGCCCAGAGGCTCTAGAGTGGCCCAGAGGCGTAGAGTGTGGAGTACAGTAGAAAATGGGATGTTTAGGTTCAATGTCCCCCTGGAGACCGAGAAATTGGCCAGGAGACGGCCCAAGGGCATAGAGCATGGAGGTTTAGATTGTGAGGATCCCATTTAGAGGGTGAGAAAGGGCAGTCAGTCCTGGTAGAAGAAGCGTGCCAGCAAAGAGTGTCCTCTCTGTTGCCCACCTTCTTTTCAAGAGGAAAAAAAGCCACTGACCAGCTAATGAAGCATCCTTCAATAGCTGGGGGCCGCGAGAAGACTTCCCTCCACCAGGCGCCTGGGCTTCGTAGAGACCTGAGTCGTAGAGAGAGTAGTCGGGGGAACCGTAGAAGTAGGCAGGACAGACCCACAGACTCACCCTGAACTGAGGCTGGTGTTGGACACGTTGGTCTGAAACAGCAAAAGGAAAGAGAGTCCTGAATGTACCCGGTTTTGGTAGGTCCGGGAAGGGTGGCCAAGGGCTGATCACCCCCAGAGAGAAGGATCGTACACAATGTCGGCCAAAACCCTTATCGGGTTTTGGCACCATAATGAAAGAAAGTGAGCCGAGATGCCTGGTACCATTCAAGCTTTATTAAAGAAAGAAATCTGCTGGGCTGCACTCAGGGTGACACAAGGCCCAGGGCTGCCCTGAAAATGGTGGACAGCACCAGGTGTGGGGGTGGTAGAGCTTATATAGTGCACGAAGGGTTGGCTGATACCGTCAAGGAGGGTCATTCTGGGTGGAGAACTGTGTCCTTGTGGAAGCAAAGGGGGTTTCTGTTTAAGTCAGGAGGCTTCTTGTAAAGGGAAGGGGGGGGAGGGGAGGGGAGGAGGTGGGCAGCACCATTTTGTACTTAGCCTTGTCTAAAGTGGTGCTGGTTATGTTGCAGATCTATTACAAATTTATTACAGAGACTGTCCCACAGTAGGTGCTTAGTAAATGAATGAATAAATGAATACATGAGGATGGAGTCCCTTTCACATTCTGAAAGTGCTTGATTTAGAAGTTCATCTCCTTGAGCTCCTAGGAATGACAGGCTGGGTTTTAAGGATACATGGCAAAGTACATTGCATAGATAATAAAAAATAATTATTGCAGCTCATTGCATTTTCAGAGTGCTGATGTATATATCACAGCATATGACTTTTGCCACAACCTTAAGAAAGAGAGAGGAAAGAGCCAGATATTATCTCAGTTCCCAAAACAGATAACAGGCCCAGGGAATTAAGTAACTTACTCAAGGTCATCATCTATTGTTAATTAATGCACCTTAAGCATTTTCAGCATAGGGAGAGATACACTGACAGAAGCATTTTATCCTGAAGCAAAAAGATTACTGTAGCTAGAAAAAAAGGGAACTATCTTTGAAGAAAGCTGTTGTGAAAGCTCCATCGTCCATTCACTTTCTATTCTCCATCTATTCTCTTAGTTGAGAAGTGAAGAGTAAATAAGTAAGAGTTACTTATTATTCAGGATTGGAATAGAGAGCATTCTAAGCAGAAGGACTAGCTCATTCCAAGATCGAAGCAGCGATTAGCCTATTTGAGTAACCAAAACAGCCTAGTGAGGTTGAAGTTTGGTGCGGGCAGGGGAAGTCGTGACCTTGAGAGTTCCTGGAGGCTCCTCCGTACTCGGAGGCTCATAGCCTCCCAACATGGAGAGGAATGCAACTGGTCGTTCTCCTTTCTGCCTGGAGTTCATGCAATGAACTGTCAATAAAAAAATAACAAAATTTTCAGTGGGGGAAAAAAGCTTCAAATCCTTAATTATAGAACATTAGTTTTTATTATGTTGTTGACCCTTTGGGCATTTAGAAATAAGATCAAGGGACTACACTGAAAATGCTGGAAAATTAGTTATGGCTGACCGCATATTTTATAACTAATTTTAATACACAGAGTAGAACTAGCATCCTAAGTGAAGAGGTTGCTGTATCATGTCAAGAATCAGTTGTATTGCAACGAGAAGAATTTTATGATCTGTAAATTATTTGTGACATAGTAGGATCTATGTGGCCCAAAGTGAAATGGAGATTAACAGGTGCAGTAGTCAGGGTCCTGGTGGGAAAGAAATGAATGGCCTACTCTAAGGGCTAATTGAGGAGTTTAGTTAAATAACTATTTAGAGAGACATGCACAGAGTTAAGGGAACCCACAAGAGATGGGGAGATGGTGATATGATGTTATGGTTTAAATGTTTTTGTTCCATCCAAAAATTCATGTTGAAACTTAATCCACAGTGCAACAGTGTTGGGAAGCAGGACCTTTCAGGATACACTTAGGTCATGAGAATTCAGCCCTCGTGAATAGACTAGTGCCATTATAAAAGTCCTTGAAAGAAGGAGTTCATCCATTTTTGCCCTCTGTCTTCTGCCATGTGAGGATATAGCATTCCTCCCTTCTGGAGGATGCCGTGTTCAAGGCGCCACTGTGGAAGCAGAGACTGGACCTTCATCAGACACGAACCTGCTGGCACCTTGATCTTGGGCTTCTCAGACTGCTGCACTGTGAGAAATAAATTTCTGTTCTTTATCAATTATCCAGTCTGTGGTATTTTTTTATAGCAGTATTTTGCTATAATGGACTAAGACATGTGCCCAGGATTAGTGGGAAATTGGTGCCACCCATAAACCTCAAGAGGCACAAGTGTATTGACTGTGTTTTTTATTTTTTTGTATTCTTGATGTTTTGGCATTTGGGACCTTGAGAAGACCCTAGAGAGGCTTCCTAACCCAAGGCTAGCTAATTCCTGGAGATGGCAAAGGCCCCTTCTGTGAATGTGCCTTCGATATGAGAATTAACCACTCCAGAGTCCACACTGTCAGCCATCTCCTTTATCAAACTCTCACACACCGAGCCAGCATTTCCTTGGCTATAAATGACCCCAGGGACAGATACTAGGCACCTAGCTACACCCATATAGTCCATAGCCTGCTCAAATTATTTAACTATCAATTCTAAGTTTACTCAGCAAATCTACCCTGTTTCACTCATTCCTTCCTGCAAAAACCCCAATAAAGGCCCAGAGCCATGCTCTTTGCCCTTCCTCTTCTGCCTCCTGACAGCCCTGGTCCTTCCTCATATGGCTCTGCATGGGTGGCATGCCTCCTGTTTCTAGGGATCTGTGAGTATGAAGTTCTTCTTTCATGACAGTCATTTCCATGTCTGCAACTCTTACGTGTATAAGACAAAGGAACAGGTATAGGTATTAAAACAAATCCTGGGTACATTTTTAGAACAATGGGTAAGAAGCTGTTCTTGGAGTCTAGTGAGATCTGTAGCCACAGAAGAGGGACCACTCAACAGGAGCTACGGATTTAGGGAGGGGAGGGTAGCCGCTGCCACACCACAGCCAGTCTGAGAGGGGGTCAGGAGAATAAATACCCAACACTCTCTCTTCCCACACTCTGATCTCCTTGCTGGGCACCTTATAGACAAAAGTCAACTGGAAGCAGGGGAGAAAGGGAGTGCACATGATACAGACTATAGGAGTCACCTCCACATGGCACAGAGCGTGTTGGAGAAGTGTGGAGAATGGCTCAGGAGGCAGAACGTGAGTGAGGAAGATGCTCAGCAATTTCAGCCTCATAGCCTGTTCCTGCTCTTGCTGCACTAAACGGATTTTGACTGTAGAATAGATTTGGAACACAGAAATCCATTGAGAAGAATGAAACTCATTGTCCATTTAGATGGTCCCTAATATTCCCTAGACCTCCACTGAAAAGCTAGCTGCTCTAGAAAAGTCACGGACAATCCAATGATCTATCTAGTATTTCCATTTCCAGTCCTTCATGTTTCCAGTCCACCTGTAATCCTTCAGCTGGTTACCTTTTCAGAACACAGGCCAGATGATGCAACTCACTTCTTCAAAAACCTGTAAGGGCTCCCTGTCACCTTTTGAAGCAAGACCACTGAGGATTCGCATCTGGTCTGAACTTGCACTCAAACCTCATGTTTGGCTTTTCCTTCCTCCCCTGTTCATTTTCCATGTCCTTGCACATTGAACTTCTCTTTATTCTTGAAGCACATTGAACCTTTTTAAATTTCAGAATTCTGAACTTTGCACATGCTGTGGGTACTGTTCAACTTACTGTTTCCAATCTTCACCTGAAAAATTCCTTTTGTGACTCAGCTTAAATGTCACCTCCTCTATAACATCCCATCTCTCTTTCTTCCAATAACAAGCAGAGTTATACCCTCCTTGTTCTTTCCCCCACAGTCCTTTGCTCAAACATCTTACAGCATGTACAACTTAGCATTACTTAATTAATAGTTTTACTATATAAGTCATATATACTGTACATATTTTGCAACGTGCCTTTTCATTCAAAAACTTTTTTTATAGTAGTTCTATTTTTATGTAAACCATATTTTTAGTAGACTATTTCTAGAGCAGTTTTAGGTTCACAGCAAAATGTCATTCAAATTTTTGCTTTTGAAATTTATTCATTTTGTTTGTTCCTGTCTACACACATACACACACACACACACACACACACACACACGCACACATATATACACAAACATATATATTTATTATAAGTGCCATAAACTATTCCATGGGCAAATACTGTGTATTATTTATCTAATCATAAATAGTGGACATTTTCCTTCCAAATCTTCATTATAACAGACAATACACCCCATGTAGAATATCACTACAGTATTTATTGATGAGTGGAACTGCTAAATCATACGCTACATGCCCTTAACTTTACCAGATATTGCCAAACTTTTTTTTCAATGAGGATGATCTATGCTTTTTCTATGAGTAGAAGGATGTTTCTAGTGGTGGAATTTTTGGTAGCAGGGAAGCGAGGGTGGGAGTCATTGATGGGCAGATGAACTCATATGAAGTGGGCATTCTTCTAATCCTCCTTGGTCTCATAATGAACCCCTTCTTTCATCATCCGTGGTGTACTCATCATCCTACCATGCAATGCCCAGCAAACTTGACAAGACCCAGGCCCAGAGCCTTTCTCCCTTTAGGCTTTATTATCCATTATATTTTCCCTCTTCCACACATATTCAACTAACATGAGGTTCCTACTCTGCTTGTGTTTCTGTTGATTACATGTGTAATGAGCTCCCCACGAGGTTAAATTCCATAACTACATGGGCAATTGGAGATGCTACATTAGATGTCTGCTGTTAATCTGGCATCAACTTTAACATGTAACCATGGGAGTCCATACATTTTCTGTAGGGCCCTTCAACCAGTGCAGCTACCTGTATCTGTTACTCTACAGGAAATATTTTTTCACTGTCAGGATAATAAAATGCATTCAGTACTCGGAATCAGGATTGCTCCCCACCCACTTCCCATCACCCCCACCTCCGCCTCTACTTCACTTAATGGTCATGCCCTGGAACTTTAGGGAACCTTTTGTCTTTGCTGTACACTAGTGGTTCTCAATCTTGCCTGCAAATCAGAACCACCTCGGGAGATTTAAAAAAAAATTATGACCAAGTCTCACTGCTAGAAATTCTGATTTAATTGGGCTATGGCCTGAGTACTGGGAGTTTTAAGAGCTTACTGGGTGATTCAAACAGGGAGTTAGTGTTGAGAACCACTTTTCTGGATCATGGCATTTCTTTTTCTCCACTGAATTGCTACTGCATTCTTTTCTCTCCCACAATAACTTATAAAACATTTTGATCTCTGTTACTTTGTTTCTAAAATGAAGCTCAATACTTTACATTGAACTCTGCTTTCTCCAACAAATGACAACACACACATCTTTAAATTATCTTTAGTGCTGATCTCATTTCTGTGCATGCAGTAGGTACCCCCTGGGTCAATGTACCGAGATCAAAGAGTCGCCTCACAGAGGGACACAGAGCACAGCGCCTTCTGCCTCCTGTTGGAGCCAGCTCTCCGTTCCAGAGGGAGCAGCAAGACAGAAGCCCAAGGAGACACATTGGTTTTGAGAACGTCAACATGAAAAGTGAGAAAACTGCTTTTAACAGTTGGAAACCTATTTAAACTCCTAATCCTTTTATTGAACCTGTTTGAAGACGGCCTGGAGAAACCAATGCTGGAGATGCACAAATAAATAATGGCGCTCCAGTCCGCTGGAGAAGCTGCAGAGCCCTAACACCTGACGAGACTCTTGCATTTATTTTTCCCCTAGGAAAACTAATTATAGAAAACTCTTCCATCAAACTGTCCTGGAGAGTGGTTGTGCGTAGTAGTGGATAGGACCTTAACTTTACCACATTCAGTTAACAGAACCTAATTGTGTTTGTGTGGTTGTCATAAGGACTGTTGTTATAAATGAGTTTTCAGGAGAAGAAAAACATGGCTGTTTGAAGAACATTGACTCAATCTTCAAGCACCTTGTTTATGATTGCTAATAATAAACCTCTTCATTTAGCATCCTATACGTAGTTGACACTAGGTTGGCCTACACACACACATATACATGGTTACTGGGAAATTTATATATATATGTCTGTCTGTCTGTCTGTCTGTCTGTCTGTCTATCTATCTATACCTAAAAACAGAATTCCTGAAAGTCAGGAAACAGTTTTTATACAAATGAAGAAACAAACACAGAGAAGTTACTTGCTCAAAGTTACACAGATGTTCAGTATTAATTCAGGCCTAATTTACTTCTACTTTTCCAAGCTACCTCCTGTTATGGTGAAAAAAAAAAACAACAAATAGCCTAAAACCTTCAGCTTTCTTGGGAATACAGTACACATGTAAAATTTGTTCTTTTAAGACCCATAAAGGGAGAGATTGAATTAAGACCCCTGACTAAAAGAGTGAATCAAATGAGAACCATCCTGGGGTGCTGGTAAGGAAAGGGCTTTGTGACCACTGTGCATGTGTGTGCATGTGTGTGTGCATGCGTGTGTGTGTGTGTGTGCGTGTGTGCATGTGTGTGTGTGCGTGTGCGTGTGTGTGCATTTCTTTTCCCCCTTTTGGGGACAAGCAAGGCTGAAGAGCTCTGATGGAAGGAGACCTTTTATCTACCGGATACTCCCCTGCACTTGATGCTACTCTTGGTGTTTAAAGTAACCATGACATAACTGCAGCCTGTCCTGGTGACAGCTACTTCAAAGTGCCTGCCACATTTTGTCACCATCCCCAGGCTTTTGCTTTATCTCTGTCACTTCATACCTAGGCTATAGCATGAGCCTTCATGTCAGGCTCCTTGATTTCATTTTCTCACCCCTCTATCGTCATGCCTGGGGCATTTCCTTTAGTACTGCTGTCTTTCTGGGTCACTCACCTGCTTCCTGAACTTCCCTAGCTCCTAGCACCTCAAATTCCTCCGATTCACGGTCAGGCTCTTCCTTTCCCTTCACACGGTATCTCAGCAGACTCTGTTGCTCCCCAGCTGTGCCCTCTGTTCCAGCCTCTCACATTCACCCTCTGTTTCTCTGTTTCTCATCCATTCCCTCCCCTCTCCCTCTCCCTTCTCCGGACACTCTGATCTCTTTCTCCCCTGCACATGAAAGTCCTAGCGTTGCCAATTCCTCTGTTACACAAAGGTTTCTCTGCTCCCCCACCCCTTACTGTGTTGTGCCTTCTCTTGAATTTGTTCCTAACAACTCTGTCTTCTGTTGCTCTTCATTGTTTTTATTCATGTTCTTGGCATAATTTCCAAGGGTCCTGAACAGTCAGTGGATATTCTATAAACTTCTGGTACTCAGAAAAAGAGGAAAAGGTGAGGTAAATTGTGTCATAAAACCTTGAGATTGCCATATTTTTGCCTTCCTTCAACTCAGGGAGGAAAAAAAAATGACAGGGATAATTATATCTGAAATAATTTTATATTGCTGCTCAGTGTTTCAGAAAGTGCTCCGCATCAAGGGGAGCTAATCCGTCTACAGATGGGCCCCGGGGCATGCTGATCTCTTTGTTCATGTGGTCAGTCATCCATGCTCTTTTGTCCTCCAGACCTGAGGCCGGTTGCCCCAGCACTATTTCTTAAATAATTCAGTCTATTCACACTGATTTGAAATAACCCCTTTATCATACACTAGCATCCATTTTTCCTAGAGTGTTATCTTTCCGGGTTAGCTCTTCAGTAGCTTTCCACATTGGTTTAATATTTGTTAGAGAAAAATTCCTTTAGTTTTTATTCTTAAAAATACTCTTGGCTGTATTCACCCATTATTTTTCCAGATAAAATGTAAATGTCCTATAAGTTAGAAGATTCTATTAGAATTTTGATTGGAATTTTATTAAAATTGTGCATTAATTTGAGGGAGAATTGGTATTGCCATTACTTAAATCTCATTCAAGAGTAGAGACCATGGCTTGTGCATCTCTGACTGGGATCATTTACTGAGCTTGCCTTAGTGACAGAACATAGGATACATTTTTGTAAATGCTCCACAAAGTCTTCAACAAAATGTTAACTTATCTCAAAAACATTTGCAGTTGTTCCCTGCCCAACACTACTTAAATCCAGTTTATTACCAACCTCTGCCAATTCTACCAAAAATATATTTCACATCAGCCTCTTTGTCTACACCTCGAACTGCCTCCACCTCCCTCCAAGCCATCACCATCTCACTCCTGGTCTGCCAGAATTTTCCCCTCACTCCTACTTTGGAGCTTGCTCCTTTTCAGTCAGTTCCTCACCTGTCAGCCAGGAGATCTAGAGAAATCAGTCAGTTTGCTGTTTCCTTCCCGCTAACATGGGGCATGCTCTCCATTTGGTTCTGTTCTCAGGACAGCAACAAGGCCTGGACACACTGTGGAGTTGGGCCCTGTCTTCCCCCATCACTTGATCACAGGTCCCTTTCCCCTTGTTTGCTATGATGTAGCCACAGAGGTGACAGCCTTCTTTTGATCCTTGAATATGCCAAGCACTTTCCCATCTCAGACCCATGGCACGTGGTGTCCCTCCACCTGGAATGGTCTCTGCTGTGTTTGCCTGGCTGTGTCCTTGCCCTGCCATAGGGTTCTTTCTTCTGAGAGCCCTTCCCAGGCCACCTGATCTAAAGGAAATCTATCTCTCCTACTCCACATTCTCCCACATTCACTTTCCTTGCATCCCATGCTGTTCCCTTATAGTGCTTAATGCAATTTATAATCGAACATTTATTTGTCAAGTTCAAAGCCTATCTCTTCCACTCAGCTGAAAGCTCCATGAATGTGGGATCTTTATTTATGACCCACAGAAAACCTGCTGCTTAGTACAATTCCAATGTATAATAGTCTCTCCATATTGTATGGAAGAGCAACTTGTGTGAAGCACAAAGTATGATATGTTTTCCAAAATTTAACCTTATTATTTTTAGTGTTCAAGAGCATATATCTTTATTTATTTGTTCTTTTTCATCAGTCAAGAGTGGAGCAACAAATATTATAGTTCCCACTATAATTATGTTTCTGTCAATTTCTTTTCATATTTCTGGCATATTTGGCTTTATGAATGCCAAGGTAATGTTGTTTAGAGCACAAATGTTTTTTGACTTTTGTAATTTTGCATAATTTCGGACTGTTATGATTGTAGCTAATAGAATCCAATGTGAGCTTGCAGCAGTGAACTATAAGAGGCGGTTTATAAGGTAGCAGGGGCATTTATGAGAGCTGGAATGCAGCAAAGCCTTAGGATATCCGTGTGTGTGTGTGTGTGTGTGTGTGTGTGTGTGTGTGTGTGTGTGTGTATTTCTTTTTGCTTTCCTTTGATTGATTTAAGTCTATGCAGGTCTAGGACTTGCTCATAAACAATGCATGTACATTTTCCACAGTTTTTTTCACTGACCACCAAATGGCTTGGACTCTTCTGACATTATAAACAGAAGCCTGGTGAATATGGCCATCCCAATGGTGATGTGGTCTCCACACTGTGTCCTGCCTGGGTCTGGTGAAGCAACCTCTCTGAGAACTACCTCTCTAAACCTGGTCTTCTGTCTGGCCAGATTTCTAGATGTCACCGAGCCGAGGACAAGTTGAGCCTGGCATGGTATCCTCCTTTCTACCTCTCCTGGCTGCCATAATTGGGCAAACTCCTGGCTGGCTTTCTGTAAGTTTCCATCATTTGTTCTCAATGCTGTTTAACTACAAGAGCAGACGGAAGCCGAAGAGCTCGGCCCTCACGTGTTCCACAGCCCATTCTCCTCTCTGCTTGTCAGCTCCAGGGTGGGAGCGGTGCAAAGGCAGTAGCAGAACGGCTTCCTCCCCTTCTCTGAAGCCAAGTCTCCTTACCCGCTGGCTTTCTGCTTAATTTAGCACCTCTTTAACCCAGGGTAGCATTTCCATTCAAATGCTGCTTCACAAAGAAGGGTTTTGAGAGTATTATCTACACATGCTCTGGTTCTTCACCTTGTTAAATAAACAAACCCAGGCTTAGTAAGAAGAGACTTTATTCAGAAGATGAGTGCAATGGGGGAGGGGATTATTGCAATAGTGAGAACCTGTGCTCATAAGATCTGCAAGCATCTCAAGGGCTAGGCAAAAAGGGTATTTCTTCATAGAGAGGAAAAAACAAGTCTAGAAAGAACTGGGTGCAGGGGAGTGGGATGAAAGAGTGGCCTGATCAGGTAGTAGCTCAGAGAACGTTTCCTGCTGAGGCCAGCCTATTCTCCAAAAGGGGCCCTTAAGGAGGAGACATATATCGACTCAGGCCGAAGTTGGACCAAAGGCCAGAGAGTGAAGGAAAGGAGAAGAGCTTAACCAAAGTGGGGTTAACAAACATTTTGCTTGGTTTGATTGGTAGGGAAAAAAGCAGTGCAGCTAATCATTTATGAGGCAAAAATGAGAATCTGACTTTGTCATAGACAAACAAGGGACGTCAGTGAGTCTTATCTTAGTCCTAAGATAAGAAGGGTGGCTCTTCACAGCAAGCCATTTTCTGGAACACAAAGGGTGGGGGGATTTCCTAACCTTTGCTGTTTGCCAGGATCCTGGGGCTCAGGTAATCTTCAGCACCGATACCTTCCGTTCACTCTCCACCCATTCTGATTTGGCCTTTGCGTTGAAGCTCCTTTCCTTCAGTTCCACCAGTGGCTTCTACCGTGTCAAATTCAATGCACTCTTCTAAGTCCTAATATTCCTTAGCTCCCAGTAGGCTTTGAGAAAGCTGGCCACTTTTTCTCTCCTTGGAATTGTCACTGTGCTTGGCCTCCACGAAGCCACTCTCTCCTGTGTTTCCTCCTACTCCTCCTACTCCTTTTCTGTCTCCTTTGTCTGTTCGTCTCTGTCCCAACACCTAATGTTTCTATTTTGTAGGGCTCAGGTTTCAGGCTTCTTCCTATGCTTTTCACTTTCTTGAGGTGATGTCACTCATTTCTACACTTTTAAATATTATATCTTTGTGTGTGACCCTCCAATTTGTATCTCTATCCCACACCTCTTTTCTGAACTCCAGATGCATATATCTGATACTTGAAATCTCTAATTTATCTATCAAAAAAAATTTCAAACTTAAAATACTACAAATGAATTTTTTGTTCCCCATGTATGTCTCCAAACTTCTCTCATCCACTCCATCCACTTAGTTGTGCCATCTGCAATCCCCATGCCCCTCTTCAAATCCATTGCCAAGCCCTGTTTATCGACTTCAGGACATGTCCTGCGTCTGTCCACTTTTCTCTATCTCCAATGTACCATTCACAGTTCAGACCAGCATTACCTGTCACTTAAACTACTGCTCTTGCTTCTGAGTGACTTCTCTAATCCTGTCATCTCCCCCCACTCAGTCAGTTTACCACACAATGGCCAGAATAACCTTTTAAAATCCCCCATTCAAAACATATTATTGGTGCCCTTGGGTTAGAAGCCGTAATCGAGAAGCAGAGTTTTTTTGGCCTCAGCACTACTAACATTTTGGTCCAGATAATTCTTTGTTGTGGGGCCTGTCCTGTGCACTAGAAGTTCAGTAGCATTCCTAGCCTCTACCCACTAGATGCCAGTAGCATCCCTCGTTCCTTTTCATGGAATGCCTTGTCGTCTTTCACAACTTTTTTGTCTATCAAAATTCCACCCGACATCCATCACAGCATGCCAACTCCTTCATGAATCCTTTCTGACATTTCCCAACCTACCTAAAACTATCTCCCAACAAAATGAATCGTTCTCTTTCCTATCCTCTAGGCTTCCATCTACAGCATTTATAAGGTTGCATTCATCGGAATTAGTTAGACATATATTTTTTTCCTCATTTGAATATAATATTCAACATCATATCTGAAACATTTGGAGCATACTAATTTTAATAAATTGAACCATTTTATCATATTTCTGCAGAAGAGTTGCATCTCCCACATCAGTCTTGCCATCCCCTCTCCTTGCATTATGCCATGTTCCATTTTAAGCCATGTTTTTTCCTGATGGGCCTTTCTCTCATCTCCCCTTTAAATCTACTACCTTCCCACAGAGATGTTTCAACTACCGGGTATTCTCCTGCAACACCGATCTTCATAGTCACTTTTCTAGCTGTCCTTTAAAGTGGAAAATCTACCAGAAACCCAAGCAGCTCAAGGTCCCTTGGCTTGTCTCAGGCAAGGCCAGCACTCAAACACAGTCTAAAACCCACGCTTCCTACACGTCTTCCTAACAGATGGTCTGTTGGAAAGGACAACTAAGACCAAAAATAGACCTGTAATGTCTTATTAAGCAGCATTTAGGGAGAGAGAAAACACATTTCGCAATGTCCAATAATGTTATCAATGCAGTTGTCTAAAACTTTTAAAAATGTTTTCTCTATATGGCTGTCACACAAAATGTTCCTTGTGGCCAAGTTCTCCTTCTGATGAAGTGGAAATGTACCTGCTGCTGTGATATTGTTTCTGGTGTTTTGAGAGCTTTTCTCTTTTTTTCAAAATTCTTCTCCCTTCTGGTACACAGACACCAGACATATCACTCAGTGCTTTTCTGTGGACGATAGCCAAACAGGAGCATTGGAAAAAATTCTTGTAGGAGGTGTTAATACATGTTGGCTCAATGAGAGTGAATGTAATTTGAAGGAATTAATGGATATGCTTGAAGTCACTTTTGAGTGAAGTTCATCATTCTTATCAAGAACAGGTTTTGAAGAGGGCTTAGAAATAATTAAATGAGAGTATCTCAAGCCAGGATTTAGAAGAGGGGAAATGGCGAGGGAGAGAGTGGAGACCCACATACCTGGCTGACACAGTTGAAGGGATCTTGGTCTCCCTAGGGATAGCATGCAAATCCTTGGGGCCCAAGGAAAATGAGCAAAAAAACAAAAAAAAACACCATTCACAGTTCTGGCTCAGCCTGGACCTAGATATATCAGATCCTATAAAATGTGGAAATGCAGGTTCATCCAGATACCTATCCCGGCCCCTTGATGAACTGTTGCTGGGGTGTTTGTAGTCAAGCATCTTTTATGAATATCTTGGAGTCTGGATCCAGAAGTTTATATTTGTTAAATCATCATACACAAATAAGAAATGAGTGTTAGAACGCACTCCGTTATTTAGATACACTATCTGTACACATAAATAAAGAGCTTCCTCTTTATTTATCATAATTTGAAAAGAAATATTATTACTTGCCAGTGGATAGAGTTTACCGCATATTTACTGCCATTGTGGTTATTCTCAACATCTGCATGTGTAATTAAAGACATGAAAAAAATAGGTTGTAGTTCTTCATATATGAAAAAGATGAAATGAGAAGAATTATTTTTAGAATTGATGAGGTGATATTTGCTAATGATGTGGAAAATAAAATGGATTAGAAGGGAAAATGAGCTACAAACTTTATGCTAGTCTCGGCCTATTAAATTGTTGTGGGGAAAGACATGCCAAACCAAGAAATTTATTACTTTCTGAACTCAGAAACTTTGAAGTTAACTCATGAGCAAGTAAAAAGTTTGATTACATTCACACACACACACACACACACACACACACACACATTCAATAAATACCATGAACTGCCAGAGTTTGGGATTTAAAGATCATTGAAAAAAGATATACAGAGAAATAAAGAATAAAGGGCCTTTTCCAAGGTCACACAGCATCTTCGCTGATCTCTAATCTTTTCATTCCTCCTACCACCAGGGTCCTGCTCACCCTTTTAGACTTATGATGACTGAAGAAGAACTGGGAGAAGGAGAGAGAAAGGAAAAGGTAACCTGAGAGGTCTGAAGACAAAGAGTAAAGTCTCTTCATCTTGCCAAGTCCCCGAGTCATTCCCACTGGGACCTTCCAGTTAAGTGACCTTTGTGGTAGCGTGAGAGGCTCGGCAGTCTCTCTGAGCAGGGTCTGGGGTGAGAAGTAGATGAGGTTAATCTAGAATTGAGGACTAAAAACTGCGCCAGACTCTGAAGGGCCCTAAGTCTTCTCTGCCTTATCTTCTAGGGAAGATCTGAAGACCAACAGGGCCACCACTGTGGATAGCCACGTTTTTCTCTGGACAAGTCTTCTGCTGCTCCCAGGATAGGGCTCCTGCTTATATTCCTTATATTCTTTCTCTCCCAAGTACACAGAGTGTATACAAGTCCCCAGGCTTTTAGCATTTTTTCCCACGAGTCTCACTTTCATTTGAGGACCTGCGTTCTTGACCTCCTTTCATCTCACACTACACTGGCAGCATAACAGAAGTCCTAACAGGTACACTTTTTCTGTCACAATATGTTCCTTTCTATTCTGTCACCCTTTCAATTCTGACTCTCTAACCTTTTCTTCATATTTATCTACTGCATATGTTCTTTGTGTTCCCACAGAGACCTCTTCTAAGGGTATTGATGTGAGTTGGAGAAGGCAGGTGAATAGGGATAGCAGAAATTACAATCTTGTGGGATAATATTCTCCAAGGATTCCTTAAAGATAGACAGTCTCTTTATCGTGGCTCTCAGCTGGAGAAGTGCAGAGGCTTCTCCAGAGAGCTTTTAGAAACCAGAGATTCCTGGTGCCCACCAGATCTACTAAATTGGACTTGGGGGAATAGAAGCCCAGTCAATGTTTTCCCAGTAGAAAAAAGTCTGGAACTAGTTTAGACTATTTGAATTTTACTCCAAGACCAAACCAATTTGAAATCTGGGTACTTGGACTACATTCTTTAGTTCGCAACAGAATTGTACTGATGAAATTGTTTTTTGGCTTTATGTGCTCAGGTTGAATTGAGTGGCTTTATGAAAATTGCTAATTTATGATAATTTGGTATTAAGGATATTGTCTTACTGCTCATATACTTCACATACTGTTTTGCATAAGGGTCCTGGGTAGAAATTTCTCTTAGACCTAAATGCTGCAATTGAGGTGGGGGTAGGTAGAGGAGGCAGAAACAATTGTTTTTTTGAGCAACTTTTACTTTCTGGAAGACAATTTGTCAATACATTAGAAATCTGAAATAGGCTCATATCTTTGGACACAAAAATTTCACTTCTATGACTATAACCTGAGGAAATACAAGACATAGCAAATTTTTCTTTGTTTTCTACTGCAGAGCTCTTAATTCAAGCTCAAGTTTAAAGTAACACAGTTTTAACAATTGTGTACACTCTTCTGGTGCACATTTCTGTATATTTTCTTGGCTTCATTTTATTTGTCAAATTATATTTTCTTTGGGCTTCATTTTCTAATCTGCTTTCATTAATTTGAATTTATTATTGAAAATTGCATCAAATTCTTTCTGGAATGAATAGTAATAAAACACAAGCATATACATAACAACAGCTGCATTTTTTTTTTTTCATTTTATGAAGCTTCTTATTAAACTTGGGAACAAATGTTACAGAGTCCAGGGCTTAAAAGTAATAAATGACAGATGAGGAAACTGAAATTAGAAATAATAATCTTCATACAACCTTTCTTTAATAGATGTGATCAATTATTAACACTATATATTTGAATACAAATATTACATTTCTATAATATTGTGACTTTTCCTGATAACTTTTTTTAACTCATATTATCTGGTTTGCTTTATGCAACTATTATAATTAGCACTATAATCAATTATATCTAACATTATAACTAACATTATAATTGTCATACTCATTTTAAAGTTGAACAAAGGATCTTTGTCAAAAGATGTTATAATGTCCACAGAAGTATTATTCCAAGATATTGGCTCCAAGATGTTGGAGGCATTTTGAATTCCCTTCTCTGGTTTTAAAGCTGATCATTTTAAACCAACTATGTCTATAAAATTCATTTAATAATATTTATTAAATACATGTAGTATGAATGGCAGTTTACTGGAGACTAAGGTAAAAATATAGAAAGAATATTGTAACCCCTGACAGCAAGGCATTTATAACTCTATTGAGAAAAATATATAAGTACAAATTATAAGGAAAGATTAAGCAGAATAAAATAAATAGCATAATACAGTATTAGCCCCAACACTAGCAACTATAGAGAAATTAAAATAATGTTATTCTATTCTTTGCCTATCAAATTGATAAAGATAACATATACATCATATTCAAAGCTGTCAAGGAAATGGTGACCTGGATATATCTTAATTAACTTTTGGATCATGTATTTTTTATAAATATTCTGCAACTATAGAAAAAAGATAAGAGAGGAATATATCAAATTGTTAGCAGTGTTTGTATCTGAATTTAAATTTTTTGGGCTTATTAAAGCATTACAAGTTTACTTTTATAACAAGGAAAAAGAACAACAATAAATGTAATTTAAATAATTGTTAGTAGATAAACAAGTTATCTGAATCTATGTAAAACCAGGTGTCCAGATGTTTGGAAACATCTAGTTGGTAGAATCCAACTTTAACTCCAGTTTATTGCAGAAGAAAGGGTGAGAGGAGAGGTTGGAGTTTGTATCCACAAACCCAATGCAGGTAAAGCAGCTAGAGAAATGGACTATTTCAAGGAGAAAGCTTTGTAAGGGCAGCTCACGTGCACACCTTCTATGAGATGGAGTGGACTTTGATCTGCTCCTTTTGCTAGAGTCACAGGAGCTGACACAGCCTACATGGGCAAGAAGGGCACTATATTCTGAGTGTGGCTGTCATGCCACAGCTGCTCCTGCCATCTGTTCTGCCTTTGATTCAGATTGTTTGTCATTTCCCTTGTGCCTTTTTTGTAGGCTGCTGTCCAGAACTCATTTTTAAGTGACTTCTCTGAGACCAGGGGATTGATAGTCATAGCAGCATGATTTCAATTCTATTGTACCCGGAGGGCTCTGGTTTCAGAAAAAGAAATCCAAGCAATACATCAGCAACCCATGTGGGGCACTGAACATTCAATTCAAAAAGTTAATCAAGTTTTTATGATCCTTTTGCTCTGATGACCTATTTAAGTAACTTGAAGATTCTAAGGGGGATATGTTTGGCTGGAATGTAGACTGAAAGATAGAGACATCGTTTAGATGGTACATAGACCTCAAGCAACAGCTAGCAATTTGGCTATTTTCTGTTAAGTCAGTCCATTATATCTTTTGTGCCTCAATTTCTCTCAGCCTAATAACTTTTTCAGAACAAAAAGAAGTTTTAAATAAAATAACCAAAGAAATTCATTCATTTGTTCATTCAGATACCTGGCCACCTACTTTGAGCCTGGCTCAGCATCAGGTTGGGAGTAGAGATGAGTCAGGGGCCTTTGAATGGTGAACTAAGCCAAATACAAATGTGTTTCCTTGTTAGGTTAAGCAAACACCATGAGGAAGTTCCGCAACCTCCTCATCCAGGCGGTGGCTACAAAGACTCAATGGAAATAAAAGCACAGAGCAATTTGTTACAGCAGGAGGGAGAGTAAACAGAAAGGGAGAAGATGAACTTTCAAGAGAATCATGGAATCTTAGAATAGAAAACTCTAACGGATTAGGGCAGCATTTGCAACTGAAAACAAAATCAACTGGATAGCTTCTTGATTTTAGATCATCCGAACGTGGTTTATTTTTCACTTCCTGGAGATCCCGTGTGGAAGGTATCTTGTGACATTCTCATAATAGCCCATTTAGGTGTCTTATTTGTCCATCCAACAAAACATTCTTTTCCATGTCCAACCCACCTTCTTCCATGCAAGACCACTATGGGATCTGCTAGGCAAGACCCATTCCTTGCTATGCAAGACAACTTCCTCCTGTTTGGTAATAGCAATATCTGCAAACAACATCTGCAGCCATTGACTGTGCATTGTGTACAAAGTGCTTTGCATTTTTTCCCCTTACTTAATTCTTTCAACAAGCCTGGTGGCTAAAGTTTTATTATGCTTATTTAGTAGATGAGCCCATCCAGACTCAGAGAATTAAGAAAATTGTGAAAAACCACTAAGCAAAGCAGAAAGGGGCATTTTTGGTCCAGGCTGGTCTGACTCAAGAGCCATGGGCTAAACATCGGATTATTTTAAAGACATGAAGAGCGAGTAACTCTGGTTCTCATTGACGCCATTTGCAGAATATTCCTGGTACTGTCCCTTCCCAAAAAACTGTTAGGATCGCATTTTATGGCTCCTTTGTGATAGAGTGGGGATACACAATTAGCCTCACCCGTGAGTTGGGAGTGGGAGATGATTGTAGGTTGAGATTCTCTAGAACTTCTCCCTCTTGAGTAAATGCTGGCAATATTCAAGATGACGGCTGCTCGTTTAGCCTGGGACTCTCTGAGTAAGTGAAGAACAGAGTCTCCGATGATCCGTGACGGTGACGTAGCACAAGCAAGAAACAAACAGGTTAGTTTTAATCCACTGAGACTTTACGAGTTGTTGCCACAGCCTAATTTTGTATACCCTGGCCAGCACAAACTCTAATCTCTTATGCTTCCAGATAAAAAGGGGCTCTGTGTGCCTGGACTTCTTTCTTATCCGTCCTCTCTGGGCATTGGGATCATGACTATAATTAATTGGGTTTACTCTTCCAAACTTTTATTAAAACCATAAATAGATAATTTTTAAATGACTGTACCCACATCATAAAATGAACGTCATACATTTATTGAATAGTTAAGGTGCATATTTATTTCAAGAACCCACTGGGAAACCCAGTAGTTGTTATAAAAATATCTCTGATTGATTTGAGGCAGAAGTGAGACAACTCTATTTCTGTGAGTTTTGAAACTAAAAAAATTAACATGGAGTGTATTAGTCCATTTTGTGTTGCTATAACAGAAATACCTGAGACTGGGTAATTTGTAAGGAAAAGAGGTTTATTTGGCTTATGATTCTGGGACAGCTGCATCTGGCATGGGCCTCAGGCTGCTTCTACTCATGGTGGAAAGTGGCAGGCAGCCGGCGGGTACAAGCAGATCACATGGTGAGAGCAAGCAAGAGAGAGTGAGAGAAGGTGCCAGGGTCTTTTTCAGCAACGAGCTCTCGTGGGAACTAATAAAGTGAGAACTCGCTCATTAATCCCTCCTCCTCCAGGGAGAGCATTAATCCATTCATGAGGGATCCGCCCCCATGACTCAATCAGTTTCCAACACTGCCACACTGGGGATCAAATTTCCACATGAGTTTTGGAGGGGACAACACATCCAAACTCCATCATTGAGATTTAGGTTTTTCCCTGGGACTCTTTCCTAGAAAGACTGCTGTTAAATGCCAATGATTGAGAATATTTAAGACATGATTCCCAAATCTGGATATACTCAGAACCATCTGGGGAGCTTTTATAGCTCCAGATGTCTGGATTCCATCCCTAGATATTCTGGGTCAAAACGTTTGTGGGGGGGAGCCCAGGGAACCTGTATGTTTTAAAAAATAAGAGCCCAAACTTGATCTTTGGAAATCCTCCTTGGATACTGCTGACCACAGCCAAGTTAAGCTGTTTTAAAATATTCTTCACTTTCTAACCCTTGCCCTAAACATACTTACCTTGAGGTCCTTGGATGAGTTGTGGCTGGCTGGTATAGGGTTTTCTCTTGCAGTTTTCATAGCAGGTATTTCTTAGGGTCCCAGGGAGGCAAGGCTGAGGGAGCTGGGCAGGAAATAAAGAACAGAAAATACTGTCAACTCCATTTATCTGCTGCATCATGGAGGAGCCCCCTGAGTGAAGATTGTTTGAATTCCTTGCAGAGCCTTTTATCTTCACACTGTCAGAAACATACAAACACAGCCTGTGCATATTAAAGAGGAGTTTGAATCACACAGCTAGTAATTTATTGTTTTGGAGGGAGAAAGAATCTGTTTCATTTTGTCACATATTTCCATTCTTTTACACTAAGGCAAACCAGACCTGGAGTTAGTAAAACCATCCAGAAGGCAGGATTTTACTGTTAGGACTCATGCATGTGTCAGAGTGACAGGGCACTGTCCACCTGACATGTACCTCAGAGACATGTGGTAGCCCCCTAGGCAGTTCCCAAATTTTACTCCCATGTTACATTATACACAAATAGAGGTCTCCTCCCCCATACCCCACCCTCCTTTTTCACTGTCCAAACATTTTTTGCCATCACTTTGTTCTTTCATTCCTGGCCTCTGGTATCAGTATTCATACCCTGGCCTTACCTGAGCCCCTAAGCACAGAGCCAGTTCACCATTATCCTTGAAAATTTCTCTTTTCTTTGTTAAAGATTCTAAGCCCAAGTCATTTATTCACTAATATACAGTGACCCATCTACAATGAGTGATCAATGACAAACATGGTTTGGATTTATGAGTCCTTCTGTTTTTGTTTATTTTTAAAAGTAATTCTCAACCCAATAAAAAGTAGTGCTTACTATTGGAAGCCTGCTGCTAAGCTGTATATATTTGCAAACTTACAGCAATCATAGAGGAATAGACTTGAAGGGTATGGAGGATTAGTTTTTCGTGGTCATCTCTTGTTTGTGAACCAAATCAGTTCAGTTGAAGACTGTCTCAGTATCACAGTCAGATTGTTTCTATTCTGATTCAAGTGTTCTGGGTATGGAGCTCATCACTTCTCCTGAATTTTCACAAAACTGAGCAAAACAGAACAATCAGAAAAATATTCACAGAACACATAAATGTGTATGGAAAACTTTACTAAAGATGTGGAGGAAATGGAGAGATTGGTATAAGAGAAAGGAAAACAGTAATTCTTAAAAGTTCTATTCCATCATTCAAATTTCAGTCTCCCCCTTGGTCCTCCCTCCTCTTTCCTCTCCATTCCATTTGCTTTTCTTCCCTTAAGTTCACATTCTTTTTCATACAGAAGTTCACCTACTGCATTTGTGTCCTTAGATCCTAAAGACCAAATCCTCAGGATCTCACTTTTATTCCCAAGAGAGTAATCAAAGTCTATTTCTAAAAATATACAATTACTCTCTTAACAGCTGAGACCATGGATATATGAATATATATATATATGTACAGGTGCGTGTGTGTGTGTGTGTATATATATATATATATACACACAAATATATATGTGTATATATATATATACACATACATACACACACCTCTACGGAATTATAAAATGTAAAATTGTGAAGAAAATCTGAAGCTGTGTTTTGTCAACAAGAATCTCAGGAAGAAGAGATGGTCACTGTCCAGGCTGGTAGGGGACATGGACTTAAAAGGCAGAAGTAAGAACTAAAAGAAAAGAAAAGAAACAAATCAAAGCATAACATCACAAAGATATTAACTTCAATCTCTTAATAAATGATACTATGTTAGCAATGTTAAAGAAACAATATAAACTCTAAGGTAGCTGTTCTATAGCATTTTTTTCTCATTCTAATCTTATAAACAAACCCAGATTTGAAAGCTGAACTTGATGCATTTCTTTGAACTGTGCTCTTTCTGTGACAGTGTTCTCTTTCAGCTCATAGCATAGGTTGCTGGGCTTGGCTGCAAAGTGCACTTGCAATGGGGAGGGGAAAAGCTTGGATCTCAAAAGATCTGACTCAGCTGTAGAATTAATCAGAAAGTGCCAGAACTGCCCTGATCTTGGCAGATGTGAATATCCAGGGAGGTCAATGTGGTGTCTCGGGCTTAGCCACAGCAATACTAAGTTGTAGGGAAAGTGAAGGTAAATGGTCAGGGCCCCTCAGATGTTCATAATCTTGCTGAGCACTTGATGTAAATATGGATGTGCACCCAGGTGTTTCTTGCCTATTGAATGATGTAGATGCGTGTGGGCACCTAGGTGTTCCTGGGTTGTCTAACTCGCATCCAAGTGTCCTGTGTTATCAGACTTGAGCATAAAGGATGAATGGCTCTGATCCACAGCCCCCCCCCAACCCCCGGGGTGCCCCTAGGGGGACCACGGGGAGGCTGCTACTATTGCTGGAGGCTATTGCTGCAAGCTGTTGCTGCCAGGGCCCCAGGGCTGTCCCTGGGAGGCCACTGCTGCTGCTGCTGAGGAAGCTGAGGACTGAGCTCCTGTCATCTGCCAATTACCTGGGGTCTTTTCCCAATTACCTAGCTCACGACCTGCATGTGAGGTGTCTGTGACCCAGCAGGCATATGAGGGGTCTGGTGACCCAGTCTGGCATGTGAGGGGTCTGTGACCCAGACTGTACAATGGGTTTGAAGGGTCTCTGAGCTCTAGCTTGACATAAATGAATGACAGAACTAAGGCAGATGGCAGTGCAAACCTATTCAGAAAAGGAGAAAAATAGTGAATGGGAAAGGTAGGTGGGATCCTACTTTCCCCTGTCCCTTTGAGAGAGGAGCCTGGAAAGAGTTAGATCAGCTATGAGCACCTCAGCTGCACATTATCTTTGGCAGAAGGTCTCTGTACCATACACTGGAGAAGCAAAGGTAGGACAGGGACTGAGAAGCCCAGAGGAGTGGGTGCTATGCGAAGGCTGTGTTTCAGCAGATACTGCTACCCTGAGCCTGCTCTCTGTGCACCTTATGCATGGCACATTGTTTACCCAACCCACAGTGGCGAGATGAAGAGGCCTACAGCGTCCTGCTCAGGGACTGCGCTAACTGAGCTGACTTAGAACAAGGCACAGTAGGGCTCACAGGGGACGTGCTGGAGGACTCCACGTGAGTGCAGCTGGGGAAGGCAAGAGGTGATAGCTTCCTGAACTTCCTCAAGAGACAACTGTTGGTGGTCCTCTCCATTTTTGTTGCTACGCCACAGTTCTGTGTCTCTCCAGCTTTCTCTTAACAAGAAGATTGTGTTCATCACACACACTCATGTTTTGGCTCTGGAAGCTCCACCCATCCGTATTTATATTCTACTAGTTGTTCTGTAAGTTCTATAGCTGGTTCTTACCTGTAGACACCATTTTAATTCCCTAAAATTTGACTCATGCTAGTCTATCTGCCTGGAATGATTTCCCCCTTCTTTTTCTCTTTTTTGTTTTTAGAACCCCTAACCATTCCCCAAAGCTCGGTGCAAGTGTCACCCCTTACTGGAAGCCTGTTCAGTTCCCCTTGGATTTAGGGACCTGCTCCTCGTGCATCTGTGAGCACCCTCTGTACAGCTCTCAGCACCTAGCATGTGATATCAACGTTGTTCTCATTGCATTCTCGTCTCCTCCAGGGCAAGTTTGTTCCTGTTGGAGCCCTCAGTCCCTAGCATAG
Source organism: Cynocephalus volans (assembly GCF_027409185.1). Classification (NCBI taxonomy): domain Eukaryota; kingdom Metazoa; phylum Chordata; class Mammalia; order Dermoptera; family Cynocephalidae; genus Cynocephalus; species Cynocephalus volans. Next base: position 89,039,047 of record NC_084473.1, on the reverse strand, counting down.
TACACTCAACATACAAGTGTTCAGTCAGTATAAGTTGAATTAAGTAAACTACATGGTTATAAATAAATATTTTGTTAGGAAATTGGAAAGCAACCCTTTGAATGTTTGTAAACACAATTCTTTAATGATTCTTCTTAGATTTTTGTAAAAACAATTATACTCATAGAAATTAAACAGAATAACGTATAAAAAATGAAAAATTGTTAGCACACATTCCATAAACCAGAAAAAAAAAAAAACAACTAAGGTTGATATTAGGGGAATAATATTCTGATGTCTCTCTATGCCTATATCCAGATAGATAAAAAAAATTTTATAAAAACTGGATATTATCTTAAGTATATTTTTAAAATTTAATTTTATTTTAGTTTTTCAGAAGGAAGAGGATAAAATCAAACAAAGAATTACTGAATTTTGAATAAATATTTCTTTTTTTACCATAGGAAATATTAACATCTACAAGTCCCCTCTAAATTGAAAATAAGATTAGGAGAAATACTAAAAGTTTGGAACCATTGCGATTTTTGTTATTATGGGTTTCAATTTTATATAGTATAAGCTCCCTGCTGTGACAGAAAAGAAAAACCACACTTGTTTATTTTCCTTTTGTTTTTTTTCTACCACCTCCAGGGTGGTGTTAATCATATTTTAGTTTTTATTTTGGTAAACACTGTAATGTATCTGCACTTTTCAAATTAAACAGCCTAAGCCAGAAGTGCCTTGGTGTCAATCATTCTGTATTACGTTTTTAGACACATGTTCTTTTAATCTAGAGGTTCCTTTTTTATCCCAAAAGATATTTTCTGCTTCTAAATTCTTCTTATTCTATTTGATTGGTTCGTGATCCTCAGACCTCAATTATTCTTATTTGGATTTTTATTCTCCCTAACTATTATCTTCTCTCTAATTAATTTCATTTCTATTCTTTTGCCTCCACATTCATTGTGTGAAAATACATCTATTTAGGAAATGTCTCTCTGGAAGGACAGACATCTGTCTGTGTCGATAGAAGTTCTGTGGTAATACCTGAGCACCAAAGAGCTTGGGGTGGGGGTAATTTATGAGAATTATAGGAAAAGGGAATGTCTAATACTAGAAGGTTAACTACAATGGCTAGTTGTTGTCAGATAGCAGATCCAGTAGGAAACACAATGTGGCCATGATTGTGTTACTTAACTTCCTAGAGACTCCATCTCCACATTTGTAATATGGAGTTAATAACACATGCTGTATTGTCAGAACAAATTAAGATAATATGATGTGACTGACACATAATAGGTACTCAGTAAATTTTAAAAGAAAAACATAAAGAACTTGAGTAAGTTTGAGTAGTAAAGCAGCATGATTTACATTTGTAGTAGATAGTAACCTAAATTTTCTAAAAACAAATCTCACTTCCTTAATTTTTATTTTTGTGTGAAACTTAAGGGTCAGTTTAGTAAAAAGTGGTAAAAACTGGTTGGTGTGCGTAGTTAATTTTGGAGTGAGCTAAGTTACTACCTTAATGAGGTGACCTAGATAATGCAGAAAAAAGGGTGAAAATAATGGATGTGAAAATGTTTTATAAAAAGGGAAGTCCAATAAAAATATTTGCATTAATTACTATTGGTTTTGAGGTGTGTCATGATGAGAGAAGAGCAAAGTAACTTTGGAATTAGGCAGACTTAAGTTTGCATCTCACACTTGCTGTTTGATAACTCACATTGGAGGAGTTTTTAAATTTTTCTCTATCTCTGTTTCCTTTCTTGGAGCATTGGAAAATTAATTCTAACTTTGCTGGGCTATTAAAATTAGCATGATGTAAAATAACTTCACATAATTGCTCTCTGGTAGATTGAATTATTGGCTCCAATTCCTTACCTCTCCTTATATTTGTTGCATCCCTCTATAGATGGATGTCCACCCTTGACTTGAGCTTGGGCATGCACCCTGCTTAGTGGAAGACGTGACACAGGTGAAGGCTGCAAATGGGATTGTGCAGCTGGGCTTGCCTTCTTGTGCTTCTGCCATCCCCACTAGAAGAGCGTCCCTTGAGTATCTGCTGTCCCTTCAGCCTGGAACCCAGAGTGAAGACACATGTGGGAGACCGGAGACCAAGCCAGTGAAAAATCAAACTTAGATCCACAGCTTGAAGCAGAGATGCTCACTTAAGCTGAGCTTAAAGTGGTTGATCCGTGTCTACTTGCAAGAGAAAATGCTCACTGAGTTCCAGGGAGGTCTGTTGCACACTGCTACTGTGATGAAAGATGACTGATACTCTGACCCATACCACGTGCTCAGTATAAGTATATATGGTGATTTACATGATTATTAATGATATTATTATGATTGTTGTTAAAGAAGTTGATATTGAGCTCGGAACGCAACAGCAAAGCAAGAGCATAAATAGTGAGATGGGATAGACAAAGTGGCAGAGAATATGATCAGACTTATGAGCAGATTACTTTTTGTAGCATTTTTAAAGATCACAAAGAATGGGGGACCTAGATCTTCATGTTTCCCCAGTTCTCATAAATAACTTTATGTTATACAACTAGAATTCCATAAGCATGTGATAGAATTAATAAGACTGATAATGGAACAAAAATCACGTGTGATTGCTGCGTGGCAGTCGACCTGAAGCACAAAAGAAACTGCTGTTAGATAATTTTGTAAATAATACAAACAAATGCCATTTTTGAAGCTTTATAGGGAAATTCATACTTTGCTCTGGGTTTACTCTCTTGATTAATAGGAGTAATACATGCCAGGAAGCTGACATCATATAGATCCCATCCCTGCTGTCAGTCAGATCTGAGTTCGAATCTTGTCTCCTCCATTTTCTAGGTAGGTGGGTTGGGCCAAAGAAATATACCCTCTGAGTCTTATCTCAATAATAGCACCTTAAGTGGGTGTGTGAAATAAGACAATAAGAGTGCCTCACACAGTGCCTAGTTTTTTCTAATGAATAGAAGATGACCTGAGGGTGAGTGGTACAGCAAGGTCATTGATATGCTCCGTAAATCACAGGACACCAGTTTAGTGCTTCTGAGCAAGGGCTGAGGATGCAGTGTCTGCATCGACCATGCAGATCGAAGGTGCACTTGCTTAATCCTCCCTGGCCAACCCTTGCTTTCCTAACTGGCATCTCCAGTGACCTTCCCACATTACATCCATCTACTTTCTACTTTATTTGAAGCTTCCTCATTTCACAGTTTAAATTTTGCAGTTCCTTAGAGTACATGTATTCTGATGTCCTGTGGTCTTCTGCCTTGAACTTTTTCCAGAATGCATGCTGCCCCACAGGTGGCTGTCTCTGAAGCCAGCTTTTTTTATTTTTACAGATGTCTACCCTCAAGCATTTCTCTGTTTCAGAGAAACAAGATTTTTTTAAATGTACCTGTGCCCAGAGAGTTTACATATCTTCATAAAAAGTATCATGTGCTACATAATGAGTGTGTGACTGCCAAACACTGTCAGTAAATTACACAGCAGCCTGTTTCCTAATAAATCAGAGTATTTTTATTCCATTTAAATGCATTAGAACACCAATTCCCTGGCCTTTCAAGAGTAAGTGAAAATTCTAATCATTTTTCTTTTATTATTTAAATCTGCCATTTGACATGCACTTAAAAAATAATGTGCATTTTTTTGGTCACTTTTAAAAGGAGAATCACCCGTCATGTGGCCTACTTAATATGGGAAAGAACAACTGAAATGTATGATTTTAAAAATAGAATTTGGTGCAAGGATATATTAAACATGGACAGAATTATGCACTAAGATGCTCGTGAGCTAAAATATTTCAAATACTTTTTTCCTTGAATACTACTCAACCGCATCTTTTTGGTTTTAGAATTCAATAAAAGTAGGAATATGTTAATAAAGCTTCTTAATGCTCAAAGGAATGGAATTGTATTAAAGCCATTAAAAGATAAATTGGTAAGAAATTACTTAACATGAATATATTACAGGTATATTCTTTGAATTTGGTTCAGAATTGTTCTCCTCGGTGGCTATTAATGGTGCCTCATAATTTGCTCAATATTCCTCATGTCCCAAAGAGAGAAGCATATCACCACCTCCTGTATGGCTTCTATACATTTCTAGCACTCCCTTAAATTGGGGAAACTGCCAAATTTATACTTATCTGGAAACTAAGGAGTGCTTTGCACCCGTAAGGATATTCAAAATAGGCATTTTATAGTCCTTTTAAAAATACCATCTTCAAATATTTAAATGAAAAGATAAAACTTTATCTCCCAGAACTCTCAACATCAACCATAATGACATGCACAACATGGCCCTTTCTTCTGCTATGACTGATTTCTCCTGTCCGAGGGGCTGGGTTAATTTAAATCGAGCTTGATTCTGCTCTCTATGCTGCACGTTCCAGATCATACTTTTTATAAGCTACTTGCCTTATTTGCTAGGCAATCTTCACAGGCCTAGTTGACACCGTATTTTTACCTCTGTGTGTCCCTCACCTCTCCTCTCCCCATAATACCATTTGTCATTCTTTATAAGCATGAAATTGTGCTAGGAGTTTAATGAACAGAAAATACTATAAAGCATGTAGAGCAAATATTAAAGTGTCTGGATCAAACATGGATATTAACAATGCTCATATAACCTCAGGAGTTTGCCTTCTTTTCTTATGCTTAATCCATGTCCTGCCTGCCTTCCTATGGCTTGGAAGACTTTCGGGTGGACTTCTTTGTCTGAGCCGACATAGTTCCCGAATTCCTAGAGCTACCCCCATTGTGATGGCTTGGGCGTCTTTCAGTGTTCTGACTGTGTACTTCCCAGTGCCTGTTCTTCTCCAGGGTTAGGTTTGAGGCAGATGGGAACAAACTTATTCAGATTCGTATCAGCAGAATATTCTTCTCTGCAGCTAAAACTAAGGATTTTTTCCTCAAATCTGTTTCAACTTGAGGGTGCCTCCTATTTATAAATACCTCAAAAGTAGTCCTCTACTCACTTGCACCAGAATCACGCAGGGGTGCCTCTAGAAAAATTCAAATTCCTGGACCCCTCCCTGTAAATCTACTGAGCCAGAATTTTAGGGAGTGGACCAGGAAAGTGAAATAGTTAAACACTCTCCAGGTGATTCCTATACACATTGGAGTGCATGGACTGTCACAATAAATGGCACCATTAGCCCCCCAATTGTTCATGCCAAACCTTGGCAGTCAATCCCGATGACTACTTCTCACACCCTCCCCACATTTAATCAATAAGCTAACCTACAAATTTACCTGTTAGGAATGTCATAATTACAAGGCATATGGTCTGAGAGAGTGATTTATAATCTGATTAAGTAGGACACTGAGCATTAAATTAATTAATTCCTATGTGCAATATATACTCTTCCCACAAAACATAAAGATAAATACTCCTTAGGGAATAAGATGCTGAGTAGTTGAACAAGATGCTAAATCAAAGTACGAGAGGTCTAATCCACTAGATTCCCTTACTCCTTCTGGGGTTCTAACTCTCCTTGCCTAACATTTCCGGCTTACTTTCCAGAACTCAGAAAAGATATTGTAACCTTCCCGAATGCCTGTTTTGGGCCAAAAGGCACTGTGTATTTTACTCTAGTACATTAAAGATTACAGTGTGAAATTATGTGTTCTGCTTTGCTTTGGGGTGATAGAAACTAATTTTCCAGATGCTTCAAACAACCCAGAACATTTTATTTTTGCTGGAAAGCAAGAGAATAGAGTAACTCCAGGCTGAATTTTCTTGCAGTTGTGTCTTAGGTTACCAGTTGCTTGAATTGCTTCCTGATGGAATCTTTTCATAATGACCAGCATTATAGCTAATGCTTCAGAATATATTACTTGGTTTCTCTACTATTTGTTTTGTTACTTTAATCTTAATTCGATGTCATGTTTTTGTTTTTTTATAAATGCTCAACATTCATTTATAATTTCTGAAAATAAACTTTTAGTATTTTCTGATTACAATGCAATAATGACTGGAAATAGGTTGAAAAACAAAGAAAATTATAAAGATGAAAAGCAAATCAACTGTAATTCTTTATATAAAATCAGGCTTAAGGAGGACTCTGTGGAACTCCAAGCATTGACTTACCTCACAGCTCCCTTTTAGGAAGAGTTGCAATAAATGTTTATTAAACACATACTTTGTGCCCCAAAGTATGAACATTTAGGAGTGAGTCATATCAGATAAAGATGCTATAGACTCCCTTGTAAAGTGGTGGAGGGCACAGTCCTAAATTTTGTTTTATTTTATTATTACTATTTTTTGCTTTGTTTTGGCAGAAGTCACTTATGGACATCCATTGAGTGAAATAATATCCTATATTAACTTGATTTTCTCATTCAACAGTAGTTATTGAATACTATTCTAGTCAGCATAAGTAACATTAGCTGCTTTGAGAAAACACCCTAAAGGAGGGGAGAGAGGGAGGGGGGAAAGAGGAATAGGTAAAGTGACACAAAAATCAACTACAATGTATATTGAGAAGTTAAAATAAAAAAATAAATAAAAAATAAAATAAAAATGTTTTGTTTAAAGAAAAAAAAACCCTAAAAATCTTGATGGCTTAATAATAAGACCTCTTTCCTGTTCATGTTTCAGTCTGATGGAGCTTGGGCTCCTCTTCAGATATTGCCTTGGGGATTCTGGCATCTTCTACCTTGTGCAGCTGCCATCTTCAGCACAGACCTTCTTAAAAGAGCATGAACAATCACATGGGATTGTTACGAGAACCAGACTTGGTGTGGCTTACATCACATACGCTCACATTCCTTTGGCTGAACTTAGTCACATGGCCCCCAAACTAACTGCAAATAATGGGCTTGGGGACCGGAGAGTGAAAATAGGTTCTGTAAACACATAGCTTTGTCTTTGCCCAACCTCACCAAATGTTACCTTAGTGTTTTCCCATGCATAGAACACTCCCTGGTTTTATATTCCCTCTAAAGAAGACAACCTCAAATCCCATCCAGTCCAGGTCCAGGATCGCTGGGTAATGGGCAGTTCTTTCTGTTACATTTGGATGGTCCTGCTTTTGGCCTGATGGTGTAAACAGTAAAGAGACGCATTGTCTCCCTCTGCCATACCTACATACAATTATGAAACAGGGGCTAAAGCAGTGCACACTCACAGACAGAAAGGCAAAGAATGAAGAATGGGGCCAGACCACAGTCCCTGGTCTGCAGCAATCTAAAATCCAACTGAACAGACACCCAGAAGGCTTCCCGCCTTGGAAATGGTAGAAGGAAAAAAAAAATACCCTAATTGGTACAGAAAGAACTTATGTCTGAAAATGACTTTGAACAAGAAATAGAAGTAAAATTTAAAAGACACTAAAAATATCAAGCTCATATAGGTTGTTGGAAAGGAGATATTTTATCTGTAAAATATCTGTAACAATGTCTGTCACATAAGCATTAATTTAACACCATTTAACAAGATCAGTCACATATTTTTGGCCACAGGTAATGAAAATCTAATTCAACGTAGCTTTAAAAATTAGTAAATTTATTATCTCATAATCTCTGAAATGCAGACACAGTGCAGACTTTAAAGCTGGATTGCTTAATGGCCCCATGTCCCTTCCTTTCCTTTGCTATTGGAGGGCTCTTCATAAGGAGGAGGTGAGCAGGAGTGGGGGCAGTACACGATGCTGATCACGTTCTGTGGGGAAAAGCAAGAGGCTTTGTCTTAACTCGGAGGTGAGCTCTTTCCCTTCAGGCTGATTGGACCAACTTAGTTCACATGCCCCCCCTGGACCAAGAACAATCCCCAGGATAATACCATGTGCTGACTGCTTTAAGCTTAGACTCCATCTCAGGAGATGAACGTAGGCTCCACACACTCTGAGTGACATGGCCAAGGGAGGGAGGGTAGAGAACTGAGTAAGGCAGAATCTGTGGCTGGACTGGCATCTGTGAGTGTCTATTTCACCTGCCACATGTCAGATAATGTGCTAATTGCTAGACGTTTTAAGGGATGTGTGATACAAGCAAAAATAAAAACTTTCTGTGTACTCTTTGTTGAGGAAAGCTCAGAGGGCTCTGGGAATGCATGAAAGAGACATGAAATCTGGAAGTGGCACATCAGGAAGGACACAATAGGGAAGGAACAGTGACCACAGTGGGGTGGGATGTGAAAGGGGAGGGCGGGAATTTCAGCCAGAGGTAGGTAGCAGTCTGTGGAACATTCTAGAGATGGGTGAGCATGAGGAAGACTGGGGAAAATGCAAGTGTCTTAGACCTGCGCTGTCTGATATGGTAGCTTCTAGCCACATGTGGCTATTGAACACTTGAAATGTGGCTAATGGCCCATGTTGAAATGATAATATTTTGGGTAGATTGGGTCAAATATGACATTTTATTAAAATAAATTTCATCTGTTTCTTTTACTTTTTTAAAAAAGTGTAGCTAACACTGTCTTTCTCTCAGGCAGTGCTGGCTTAGACAGACTAAAATAAAAAGTGCAAGGAAGGATGTGGAAAGAGGTGATGTTGGCACATTAAATAGGGGCCAGCTTATGCAGGGTCTTGAATGCTATGCCATGGAATTTAAATGTTATCTTCTTATCTTTCTGGAGTCATTGAAAACCTGATGTGCATTTCAGCAAGTTCACTGGCTGCTTTTGGAGAGTGGATTGAAAGGGATAAGACAACTGGCAAGAAGCCCAGGAGACAGTTGCAGGAATACAGGCAAGAAATGATGAGGCCTGAAAAAGTAGCAATGGGGATGATGAATGAACAGAGGTAAGAAATACCAAGTAAAAGAATCAGCAGAATTGTGTGATTGATTAGATGCTGGGGCAGGGCTGAGGGAGAATCTGCTGAGACCTGCGGGTTTCTGGCTTGGATACCAGGGTGCCTGTACTTATTGATATGGGAAACACGAGAGAGAGGCAGTTTGGGATAAAAGTCAAGACAATGTGTCATGTGATGGGAGAGAGGGACAAAACAAAATGTGTCTGTGGGTAGGGACTGGAGACGGTTGTCTCTGCCTCATTTGGAGTATAGTCAGAATGGGTTATAGGGTCAGTAGGGCTTTTCTTGATGTCTATTTTTTACTCATTTGTCTTGTTGTGTTACTGTCCTAAACTGTTGTCTTTCCTGGATTGAGCATGTTTCTTTTCCCGTTTCTCTCGTAAGTTAGCTTATGCTCTGACTTTTATTAAGGAACAAGGGATTCAAGTGTCTAAGAGTTTCTCAGTGTGTCTCATTATTATTAATGGGCAGGTAATTTTAGTTTTACTCACAGGAACTAAATCATCCCTGTGCCTTTCAGTACCATCCATGCAGTTTTGGCTTGTCACAGCAAAATGACTGGCCTATCACAATTTTCTTTTCAGTTGCTAGGTTCAAAGTGGAAGAGGATTTGGAATTCTAATAGGTATTTATTCTTACCGTACATTCTACACGATGTTATGCTCTACTATGTAGTTACCTATGTTTGCACATAGATGCACATACAGATATGGCTTTATTTTCCTGGGGAAATGTAGAAAGACAGAGAGGTTCTGACCTCCCCCTTGGTGTTTGGACTCAATGGAACTGCTATGGCAGCAGCATCAGGAGACAGAATGCACATGCCCAGTAGGGGATCCTTTTGGGATTATGCCTCTCTGAGGTAGGGAAGCCTTTTGACTATGATGACAAATTTTTCTGAGTTGCTTTGACCAGACTTTTGTTATTTGTTAAACTAGTACTGGTGAAGTCATCAAAGCAAAGATTAAAAAAGTGATTTTTTTCTTTTATATTTTGAACAGAACTAGGTCAGTAAATGTACAAATATGTAAGGAACTCTCAGGGATAAGCAGACGATTTTACTGATGAGGAACTTTTAATAAGCCCTCTGTTTGTGGCTGATATAAACTCAGAAAATTATTATGTAAGCATTTATTCTTAAATAAATCCATTTTCTCTTTCAGCACTTGTAATAATTGTCTTGTAATAATAAGAGACCTTCTATGGGTTGCACATCTACCATGTGCCAGCCAACTTATATTTTTGTATTTTTTTGATACTTAAAAACAGCTCTACTACTTATCTACATTTTATTATTCAGGTACAAATAATTGGATTAAATAAAACCTCTCATACATTGTTGGTGGGACTGCAAAATGGTGCAGCCTCTATGGAAAATGGTATGGAGGTTCCTTAAACAATTGCAAATAGATCTACCATACGACCCAGCCATCCCACTGTTGGGAATATACCCAGAGGAATGGAAATCATCAAGTCGAAGGTATACCTGTTCCCCAATGTTCATCGCAGCACTCTTTACAATAGCCAAGAGTTGGAACCAGCCCAAATGCCCATCATCAGATGAGTGGATACGGAAAATGTGGTACATCTACACAATGGAATACTACTCAGCTATAAAAACGAATGAAATACTGCCATTTGCAACAACATGGATGGACCTTGAGAGAATTATATTAAGTGAAACAAGTCAGGCACAGAAAGAGAAATACCACATGTTCTCACTTATTGGAGGGAGCTAAAAATTAATATATAAATTCACACACACACATACACACACACACACACAAACCGGGGGGGGGGGGAAGAAGATATAACAACCACAATTATTTGAAGTTGATACAACAAGCAAACAGAAAGGACATTGTTGGGGGGGAGGGGGGGAGGGAGAAGGGAGGGAGGTTTTGGTGATGGGGAGCAATAATCAGCTACAATGTATATCGACAAAATAAAATTAAAAAAAATAAATAAATAAATAAATAAATAAAACCTCTAGTTCCTGAATACTTTCATCATTGGTAAATGAAACCCTTTTTCACTTGTTTGTTCCCAATGTATCATAAATGCTCACAAACCTACCATCCAACAATGAAAGTGGGATATGGATGGTAACTTACATCTCCTGTGCAGTATTCTGTCTTCCTCTTCTCTGTTTCCTCCCATTTGAGGGAACCTCTATCCTGAATCTAAAACTAAAACTAAATCTATATCTAAATCTGTATGGCAAATGGTTTGGGGACAATTGGATACTAAACACACACACACACACACACACACACACACACACACACACACACACAAACTTAGACCTTTACCTCACACCATACACAAAAATTAACTCAAAAGGGATCATAAATGTAAAGGTATAATCTTCCAGAAGAAAACATAAGATAAAATCCTTGTGGCATTGGGTTAGGCAAAGGGTTCTTTGCTATGACACCAAAAACACAAAAAGAAAAAAATGACAAACTGGCCTGCACTAAAAATAAGAAGGCTTATTTCAAAAGAAGCCATTTAAAAAAGGAAAAGATATAGAGAAAATATTTGCAAATCATAAATGTAACAAAGAATTTATACTCAGAATATGTAAAACTTTTATAACTCATTACTAGGAAAACAACAACCCAGTTTAAAACTGGTCAAAATTTGAAAAGACATTGCAGGAAAGAAGACACACTAGTAACTAATAAGCATATAAGAGGATGTTCAACATCACTGGTCATTAGGGAAGTGCAAATTAGAATCAAAATCAGATACCACTTCACACACACTAGAATGCCTATAGTCAAAATGGCAGAGAATATGAAATGTTGGTGAGGATGTGAGGAACAGAAAACTTATACATCCATGGTGGGAATATAAAATGGAACAGTCACTTTGGAAAAAAGTTTGGAACTTACTTATAAAGTTAAACATATCACACAACCCAATAGTTTTATTAGCAGAAATCTTCTGAAAAGAAATGAAAACACAGGTCTACGGAAAGACTTGTACCCAAATGCTCATAGCAGCATTATTCACAGTAGCCAAGAGGATCCAAATATCTATTAAATGGTAAATGGATAAGAAAATGTGGTGTATCAGTGCAATGGAATATTGCTTAGCCATAAAAAAGGAACAAAATATTGAGACCTGCTACAACATGGACAAACCTTTAAAAAGTTATGATAAGAGAAAGAAGCCAGGCACAAGAGACTATACATTGTATGATTCTACACATATAAAATGCCTAAAAAATTCAAATTTATACCTACAGAAAGCAGATCAGTGGTTATTTGGGCCTGGGGGTAGGGATGAGTGGGCATTGACTGAAAACTGGTGCAAAAGAGCTACAGGGGTGATGAAAATGTTCTAAAACTGGATTGTGGTGACAGTAGCATGACTCTATAAATTTACTAAAAATTTCTGAATCTGAGAAATCAATGAATATTTTAAATATTTACCTATCTATCCATCCATCCATCAATATGCAGTTTATGTATATAACACCATAATGTGTGTATACATGGTGGGAACAGGGGTGGGGGGAGAGAGAGAGAGAATTTTGCCATAGCAGTTTTTTTTTAACTTTAAAAAACGATTATCATGCTGAATGCAATCTTCCGGCATTTACATTTTTGCTCAATGTTGTATTATTAAGATTAATTCTTCTTGTTTGTGTATCTGTGCAGCTATACTTTATACAATTTTGCTAATATATAATAATTCATTTTATGAATAAATCATAATGTATTTATCTATACTCCTATTAATGATTTTCACTGTTGTGAAAAATACTGTCATGAGCATTCTTACACGTCTCCTGATGTACATTTGTGATTTTTCTTTTGGGTACATAAGAACTTCAGAATATTTTGATACGTATTACCAGACACTTAATGTTCTTTGAGACTGTTGTAAATGGTATGTTTATAGTTGCTTTTGAGACTGTTGTAAATGGTATGTTTTTAATTGCTTTTTAGCTTGACATTGATGCATAGATGTACAATGAACTCTACATATTTACCTTATATCTAGCCTCCCTGCTAACCAATTTTATTATTTCAATCATTTTGGATTTGTTTATTCTTTTAAGTTTTTAATCCAGTCTTGAATTCAGGTTTATACTGGCTCCTTTGTGAAAGACAGTGAAAAGAATTTCTTCACTTTTTAATTTTCTAAAGAAATTTGTTAAAGATTGGGATAAAAAATTTACTTTGTAAGTTTGATGGAATCTGACTATAAAATTATCTTGCCTGGTATTTCCTTTAGATGAAGATTTTAAAATTAATACTCTACTGTAATAGCTATAGGACTACTCATGTTTTCTATTTTTGTTCGAATGAATTTTATGTTTTAATTAAATAATATGGGAAATGTTAAGTATATGGATTAATTCCTTTGAAAACTTTCTGATAGGAATTTATTTTTTAATTAAAATTGTATTAATTGTACATATTTATGGGGTACAGAGTTACATTTCCATAAATGTATATAGTGTGTGATGACCAAATCAATGTAATTAGCATATCCATCATCACAAATCTTTATCGTTTCCTTGTGATGAGAACATTTGATCTCTCTTCTAGCCATTTGAGAACATAGAATAAGTTATTGTTAATTATAGATTTTATCTGTAGTTTTTCCCACTTTTTCATTAGTAATATTAAAAAAAGACTATTTTTTATAGCAGATTTAGGTTTACAAAAGAATCATGCAGAAAATATACAGACTTTCTAAATACCCCCTCCCCACCTCTTACACAGTTTCTCCTACTATCAACACCTTATATTAATGTGGTACATTTGCTATGACTGATGAACCAATATTGATACATGGTTATTAATTAAAATCCGTAATGTACATTAGAGTTCATTCTTTGTGTTGCATAGTTTTATAGCCTTTAACAAATGTATGTCATGTATCCATCAGTATAGTGGATAACATTACAGTTACATTACAAGCAGAATCGTTTCATCCTCCCCAAAAAGCCCTGTCCTCCTCCTCTTCACCCGTCTCCTCACTTTACCCTGAATCCCTGGCAATCACTGATCTTTTTGCCTCTAAAATTTTTCCTTTTCCAGAATGTCATAAATTTAGAACCATACAGTGTGTAGCTTTTTCAGACTGGCCATTCAAAATGTTTTTATTTTTCATCTTGATTAATTTTGCCAGAGGTTAGTTTATTTTGTTAGTCAAAGAACCAACTTTCAGCTTTATTGATCTTCTCAATTGTGTCTCTTTTCTATTTCATCAATTTCTATTCTCGTTTTATGTCTTTTCTTTTCATTTCTTTGGGTTTATTTTGTTTCTTTTAGTTTCTTAAGTTGGATCCTTACCTTATTAATATTTAGATTTTATGCTTTTCTAATATACATAAATAATGCTATAGATTTTCCTTAAAACACCTGTTTAGGTGTAGTCCACAAGTTTTAAAATGTAGTGTTTGTCATTATCAAACAGTTCTAGATAATTATATCCTCTTATTAGATAATTAGGTACATTTTTGTTTGAAATTCAAAATGTGTTGAATGGGTTTTTTTTGTATTTAGTTTTTACCTGATTTAAATTATAATCAAAAAATAGTCTGTAATATACTATTCATTGAAATTTGTAGAGGTTTGCTATGTATTCTAGCACCTGATTAATTTTTATAATGTCATTCATATTTTGAGAAGTAGGTTTTTTCCAAATAGTTGAGTTTAGCCTTCTATATATGTACAAGTACAATTCAAGCTTCTTGTGTTTAGATTTTTATATACCAATTTATATTTTACCTAATCGATGTATTTGTATTATTATGGATATAATTTTTCATATTTTTAATTTTTTAAACAATATAAACTTAATTATGCTGGTTATCTATATATTAATCATATTTAATATACAGAGAGCTGTCTTACAACATCTTTTTCATTTGTTTCTCCTCTTATTTTGATGTTTCCTCCAAAATGTTTTCAATGAAGTACTTGTGTGTCAAAATTTTTGAAGCGTTTATTTGCAAGAGAAGAGCACATTTGAAAAGCTATTTCACTAGATATAAAATTTTAGGTTCGAATTATTTTCCTTAATTCTCTAAAAAATTCCTTTATTGAGCGCCAACCTCTGGTAGTGCTGTTAGGAACTGCCGAAGCCAACACGATCTTTCCTTTGGAATGTGCTGTCTTCTTTCACTTCAAAGCTTGAGAATTTTCTATTTATGTTTAATTTTCTTAAATTTTCCTGTAAAATGCTTTCCTTATCTTTTCTACTTGACATGTTTTCCAGTCAAATGTTTTCTTTTCCCGGCTTTCTTCCACCCTCTCTCTCTTTCTATGATTCTGAGACATTTAGCTCAATTTTATCTGCAAATGTTTTCTCCTGTTTGATTTGTTTTTTCCTTCTGTGGTTACTATTATTCTTCTTATTATTATGACTCCTATTATTCAGATGTTGGCAGTCAAAAGCTTTGGTTTGTTTGTTTAACCCTTTTTTCTGAAGCATTTTTTTCTGAAACAGACCCTCAATGTTCCCACCCACTAATTTGTTTTTCTGCTGTATCTACTCTTTATCTTTTACCAATGTATTTACCTAGAGTTAGCCAAACTGTGAGGTTATTGGCACCTTTCTCCAGACTGCCAAATCTGCCCAGGATTTCTGGCACTAGCTGTAATTTCATCAGTCCCCAGCATTACTCTAACATCAGAATAGCTGGCTAAAAATCTAGGGGTCACCATGGACTCCATCAGATTTGATAATTTGCTAGGATGACACACAGAATTCAGAAAAGTACTGGATGTATGATTACAGTTTTGTAATAGCTAAAGGATAAAAAATCCTAACCAGAGCCCCCCCTCCCTTCAAGGGGGGTAAAAAGAGTTATATAGGGTGGAATCCGGGACTGGGAGGCTCCAAAGTGCAAAAGTTCTGTGTCCTTAGGGACGCGTTACCCTCTTGTCATTAATATGTGGCAGTGCACAGAGAATTGCCAATCCCAGAAGCTCACTCTAGCATCAATGTTCAGAGTATTGATTTTTCACTACAGTATTGTGTTTATTTCAAAAATTATATCTTCTTAATGCATATTTCTGATTATATACCTTAAATGATTTCCTTTGTTTTGTTTCATTATATTAATATTATATTTATTATTCTTTTATAAAATTTTTTGATTCATTTTCTTTAATACTTCAGCTTATAAATTTTTTTGATTCATTTTCTTTAATACTTCGGCCTCTGATAATATCTGTCATCTAATTTGTTGTTTTCTTTTGAAGTGGTTGTACTCATTTGTCCTCAAAGTACATGTTAAGGTAAAGGGCTGAACAGCAGAACTTTTCTGGTGACGATCGATCCCAGTGAGTTCAAAGCAGGAGAGAGAAGACACTAATGTGACGAGCTATAGAAAACCACAGTTCATCACTCTTTAACTGTACAGAACAAGGATTTTATTCTCAGCTGCATCACCCCACCTCCATGATGGGGAGGAGACATCTATTAAATTACAACTGACCATTGTTGTTGAAGGGACAGGGTAGAGGATAGAGATGGGCTCAGATGGCTGTTTCTTATTCATCTCTCCTCACCCCACTGACTGGCTCCTGCCTTATGCTGGAGCTCCCACCTCCTACCTATGCAATAATTCAAACAACCCTCCCTCTTTCCAAGTGTTCCCCACAGTTGTCTCTGTTATGTCTTAGTTTATAAAAGTTTCTCTTAATAGTTTTCCCACCCACCACTGATTTTAAGAGAGAGAGCCAGCTGCCTGTGCCAATTCTGTTTCTTATTGGCAGCTGGAATCAAACCTAGTTTTTCATCCACATTACAAAGATGAGGATCATAGGCTAAGTCAAGTTAAAAAAAAGCATTCCATATTCCATCACTAGCATGAGTCAGATTTCCAGACCCACCTGACTGAACCCAAAGTCTGTGCTCTTTCTCCTTTGCTTTGCTCTGTCTTTTTTTTTTTTTAATGTTTTGGTTTTTTTTCCTGGTTATGAATATTCATGGAGTACAAAGCAAATTGTCACCACTCGTGGCTAAGATGTGGTGGCCAGATCCATATTGGCAGCATGTCCATTACCACAAACTGTGATGGTACCCCATGTCCCCCATCCAATTATCCCCTCAGTTATCCCCGATCTCCCTCCTCATCCCTCTTTCCCCTCTCCACTTTGTATCCCTAGGTATGTTCTCTCCTTCTGTAAGTCCAATGCACCACTGTATCTTTCTTTCCTTTCTTCTTTATTTCTTAGCTCCCACTTATGAGAGAGTACATAGGGTATTTATCCCTCTGTACTTTGTTTAGTTCACTCAATAAAAGTTTCTCCAAGCTCATCCATGCTGTTGCAAATGGGAGAATTTCATTCCTTTTTATGACAGAGTAGTGTTTCATGGTGTATAGATACACCCCAGTTTCCTTATCCAATCATCCTTCAATGACATTCTTCACAGAAATGGAAAAAACAATCTCAACATTCATATGGAACAACAAAAGACCCCAAATAGCCAAAGCAATCCTGAGAAAAACACTAAAGTTAGAGGCATAACACTACCTGACTTCAAATTATACTACAAAGCTATAGTAACCAAAACAGTATGGTACTGGCATAAAAATAGACACTCAGACCAGTGGAGCAGAATAGAGAACCCAGAAATCACCCCTCAGGCTTACAGCCTTTTGATATTTGACAAAGGGAACAAAAACATACATTGGGGAAAAGACTGCCCCTTCAATAAGTTGTGTTGGGAAACTTGGATATCCACGTGTAGAAGAATGAAACTAGACACACACCTCTCATCACATACTAAAATCAACTCAAAATGGATTAAAGACTTAAGTATAAGACCTGAAACTGTAACATTACTAAGGGAAAATATAGGCGAAACACTTCAGGAACTAGGTCTGGGCACAGACTTTATGAACATGAGCCCCAAAGCACAAGTAACAAAAGAAAAAAAAATGGGACTATATCAATCTAAAAATCTTCTGCACAACAAAGGAAACAATCAACAGAGTGAAATAACAACCTACAGAGTGGGAGAAAATGTTTGCGAACTATGCATCTGACAAGGGATTAGTATCCATAATATACAAGGAACTCAAGCAATTATACAGTAAAAAGACAAATAACCTGATTAAAAAATGGGCAAAGGAACTGAATACACATTTTTCAAAGGAAGACATACATATGGCCAACAGGTACATGAATAAATAATCATCACTAGTCATCAGGGAAATGCAAATTAAAACCGCTTTGCTCTGTCTTGAGGAGGATTTAGACTACACTGAATCTACATTTCTATAGCTTTGTAACAACCAAGCTTTTTCCTTACAGTTTGTATTAGTCCATTTTTGTGTTACTTTAACAGAATACATGAAACTGGGTCATTTATAAAGAAAAGAGGTTTATTTGGCTTACGATTCTGGGACAGCTGCATCTGGCATGGGCCTCAGGCTGCTTCTGCTCACAGTGGAAAATGGCAGGCGGCAGCAGGTACAAGCAGCTCACACAGTGAGAGGAAGCTGGGGGGTAGGGGGAAGTGCTAGCGTCTTATAAACAACCAGCTCTTGTGGGAAATAATACAGAACTCACTACCCCTCAGGAAGAGAGAGCATTTATCAATTCATGAGGGATCTGCTCCCATGACTCAAACAGCTCCCAACATTGCAACATTGGGGATGAGATTTCCACATGAGTTTTGTGGGGATAACAGTTCCAAACGCTATCACATTTCCATGGCAACCTGAGGAAAAAGCAGTTGGTGTGGGCTATGGACCGTCTTCAGAGTGGCCAGCTCTCTGAAATTCTGCAAATGAGCAATTACAATAATAAACAGTGGAATGGTCCCGTGTTTTTCTGCAGAGCAAATTCACCATTGGTTTGTCTGACCTTGAAACCTTTGTGTGACTGCTTTGCGCAATTAGCAGAATCTAAATGTATATTCAGGTCACATCTGTGCTGAATTGTTTTATTTATGTTGATTGATTGTGGATTATGACACAACATCCCTACTTATCCAGAGTAAGTGTAGTGAGGAGTTTTAAGGACAAACGGTGAACCAGCTGCAGAAAGGTCGAGAAGACAGAAGAGGATAATATTGCAATTTGATAATGCAAACTTCAAGAAGAAATTCTTATTAAACCGTAAAGAACATCTGTACCATCTTAAGACTGCGAAAGGTCAGGCTTATTAGGCTCTAGCTGTGTAATGAACTTTGCATGCAGCCATCATAAAACTCCGCTCTGCCTGCCATGGCTTCCGAGGAAGAGCATTTGGTATGTTCCTTACCTGGGACGTGTTTCAAACTTTTCCCTTGATTTTCTCTAATGGCCAACAAGAATAAGTTAATATCTTCAGATTGTTTGTGTCACAACTTGAAATAGGTATGGAAAATTCTTATAGAAAACTCAAAAAACATTTTTTGTAGGATCATATTTTGCTTTAAAAATTTAAGCCATTTTATACCCTACTCCATAATCTGGCCATGTTTGCTAAAATAAATAAAAATAGCACCCAGTGCCTCAATATCTGCAATTTGTGACCTACTTCAGTTCTCAGTGAGATTCTTGGAAACTCAGGGATATGGACGTCTGCATATTTTTTTAGAACTGTGCAAGTATTTCTGATGTGTGGCCAAATGGAAGCCATTGTTGCAGAAAGATGTGTCTTCTTTGTTGTGTGGTTTTGTACCCCCGTTGGCATAGGGATAAGCAGTTCTGCTTGTGAAGTAAGAACTGAACTGTGAAGATTGATTGCATTCTTTGAATCTAGGGAGTCATTAAAGGTGTGGGGCTATAAGGACAAAACATAAAAGTATGGTGAAGATTTCTGATGAGGTTCTCACCAGGGTGATGTTGGATCTGACACTGCTGCAAGGAGACAGCAAATGCTCTGGCTAAGTTGTTGACAATGCGAGTTGCAACTTTGTCTATTACTAAACTCTAAAGAAGATGGGCAACTTTTCAAAATTGAATTCTCCAAAAGGTTTATGGTAGTGGCTTGGTCTACTGCTTATTCAGATACATAAACAACAGCAGACATAGTCCTCTCTGGGGACTGGTTAGCTGGTTAGCTGATTTGGTTAGTGACCGGTGCTGATAACACATCCAGGGTTTGATCTCTGTACTGGCCAGCTGCCAAAAAAAGAAGAAGAAACAGTCCTCTTTGACCCCCGCATTTGGGAGCTCTGTGGTTTTGATATATCACTGTATCACTGTCTCAGTCAACACTGCGACCTGCTTCGTGTGGGCTCTCAGTTGTGGCTGTCTGAAGAAAAGCAAAGGGAAGGGTAGAAATGCCTGTCTCTAGCCGTGTTCTCAGTAGCAGAAATTCTTGGCTTCCTTGCTAATGTTCGTCCCCCAATCCTATTATTTTTTTTTAACAGAACCACGAGTTAAGTCGAGGGGTCTACCACTTTTCCACACAAACTGGGTTCGTCTTCTCTGCCTCCTTAAGTACAGTTGCTGATAATTTCTTCTGGGAATGGGCCATACTTTCTTGTTTCATTGCATGCTTTGCCAACTTCTGTTAAAAACTGGATATTTTAATAATATAATGTGATAATGGATATCAGAGTTTCCCCTTCCTCTGGGTTTGTGTTAGTTGCTTGCTATAGGCTACAGCTGTTTGTTTTAAGAGACTTCTCTAAATTAGTTTTGTTAAGTCTGTATTCTTTTTCCTATATGGTCTCTAAAGTCTCTCTTCCTTTAGCTCGTGTTTAGTTAGTGTTTTAACAGCTGGAGAGAGAGAGAGAGAGAGAGAGAGACTTCTCTCATTCTTTGCAGATTTGGTTCTGTGCTGAATTGCTTAGCCAGGCTGTGTACAACTCTGCCTTAGATTTCTCTTGCTGCTTGCACTGAGAATAGAGATCTGCTAGAGGTGAAAAGCCTAGGGCTTAGCGTCTTCTTGAGTCTTTTCTGAGCATACTTCCTGAAATGAGCATGTGTGTGACTTTCTAAGCACACTGGTATGGACAGGAACTTTTTAATGCCCCAGTTTCCTAAAGAAACTTTCTCCCCAACTTTTCCTTCCAGACTTTAGGACTCTATTGTATGCCTCAACCTTAATCATTTGCCCAGTCACCTCTGGGTTGTTAATTTAAATTACAGTGTTTTAAGTAATGCCCACTTCTTCTCTGCCCTGAGTTCTGAATTAGGTGAAACAAAGACAAGTGCCTGTCTCAGCCCTTCAGGTATTCCTCATAAAGGTTAGAGCAGACAGATGCTCTGTTCCTTCTAGAACCAGGACCCAGTGTCCAGCACTGCTGAGCTGAGCCTGAGAGAAGTGGAGTAAAGGCAATAAAAATGCCAGAAGGCTCTCCTCCAGCTTAAAGTTGCACTTTCATAATTCAGCAATCACTTGCTTGCTGTAAAATTTTGACCATTTTCTAGCGTTCTGACAAAGTTGATTCTGACCATTTTTGCTTGACTTTTTAATGTTTCTGGGGAGGGATGAGCTCTTGCAACTGCCCACTCCCCTGATTTTACTTATCTCACTCCTTCCTCTATTTATTTTTGTGATCTCCCTTTGATCCTAGCTCCCATTTCCCCTTCCATCTCAGCTTGCAAAAATTCCTCCATGCTACTGGAAGCTACTATTTTATTGAATTTTATTTTATTTAGTGTTTTTGCTGCTTTACGTTTTGTTTGTGTATGTATGTGACTGTTGAGAAAAGTTGGGTGATGGTAAATTAGAAGGCCCAGTTGGCAGATAAGAAATTTTAAATTAGCCATAATTAAGTGTCTCTACTTATACATTTCTTCCTACATAGAATATCAGGTGATGGAACAAGCACAGTTTCCTCCTGATGAAATACTTTAAAATGGGATTTTGAAAACATTAATAGTCAGGAACTGATCTATCTAATAAAAGGAACAACCAAATGTTTATTAAAGCTTGTCACTGTCAAGATCACTGTGTTCTGTTTTACAGGGAGTAAAAAATAACCATTATGAGAGAATTAACACAGCAAAATATAAATCTTGCAAGTAATTAGGCAGCTGTATATTTATCGGTACAGAAAGAATTTTAATTTTTAATCAGGGCTTTTGTTCCAACTGACAAAATACTGGCTTGTTTGCAGTCTTCCACTGAGACAGACTTCCCCAAATGGGATTTGGTGCATCAGTGGGCCCCTCTGTGTCTCACTGGCCATCAAGTCTGAAGCACCATGTAATTCCCTCAGAGAGACCCCAAGGAAATACTGTGCTGCTTTCAAATGGGCTGTGTTTTTCCCGTATATGATTCACAAGGTAAATAAAAATGGCCTGTTTGAGCAATGCATCCCCATTTACAGGGAAATCAAAGAGCATTGTTATTACAAATGCATTGGAATTATTATATGAGCAGTCAGCATGGTTTCATGAGCCTATGATGCAGATTAAATCTCCAGAGAAACCTTAAAATTGAAGAACTTTAATTTGGACGTTGTTCTACTGCAAATGGCAGAATCTTTTCACTTATTTCCACCCCTATCATGAACAATATGTATATAATTTAGATGCAAAGGACGGTGGGATTTCAGAAACACCTCTGTATCTCTAGTAACTATTTCCTAAAAAAAGATCATTTGCTAAAATGAGTAGATATAAAATTGTCTGTGGAACATTTGGTAACACACCAGAGGCAGCTCCAGAGTTTAACCAGAAAACCCCAGTGTGAATCCCGACACTTCGGTTTACTAGCTATGTGGGTTCTGCCAGTGATTTTGGTCTTCTGTGCTCTAGTTTCCTCATTGGTGAAGTGGGGATCATTCTACCTGACCAATACTTTTGTCCATTTGCCACGGGGATTTGATGATACTTCAAAATAGAAAGAAAGAGCATAATGTAGGGCAAACTACTTGAATTCTGACTTTGTCACTTAATGTGACATTTGTAAGTTACTTAATCATTAAAGTCTATTCACTAACGTGCAACACAGAATTGATGGTGCCCATGTCGTAGGGTTCTTGTGAAGATTTTTCCATAATCCAGGTAAAATTTCTTGGATATTTTGGGAGTGCAATCATGTTTGTTGAATAAATACATACAAGGAAGACCATTCTATTCTTAAGAACTCACATAAACTCCACTGATGAAAGTACAATAGACTCTATTTCAGGTTAATTTGGGAAACTGGAGGAAGGTTTCCTCATGAAGAATTTGAAATGATATCTGACTGATGAATAGGTGTTCGGCCAATAAAATACCGTGGTTGGTGAAAGCCCCAATGAGGAAAGAAGCAGACTTCTCATGATGACATTTCTTTTCTTTATGGGGAGTCAGGCCCAGGTGGGATGAAGGGCATTGCCATTTTGAGTGACCTGGGTCTAGTTCCTTCATTTCTCTTCACCTGGATTTCCTCCTTTGTCAGATGTGAATAATAACCATTGTTGTGAAGGTGCTTTGTACAATTTAAAGCCCTGGGCCAGTGGTAATTATCTTTAGGGGAATCTGATGAGCTAATTTGGGCTAAGATGTCAATGAGAAGGGGAAGCTCTCTGTGCTCCTGGAGATGCAGGGAGGTGTTAAGAGGAGAGATCTGCTGACTGCCAGCATCAGCCAGCTCCCCAGGGGTTGGGTTGCACTCCCTCGTCTGTCTGCATGTGAAGTCTGTGCTCCTGTCACTTGTTATAGGCCATAGTGTGATGGAAGTTTTCATGTGATCTGGCACCTGCCTCTAACAGTTGTATGATATCAGACCAGTCACCTTCCCTTTGGGGCTTCAATTTCCACATATGTAAAAGGAATGGGCTGTACTAGACGATCAGTAGGATCGTGATGTGCTTTCCCATTTTACTTATCCTAAGGGCTGTGACTGTGTGCACCAGGATCTTACCGTCTTTGCAGAGCAACTAACTGTACAGTCATTAAGGTACTTGGAGGATATCCTCTGTATTTGTCTGTTACTATTGCTTATAATGGAATACCTGAAATTGGGTAATTTATAAAGAAATACAATTTATTTCTTACAGTTTTGGAGGCTGGGAAGTCCAGAGCCCAGGGCTATACAGTGACACAGGGTGTCACATGGCAAATGGCTTGAGCTAGAGACAGCTAACTTGCTTGCTCGTTCTCCTTATAAAGCCATCAGAAACAGACTCATTACCAACCATTTGACCATTGGCTTATTACTCCATGAATGGATCAATCCATTTACTAGGACATGGTCCTCACAATCTAATCACTTTTAAAAGGCTCCACCTTTCAACTACCATAATGGATTTTCCACCATAAAACTGTTACAGTGGGGATTCATACATGAACCTTTAGGGGACATAATTCAACTCATAGTGCCCTCCTTTGGGTAAGACCCCAGACAGGCTAATTTTGTATTGAATTTCACTGTGTAGTGGATAATATTGGTAAAAATTTCCTTTTTCTCTTTTTCCTCACCACCCCACTGTGATCCATGCACACTCATTCCTGGGTTTTTATTTTTGCAGAATACATTTCTACTTGTTCTAGCCAGATCTTGCAGAGGGGAGTGAGGGAGGCAGTGCAGTGTAGTGGTCATTGCCACAGGCTGTGAGGTCAGGGAGACGTAGATCCTAGTCCTAAGTTTGCCGATAGTATGCTATGGCCCTACCGTGCTGTGGTTTCTAACCTGTAAAATAAGTATGATGACTACTTGATGGGGAAATTTTGATGATTAAGTGTGACAATGGCAGTAAAATTCTAAGCACATTAGGTGACACATAGCAAGTCTTCAAAAATAATTTTTTTTTTTCAAAAATAATTTTTTTGTTAAACCTCTGATTCTCCGTAGAAAATTAAGTCATTTCCTAGCATCAAGAAGAAATATTTGGAAGGTGTTTCTCATTTCCTTCTATTTCAGCTCCCATAGCTGTCCCCAGTAGGAACGCTCCATGTCACTGAGCATGGTGGCGAGCTCCAGTCGTGGCAAACCAGGGCAAACACACAGCCGTAGTATGTGATAGTGCCTTAAATACGTCTTCATTAGCTGCTAGTGTGTTTATTAAGCCAGCAAGAATCATGAGGCAGAGAGTGGTCATTGCTGCTCTCAGCAAAACAAGTGCTGATTGAATAAGACTTACAGATCTATTGTTAATGGTATTGTGCTATGAAGCAGAGCATTAGTGGTTGTGGATACAAGATAGGCTATTAAGACTAAGCTATCTCAAAAAACTTGAGAGATGAGGCAGGAATTAAAAATTCCACAAGGCCAGAGCAGGTTGGCAAGAGACTTATGAAGTGAGAGGTTCAGGGAAACATCAGGTCTGGAGCAGGGGCTGGCAATCTTTGCCTGTAGTGAGTTGGATGATAAATACTTCAGGTTGCTGGATGTTATGTGTCTCTGTAACACCTACTCAATGCCGCCATTTGTGGCATGAAAGCAAGCGTATAGAATGTGTAAATAAGTGGGCGTGGTTGTATTCCAGTCAAAGTTCATTTATGCTCACTGTGACCCGTGGTAGAACTACAGCCATAGAGTTGGAAATTACAGAGAACTGAGCAAGACAGGATATCAAAACTGCAGAGAAACAGCTGTCAGACAGGTCCAGGCTCCCTGGGTATCAGATTGGCATGCCCTGTCCCACCCAGAAAAGGAGGCCATGCCTTACTTGAAGTCACTGGCTAAGCTGTAAGTGCAGCCTGAGGCTGTGAGGATTCGTAGAGGTACATAAAGGAGAATGAAGACTGCAGACAGGTTCTGGCTCTAGCAGGTCCTGACCTACTTTTTCCTATTATTTGTAAAATGTTTTCTCTCAAAGCTACCAGTCTCCCCTCTGCTGCTAGTTTTGACCCATGTCTTTTTTCGAAACCTTCCTTTATCTTCCTGGTGTCCTCCTGAATGAAGGTATTGAGCCTTTGCTAAAACTCTCTTTGCTCTACAAGGAGATTTTGTGTAAGGTTGTGTACCCTTGGACTTAATACAAGGAGATTTACTTACCAAAGAGTAAAGCTGAGCGCCTGACAAGACAGTTTCACCCAAAGTGAACGTTAGGAGGCAGACTCTCTGGTATGCACACACACTGACTATTCTAAAATGCCCTCTATTAATTGATCCCGCTCTGGAAATCTGTCTTTCTCTCCCTTATTTGAATAAAACACCTGAAAACAAGCATCAGTGAAGACAATGTCAAATCTGAATAAGTATAAGCTCCAACACATGCTAGCTAAATACATTTGACACATTTTCTAAATTTTACCTGATATGCATTTTTCAAGTGCTTTTGATATCTCTCTGTCTAATGATGATGTCATTTATCAGTTTTTAGAACATGAAAATAAAAGTATTAGACAGTTTTAATTAATCTGTATATTTGAGTATGTGTTTTAAATCATTTGGGAATATATTTTAAGTATTTAACAGTGTCTTTTAAATACATTCATGTGCACACACACATACACTACAGTAGTGGGAATAGAGAGACAAAACATTAATGCATGTGACTTCTGATATCAAAAGCTTATATTTGGGAGAGAGCAGTGTAGTGCAGCTGAAAGAGCACTGGATTTAGAGATAAGGAAATAAGACATGTACTACAGGACTGATCCATCCTTAGTTAGCTACAAGGATGGAAAAGTTGTCTAACATCTCTGAATCTCTATCTCTTCATTTTTTAAAGCTGGGGATATTAACCTCTGCTCTCATCACAGGATTATTTTAAGAACAACTGAAATAATGAAAAGTGTTTAATAAAAAGTAAAGTGTTATGCAAATATAAGTCTTGCCTCATTAACATCGTTTTCTCCCCTGTGGCACCCTGAAAGTTTGCTCAGGGATCCATTGTTTCAAAACCACTCGCAGAAAGCACCAGCTAAAATAGGGAACTTTTGAAAACTTTCATTGACAGGTGTAATATACTTACTGAATTTTTCTGTATATGACTAGAAGATCCACTTGAAACTGCACTTTATTACAATTCAAAAAGTATCCTCAAGTTTAACAACTGGATTTTCACTAAATCCTGAAATAGTTTCTCTTCACATAGTCTGCTAATGTGTATCCACTAGTTTTCCTCAAATATGTTAATGCAACAAAATGTTGGGTCACTTAAGCAGCAGGCATCTGATGCTTACCTTTGATCTGGAGAAAGCAGAAACAACGTCTCTGCCAGAGTCATGGGGGGAAGAAAATTCCTTCCCAGCTTCTATAGAAGGTCAGACAACTGGCCAATTTCGCCAGAGTAGTCAAGCAATTAGTTGAACTAACTGCTTCCTCGAAATGACTTTCTCTCATTGAATATACTAGGTATTTAAGTCCAGAGGGCTGACTTTACATTACTTGCCTGACCAGGTAAAATCTAAAGCCACAGGCCATGTAGTTTAAAACAAAACAAAACAAAAACAATTAGAAAGTGATCATAGGAGATCTTTTATGTACTGATTGTCTCTCTTGTTCCAGCATCATTTTCCCCCACAGGGTCTGAAGACTTTGATTTTGAAAACGAGGATCCTGAAAGAGGACTGTGTCAAGCCTTTAAAAGAAGAAAGATTTCTTTCTTTGCCAAATCGTGGAAGATCTCCTGTTGTAGCCTCTACTTACTCATCATGAGGAAATAAAAGTGAGATGTAGAAAACAAAAATACCAAATGGTAAGAGGAACAAGGGGCCTGTTTTTCTGTTGGTGTGTTTTGGTGAGCAAAACTATCTAACAACAAGCATTTTTCCAAGGATGTCCATTTGGCAAGATCTGACTGAAACTGACTGTAGACCTAAGGCAATGGATGGTGCAAGATAATTTTGGGAAATAGACAATGTGCAGAAAATGATATTTAAGAGAAGATGTCCCTTAAACAGCTGGAAAACCACAGGAAAGTGTCGTCCGGACATTACAAGCTTATCTTTATGCTCATATCTTCGATTCCTGATTGTATGCCAACCATATTCCTTACATTTCTATGTCTGGCCCAGTTCTTATCTCTGCATTCCAAACCCGTAAATCCAATGACCTATTTATACATCCACATGAAAGTCTGAAAGTCATATCCAAGTCAACATGCTCAAAACTCATGATCTTCTCTCTAGGACTGGTCTGCTGTTGGAGTCCCTTCTCTCACTAATTGGCATCACCATCTATCAAGGAACAAACTAGAAACTGAGGGATGAGTTTTAAAACTTCATTTCTTCTAACACATCACAGCTAATCCATTTCTCCATTTTTCAACCATCAAGTGTTCATTAAGCACTTACGATGCACCATTTTCTAAGTGCTGGGGACATGGTGGAGTGAACGACTTCCTTGCCACCATGGAACATATTTAAGGAGGGAAGAGACAATAGCCAGCCAGCAGGTGCATATTGTAAGGAATGACGAAAAAGGGAACCAGTCATGCCCTAGGGAGTAACTGGATGTGGAGCAGGGAAAAGCTAATTTAGGTGCAGTGGTTAGAGAGTGCCTCTTAAGGGAGGTGATTTGTGAGCAGAGAAGGTGCCAGAAAGAAGTGAAGAGCATTGTAGGCAGAGGAAACAGCAGGTGCAATGTTTCAAAGGCAAGGAAAGACTTGGTGTCTTCAAGGAAGGCAGAGAAGACCAATATGGCTGGAACATAGTGACAGGGGAGAAAGAGAAAGCAGAGAAGAAAGCAAGATCCAGATCATGTAGCACATCCTAGACCAGTTAAAAGAGTCTGGAGTGTGTTCCAAATGTAAAGGGAAGCAAGTGAAGGGGCTTACCGTGGACAGAAACATTGTGGGGTTCACATGGTTTTATAATTGTCACTCTGACTCCACGTGACAAGTGAATTTAAAGGTGCAGAAACAAGGACTCCATTTAAACATTCATAGAAGTAACTCAAGCAAGAGATGATGGTGGCCTGGACTTGGGTATTTGCAGTTGAGGTGAGGAAAAATAAGGATTAAAGAAGTACTTTGAAGATAGAGAAAATCATAACTAGAAAATAGGTTGAATGGGGAAAATGAGGAATAAACAAATCAAAGATTTCTTTCATATTTTTATAAATGTATTTCGTTATAACTGATTTCCTTGTTAATACTGTGCATTTTATTTTATGAATCTAAAAATCTCATTCTGAGAAGGTATCAAAAGCTGCACTAGCCTGCCAAAGATGGCCATGGCGTGAATAATATATAGAAGCCTGTTTTTTCAAATTTATCACAATTTTGAAATTTTGTATTAATATGCATAAGTACTTGACTAATATATATATATCAATTTCTGTCTCCCTCAGGAAACGGCTGGACCCATATGTTCTAGGGTCACGTCTATTTCTGATCACTATTTTAGTGTCATTAAGTGTTCAGTGAAAATTTGGTAAATAAATGTTGAATAAAATGAACACTATGCAAATATGGGGCAGTGAGTAGTAACAAAGGATAAAGAATGAGACAAGTTTTCTTGGATGATGTGGACTTTGAACTATGTCATAAAAACTGTGAGGCAAATGTTCAGGCCTCAATGTCTTGTGAGTATAGAATAAAATCCATTTTCTCTAATATACAAGTTGACATGACTTCAGTCCTACATCCTGTTTACTACTAAAATTTCCAACATTTTCTAGAAGACCCTTACACAGATGTTCCCAAGATGTTCTATTTCGTTTATTTGTGAATATCTATTCCTGGTTACCGCATGCTCTCTATTTACCTGGCCTCCCTTGCCTGACTGCTACCGTCTGGCTGGTATCACCAACAGCCATTCAGTCTTGGCAGTAATACAGGGACAATGTCTGACCCAGGACTTATCTGTATGCCCCCACTTTCCTATCTGCTGACATGCACAATGCCCGCTGCCAAAATCACCGAATAAAATTGTTCCATAAAATACATAAAAGGTATCCTTCAGCTTCATGATCAGGAAGGGTGTCCACTAGAGCTTTAAGTGTTCTAATTATTGAATAATATTGCTTTTCATAGGGCCGAGCCCGTGGCGCACTTGGTAGAGTGCTGCGCTGGGAGCACGGCGACGCCGCGGGTTCGGGTCCCATATAGGACTGGCCGGTGCACTCACTGGCTGAGTGCCGGTCACGAAAAAACGACAAAAAAAAAAAAATATATATATATATATATATATATATATTGCTTTTCATATTTACAGCCAACAGACATTTTACCCAACTTTGCCCAGGAATGGGTGGTTTTCTCGAGGGATTTTTTAAAAATCTGCAGTTTCCATTACTAAGGATATAGTTTAATAGACTTTAAACTCAAAGATTTTTGCCTTATAAAAATATCCTGCTACAGAACTGTTGGCCTTACTGAACAAAGAAGAGGTGAAAACCACATGATATAGTAGATGAATTCATATGCATGAATTGAAAAACCCCCACAATTTTCCACCCATTCAACAACTTATTTTTCCGTTTAGTTAGATTTCATCCGTGTTCATTTATCAATGCATATATGAAGTTACCTTGAAAAGTTCATGGAAAAATAGAATTAAAAGATAATATGAATCTTTCAGCGAACTTTTTGAAGTACCCTTGTATTAAACTTTTATTTGGTCACTTTATATTTTGTGGGATATAAAGATTTAAAAGATGTTTTAGAAGCTTACAGATGGACGAGACTTGTGCACCGTAATCCAAGGCAGCATTCGAATAAAATAATATCAGTGGTTCAATAATAAGTATATTCAAATTTTAGAAGAATGAGAAATCGTATTTCACAGGGTTAGAGAAGGTATCACAGAAAAGGGCTGAGGAAGCTGAGAGGGTTCAAGGACTGAACTTTAAATCATGGGTTGCTTTTATATGTGTTGCCACTTGCACAAGTAGCATCACCACCATTTACTTAGTCAACCAAGGATAAAACCCGGGAATCATTCTTAATTCCTCCCTTTATTTATTACCCATTACTAATGACTAACAGAAATTTTTCTATAGTTGGTGTTGAGTGAGTAGCGACTTGAACGATTGCTTCAGATCTCAAAGAATCTAATTTGTCTTCTTTTTCTTCACCTTTGGATTATCTTTTATTTTTAACTACTCTTTGTGCTAACCAGTAAATTGTGTGTTCCAAATACAGCAATACAGATTTTGCAATCATAAATGGCTTTAGCATAAATACTTTCTCTACTCCTCACATGCGATTGAATGGGCATTCTTTTTCTCTTGTATCATCCTTAGGTTTTGCATATGTAAAATGAGACAATATCAGTTGGAATTATGTTTAGTTTCAGATAACAGAAATGTTAAATTTTGTAGTTTAAATAAGATGAAAGCTTATTTTTATCACATGGAAAAAATGTTCTGAGATAGGAGATCTGGGGTTGTTAGGCTGCTTTACAAAGATGTCAGAGATTCAGGTCAGTTTCAACTCACCGCTCTGACACACTGTCAGGCTCCAGTCAACATATCTGCATTCTAGTCAATGAACACACATGCATCTAGCAAAATGGAAGAAAGGGTAGTGAAAAAAGGTGCAAAGAACACACACTAGTTTTCTTTTGGGGGAGGGGGTAAGAAGTTGTAATACAACATTTCCACTCACACTTAAACCATATTCGTATTAGTCCATTTTCTGTTGCTAATAACAGAATACCTGAAACTGGTATGTAATGTATAGGAAAACAAAATTTATTATTACAGTTTTGGAAGCGGGGAAGTCCAAGGTCAAGGGAACATATCTGGTGAGGGCCTTCTGATTGACGGTGACTCTGTACAGTCCTGTGGCAGTGCAGGGCGTCACGTGGGGAGCACGGCATGAGCGAGAGAGCTGAGCTGCTCGCTTTCTCTCCTTGTGAAGCCATCACAACCAATCCTAATAACCCATTAAATCTTTAACCCACTAGTGGATTAATCAATCCATGAGGGCAGGGTCCTCATGATCCAGTCACCTCTTAAAGGCCTCACCACTTACCACTGCCACGGTCTGATTTTCCACCTTCTTAACACTGTTACAATGGGGATCAAGTTTCCAACACACAAACTTTTGGTGACACATTCAACCCATTGCAATACATTCCTGGTCACCCAAGTCCCCAAATTTATGTCCTTCTTACATGAAAATGCATTTCTTCCATTCTCAAAGTCTTAACTTCTTTCAACTGAAAAGTTCAAAGTCTGATCTGTAAAATTAAAACAAGGTATACTTCCAAAATAAAATGGTGGGACAAGGATAGGGTATACATTCCTGATCAAAAAGGGAGAAAGAGGCTGAAAGAAAGGGACAGCAGGTTCTCAGCATGTTCAAAACTCAGGAGGGCAGGCACTACATCTTAAAGCTGAAGAATCGTCTACCTTGACTCCATGGTCAATGTCCTCTGCATGCTGGTTCGGGGGCTCGGCCTCCAAGTCCTTGGGAAGTCCTGCTCATACAGCTTTCCCGGGATCAGCCCATGCTTCTGCTCTCCCGGACTGGCATTCCACACTGGTCGCTCTAAAGTTCTGGGGTTTCAGTGGAGGTCCTGCTCCCATGGCTCCACTAGGCATGTTCCTGGTAGGGGTTCTCTGCTACAACTCTAACCCCATATTTCCTCTTGACATTGCTCTAGTGGAGGATCTCTGTGATGATTCTGTCCCTGTGACAAATTTCTTCCTGGGGCCCCAGGCTTTTCCATACATCCTTTGAAATCAGGGTGGAGGCTGCCACGCTTCCACAGCTCTTGCATTTTGTGAGCCTGCAGACTTACCGCTGTGTGGGTGGCACCAAGGCTTCCAACTTGTATCTTCCAAAGCTGCAGGTCTGCCAGCACCTGGGGCCAATTTAGCTATGGCTGGAGCAGAGGGAGCAGCTGAGGTGTGGGTACAGCGAGCCTGTGGAAGGCATCTTGGGCCTGTTTCCCAAAACCATTTTGTCTCTCTAGGACTCTGGGCCTGTGATGGGAGGGGAAGCCTCAAAGATCTCTGAAATGCCTTTAGGGTCTTTCATTCTCTTGATAGATCTCTTCTTTCTGTACTAATCCCCTTAGCAGATAATCGCTGGGCTACACTCTTGGTTTCCTCTCCTGAACATACTTTTTCATTTTTTATGTGGCCAGGCTGAGAGTTTTCCAATTTTTACCCTCTGCTTCCCTTTTAATGATAGATTCTTTCTTTACACCAGGCCTTTGCTGCTGTAGTTTACACCGGCTGTTAGAAGTAGGCACATAGCTGCCTGAATTTTTTGCTGCTTAGGAATTTCTTCCACCAAATACCCTGGTTCATCACTTTTAAATTCCACATTCCATAAAACTTTTGGGCATGAATACAATCCAGCTAAATTCTTTGCCAGTTCATAACAAGGGTGACCTTTGCTTCAATTTCCAATAAGCTCCTTCTCATTTACATCTGAGACCTCCTCAGAATGATTTTTACACTTGATTTTCTATCAGCATTCTGCTAACCACCCTTTAACCAATCTCTAAAAAGTTCCAAACGTTTCCCAATTTTCTTGTCTTCTAAGCCCTCACCAGAATCTAGGCATTTTCTAGCCTGCTCCTGCAAATTCTTCCAGCCTCTGCCCATCACCCAATTTCCATTTTTACATTTTCAGGTATTTGTTTTTAGCAACCCTTCACTCTCAGTACTAATTATCTGTATTAGTCAGTTTTCTGTTGCTTATAGGAGAGTAACTGCAACTGGGTAATTTATAAAGAAATAAAATTTATTTCTTACAGTTATGAAGGCTGGGAAGTCAACTGTCCAGGGGGCACATCTGGTGAGGGCCTTCTTGGTGGGAACTCTCTACAGGATCCCATGGTGATGCAGCAATTGCGTGATGAGAATGGCAAGGGCCAGAGAGCTAACCTGCTCATTTGTTCTCCTAATAAAGCCAGCAGAACTACTACCTGATAGATAATTCATTAAACCTTTCATACATTAATGGATTAATTTTTTCATGAAGGCAGGGCCCTCATGATCACCTCTTGAAGGCCCCACCTTTCAACACTGCCACAGTCTGATTTCTTACCCTCTTAACACTCTTACAACGGGGATCAAGTTTCCAATGCATGAGCTTTTGTGAGACACATTCAACCCATAGCAGCATCTTAGTTTCAAGGAAAGCTGGGAAACGCGTTCTTTATTCTTGTGCCAGGTGCATAGCTAAAAATTGGGAGTTTTTGTTATTACAAACAACAAAACCCAAAAATGTTAATAAAGTGTCTAGTTCATAGTATCCATAGATTAGTGTTAAGTTTTTGTCTATCTGGGCTAGACCCTAGGTTTCCTCTCCTGAACACACTTTTTCAATTTTTATGTGGCCCATTCCTATTTTCCCTAAATCATGTTTTCTTCTATCACATGGGTTCCAGTATTATTTTTCATCACATTTGTCATGATTCTGGATGTCTACATTCTTTGTTAGATTGGTACTACATTAGTTTGTGTGTATACAGTGCAACTAAATAGATAAATAGTTATTAGAACAGACTGAAATTTGGCTCAGAGTAGGTATTTCAGACTTCAAACATGATAAGAAGAAATTAAATATTTAAGATATAGGGATGGACATAAAAACTCCAAAGACCCATGTAGGAAAGGGAGCTTGGCAGTAGGCCCGACTGTAGCCTATGTCGCATAAGCTTACTTTGTTTTGGGAGCCATCAGATTTCTGTTCAAACTTCTCCCACGGCCTCCCATGGATACACTTTTACCTTTTGTTCCCACTTCCAAACCCTGGGAGATCTCGTTTATTGCCTCCACCAAAACCTGCTTTCTTCTTTATTTTGAGAACACTGAGTAAATCAATGATGGGCAACAGCTTAAAGCAATTGGATTCTAGATGGATCAAGTGTGGAACATAGGTACTGATCTCATATGTGGAATCCCAGGCACAATGACATGAAGGACCTGTCAACACTAACTGGTCATGGGACTCACTCTTTCTATGTCAAAGCCAGGCTCACGAAGCTGTCAGGGCAGAGAACTTCCTCTTTCTGGGCCTGGGTTTCCAAATCTGTTAGACAAGAGGGATGGACTCGATATTGCCAATTTCATGCTTTAGGGGGCACCATTTGCATTGTATTCTATGTATCACCAGTTATACCAGTTATATAAAATGAAAGGAGATGCTGTCTCTAGAATCAAGTAACATAATGGTCCTATATAATATCTAAATTTTTTCAGTTCTAAAAATTCTGACTCACAGAATCTATATAATTGCCTATTGCCTATCACCCTCAAGCTTTTTGGGGGGCACCTGTAACACACATTTTGGAAAAGGGGCGCACGCACAGTATATTTCTGATGTGTATTGTGATTGTATTCAGTTCTTGGTATACTAGTTCCAGTACTCTTCTCCTTCCTTTCAAGAAAGCACACCTTAAACTAAATAGATGAGAGAGACATTGCTCTCTGGTTACCCTTGTATTTGCCTTAATTTATACAAAAAGGAAACAATATATAGATAAATGCTTTGTATTTGTTTAATTACAAATGATTTACAGCCTACTTCATTTTGGGCTTGCAAAATAATCTGGTTCATGAATTGCAGATTATATAACACAATTTTTTTTTCAGTCTGATCACAGTAGGACATTCATCTATAACACAAAATAAGGATCTGTGTGAAGATCACAAATTTGAGTTTTGAATATATTTTTCATTTTGTTTCTATATATATTTTTTGTCTTTGTAAATTAAACCATTTACTATACAAGAAATAGTTTATGTTTGCAGAGAAAATGTAGTAATTTTGATGCAATTGAACAAAGGTGAAGGTCTGTGGTCATCGTTGGGGTCACGGTCTATTCAAGGTAATGATAAACAACTCAGCTAACGACATGCTGTGCATCAGCATCGTCATTATTATTCTAGGTTGTGAGCAGATGATTCGTGATTCCTGAGCAATAAGTAAATGTATAAACAGAGTTTACTGTTGTGATAAAATAAAACTTACAACACAGTTTATCTGACTTTTTATGGAACACATAATCCTTATTGTGTTGAATAGTCAACAGGCATAAATGTAAACTGTTCAATTTAAGGTTCATGATTAAAATTACTTTTACACAGACAATATTTTCAGTTTTCTTGTATCTCAAATCAACATCAATAGCATTTGGCAATCAGGGAATGAATTAAGAATGGGGTATTTACCACGACTTAAAAGCAGAATGTATCATTCTCTAAATTTATAACTTCACATGAAGGAGAAAAAGATGGGCTTTTTATATTCCAGAGGCAGAAGAAAGTTGCTCAGAATTTTATTTAATTGGAAATTCATAAGGGAGTGAATCTGAAGATTGAATGTATCTATTGGAATATGGAAATAAAAAATAAAACTATAACAATTGCATTCTTTACTGTGCCTGCTAAAGTTTAAGCCAGGATGATTTAATAAATTAATTGGCTACCTGCTTGTAAGATCTGGGCTGGAGTGGAAAGGGGAAACCAAATGCAGTGGATGCACCCTTTTGTGTTTAAAAATATTTGCTGCCCTTTTCCTGTGACAGGAGTATACTTCCCTGTCCCAGTGGCATGGGGTTTAGCCATATGACTTGCTTAATCCAAAGAAGTGTGAGTAGAAGTGACGTCTTCCACTCTGGAGCATAAGCTTTGAGAGCCATTGTGGGGATTCACCACGTTCTCTTTTCCTTTTGTCCGAAGACGGGCATGCTGTACGTATACTCTTTAGCCTGCATCCCAAAGTAAGATAGCATGGGGTAGAACCACAGACAACCTGCACAGGGCAGGTTACATGAGCAGGAAATAAGCCTTCATTAAGTAAGCGGCTGAGACATTGGGGATATTGGCTTCTACAGAACAACTGAACCTGAGCTGAGAGATACACCAGCCAATATGAGAATGTGTCTTGTGTGTTCGATATTGATATGGGTCAACAAATGTAGAGGCAATTGAATTGTGTAAAGAAAGAGAATTTATGATGTATAATATTAAAGCTAGGAGTCCAAGGTCAGATACAAGTACACAAACGGAGAAAACATCACAATATAAGTAACAGTACTAAAATCCCAGGAAAACTGTAAAACAACATAATTAAAATATAAAATGTAATTGACTTTTACAGAGGCACTCCTTCACTTGATGAACATTTAGAGGACAAATTCTCCAATTGTGAAACTATGACATCTTTCACACTGTGTTATTCATCTTTTCTCTACCCAGGAAAATTGATCCTTAGAAAATAAACACCACTCTGTGGTCAGAACGACTGGGGACTCCTTCAGATTGTGTAGCAAAGGCCACTCTGAGGCAGGAGAAGACCAGTGTGTTTGAGCAGAATGATCAAGGGAAAAGAATAACTTATTAGAAATAAATACCCCTAGAGAAAGCTGTGGTCCTAGAATTTGGGGGAAAGCTGCAGACTTTACCTCCTTCTTGGCAATTTATAAGGTATCTTAGGCAAGTAAAGGTTTGAGAAGTTTTACACCACACACCTATTTTATTTCCCTTCCCCACCCCAGTATTTCTGAACCTTATATGGACACAGTGTGGGAACACATGGTCTTGAGGTATTTAAAGATTAGTAAAATGTGTTTTATTCCATCCCCCCTCACCATATCTAATGGCAGATAAAAAATATATACAAATGCCAAAGGGGAATACATGAGTGAGGGAGGTGGGAGCGAGGGGGAGATGCTGAATGTGCAAATAGCCAGTCTCGAAATTTCAATTCAGCATTAGTGCTATGTGGGAAGAAGTGGACACATTTGAATCCTAACCCAGTCACAAGGGCATTCCTTTAACACAACTCATATGAGTCACTACTGCCTTCTAACTCTCCATTTTGTCCTTAATCTCTTCCATTTTATTCTGTCCTGCATATCTGCACTATTTAATTTTTCAAAGATCATTGCTTAATTTCCTTCTCAAAATCTTCTATAGCTTTGCATTGCCTTCAGGATGATAACCATGTAATTGATTGATTTGTAAGAAGTTTGTATTATCATAATACAGATCTCTACTTGGGTGATTTAATTACATTGTCATTGAATTCTTCTTTTAACCATTCATTCATTTAACAAGCATTAACCAAAAGTCCTCCCTGTATCTTGCAAGATGCTAAGCAATGGGTTTTGTAGTGGGAAGAAACTGGAGCTGGATGTCAGGCCCCCTGCATTCATATTTAGTCTTTTACTCTCTAGCCATTTAGATAGCGACCAACTATGAAAAGTGCAAATAATAACACATGTATTTTAGTGTCTTACAGATTTAATAAGATTAGCATATATGAAAAACTTCACTGGATACCTAGATCAAAGTATATGGTCAGGGCTGGCCAGTTAGCTCAGTTGGTAGAGCGTTGTGCTGATAACACCAAGGTAGAGGGTTTGATCCCCATAGCAGCCAAGCACCAAGACAAAAAACAAAGTAGATAGTCAAACAATGTTAAAACTCTGAACCTAAATATTAGTAATACAGGATAAACAAAGTGGTGGATTCAGTTCTTGGGATTTAAAGAATTTAAAGGTAACCTAAGAGGAAACATAAACGCAAAAGCAAACAAAGAAACAAAATCAAGAAAGCATTCAGACTGCACTTAAAAGCATAGATGTGTCCTTTTGTGTATTCTGGCTTGTCCTATGAGTCCTAGAGGCTGCCTTTTGTAACCAGGCATCAGGCGTACAAATCCCGACTTCGTCCCTTGCTAACTCTATTACTTTGGTAAAATTTCTTAAAGTCCCTGAACCTCCTCCTCCTCCTCTTTTTTTTTTTTTTTTTGTAAAATGATTCAACTTATAGAGTTGAAGTAATGATTGATCTGATTGTCTTCGTGAGAGAAATAAATCTTTGATGTCAGTCTTCAAAGAAGTGTAGACAGGAGATAGTTGAGAGGAGAGGACAACGTCCCAAATGGATGAGAGGTGGGAGGAACAAGCGTGCATGAGGACCGTCGGGGACACACTCCGAGCAGGGTGCCTGGGACTCTACCGGGAAGTGGCGACAGCTGCGTCCTATGCCTAACGCTACAGGGGGTGGTCGCTGTGGAGAGAGGGCGAGAAAACCAGACCGAAGAGCTTACCCTTGTCATGTTGAGCCAGGCACGAGAAAGTCCCGTGCCCGCGGGCCACCTGGGTACCGTAAAAGAGGAAGGTGGGCTGGGCCAGGCGAGGGACGCTGGTGGTGCGGGCTGCTGGGACTGAGTGCAGATTCCGCGCCACCTCAAAGCGCATGGTTATTCACCTGTTCCATCCGCGTGCTGCCTCGGTAGCCAGATCATCTAATGCTTTAGAAGCAGCCAGAATTTTCTTGTGGACTTTTATGGGGCCTTCCAGAACTTTTCATGCTCTTTTATTCCTTTATGTCCTTTAGGCTTGGTGTTTCTTCGCTACAATAACCTGCCCCTCCTTTCTCTATGGCTAAGTTCAATATATCCCCTCAAACATTACCTGCTCTCTGGAACCATTTCCATCTCTTGAGGGGTTTTATCCTACCTCTCCTCCAGCACGGGCTGCCCTGGGTGACAGCCTCGAGGCGAGGAGCTGCACCTGGGCAGGTGGAGTCAGCTGCTCTGCACACAAACTCATACGGAAATGCACCCCCCGGGAACTGTGAGGCGCGAGGCTGGGAGCTGTGAGCCCCGAGGCCAGGAGCTGCTTGTTTTCTTTGTTAGGTGCCTGGCACAGTGTTTGACACAGAAAAGTATTCAGTGAGCCTGTGCTGCGTGTCTGTGCTGGGCTCGACCCCTGAGCAGAAGACGATTGGGGGACTGTCCGTCTCTGCAGCAGCGGGGAGACTGAGGAGGGTCAAGCTTTTTTTCAGATTTTTTTTAAAAACCGAAAAACAAAAAATTGAGCTCAGTTGAGTACAAAAATCACATTTGGAAAATATTCTGAAAAATCATTTTTTAAAATTTCTCAACCCTTTGGTCTCAGATATGTCTATACATTCTTTTAAGTAAATGCTACCAAAG
This sequence comes from Cynocephalus volans, assembly GCF_027409185.1. NCBI lineage: Eukaryota > Metazoa > Chordata > Mammalia > Dermoptera > Cynocephalidae > Cynocephalus > Cynocephalus volans. The sequence goes on along the minus strand of NC_084473.1, from coordinate 88,999,644 downwards.
TTTTGAAAATACAGAACAATCTCTCTCTCTCTCTCTCTCTGTCTCGCAAACACACACAAACACTCACACACACACGTGCACACGCACTCTCACACGCACACTCACTCTCACACACGCACACACTCACACTCAAAAACACTCTCACACACTCACACACACTCATGCACACACACTCACACATGCACTCACACACTCTCACAGATGCGCACACACTCACAGACGCACACACACTCACGCAACACACACACTCAAAAACACTCACACACTCGCACTCATGCACACACATTCTCACACACACGCACACACACTCACAGACACGCACACACACAGGCTCACACTCACACACACACTCACAAACACACACATTCACGCACACACGCACACACGCGCGCGTGCACTTACACACACGCTCACACCCACACTCACGCACACACACGCTCTCACACACACGTGCACACACACTCTCACACGCACACACACACTCTCACACACCCACAAATACACATGCACACACACACCCACTCTCACGCACACACACGCACACACGCACACACTCACACGCACATGCACACACACACCCCACACACACACTCACGCACATGCACGCACGCACGCACTCATACACAAACGCACACACGCATGCACACACACACAGTCACGCTCGCGCGCACACGCTCACACGCACACACTCTCACACTCACAGACACACACACGCACACACTCTCACACACACATGCACACACACACTCACACACACTCACACGCACGCACACACTCATGCACCTGCACACACACACTCATGCACACACACGCACGTACACACACGTGCGCGCACACACATTCACTCACACACGCACGCGCACATGCACACATACACACACTCACGCGCACCTGCACACACACTCACATGCACATGCACACACACACTCACAAACGCACACACGCATGCACACACACTCTCTCACACACACACACACACTCACACACACACGGAGCCATTTAGTCTTCTCATGTGTTAGGCAGCTGTGTCCATTAGCAGCCAGGGGGCATGTTAGGGCTTTGTTCTAGTAGAAGTAAGTCTGGAGAAATAAAGAGAACACAAAGCTGGGGGGAGACTGGGAGGTGATGGTGGAGTCATAGTTTCTATGCTAAGAAAGAAGTTGTTAAATGGCCAGGATGTCAGAAGAGGATGTATTGTGGAGGGAGAGGGCTGGCATCCAGACTGTTCTGAATTAGTGGAGAACCCTGACACGCAAGCCACAGGAAGCTTTAGTGGCCGACACCACCGTAAGCTTGCAGTGGGGCTGCCCTCTCTCTGGATCTTTCTCTTTTGTTTCCTTACCTCCTCCCCTCCCCCACTTCTTCTCTCCCTTTCCCGTCTCTTTCATTGTTCTTTCTGCTCCTACTACTTCTCTTTCTTTTTCTCCTCGTCCTCCTCCTTTTTCTTCTGTTGTAAGAATATACGTCTAATTTTGGAAGGAAGGGGGGGCAGGAAAATTCAATTTAGAGTCAATTTTGATAGGTTGCATCTATTCTAGAATATTAGGGCTTGTGATAATTGAAAAATAATATAAAACAAAGTTAGATAGATTAATCTCATTTGAATTAATCCTAGTCAGTTTGGCAGGGATAGCAGAGTTTCTGTATGTCCTGTGTTACATTTCTTTAGGCATTTCACATGGTTCGGAGTAAGTGGGTTTAATTTTTACTTAAGTATGGGTAGCCAATGAGACAGAATTGCCAATATCTCTTCATTTGCCTTATTTTGTCGGTCTTTGAAAAATAGATTTGAGCACCACAAAATCTAATGTCTTGCTTGGTTTAATTTTATTCATTACTTTTAGTTTTTTAAAGATTCCTCTGTTCCATGTCTCTGGGACATAATTAAAAATATTTTCTAATTTCAGTGATTAATACAACCACTTCCTTGAAATTCAATTATCTGCCAATTAAATCAATTCTCTCTAGTCTTAGAATCCTGGCATTTCTATAATATTAAATAGCTGTCATTTCATAACGGATCTGATTAAAATCCATGTAGGTTGTTAAAGCTGCATGTTGCACTTAAAACTTGACAGTATATATTTTTGTGAAGTGAAAAGGTGAAAGTAAATGACTAGTTATCTTTTCATCTATGATAAAGGGCTCATCAATTGTTCGTATTGTTGTTGTAATAGAAATATTTTACT